>NC_064921.1:193960723-195210723 GCF_023897955.1 Schistocerca gregaria
ATCAGGAAGTAGCGGACGCAGTGTGTACAAAATGGTGGGGTAGCGCCACTCAGCAAATGAAGATGGTTAAATAGGCAGTGCCCAATACGCAACTTAGTTAAAATGACTTCCACCTGGCGGGAGGGCCGAGAGGACGTCGTCCAAGCGATGGGAGAGGCTTAATAATCCGGAGCTTATTCCCGTGAAGGGAGGACCATTGGCGATGCCTGGACGTGTCAACACGAACTGTTGCGAACTGCTTATAGTAGTGGAGCTACAGGCACGCTCACCGATAGCCCGTCTTCCGTTCACGCCACAGCATCGACGTGCACGGCTCGCCTGGTGAATTTATATCACTTGGAAGATATAATGGCGCGCCGTGGTCTTCAGAAATGAAAACAGATTCTGCCTGCACGCATGTGACGGTCGTGCGCTGTCTCTTTGAGTTTATTCGTCCAAGACACTGCCTGCACCACAGGCCTTATGGCCTGAGGCACGATAAGCTGTAACACTTATTCACCTTTGGTGTTTCTGAGGGGATGCTGTCGCGTTCGGTATGTGCAGAATGTTGTTAGGGTCGTTCTTTTGCCTTTCTTGCTGCACGAAGATGATGTGTTGTTCCAGCGCCATAATGCTCGCCCACACGTGAAAATCAACGTACTCTGCAAGACGTGCAGCAACTTCCCTGGCCATTACGAACTCAGGACTTGTTTCCAATCGACCTCGTGTATATATGGTGGGACTAGAAATTACTTGTGCGACTCGTCACTCAACAATTCTTACAGAACTACTTGAACACGTCGAGCAGACGTGGCATAATGCATCCATGACACCATTTGCCATCTGTACTATCGGCTTCGTGGCAGGGTCAGCGAGTGCATTGCCGTCCGAGGAGGCTACACCACTTCAGCACTGCTTGCGCTATTGATCTGTAGACCCAATCATTTCATGTACTCGATATGCAATTTTGTAGCAATAAATCTTGAGTGGATTGGAAACCTGTAAGTGGGAGTACCAATATTTTTTCCGAAGGTACACCTGGGGAGATTACGACCTCGCAGGCAGGCTTACTAAAAGTTATTTTCGCCCACCATTTGCGACTATATCAGGATGGAAGACACGAACCAGTGCTACATAAACTACCCTCTAAAAATGACTCTGAGCACTATGGGACTCAACTTCAGAGGTCATTAGTCCCTTAGAACTTAGAACTAGTTAAACCTAACTAACCTAATGACATGACACACATCCATGCCCGAGGCAGGATTCGAACCTGCGACCGTAGCAGTCTCGCGGTTCCAGACTGCAGCGCCTAGAACCGCACGGCCATTTCGGCCGGCAACTACCCTCTGCCTGAAACGATAATGTGACTTGCTCGGTATAGGAGACCTACTGAAAGCATCCCTTTTCGGCAGATAAAGCTTCCAGTTTCCGTCACCGTGGACAATTGCAGCCATGTGATGTAGGGGAGGGCACCAAGAGTAGGCAGAGTCGTGTCAAGTGCTTCGAAGGTAGCAGGTTCCAGTCTGGCTATGGGCATGGAGACTCTTTCCAATTGTTCATTTTCGTTGTTCACAGGGAATTTTCTACAATATTTCGTTTTTAATTCGTAAAAATGCTGTCCGGTATATACTGTATAACGACAACTGTTTACAACGTACAACAGTGGTATCGTGAATAATTTGATGTCCACCAAACCGGTAAACAGCCTCAGATTCAAAAAACACCTCAGCTACATCTTACGTACGCAGCGCGAGATTTTCAGTATGCTCTTGATCTCTTAAGCCACCAGCTTAGTCAGCTAGTTCGTTAACATTATTAATTTAAAGTTTCTTCTCATGGTAATGAAAATGAAAGGCGTTTGTAAAACTTGTGCAAAAACTAACTACGTGTACAGTTCGATGTAAAGTTGACCATTGCAAGTACAGTAGTTTTATAGTAAGAAGGCAAAACCAACAGAACTACAAGTGTCAAATATATGCTGTGAATATTCACAATATCTAATCTAAGGTTTACAAAAATTTAAATTTTACATTTTTTTAAAAGTGGAAGAACCTGGAAGTTTTTAAATTCCAAGAAAGATTTTAGGAAGCAAAAGAAATGAACTGTCTAATGTGAATGCGCTGTATGTTAAGTGGGTTTCATAGCCCAATTTGAGGCTGTTTCTTGGCTTGATATATCGCAAGTTTTCCGTATCAGTTTCGTCTCGCTGCACCTACACCACTGTGGTACGTTCTAAACAGTTATCGCTTTCAGCTGGTGTAAAACCCACCAAACGATTGCTTTTGTTAAATAGTTTAAACTTAGGAAACAATCAGAAATAATATACGAGATACACCATAGGAATGAAACTAAGTTTATGCAACACAAGGTAACCACATCACTATAATTTCTGGAAGTCAAACTCTGTTTTTTAATATATGAAAAGCGAATTAGGCTTTACTGAAGTAGGAAAACGGCTCACATGTTTAGTCCAGACACTCTTGTACGTATCACTCTTGAAATACTGGCCCTCCTCGGTTTTGTGTCTCATTCTGCCTCATGGAACCCATCTCCTGCTGCTTCAGTAACTTCCCCCCTGCCTCTGCTTTCGAAATTCCGAGATCTTCGTTCATAAAGTGTTGAGGCACATTCTGCTGAATTTCTTACGATGAAATATCCGAAGACACTATCTCTGGAGGCAGTCGTATTATTGACTGGTTGATTGATTGGGTAAATGCGGTTACAGCTATCGAAACAACGCTCAGTTTTAATTTTTCAGCTGTAGGACTCTTGTCAGAAGTCGTAAACCTTGGAGAAATTCCACAACCCGCATCTCCACGGAGGAGTGCGTTTGCACTACCGCCAGGCGTGAAGACGCATACGCTGGAATTTTGTAAGTGCCCTTCAATCGTGTAGCGATACGGGTCAGCAACACCGGCAAAACATTCTTCCGTATTACAAGTAGCTTGAACGTTATGGCTGATAACTTCGTTTCTGTTTATGTTTTTATTGCCATCTACATGTCGCTTTTTTGTTAATGCAAGTGTACTGTCAACTTCCTGGATAACGTTCGTATCATTTCGTCGTGGCTGCTTCAAGTGCGTACGTAATTGTATGAAATTTGCTTTTTTATTGCAGTTTCTCCTTTGCAAAGGGCGTTCCTTACCATGCTCACACATACAATACTGTAGACAAGGGTCTCATATTTGTTGAAGTACCGCGTGATCAAAAAGTCAGTATAAATTTGAAAACTTAATAAACCACGGTATAATGTAGATAGAGAGGTAAAAATTGACACGCATGCTTGGAATGACATGGGGTTTATTTAGAACAAAAAAAAATTATTGCTGGACGCATGAAAGATCTCTTACTCGCGTCATTTGGTGATGATCGTGTGCTCAATCGCCACTTTCGTCATGCTTGGCCTCCCAGGTCCACAGACCTCAGTCCGTGCGATTATTGGCTTTGGGGTTACCTGAAGTCGCAACTGTATCGTGATCGACCGATGTCTCTAGGGATGCTGAAAGACAACATCTGACGCCAAAGCCTCACCATAACTCCGGACATCCTTTACAGCTCTGTTCACAACATTATTCCTCGACTACAGCTATTGTTGAGGAATGACGGTGGACGTATTGAGCGTCTTGGCTTTGTCTTACTTTGTTATGCTAGTTATTGTTATTCTGATCAGATGAAGCTTCACTTGTCGGAAATTTTTTGAACTTTCGTATTTTTTTGGTTCTTATAAAACCCTATGTCATTCCAAGCATGTGTGTCAATTTGTAACTCTCTATCTACATTATTCCGTGATTTATTCAGTTTTCAAATTTATACTGACTTTTTGATCACGCGGTATATCATTATCTTCTTTCCACATTTAGGTCAACGTACTTTGTGTCGTGTTAACATGGAAATACTCACTAAGCAGTTTCATAGATTTGTGCAGTTTTCTGTAATTTTGACTTGAGTAGACCCTACGTATTTTATAACACTTCCTTCTTTGTAAAGGAAACACCGCCACTGACTCCGCCATGGCGTATAGCTCCTCACTCTCCTCCACTGAGACGCCTGTTGAGGTGGCTTAGGAAACTGCGTACATCGTTTCACTTCGACGAGTGTCCGCTTGGTTTCATTGGTACCAAACACGAGTTGCGACTCTACCGCTGGATGGGATGAGTTATCGCTGAAGTCGTGGTCACATGATGCTTTACACGCACACGTTTATTGGTCGAGAATGAATTCACAACGTACAAGCTTCCAAGCCCTGACTTAATCTCGTTTTTATTTTACCCAATCTGCTCGCGCCTCTACCTACATCGCCATGTGTGATTTCTTCATACATTACGCATATGAGGGTGACCTACTGTTGCAAAAACTTGTTACTAATAAAACCTGATGTATCTTGCGAAATTTTCAAGAGTGCCTATTTTAAAGAGAAAGAAACAGTTTATTAGCAAAAACTATGTAGCTCACGCATAGGTTTAACAGCATACGCCCTGTTTACCTTGCAGGGGAGAAGAAAATCAGTAATTAACAGTCAGAATTTCTCGTTCTTCTAACTACCCTTTTATAAAATGTGTAAGGAACTGCATGCAAAAAGTTAAACATTTTAGTACTTTAACATAGCATTATTTACATTCGTAGATTCTCACCTGTAAATGACATGTCATCGTAGAAATACGCATATCATAAGCTTGTTAGATGAAGGTTAGTATTTGTAAATTACAAACATTTTTAATTTTTTATGTTTGTTGCAACCTGAAGACGGAAGTACGTTACATTCATAAGCCTTTACCACTGATAACGGTTTAACTATCTGTCATTATTAAAAATGAGTCGTTGCTGGATTTTTCACCAGAAGTCAAATGTATGTTTCACAAATTTGATAAGTTCGCGCTATGTGTATTAGTGAACATGGTATTTTTCAAAATATAAGAAACATGTCAAGATAACGAACATATGCGCATAAGGAAGTGGAAATGAACAGTTATAGAGCATACACAAATGATCTGTAACTGCTCATTTCCACTCTGTTATACATGTTGTTCTTATGGTCTTCAGTTTGAAGACTGATTTGATGCTACTCTATCCTGTGCTAGTCTCTTCATCCCCCAGTAACTACTGCCTACTGCAACTTACATCATCCTGAATCTGCTTACTGTATTGATTTCCTGGTCTCCCTCTCTCCCTCTACGATTTTAACACCCCCCCCCCCCCCACCCGCTTCCCATCAGTACTACATTAGTGATCCCTTGACGTCTCAGAAAGTGCCTGCCAAACGATACCTTTTTCTAGTCAGGTTGTGCCACAAATTTCTTTTATCCCCAATTCTATTCAGTACCGCCCCATAGTTACCTGATCTTCCTATCTAATCTTCAGTATTCCTCTGTAGCACCACATTTCAAAAGCTTCAATTCTCTTACTTTTTATCGTCCATATTTCACTTCCATACGTGGCTACACCCCATACAAATGCTTTCAGAAAAGACTTCCTAACACTTGAATCTATACTCGATGTTAACAAATTTCTCTCCTTCAGAAACGTTTTTCTTTCCATTAACAGTCTGCATTTTATATCCTCTCTATTTCAGCATTCATCAGTTACTTTGCTGCCCAAATAACAAAACTCACTTATTATTTTAAGTGTCTCATTTCTTAATCTAATTCCCGCAACATCACCTGATCTAATTCAACTACATTCCATTATTATAGATTTACTTTTGTTGATGTTCATCCTATATGCTCCTTTCAAGACGCTGTCCATCCTGTTCACCTGCTCTTCCAAGTCCTTTCCTGCCTCTGACGGAATTACAGTGTCACTGGCAAACCTCAAACTTTTCATTTCTTCTCTCTGGACCTTAATTCCTACTCTAAAATTTTTTGTTACCTTTACTGCCTGCTCAATGTAAATGTACCGGCTGAAAAACGTCGGGGATACGCTGCAACACTGTCTCACTCCCTTCTCTATCAGTGCTGCCCTTTCGTCGCCCTCGACTCTTGTAACAGCCTTCTGGTTTCTGTACAAATTATAAGTAGCCTTTCGCTCCCTGTATTTTATTCCTACCACCTTTATAATTTGAAAGAGAATATTCCAGTCAACATATTCAAAAGCTTTCTCTATGTCTACAAATGCTAGAGACGTAGGTTTGCCTTTCAGTAACCTATCTTCTATGAGAAGTCGTAGAATCAGTATTGCCTCTCAGCAATCCTAACTATTCTTCCCAGAGATCGGATTCTACCAGTTTTCCCATTCTTCTGTAAACAATTCGTGTTAATATTTTGTAACCACAACTTATTAAACTGATAGTTCGGTAATTTCCACATCTGTCAGAACCTGCTTTCTTTGAAATTGGAATTATTGTATATGAGGGTATTTCACCTGTTTCATACAGCTTGCTCACCAGATGGAAGAATTTTGCCATAGGTATCTCTCTCAAGATGATCAATAGCTCTAATGGGATGTTGTCTCTTTCTGAGGCCTTGTTTGTACTTAGGTCTTTCAGTGCTCTGTCAAATTCTCCAAGCAGTACCTTATCTCCCACCTCATCTTCATTTACATCCGCTTCCATTTCTGCATTATTGCCCTCAGGTGCATCTCCCTTGTGTAGACCCTCTGTATACTCCTTCCAGCTTTCAGCTTCCCCTTCTTTGCTTATGACTGGTATTCCATCTCTGCTTTTTAAATTCATAGAGGTGGTTCTCTTTTCTCCCAAGGTCTCTTTAATTTTCTTATCGGCGGTATCTGTCTTTCCCCTAGTGATATGTGCTTCTAAATACTTACATTTGTGCTCAGCCATTCCTGATTAGCCATTTTGCAATTTTTGTAAACCTCGTTTTTAGACATTTGTATTTCCTTTCGATGCTTCATTTATTGCACTTTTATATTTTCTCGTTTGACCAACTATATTAAATACCTCTTGTGTTGCCCACGGATTTCTACTAGGCTTCGTCCTTTTACCTACTGAATTCTGTGCTTCCTTCACCAATTTCTCCCTCAAAGCTAGCCATCCTTCTTCTACTATAGTCCTTTCCCCTTGTCAATCGTTCCCTAATGTTCCCTCTGAAATTCTCAACAACCTCTGGTTCTTTCATCCCCGTAATATATCCTTAAATTTCTATCTTTTTGCAATTTTTTCGGTTTTAATATACAGCTCATAAAAAATAACTCTCAGAGTCCACATCTGCCTCTGGAAATGTCTTAGAATTACAACTAGGGTTCCGAAATCTGTGCCTTACCATTATATTATCAGTCTGAAACCTTCCGGTGTCTCCAAGTCACGTATTCAGACTTATTTCATGATTCTTCAACCAAGTGTTACCTGTGATTAAATTATGTTCTGTGCAAAATTCCATCAGGCGTCCTCCTCTTTCATTCCTTTCGCCCAGTCCATATTCACCTACTACTTTTCCTTCTCTTCCTTTTCCTACTATCGAATTCCAGTCTCCCATGACTTAAATTTTCGGCTCCTTTAATTATCTCAATAATTTCTTTTATGTCAGCACACATTTGCTCAATCTTCTACTCATCTGCAAAACTAGGTGGTATATAAACTTGTGCGGCTGTGGTGGGTGTGGTCTTCGTGTCTATCTCGGGTACAATAATGCAGTCACTGTGTTGTTCATAGTAGCTTATCCGTGTTCCTGGTTTCTTATTCATTATTAAACCTATTCTTACTGTTATGTATGAGACGGAAACATGGGCCTCATGGAAAAAGGGTGACCCGGCTGAGTCACGCAGTTTGACTCTCAGTCTGATCACGAGGTGTGGCCCATTAGTTGCACGCCTTGATCACGTAGGTTGACGTGAGGATCAATGAAATATACTTGACGGGATGTATCTGAAACTTCTAAGGTGATTAGAAAGTTAGTAGACAGGAATACAACTAAATACTTAGCTTCAATTCAACATCAGCGGTGAACGTCGATATTGTCCTTGTGCAGTAATATTTACAAGTGCAGTTATAGACTGAACTGCGAATACTTCTTTACAATTGTGATAGATTCACACATATAGATCAATTAACAATCAATAAACTGTATGTGGTGCCTGGCTAGGTCGTAGCTACTGACTCAGCTGAAAGCTATGCTAACTAGAATCTCAGCAAATCAGATCTCTGAAGCTATAACAAGCGAACCATTCCTATTAACGCGGCTGTACAACTAGCCAGTGCGCTAGCTTGTCTCGTAAGACCAGCCGAGTGGCGGCGCTCGGTCTTACGGCGTCGACAGTGGCGACTCACGGGTCCGATGTGTACTGACGGACCGCGGCCGATTTGAAGCCTACAACCTAGCAAGTGTGGTGCCTTGCGGTGACACCACACTTACATTACGTCTGATTTTATAATTATAGCCCTGTATTTCCCTGAACTTCGTATATGTTCATTATCTAAAGGTGTCTCTTATATTTTGCGATAGTTGTAAAGTAAATTGAGTGAAATTTGCAACTTTTGCCGTTTTTTGGTTGTGTTGATTAACACTAGCTGCTGCCCAGCGATTACTGCAGCATTCGGGAAGTTCGTAAAAATGATAAAGGTATGCAGAAGTGTTGTGGTTTGAGGGACAAAATAATCAATACATCCTTCGGAAGAAAAAAAATTAAGATGAAATTTTCATTCCTGACAGTACAACACTTCGCTGGACGACGGAGGAGATGAGGGGGCTGCAAATACCCTGACGTCGGCTGGTGTTCTCCCACATGACAAAAAAATTATTGAGTAAGGATTCAAAAATGGTTCAAATGGCTCTGAGCACTATGGGACTTAACTTCTGAGGTCATCAGCCCCCAAGAACTTAATACTACTTAAACCTAACTAACCTAAGGACATCACACACATCCATGCTCGAGGCAGGATTCGAACCTGCTACCGTAGTGGTCGCGCGGTTCCAGACTGTAGCGCCTAGAACCGCTCGGCCAGCCCGGCCGGCATGAGTAAGGATCTCTGAAATATTTTCCTGATGTAAGTGCCTCTCGTGAACCGTATAACTAAACACACACGATTGTATGTAATTCTGACACACTATAAACCAAGGACGCTACGGACTTGCATTCTGTGGGTTGGATTCTCTGTACGTGAGTTAGGGCGGGAACTGGAACGGTGCCGTTTGTAAATCACAACCAGTCCCCCCTTCTCCTCCCCCCACCCCTCGCCCCGCCCTTGCATTTTGGGATGTCGCCCGCATAAGGCCAGAATACTGACGGCCGTCAGGGAGGGACAAGGGCACCTAATGGTACTCCTCGGGATGGATAGCTTAGAGTTCGACACCAGGCGTGTGCCAGTAAATTATAAAAGAATTATAAAAGAACAGTTCCAATTAAAGTTTATAAAATTGAAATAGAAGCTTTAAGAAGACGAGACAAGGATGTCTGACAGAAGAAAAATGGTATTACATATAACAATATCAGAAGTAGGCCGTCTTGTGATTGGCTTGCACCTCTTAAGAAGCTGGGAGAACGTCCCAGTTGCGCATAATTAGCTCTTATTTCCACTAGAAACATCGTAAAAGTCACCTCCCATATCTACTTGGTGGCTCCGAGACTTCGTGGGCTGCTGGTGAGAAATACGCGGAATGGTTTACGGTGATACAAACCAGCAGTATGAAGTCAACAGAAATCGCACTCACTGCCAGATTGACGTTGCTGCCGACATGCTGTGAATCGAGGCTCGGCGTTACTATATAAATCGGCCCAGTCTTATCCCCTAGACCTTCGCGTTGTTTGCAGAGTACGAAGAACTTCTTGGTCTTCGTCTTGATTTTGCCACGCCCACGTTTTCGGAATTATCTCTGTAATACTAGCGATAGGACTACCGCATCCTACATTCAGAAACGCGGCCACTAATTGCCTCAGGCCCATAAGCCACTGTCCGAAAACAACTCCCTCCTCCGTTCATATCTTTTTCCTTATATAAATGTTGACGTAAAAAAGCACGTGTTAGTTGAGTAAATGCGTCGCTGTGATGCCGAATGAAATGATCGCACGGGCGTTATTGACAAATTCCAGCAGGAAGCGTACAACCGCTGCAGCACGATACTTGTCACCCAAAGACACTTTCGTTCGTTGCTATACACAGTGCTTCGAAATACTTGACTCTCTTTCACTCTATGAATCCTCGCAGTGTAAACTGACATTAACTGGACTGTAGAACTGTTGACAGGTACTGTGTGCGCACTTCCTGTAGTCGACATGGGCAATGATCATGATTCTATCACCTTCAATCTAATGAAGCAAAATTGTGTTAATCTTCATTTCAATACACTGATGGGTAGTCCAACACTTCATCTTTCCCTTCAATAAGCACAAAACTACTTCGTCCACATTGTGCAACGTTTAAAAAAGTAAAAATAATATACAATAACAGGTAGAAAGTTGACAGCTCAGTCAAAACTCAAATGCTGTGGGGTGTTCTCGCGAAGCGATTACGGAAAGCAGGAGCCGAAATCCGGCAGCCAAATCTGTATTTCCAAAATTTATGGACCGTTTACACGGCCAGTCGAAAGCCATATTGGGAAATCGGTTAACACGCTTATGTAGGGGGTCCATTGTAACGAATTGTATATTCTATCGTCTGGACTATCTAGATAGGATTCACAACCCGTCCTTATAGCTTTGCTTCTGCAAATACAGGGTGGCGCATGAAATGTGTTACCATTTTGTTTTTTAATATAAACTTTATTGTCAATATAATCTGAAAAGAACATAAACTACAATGAAGAGCCGTCCATGGAAAGCACATGCTCAATATATCCATCATTTCGATTCCTAACTTCCTTCAAACGAACACCGAAGCTAGTGATTACCCTAGGGCACATGTCTTTCGTAATTTCACTGCAAGCTTGAAGAATAAGTCTTTTGAGCTCCATTAAATCACGTGGACGTTTCGGGATTTTTTTTCCTTTAGGTACCCCCAAAGAAAAATGTCACTTGGATTGAGGTCTGGACTATTGGGGTGCCAAGTTTGTCCGTCATTGAAGCGACCTGGAAACCTGAGTGAGATGATCCGCATGTCGAAATGCTCGTGTAAAAACTCAAACACAGTGTTTGCAGTATGTGGGCTTGCTCCATCTTGCATGAATCACTGCGTGTTGAAGGGCAAGCAGTAGCAAGAAGCTGTGGAATGAAGTTATTGCGAAGCATGCTCAAATAACGCTCGCTGTTCACAGTTTCTTCAAAGCAAAAGGGTCCAATAAGTCCGTTACTGGAAATTGCTGCCCACGCTGTAATCCTCGTAGCATAATGTTGTCGTTCACGAAGCACTTGTGGGTTTTCAGTGGCACAAAAGCGTACATTTTCTTTGTTAACCACACCATCTAAATTAAAATGCGCCTAGTCTGAAAACCAAACGTTGTTGAGAGTTTCTTCCCTATCCTCCGCCCTCTGAGCAAACAGTAGACTCTGCTGCTTGTGTTCTTCAGTGAGCTTCTGTGCACAGGTCATCTTGTATGGGTACATAAGAAAGTCACTTTTAAGAAAGCGTTGAACGGAGTGTCTGGGTATTCCCAGTTGAAATGCTGCCTTTCTACACGATATCGCGGTACTTCTCTGTACCGCAACTCGTACCGCTTCAATATTCTCCGGTGAACAAACAGGCTTAGGCCGAGGTCGCTTCGCTTCCAATACTGTTCCTTCCTGTACAAATTTACTGTATAACCTGTGGATGGTCTTCTTGCAAGGGACCCATCGTGTGTTAAACTGTTGTCGAAAACGCCTCTGAGTTACAACAAGGCTTTTCGTTTCATGAAAAAGTAACAATTGCCGATCGTTGCTGTGTCGTCAGTCTTCCATTGTCAGCCATTGCTGCTTAGTAGTCTCCTACCGGCGGTATCGGGAATTACACGTCATTTCGTAACTCATTTGTTTTTCCAAGCTGTGCTGGTACTGCTGTAGAGATCCCAGCGGGATATATAATGTGCGTCGTAAATTGTGAAAGAAACAATTGGTAACACATTTCGTGCTCCACTCTATATCTCTCTCCCACTCTCCAAATTTCACAGAATTTTTTCTGCATATCTTGCATGTCTAGCAGTCATGGAAGAAACGAAATTGCGGAGAAACGGCTCCGCTTACACCTACACATACATACATACATACTCCCCCTGGCACCGCCGAGTGCCTTATACTGCTATTAGCCATCCCCTCACCTGTTGCAGTCGAAAATAGAGACAGGGGATTCTCAAGGTGCAGCAGTGTATGCTGCAGTGAATGTTTTCAGAGGTGCATAATTTATCTTTCTTTTTCACCGTAGAGTATGCGGTGGTCTAGCAGGCAGAGTGCTAGACTAAACCCTGCTGTACTGGGTTCAATCCCCGAAAGAAGCGATAAACTTTTTTAGTTCCAGTTTCTCCAGGACGGCCACAGATCCACCTAGAATGTTGTCAGTTTGAGTCCCGGACACCTTTCCGAAGATTAAATGCGTCCAGGGCGTTGAGTTCGTCACTTTCTCCCTCCTACTGCTGGGACAAACGAAAAGTCGCACTCTACCTTCAGAAGGGACAAAGCCCTTTCACGGGATAAGCACCACAAACTCGCAAACTTTACCTTTTACTTTCGACATAGATCGTTTTAATAGTTATGCTTGATTAGGTATCTTATTATTATCAGACTAGAAGACGCCAATTTCTTTTCATTGCAGTCTCGTCATGCAACTTTCTACTGACCTGGGGGATGAACAGAAACAGTACGCTAAACTACCGTAATTGAGCGGTTGCAAGGGTCACACCAGCATGAGGAACCTTTCAACGTACGATTGATAAGATGCAGCTGCCAATCGTTCTAATACAGTTGATAACTGTTTCATGAAAGGTTTAATTTGTAAATATGCGACTACATGCGGCAAAGCTTTATTTCGGAAACTCTCAATACGTCCGCTGCAGTGATGGAAATTTCCGAAGGCAGTGAGTGTTTATTTATGTGCACGTGACTGCGGGTACAGAATGTGGCAGCTCACTGTTATGCAATGCCTGTGGATTCCTCCCTTTACAACAGGTGTCACTAGATACAGGAATTTTCTCGTACAAAGAAACAGCTAGCATTGAACTACGACCTCGACACTCTATTCTTCTTGACTTTCACGGAGGAGAATTGCGAGAAACCACATACATCATTTCACTGTGGAATGCCGCAGACATCCTGGTAATGATTATAACTAATGCTCCAGTACGCGGTAATTTACGCTGATATTTCGTCGTAAAAAGAGAGGCAGTGAAACAAATAGCTTCGTCTGAGTAGCAAAAACAAACTACTACACTGCAACTCCACGCTAAGGACAGGCTCTGTCTCCATCTCCTTCTCAGGCACATACGCACACACACACACACACACACACACACACACACACACACACATACACACAAAAGGAGGTCGATATATCAGTCGCTTCATTCTGCCGTCGTAAATGTATCGGAAAAACGTTGCTAGACGGTTTCAAAGGATAGCTATTTAATTGCTTTATCTTCCTTAGACCTGTAAGAACTCGTGTCAATAGGTTCATAAAGGAGAAAAATTTTCTCTGTTAATTTTTATTGTAGATAAACTTTAATATTTTTTATGAAACATTAAGTGTAACACAGCAACACATGCACAATATCTACTCAGAAATTCATCTGTGGAATAAACTAGCAGTAAATCTATGGAGTAAACTGTCAAGCAGCTGTCAGTCTACCCCCGTAATTCGTAAGGGACGTAATGAACTACAATATATATGTAACTGCACATTTCTTCCTTATCTGTATCTATTTTCTAATTACATGACACGTATAATCACTATTTAATCTTACATATTATGTATTTGTCATTAGCAATGTGCTTAACATCTGTGTCATTTTCTTTTGGTTGGCATGTTGCTTTTTAGTGTAAATTTTATCGATTAAGTTGGAATCGTAACCATTCTATTTTGGTATTTTTATTAGTATTTTTAGTTAAGATATTATGTTGTCATTAGCAAGTGGATTTTTACAGTCATTCTTTATAAGCCCGAAAATATACTTCATTTATTTTTGACCGGCAAGACAAGCGTGAATTATGTAATCTTTCCGATTGATATTGGTCCAATTTTTGTGATTTCGATCTCTAGTTTATTTTGTTATATTGTTCCTTCTCCATTCTAAATATAATATTTTTTGTACGTTATTCCGTTGTGAATGGAAGTATCTAGTTCTTTTTCCGTTCCTCCAAATAAAATTAATGTCTCGTTTACATATGTGCAGTAATATCGAACTTTATTAGCCCATGCAGGATGCTTTTTATAAAAATGTTTCTCAATCTTTTGTAGGAAAATATTACCTAGCGAACTAGCAAGGGATTTTGCCGTTGTTAATCTCTGTTCTTGTATATGTAGTTGGGTATTGAACCTGAATTAATATACTGATTAAAACTGTCATATTATTAGAGAGCTGTTCTACTATTAGTGGGGAGGTTAACTTCGGCGAGCCGCTTACGTTAGTGCTGCTCGAAAAAAGTGTAAGCTGTGTGCCGAGACGGGAATTGACCCTCTCCTTTGTCTTAAACAATACAAACGCGACACCCCTCCACACAGATACACCAATTACAGGCACCTATAATCAACAGGTGTACTTAAGACACAACCGGGGTCAATGTTCGTGGAAGAAAATGAAAACCCTTTCCTGCTGGGCGTTTGAACCTTCCCTTCTGTATCTCTCAACCAACAGTTCCTCACTACTTTTTCTTTCGTTCTTTTTTGGCAAACAACAGGCAAGTGTAACTAAATCTGGATGCGAGGTTTACCGGAGAAATCGAACTGGGGAGAGAAATGAAAGGCAAAAACGTATGTACATTTCTGTGAAAGATTTCATCTACGTGCTGTGAACATCGTTTTCCAAGACCGCTGAGAAGAAAATATCCTCGGAAACACCGCAAGACTAGGAAAGTCAACAGTGGGACAAAATCATTTGGTACGCTTTTCATCTGCTAAGTAATATACAGCAAAGTATCACAGTAAACTCACGTGCAGACATGGATTCGGATCATATTGTTGTATTGCCAGAGATCAGGTTGAAATTCCAAGAACAGCATAAAAACAGAAATCGTCCAGGAACTGAAATATTGACAGATTAAGGAATGACGAGGCAAACCTAAATTCTATAAGGTTGTGTCTTCTACACAAAGGAGAACGTCTCGAGTATTGTTAATATGACCGGGAGAGTTAAGTAATTACTGCCGGAAAGATACTACAAAAAATCTTGTGTACAGCTGTTGAAATCCCATTAATCGCTCTGGATTCTGGGATGATGCCTGTCATTCTCCATTTTCCTCAAATTCAAACAAGTTCTCCGACTGTAATGACCTCGTTGTCGACGCAGTGCTACGTCCCAATCTTTCCTCCTTTTGAGGCTATGGACGAAGGTAAGATACAGTATAATGTGAGGTGTGTTGATAGATACCGACACTATAAGTGATTGTAATTCGGAAATAAAAAGGAGAACAAAGTTGCAGTTTTGGAATGGGTGAAGGAGAATAGATTGAAAAAGGTATGGTGGCGGGATAAAACTGACGCTACAGAAATGAAGACGGAAGCTCATCTCTGGGGAGCAAAACATACGAAGGACCAAAACATACGAAGGACTCACTCGACACAGGAACGTCCCAGAAATGCACTAGGCAACTGTAGTGCGAGCCTAGACCTTATGCTTCGCCAACTGCAGCTTTCCTGGGGAATTAGTCTCATAATTATTTTGCCTTTGTTCCAATACCAGTCAAGAAACATTATTTCCATCAGCATTCATCTTGCGTAATTGTATCACTGCTAAAATAATCTAATTTCTGTTCGTAAAAGCTCGGACAATCGTTATCACGTAAACCATCGACAGTGGAATAGAAGTGGAAAGGGTCTGAGGGTACGGGAGTCAGTCTGGTAGACTACGTACCGTGATCTACATGAACTACAGGATAAAAAAACTAGGTGAAGTGTGGCAAGATGATCACTTACGGAAAAACCGGAATCAGCCATCCACCCTGATAACATATGAAAACAGTATCCCTAATAATTTAGGGAAAAAATCAGACCTTATAAATTCTTAAAAATCGTATCACATTCGTCTCAATGTCAGCTAAAATAGAAATCAGGTGGTAAACTAACCTCTATCCTATTGTTTCATTATAACATATATTTATTCAAAACGTGCAGTGCTGCAACCTGTATAGGGCCTGGCCAATATGTTGTCAAGGCTGTTTCAACTACGCTGCAGAAGTTTCGCCGGGAAGCCCTGACACGTCCTCCCTACCGTGCTGAGCTCTCTCCACCCGATTTCCAGATTTTTGGAACCGTGAAGAAAGACATTCATTGCCGTCTATTTGTTTCGGACGAAGAGGTGCAAACCTGGTTATAAAAATGGTTCAAATGGCTCTGAGCACTATGGGACTCAACTGCTGTGGTCATTAGTCCCCTAGAACTAAGAACTACTTAAACCTAACTAACCTAAGGACATCACACACATCCAAGCCCGAGGCAGGATTCGAACCTGCGACCGTAGCAGCCGCACGGCTCCGGACTGCGCGCCTAGAACCGCGAGACCACCGCGGCCGGCAAACCTGGTTATAGTTATGATTCCGTGGGCAGCAGCAAACATCTTTCCATGAAGGCATTAACCGTCTGGTCTCACAGTGGAATAAATGTAATAACTGTTATGGCGATTACTTTTGAAATAATACACAGTTTACTTACTTTTTTTTCGTCTGTCTCGTTTTCATTTGGTTAGCCTTAATACGTATGTGGTTGTTTGTCGTCCAGGGTAGCAGGTCTAAGGCTTCATATGTATGTTTGAGGTGATCCTTTAACTTTACAAGTTACAAACGAAAACATCCAGTAATCCTGTATTACTCTTATTCTGTACATAAACAACAACATCCGATCGACGGACTCGAATATCTCGCTGAGTCATTCAGTCAGTGCTTTCGCCCAAGTCGAAAAGAACGCCGCGGCATGTCGGAAAGATACACACAACCGTAGTCTGTTAGAGCAGCGGTACCCAACCTGGCGGTAATTAGCCTTTGAGGGACAACCTCAAATTTTCTGTGGGGTAATAACGAAAAGCGTTTGATTGCATTTCAGTCTTGGAACTATATTTTTAAAAGATAATATAGATTATATAAGTTATCAATAATTACTTTTTCTCAACCAGTAGCATTAATGCGTGACACTATGCGGTGGAGATTACAGGCTCCTCACATGGGCCTACTCCACCGAGTACACCTATACTGTGTGCTTCCTGCCATACATCCATGACCGTAAATACGAGACATAGTGGCCTATGCATAACGAACGCTAGATATACACTCCTGGAAATGGAAAAAAGAACACATTGACACCGGTGTGTCAGACCCACCATACTTGCTCCGGACACTGCGAGAGGGCTGTACAAGCAATGATCACACACACGGCACAGCGGACACACCAGGAACCGCGGTGTTGGCCGTTGAATGGCGCTAGCTGCGCAGCATTTGTGCACCGCCGCCGTCAGTGTCAGCCAGTTTGTCGTGGCATACGGAGCTCCATCGCAGTCTTAAACACTGGTAGCATGCCGCAACAGCGTGGATGTGAACCGTGTGTGCAGTTGACGGTCTTTAAGCGAGGGCGTATAGTGGGCATGCGGGAGGCCGGGTGGACGTACCGCCGAACTGCTCAACACGTGGTGCGTGAGGTCTCCACAGTACAACGATGTTGTCGCCAGTGGTCAGCGGAAGGTGCACGTGCCCGTCGACCTGGGACCGGACCGCAGCGACGCATGGATGCACGCCAAGACCGTAGGATCCTACGCAGTGCCGTAGGGGACCGCACCGCCACTTTCCAGCAAATTAGGGACACTGTTGCTCCTGGGGTATCGGCGAGGACCATTCGCAACCGTCTCCATGAAGCTGGGCTACGGTCCCCCACACAGTTAGGCCGTCTTCCGCTCACGCCCCAACATCATGCAGCCCGCCTCCAGTGGTGTCGCGACAGGCGTGAATGGAGGGACGAATGGAGACGTGTCGTCTTCAGCAATGAGAGTCGCTTCTGCCTTGGTGCCAATGATTGTCGTATGCGTGTTTGGCGCCGTGCAGGTGAGCGCCACAATCAGGACTGCATACGACCGAGGCACACAGGGCCAACACCCGGCATCATGGTGTGGGGAGCGATCTCCTACACTGGCCGTACACCTCTGGTGATCGTCGAGGGGACACTGAATAGTGCACGGTACATCCAAACCGTCATCGAACCCATCGTTCTACCATTCCTAGACCGGCAAGGGAACTTGCTGTTCCAACAGGACAATGCACGTCCGCATGTATCCCGTGCCACCCAACGTGCTCTAGAAGGTGTAAGTCAACTACCCTGGCCAGCAAGATCTCCGGATCTGTCCCCCATTGAGCATGTTTGGGACTGGATGAAGCGTCGTCTCACGCGGTCTGCACGTCCAGCACGAACGCTGGTCCAACTGAGGCGCCAGGTGGAAATGGCATGGCAAGACGTTCCACAGGACTACATCCAGCATCTCTACGATCGTCTCCATGTGAGAATAGCAGCCTGCATTGCTGCGAAAGTTGGATATACACTGTACTAGTGCCGATATTGTGCATGCTCTGTTGCCTGTGTCTATGGGCCTGTGGTTCTGTCAGTGTGATCATGTGATGTATCTGACCCCAGGAATGTGTCAATAAAGTTTCCCCTTCCTGGGACAATGAATTCACGGTGTTCTTATTTCAATTTCCAGGAGTGTATAATGACAATGTCTTCTCCAGAATACAGATATTTCATGCAACAGATCAGAAATTGCTTCATTACTCACTTCGAAACAGGTAATGAATTAATTGAAAGCATGAAAACAGTAACTACATAAGAACTACCCAATGCTGTACACAGTATTATTATTATTATTATTATTATTATTATTATTATTATTATAGCGGCCAGATACAAAGCATTAACACTCTGAAGTCTTTCAGTATCTGCGAGCGCAGAAGTAGACACCCTAACAATAAAATAATTTACAGTGTAGTGAACACATTTTAACTTGGTTGATTTGTCGTGGGGTTGTAGGTGAAGCAGTTGCTGCTAGGCAGAAGAAAAGAGTAGAGGAAGCATGTTTTGTAACAAGCGTCTGCCTTCACTGGAATAGTTAGCCTTCTTATCCGAGAAGGAGTTTTAGTACGAGTCACGATACACCGGCAGTTGGTTAGCCACTCATTGCAAAAACACACACATGCACACGCGGGGAAAATAAACGTGGCATTCAAGATTTATAGATTTGAAAGTAGATTTTTGACTATGATAACTTAAAAAGAGGCAATGAATGAATTTGGAACATGATTTGTGATCTGTAGTGACTGAGGAACACTCAAATATAAAAGAGGTTGTCAGACACAAGCATTACCAATCGTCTCATTGATTCATTAGTCGGTGGCTTAATCAAACAGAAAGACTAACTAGAATTCATCTTCCGTCATTTTAGAAATAAGTGGGCTGAAAGGAAATCCTTTTCCATTCTGAAGTTTATTTCGGCGCTAAAGTTGGTGATGGGGCGGATGCGGAGGGGGGGGAGGGGGAGGGAGGAAGGGCGAATACGTAATCGCACTCAGGGGGTAATCGTCTGTGAAAGGTTGGGAACTATTCTGCTAAAGCGTCTACCAAGGCTGAGCACAACAACCGCCCACGCAAGTGCTATTGCCGCAAATGGCGGCCCTGCTGCTGAGGGGGCTGTTGTTTTCATTCTGGTGGTTAGTGACGCTGCTCCCCTGAAGTCAGACAGGCCGCACATCAGAATTACGATGTCCCTTATGACTCAAGTATTGTGCGAAATGGACAACAGTTACAGCTGCCGTTCGCCAAAAGTCGTAACCTTTTAAGACTTAATTGTGTGACTCCTGCTTGTAAGATGGAGGAGGAAGAAAGATTGCCGTTTGTTTCCAAACTAATATCATCGACTTAAAAAACATTTTGGAACCATATTCTTCAAGCAGCCCCAGATTTCTTTCATCAGTCAACCTGCCTCCATTTTACAACACACTTCTGCAATCAAGACAGCTACGGAAGCACAATGCAACAACGACGGTGCAGGAACTAATAACGCCCACCATATGTTTTCCATATCAAGTAGTACTTTCTGGAAGCAGGAACATCCATCTAATGGCTCTGCAAGAGAGAATAATACACTACGCGCCATTAAAATTGCTACACGAAAAAGAAATGCAGATGATAAACGGGATTTCATTGGACAAATATATTATACTAGAACTGACATGTGATTACATTTTAACGCAATTTGGGTGCATAGATCCTGAGAAATCAGTACCCAGAACAACCACCTCAGGCCGTAATAACGGCCTTGATACGCCTGGGCATTGAGTCGAACAGAGCTTGGATGACGTGCACAGGTACAGGTGCCCATGCAGCTTCAACACGATACCACAGTTCATCAAGAGTAGTGACTGGCGTATTGTTACGAGCCAGTTGCTCGGCCACCATTGACCAGACGTATTCAATTGGTGAGAGATCTGGAGAATGTGCTGGCCAGGGCAGCATTCGAAAATTTTCTGTATCCAGAAAGGCCCGTACAGGACCTGTAACATGCGGTCGTGCATTATACTGCTGAAATGTAGGATTTCGCAGTGATCGAACGAAGGGTAGAGCCACGGGTCGTAACACATCTGAAATGTAACGTCCACTGTTCAAAGTGCCGTCAATGCGAACAAGAGGTGACCTATATGTGTAAGCAATGGCACCCCATAACTTTTTTCCATTCGTTCACTCAGGTTCGTCGTTGACTACACCATCGCAGGCGCTCCTGTCTGTGATGCAGCGTCGAGGGTAATCGCAGCCATCGTTTCCGAGCTGATAGCCCATGCTGCTGCAGACGTCGTCGAACTGTTCGTGCAGGTGGTTGTTGTCTTGGAAACGTCCCCATCTGTTGACTGAGGGATCGAGACGTGGCTGCACGATCCGTTACAGCCATGCGGATAAGATGCCTGTTATCTCGACTGCTAGTGATACGAGGCCGTTGGGATCCAGCACGGCGTTCCGTGTTACCCTCCTGAACCCACCGATTCCGTATTCTGCTAACAGTCATTCTATCTGGACCAACGTGAGCAGCAATGTTGAGATACGATAAACCGCAATCGCGATAGGCTACAATCCGACCTTTATCAAAGTCGGAAACGTGATGGTACGCATTTCTCCTCCTTACATGAGGCATCACAACAACGTTTCACCAGGCAACGCCGGTCAACTGCTGTTTGTGTATGAGAAATCGTTTGGAAACTTTCCTCATGTAAGCACGTTGTAGGTGTCACCACCTGCGCCAACCTTGTGTGAATGCTCTGAAAAGCTAATCATTTGCATATCACAGCACCTTCTTCCTGTCGGTTAAATTTCGCGAATGTAGCACGTCATCTTCGTGGTGTAGCAATTTTAATGGCCAGTAGTGTATAGACTCGAACCCTCCACCGCTCGGATTTAAGGCATCGTGAAATAACAGTTAAAAAAGTCGCACTCGGAGATTCTTCGACCGCTGGCTGTTAAGTAAGTCACAACGACCCTGTTTCTACGGGCAGCGACAGGAATGTGTTAACTGATGTTCATGGAAAGTAATGTAGATAGTTGTGTGCATCGAGATGACACTGGGAGTCGCTGACAAATTGACATTCTCGTTAACTGTAATTTCTGGTTATAATACGTTGATTGAAACAAATGTGTGAAATAAAAATCACTGGAAAAATACCAAAATAAAAACCTAACTGAATGTTATCAAGATGTGCATGAAGCGATTCAGTTTGATAATAGAGCTACAGATCTGTAACTGGACTTCGTCTAGTTAAAGCATTGTGACAGTTGTTGATCTACCTTAAAGCGCCGCTTCCATGCCGCGAAGGCGCGCCAGTCCCGGATTTAATGGATTTAATGCGCTCGGCGGATTGACGACTAGGAATGGTATACCGGCCCGCCGGCCAGCCTGGAAATTCTCAGTAAGATGTGAGAACTTCTCAACCCACAACTTGAATATTAATTTGGTACCCAAGTCTCGCCTCAGCTACACGATTGGCAAACATTTAGCACAGTTTCGCTCACTTTCTCGTGAATAACAATATACGCTGAAATCTGGGATGGTGGACACATACAGTATTCTTTCCGAGAGGGTAGCTGTGTGGTGGCAGGAAGGGCATCTGGCAACCCCTTAAATTACCCTTGCTATATCCTTCCATAGCCATGTCTACTCCTTCGCTGATGCGGAGGTACAAGAAAAAGAAAAGATAAACTGAAATACATTTTTCGACATTGTAGTTAATAAACGATAATTAAAACATCTTAAGTGAAACTCTTTGTTAGAGGAAAAGTATTTTGACCCCTTCATCAGCTGAAATATGGCAATTGCTTCGAAAGGCTTTTTTTTAATAAAAGTGTCAAAATTAAGATGAGCTGTGTTCTGATATGAAGCCTTACAAGATTAGTTGGAATTGTACCTTTTACAGGAATGTGGATGATGCTTCATAGTGTGGACACATGGAGGATGTATGCTGATGGAGATTCTTCACCATCTCAACTCCATTTATAACAACATTCAATTTTGCTACTGCAGGGGAGAAAGATGGTTGTCTGCCTGTTTTGGATGTCTTCGTTACATGAAAGAATGATGGCTCTCTGAGGCATTCTGTTTATCGTAAGCCCGCTTATACTGATTTGTATTTGCAAAAGTCAAGTTGTCACCACCCGTCGCAGACTATGAGAGCGTTTAAAACACTTGTATACGTAGCTCACACGGTCTCAGATCAAGACAGTTCGCCTCCAGAGCTCGTCCAACTAATGACAGAATTCAGCAAAAAACGGATATTTCGTACAACTGATTAACAAAGCACTGTCATTTAAACAAAGAATGTGGAAAGTGTATAAAGAGGAGAACACATTACAAAATATTTAGCTTTTCTATCTTTGTGGGCTTCATTTGATTTAATACAACAAGAACCATCTGTAAATTTAAGGTGAAACAGATTTTCCGTCCAGCATCTAACATTACAGATCTTTTGGAATTAGTGAAAGATGACTTGCTATTGTGGAAGGCCAGCATTTGCAAAATATCTTGTCAGTGTGGTATGGCTTGCACAGGACGTAACACACGCACTGTGAAAGAACGCTGCACTGAACTTCAACGTTGCACTATCCTTTTGCAAACAAGCAAGTAAACTATTGCCGAACACTATATTTCCAAGAGACATTCAATGAAGTACGACAGAACCATGATTATCACCACAGCAAAAACCTATGTACGGTGATAGTGGCTATTAGTTATGCAGTGCGTAGACTCGCATCATCTCCAAGATCTGTTGCAGTCGAACACGACAGAATGTGCAAAAGGCCACGGCGAGCGGTAATTCAGAGGATGGCTAAGCTCCACGAGTCCACCAGAGATCGCGCTGCTGCTGGGAAGTGTGGTCCGTATGTCAACTTGATTTTGACGCATTTGCGCTATATACTGCGAAAGGAAACAAGCCTTAGTGAGAGAGATATATATAAAGGGGAAACATTGTTATGTAAAATCCCCAAATGTTAATGCCTGCCGTCCGGAGTGGCCGAGCGGTTCTAGACGCTACAGTCTGGAACGGCGCGACCGCTACGGTCGTAGGTTCGAATCCTGCCTCGGGCATGGATGTGTGTGATGTCCTTAGGTTAGTTAGCTATAAGTAGTTCTAAGTTCTAGGGGACTGATGACCTCAGAAGTTAAGTCCCGTAGTGCTCAGATCCATTTGAACCAAATGTTAATGCCTGGTTTACTGGAAAAATGGCTCTGAGCACTATGGGACTTAACATCTGAGGCCATCAGTGCCCTATAACTTAAAACTACTAAACCTAACTAACCTAAGGACATCACACACATCCACGCCTGAGGCAGGATTCCAGTCTGCGACCGTAGCTGTCGCGCGGCTCCAGACTGAAGCGCCTAGAACAGCTCGGCCACAGAGGCCGGCGGTTTACTGCAGATTTTTGCACTGCACTCTAACAAACAATCGGACGGGCATAGAACATTTCCCATTTTTATATTACTTATATAGTTAAGTTTCATACACATATTAAAACTTTTCCCATTTTTATATTACTTATATAGTTAAGTTTCATACACATATTAAAACTTAAGTAGTTACCGAAAATCTTGTGAAGTTTTTGACCAATTTACTTCCTATTTTTACAGGCTACTGCAATGGGCAGTCGGACGGGCATAGGCCATATATTTTTAATGTGTACAATATATAAATATGTAATACATAAAGGGGAAACGTTATCAACAATCTCGAAAAGTTCTTCACCGATTTACTTCAAATTTTTACGTAATATTCTAATAAACATTCGGACAGACGTAGGCTATATTTTGTTAGTATATAAAGGTATATGTAATACATAAAGGAAACATTCTGACCAAAAATCTTGAAAGTTCTTTAATGATTTACTTCAGATTTTTACAGGATACTGTCAGGAACATTCAGGCAGACATAGGCTACACATTTTTTAAGTACATGAAAATACAGGATGAGTCACCTAACATTACCGCTGGATTTATTTCGTAAACCACATCAAATACTGACGAATCGATTCCACAGACCGAACGTGAGGAGAGGGGCTAGTGTAATTGGTTAATACAAACCATAAAAAAATGCACGGAAGTATTTTTTTTAACACAGACCTACGTTTTTTTTTAAAATGGAACCCTGTTAGTTTTGTTAGGACATCTGAATATATAAACAAATACGTAATCAGTGCCGTTTCTTGCATTGCAAAATGTTAATTACAACCGGAGATATTGTAACCTAAAGTTGACGCTTGAGTACCACTCCTCCGCTGTTCGATCGTGTGTATCGGAGAGCTCCGAATTACGTACGGATCCAAAGGAAAGGTGATGGACCTCAGGTACAGAAGAGATTGGAACAGCACATTACGTCCACATGCTAACACTTTTTATTGATCTTTTTCACTGACGCACATGTACATTACCATGAAGGGTGAGGTACACGTACACACGTGGTTTCCGTTTTTAATTACGGAGTGGAATAGAGTGTGTCCCGACATGCCAGGCCAATAGATGTTCAATGTAGTGGCCATCATTTGCTGCACACAATTGCAATCTCTGGCGTAATGAATGTCGTACAAACCGCAGTACATCTGGTCGCCGCAGGCTGCCACAATATGTTGTTTCATATCCTCTGGGGTTGTAGGCACATCACGGTACACATTCTCCTTTAACGTACCCCACAGAAAGAAGTCCAGAGGTGTAAGATCAGGAGAACGGGTTGGCCAATGCATACGTCCTCCGCGTCCTATGAAACGCCCGTCGAATATCCTGTCAAGGGTCAGCCTATTATTAATTGCGGAATGTGCAGGTGCACCATCATGCTGATACCACATACGTCGACGCGTTTCCAGTGGGACATTTTCGAGCAACGTTGGCAGATCATTCTGTAGAAACGCGATGTATGTTGCAGCTGTTTGGGCCCCTGCAATGAAGTAAGGACCAATGAGGTGGTCGCCAATGATTCCGCACCATACATTTACAGTCCACGGTCGGTGTCGCTCTACCTGTCTGAGCCAGCGAGGATTGTCCACGGACCAGTAACGCATGTTCCGTAGATTCAATGTCCCGTGGTTTGTGAAACCCGCTTCATCGGTAAACAGGTAGAACTGCAACGCATTCTCTGTTAATGCCCGTTGACAGAATTGCACTCGATGATTAAAGTCATCACCATGTATTTGCTGATGTAGCGACACATGAAACGGGTGAAAGCGGTGACGGTGCAGTATGCGCTTGACACTACTTTGACTCAGTCCACCGGCTGTCGCAATGTCCTGTGTACTCATGTGTGGGTTGATGGCAACAGCAGCTAACACACCAACTGCACCCGCTTCTCCTGTGATGGGTCTGTTACGGTCCCGTTTGCGTGCTACGACCATACCTGTTGCATACAGTTGGCGGTAGATGTTTTGCAATGTGCGGCACGTTGGATGCTCTCTGTCCGGGTACCGTTCCGCATACACGCTGCAGGCTTCAGCTGCATTTCGTCGACACTCGCCATAGATGAGTATCATCTCCGCCTTTTCAGAGTGCGAACACACCATGGTCACAGTTCCTACAACACTACACTATCACAGACCTCTGGTAACACGGTGTAGCGTTCGGAGATGAATGCAGAATAACAATAGCAGCAAGCGCTACATGCGGACACTGCGACAGGTAGACCAAACCACAACAGTGCAATACAGCCACACTCGTAAACACGGTCGTCATCATAAACATGTCCCTGCAGATGCTGCTCGCCCACCGTGGCCCGTGTTTGTTACAACACGCACCTGAACGTCGGAGGTTTCAAGCGTCAACTTTAGGTTACAATATCTCCGGATGTAATTAACATTTTACAATGAAACAAACGGCACTGATTATGTATTTGTTTATATGTTCATATGCGCTAGCAAAACTAACGTGGTTCCATTTTAAAAAACCTAGGTTTGTGTTAAAAACATACTTCCGTGCATTTTTGTATGGTTTGTATTAAACAGTTACACTAGCCCCTCTCCTCACGTTCGGTCTGTGGAATCGGTTTGTCAGTATTTGATGTAGTTTACGAAATATATCCAGCGGTAACCTTAGGTGATCCACCCTGTATAAGTAATACTAAAGGGAAACGTTGTTCCCAAAATTGTCGGAAAGTTTATAGCCGACTTACTTTAAACTTTTACACAATACTGTATTAGACATTCGGATGGTCATGAGTGACATATTTTTTAAGCAGTAATGTGCAGGATTTCTTTGATAAATCGACTCTGAGAAAGAATATTCTGTGCTGTGTCCTGTTGCAAAAATGTGCGGTCTTCTTTTCTTTACCACAGTCAGACAAGTTTTTTTCTCCCATATACAATCTTCCTGAACTGGAAATTTTTGGAAATTTGTGGTAAGAGTATATGGAACTGCTGTGTACATAGTTCCGCGTAGTCAGCGCGTACACAAATTTCCCACTAAGCACTACAGCGCAGGCGCAGCGCTCGTCCGTCTACGCACTACGAGAGGGCGCTCTCTTAGAGACGGACCAAATTCTGCTTCCGCCGATCCACGTATTAATACACTCCTGGAAATTGAAATAAGAACACCGTGAATTCATTGTCCCAGGAAGGGGAAACTTTATTGACACATTCCTGTGGTCAGATACATCACATGATCACACTGACAGAACCACAGGCACATAGACACAGGCAACAGAGCATGCACAATGTCGGCACTAGTACAGTGTATATCCACCTTTCGCAGCAATGCAGGCTGCTATTCTCCCATGGAGCCGATCGTAGAGACGCTGGATGTAGTCCTGTGGAACGGCTTGCCATGCCATTTCCACCTGGCGCCTCAGTTGGACCAGCGTTCGTGCTGGACGTGAGACGACGCTTCATCCAGTCCCAAACATGCTCAATGGGGGACAGATCCGGAGATCTTGCTGGCCAGGGTAGTTGACTTACACCTTCTAGAGCACGTTGGGTGGCACGGGATACATGCGGACGTGCATTGTCCTGTTGGAACAGCAAGTTCCCTTGCCGGTCTAGGAATGGTAGAACGATGGGTCCGATGACGGTTTGGATGTACCATGCACTATTCAGTGTCCCCTCGACGATCACCAGAGGTGTACGGCCAGTGTAGGAGATCGCTCCCCACACCATGATGCCGGGTGTTGGCCCTGTGTGCCTCGGTCGTATGCAGTCCTGATTGTGGCGCTCACCTGCACGGCGCCAAACACGCATACGACCATCATTGGCACCAAGGCAGAAGCGACTCTCATCGCTGAAGACGACACGTCTCCATTCGTCCCTACATTCACGCCTGTCGCGACACCACTGGAGGCGGGCTGCACGATGTTGGGGCGTGAGCGGAAGACGGCCTAACGGTGTGCGGGACCGTAGCCCAGCTTCATGGAGACGGTTGCGAATGGTCCTCGCCGATACCCCAGGAGCAACAGTGTCCCTAATTTGCTGGGAAGTGGCGGTGCGGTCCCCTACGACACTGCGTAGGATCCTACGGTCTTGGCGTGCATCCGTGCGTCGCTGCGGTCCGGTCCCAGGTCGACGGGCACGTGCACCTTCCGCCGACCACTGGCGACAACATCGATGTACTGTGGAGACCTCACGCCCCACGTGTTGAGCAATTCGGCGGTACGTCCACCCGGCCTCCCGCATGCCCACTATACGCCCTCGCTCAAAGTCCGTCAACTGCACATACGGTTCACGTCCACGCTGTCGCGGCATGCTACCAGTGTTAAAGACTGCGATGGAGCTCCGTATGCCACGGCAAACTGGCTGACACTGACGGCGGCGGTGCACAAATGCTGCGCAGCTAGCGCCATTCGACGGCCAACACCGCGGTTCCTGGTGTGTCCGCTGTGCCGTGCGTGTGATCATTGCTTGTACAGCCCTCTCGCAGTGTCCGGAGCAAGTATGGTGGGTCTGACACACTGGTGTCAATGTGTTCTTTTTTCCATTTCCAGGAGTGTATGTAACGCAGCCAGTGAGACTGCTGCTAACGTAGAACCTTTCCTCCTCGCGGATCACACTTGCGCTGTGATACCTGAACGCTCAAGGTATTATAACATACAGGTATGTACAGTCAATCTGCATTAGTCTGCATTTGTCTGCACCTAATAAGATTATCGTATTCCTGTACATAGCCATGAAGAGAAATGTATAGACACTTTGTCAAGCATCCGAGATATGTGAGAATAAGATTAACGTAGCAAGACCAAAGGAACTTCAGATTGTGAATTGTAAATAGCATCCACAATAAAGTTATGTAAGGTTTACGCTTGTTACTATTTTAATAAATGTGTGTGAAAATTAATCAAGTTCTGTTAAAAGTTGGTCACCGTCAGTCTGCTACTCTAAGCGTGCAAGTGGCATTTCTATCGTCTGACCTAACGGCAGAAGATAAACACGCCACGATAAGACCACGAGGCATATTGCTGACACTCGCCTACTTCGTTAGAGCGACAAGTCAAATAATCTGATGGTGTGTGTACCGAAGGTCTTACAGTACGCAAACCACAGGGACCAAACTGCTGAGGTCATTGGTCCCTAAGCTTACACACTACTCACTCTAAAATTAAACTAACTTACGCTGAGGACAACAGAAACACCCGTGCCAGAGGGAGGACTGGAGCCTCCGACGGGGGGAGCCGCACGGACCGTGACAATGCGCTCTAGACCGCACGGTAAATTTTTCTCATTACACATATTTATAAAGAACTGTGTACACAACAAGGTCTAATTCTCTTTTCTTCCTCGCAGTGCTTTTCACAGAATGCACAATAGTTCTGTATATGGCTTATTGGAACAGCACTACCATTGGAACAGTACTATGGACTGAACGAGCTAAAATTCAGAGAAAGTGCGTTGGATGGGTCGGGGAGGGAGATGGGAGATGGACGTAGAGATGGGGAAGGAGGTGATGAACAGAGGGGGAGGATGAGGAGAGAGGAGATGGACAGAGAGAGTTGTGGAGGGGAGGGGAGGGACAACAAGATCAGAATGTAGTCAGTTTCCAAACATTCAGTATTTAGCAGTTGCGATGCATTGCTAGGTTTGTTAGTAATTTACATTTCTTTTGAACTTCCTGAAGCCTAGCAGTCGTTAATTCGCGGACTGTCCACGTATCAACGGCTCCAACTGAGCACATGAACACGTATCAACGACTGAGCCCTCGGCTGGCTCTGCCCTGCAGCACCATCGGTACTGCAGCTACGGAAAGTAAGCCGGTCGCCAGTGGGGCCACCCGCGGCGGCCGGCGTGACGTCACAGCGGCGTCGCCTGCTCCCACGGTCGGCGCCCGGCGCGGGACGTCGCTTCGCTTCAGTGTCAGATGCCTCTTCCGATAGCGTCCTTCGACGTCCGCCGGACCGGTAAATGACGGCGGATTTACCGTGCCTTATTCCTTCATTTGTAAACAGGGGGCCACGTGGTCCTTGAAAATGACGTGGCGCGGCGGCGTCTTAAGACCGGAGTCCGCGTTTTACAGCGAAACGTCGTGGTCGGCATACAGAGTGCGCGATGCAGCAGTATGCCGCTCATTTGAGATCCAGGTTTTTCCTCAGAACTTTTCAGTCCTCTGCAGCGACTGCTAACATTTTCCTAAGATGTCTCAATTTTTAAACAGAACTTGCTTTAGTTTTACGGGTTTGCACCTGTGCGTTACACTCATCCAATTTCAACTAAATAATTACAAAAACGTTTCCTTATTCACACTAACCCTCGCTGTGCCAAGGGGGGGGGGGGGGGGGGGGGAAAGGAATACTTTATGTCGAACTTTTGAATATATTGTAATTTAGTTAGCTACTTTATATTTTAAGATTCTGAAAAAATTGTTGTTTTTAATGAATTATTCTACCAGATTACAATAATGTTTTAAATGTTTCGTTTGAACTTTATCCCAAAAATATAAATAATATTAATTGATGTCACTTTCACCAATGGATGTGATATTTAATGTATTCTGCTTCAGGATATTAATTACACATCAATATCTCTTTGAAAAGTATGTTGTGAGTAAAAATAAACAATAATTAACGAATTTTTTAATAACTTTTTTAGTTTGGGCATAAAGTATCTCCCTCCTCCTCCCTCTTGGTAATGCTCGTTAAGGGAATTGCGTTGGTATTCTTAGGGTTAAGTAACGGTTTAGTGCCCAATAATCTGCACATTAGCGTATTATTATCTAACGATTGCGATACACTTCGAAACAGTAGGTTAGTAACACCTCCGCACACTTACATGGACATCGATCTATATATTTTACACTACCGGCCATTAAAATTGCTACACAACGAAGATGACGTGCTACAGACGCGAATTTTAAGCGACAGGAAGAAGATCCTGTGATATGCAAATGATTAGCTTTTCAGAGAATTCACACAAGTTTGGCGCCGGTGGCGACATCTACAACGTGCTTACATGAGGAAAGTTTCCAACCGATTTCTCATACACAAACAGCAGTTGACCGGCGTTGTCTGATGAAACGTTGTTGTGATGCCTCGTGCAAGGAGGAGAAATGCGTACCATCATGTTTCCGACTTCAATAAAGGTCGGATTGTAGCCTATCGCGATTGCGGTTTATCGTATAGCAACACTGCTGCTCGCGTTCGCCGAGATCCAATGACTGTTAGCAAAATATGGAGTAGGTGGGTTCAGGAGAGTAATACGGAACGCCATGCTGGATCCCAACGGCCTCGTATCACTAGCAGTCGAGATGACAGGCATCTTATCCGCATGGCTGTAACGGATTGTGCAGCTACGTCTCAATCCCTGAGAAAACAGATGGGGACGTTTGCAAGACAAAAACCATCTGCACGAACAGTTCGACGACGTTTGCAGCAGCATGGACTATCAGCTCGATGACCATGGCTGCGGTTACCCTTGATGCTGCATCACAGACAGGAGCGCCTGCGATGGTGTACTCAACGACGAACCTTGGTGCACGAATGGCAAAACGTCATTTTCTCGGAAGAACCCAGGCTCTGTTTACAGCATCGTGATGGTCGCATCCGTGTTTGGCGACATCGCAGTGAACGCACATTGTAAGCGTGTATTAGTCATCGCCATACTGGCGTATCACCCGGCGTGGTGGTATGGGGTGCCATTGGTTACACGTCTTGGTCACCTCTTGTCCGCATTGACGGCACTTTGAACAGTTACATTTCAGATGTGACGTTACATTTCAGATGTGTTACGACCCGTGGCTCTACCCTTCATACGATCCCTGCAAACCCATACATTTCAGCAGGACACCGCACGACCACATGTTGCAGGTCCTGTACGGGCCTTTCTGGATACAGAAAATGTTGGACTGCTGACCTGGCCAGCACATTCTCCAGATCGTTCACCAACTGAAAACGTCTGGTCAATGGTGGCGGAGCAACTGGCTCGTCACAATACACCAGTCACTACTCTTAATGAATTGTGGTATCGTGTTTAAGCCGCATGGGCAGCTGTACCTGTACACGCCACCCAAGCTCTGTTGGCTCAATGCCCAGGCGTATCAAGGCCGTTATTACGGCCAGAGTTGGTTGTTCTGGGTACTGATTTCTCAGATCTCTGCATCCAAATTGCGTTAAAATTAATCACATATCAGTTCTAGTATAATATATTTGTCCATGGATACCCGTTTATTATTTGCATTTCTTGGTGTAGCAACTGTAATGGCCAGTAGTGTATGAAGTGAGTCTCTGCATTTGTGATGCCCGAGAAATCAACCAGAATGAAGTTTTAAAACTTAACACGAAACTGGAGTCCGGCTGGGGTCTTCCAGGCGATCTGTGCGAGTCGACAAAGGACCGCCCAGCAAGGGACAACAGTAGCCTGCTCTGCAGTGCGTGTACGGTACAGTATGAACACAATTCCATAATACTTCCTTGTTGACAATACGATAAATCGATACACATCAGGGAGCTTGCAGCACTGAGATGCATTTATTAAGACTTTCGTATTTAGACCATAAAAGGTGTAGAAGTTAGTTGACAAAAGTTAACAAATATATCTACAATAGTCATTGCAAATTAATAATTGTTGAACGCTTTATGTGATCTTTATAAACGAAGTACTGAATGATAGCTCAAAAGACTAGCTACTAACTCTGAAAGTCACACATTGATACATAACTTATTTATTGAATTATTGCGTTTTACATCTTTTTATTATGTGAACGTATCATATCGTAGCAGCCTACAGAAATACACGACAAATGAAAGCAGAGTGGCAAATCTCAAGCCTGGCCATAGATGGCCATCTAACGTTTATCCCAGTTATTAACTATTTCTCATTGTGACAAGAATAAGCGATAACGAATCTCCAGTTAGCATAATCTTAAATGAAATATAGAAGAACCGCACTCCGTTTAAAATTACTTGACGATTGAAGTTTGTCACTTGCCTCTACAGTGTTGCGCCGGCCGCTGTGAGCGAGCGGTTGTAGGCTCTTCAGTCCGACACCGCGCTGCTGCTACTGTCGCAGGTTCGAATTCTGCCTCGGACATGGAGGTGTGTGATGTCCTTAGGTTAGTTAGGTTTAAGTAGTTCTACGTCTAGGAGACTGATGACCTCAGATGTTGTGCTATGGTGCTTAGAGCCATTTGAACCACTACATTGTTGCTACATCGAGCGCTGGCTACCGCTCACTTGCAGACGACACACAAACACTGTAGATTATTTCACAAATGCTAGTAACATGTAACTCGAAGCAATTTTGGGAATAGCCACCGCGAAGTATGACGTAAATCCGAGATTCTCTGAAATGAGGCAGACGACGCGTTTTGTAGCGCTGAATTTAAACTGATGTCCTAAAGAATCCACTACTTCGTCATGTGCAACTGATCCAAGAAAACGGCGGTAACCTATCTGCGGCAGAGCTAAAACCACAGTTGCTTTGTTCATGGCTATACTATATATGCTCTACAAGCAAACTGAAGACAGAAAAATTTAAGTTTCAGCGGTAAAAGCAGACTATAATTTCTCGCTGATCACTGGTTACCCGAAACTATCCTCACACTGGTTACACGAGCTGCCGTGTCACCAACCAATGAGCAGTCCTGGTTGACATTTGGTTGCAGGTCATAGGCGACACACCTAGAGTACAGTCCAAAAAGGAATGATAGGAAGAAAAACAAGAGCAAATAATAAAGTCAATACGATGATGAAAATGGCGCAACAAAGTATGAGAAGTTACATAATAAATAAATAAAGAATTTAGTTGAATAAAAGTAATTGTCAGAGTCTTTAGATTAGATTTGAAAATAATAAAAGTTCGCTGGATTAAAGGACATCTAATCAACAAGCTTCTAGACGCAAGGTTTGTACGCTAATCACTGTACCGCACCAAAACACTGCGGGAAGTTGTTAAATTTGTGTTTCTTGTGACCCAGTCGCGACTACGAACTGCACTCTTCAAAAATTCAGCTTCACGCAATGTCGTGAAACATTCAGCTTCACGCAATGTCGTGCTAAGTTTATCTACTGTTGGTCAGTCTCTGTGATATAACAACTGTATATGTGTGTATGTCGGAAGGATCCAGTAGCGTCTAGTTAGTGCTGCATAGAAATAAGGAAATGGATATCTATGAGAAAGAAACCGTGTGAAAAATATAGAAGTATCCCAAGGACTCGGAGCTGAAAAAAAGATCTGCTAAATGCTATGTCTGGAGTGTAGTGTTGTATACGAGAGAATCATGGACAGATAAAAAGAAAGAAGAAAGAGACTTAGAGAGTTCTGAAATATGGCTATCGAGAAGAGTGCTTAAGGAAAAATGGACTAACAGACGTAAGAATAAATAAGTAATGAAAAATCAAGGAAAGAAAGACGATTACTGGCAGTCCTCGGAAAGAAAGGAATTCTTGGCTGGGGCATAGACCGAACAGGAATTGTCTGCAAAAAGAATTAAAGAAGGAGAAGTGGAAGGAATGAAGGGAAGAGGCAGGAAGAGAAATGGAATGATGGGTGACATTAGAAGAGAACGAGCATATAAACAGATGGAGAAGGATGCTCAGAAAAGGGCACGACGGGGATCCTCCAGTTGAAACCTGTCATAAGACAAAAGCAAAAAGCGGAAGAAGAACCTAAAAGTTCACTCTAATTGACATATTACAAGAATGACTTGAAAACTGAAGCTGGCGAAAGTCTCTTGACAAAGTAAGGAAGCGCTGAGTTGCATACAAAGCTGATAAAACAAATTGTTTGTGATAACTTCATTCATCGCCATTTTATAAATAACCTGGAAACCTGAATCCATTATATGGCAAGTGTCTCATCAGAAAGAATTATACACGTGACGCAATTACTCTACAGTTTCGTTTAAAATAGTAAGCGCACCATTCCCTGTTCGCTCTAGCAAATCCGACTCGTTAAGATGAAACAAGGGGGTTCCATGTAATGAATATAAATAACAATTATCTCAATGAGATGACCACAGTGGCTGCTAAATAGCGAGAGACAAAGGCAGCTAATTCTCATCACAAAAACTCACCGCTTGATCCATGAGATGAGCTGGTAAAACGTAATGTTGACATTAAAATGAAGAAGCACAAAACAGCGAATTTCACTTATCGTTACAAATTATTCAAAATGAAGAAGCACAAAACAGCGAATTTCATTTATCGTTACGTATTATTCAACCCCCCCCCCCCCCCCCCCCCATGAACCATAGACCTTGCCGTTGGTGGGGAGGCTTGCGTGCCTCAGCGATACAGATGGCCGTACCGTAGGTGCAACCACAAGGGAGGGGTATCTGTTGAGAGGCCAGACAAACATGTGGTTCCTGAAGAGGGGCAGCAGCCTTTTCAGTAGTTGCAGGGGCAACAGTCTGGATGATTGACTGGTCTGGCCTTGCAACATTAACCAAAACGGCCTTGCTGTGCTGGTACTGCGAATGGCTGAAAGCAAGGGGAAACTACAGCCGTAATTTTTCCCGAGGACATGCAGCTTTACTGTATGATTAAATGATGATGGCGTCCTCTTGGGTAAAATATTCCGGAGGTAAAATAGTCCCCCATTCGGATCTCCGGGCGGGGCCTACTCAGGAGGACGTCGTTATCAGGAGAAAGAAAACTGCTGTTCTACGGATCGGAGCGTGGAATGTCAGATCCCTTAATCGGGCAGGTAAGTTAGAAAATTTAAAAAGGGAAATGGATAGGTTAAAGTTAGATATAGTGGGAATTAGTGAAGTTCGGTGGCAGGAGGAACAAGGCTTTTGGTCAGGTGACTACAGGGTTATAAACACAAAATCAAATAGGGGTAATGCAGGAGTAGGTTTAATAATGAATAAAAAATAGGAGTGCGGGTAAGCTACTACAAACAGCATCGTGAACGCATTATTGTGGCCAAGATAGACACAAAGCCCATGGCTACTACAGTAGTACAAGTTTATATGCCAACTAGCTCTGCAGATGATGAAGAAATTGATGAAATGTATGATGAGATAAAAGAAATTATCAAGTAGTGAAGGGAGACGAAAATTTAATAGTCATGGGTGACTGGAATTCGTCAGAAGGAAAAGGGAGATAAGGGAACATAGTAGGTGATTATGGATTGGGGCTAAGAAATGAAAGAGGAAACCGTCTTGTAGAATTGTGCAGAGAGCATAGCTTAATCATAGCTAATACTTGGTTCAAGAATCATAAAAGAAGGTTGTATACATGGAGGAATCCTGGAGATACTAAAAGGTATCAGATAGATTATATAATGGTAAGACAGAGATTTAGGAATCAGGTTTTAAACTGTAGTATATTTCCAGGGGCAGATGTGGACTCTGACCACAATCTATTGGCTATGAGCTGTAGATTAAAACTGAAGAAACTGCAAAAAGGTGGGAATTTAAGGACATGGGATCTGGATAAGCTGAAAGAACAAGAGGTTGTACAGAGTTTCAAGGAGAGCATAAGGGAACAAATGACACGAATGGGAGAAGAAACACAGTAGAAGATGAATGGGTGGCTCTGAGGGATGCAGTAGTGAAGGCAACAGAGGATAAAATAGGTAAAAAGACGAGGGCTGCTAGAAATCCTTGGGTAACAGAAGAAATATTGAATTTAATTGCTGAAAGGAGAAAATATAAAAATGCAGTAAATGAAGCAGGCAAAAAGGAATACAAACGTCTCAAAAATGAGATCGACAGGAAGTGCAAAATGGCTAAGCAGGGATGGCTAGAGGACAAATGTAAGGATGTAGAAGCTTATCTCACTAGGGGTAAGATGGATACTGCCTACAGGAAAATTAAAGAGACCTTTGGAGAGAAGAGAACCACGTGTATGAATATCAAGAGCTCAGATGGCAACCCAGTTCTAAGTAAAGAAGGGAGTGCAGAAAGGTGGAAGGAGTATATAGAAGGTTTATACAAGGGCGATGTACTTGAGGACAATATTATGGAAATGGAAGAAGATGTAGATGAAGACGAAATGGGAGATACGATACTGCGTGAAGAGTTTGACAGAGCACTGAAAGACCTGAGTCGAAACAAGGCCCCCGGAGTAGACAACATTCCTTTAGAACTACTGACGGCCTTGGGAGAGCCAGTCCTGACAAAACTCTACCAGCTGGTGAGCAAGATGTATGAGACAGGCGAAATACCCTCAGACTTCAAGAAGAATATAATAATTCCAATCCCAAAGAAAGCAGGTGCCGACAGATGTGAAAATTACCGAACTATCAGTTTAATAAGTCCCAGCTGCAAAATACTAACGCGAATTCTTTACAGACGAATGGAAAAACTGGTAGATGCGGACCTCGTGGAGGATCAGTTTGGATTCCGTAGAAATGTTGGAACACGTGAGGCAATACTGACCTTACGACTTATCTTAGAAGAAAGATTAATAAAAGGCAAACCTACGTTTCTAGCTTTGTAGACTTAGAGAAAGCTTTTGACAATGTTGACTGGAATACTCTCTTTCAAATTCTAAAGGTGCAGGGGTAAAATACAGGGAGCGGAAGGCTATTTACAATTTGTACAGAAACCAGATAGCTGTTATAAGAGTCGAGGGACATGAAAAGGAAGCAGTAGTTGGGAAGGGAGTGAGACAGGGTTGTAGACTCTCCGCGATGTTATTCAATCTGTATATTGAGCATGCAGTAAAGGAAACAAAAGAAAAATTTGGAGTAGGTATTAAAATTCATGGAGAAGAAGTAAAAACTTTGAGGTTCGCCGATGACATTGTAATTCTGTCAGAGACGGCAAAGGTCTTGGAAGAGCAGTTGAACGGAATGGACAGTGTCTTGAAAGGAGGATATAAGATGAACATCAACAAAAGCAAAACGAGGATAATGGAATGTAGTCAAGTTAAATCGGGTGATGCTGAGGGAATTAGATTAGGAAATGAGACACTTAAAGTAGTAAAGGAGTTTTGCTATTTAGGAAGTAAAATAACTGATGATGGTCGAAGTAGAGAGGATATAAAATGTAGACTGGCAATGGCAAGGAAAGCGTTTCTGAAGAAGAGAAATTTGTTAACATCGAATATAGATTTATGTATCAGGAAGTCATTTCTGAAAGTATTTGTTTGGAGTGTAGCCATGTATGGAAGTGAAACATGGACGATAACTAGTTCGGACAAGAAGAGAATAGAAGCTTTCGAAATGTGGTGCTACAGAAGAATGCTGAAGATAAGGTGGATAGATCACGTAACTAATGAGGAGGTACTGAATAGGATTGGGGAGAAGAGAAGTTTGTGGCACATCTTGACTAGAAGAAGGGATCGGTTTGTAGGACATGTTTTGAGGCATCAAGTGATCACAAATTTAGCATTGGAGGGCAGGTGGAGGGCAAAAATCGTAGAGGGAGACCAAGAGATGAATACACTAAGCATATTCAGAAGGATGTAGGTTGCAGTAGGTACTGGGAGATGAAGAAGCTTGCACAGGATAGAGTAGCATGGAGAGCTGCATCAAACCAGTCTCAGGACTGAAGACAACAACAACAACAACATTATTCAAACAAAAGTGCCATGGACAGTACGTGCGCACAGATACAAGCTAGAAAGCGATCATAAGAACAAGACAAAAAAATGACAGAGATTCTCCCTTTTACTCTGGGAGATAAAAATTAGTTCAGCATTATTGCTATTAATACCAAACAATATGCGACCTCTACTCTCGTCATAAAAGTATTGTTTTCTGCTCAATAAAACATCACTTTCTATTCAAGATAATTTGTAGAGGTTAAGACAGAAAGAAAATTATTGTGACACTTCAACCCAAAGGTTCAAGTCAAGAAGGAGCTTACCCTCATACGACAGAGAACCTCACTGAGACATCTTCAGACTTCGGAATAAATTAATGGCGTTTCGGATTCAGCCACTTTGCAAGATGGATGATGCTTTTTGAAATCCTCTCTTCAGATTATGAGAAACGTTATATGGCAGACGCTCAACAGGTTGCGCTATGGAGGTGGCAGAACGAAGATCAAATAAGAAAATGTTGATTTATCAGCAGCTCTGCATAATGCGAGTGGGGTGAAGGAGAGACAATGACTCATCTGCTTCTCTACAACTTGCGCTCTCGCCTAAAGGTGACTGATGACAGCAAGGTAGCATGTGAATTAGCTGCGTGCTGGACACACCGTATATAATGTGTATTTGTGTTGCATATAATTAGCAGATGCCATTTACTAACATAAATGATAGCGCTTGTAGTACCAATCTGCTTCGAGTATTGTTGTTAATTTCTGCGAAATCATGTAAGTCCTAGCGTATGCTTATGACCCAGTTGAATAAAATGTATTACCTACATACAGAATCGTACAAATTCTTAATAACAAATACTGAATCTAGCAGGACAAGCGCAGTAAAATGAGAACTGTATGCGGGGCAAACTAAAATCTAAAATAGTAATCTTAAGAACATGATAATAGTAAAATATACAGTAGGAAACACGCAGAAAAACACTATACGCTGGTGTGTTTTAAAGACGCGGAAAATGCAAAATTAATGCGAATGAACAATGGTATCGAAAACATCACTTTACTGATATACAAGCACAAGAATCCAAAAACTAATGGCAGTGTAAGAAGCTGAATAGCGAATCCAATACATATAGCCAAAAATCGTGAGAACTAATTAAACGCAAAAATATAAATCAACTTAAAATGCCGATACGGAATAAAAGTTGAAAACTGATAGCTATACTAAAGCCACAAGGCGATACAACTTCAGATAGTAAAAAACCGTAACTAATGAAACGTGGTGTCAGTAACAACAATAGAAACGCCAATACGGATACAAAGAACCAAAAACCCATATCAGTACAAAAAGTGACACTAATATCACCAATAGTGACAGAAATCAACTAAATGCGGTGTCAAGATAAAAAAAGGGATCAATAGGCTAACATGACTGTAACTTAAACAAACTGAGCCTCGATCTCTCAAAAAGCAAATAACCGACAGGGAAAGGATTGTGTTCATAAATAATTACTAGTTCACATAAGTTGTAATCACTGTTTTGTCTGGGAGATTGAAAGTAATGTTTGATCTCTGACTGATTTGGAGCGTAATATTCGTTAACGAGTGAATTCACCCACCACAAGAGCACCATGTCACGGCTCAAAGCCGACGAACACTATCGGAGTCTCAAGTCGACTCACTTTCTTCAGTTTCTCTCTGATGGTTCCGATTAAATTTGGATGGAAATTGATGATACATTGCAAACAGGAGTCAAAAGAGAAAGTTTTGATATAGCTTACCGTCATACTGCTTTATTCTCTGGACACTCTTACTCCAACGGACCTTTTCTTCTGTAGGAAGTCTTGCTCGCTAGTAGTAATCTCCCAGACTGTGTAAGTAGGCTGTTTAGGTTTTTATATTGGTAACGCCACGCAGCGTTCTGTATGAAAATCACTGGTTGTGCTGTGTGCAGTCTGTGGTTGGTTGCTTTGTTGTTCGCCATTGTAGTGTTGGGCAGTTGGCTGTTAACAGCGAGTAGCGTTGCTCAGTTGGAGGTGAGCCGCCAGCAGTGGTGGATGTGGGGAAGTGAGATGGCGCATTTTTGAGAGCAGATGATCTGGACGTGTGTCCATCAGAAACAGTACATTTGTAAGAATGGATGTCATGAACTGCTATATATATTATGACTTTTGAACACTATTAAGGTAAATACATTGTTTGTTCTCTATTAAAATCTTTCATTTGCTAACTATGCCTCTCAGTAGTTAGTGCCTTCCGTAGTTTGAATCTTTTATTTAGCTGGCAGTAGTGGCGTTTGCTGTATTGCAGTAGTTCGAGTAACCAAGATTTTTGTGAGGTAAGTAATTTGTGAAACGTATAGCTTAATGTTAGTCAGGGCCATTCTTTTGTAGGGATTTTTGAAAGTCAGATTGCGTTGCGCTAAAAATATTATGAGTCACTTTAAGCACAGTCTTGTATAAATTGTTCTAAGGGGACGTTTCATAGGAAATCGATTATACATTGCCAACAGGAGTCAAAAGAGAAAGTTTTGATATAGCTTACCGTCATACTACTTTATTCTCTGGACTCTCTTACTCCAACGGACATTTTCTTCTGTAGGAAGTCTTGCTCGCTAGTAGTAATCTCCCAGACTGATGTCGGGCAATATGCGAACGCTGCAGGATTGAATTTGAGATTTATGTAGCATTTGGTTTGAAAACAGAGGAAGGTAATTCATGTTATAATTAACAAAATAAGCAGAAGAATAAAGTGCCACAAACTTTACTGGATCGTTCTTGGCACAAGAGAAGATGGCATTGTACTGCATTAGTGGAATAAATTGATTGCCCTCTCGTATTCCCAGTTAACAAAATTATTAAAATCACAATTTCAGAGATGGATTTTTTTTGCTATGAAATTATTTTTAACAATCCATTGAATAGTGAAATTAGTTTCCACAAGATAATTTTCACATAATCAGGGCATAAAGACACTTTATGCGTGCTGTAAATAAATCTGTTACATTTTTCACAGTTAACCGATGTTTTTCTGTCGTTGTTCCTGGGACAAACAAAACAGCCTCCTGCTCAAGCCGTGTTCTCTTTTCGAATGATTTTTAAGGTTGTCGTTGTTGTTGTTCTTGTTGTTGTTGTGATATTCAGTCTAGAGACTGGTTTGATGCAGCTCTTCGTGCTACTCTATTCTGTACAAGCTCTTTCAGCTCCAAGTACCTACTGCACCCTACATCATTTTGAATCTGCTTAGTGTATTCATCTATTGGTCTCCGTCTACGATTTTCACCCTCCACGCTAACCTCCGATACCAAACTGGTGATCCCTTGATGCCTCAGAACACGTCCTATCAATCGATCTCTCCTTCTACTCAAGTTGTGCCACAAATTACTCTTCTCCCAGATTCTGCTCAATACCTCCTCATTATTTACGCGATCTACCCATCTAATCTTCAACATTCTTCTGTAGCACCACATTTCAAAAGCTTCTATTCTCTTCTTGTCTAAACTACTTATCGTGCATTTTTCACTTCCATTCATGGCTACACTCCATACAGATACCTTCAGAAAAGACTTCCTGACACTTAAATCTATACTCGATGTTAACAAATTTCTCTTCTTCAGAAACGCTTTCCTTGCCATTGTCATTCTGCATTTTATACCCTCTCTATTTCGACCATTATCAATTATTTTGCTCCCCAAATACCAGAATTCATCTACAACTTTAAGTGTCTCATTTCCTAATCTAATTCCCTGAGCATCATCTGATTTAATTCGACTACAGTCCCTTATCCTCGTTTTGCTTTTTTTAATGCTCATCGTACATCGTCCTTTCGAGACATTGTCCATTTCGTTCAACTGCTCTTCCAGGTCCTTTGCCGTCTCTGACAGAATCACAGTGTCGTCGGCAAACCTTAAAGTTTTTATTTATTCTCCATGGATTTTAAATATTACTCCAAATTTTTCTTTTGTTTCCTTTACTGCATGCTCAATATACAGACTGAATAACATCGGGAATAGACTACAACCCTGTCTTACTCCCTTCCCAACCACTGCTTCCTTTCCATGCACCTCGACTCATAACTGCTGTCTGGTTTATGTTCAAATTGTAAAACTGATAAATAATGGACTGTTATCGAAAGGAACAGATGGTGATGAAACCAAGTAACAGGAGATTTTGCCCTTTTTCTGTTACATGGTGTGTTCGTACTTTGTTCATGTTGGAAACTGAGAAGTTTTCTGGAAGAAGGACGCATAAAATAATATGGAAAATTGAGATGTTTTCAGTCAATGATGCTTGGAATGTGTATCGTAATAAAAACTACATGTAATGTACATGCAAGTCAGTTTTTTTAAATGTTTGGGTTTCGTAATAAGAAATATTTTAGTCTGAAAATTAGGAGCGCCACAGTCTTGAAAATATAAGAATAAAAGTAAACTTACAATGAGTCCTTTGACCATTTATCAACAGTAAATGAATTTTATAAGTGTAAGTAGTGCTGCCATATGTTTAAATTAAGACGAAATAGTAACAACATTAGACTCTACATATGATAATGTAGTAAGATATAATACGAGGGTCATTCAATAATTAGAGAGACAAATAAGTCTTCAGAAAAAAGCGTTTATTTTTACAAAACAATACTTTTTCTAATTTTCAACATAATCCCTTGAACATTTATGCACTTGTTCCAACGAGCTACAAGCTTTTTCATTCCGGCTGCAAAAAACTCCTTATCTTGATATTTGAACCAAGTTCCCACAAACTTTTTCACGTCCTCATTGTCCTGGAACCCCTTCCCACGTAATGACTCCTTCAGTGCACCAAACAAATGGAAATCACTAGGTGCTAAATCAGGGCTGTAAGGGGGATGAGGCAGTACTTCCCAGACCATCTCGTCGATGGTTTCAGGGGTTAGTTGAGCAATATGAGGACGTGCGTTGTCTTGCTGGAAAATCACACCTCTCCTCTGAGATCCCCGATGTCTCTCTCTCATGGCTGGCTTCGCCTTGTTTAAGAACAAATCTGAGTAGTATTGGCTTTTCATTGTACGCTGCTCTTCGAGGTAATCACAATAAACTGGACCTTCAGCATCCCAAAACACCGTCAACATCACTTTCCCTGCTGATGCTTGGATTTTGAATTTTTTATTGACAGGTGAGTTGGTGTGCTTCCACTCCATGCTTTGTCTTTCTGATTCTGGCTCATGATAGTAAACCCAAGTTTCATCACAAGTTAAAATTTCGTTGAGGAAGTGCTCACTTTCTCTTTCATAACTTTCCTTCTGCTCTGTGCACACACACAACTTTGTTTCCTTCTGTAGCCGCGTCAACTCCTTTGAGACCCGCCTTGCACACGTTTTGCGGTACTTCAGCTAGTTACAGATGATGTTACGAAATGTACCAGTACCAACTTGAACATTATCAGCTATCATTTCCACAGTCGCGGCACGAATAATGTCATCAATTTGACTTTCAGGTGAGGGAGTTGAAACTGCAACTTGTCGGCCAGAACGATGTTCGTCATCCACTGAGTCGCGGCCATCTTTGAACTGCTCCACCTACTTATAAAAATTTGCACGATTCATACAACCTCCACCATAAACTTTAGACATTCTGCAGTATAAATTCACTGGTTTCTCGCCTTCAGCAAGTAGAAAACGAATAATAGAACGTTGTTCAACTAATATGGACGTTTCAAGCTGACTCGCCATCTTGAAATATATTTTAGAAGTTATAAACAAAACAATGTAGACACAACAGCTGATCAGGCCTCATCCCTGTGATGCCAACTTAAAGCCATAAAAGTATCAAACTTGTCCTATAAACATGTTCTTCCCCAGACCTATTTGTCTCTTTAATTATTGATTGACTCTCGTAATATAGTTACTTATTTATTACAGTCTCTTACGTTTCATATCTTGCTCTCAACAAACATTGCATCCAACCAAAAAAAAGACCTCTCATTACCTATATATTTAAACAAGCCACAATCATTCTCTTTAACAGATGTAACTGTTGCATGATTGACAGTTTCAGGTTCAATGTCTCTTAGCTGATAGGTATTATATTCCTGCCCTCACAGACGAAACGTGTTAAATGTATCGAAATAAGTTGCTGAACACGGTGTGAAACCACTAATTGCATATTTCTGTTGTGTGTATGATTGTATCTTGAATACACTCAATTTTGCCGTGTGTGTAGGCAGACATTGTCTGTTGATACCACCTCTCCAGTCCTTTATTGGGGTCCTGTCCTTGCAGACTTCAAATGGTGAAGGATTAATTCTACATTCTACCATAGCTGAACGATTTGGTAACGCAGTTGTGATTATCTCCACTTTCTTCAAATGTTCAAATGTGCGTGAATTCGTAAGAGACCAAACTGCTGAGGTCATCGGTCCCTTGACTTACACACTACCTAAACTAACTTATGCTAAGAACAACACAGACACCCATGCCCGAGGGAGGACTCGAACCTCCGGCGGGAGGGGCCGCGGAATCCGTGACATGACGCCCGTACCCGCGCGGCCCACTTTCTTCAATTTTGATTTCATTAATCCGAAATTCCTATAGCATCGCCCGAACGAATGTCCCCAGACAGGTAATATGTGTGTAACTTCCACTTGACAGACTCTGGCTAATCATGAATAAAATGAAGTGATAACTAAATTTTTTTTGTACTCCGCAGCCATCAGAAAGTAAAACAACTTTTCTCATTCCAGGGAGTTCCGTAAGATTTCCTTTCTTAAAGCATGGTTTGGAAATGAGGACAATGAATTTGAATATTTCCGTAAGACGGTACATAAACGACCTACTGTCATTGTACATGTGAGCGTTAAACACATACAACCGCAGAAGCCTTTTATAAAACTGGCTGGTTACATCCAGCTCCGCAACTGGTAAATTTTGAAAGTTGTTGAACTCAGCAACAAGATAAGAAGTGTCTGTTTTGCCGTTAAGGATGAAATCTGTCTTCGTCTGGTGCAGAACATACTCTACTTCACAAACATCTGTTGGATCACTTCTCAGCATGTTTTGATATTGTGAGCAAAAGTCGGAAATACCTATCGTTGGCTGCTAGAAGGCATTGTTACAAAGTCCTGTAAAGAACTTGAACTTGAAATAAGTAACATATTACATTGCAAGCTTTTACCAGTTTGTTGAAAAAAAAGTATTCGGAGAAAATTTCAAATAAAATTTAGACATTCAAGTTAGGGTTATGAAGGTATCTTAAATTTGATGACTTTCTACCAGGATTCGTGCTTAAATGTCCCTTTAATTTAACCCAGTCTCCTTATTGACACTTCGAGAAGCTAAAATGGTTCAAATGGCTCAGACCACTATGGGAATTAACTGCTGAGGTCATCAGTCCCCTAGAACTTAGAACTACTTAAACCTAACTAATCTAAGAACATCACACACATCCATGCCCGATGCAGGATTCGAACCTGAGACCGTAGCGATCTCGCAGTTCCAGACTTTAGCGCCTAGAACCACTCGGCCGGCTCGAGAAGCTACGTGGCCCATTTAACCTTAGACGCTACTGTAACTAACATATGCTCCCATGTGCTGTTTCGAAAGGTCTTTGGGTTTTCGCTTTTCTTTCTATTAGGTTTGACACCTTTCAGTTCCATAGCACGTGCAAAATAAAAATCTCACAGGTCCTTATTCTGTCCATTACAAAAATTTCATGGAATCCCTTTTGTTGGTTTTATCACAATTTTCGATGACGCCTTTTTCGGCAATATTCTTTCATTCGCCGAAAATTCTTTTCCCTAACCTGAGCTCCAGTACTGTTTGCATGCGTTTCTACTTTATCTTCTGTCTTCTTCAGACTATTTCTGCACTAAATCTTCTTCCTTTCAGTTTCATTGGTCTCCTTACCACTTCCTTTCATGTAAAAACAAATTTACATCAACTAGCAAACAGATCGAGTGCACCGGCTTCAGATAAATGCACATCAGACGACTGTACATCAGATACAATAAGTGTTGCCATAATTCAAATGGCGAAATTCTGAAACCAAACTTGGAGGGAATATTCTACACAATATGGCGGATCATTTAAAACGATTTTCCGAAAAATGACTTGTAGGACTGTTTCTGAGAAGGCTCCTCAACAACATGTGAATACTGTATCCACAGATGTTGCTAGTAAACTTGCACCGTATGATACATACATACAGAGATCAGAGTCTCTACACAACCTATATAGAAACTCTGATCCTGAAGCACAGAACTCACGCATGTTTGCAGACTGCTGCACAATTCATCATTAGTCATGTTGCCCACAGCCAAAAAATTTGTATGACTCTTTCTGTGGTTAGGCTTCTTCATTGTGACTAATTTGATGTGGACTGCAGCGACTCTCTCCTGTGCTAACCTCTTCGTCTCGGAGTAATACTTGCACCAAGATCCTCAGTATTATTTGCTGGATGTATTATCTGTCCCTTCCCCTACAATTTTCTTCCTCTACGGCTTACTCTACTACAGTGTAAGTTATTCTCTGATTGTCACGCGTATCCTGTCATCCCTTCCCTTCTACTCGTCAGTGTTCTCCACACACACATGTTCCTTTCCTCGCCGATTCTTTTAGAACCAACTCACTTCTTACCAGCCACTTAATGTTCAATATCCTTCTATAGCACCTGGTCTCAATCGCTTCAATTTTTTTCTTCCCCGGATTTCCGATAGAACATGTTTCACTTCCACACAACAACGCTATGCCACCAAAGATATGTACATCCCATTAATTTCTTCCAGATGTTTGATACTTCTTTTGGTGAGGAATGTGCTCTTTGCCTGTCGTAACCGTGCTTCGTCTGTTCAGTGTTATTTTCGTTTCAAGGTAGCACATTTCTTCATCTCATTTACATCCTGGTCACCAATTTTGATGTTTACGTGGAAGGTGAGGCCGGGGGGTGGGGGTGGGGGGGGGGGGCTGTAAAGCAACGCATCATAACATTTTTTTGCGAAAACTCTGAAAGCTTTTTCTAAGGGGTTATCAAAACATTTCCGTTCGACGGCAACCTTAACCCCTTGCCTATATGTCGGTGCTTATACAGGGCGTTACAAAAAGGTACGGCCAAACTTTCAGGAAACATTCCTCACACACAAATAAAGAAAAGATGTTATGTGGACATGTGTCCGGAAACGCTTAATTTCCATGTTAGAGCTCATTTTAGTTTCGTCAGTATGTACTGTGCTTCCTCGATTCACAGCCAGTTGGCCCAATTGAAGGAAGGTGCTTGTGTTGACATGCGACTCATTGCTCTACAGTACTAGCATCAAGCACATCAGTACGTAGCATCAACAGGTTAGTGTTCATCACGAACATGGTTTTGCAGTCAGTGCAATGTTTACAAATGCGGAGTTGGCAAATGCCCATTTGATGTATGGATTAGCACGGGGCAATAGCAGTGGCGCGGTACGTTTGTATCGAGACAGGTTTCCAGAAGGAAGGTGTCCCGACGAGGAGACGTTCGAAGCAGTTGATCGGCGTCTAAGGGAGCACGGAACTTTCCAGCCTATGACTCGCGACTGGGGAAGACCTATAACGACGAGGACACCTGCGATGGACGAGGCAATTCTTCGTGCAGTTGACGATAACCTTAATGTCAGCGTCAGAGAAGTTGCTGCTGTACAAGGTAACGTTAACCACGGCACTGTATGGAGAGTGCTACGGGAGAACCAGTTGTGTCCGTACCATATACAGCGTGTGCATGCACTATCAGCAGCTGATTGGCCTCCACGGGTACACTTCTGCGAATGGTTCATCCGACAATATGTCAATCTTCATTTCAGTGGAAATGTTCTCTTTACGGATGAGGCTTCATTCCATAAATTTTCACCATCAACATGTGTGGGCTGACGAGAATTCGCACGCAGTTGTGCAATCACGTCATAAACACAGATTTTCTGTAAACGTTTTGGCAGGCATTGTTGGTAATGTCTTCATTGGGCCCTATGTTCTTCCACCTACGCTCAATGGAGCACGCTATCATGATTTCATACGCGATACTCTCTCTACCTGTGCTGCTAGAACATGTGCCTTTACAAGTACGACACAACATGTGGTTCATGCACGATGGAGCTCCTGCACATTTCAGTCGAATTGCTCGTACGCTTCTCAACAACAGATTCGGTGACCATGGCCTCCACGCTCTCCTGACCTCAACCCTCTTGACTTTCATTTATGGGGGAATTTGAAAGCTCTTGCCTACGCAACCCCAGTACCAAATGTAGAGACTTTTCGTGCTCGTATTGTGGACGGCTGTGATACAATACGCCATTCTCCAGGGCTGCATCAGCGCATCAGGGATTCCATGCGATGGAGGGTGGATGCATGTAGCCTCGCTAACGAAGGACATTTTGAGCATTTCCTGTAACAATGTTTGAAGTCACGCTGGTACGTTCTGTTGCTGTGTGTTTCCATTCCATGATAAATGTGATTTGAAGAGAAGCAATAAAATGAGCTCTAACATGGAAAGTAAGCGTTTCCGGACACATGTCTACATAACATATTTTCTTTCTTTGTGTGTGAGTAATGTTTCCTGAAAGTTTGGCCGTACCTTTTTGTAACACCCTGTATATCCACAAACGATGTTTCGCTGGGTTGCATACACGCTAAAGCAAAGCTCTCAAACGGAAAATTTGTGATAGTCCTTTATAAATGAAACAAACTTGGCGACGAACACATTTCTCCCCTCTGCTTACACCACTTCATCACTATCAAAGTGAAGTCCTCGAAGATGTTCTGGAAACAGGTGAAATTCGAATGGAACCAAGTCGGGATTTTATTAAGGATTATAGATGATAGTGAACCCATAGCGTCGGATTGTTGCTGGTGTCGCAGAGTTCGTGTGTAGTCTGGCATTCTCACGCTGAAGGAGAGGGTGTGCTGCATGTGCGGACGAACGTTATCTGCCGTTAGAAACTCTTACTATAGCTCGCTGTTTCTCACGCACTGACTTAGTTATGTTACACACCGCGTCTTAAACGTTACAGTTCGGAGCCCTCTAGCGCATGAGGGTTGCAACCAACATGCGTCAGCAATGCGGTAAAGTCGACCGAGTAATATGCATGACATGTAATATCTCAGCCGATATTGAGAACAGAGCCACGCGGGAATAGCAAAGCGGTCTGCCGGCACGGTAGCTCAGCGTGCTAGGTCAGAGGGTTAGCTTCCCTCTGTAATAAAAAACTGAGTGAACGGATCAACAAATAACCTGAACGGCTGTCATTGGACGTCCGCCACGAACAAATTCATCGACCAATATAGAGCAAAATGAAATTTAAAATAAAGCGGTTTAATGAGTTGCAGTCATGGACTGTGCGGCTGGTCCCGGTGGAGGTTCGAGGCTTCCCTCGGGCAACGCTGTGTGTATGTGTGTGTTTGTCCTTAGGTTGATTAAGGTTAAGTAGTGTGTAAACTTAGGGACTGATGACGTTAGCAGTTAAGTCCCATAAGATTGTAGACACATTTGAAGTTCACCACACTTTATTCCATTCAACACGTCCTGTAATTTGCCGGCCACCACGGCGAGCGGTTCTACTCGCTACAGTGTGGAACTGCGTGACCGCTACGGTCGCATGTTCGAATCCTGCCTCGGGCATGGATGTATGTGATGTCCTTAGGTTAGTTAGGTTTAAGTAGTTCTAAGTTATAGGGGACTGATGACCTCAGATGTTAAGTCCCATAGTGCTCAGAGCCATTTTTCGTCCTGTAATTATTTTTCATTTTTATTGATGTTATCCAATGTTATCAGTGACTCTTATAATTGACATACTTTAAGCCTGAAATTTAATATCTAATGCCTCTCCTGAACTTATATCTGCGTCGACGCATAGAAGTGGTGCAATACTGCATGCCTGTCCAACACCCTTTTAATTTGAGCACTTCCATGTTGATTCTCCGTTATTATTGTTCCATTTTGGTTCTTGTACATATAGCATACTGGTAAACTCAGCAATGCTCTGCAGTTGCTAAATGCGTTTGGCAATTGGATATACATTCTAAACTTCTTCCCCCGTTTCACTCTGCCCCCCTTCCCCTTCTTTGTTCATCCATTCCTCCTCCCTCCTCTGTATGTGCATTACCACCTCCCCTCTCTCTGTCCACCGCCATCTCCCACCTCTCTATATTTATCCCCTCGTCCCTCACTATATCCATATCATCGCCTCCTCCCCCCACCCCCACCCCCCTTACCCTGTCTCTAACATTGGGCCTTGTTTGCTGTGGCTGCAAATGAAACCTTGATTGGGAACAGAAAGGGGTGGATAAATCGAGTAGGATCATTGGTATAAAGGGCATGAGAGACATCTTCTTCTGCTTTCTCAGTGACAAAAGTAGCTTCAGTAACAGTATTTAGCACAATGTCAATCCAGGATGACACGGTTTCTGATTATTCAGATTCTGTAACAATATACTAATCATAAACCAATAATCCATATCTACAACTTTCATGTTTTCTGTTAATACCGACTGGAAGGTAGAAAACGCAACAGAACATTGATCTTCATAAAATTTTTTAGTTGAAAATATTTGTAATGAAAAATAATATATGTGAGAGAATTTCTCTCTGTTTCAATGCCTTACTACCGTAGCTAAATCTGTCTGCAAGAAAGAAAACAAAACAGCACACATTCGAAGCAGAGCACACAGCATCGCATTGTCCTTCTCGTGGTCAGTGTTAACAGAAAACCTGTACATTGGTGTTTAAAAAGTAGGTAGGCTATGTCCGTTAGAATGACAGAGTACCATGTAATAATTTGAAGTAAATCAGTCGAGAAGTTTTCGAGATTTTTTGGCAACAACGTGAAACAACGTCTTGTCTTTGTATATTAATATACATTTGTGCCGGCCGGAGTGGCTGAGCGGTTCCTAGGCGCTTCAGTCTGGAACCGCGAGACCGCTACGGTCGCAAGTTCGAATCCTGCCTTGGGCATGGATGTGTATGATGTTCTTAGGTTAGCTAGGTTTAACTAGTTCTCAGTTCTAGGTGACTTATGACCTCTGTCCATCGAAGGTTTATTTAAGTACCAAGTAAAACGATCAAGAACTTTTCGAAGTTTTTTACCAAGAACGTTTTCCCTTTGTACACTGAAGAGCCAGAAAAGCTGGTAACGTGTAGAGCCACAACGGGCACGAAGAAGTGTCGCAACACGACGTGGCGTGGACTCTACTAATGTCTGAAGTAGTGCTGGAGGGAAATGACACATAATGCTGCGGGGCTGTTCAGAAATCCGTAAGAGTACGAGAGGGTGGAGATCTTTTCTCAACAGCACATTGCAAAGCACCCCAGGTATGCTCAATAATGATCATGTCTGGGGAGTTTGGTGATCAGAGGAAGTATTTAAACTCAGAAAAGTGTTCCTGGAGCCACTCTGTAGCAATTCTGGACGTGTAGAGTGTCACATTGTCCTGCTGGAATTGCCCATGGCCGTCGGAATACACAATGGACATGAATGCATGCAGGTGATCAGTCAGGATGCTTACGTACGTGTCACCTGTCAGAGTCGTATCTAAGCTATCAGGGGTCCTATATCACTCCAGCTGCAAACGCCCCACAGCTTAGAGGGACTCTACCAGCTTGAACAGTCCCCTGCTGACAAGCAGGGTCCATACATTCATGAGGTTTTCTCCACACCCGCACACGTCCATCCGCTCAATACAATTTGCAGTGAGACTCGTCCGACCAGGCAACAAGTACTCAGTCATCAACAGTCCAGTGTCAGTACTGATGGGCCAAGACGAGGCGTAAAGCTTCGTGTCGTGCAGTCATCAAGTGTATACGAGTGGGCCTTCGGGTCCGACACTTGCTGTGGCCCAGCGCTGAAATCTGCAGCAGGTTGCGGACTGGTTGCACTTCTGTCACGTTCAACGATTCTTTTCAGTCGTCGTTGGTCACGTTCTGGCCGGCATAGGTATGGGAAGAGGAGGCTGTCAAAGCTTACAGGTGACAGTGTAGTGGTTGGTGGTGGGATCACTCATGGAAAAAATCCTGTAGCAGTTGGTGTTAGAGCTGCACCTGTTAGATTGAAGTGAACTGATGGGTATACATGCTTAAAGGAACTCCCTCTAACTAACGGATCACCTTTAGAGGACGTCATGTTTCCAAGTAGAGAAGGAATTATCGTATCTCATCAAAATATAAGTGATATTACAGATAAAGTTAGTGAACTGCTTATAGATGTTGACTCTGACATTATTGGTATATCGGAGCACCACTTACATAATTTGATAGTTCAGAGGCTTCCTTTACCAGGATGCAGATTATCTGGCTTTTTGTCAAGAGGTTCCTTGCTTAGTGGAGGAGTGGCCATGTACGTTAAAAAAAAAGTATTCTATTTGAGTCCATAGACGTATCACCGCACTGCGTTGAACAGATATTTGAATATTGTGCTGGGGCAGTTGAATTTAATGAACCTAATCTTCTAATTGTTGTTGTTTACAGGTCCGCCAACTCTGTCTTCATAGGAAGTACCAGCAATTAGTTATATTACCGTTTAAATTTTGTGTCGAATTGTTTGTGCTCTCTGTAGATTACTTCAGGCGTTCTTTGCACAACAGTTTTTAGCATGGATACGGACTGTGACTGCTGTGTTCGGATGCGAGCTGAGTTGGCATTCCTTCGCTCTCAGCTTCAGGCAGTGTTGACTTTGGTCACCGACCTCACGACTCAGCAGCACTATTGGCAGAACAACCGAGACAAAATCTGGAATACATTTCACATAAATTTTCTCAGCATGTTATAGTTTTAGGTGGAGATATAAATTTACCAGGTATAGACTGGGACACTCAGATGTAGGATGGGTGGTAGGGACAGAGCATCGAGTGACATTATACTGAGTGCACTATCCGCAAAATTACCTCGAGCAATTAAACAGAGAACCGACTCGTGGATCTTGGACCTACTGATAACAAACAGACCTGAACTTTTCGACTCTGTAAGCGCAGAACAGGGAATTAGTGAACGTAAGGCCGTTGCAGCATCCCTGAATATGGCCGTAAATAGGAATATAAAAAAGGGAGGAAGGTTTGTCTGTTTAGCAAAACTAATAGAAGGCAGATTTCAGACTACCTAATAGATCAAAACGAAAATTTCTGTTCCGACACTGACAATGTTGAGTGATTATGGAAAAAGTTCAAGGCAATCGTAAAATGCGTTTTAGACAGGCACGTGCCGAGTAAAACTGTGAGGGACGAGAAAAAACCCTCCGTGGTTCAACAACAAAGTTAAGAAACTAGTGCGAAAGCAAAAAGAGCTTCACTGCAACTTTAAAAGCAGCCAAAACCTCTCAGTCAAACAGAAGCTAAACGATGTCAAAGTTAGCGTAAGGAGGGCTATGCATGAAGCGTTCAGTGAACTCGAAAGTAAAATTCTATGTACCGACTTGACAGAAAATCCTAGGGAGTTCTGGTCTTACGTTAAATCAGTAAGTGGCTCGAAACAGCACATCCAGACACTGCGGGATGATGATGGCATTGAAACAGAGGATGACACACATAAAGCTGAAATACTAAACACCTTTTTCCAAAGCTGTTCAACAAAGGATGACCGCACTGCAGTTCCTTCACTAAATCCTCGCACAAACGAAAAAAATGGCTGACATTGAAATAAGTGTCTAAGGAATAGAAAAGAAACTGGAATCACTCAACAGAGGAAAGTCCACTGGACCTGACGGGATACCAATTCGATTCTACACAGAGTAAGCGAAAGAGCTTGCCCCCCTTCTAACAGCCGTGTACCGCAAATCTCTAGAGGAACGGAAGGTTACAAATGATTGGAAAAGTGCACAGGTAGTCCCAGTCTTCAGGAAGGGTCGTCGAGCAGATGCACATAACTATAGACCTATATCTCTGACGTCGATCCGTTGTAGAATCTTAGAACGTGTCTTTTGCTCGCGTATCATGTTGTTTCTGGAAACCCAGAATCTACTCTGTAGGAATCAACGTGGATTCCGGAAACAGCGATCGTGTGAGACCCAACTCGCTTTATTTGTTCATGAGACCCAGAAAATATTAGATACAGGCTCCCAGGTAGATGCCATTTTCCTTGCCTTCAGGTAGACGTTCGATAGAGTTCCGCACTGTCGACTGATAAACAAAGTAAGAGCCTGCGGATTGGCTGGATTGAAGAGTTTTTAGCAAACAGAACACAGCATGTTATTCTCAATGGAGAGGAGTCTACAGACATTAAAGTAACCTCTGGCGTGCCACAGGGGAGTGTTATGGGACCATTGGTTTTTACAATGGGGCAACGGCCTTGCCACAGTGGATACACCGGTCCCCGTGAGATCACCGAAGTTAAGCGCTTTCGGGCGTGGCCGGCACTTGGAAGGGTGACCATCCAGCCGCCATGCACTGTTGCCATTTTTCGGTGTGCACTCAGCCTCGTGATGCCAATTGAGGAGCTACTCGACCGAATAATGGCGGCTCCGGTCAAAGAGAACCAACATAACGACCGGGAGAGCGGTGCGCTGACCACAGGCCCCTCCTATCCGTATCCTCAGCTGAGGATGATACGGCGGTCGGATGGTCCCGATGGGCCACTTGTGACCTGAAGACGGATTGCTTTTCACAATATACATAATTGACCTAGTAGATAGTGCCGGAAGTTCCATGCGGCTTTTCGCGGATGATGCTCTATAATACAGAGAAGTTGCAGCATTAGAAAATTGCAGCGAAACGCAGGAAGATCTGCAGCGGATAGGCACTTGGTGCAGGGAGTGTGCAACTGACCCTTAACATAGACAAATGTAATGTATTGCAAATACATAGAAAGAAGGATCCTTCATTGTATGATTATATGATAGCGGAACAAACACTGTAAAATATCTGGGAGTATGCGTACTGAACGATTTGAAGTGAAATGATCATATAAAATTAATTGTTGGTAAGGCGAGTGCCAGGTTGAGTTTCAATGGGAGAGACCTTAGAAAATGTGGTCCATCAACAAAGGAGGTGGCTTACAAAACACTCGTTCGACCTATAGTTGAGTGTTGCTCATCAGTGTGGGATGCGTACCAGATCGGGTTGACGGAGGAGATAGAGAAGATCCAAAGAAGAGCGGCGCGTTTCGTCACAGCGTTATTTGGTAAGCGTAATAGCGTTACGGAGATGTTTAGCAAATCAAGTGGCAGACTCTGCAAGAGAAGCGCTCTGCATCGCGGTGTAGCTTGCTGTCCATGTTTCGAGAGGGTTCGTTTCTGGATGAGGTATCGAATGTATATTGCTTCCCCCTACTTATACTTCCCGAGGATATCACGAATGTAAAATTAGAAAGATTCGGGGGCGCTCGGAGACTTTCCGGCAGTCGTTCTACCCGCGAACCATACGCGACTGGAGCAGGAAAGGGAGGTAATGACAGTGGCACGTGAAGTGCCCTCCGCCACACACCGTTCCGTGGCTTGCAGAGTATAAATGTAGATGTAGATGTAGACTTCAATAATAATTTTTATATGATGGCGCAAGAAAAAGGATTTTGGTAGATGCTAAATTCATATTATGTGATGCAGGCTATGTTTTTTCCAACTAGGGTGCAGGGGAACAGTAAATGCAGCCACAGACAATGTTGTTTTTCATTCTTCATTACTAGATGGGCATTTTGTTAGTAAAAGGATGACACTAAAAGGCTTTTATACTCAAACAAATGTCACATATAATTACGAACTATGCAGGAAAGTTAATCCATGGCCAATAGATAGTTTTTTAAACCTCGTTTAGGACTAGTGGGATAAAGATATCACGTAGAACAAAGCGGGAATTATATCAAAATATAAAAAGTTTTCAGCATCAAGCTACAGCAGCCCATTACAGACAGTACTGTATGATGCTTAAAAATGTTATTAGGAAGGCAAAGATTATGTCGTACGCAAATAGAATTCACAGGATAAAATTAAAACCATATAGTCAGTTGTGAAGGAAGTGTCTAATCAGCGGAACAAGGTTGACGATATAAATTCAGTTCATAGCAAAAATATTTCTGTTGATGATAAATCAGATATATGTACAGTATTTAACAATCATTTCAGGTGAATTAAATAAAAATTTAGTCTCTGCAGGGAATCATATAACTCTCTTGGCAAATGCGTTCGCGAGATTTATGTCTGAAATACATCTCTGTGATACAGACAAGGGTTAGATTGAGTCAATAATTAAATCACTGAAAAGGACTCTCGTGGATATGATGGACTGGCTAACAGAATATTAAAGTACTGTGCTGCACATTTTAGTTTTGTATTTAGCCATACTTGTAATTTTTCCATTAGGAATGGTCATTTTCCTGAACGATTAAAGTAAAGCCTCTTTATAAAAAGGAAAAAAAAAGGATAATGCAGACAATTTTAGACCTATTTATATGTAATCAGTATTTGCTAATGTTATTGAAAAGGCTGTGTATGTAAGGGTAATTGATCATTTTATATCACATAATTTGCTGTCAGTTGCATAGTTCGGCTTTAGAAATGTTTTAATAACTGAAAATGCTATATTCTCTTTTCTCTGTAAGGTACTGGATAGGATAAACTAATGGTTTCGAAGTCTATGCATAATTTATGATTTAATTAAGGCGTTTGATTGTGTTGATCACAAAATATTGCTCCAGAAGTTGGACCATTATGGAATACGGGGAGTAGATCACAATTGGTTCACCTCTTACTTTAGCAACAGACAGCAAAATGTCATTATTTACAGTGTTGAGAATGGCTGTGATGTGGGGTCTGAGTGGGATAGAGTCAAATGGGCGCTGCATGAGCTCTATTATTGCAGGTAACTCTAAAATATTTCTGTTTGCCGATGACACTAGTTTGGCAGTCAAGGGTGTTGTGTGTAACATTGGCTCGATTTCAAATACTGCAGTTCATGACATAAGTTCATGGCTTGTAGAAAATAAACTGACGCTACATCACAGTAAGACTCAATTTTTAAAATTTCCAACACACAATTCAACAAAATCCAACGTTTTAATTTCACAGAGTGGGCATTTGTTTAGCGAAACTGAACAGTTCAAATTTCTAGGTGTGCAGATAGATAGTAAACTGTCGTGGAAATCCAACGTTGAGGATCTTGTTCAAACACTTAATGATGCCATTTTTACTATTCCAACGGTATCTGAAGTAAGTGATCGTTCGACACGAAAATGAGTCTACTTTGATTATTTTCATTCGCTTATGTCGTATGATACTATATTTACAGGTAGCTATTCCCATTCTAAGAGGACTTTTTTTGACACGAAACGGGCGGTTCTGGCAATAAGTGGTGTAAGTTCGCGAACCTCTTGTCGACCCCTTTCCAGTAGTCTGGTATTTTGTCATTGGCCTCTCAACATATATATTCTTTACTGTCATTTCTTGTTAACGATATCAGCATATTCCCAAGAATAATTAGCTTGCACTCAGTTAACATTCGACGGAATTAAACCTGCATTTGGATCGGACTTCCTTAACTCTTGTGCAGAAAGTTGTGCAGTATACTGCTTATTTTCAATAAGCTCTTACAAGAACAGTAATCCACGCGCTTTCAAATATAAACTGGAGATTTGCCTCTTGGACACTCCTATTCCGTCGAGAAGCTTCTTAAAAAATTAAGCAGATTCTTGTTGTATTGTTGATTGTGTTACTTAAGATAATGGCTTGACTTTTTTTGGGTTCATGAACATTTTATTTTTATCTGTTATTACTTGTACGTTCTAATTTCATGTACTGTCACGTTCCATGACCTTGGAGATTTGCTCCACAATTTGGTCCTACGGAACTTGATTTGTAAATAAAAAATAAAAATAAAATTTGATGTTTTACCGGCCGGCCTGAGTGGCCGTGGGTTCTAGGCGCTACAGTCTGGAACCGAGCGACCGCTACGGTCGCAGGTTCGAATCTTGCCTCGAGCATGGATGTGTGTGATGTCCTTAGGTTACTTAGGTTTAGTAAGTTCTAAGTTCTAGGAGACTGATGCCATCAGAAGTTAAGTCGCATAGTGCTCAGAGCCATTTGAACCATTTGATGTTTTACCGGATTCCTGATATTCACGGTACACTCGTGAAATGGTCGTACGGGGAAGTCCCGCTAGCTCAGAGATGCTGTGGCCCATCCTCGTACGCCAACTATAACACCACGTTAAAACTCACTTAAATCTGGATAACCTGCCACTGTAGCAGCAGTAACCGATCTAACAACTCCGGCAGACACTTGTCTTATATAGGAGTTGCCGACCACAACGTCGTATTACACCTGTATACATATATCTCTATTTGAATACAGATGTCTATACCAGTTTCTTTGGCGCTTCAGTGTATGTGGTATATCTCATTTGTACACTACATATATTTTTAAAAAAAGTATGTGGCCTCTGACCGCCCTAACGTTTACTAGATTATCGTGCAAAAATTTGAAGCAGGTCATTGTAGTTCTTTCAGAGATTTTTCGGAAAAACGTTGAATACCGAATTGTCTTTGCGTAGTATAGATTAGTCATTCTTCTCCATAGCTTACAACTACACCGGCCATTAAATTTGCTACACTAAGAAGTAATGCAGATGATAAACAGGTGTTCATTGGACTAATATAGTATACTAGAACTGACATGTGATTACATTTTCACGCAATTTGGATGCATAGATAATGAGAAATCAGTACCCAGAACAACCACCTCTGGCCGTAATAACGGCCTTGATACGCCTGGGTATTGAGTCAAACAGTGTTTGGATGGCGTGTACAGGTACAGCTGCCCATTCAGCTTCAATACGATACCACAGTTCATCAAGAGTAGTGACTGGCGTAATGTGACGAGCCAGTTGCACGGCCATCATTGACCAGACGTTTTCTGTTCGTGAGAGGTCTCGAGAATGTGCTGGCCAGGGCAGTAGCCGAACATTTTCTGTATCCAGAAGGGCCCGTACAGGACCTGCAACATGCGGTCGTGCATTATACTGCTGAAATGAAGGGTTTCGCAGGGATCGAATGGAGGGTGGAGCCACGGGTCGTAACACATCTGAAATGTCAATGCTAACAAGAGGTGACCTATATGACTAAGCAATTGCACCCCATACCATCACGCCAGGTGATTAGCCAGTATGGCGATGAAGAATACACGCTTACAATGTGCGTTCATTGCGATGTCGCCAAACACCGATGCGACCATCATGATGCTATAAACAGAACCTAGATTCATCCGAAAAAACGACGTTTTGCCATTCGTGCACCCAGGTTCGTCGTTGAGTACACCATCGCAGGCGCTCCTGTCTGTGATGCAGCGTCAAGGATAACCGCAGCCATGGTCTCCGAGCTGATAGTGCATGCAGCTGCAAACGTCGTCGAGCTGTTCGTGCAGATGGTTTTTGTCTTGGAAACGTCCCCATCTGTTGACTCAGGGATCGAGACGAGGCTGCACCATCCGTTACAGCCATGCGGATAAGATGCCTGTCATCTCGACTGCTAGTGATACGAGGCCGTTGGGATCCAGCACGGCGTTCCATATTACCCTCCTGAACCCACCGATTCCATATTCTGCTAACAGTCATTGGATCTCAACCAACGCACGCAGCAATGTCGCGATACGATAAACCGCAATCGCGATAGGCTACAATCCGACCTTAATCAAAGTCGGAAACGTGATGGTACGCATTTCTCCGCCTTACACGAGACATCACAACAACGTTTGACCAGGCAACGCCGGTAATCTGCTGTTTGTGTATGAGAGATCTGTTGGAAACTTTCCTCATGTTAGCACGTTATAGGTGTCGCCACCGGCGCCAACCTCGTGTGAATGCTCTGAAAAGTTAATTTGGATATCACAGGCATCTTCTTCCTGTCGGTTAAAATTCGCGCCTGTAGCACGTCATCTTCGTGGTGTAGCAATTTTAATGGCCAGTTGTGTATTTTACCAAGAACTTCGAAAATCCTGCTCTATTTCAGGCTGCCGAACTTTTTTTTTCCTGTGAAGTGTAACGGCAGAACTGAGTCTCCGGTACCTTAACCTTACCTAAAACACAATTGATCGTCATGCAACAGATCCTCGGTTTTCTTTCCATTCTTTTGTGTAATGCGGTAGTCAGGTGGTTCGATGCACGAGATGCTGATTGTGCGCGAGTTTTCGCGCTTACCTGAGAATTAAGGGCGCTTACAGACGTTTCACGTAGTTCTACGAAGCCCGCCACATGCCGGCTACAGGTTGAGCACGCGCCCCCGTTCGGCGCGCAGCTGCCCACTGTGCCATGCGGCGACGCGCCGCCCATGTGGATGGATGCCGGCCGGAAGCCTGCAAAAACCCGGTGCTTCCTTAAACGCCCGCGCTGCGCCTCGGCGGCGCTGACAGCGGTAAGGCCTGCCGCCACCAGACGAGACAGGAGGAGACGCGTAATTTTCCTGTCGCGCCTCGCCGGCACTCATTACCGCTAAAATCCCGCTATCGGTCCGAGGTTTTGCCGTCCCCCTCCAGGAGGGAGTTGGCGCGGACATACTGGCCTAGCGACCGCCGTATCCGGTATCGAAGAGCGGACACCACCGGCTATCCCAGGCTATGTCTCTTCGAGAATTTCAAACATTATATGGCTAATAATTTTTACCATCATCACTGAACACAGCGATCTAACGTAATCCATAGTAATATTATAAATGCAAAACTAACTGGCTGTTAAGCTTTCAAGACTAAAACGCTGAACCGATTTTGATAAAATTTCGTACAGAAATAACCCGAACGCTGAGGATGAACATAAGACTGGTTTGATGCAGCTCTCCATGCTATTCTATCCTGTGCAAGCCTCTTCTTCCCCGAAAGCAATTTAAATACTTCTGAATCTGGTATCTGTTTTTATCTCTTGGATCCCTCTATGATTTTTACCCAGCCTTGCCCCCCACCCCCTACCACGCCCCTTGTTGTTGTTGTTGTGGTCTTCAGTCCTGAGACTCGTTTGATGCAGCTCTCCATGCTACTCTATCCTGTGCAAGCTCCTTCATCTCCCAGTACTTACTGCATCCTTCTGAATCTGCTTAGTGTATTCATCTCACGGTCTCCCCCTACGATTTTTACCCTCCACGCTGCCCTCCAATGCTAAATTTGTGATCCCCTGAAGCCTCAGAACATGTCATACCAACCGGTCCCTTCTTCTTGTCAAGTTGTGCCACAAACTCCTCTTCTCCCCAATTCTATTCAATACCTCCTCATTAGTTATGTGATCTACCCATGTAACCTTAAGCATTCTTCTGTAGCATCACATTTCGAAAGCTTCTATTCTCTTCTTGGCCAAACTATTTATTGTCCATGTTTCACTTCCATACGCTGCACTCCTTTCAGAAACGACTTCCTGACACTGAAATCTATATACGACGTTAACAAATTTCTTTTGTTCAGAAACGCTTTCCTTGCCGTTGCCAGTCTACATTTTATATTCTCTGTATTTCGGCTATCATCAGTTATTCTGCTGCTCAAGTGACAAAACACATCTACTACTTTAGTTGTCTCGTTTCCTAATGATTCCCTCAGCAGCACCTAATTTAATTCGACTGCATTCTGTTATCCTTTTGTTAATGTTCAACCAATATAGTCCTTTCAGGACGCTGTCCGTTCTGTTCAACTGCTATTCCAAATTCTTTTCTGTCTCTGACAGAATAACTATGTCATCGGCAAACCTCAATATTTCATTTCTTCTCACTAAACTTTTTCTTCTCCAAATTTTTTCTTGCTTACTTTACTGCATGCTCATTGTACTGTCTGAATAGCATTGGCGATAGGCTACAACCTTTTCTCATTCCTCTGTCAACTAGTGTTTCCCTTTCATGCCCCGCAACTCTTATAACTGCCATCTGGTTTCTGTGCCAGTTGTAAATAACCTGTATTTTATCCCTGCTACCTCCAGAGTTTCAAAGAGAATATTCCAGTCAATATTGTCAAAAGCTTTCTCTAAATCTTGTAAGAGAAGCCATAGGATCAGTATTGACTCGTGTTTCCTGACTGATCTTCCACCCGGTTGGCATACACCAGTTTTTCCATTATTCTCTAAAGAGTTTGGATTAGTATTTTGCAACAATGAGCTTACTTCGTTAATATTCACTCCCGTCCTCATTTCTTTTCTTTGAAATTGGAGTTATTACATTCTTATTTAAGTCTGAGGATATTTCTCCTATCTGATACATCTTGCACACCAGATAGAAGAGTTTTGTCATGGCTGGCTCTCCCAAGGCTGTCAGTAGCTCTGACGGAATGACGTGTATTCCCGCAACTTCGATCTTTAAATATTCTGTCAAATTCTTCTCGTAGTATCATATCTCCCGTCTCATCTTCATCTACGTCCTCTTCCATGTCCATAATAGCACGTTGAAAATTATCTTCCTTGCATAGACCCTCTATGTGGTCCATCCACCTTTCAGCTTTCCATTCCTGCCTTAGGAATGGCTTTCCAACTGACTTTTTTGATATTCATACATCTGCTTCTCTTTCCTCCAAAGGCTCTTTAATTTTCCTGTAGGCAGTATATACCTTTCCCTCAGTGAAATATGCTTCTAAATCCTTAAATCTGCTCTTTGACCATTCCTGCTTCGCCATTTTGAACTCTCAGTTTCACAGTTTAGGTGTTTGTATTCGTTAGCACCTGGTTCATTTGCTCCTGTTTTATATGTTCTCCTTTCATTACTTAAATGGTCCACCCCCGGTAGTTGAATGGCCAGCGTGACGGGTTATCAATCCTCTGAGCTCGGGTCCGATTCCCGGCTGGGTCGGGGAATTTTCTCCGCCCAGGGACTGGGTGCTGTGCTGTCATCATCCTGTTATTGTCATCGACTGCAGGTCGCCGAAGTGGCGTCAAATTGAAAGAGCGGCACCCGATAAACAGCCTGACCGACGGGGGCCCTAGCCATACGATTAAACAAATAAATAACTTACTTAAATTCAATGTCTCCTGTGCTATCAAAGTATCTCTATTAAACCGTTTCTTTTCAACTATTTGATCCTCTGCTGCCTTCACTCTATTATCTTTCAAAGCTACCCAGTCGTCTTCTACTGTTCCTTTTCCTAGGCAATCGTTGCCTAACACTCCCTGTGGAACTTTCAACAGCCTGTTGTTCTTTTAATCTACCCAGGTTCAATCTCCTTAATTTCCTTACATAAACTGTGTTAAAAGTTATTGAATTTGCTGCATAATGTCCACGTTGTATGATGTATAGTTACTTCAGTAGGACGATGCATAGATGGATGCTGCTGCCCACGCCCGTTCACATGCAGCGCTCAGCAGCAGCACTGCGCATGCCACCGCCTCATGTAGTGGGGCAGTGGAGCGGCAGGTCTAAGGAAGGGTGTAGGGGGAGCACATTACTAGCTGTGCTTACCAGAACAGGCAAAAAGTTAGGGCAGCATTGCATGTAGAACTGCTTGCTTACTCACTGACACTTATCGTAACAGAACTACTGATATGTGGGCGCAGCTATTTGTAGCAGCTAGTCAAACAAAAGAGTAACATTAGTTAAGATTCACACCTAATGGGTTATTTCAGTGGGACCGTTATTATACCCCATATTAATATCTGTTAAGCTGTTTTTGGCGATTTTAATATGCAGGCTGTTTATGTATGCAAGTGAACAAATTCTGACTAGACACTGCATAACATCAAGTAATGACCGGCACACATCACTACAGTGGTTACCAGCGACAGAATTTACACGTGGGTTGGCAGTAGTGCAAGCTGAGTTGCATCTCCGTGGCGACTGTGGACTTTCTGCGCACGTTTGCTTAGGAGGAAATATCTTCTGTAATAGTGACTATGGAAACATGTACACGACCTAATAGTTCGGTCAAGTACTACCAGAGGAGAATTTTCAATAATCTGTGTATTTGTATCGCCCTATTAGACTTTTTAAAACGTGTTAGCAGATCATAAACGATCTATTACGTTTTCATGTAAATGTTATTTTGATCCTTTTAATTATGCATGATGTGAAGAAGAAAGGTAGAGCATCCCTTTCATAAAATCTAGCCTGTGCCACCTAGTCAGCAATTTGTGTGAGTATAGCTAGCGCGGGGTACGGTGGCCGATTCACAGTGACCACTTTTTCTCCATAGAGCTGGGCGAGTTCATCCGTTTGTTCAGAAGGGGAGGCCGGTAAGTGTTTTCCACCTTTCGGCTGGTCAGCGTTGACAGAATCGGGACCCGCAAGCTGCAGCCTTTCTCAATCGATTTTACAGAAACTATTCGGTAAAAATTCATTTGTGCTTTACTTATAGCTTTATATGCCAGGTTCGTGATGTGCTCTCAATTTCGTTAAATGTCATAGTTATTGTGATACTTGCGTGTAAGTAAGACACTGCGCAAAATTCGGAGAAGTGTGCGACGAAAAATAAAGGTCGCTGTGATTTTGCATTTAGTGTATATTGCGTAACATGTTGTTGCGTATGAGATTTAGCTAACATACTGAATTTTTCTTTAGACTTGGGTAGATACCTGTCACCAGTTTCGAGAAAATTTATGTGATGTAGCACTCTCATTTGCGATCGCGCCGCGCCAGCGCTAAAGCCAGAGTAAGTATCCACAACATTCCTCATATTTCATAAATGGTTTCAGGATAACAAAATGAGATTTTGGGAAACGAAGTACACAAAGAGGAGAACCTTTTACCATATTGTTATTATGTAAAATTCCATTAGCTACCGTGTTATTCCAATAACTACAAACTTTTTTGGTGAAAGAATGCAATTTTTAAGGCCCATAGATAGCTGGTGAAACAAGAAATGCTGTGGATTTTGAAAGAACATATGTGAAGACATTACACTTTTCTTGTACCGAGGATGCGCTACTGACTTTGCTTTTCCTCAGTTCCTCACTCAATAAATTTAATAAACCACTGTTTCAGAATTCTCTTGGAGTTGTGTCTGCACCACATGTCAGTGAGGTGAGGCAGTGTAAATCCCGCTGTGTTTTGGTAAAAGAAGCAAATTTTAACATGGCAAGACGGCAAATGTATAGGATTCACTTGAAATTCACCACTCATAACGCTTCTCTGAAAGTTACAAGTGGTTAAATAGTCAGGCGAAACCAAATCGCTGCATTCTCGGCACAATTCTTTTTCGATACTAACGAAAGCACAGGTCACAGTGCATGTTTTGAATCGTCATCATAAAAGTGTAGGCGTGGAGCGGCCCTACTTGATACAAGAAATGTGAATGCAGGCTTCAGCTTAGAATGGCACTTCCCCTCCAGTGCTCGGTATTTCCCCTACAGCACTCTGAGCGTCCCTCCACCTTTGCCCCTCTCCCCGTGCTTCCACAGCCATGGTATTTTGCACACACTTATATCTTTGGGCACTGCACAGCAGCTCTGTACACTGGTCTCTCACGTCATCTAGATGATGCATCGTTTTATATTGTAACTGATGTTGCTTTCATGTTAGATTTTAATGTGGCTAGGTATATTTCAGACATGACCTATTGTGGTACTATGATATTATGTATTTCAGAGCCTTGGTCTGAGAATGGTCTTAAAAACTAGAACCACTCACCACAATTACAAATAAAAAATATATTTATATCTAGACTGCTACTTCTTATCCTGGAATGACATTTCAGTAACCTTGCCAGATGCGAGCTGCTAATAGAACATGTCGAATATTTCATCTGTATATCTACAGCCGTACTCTGCAAACCACTGTACAGTGTATGGGGCTGGCCGGGGTGACCGAGCGGTTCTAGGCGCTACAGTCTGGAACTGCAAGACCACTACAGTCGCAGGTTTGAATCCTGCCTCGGGCATGGATGTGTATGGTGTCCTTAGGTTAGTTAGGTTTAAGTAGTTCTAAGTTCTAGGGAACTGATGACCTCAGAAGCTAAGTCCCATAGTGCTCAGAGCCATTTGAATTTGAACAGTGCATGGGAGATGCAAAGTCCCATTGTACCTCGTGTTAGTTCGCATTTTAACCATGATATACTATATATCCCTTGAACAACCTGTGCCCAGTGATTTTAATAAAGCACAGGTAAAACTCATCGCCAAGTAAGGTAGCATAGGTGATCAACAAAACTACCATCCAATCTCATTGACATTCATCTGTTGCAGATTTCTAGAACATGTTCTAAACTCGAAGATAATGAAGCATCTCGAACAAGATTATCTCTTCCTTGGCAACCAACATGGATTTTGAAGAAAGATATCATAACCAATCTCCATTGTACTTTTCTCACACCACATCCCGAAAGCTAGTAATCACGGCAGTGAGATGGATGTAGCTTCCTAGAAGCATTGAACTATGGGGAATCAAACAAAATTTCTGACTAGATTAAGAGTTTCTTGCTAGAGAGGAGGCAACGTGATACCTTGGGTGAGGAGACACCGACAGATGCAGAGATAAATTCAGTTTGTTACAAGGAAGTGTGCTGCACCCTCAGTGATCTATTAGCATGTTAATGACTTGACAGACAGCATTAAAAAAACTGCAGATTTTTACAGATGATGCAGTTATCTATGTGAAGTACTATTCGAGAAAAATTGCGCAAAACATCCAGTGAGATGTTGATAATGTTTCAAAGTGCCCAATGTTCCAAAGTGCCCATCTTAAAAAGACTGCTCACATGTTTGTGATCTGTACAAAATGAGACTAACAAGAAACATAGAATGTATACAAGAAGAGCAGACTACTTAGCACAGGTTCCGTCCCATTAAATTTCGGACATACTGCTGGCTGTAAGCAACTTTTTGTCACGATATTTCGACGCAAGGTCTTCTGGTCGTCTTCAGCTGAAAACTGACGAAAATGCACTGAGCATCTGTATTTAAGACCCCGCTGGCACGTGCGTGGTGTAACCAGTTGGCGTTACGCATGTTCTGCTTAATTGCATGGACTTATGCTGCAAATCTGTGCGCTGCGCCGTGCGCCCTCCCTGGTGAAAACTCGCCTCTTAGTTGTCAAATCGATGCGTCTTCGCATTAGATTGTACACCTCCCTTGTTCGTCCCATCCTTGAATATGCGGCCGTCCAGAATCGGGCTCTCCGGCGTGCCCTGCACCTCCCTTTCGACTTCCCAACGCAAGAGCTCCACAACCTGGCCGACGTGCCGCTCCTTCGCACCCGCATCCTATCTGCAGCCAATTCCTTCTACCAACAAACACGTCACTCTCCTAATCCCTTAATCCTCTCCCTGGGTACCCGTGTTCATCGTCTAGCCACCACTCGATGGCCTGACCTTCTTTTCCGCCCCCCATGAATTCGCATAAATAAGCCACCTCATCTCATGTCAACTACTCTTTCTCACATCATCGATCATCCACCAACATGTCATGTCATTCACCCTCACAAGCACGCCACCCCCCCCTTCCACCCACTCTGCCCCCCCATGTTGGCCTAATCACGACAGGCCCTTCCTCTTTCCACTTCTCAAACTGTCACTCTCTGACTACTTTTTCTTCCCCCCCCCCCCCCCCCCAAACCATCACTTCAAGTCTGTCTGCCACCAATATGAAGATGCCGCTACGAAGAAGAGGCGGCCAGGATAATGGCCTTTCGATTTCACTCACTCTAACTATTCCTCCTTCTATCCTTTATTCTATAATTTAACATAATATTCCCGGCTAGTCAACGGGCCGTTCCTTTTCCGCCACTCTTCTACTGTCCCTTCCTCTGTCCTGTCTTCTTTCATATATATATATTAATAAAAAAAACCACAAGCACAAAAGTCAAGCAATACCGGCACATCAAGACATCCCATCTCCTAACAAACATCATGCCAGAAGGAGAAGCGCCTTAAGGGCGCTAGAACTTCGATCACAGCAGAGGGTTCAACCCTCCACAATGTGCGAGGCGGCGGCGGCATCTTCGCACGATAAAATCGTAGAGCGACGTCGGTTACACAGAACACGAAGTTTTTCCATGACAGTTTTCCATGCAGAATTTAAGTGGAAGCCGACGTCTCGTTTGATAAGGGACTATGTCGTATTTCCACTGATTCACTAGTGATGGTTCTTCAAAGGTTTGACATATGGGTTACAATTTTTATTTCATTGTATTTCGTCAAAAGATCTGTGGAAATTGTTTTCGGCGTTTCGTGGACTTATTAACTTGAAGGAGACGAGTAGGTCACTGGTGCCCTACAATGCAAAGCTGAGCGTCATTTGCGCCAGATAAAATTTGAGATGATGGCTTATTCTACAATCTGTCCCAGTTAGAAACTCCAGGGCACATGTTCTGACTCCTTCCTGGCATGGGGGCAGTTCTCTGTCGGCTGCGGCAATCGTGTTAGCACGAGCAGGAACACTGTGATTGTAGCCCCACAGGGCTCGGTTCTGTGCCCCGTACTATACAAGCTCTAAACCAAAGACATGCGTTAACTGGAAGGAGGGAAAATTGTCTTGTACACAGACGACACGGCGGTCTACAGAATCAGCAGCAACCTTAACTTCACTAAACTAAAACTACAAGAATATCAAGATGCTGTCACCCAGTGGTGCAAGATCTGGAAAATAAAGATTAATCCTGGCAAAAGCGTGCACACAAACAAGATCACACCTTCAGTCTCCCAGATTCTTGTGGCAGGCAGAATGGAGTGATACGGCGACTTACATTGGCCTGCAGCTAGGGGAGGCAAATCAATAGAGCAAGAAGTAGGGGTTAAGCTGTATTTTATCTGCTGTACTCGCCCCTAAATGATGAGGGCTACAGATAGAGACTAAGCTAACGATCTATAGGAGCGTTATATTTCTTAACAGGTTGTACGGATCAGAGGTGAGTTCCATGGCGGCACACAAGCATGTGAGCAAGTTACATTATTGCAGAGCCGAATCCTCCATCTCATAGCAGACGCTGACAGATACACGCCAAACACGTGTATTAGAGACCTCTCAGGCGAACCATCCCTCTATATGGTAAGATGTGGCAGAACGGCATAGTGAGAAAGAACAAGGTAATGGAGCTCCCTGCCTTGTATGTGCTGCCACCTCTTGAATATTTTTAGAGCTATGTCGAGAGGTCTAGGCGAAGCTGTGTTCTTGCTTGTTCTGTGTCGATGCGTTTTTTCTATTCGTTATTGCAAAATTCAGGTCTTAAAATCTCACAAGCAAATAAACGTATGTTCGTTACAGTTAAAATAAATCGTTACCATTGTCTCGATAGTATACTCAGCTTCATTTTACGTAGCTTAAATGTTGAATATGTTACATGGTTGTCACTGAATGTTACGTACTCTGAGAGTGTGATCGTGTGGCAGAACAGGGTAGGGCAGAAAGGGTTACTTGCTCCTTTCCGTCCCATTAGTACCCTGTTCTGAACCATTTTAATTATTTCTACATTTTTTAGATTTTGTATACAAAAATGTTTTGTGTTCTGTACAGAATGGTTCGAGCCTACTAAAGAAATACTAACAGACAAAGTTGGTGTATTATATCCCCGCAAGAGGCTGTAGATGCTGTAACAACTGCATGCATGAGCTATAAGAGAGCAGCAACTTAGTCCGGTGTCTCTTATACCACACTGGATCGTCATTCGAAGAAAAACCTTGAAAACAAAGACTATTGTCTTGAGACAGCGATGAGTCGTTCTAACTGTGTGTTTACCGTACAACAATAGGCCGATCGACTAAAATAGGAAGCTCAGCTATTTGGATGAACTACTAACGAACTCCGAGATTTAGCCTACTTACTGGCTAATCGTAAAAATTTGGCTAAGAAATTTGGCAACGATAAAAAAGCAGGATTAGAGTTGATAAAAATATTTTTGAGGCTGCATCGAACAATGAGTTTACGTAAGACAGAAGCTATTTTGGTGGCTACTGCTATTGGCTTTAATAAATCAGTGGGTGAGGTAATCTTTTACTTGGTCGGTGTTGTTGCTGAGGAATGCAAACTTACTGGGATAGAATATTTAATTGTGATGAGACTGGAGTATCAGTAAACCCTAAAGGTCACTAAAAATTACTTGTTATGTAAGGTCGTCGGCAAGCGAGAACTTTCACCTCTGCTAAAAGACATGATACTGACACTTCATTCCTTTCCACGTTTGTCAGACATCAGCAAAAATACCCTGTGAGTGCGTGAGCGTCACCAGTATAACTGACTGGGATTAAGAGTGGACCCTTATTCTATGACAGAGAACATCGGTATTTAGCTGTAAAATTGGTTTAATTTCTCTTTTATTGTCAAAGAAGCACACGAGTTTACTTAGACTGTGACATGACAATTTCAGGACACTTGTCAATATAACGCACTACGTCCTGTTTAGCAGAAATAACGCTGAACATAACGATATAAAATTTAAATAGAAGATGCTCTACAAGATTTTTCTTCCTTCTAGTGAATGAAGTTGGCCAATATTACGACAAATCATTCTATTCCGGTTCTAAGTCCGGTACTATTTAGGATGACAATCATGTCTACGGAGGATAGTTAGTTTTTTTGTGACAGGATGAGAAAAAGTTTATTCAAGCTTGGCCGAGTTCACAGTGGACACAAGCTGGTGATCCAACAATTTTACGCCTCTGAGAGCGGGATTTATATTTATCTGGAACGTGCTGTCAGCTGCATGGCTTCTCTGAAAATCCTATAAAAAACTAATCAACATCTTTACTGATTTTATCAGCTGAAACTGTCCTATATTTCTCGTTAGGCGATAAACCATGCACTCATTCCTAGTCTGGAAAATACGGCGACATAAACGTGCATAAATGAAGTACCGTGTATGTTTCAACACTACCTCAGCTCCCACAAGAACAATTAACTACGTGGCTGTTCCACTTCTCTGCTATTGGAGCCCAACGACTCTTCACCTAATTTCTAGTTGAATGTCAGCCAAATTGAACGCAGTGTTCACAGTAAATTCCTCTTTTGGCGTCGTACAGAGCGTGATGCGCCTTGTTCTAGGCTGATGCTTGTTCAGAAGTTTTTGGTATTGTGTCTTTCTTAGTAAACTGACCCCCACCTGTATCCTTCCGTGCTTCACATCATGGCCATTCCAGACCAATGGGATTCTTCTTTTCATCTTGTGGAAAGTGCCCCTGCCAATCGCAAAGGGCCTATCTTTCAACTGCATCGTAACATCGCCCCTTTTACTCCTTCCGAGTTTATTTCAGCCAATTGGACATTTTGTGTCCGCTCCTGATGCCTGTAAGTTACGCGCGTACATCATGAGTATACCACAGGTTTTTCTCGTGATCAACTGCGTCACTGGTTTGTTTGTATCCATCTGGAAATTCCGCAACCCAGTTTTCTAAAGAATTTCTCTGTCGCAGGCAGCGCTTGGCCGCTAGCTGCTCCCCTCGCTGTATTGCCCAGCTCGTTCATTGTCGCTTTCGCTGCAGGTCACCAACACCTGTTAGAATCCTTCCGTTGTATGCGGGCTGTAACGGTGCAGCTCGCGTGTGGCCCCAAACTGAAAGGTTTCTTCCAGTAGCTTTTTTCTCATTTTTCTCATTGACATGCAGGATTTGGGTTTGGTGTATTAATACCGCCGAATCGAGTGTCATCCCTATGCATTACATATGAAACGTCCCCTTAGAAAAATTATACAGGACTGTGCTTGAACTGACACACAATATTTTTTTAATTTTTTTTATTTTTTTTACTTTTATTTTTTTTAGCGCAACGCAATCTGAATTTCAATAATGCCTACAAAAGAATGGCCCTGACTAACATTAACCTATATGTTTCACAAATCACTTACCTCACAAAAATCTTCGTTACTCGAACTACTGCAATACAGCGAGCGCCACTACTGCCAGCTAACTAAAAGATTCAAACTACGGAAGGCACTAACTACTGATAGGCACAGTTAGCAAATGAAAGATTTTAACAGAGAACAAACAATGTATTTACCTTAATAGTCATAATATATATATATCGGTTTATGACATCCATTCTTACAAATTTCAAAACTCCGCCATCTCTCTCCCCACGTCCACCACTGCTGGCGGCTCACTTCCAACTGCCCAACGCTACGCGCTGTTAGCATCCAGCTGCCGCTGCTCAAGACTACCATGGCGAGTATTACAACAATGCCAACCAGCCACAGACTGCACACGGCACAGCCAGTGATTTTCATACAGAGCGCTACGTGGCGGCGGCGTTACCAATAAAAAAACCTAAACAGCCTATTTACACATACTATACATTTTGATGAGAAAATCTCCTCACTACCACCAAAGTATGTCAGGTGACATATTTATCTACTTGTTATGACGCGTGAAATCTCATGTACGGTGCGAAATTAACATTCATTCAAGCTGCCATCTTACACTGTGGCAGTGAAGACCTGCTTTTCTGCATCTTGTGTGTACGTTCCTCCAAATTTAATTTTCCCAAGGAAACGGACCAGGCAGGAATTTCAGAATGGTCTCCCAACTGGTGCAATATCAGAGGTTCACGAAACAGGCTGGATGACTACAGATCAAACACTTTGTATCGTTCACAGGAGTGAAAAAAAAAATTTAGTTCTTTTCATTCTGCAGAGACACTCGACTCACTAAAAGAGTTGGGAACTAGTCAGTCTAGCGAGAGACAACGGGGCTATGCTTTTGTGTTTGCCACCACACATCTCTCACCCGCTACATCCATTGGATGTGGCCCACATGAAGCCTTTAACAAGTGCTACTTAGATAAACTTCGACACTGGCTGAGATCAAATCCGGGAAAAGTGATCACACAGCTTCAGATTGCTACTTTGTTTAGCAGCACGTATTTGCACTACTTAACGTTGTTACATGTTGCTAATGGCTTCTGAAGATCTGTAATTTGGTCTGTTGACGAGAATGTCTGTAGAACTGAAGATTTCCTACCATCACCACCGACACTTGAGTTGCAAACTTCGAAAGAAATGCCGCTACAGCCACGCCGTCCGGAGCCAACGTTAGCAGCCAGCTGTGACGGAAGAACAGAACGCTGGTACTACTGAGAAGGACGTTGGCCACGAGAAGGTAAAGTATTGTGGGACGCTAAAACAGGGAGCCTTGTAGGGCACAGGTCACTAGCCGCTGGCTGGCAGTTGGTTCGCAATGAGAGTGTGCTGTTTGATAGATGCAAGTAAATGTGATACCACTGATGGCTACAAGCACGGCATATACTGTGCAGCTTCAGTACGTCAGTCTTTCCTATGCACTTACTGGAGTGTGAGAACAGGGGCTAGTCTTGAATTGTGAGTGTATCTGTTTTTCATGCACCTCTCTCCACGTTCCGCCGCACACTGTTAAGTCCGCCTGTTGCATGGGCGGTATCATATTTACAGGAAGCGGACAGTAGAACTGTGTGGTGTTTACGTATATGAGAGCTTGACTATGCTACTTTGCACTGTTCTCAAATATTTATGCGGCTGATTGATCGTATTTGATTTCTAGCAGAAGGTGTTCAAGTGACTCTGAGCGCTATGGGACTTAACATCTGTGGTCATCAGTCCCCTAGAACTTAGAACTACTTAAACCTAACTAACCTAAGGACATCGCACACATCCATGCCCAAGGCAGGATTCGAACCTGCGACCGTAGCGGTCACGCGGTTCCAGACTGAAGCGCCTAGAACCGCACGGCCACACCGGCCGGCGCACAAGGTGTTACTGAAGCATATGGATTTGGGTAATATACTGTTCAACGTATGTCAGGCATCTAATTAATTTTCTGTGTGTAACTCGGCAGGGCTATGGTCTCAATTAACTAAACTTCCCGTGTATTGACTATTTTCGACAGCATAATTTTATTTGGATCCCTGCTTTTATTGACATCGAGAGTAATATTGTACATTTATTCGCCGCTTTTTATATTTTAGAATATTATTGTCCATATTCGGTATTTTGTTTAATGTAATGTAATTTAGCTGTCTGCTTGGATATATATTGAGTTATGTATAAATTCATTCCCTGATTACAATTTTTTATTGTTATTGCTTTTATTCTTTGGGGATTGTGCAATCATCGTGGGCTTCAATTATCTGGTAGTGACTCTTGCATTTGGCTCCTATTGTGGAAGCGTTATCTTATTAATAAATCTTTGGTGCTATTTTGGCTACTCAGGTGATTGATTTAAAATTAAATCTGTCTTTAGTGGAGTTTTTGTAGACTGATATTTTATGTAGGTATTAAATGGAACGCCGAAAGCACATGTTCACTCACAGCTCAACCCACCCCTACCACTGCCACTATCACCAATACACAACGAAGCAGAGAGTGGTTGTGAGTGTGATGAGCTGTGAGTGATCGGTAAATTAGGAGCATTTTTATTTGCAACAGTTTGGATACCTTACCCTGGCCAATACTACTCTGTTCGGTATTCTGTTTCAGAATGACCAGAAGGGAGATGATGGAGGTGATGGTCTTATGGAAAGAGGAGTTGAAATATGAACTGGAAATTAGAAATACAGATATCATGGGACACAAAGCTGCAATGACAGTGACTGTGTAAACGCCATGTGGCACGACCAGACATGCAGCTGTTGGAGGTGAGTGTGGCCATCTCCCATGTCAGTTGACTTTCTCAGGATTACATTCGGTAGACGCAGCCTTGGAAGTCAATGAACCATTGCTTTCTCAGATTGGTTGAGTTCGGTTGCAAGTGTTACTTGCATTATATGAGCAGTCTCATGATTTGCTTAGTGTCAGGGATAGAGAAATTCATCCCTTCGCCGGCCGCGGTAGCCGAGCGGTTCTAGACGCTTCAGTCCGGACTGCTACGGTCGCAAGTTCGAATTCGGCCTCGGGCATAGATGTGTGTGATGTCCTTAGGTTAGGTTTAAATAGTTCTAAGTTCTAGGGGACTGATAACCTTAGATGTTAAGTCCCATATTGCTCAGAGCCATTTTTGAACCAAATTCATCCCTTCATTACAGAATTATGGTGTGACCGAGCGGTTCCAGGCACTTCAGTCTGGAACAGCTCTGCTTCTACGGTCGCATGTTCGAATCCTGCCTCGGGCATGGATGTGTGCGATGTCTTGAGGTTAGTCCCATAGTGCTCAGAGCCATTTGAAGCATTTGAAGGAGTTGGAAAAGTGTATGTAAGCACTGTTGAGTTATGTTACAGAACAGAATGAACAGCAAAAGATATCTTGGGAATCCGAGCTAGGAATTAGGGAAGGCGTATGTCTGAATTATTCACTAACCTACCTAATCCATTGGTAGAATTGCTACGGGGAGGAGGTGTCCCGTCGGTAAAAGGAGGATGTTGAACATTCACTACAGGTCCTTCTCAAACTACAGGAGATCGAGGGGTTTTAGAACAGGTGGTGTGGGAAGCTATGGGGAAAAGACTGCCATTTACACAATTCTTTTAAGTAATTTGTAGCAGATATCTATCTAATAACCTCGACGTAATTTAGCTGCTTACTTGCACTGCAGAGTGCAGTTTTCTCATGACCCAATGGAGGTCCTCGTCACCAGAATTAAAAAAGCTGATTGATGCATGTCCCTTTCCTTCTCTGAGGAGGAAATTATTAATGACATAATTGAAACTTCCTGGCAGATTAAAATTGTGTGCCCGACCGAGACTCGAACTCGGGACCTTTGCCATTCGCGGGCAAGTGCTCTACCATCTGAGCTACCGAAGCACGACTCACGCCCGCTACTCACAGCTTTACTTCTGCCAGTACCTCGTCTCCTACCTTCCAAACTTTACAGAAGCTCTCCTGCGAACCTTGCAGAACTAGCACTCCTGAAAGAAAGGATATTGCGGAGACATGGGCTTAGCCGCAGCCTGGGGGATGGTTGAATGTGCCTGATAATTGTTTGAATGTGCCTGATGGATTGATGTGTAAGTGACACGACTAGCGCTATGATATTATAGGATCCCTGCGGCATCCTCTTCTCGTGGCTCCTTTGTGTTAAAGGTCAACCCCTGTGTGCTTTACTCGAACAGAGTGTTCTCTAACATTGATTAGTCAGGCATTTTCTTATGTCAAATAATGAACTGCGAGAGGAAGCTGTAGAGGTTAAAAATGTTGGTCGAACTGCGCGTTAATTACGTTTTCATAAATTTACGAGGCCGTTTAAAGTCAAGGTCGTGAAACGTCTACCTCTACTAGTAACTGTGAGGGCGCATTTTGTCCGTCATGTTGGATTAGTCCCTAATTGTCATGAGAGGAGATTTCTCTGTGGTTGTGCTCCACGAATGGCTATTTAATTTTGTAAGATTATAATGAATCATATTTGGTTGTTTGATCAAGTAGCACGTAGAGACATATGTATACCTTGAACTCGATGTGCTGGAGTCAATAAATTAATATTGTTACATATAAAACAAAGGAAACGAAAAGGCAGACAAAAAGTTAGAGCACCTAGAAAGACGACATCGATTTTTTTATCCGATAACGGCATATACATCTGGGGGTAGTAGGTGTAACGATAATGGTTTCGAGGTCTTTCGCCAGCAGATAGGGTAGTGGCATAACTACCACAGCGCCATCTGTGTCTGACTTTTTAATAGGGAATGCTCACAGCTAGAAGGCACAGTGTGGTGCAAACGTTTTTCTTTTATTTACACGTCATGTTCCGTAGCACCATTTTGAGGAGCAAATCTCCAACGTCAGCACATGAAATTACAACATAAAACTAATAATGGGTAAAAATAAAACATTTATGAACCCGAAGAAAGTCAAGCCACAAGTTTAAGTAAATGCAGTCAACAATACAACAAGAATCAGCTTAATTTTTCAAGGAAGAAAGCAGGCAACCATGACACGGAGACGCACTCGTGCTTCCTACAGCCAACTGAGCGAGTTTGAAAGGAGTCAAACTGTGGCCTTCCGAGTGGCGGGATGGTCCTTTCAGAGAATCCCTGCAAGATCTGGGCGTGCTGCGTCATTTAAACAACGATACTGGTAGCAATGGGCACGTGAACATTATCACACCCGTAGACGAGTTCTGGACGTCCACGAAGCACAGACACCCGCCAGGGTAGTCGTATTGTAAGGGGAGCAGTGGCGGATCGTAAAAGGAAGAAGGAACGAAAACTGGGTTTAACGTCCCGTCGGCATGGAGGTCATTAGAGACGAAGCACAAACTCGGATAGTGTCAAGGATGGCGAAGGAAATCGGCGACGCCCTATCAAAGGACCCATCCCGACATTTGCCTGAAGCGATTTAGGGAAATCATGGGAAACTTAAATCTAGATGGCCAGACCCCTATTTCAACCGTCATACTCCCAAATGAAAGTCCAGTGTGCTATCCACTGGGCCACCTCGCTCAGTAGCGCATCGCACAGCAACAGTAGCACATATAAGAGTATTTGTGCTCCGAGCCGTTTCAACAAGAACCACTGGAAACCGGTTATTAGCAGTGGGAATACGGGCAAGCTCACTTCTAGCCTGTCTTCCACTCGCGCCACATCGTCGAGGTCCACGGCTCAACTGGTGTCGTCAGAGATCACTTGGAAGATGGAATGGTGCGCTGTGGTCTTGGGCAATGAAAGCGGATTCTTCCTGCACGCAAATGATGATCATTTGGGCGTACGATGTAGTCTTGTTGAGCACTATGTCATAGAGTGCATTCATCCAAGACAGACTGGCCTTATCCCAGACCTTATGCTCTGGGTTTGATAAGCTACAACTCTCGTTACCTTTGGTGTTTCCGGAGTGGACGCTAACAAGCACTAAGTACTAGTAGAATGTCGTTAGATCCTTTCTTTTACCGTTCTTGCAACAGGAAGATGATGTGTTGTACCAAAACCATAATGCTCGATCACACATTTCCCGCGGCCAGAGTGGCCGAGTGGTTCTAGGCGCTTCAGTCTGGAACCGCGCGACCGCTACGGCCACAGGTTCGAATCCTGCCTTGGGCATGGATGTGTGTGAAGTCCTTAAGTTAGTTAGGTATAAGTAATTCTAAGCTCTGGGGGACTGATGACCTCAGCAGTCAAGTCCCATAGTGCTCAGAGCAATTTGAACCATTTGGACACATTTCCCGTGAAACGTGCAGGTGACTTACCTGGATAACACGATCTCCAGACTTGTCTCCAATAGAGCACGTATGTTGTATGATGGGACGAGAAGTCAGTCGTTTGACTCGTCAACCAACAACTCTTACAGAACTTCGTGAACAGGTCGATTAGGCGTGGCATAACATATGGTTCAAATGGCTCTGAGCGCTATGGGACTTAACATCCGAGGTCATCTCTCCCCTAGACTTAGAACTACTTAAACCTAATGGCATCACACACATCCATGCCCGAGGCAGGATTCGAACCTGCGACCGTAGCAGCAGCGTGGTTCCGGATTGAAGCGCCTAGAACCGCTCGGGCACAACGGCCGGCGCATAATGTACCCGAGGACACTATTCACCATCTATACGATCGGCTGGATGACAGAGTCAGTGCCAACATTGCTGCCCATGGAGGCTGCACCACTTACGGATATGGGTGTTTCATTATGGGTGGATACCTGGCACCTCAGAATGGCATGTGCTATTGAACTCTAAATGTAATCATTTCGTGTACCCCATGTGCAATGTTGCAACAATAAGTCTTGTGTGAATTCGAAACATCTAAAAGTGTGCACTAATTTTTTCCGGTAGTTATTTTCAACGTATTGTGCTGCATTGTCATCATTGTCAACCTCACTCAACTTATCTCTGTCCTACGGCAATCTGTGCGCCTGAAGTCATTATAATGGGAAAAATAATGGTAACATCGCGCAGAATCTGCTTCACGATGAGTTTGTTCGAATCGCATCGCAACTGCAAACTAAACATGATCAATTTAACTTAGACTGAAGTCTTTGTGATGTATGCTACCTCGGAGGAATTAGTATTCCGAAGCACAATGCAGTCTAGCAGTCGATCTTTATTTTGATGTGGTTCATGGGATGAAAGTCACAGCATGTAGCACAACTTGGTGCGCATTTGGCGGTTTGTTTCAGCGATGCTAGAGCGGTATCTAATTACGAATAGAGTCATTTAACCCAGAGCAGCATGAGCAGCAGGAAGAATTGTTTGAGGAATTTAGGAACGTTTAAATACTCAGATAGGAATGGTAAGATGCGGTAGTATAAAATCGAACTAACTGATATTATTCCAATTAGACATTCTTCTTATCTTAGTTCCCCCAGAGAATAAAGCAGTACAAAATCCTAAGATTTTCCGTTTTGCGCAAAAGAATAAGAAGTTAAAATTTTTGGAAGAAATTGAAATATTTAGGCATGTGGAAGACAAAGATTTGTCTCTCCTTAACGGCGAAATAGTTGGCGCCAGTCAGGCCTTTTTGGAAGTTATGAAATCAGTGTTATTAATGTAATCCTGGAGCTCTCGTAATTCAGCCTAAACACGTGCCCTGTTCCTCTCTGGTCTTATGACGTCTTGTTAACCCAGCCATTAGGTTTTTTTGACTGAAATAGGATACTTGCGAGTCGCTTTAAATGATGATGCATTTTACACATTTCAATGTAGCTATAAAAATGGAGGGAATAGTTTACCCGCATAACGTCCGTCTTCCACGTTGGGGTGTAATTTTTTGAGCCTAATAATTTTACTTGTATTATATAAAAAAGTTTTCTTGTTAGAAGTTCTAGCTCTGTATGACGCATTATTGAGTGTTATATGGGCGGCCTCTTTATCTGAAATTACGGTCCTGTGTTTTTAATGTTCTCGTTCTAGTGGTATATGATAGGTAAAATCTGTTTATGTACTGTGTGTTGTGTTATACATCTTGCTTTCTCATTTTAAATTTACCGCCTTCGTTTATATTTTACTTCGTCAGAATTTTAGGACAAGTTATTGCACAGGTGTTTCCCCTAGTAATTCCATCTTATCAATGTTTTATGTGCATTACATTTATAAACTTTTAGTGGGTATGTGTATCCAGTTTACGATCTCTCATTCTTATCACTGCTGTGTGGCAGTGTCACCTATTTGCTACGGTTGCAGGTTCGAATCCTGCCTCGGGCATGGATGTGTGTGATGTCCTTAGGTTAGTTAGGTTTAAGTAGTTCTAAGTTCTAGGGGACTGATGACCACAGCAGTTGAGTCCCATAGTGCTCCGAGCCATTTTTTTTAGTGTCACCTATTGAGGTGATTCTGTATTAGGCTTCAGTACTAGCACACGACGCTGTATTGCATTATGCTTAGTACCTGGGCCCCCATCTTGTTCTGTTACTCGCTCCTGTGAACGGGAACGTGTTGTGCAGATCTTGGTGTCTCTCTCGTCCATGTAGAAAAGGTAACGATTTTACTATTTTATATTTCTAGTTTTTACTGAGTTTAACGAAGGTGATGTTGGCCTAATATATTCGACGATGCCCTTTGGTTACACTGACAAAAAGATTCTTCTAAGAAATATCAAATTAAGGTATTTGCTCTTTCAGTATTTGATGTGTTTATACATGCTTTTAGGTTATCCAAGTGTGCACAACGCGATCGCGATTCTTAAATAGATGTATTTCTTATCTGTTTTCTATGTAGATAATCTGAAGATGCCTAAATAAGGCGAAACGCGTCACTGAAAAATAAAAAAATAAAAGTTGCAACCAAGACTGTTTTTAACCAATACAGTTAAAATGCAGCAAATAAGATGCAGAGGCCAATAATAATTAGGCCATCCAAGTCTCCATACTCTTCATTTGTTTTTCTCGTTCCGAATCCTCAGAGGAGAATACGGTCTGTGGCTGATTACCGCGCCCTCAAAAGAAAATACTTTTTGTGGTGTCGATAGCAACGATGCCAAGGCGTATAAAAGTTCTTAGGTTGGCACTACCAAGAGACACCGACGACAGCGCCCTCTAGTCGGTGCTGTGCAGATCTACGAGCTCCGCTCCAGATTCAGCCCATTTGATGAAGAGCAGGCGCCCGGGACACTTCAAAAAAATGTTCAAATTTGTATGAAATCTTATGGGACTTAACTGCTAAGGTCATCAGTCTCTAAGCTTACACACTACTTAACCTAATTTATCCTAAGGACAAACACACACGCATGCCCGAGGGAGAACTCGAACCTCCGCCGGACCAGCCGCAAAGTCCATAACTGCAGCGCTTCAGCTTCGCACCTCAGGGCAAAGTTATGTATTACTCTCGTTGCTAAGGTAAAGGTGATTTTAATTCACACTGCACTACCGAGAGATTTGCATCTTAGCCTGCTCCTACCCAAGCGTCGCCTTCCAGGCGGGATACAAAATTTTTTACAGTCTATCTCTTTACTAGATTTATACTCCTGCCTTTCCTGGTTTCAGAAGCTAAAGGTATTCACAACCTTTGACCTTAATCGGGCTTATTTCCAACCGCCTTTAGCGGAATAGTCGAAACCATTAGGCGTCTGACTGGAACCTGCTGAGTACAATTGCGTTTCAATCAAATGGAGCGGCTGTATTATCTGGTATTATCGATACGGTTTTTTCTGATTTCAAGTTCAGGTGTGTTTAACAGTACTTGGACGACCTGGTTATATTTAGGCGAGATTTTCGAGAGCACATAGTCTACGTTAAACAAGCCCTTAAGTATTTGGGAGAAGCCAATTTTACTATCAAACCATATGAGGTAAAATTCGCCCAGTCAGAAATCTCCTTTCTAGGACATACAGCGTCTCCAATCGGAATTAGTACTGATTAGAGTTGGACAGAAGCGATTTACAATTGCCGAAAATCCGAAACGGTGACGGCAGTGGCTCTCATCATAAGAATGATGAATTTATGTCGGAAATTCGTCTCAAACTCAGGAGCTGAGGAAAAAAGAGTAAAAGTTTGAGTTTTGTCTACCCCATTAGGCGCTATTCCAAGCTCTAAATGCGGCTCTGCACTTGCTCCCATTCTGCCATTGCTCGAATTTGAGTTAGAATTTATTGTCCAGATGGACGCTTCGATGACCACTGACCTACTTCGGGAGTATCCTAACGGAAGGCGACCAGTCACTGATGGGTATTATAGCCTTTCGCATTTGGAAGTTAAGTACTCTTTGTATAAGCTTAATGCATTGACCTTGGCTATAAAACCATATAAAGTGGAAAATGGACGCATCAGTAACTGGATATGTAACCCATCAGTCATAAAAGATGAGTTTAATATTTTATGAGTTTTTATTATGTATGGATTACATATCCAGGTACTGTTGCATCTCTTTTCTTTTTTATATGGCTTTGTGACAGATGGGTTACATAGCCATCTACACTCCTGGAAATGGAATAAAGAACACATTGACACCGGTGTGTCAGACCCACCATACTTGCTCCGGACACTGCGAGAGGGCTGTACAAGCAATGATCACACGCACGGCACAGCGGACACACCAGGAACCGCGGTGTTGGCCGTCGAATGGCGCTAGCTGCGCAGCATTTGTGCATCGCCGCCGTCAGTGTCAGCCAGTTTGCCGTGGCATACGGAGCTCCATCGCAGTCTTTAACACTGGTAGCATGCCGCGACAGCGTGGACGTGAACCGTATGTGCAGTTGACGGACTTTGAGCGAGGGCGTATAGTGGGCATGCGGGAGGCCGGGTGGACGTACCGCCGAATTGCTCAACACGTGGGGCGTGAGGTCTCCACAGTACATCGATGTTGTCGCCAGTGGTCGGCGGAAGGTGCACGTGCCCGTCGACCTGGGACCGGACCGCAGCGACGCACGGATGCACGCCAAGACCGTAGGATCCTACACAGGGCCGTAGGGGACCGCACCGCCACTTCCCAGCAAATTAGGAACACTGTTGCTCCTGGGGTATCGGCGAGGACCATTCGCAACCGTCTCCATGAAGCTGGGCTATGGTCCCGCACACCGTTAGGCCGTCTTCCGCTCACGCCCCAACATCGTGCAGCCCGCCTCCAGTGGTGTCGCGACAGGCGTGAATGGAGGGACGAATGGAGACGTGTCGTCTTCAGCGATGAGAGTCGCTTCTGCCTTGGTGCCAATGATGGTCGTATGCGTGTTTGGCGCCGTGCAGGTGAGCGCCATAATCAGGACTGCATACGACCGAGGCACACAGGGCCAACACCCGGCATCATGGTGTGGGGAGCGATCTCCTACACTGGCCGTACACGTCTGGTGATCGTCTAGGGGACACTGAATAGTGCACGATACATCCAAACCGTCATCGAACCCATCGTTCTACCATTCCTAGACCGGCAAGGGAACTTGCTGTTCCAACAGGACAATGCACGTCCGCATGTATCCCGTGCCACCCAACGTGCTCTAGAAGGTGTAAGTCAACTACCCTGGCCAGCTAGATCTCCGGATCTGTCCCCCATTGAGCATGTTTGGGACTGGATGAAGCGTCGTCTCACGCGGTCTGCACGTCCAGCACGAACGCTGGTCCAACTGAGGCGCCAGGTGGAAATGGCATGGCAAGCCGTTCCACAGGACTACATCCAGCATCTCTACGATCGTCTCCATGGGAGAATAGCAGCCTGCATTGCTGCGAAAGGTGGATATACACTGTACTGGTGCCGACATTGTGCATGCTCTGTTGCCTGTGTCTATGTGCCTGTGGTTCTGTCAGTGTGATCATGTGATGTATCTGACCCCAGGAATGTGTCAATAAAGTTTCCCCTTCCTGGGACAATGAATTCATGGTGTTCTTATTTCAATTTCCAGGAGTGTATATGTCATGAGGGGAAATGTCTTGTATTGCTTAGCTCGATGGCGCTGTAGAGGTACAATTGTGTTACCGTTCGAACTGTTGCCATGTTTGTTCAAGAATTATTATGAAACACTTATAGGATGCCATTTAGGCAGTTTTAAAATTAGGATGAACAGCCAAGAGAATTTTATTTGTGATAGAATGATCAAGAATATCCAGAAATTGCTGTAGTCCTCTAAGACCTGCTGCCTATGTAAGTTACGTAAATCCCAATACACAAAATGTACACTGATCGTATTGGTACATTTCCACAGACAAAGAAGGAGAACCGCTTCGCGCTGGCTTGGGTGAATGTAACCCCTACTGGTAACGTTAATGCACCGAGCATTATCACGTGTCTGAAGGGAATTCTCGGTACTTCTGGGCCACGTAGAATCCTATAATCCGATAATACCACGGCTTTTATGTCGGTTCCGATTAGGAGTTATTGTGTCGAGATGGGAATAGGACACACTACCACAACACCTTGATACCCGGATCTCTCATTTTCAGAGCGCGTCCGTCGAAATTCACGTGAAGCGCTCATTGTCTTCTATAACAACGATCACAAGACATAGGATGCGTCCTTGTCGTGGTTGTCATTAACGTCCATAAAATTCACAGGGATACCCGAGTCACTCTGATGTTTTCTTTGAAGCATAATGCGGACCTGCTCCTACCCTCGCCCTCCCGTCTCATGGTACTTGAAAATGAATTGTACATCTACATCTATATCCATACCCCGCAAGCCACCTGACGGTGTGTGGCGGAGGGTACCCTGAGTACCTCTATCGCTTCTCCCTTCTATTCCAGTCTTGTATTGTTCGTGGAAAGAAGGATTGTCGGTATGCTTCTGTGTGGGCTCTAATGTCTCTGATTTTATCCTCATGGTCTCTTCGCGAGATATACGTAGGAGGGAGCAATATACTGCTTGACTCTTCGGTGAAGGTATGTTCTCGAAACTTTAACAAAAGCCGGTACCGAGCTGCTGAGCGTCTCTCCTGCAGAGTCTTCCACTGGAGTTTATCTATCATCTCTGTAATGCTTTCGCGATTACTAAATGATCCTGTAACGAAGCGCGCTGCTCTCCGTGGAATCTTCTCTAGCTCTTGTATGAACCCTATCTGGTACGGATCCCACACTGTTGAGCAGTATTCAAGCAGTAGGCTAACAAGCGTACTGTAACCTACTTCCTTTGTTTTCGGATTGCATCTCCTTAGGATTCTTCCAATGAATCTCAGTCTGGCATCTGCTTTACCGACGATCAACTTTATATGATCATTCCATTTTAAATCACTCCTAATGCGTACTTCCAGATAATTTATTGGATTAACTGCTTCCAGTTGCTGACCTGCTATTTTGTAGCTAAATGATAAGGGATCTATGTTTCTATGTATTGTCAGCACATTACACTTGTCTATATTGAGATTCAATTGCCATTCCCTGCACCATGCGTCAATTCGCTGCAGATCCTCGTGCATTTCAGTACAATTTTCCATTGTTGCAACCTCTCGATACACCACAGCATCATCTGCAAAAAGCCTCAGTGAACTTCCGATGTCATCCACCAGGTCATTTATGTATATTGTGAATAGCAACGGTCCTATGACACTCCCCTGCGGCACACCTGAAGTCACTCTTACTTCGGAAGACTTCTCTCCATTGAGAATGACATGCTGTTATCTAGGAACTCTTCAATCCAATCACACAATTGGTCTGATAGTCCATATGTTCTTACTTTGTTCATTAAACGACTGTGGGGAACTGTATCGACCGCCTTGCGGAAGTCAAGAAACACGGCATCTACCTGGGAACCCGTGTCTATGGCCCTCTGAGTCTCGTGGACGAATAGCGCGAGCTGGGTTTCACACAACCGTCTTTTCCGAAATCCATGCTGATTCCTACAGAGTAGATTTCTAGTCACCAGAAAAGTCATTATAATCGATCATAATACGTGTTCCAAATTCTACAACTGATCGACGTTAGAGATATAGGTCTATAGTTCTGCACATCACTTCGACGTCCCTTCTTGAAAACGGGGATGACCTGTGGCCTTTTCCAATCCTTTGGAACGCTGCGCTCTTCTAGAGACCCACGGTACACCGCTGCAAGAAGGGGGGCAAATTCCTTCGCGTACTCTTTGTAAAATCGAACTGGTATCCCATCAGGTCCAGCGGCCTTTCCTCTTTTGAGCGATTTTAATTGTTTCTATATCTCACTGTCGTCAATTTTGATATCTACCATTTTGTCATCTTTACGACAATCTAGAGTAGGAACTACAGTGCAGTCTTCCTCTGTGAAACAGCTTTGGAAAAAGACATTTAGTATTTCGGCCTTTAGTCTGTCATCCTCTGTTTCAGTACCATTTTGGTCACAGAGTGTCTGGACATTTTGTTTTGATCCACCTACCGCTTTGACATAAGACCAAAATTTCTTAGGATTTTCTGCCAAGTCAGTACATAGAACTTTACTTTCGAATTCATTGAACGCCTCTCGCATAGCCCTCCTCACACTACATTTCGCTTCGCGTAATTTTTGTTTGTCTGCAAGGCTTTGGTATGTTTATGTTTGCTGTGAAGTTCCCTTTGCTTCCGCAGCAGTTTTTTAACTCGGTTGTTGTACCAATGTTGTTTATTGCTGCAGAAGATTAACACTGCACAGATCTGAGAAATGTCTAAACAAGAAGGAAAAATTTGAAAATAAACCTTGAAAAGGATTGCTCAGTGCTATAATATCTTGGGGGCGGCAGGGGGGGGGGGGGCAGCCAATGTTATTAAAACTAAGGGATCAGATATTTACCAAAAATTTTGCTGCTGTGGATAGGGGATCAGTAAGGCCATCAAATGTTCAAATGTGTGTGAAATCTTATGGGACTTAACTGCTAAGGTCATCAGTCCCTAAGCTTACAGACTACTTAACCTAAATTACCCTAAGGACAAACAGAAACACCCATGCCCGAGGGAGGACTCGAACTTCCGCCGGGAGCAGCCGCACAGTCGATGGTTGCAGCGCCGAAGACCGCTCGGCTAATCCCGCGCGGCAGTAAGGTCATCGTACGTTTCATCATTCATGTTACCGTACTGGGTACTTATCTCCCAGAATTTACCGCTTTTGGTGGAGGAAGTAATTCAATGTAACCAGGTGTAGTGGAGTGATTATGTCAGACACATAACACACGTGACCATGCCACAGTGTCTGTCCAGATCAGTTCCCCACCGCAAAAGAAGAGAGAGTACATAAAATGAATCTCTTAATTCCGACCAAAGATTAGAACTCCTAATAAAATTCAGAGTAAACAGATACCAAACTCGCACCAGTCGGTTAATCAATTAACAATTCGTCAATTTTAATTACTTAGCCGGCCGGGGTGGCCGTGCGGTTCTAGGCGTTACAGTCTGGAACCGCGTGACCGCTAAGGTCGCAGGTTCGAATCCTGCCTCGGGCATGGATGTGTGTGATGTCCGTAGGTTAGTTAGATTTAAGTAGTTCTAAGTTCTAGGGGACTGATGACCATAGAAGTTAAGTCCCATAGTGCTCAGAGCCATTTGAACCATTTTTTTAAATTACTTATTTAAGGGAACCACACCGTGGTTCAGGCCAAAAAAAATCAATTTTCGGTTTTCATCATATTTAGATAGATTAAGGTTTTATTTAAGTACTCTGAAAAGGATTTTGCTGAAAAGTTTTTTTTTTTCGAGTATTTAAAGAGCATTTTCCTACCACGTGTGTTTATGTGCCACGCCCACCTTTCTGTCACCCACTTTTCTGCATATGTTTTAGATCTTTATATCCTCTACATTGCTCGTTCGGGATTTTTTTTTACTTCCGAGTGTGTTGGCTATCTTGAAATGCAAAGGTCAGTATTCTTTTGTTTCTGCTGATTGTAAACAACACGGTCTCAAACACGCGGTTAGTTTTGTTCAAGTGTGATTGCAAGTAGTTCTTATACTTACGTTTGCAGTGCTTGTTTACGCGTGTTTAGTTCTGTTTATTGAAGATGACGAAGCTTACAAGCATTTTCAAGATACGACAGTTTAGAAGAAACAGGTTTAGAAAGCTTTCTGTACAAGAGGTGGTGCAAATGTAACAGGGCTCAGGCAACTGGAGAATCTTGCTCTCACCCGCATTCTCTTCCTGCTGCTGTTATTACAGCAATTAAACCTATTTTCAGAGACTTGGCTCATCCTAACCTTCTAAGGAAATGTCTGCAGGGGCAGACGCAGAACCCAAATGAATGTTTCAACGGCATAATTTGGAACTGCTCACCTACAGCTGTATTTGAAGGCATGCATACAATGAAACTAGGAGTTCATGATGCTGTTATTACATTCAATAGTGGTAATATTAGAAAGTGTTGGTTACTGAAACAGCTGGGAATTAATCCTGGTGAAAATATGATCACTGGGCTGCAACACTGCGATAAAATGAGGATAGCCGATGCAGACAGGTCTGCATCTAATATGGCCAAGCAGCAAGACAGACATCCAGGAAGGTGAAAATGAAGCTGGAAGACCTGCTATAAGCCAAAGAAGGGTCATCAGGACAGTTTTAAGTAACTGTAAGTAACAAATTTCAAAGTTTTTTCTTTAAAGTCAATTTCCCGCAAACTAAAATTTTCAGTACATATGCCCCATTATATCAGCAACAATCATAGATAAATGAATAAAATTTTCAGAGACTCTCCATAACATAAAAAGACACCCCTGGTACTACATTCATTAATATTCCCCCATTAAGAAGATCACAAAAAATATTTTCTGCAGAAAAAACCTAATATTTTTTGTTAATAAATTTAGAAAAGTATTTCTAAAAACTATAAAATGGATAAGGTAGATTTTAGTACAGTTGACTCTATTAGCATTATGTAACATTGTAATTATGTAATAGGCGTATTTAAACTGTTTTAGCATGTAATTATCTGAACTGTTTCTTATTTAAATTGTTTTGTTAATTAAATTGCATTGTGTATTATTGAGAAAGAGCGGGAAACCGCGCATAGATACATTTTGAGAAAGAGCGGGAAACAGCGCGCAGTAATACATCTGTAATGGTAGCAGGGATTGTCTGCACCAAAAACCATTGTTGGCGGCGAGACCTCACTTTTGTAGCATTGAGCGTTGGAAGCGAGCAGTTGCGAGTAAGATGTGAGACGAGGCAGTCGTAGCTAGCGAGACATGAGAGGAGGTCGCTGTAAGCGAGGTATGAATTAACACTTTGAAAGAAGCGGTGTGCTCGCCAGCCACTCGCTATATGTAGCGCAATGCTAGTTTTTAAGAATTTTTGTAAAGAACTATGCCCCTTGTAATTGTTTGTCAAGATCGTTCTCAGAATATACTTATGTAATTTTGATGGAAAATTAGGTATGTAGCGCAACGCTACTTTTTAAGAATTTTTGTAAAGAACTATACCCCTTGTAATTGTTTGTCAAGATCGTTCTCAGAATATAGTTAACTTCTACCAGATTAAATGCATTAAGAATTTTCTATCCCAAAATCATTCACGTAAATGCTTTACGGAATTTATTGTTATCTTAAAAGAAAAGTCTAAACTGAGCTTCAGTTTTTATCAAATCTAAATTAACTTCAACTTAAAGAATTCCAGTCACAAAGTATTATGAAACTCCACCAGCAGCTTATAATTATGTTAAAGAGAAGTAAGTATATTCATTCCACAGTTTGCTGTAGCAGTCAGATGGCGATCCAGTATAAATAATTAAAGGTAAGAATCAGTCTTAATAATTTCAGGTAACGACTGAGGGGCACGGCGACAACACATTTTATGTTTCGTCGTAATAATCAGCAGGTAGTCTTGACAGAGCAGCAGTTAAAAGATTTTAAGAGACGCAGCGTTCAGTCAGCAAGCAAACGTTCATCCAATATTAGACGGGAAGGTTTCAACATACAGTAAAAACATTAAGGCCCTGCATCAAATATTTTTTTTTTAGAAATGGGTCAAATACTTGCCTAAATTAACATGGGTTAGATAGGCAGGGTGTGGTCCCCTTAATACTACTAAACTAATTTTCGCAGGTCAGCAGACACTACCGGAATGTTGTCTGCGTTGTCGATCATCGATTGTAATGGACAGGATAATTTTGGTATTCCCTGTTTATTAAATATAGAAAAGGCCCACAATTGCGAAATCTAGCTTGGTTTAATGGAATTGTTTGGAATCGTCGTTGAAGCCACATGTTGGTGAGGACATACATAGTCGCATGCGTTCTGGGAATCTGCGCCAGTTCGAGCCATCCAAGTTAAAGGAAGGAACATGGCCGCTCCAGTTGACCAGTACAGCAAGAGCGGTTAGAGCTCCAACTTCTGCTACGTTGGCTACAAGGGCCTTCTTCTATATCGCGGCGGGGCGCTGTGGTTCATCAACGAATCTGTAAATAGTTCGGAGAGCAGCTCTCCAGCTACTAAAGGGCTCGACATCGTTATGTTCATCGTGCAGCAGTTAGCGACATTTAGTGCCAAGTATTGTCTTCCCTTACCTTGTCTTAGCCGTCCGCGAGTTGATCGTGACGTTCAGAAGTAATCAGCACGCTACAGCTACGAGGTTGTGTCTGTCCTTTCCTTACGTTTGCAACGCAAGATATCGGCACTGCAAATCGGCATGTAGCCTGGTAAGCTCTATTGCCCGAACCCTGCTGATGTGACAGCATTCTTCACCCATTCTTCTAGGGACCGATGACCTCAGCAGTTTGGCACGATAGGAACTTACCACAAGTTTCCAAAATTTCCCATTCTTCCGTTATAGTAGCTCATGTTAATTCATTTTACGCTGTTTCTAGGGACTGGTCATTATGCTGAAGACATTATTGTTAGTATGAACTTTTGTTGTTCTGGTTTGTCCTGCAGCAAGTATATGTCTAGAAGCTGCTTTATTGTGAGTTATAACGTTGTGAACCTTGTGGCAGGGCTACCTCTCATGTAAGTGTCCATTACTGACCAGATGTTTTGCCAGACGATACTGACTTCCATTGATCTGTAGTTTCCCTACAGTCGTTTTCTGTTGATCAATTCTTTACGAGGCGACAAACCACCGGCTGTAAGAAACGAAGCCGGACGCTGTCGAGCGGTTCTAGGCGCTTCAGACTGGAACCGCGCTGCTGCTACGGTTGCAGGTTTGAATCCTGCCCCGGGCATGGATGTGTGCGCTCTCCTTAGGTAAGTTAGGTTTAAATAGTCCCAAGTCCAGGGGATTGATGACCTCAGATGTTAAGTCCCATAGCGCTTAGAGCCATTTGAACCATTTTTTTTAAGTAACAAAGATTGGCCCCTGTGACAGAAGATCAACAAGTGAGTGATCAGCTAGGGGACAGTAATAGTTGGTAAAACCCCAAAGGCCCTTTCTTCCATCTTTCTGTAATCGGTATTGAGTCGAGAGACGACAGAGGACCCAGCAGAGCTACAACTATTCACCCATCCACCAACGCTATACAGGATGCTCTTTGCTGTACCTTGTTGAGCTCTACCACTACGTTCTTTGGTACTGAATGGTACAGGTCAATTAAAATGAAGAACTTTTACGTTACAGTATGTTAAAATAATCTGAAAATTGTGTAAACAAAAATGGCTCTGAGCACTATGGGACCTAACATCTGAGGTCATCAGTCCCCTAGAACTTAGAACTACTTAAACCTAACTAACCTGAGGATATCACACACATCGATGCCCGAGGCAGGATTCGAACCTGCTTCTGTAGCGGTTGTCCGGTTCCAGACTGGCGCGCCTAGAACCGCTCGGCCACAGAGGCCGGCATTGTGTAAACTGTGTATCTTAAGGCGGCCTTTCATGTTAGTTAATGGACGTGTTGGAGTTTTCCAGCCTCATTCATTTACGTTTCATGCCGGGGAGGATATATCACCGGACGTCCCACGTTCGCGCAGTCTGAAAAATCGAGCAATAGGGCTCCGTCTCTACCAAAGCTGAAGTGCGAAGACGCTGCCAGCGAGAACATCGCTACACCAACCAACGTGGGAAGCTGGCTGTGACGGTCGAACAGAACACTGGGCACCACCGAGAAGAACGTTGACCACGAGAAGGCGAAGTGTTGAGGAGCGGTCAGATAGGAAGCCTCGGGGAACAGGCTTGGGTAGCTGCTTGCTGGAGGCTGGCCTTCAACAAGAGCATGCTTTTTGATGAACGCGAGTACGGCACACTCCGTGCAATTTCCGTAAATCAACCTGTCCCGTGCGCTTACTGGAGTACGTGAACTGTGGTTAGTCTTGAGATGTATTTGTATGTGTCTTGCACAGGCTCTCCCTTCAGGCTCCGGCACATGTTGTGAACTCTGAGCGTTGCACGGACGGTATCGTATTTACGGGAACCAGATGGTAGTTAAACGTGGCGTGTATATGCAAACACACTGTGCTCTCAAATTATTATATGACTGACCAATCACACTTGATTTTTATCACAAGATTTAAGTTGACTTGCCACTTTACGTAATGGTAATGCATCAAATTGTGTTTGTTTTGCAGATAGGTAAGCATATGGGTAATATACTGTTCAATATACGTCAGGCATCACTGTAATTCTAATTAATTTGCGTTGTGCAATTCTGTGAGGCGGCATTAACTAAATCTGAACTTTCTGAGTGCTGACTATTTTGTGTAGCGTACTTTTATTTGGTTCTCTGCTTTTAATTACGTTAAGTTTAATAGTGTAGCTTTATTCTGTGCTTTTAATTTTTTCGCTTACTACTGTGTGCATTGGATATTTTGTACGGTGTAATTTTATTGCCTCTCTGCTTTCACTTAGACTGAACTTAATAGTATGCATTCATTCTCTGCTTTTATAGTTTTAGTTATTATTGCTTTCATTCCTTGGGATTATTCTTTGGTAGTGTCTACTACATTCGGCTTCTACTGAGGAAGAATTATATTATTGCCTATTGGCTTCTGTCTCGGGTTCTTCGGCCGACGTTCACCTAATGATTTTACGACGTTTCGCCAGCACGAGTGGCTGGCATTGTCAAAGCTTCTCCCTCCATTGCCGGTGGTGAACTGGAGCAGAGCTCTCGGCCGCAGACTATATGTACCTGGCGCGCCAACATCTGAGGGCTTCTCCTCGGTCATTTCCGGTGCGGTTCTCCTCTTGCTACCTGCGACGGTCGTTCGCTGCAGCACGGGAAGCCAAGATCAGTTTACCTTAAGACTTTCCTCTTTCTTGTTGAAACTGTTCGCGTGTTTTTGTATTTCTACAGCTTCTCTGAACAAGCGCGTGTGACAGTGCTTCTCTACAGCCAGAACTTCCACGTCGGCGAATTTTATTACGTGGTCGGTCTCACTTACTGGGTGCTGTGCCACGGCCGATTTCTCCACCTCCCCCAACCTGCAGTGTCACTTATGTTCTTTGATCCTGGTGTTAAATGATCATCCAGTCATTCCGACATAACCTTTTCCGCATGTGCATGGTATACGGTATATTCCCGACCTTGCATGTGGGTCACTTTTCTCCTTTGGCGATCTAAGACACTCTTTGATCTTCCATGTCGGTTTGACAATCGTCTTTACGCCCTGTTGCGCAATATACGGCCGATTCTCTCCGTCACTCTGGGAATGTATGGCAGAAAGGCCGTGCCAGACATTTTTTTTTCTGATTCCTTACTTCGCCGAGTGTTTGGCTCTGTTACACTTCTGATATAACTTGTGGAGTACCCATTGCTCCTCAGAATACTTTCCAGGTGTTTTCCGCGTCTGAGGTGCTGCGGCTCACAACCCGAGACAGAAGCCAATAGGCAGTTTGTCAAGAAGTGGCCACGATAGCCTTAACAATTTTGAATTACATTATTAATAAATCTTCGTTGTTATATTGGCTACTCAGGTGAATCATTTTAAATTAAAGCCATTGTAAACTCGTATTTAATGCTGCTGTCAAGTACAATGTTGAAGTGTATGTTCGCTCACAGCTCAGTTCAGCCCTGCTACTACCGTTATCACCAATACACCAGTTAAAATTCGTATTGTAAACGTTACAAAGATGTCTCTGTAATCCATTGTTGACATATTGTGTGGAATGTTTTACTCGAATCAGGCTACACTAGCATCTCCTGAAGTATTTATAGTTCCTCCTGGAATATCGTGTACAGCTGAACAGCGACCCTCTCACTTACAAGGGAACCTCGCCATCGCACCCCTCTCAGATTTAGTTATAAGTTGGCACAGTGGATAGGCCTTGAAAAACTTAACACAGATCAATCGAGAAAACAGGAATAAGTTGTGTGGAACTATGAAAAAATAAGCAAAATATACAAACTGAGTAGTCCATGCCAAAGATAGGCAACATCAAGGTGAGTGTGAGTTCAGGAGCGCCGTGGTCCTGTGGTTAGCGTGAGGAACTGCGGCAGGAGAGGTCCTTGGTTCAAGTCATCCCTCGAGTGAAAAGCTTACTTTCTTTATTTTCGCAAAGTTATGATCTGTCCGTTCGTCCATTGACGTCTCTGTTCACTGTAATAAGTTTAGTGTCTGTGTTTTGCGACCGCACCGCAAAACCGTGCAATTAGTAGACCAAAGAACGTGCCTGTCCAATGGGAACCGAAAACATTTGATTGCAAGGTCATAAGTCAAACGATTTCTCCACAGGAAAACACGTCTGATATATTCTATACGATACTGGTGATGGCATGTGCGTCACATAACAGGAATATGTTGTCGACCCACCTAACTTGTACACTTGGCGAATGGGTAAAAAGATTCTTCTACCTTGTCCGATTTAGGTTTTCTTATGGATGTGATCATCACTCCCAAAAAAGTGATGAAAACATAAGAGTTTGTCACATAAACTGCAACCAATGAATGCAACAGTTTCACAGTCGCACAATTTTCTCTGTGCTCTGTCATGACCTTTTTTCAAATTTTCCGTGTGTGCAGCGTCAAATCCTGCATATGTCCAAGCAAATCTAAACATGTCCTGGAATTCTGGAGAGCGAAGTTGATTATGTGTGAGTGCCTGAACTTTGATAATTGTCTGAAAATAAAGAATTAATTTCTTCACTCGAGGGAAGACTTGGACCAAGGCCCTGCTCACGCTAACCACGGGACCACGGCGCTCTCAAGCTAATAATAACCAAGATGTTGCCTATCTTGCTCATGGACTTCTCAGTTTGTATATTTTGCTTATTTTTTTCACAGTTCCACACAACTTCTACCTGTTTTCTCGATTGATCTGTGTTCAGTTTTTCAAGGCCTATCCACTGTGCCTACTTATAACTAAATCTGAGGGGGGTGCGATGGGGAGGTTCCCTTGTTAGCACTGAACTGGGCTGGACACTGTCTTGTCTTCTGACACGCCTTCTGACTTTGCATCCCTGCTAGCAGGCAGACGTCACTACACCTGCTTTCACAAACAAAGCGTAAAAAAAAAGTTATTGAAAGAAAAAGTGTATTATCTACGGACGTGACGCGTAAGAAAGGGAACCACATCGAAATGTGGCGCAAGAAACAATGGGATGCCACTGCATGCCTCTCACTAAAGACGACAATGGACTGTAAGTCTGCCGTGCTAACTAGATGGACGCCCGCCGCTTTGTTCCGTTCACGAAGCGGAAAGCGAATAAGGAACGCGTAAGATAAAGTTGAAAAAAATCGGGTGGACGGGGAGGGGAGTAGGCAGGAATCGAGAACGGGAGAGGATCGCTGTAGACGGACGTGAAATTCTAGCCGCAGGGTGAATCATAACTCCGTAAAGACACAGCGCGACGTCCGCGGCTGTCACCTCCGGTAGGGCGCCGCTGCCGGAGGCGACCGCACAGAAAATCTTAAGGGGTTCGCTTAAATTCGGTTTGACGACGTGTTTATTTATCGGGGGCATCTGCCCGCGGCCCGGCCGCTGTTGGCATACCTGCCGCCCGTGTGTGCGTGTGTGACTGTGTGTGAGTGTGCGTGTGAGTGTGTGTGTTTGCCAGTGTGTGAAGGCGTGGGAAAGCTCGCCACGGCACGGCGCCGCTCTTTTTGTACGGCGCGCATGCGCGGGGCGACACGGGAGACGACGGCAGAAGAAGTAGCAGCCGAGGCATCAGCATAAAAATCTCGGGGAAAACTATTTCAGCGCGGCGCGCCGGCTGTCCCCGGCGGTATCTCATTCCGGCCCGCTGAGGGGGAAGGAAAGGACGCGAGGGAGGGGGCTAGGAGCTGGCGAGACACACACACGCACACACACACCACGGCGTTTCTTCTGGACTCGGTCGCGGCCGAGGTTTAAATATTAGCATTGCTACCATACCACCTGAGTGACAAATTGAAGGTCACCGCTGTATCTTCCAGATACATCTCGGTGTTGGTGCGTGTTATAAGGTGGAAAAAGGAGCCACGAGTGAGAAGAAGCGGTGAGTCGGTCTGTGTAGGAGCGAGGATGGAATGAAGAGGAAATAGAGTCCGATGGCCGAGTTGGAGAGAGGGAGAGTGGGGCAGTGACAGTAGAGGATGGGATCGTGAAGGAAGGGACAGACAGAAAGAGAGAACGAGAAGGGGCTATGGGTGATCACAAAGGCAAAGAGTGAAGAGGAGTGACGGGGTGGGAGGGGGAGTGAGAGTGAGCAGGGAGATGCGGCAGAGAAGAAATAAAAGACAGTCGCCAACAATGTGGTGTCATTCATCGTGACGGGGAAGGAGAGTCGGCCGCACCGATGCTGAGACAAAGGAGCGCGCCGCGGCCAGACGGCTACACCCAGAGGCCACGCAGCTTCGCGGCGCCGGGTTCGATTTCCGATCGCGGCGCGCCTCGGTCTGCACTTACGGTAGGTGCGCAAAGCGGACGGATTCCATCTAGTCACGTAAGCAGGATTATGGCAGTAGTAAGAAGGTGGAGGAGGAAAACGGCAAGAGGAAGTGGAAGAGGAAAAAGAAGCAAAAGGAGAAGTAGGGAATGAACGCGGAAGGGGGCGGAGACACAAAGAGAATGATGAGGAGACTCAAGGGTGCACATCTGTTAGCTAACCTAGAGCTTCACGTATTTATTTATCTGTTTAGGCATATACACTACTGGCAATTAAAATTGCTACACCAAGAAGAAATGCAGATGATAAGCGGGCATTCATTGGACAAATATATTATACTAGAACTGACATGTGATTACATTTTCATGCAATTTGGTTGCATAGATCCTGAGGAATCAGTACCCAGAACAACCACCTCTGGCCGTAATAACGGCCTTGATACCCCTGGGCATTGAGTCAAACAGAGCTTGGATGGTGTGTACAGGTACAGCTGCCCACGCAGCTTCAACACAATACCACAGTATTGTGACGAGCCAGTTGCTCGGCCACCATTTCAACTGTTCAGAGATCTGAAGAATGTGCTGCATCATTTTTTTTTCACTTACTAATGGCAGCCTTTGTTGCTATAGGTAAACTTTTCTTCATAAGTAAGAGAGATAGTTCGATGAATTTTGCACAGCATACAAACCATACTTAAAGGCGTATGAACTCTAGAATTTTCCAAATCTATTAAAAACTGTGGTAAAAACTGAGGTAATCAACTACAAAATTTGTGGTTTTTCTAAACATGAAGTTAAAAATACGACAGATCATTCGTTTTTTAATAAATTAAATAAATTCTTGAGTTTCATATACCTGTAAGTACGGTATGTATGCTGTGCAAAATTCATCGAAGGATGTCTGTAACTTATAAAGTAAAGTGTACCTATAGCAACAAGTGCAGCCACTAGTCAGTGAAAAAATGATGAAATTTGACACGTAAAAAAAATTATTTTGTTATGTTTTCCAACTTTCACTGCAATGAGTGTGAATCCTGAATCCTTCCTGGTGATGCTGACAAAGTTTTATGAATTTATTTGTGAAAGTATAGACACTGGAAATTAAAATGTCCTGTGATGCCTCTCCTGCTCCAAGTCGGCCCGTTTGACGTCCTACCTCCGTCAAGGTCATATAGATCTTCTTAACACTGTGGTAAGTAATTTTCTCATAACAAACTTTCTTGTCGGACGAAAGTAATTACGTACTAACAGAATCGCATGGCAACATCTAGAAGAATTTGATCTGTCCAGGAGTGAGCGAAAATTTTAAGATAAAGTCAGCAGATGGGGTGGGAGAAAGAAAACAGATATACATAGGAGTGCGAAGAGATGGGATAGTGTTGTCTCTGAGACAGAAATACAGAAAGAAGATTGCTGGAACATACCGAGAGACGGAAGGTACAGCGATTATTTTGGATGAAACATTGATCTCTTCTAGTTTCGCATCGTATGCAAGTTATTGTGTAGTTTGTTCACCGGTCATATGGCTGAATAGCAAGAGGAGATGGAGACAGATTTAATATTACGCACTGGCTAACAGCAGGTTTTGTATTGTAATAATCGAAAGATGAAATGCGATGGGGATGACATGATGATGATTAAGACAACACAACACCCAGTCCCTGAACGGAGAAAATCTCCGACCCAGCCGGGAATCGAACCCGGGCCCTTAGTATTGACAGTCTGTCACGCTGACCTCTAAGCTACCGGGGGCGGACATCGAAAGATGATAAGTACTAGATATACAAACAGAGGTATTCAGGACAACGGCTGAAAAACAGATCAAGAAAACAGAGCTTGTAAAAATCACGTCGCAGCCATCCGGACAGCTTGTAAGAAGGAGTGACGTGATTAAAAATGTTCTAGGCGCTGCAGTCCGGAACCACGGGACTGCTACGATCGCAGGTTCGAATCCTGCCTCGGGCATGGATGTGTGTGATGTCCTTAGGTTAGTTAGGTTTAAGTAGTTCTAAGTTCTAGGAGACTGATGACCAGAGATGTTAAGTCCCATAGTGCTCAGAGCCATTTGAACCATTTTTAAAAAATGTAAGTTACAACATTTCACAGTTGGCTGAAGTTTCTTGAATCTTTATTTTCAAGTAAATGAACCTGTCTTTTAATATGGAGATGGGCCTACAACTACATTTGGTAACGTAACAACTAACTCTATAGCCCTAAATAATTTTCTAGGTGGTGTTGAGATTCTCTTAATCAGCGACAGCCACTCACTTGTGAGGTCTTTTATTGCATATGATTAGAATTACTACCGGTAAGCCTTCGTATGAAGTCTAAGAGCTCTGATTTCTTGTCGTGGCAATTTCGTGTGGATGATGAGGGAAGAACTAATACGCTTTACGATCAAAAGTATCTGGACCCGTATTAGTGCACATTAATATGGGCGTATCCACACTTCGGTTTAAAACGGCTTGAATTCTGCTGGGCGCACTTTTAATGAGGTGTCTGAACGTCTTCGGAGGAATAGCAGTCCATTCCCTTCCTCAAGAGCCGAAGCCAGGAAAGGTGTGCCATTAGGTTCGGCTCGGGACTGCGGGCAGGCAAGCCTATTTCAGGAAGGTTACTGTCCACAAACCGTTACCTCACAGACGCTGCTTTCAGACGGGATGTACTGTCACGCTGATAAAGTGGTCGTCTCCCAACTGTACCTGTACTGTACAGATTACACAGTGCCGTAAAATCAATTCGTATCCTTCCGCATTCAGCGTTTTCTTATGCCTAATAGGGGGACCATATTCTAACCACGAAAACCAACCGCATGCCTCAACACCACCTCCTCCGAACATCAGTGTTGTCACTATACATAACGCCAAGTAACGTACTCCAGGCATTTGCGAAACCCAAAACCAGCCATCCTACTGCCACACTGTAATGGTACTTTGACTACCGCGCCTCCGCCAATACAAAGATATAATTTACGATCGCGCACGCAGAAGAGTGCTGCGCCAGCGACCGATATTTATAATTAATTTTGTTCGTCTTTTTACTTTTGAGTAGGTTTTTGTTTTTAACAACTAATTGATTACACTCTCTCTCTCTTATCTTCATACGAAAGACGTGTATTTTTCGGCGCTGTGTTGAATGTGCTTTTGGGTGGAAATTAAAATTATATTACAAAGCGAGGTTGTTTCAATAGTGATTCGAGGTGGTTATCGCCAAATTTGTAAATTGATCATGACAGTGACAACTTGAAGAAGTTTTCAACAGACGGAGAAAAGTGAAAGACGGGTCGTCCTAAAAGAGAAATTAGGAGGACAGCCATTAAGACTATATTGTAATTAATACTGCGTTTCTAATACGATTATAAGGTAAATTTCAATGAGTTTCTGATGCTATTTCCGTACAGTCGCTTTTTGTAGTGTTGCCGACCCGGTCTGCCATGCTCGGTCAAATTACAGCACGATCTCAATCAATAATACGAAATCCGCCTTATCCGTAACTGAAACCACCAAAATTCAAAACCCAATCAGATTTTCTATTTTATATTTTGCACGGCAGAACCCCGACGAAAGGAAACACTGCAGCACGGTATAGTGCAACTGATCAAATCACTGGTTTCCAGTAATCCATCATCTAATGGCGTCGGTCTTCACACCACCTCAAGCGTCGCTTAGCATTGACTACATAACTGTGGCTTACGAGAGCTGCTCGACCGTTGTACCAAATTCTCTTTAACTCTCTGCCCACCGTCAATTTGGTCTTGTTTTGCTTGTAGCACTTTGAAACCCAGGAGTAGTCCTTACCGCTGATTCAGAAGTCTTGGTTTGGCTATGGTTGTTCCTTTGTGTTTCCACGTCACAGTCACGTCACGAACACTCATCTTTGGCAGATTCGAAAGGATTGAAATTTCCCTGATGGATCTGTTACTCAGATGACATCCGACGACTAGTCCACGTTCGGAGCCATCTCTTGACAACACAATACTCTCCGTTTCTTTTCATACTGGCGGTTCCGCTTCACGTAAGGGCTAGTGGTGAACTCCGCTGGGGTGCGTGGAGTAGTTTGAACACATCGTGCTCTTTGGTATGCTCCTCTTGGAATGTACGCTTTGGATATTACAAAAATAAACAGCTCCTGAAGAGCAAAGCCTCTCCTGTAGGGTCTGGCACCGGCGTTTATTGAGCTTCATCGTAACTGTCTCATGTTTAGTTAAAAAAAGGAAGTGTTAATTCGAGACTTTCCGTAGGCATGATTGGTAGAATGACATTTTGTAAGCTCTTCTTTCGTGGGTCAACAACATTTCCTTATGGTTCTTCCACCGAATTCCGGACTGGCATCTGCGTTCCAAAAACTACTCTGTATGGCATCATTGCACTTTAGGTCATTTCTAGGCTTGTTTGTGGTTATCATAACTCGTCACGGTCTCTAACGCAGGCCGGCTCGGTAGCTCTCGACTAGGAAGTACCCGGTTTGAATCACGGTGGTGAGAAAAAATTTTCGCCATTAAAATTTATCTCCATCATTTGGCCGGCAGGAGGAGGGTGGTGGCAAAAGTTGCTCATCAGCATAAATGGGCTATTGTAGGAAGTGGGGCCATGTGCCATTGTTAATGATTAACCTTCTATCGGACGGGGCGTTAAGCTTGGTGGCTAGTTGGTGTACATACACGAGGAACATGCCGTGTGCCTGCACTGGGTTTCTCCCTCTTCCTTCTCCCATCACCACACAACACAAATATACTACCACAATAAACACACACCCATCTCAGCCGCACTTAAGACACTACTCTCAAACACCGCGACGAAAGTACCAATTTGGGAGGAGAGAAAAAAATCCTTACTTTATAAACAAGTACAAATGTCTCTTCGTTCCAGGAGACATTTTTATTTCCATTGAACGTGCAGAGGCGATATCGGCACGTATGATAATCTCACTGCTGTCTCAGGGCCGTGAGCCAGAGATGTTTTGCCTTTCGAACATGTTCGAACCTGTTGGTTTTCGTAACGCCAGGTCGCATTGTTGTGTAACGCCATCCTTATAAAATGACTTTAATTTCTGAGCATGCAATGGATCACTATTGACAAGTATTCTATCCCGTGAAAAAGTGAAAAAAGTGCTTACGTTTTGTCTAGCGCCTAGTTTCACTTTTACCGAGTGCAGTATCGCACTGGTGAGCCATCGAACTCACATTCGGGAACTTGAGCTACAGCTTTTCCTCCCGTTTTCACATGTTGAATACACTTGTTACTTCATAGCCCATTTTAATAAAAAGGGTTAGACCAGGATAGAAATTTTTTGTGCCTAATTTTTTGTCAGGTTAAAAATGTTTCAAGCAGCTTTTATTTTTAAGAAACATTCATATTAAGTGTATCATAAATGTTACAATATGTTAAAGCCGTTATTTACTGCATGGCGGTCTGGTGCATCCGAGCCCTCGAAAGCAAGCGATGTAATAATAATTACTGTTAGTTTCGGATAGTGTCACGGAGGGTATTAGCGTTCCAACAAGATTCCTCTTTTAACATCGTTCGTTTAACGTAAATACGTGGTTCTCTCGCGTTTGCTTAACTTGTCATTTGGCCTGTTTTTTTTAAATTATTATTATACGAAGTAAAACGTTACTGCTTGAAAATGAAATACTAATAGAAGTTTCGAAAAATAGTTGCAGTCGCTTCGATTGCTAAGCGGAAGCTAGGTAATCGATATAATTTCGTCAGAATGATACAGCTTCGACACCGGCGAAAGGAAGGCCCACTGTGGGGTGCGACCATCGTGGATTAAAGGTTTTTTCAGTTTTAGTATTAAAAAACACAAACTTTAAACGCCTATTTTTTCAAAACATCACTTTTGAAGTTGCCGGGAGTTGTAATTCATTAAATGTACAAGCAATTACAGTGTACCTTTTTGTAACGTGAGTCGGCGTTTTCTCTACTGTAGTAAGTAGGATTTTTGCGACACATTTTAACTTAGATTTTTGGTGCAACTTTTTATACCGACTTTTTTGTAGAGAACACAGACATTTAATTAAGAGTGTTGCCATTTTGTTAAAAACCATTTTTAAATGACATTCGTACTACGTTACACAATATCATCAGCTTCAAATCAATTTTTATGGTTGAAAATTGTGGGCTTCAGAGCTACCACCAACCGCCCTCGCACTCAGCAAAGGCATTTCGTCGATGTCGTGTAGTGTCTTGTGGGTACAAGTTCTTTTACTTAGAAAAGGATTGTACTGTATTGTATTGTATGGAACTGGGGACCTAGAAACACCGCCATCCCACACCGAACCCAAAGTTATTGTGCGGTTCGGCCCCGAGTCGCCCCCCCCCCCCCCCCCCCCCCCCACCGGCCGTCAAGAACGTCTCACACCGGACGAGTCTAACCCCAATGTTTGCGTGCTAGAGTAATTATGGTGTACGCATACGTGGCGAAAGTGTTTGCGCAGCAATCGCCGAAACAGTGTAACTGAGGCGGAATAGGGGGAACCAGCCCGCATTCACGGAGGTAGATGTAAAACCGCCTTAAAAACCACTTGCCGGCACACCGGACCTCGACACTAATCCGCGAGGGGCGGATTCGCGCCGGGGCACGGTTCATCTTCCGACCCGGAAAGCAGTGCGTTACACCACACGGCTGACCAGGTGGACCCAAAAAGGATACTTAATACAATATTAGGGTATACAACGAAGGCTTGAAGCTAGTTTTGTAATTTGTTTGTTATTTTATTGAGAAACTCATGCATATCGGTTCCAGTCGAGTGTCACCTTGGTGTACCCCTTAATTACAAGATGGAAACAGCGTACCGAACTTTCTTTATGAAATACACTACTCGCCATTAAAATTGCTACACCAAGAAGAAATGCAGATGATAAACTGGTATTCATTGGACAAATATATTATACTAGAACTGAGATGTGATTACATTTTAACGCAATTTGGGTGCATAGATCCTGAGAAATCAGTACCCAGAGCAACCATCTCAGGCCGTAATAACGGCCTTGATACGCCTGGGCATTGAGTCAGAGCTTGAATTTCGTGTACAGGTACAGCTGCCAATACAGTTTCAACACGATACCACATTTCATCAAGAGTAGTGACGGGCGTATTGTGACGAGCCAGTTGCTCGGCCACCATTGACCAGACGTTTTCAATTGGTGAGAGATCTGGAGAATGTGCTGGCCAGGGCAGCAGTCAAACATTACTGTATCCAGAAAGGCCCGTACAGGACCTGCAACATGCAGTCGTGAATTATCCTGCTGAAATGTAGGGTTTCGCATGGTTCCAATGAAGGGTAGAGCCACGGGTCGTAACGCATCTAAAATGTAACGTCCACTGTGCAAAGTGCCGTCAATGCGAGGAGGAGATTAGAGTTTAACGTCCCGTCGACAACGAGGTCATTAGAGACGAAGCGCTAGCTCGGGTGAGGGAAGGATGGGGAAGGAAATCGGCCGTGCCCTTTCAAAGGAACCATCCCGGCATTTGCCTGGAGCGATTCAGCGAAATCACGGAAAACCTTAATCAGGATGGCCGGAGACGGGATTGAACCGTCGTCCTCCCGAAAGCGAGTCCAGTGTGCTAACCACTGAAGGGTAGAGCCACGGGTCGTAACACATCTGAAATGTAACGTCACATCTGAAATGTAACTGTTCAAAGCGCCGTCAATGCGAACAAGAGGTGACCGAGACGTGTAACCAATGGCCCCGCATACCATCACGCCGGCTGATACGCCAGTATGGCGATTACGAATACACGCTTCCAATGTGCGTTCACAGCGATGTCACCAAACACGGATGCGACTATCATGATGCTGTAAACAGAACCTGGATTCATCCGAAAAAATGATGTTTTGCCATTCGTGCACCCGGGTTCGTCGGAGAGTACACCATCGCAGGCGCTCCTGTCAGTGATGCAGCGTCAAGGGTAACGGCAGCCATGGTCTCCGAGCTGAGAGTCCATGCTGCTGCAAACGTCGTCGAACTGTTCGTGAATGTGGTTATTGTCTTGCAAACGTCCCCAACTGTTGACTCAGGGATCCAGGCGTGTCTGCATGATCCGTTACAGCCATGCGGATAAGATGCATGTCATCTCGACTGCTAGTGATTCGAGGCCGTTGGGATCCAGCACGGCGTTCCGTATTACTCTCCTGAACCCACCGATTCCATATTCTGCTAACAGTCATTGGCTCTCGACCAACGTGAGCAGCAGTGTCGCGATACGATAAACCGCAATCGCGATAGGCTACAATCCGACCTTTATCAAAGTCCTCCTTACACGAGGCATCACAACAACGTTTCACCAGGCAACGCCGGTCAACTGCTGTTTGTGTATGAGGAATCGGTTGGAACCTTTCCTCATGTCAGCACGTTGTAGGTGTCGCCACCGACCCCAACCTTGTGTGAATGCTCTGAAAAGCTAATCATTTGCATATCGCAGCATCTTCTTCCTGTCGGTTAAATCTCGCGTCTGTAGCACGTCATCTTCGAGGTGTAGCAATTTTAATGACCAGTAGTGTACTACTCCCTTAACATCTGAAAAGCCTTCCTTGTTGCACATACTGTAACTACGACAAGGGCAGCAAACACGTCAACAGGAAATCAGGTTTAACACGGGCCGGTAGCCTACGGCGAGCTGATTGACTGTCCGTTCATCCGACACGCACCTCTCTGGCTATTAGAGACGACGGGTTCCTCGGCGCAGGGTTAGACGCAAGAGTCGAGCAAGTCACCAAAGTGGGCGCTACGGTCTACGTTCTAATTCGGTGCACCTGCCATTTTACTCGGTGTATTCGTCCACCGCAGACATAGCCAAGACGCTTCGAAACATATCGCACTATCGTGGAGGAATTCTTGGGGAGGGTGCGGTAGCTATTTCTTTATTAATAACGGCCCACCGCAACTCAACTTCCGTGGCCGAGCGGATGAAATTCTCGGTAGACGGAGGGCTGCGAAAGGCCGGCCGGCATCGGCAGCACATTCCACCCACCTGGGCGGCCAGCGCGCATATATTAAATACCTAGCGTGCCGCGCTCCCCCAGTACTCGAAACAACAGCAAACTCCGAACAGCTGTCAGCTGCTGGGCGCCGGGGAATCGATACCGTGTGCCAGCACCCCGCACAGTTTCAGCAGGGCCACGGCGTGTGTTCCTTTACATACGATCGCCACACAGATGTCGTTCGAATCGATGAAATCTTTCCGGGTTATCAGACGAGTTGTGTGGCCGTGTTGCAGCACCGTTTCGACGAGTTTCCTAGTCGTCACATTCAGGTGAAGTGTCGGGTTCACAGATAGTTCGTTCCTTTACCGACGCTGGACCGCAGCCTCCGCTGCTGAGGGCCCGATGGAATATGCTTTAGCCTGTCAGTGATGACCAGGGATACGAGCACCCACAACAGGGATGAGCAAATGCACTAATGCGAGGGCGGGCGCCCTGTGTGACCGCACTGCTTCCCCACAGGCACTGTGAGCCAACAGTTCTCCCACCTCTAGTCTGCTAACATCGCTCGTTTGTTACCGGCGCGCCTGCTCCGAACTTAAAAAAAAAAAAAAATGGCTCTGAGCACTATGGGACTTAACATCTGAGGTCATCAGTCCCCTAGAACTTAGAACTACTTAAACCTAACTAACCTAAGGACATCACACACATCCATGCCCGAGGCAGGATTTGAACCAGCGACCGTAGCAGTCGCGCGGTTCCGGACTGAAGCGCCTAGAACACGGTACATGTATTAACTTAATAGAAGCTTAATAAAAAATGCATGTGTTCTTTTCTTACTACTTCATGGCACTGTTGTACTTGCGAGCAGGAAATCGAGTCGAAGGAGTGTACTTCATTCTCAGTTTCTTGATCCCAGAATGACCCCCTCCCCCCGCCACTGTTCTCCACTGAACGTTCGACAGAATTTGGACATCTGCAACGTATCGTACTTCCTTACCTGCAGCCAAACCTAAGCAATACACTGCTGTGCCCATTTTATTTAACTTTTTTTGGCAATGTTGTACCTCAGTCGAACTGTAGACGGTCAATAGCTTTATTGCCGTCTGCTGGTGTCATCCGAGTGTGTGCAATCCTTTAGTTCTTTCCAACGAAGCGAGAAAGGTGCATTTGTACTCAAGAGTAACGTGGAACACGAAGCACGAGCTGATCTCATTGTGAAAAATAACCTAAAGTAAAACTTCCCCCACTGACAAAACAATACGACTATTTTAAAACCTAATAATTGTCATGCAAAACCTTATGTTACTAGTTGGCACATAAAAGCACGTACGTTAGCGCAAATTAATACGGTTTTCTTGTCGATAGAACTGTTATAAACTAAACCTTATTACTTTTCCATTCGATGGCAGCTTTGTGTAACACAAGGGAGGCAACACTTTCCCAAATACCATGTAAAGCTATACTTACATTGCATAATAATTACGACAATGAAAAAAATACTTATAACAATCTAATGTGTACACAGATTCGAGCACTCGTTGTAATCTTGTATCGTATGCATTCCTTGGTCCTGTCCGCGAGTAAGAGAACGCAAGTCGATTGCGTCCGCACGGCGATACACAATGCCTATGGTGCCCGCAGACAGCTCACACGCCCAGTCCTGACCTACATGGTGAGCGAGAAGTCCCCTTACCCCTTAAAGTCGAACGCCAATTGATTCGATTTGCGTCAGCACAAATATTTACTTATGTATAAAGTGTCCATTATATTGGCATGCTCCCCATCACGCTGTAAACACATTTCCATACACCTTCATGTTCTTCTTGACATCCGGCCGCTGTGACCGAGCGGTTGTAGGCGCTTTAGTCTTGAACCGCGCTGCTGCTACGGTCGCAGATTCGAATCCTGTCTCGGGCATGGATGTGTGCGATGACCTCAGATGTTAAGTCCCATAGTGCTTAGAGCCATTTGAACCATCTTCTTAACATATTTTTGACCATTTCCGTTGTTATATTGCGAAATGCATCTCAACAGAATTGTGCAGTTCTTCGTTTGTAGCATCACGACGTGCGTATACATACGCGTTAATGACTGCCCATAACGAGTTGACAGGGCTTCTTAGCAGCCGTTACATGGCGTTGCTGTTGAACCGCGGTCTATCCAACGTCCTGGAAAGTAGTCACTTAGGAACTCGCGCTCTGAAAAAGCGTAGTGAGGAGGTGCCCCGACTTGCTGCAGCCATGTGCGTTCTTTTCCTCAAGCTGAGGTGCTAACCATATCAGTAACATGTGTAAATAATTTGCGCCATTAAGTCTCATCAAAAAAGTGCCATCTAAGCAGACGTGAGGCCATCGCTACCCATATCATTACGTTAGGCGGATCCTCTTCTAATTCCACCGTGTAATCAAGATTCGTTTTGGCCCAAATGATAATATTGTGAGCTACGATAAACTGCACATTCATGTGAAAATATAATCTTGGTACGGTTCAATGCATTTGGAAATTGAGTTAACAAAACACGGTGGGCAGAAACGCTCACATTCGGGTCTGTATCCGATAAATCGTTTACGAACGTCGGTCGGAATGTTCTGACGTTAAGGTCTTTTTTCATGTCAACTCGCATTGTTGTCCACTGTAAATGGAGTTCCCAAGCACGTTTAAGTATCGTCTTTGTAGGAGATTATACGATATATTCCCCTGTACGGGAATATACATAATGGGTGTTCGAGAACTGGTTGTGGATACCTGGTTGACGACATATAGAAGTTTGGGACTGACCATGAGCCGTACTCGGATAGCCAAATGGTTAGGCGACCGCTCGCGATAAACGGGAAATTCGTGTTCGAGTTCCGGTCCGGCACAAATTCCCATTCTCGTCTCAGTTATGCTGCTGATGGTAGTTCATACTCGCAACTGCGAATGCATTTCATGTACATCATAGGAGATTGTCCAGTCGAAGAACAGACTCCGGAACAAGTTTCTTCTCGTATCTTCTTCCGTCCGCCCCGCAGCCTGTCTTTAACACTGCCAAAAGCAGAGCCACGTCTTTCGCTATCCACAAGTGTTGCCTTTCACGCTAGAGCCTTATTAAATCATTCCTGGAATGCTACCATAATCTGGCCTCATTATCTGCCCTGTGTGTTGTCGTTCCTGAATACACACACACTAGCCGGCACTAGCGGCTCTAGACGCTTCAGTCTGAAATCGCGCGACCGCTACGGTTGCTGGTTCGAGTCCTGCCTCGGGCATGGATGTGTGTGATGTCTTTAGGTTAGTTAGGTTTAAGTAGTTCTAAGTTCTTGGGGACTGATGACCTCAGATGTTAACTCCCATAGTGCTCAGAGCCATTTTGAACACACACACTTGTTATTAAGTTGTCCTCAGTGTGTTAATTACGACCATTCACATCTGCTGTGGCTACAAATTAAAACTCGACTGCGACTCAGACGATCAGTTCCTATTACAAAATGATCTACAGAGAATTTCTGTATGGTGCGAAAAGTGGAAATTGGCACTAAGCAAAGAAAAAGTGCGAGGTCATCCACATGGGTACTAAAAGAGATCCGATAAATTTTGGGTCTACGCTAAGTCGCACAAATCTGTGAGCTGTCAATGCGACTAAATAAATAGGAATTACAATTACGAACAATTTAAATTGGAAAGACCACATAGATAACATTGTGGGGAAGGCGAACCAAAGACTGCGCTTTGTTGGCAAAACACTTAGAAGATGCGACAGACCCACTAAAGAGACATCCTACATTACACGTGTCCGTCCTCTGCTGGAATATTGCTGCGCGGTGTGGGATCCTTACCACGTGGGATTGACGGAGGACATCGAAAAAGTGCAAAGAAGGGCAGCTCGTTTCGTGTCATCGCGCAATAGGGGTGAGTGTGTCACTGACAGGACACTCGAGTTGGGGTGTCAGTCACTGAAACAAAGGCGGTTTTCTATTTACAAAATTTCAGTTACCAACTTTCTCTTCCGAATGCAAAAATATTTTGTTGACACCCATATACGTAGGGGAAAATTGTTCGTCATAATAAATTGTTAATAGCAGTCCACACGTGAATGGGGAACGCTCCAAATGCTTATGCTTTTGCTACTAGGATTAATAACGGAACGTAAGGGGTTCAACTGCGAGAAGACGACCTCAGCTGCTTCTCCCAGCATCTCTCCGTTTTGGGTGCTGCATGCGCATGCATTTAACAAACGTGCATGCGATGTACTAGTTCCTGGGAAACGAATAGAATCGTTGTACGTGTCAGTCTTTAGGTATAGATATAAGTAATAGAAGACCTCGAACGGAAAGATTTAGGTGTTCCTTTTTCGCACGTTCCATTCGAGAGTGGAGTGGTGGAGAAGTAGTGTGAAAATGTTGCGATGAACACTCTGCCAGGCACTTAAGTGTGAAATGCAAAGTAACCACGTAGATGTAGACGTAGATGTAGAGGAAAGTTGTAATCATGAATTCCGACGACTCCAGCAAATGATAGGATGTGCCATAGCTACCAACCTGGATAGTAACATTTGATACTAAACAGGGGTTAGAGGAATCAAGGACGTCTCGGCCACCCTGTACTTCATTTGCGAGAGCGGCGTGCCGTACGTCGGCCAGAGCAGCGGTGCATCTATCAGAGTGCGAGGTGCCGGCGCTAGCAGTGTATTTAACACTAAACTCTTCTAGAATCTTCATATGGAATGATGCTCTAAGGCCCCCGCCCCTTTTCTAACTCCGACTTTTGCTGTTGCACATGGATTAAGAAGAAACGCGAACTGACTGTAACCGACCCTGCAACTGGAGTAGAAAAGAGTTTGGCACCTGCAATACTTTAATTGGATAGAAATTAATTAGATAAAGGGAAGTTTCATTAACGTAGTGAGAAATGATAGGGTTGCTCTACCGATTAACATAATGAAAGTTCTGTCCAAAATAACGATTTGATTTATTATGACTAAACTCACAATAATAAACAAAACACATGAAACAAATTGGATACTCAAATAAATGCTGTGAAGGTGAAGTTGTCCATAAACTAGATTGTGACATTTATGACCAAATGGTATGTGGAGCCAATTCCTTGCAACTCAAATCTTAAGAGAAACACCCAGCCAACCCAACATTAATTGCTGCTACTGTAGTGATAACTCAGACAATGAACACCCAAGACAGAACAAAGTTCGAAAAGTCGAACAGGCGCGCTCTGCTGATTATCACCTGGCAAAATTCCCTGATTTGCCGGTGCTGCGGACGTACATTACCAAGCTGTCTTCTTAGCTGCAAGGACACGATCTGGCAGACCGGAGGCGATGGCTGGTTGCTTCGACGTCCCCTCGTGGTGATAATAATGTCGCGAGTATTGCCCGAAACAAATTCTCCTGGTCTGGTTGTTCCAGACTAAAGACTTCCTAGCAACACAAATACGCCTCTGAAGGAGACGAAGAAGCCTCGCTACACAATCACTGACGGTACAGTGAGTGATTTTAACAAGAGAAGTCACACAGTAACTCCGGTACAGTCAACGTTAGCCAAAACTGCTCAAGACGGACAACATAGGCCGCTTGTACGCAGAACGCTCAATTGCCAACTGTACTCGGAAAGTTATGTTGAAGTCGAAACTTCCGCAACTTCGTCAAACAGTTACAATTAAATGAAAGTATGTTAGACAGACAACGGAAGGCAGGCTGTCCAGAGCAGCGAGAGCTCATTCTTGTAACCTTCTCCAACTGAAAGGCGAGAGACCACTCTCTCAAGAGCAGCTGTACAAGCCGAACACGGAACATTCCCGCCCCCACGACAGTGGCTGTGGTTACACGCTCCAATCAGCAACTCGAAAACCGGCGGAAAATTCCACTCTATTGCCGACACACTACTATTCCACCAACGGAGATACTGGGCGCCAATTTCTGCGCCGATTTTGCTACGTCACGGAGCTATTCCCTGAGCAAGCCAATCACAGTTATGATTTTGCAGAAAACGCGGGAATTTGCCCGCCAAGACTGCCTGGGAACACAGGTCATTCCCACGCCTCGCTGGTAGCCCGCCAGAAAGTGTTTTCACTAAGTTTCTGCGAAGTAACGGAATCTCTAGCCTAGCCGCTCCGTCAGACCCCTGTGGGCGTTTCGCCCCCGCTCTTATGACAACGTCGGCATCTGGAGAGCATCCACTCGACTCCCTCACACACTTCGGCTTAACCCTTGCAAGAGCAGCAGAACCTGCCTGTCACCTGACCACCCGGGTGACGAGAGACGCTGCGTGGAAAGTCCACATGTGAAGGAATAGCAAATTTTCACTGCTTGCAAATAGAGAGGAAAATCGAATTACTCAGAGCAAGATAGAAATATGATAGGGGGCTCCTGCCACCTCTCAAGAGCTCTTCAGAACACGCCTGGAGCGTTCACAGAAGTCACATGTTTATTTGTCAACAGAAGACGGTCCTGTGCTGTGCGAACGGGTTCGGGATTCGGTCAGCACAGGAGCAGTGGAAACGAGAGCACATGACGATCTTGTTAGCTGGAACAGTGGTTCCCATCTCAACTTAGCACGGGACGTCACGTTATCAAAAATACGTCAGGAGCGCTCTGGTGTGAAAATGGCGAAAGCGGGGGGCTGACTAGACAGGCAGCACTAGGACTGGACTCCCTTACCCCCTTCCACCCCATTGGGGGACCCCGTCCACCAATGGCCGCGACATCTCTTCCAAAGGCACACGGCTGGCCCTGGGCTCTCTGCGGAGTTCGCGGTCCAGCCACTGTAAAGAGAACGAACTGAACTTGAACCTACCACTTTTCGTTGTCGCCACACTATCTCAGAAAGCTGAAACACTGTGATGTGTATCCAAAGCGGAGATTCTTCAGACTGCTGAATGGGACCAGCTTCTCAATTGCAATAGCTGGGTCTCATGTATGTCGTCCTGAAAATAAAATGTTATTTCATTCGTAATATTGTCTTAGATCTTAGATTCTTACGACAGTACTAACATATAAATGTAGTGTTTGCTTCACATTCCTCCCTACAATTTTTGTGCTAATTCGTAAAATAGTTGTCACACATGCTTCCATTCATTTGGTTCACTTGCTCCTTTCCACAGATTATGTTCATCACATTATATAAGTGGCGATTAAAAAAAGTTTCCATTTGAGGGCATTGCTACAGCGTTTATGCACTGTACCGCTACTGCGATGCTGGTACATAAGCACTGACACGTAGGTACAGATTAATTTGGCATTCGTGTCTTTCCGATATGCGTGCCGTAAACGTGGAGACGTAAACTATGGCGACGATATTACCAAATAGGTCCAGACATGACCAACGTACTGTTATTCGTTCCTTGGCTGCTGAAGGACAAACACCGGTAGACATCCGTCAGAGAATGAAGAATGTATATGGAGTTAAAATGGTTCAAATGGCTCTGAGCACTATGGGACTTAACATCTGATATCATCTGTCCTCTAGAACTTAGAACTACTTAAACCTAACTAACCTAAGGACTTCACACACATCCATTCCCGAGGCAGGATTCGAACCTGCGACCGTAGCGGTCGCGCGGTTCCAGATTGAAGCACCTAGAATTCGCTCGGCCACACCGGCCTGCGAATGTGGAGTAATTAAGGCGAAACGTTCGGGAAAACTGAGACAAGAGGTGCTGGTGCTTCGCGATATCGCACGTTCCCATATCGTAAACGTCGTAACGCAGCAGTTACGGTGTTCATTACACCATTACTTAGATCTAAAGTAACTGAGTGTGATCGAAACTAGACATATCTTTAAAAAATGTGCAACTGTTGTAAAAATAAACAGTAAACACACTTTTAAAGGAAATCTTTTTATTCCGTTCCATATCATCAAAAACCAGCTTCAGATCTCCTGTTTTTGTTGTTGTTCTTCTTCTTCTTCAGTCAGAAGACTGTATGATGGAGCTCTCCATGCCAGTCTCTCCTCTTCAAGCTTCTTATTCTCTGCATAATTGCAGCAACCAGCACTGACTTGAATCTGGTTCTGTGGTCAAACGTCACCCTCCCTCTGCATTTTTCCCTTTCCCTCACACTTCCTTTTATTACCAAATATTTTATTCCTTCGTGATTCAGAAACTGTCCCATCCCTATCTTTTAATCAAGTTGTGCCATGACGTCTCTTTCCTCCCCACTCTATTTGTTATGTGATCTACATTTCTAATCTTCTGTAGCATCACATTAAAACCGTTTATGTGCTTATCTTCTCTATAATGCTTAATCTCCACCTTGCATTCTCACAGAAAGCTGCATTCCAGACGGACTATTTCAAGAAAACACTCATAAGTTTCTCTCTTTTCAGGTTCGCTTTTCTAGCTATAGCCCGTCTGCATGTTATATCTACTTTACTTCAGCCATCGCCAGATATCTTGCTGCCCAAGTAGTAAATCTCGTCTACTACGTATTTCTTTTCTTAATTCATTTCTCTTAGTATGATCTAACCCTTTTCCTGATCCAATTCCCTCAGTGTCACCTAAATTTTACAACAATTGTAAGTAGGCTGTTTAGGTTTTTATGTTGGTAACGTCACCCAGCGCTCTGTATGAAAATCACTGGCTGTGCTGTGTGCAGTCTATGGCTGGTTGGCATTGTTGGAATATTCGCCATTGTAGTGTTGGGCAGCTGGATGCTACCAGCGCGTAGCGTTGCGCAGTTGGAGGTGAGCCGCCAGCAGTGGTGTATGTGGGGAGAGAAATGGCAGAATTTTGAGAGCGGACGATCTGGACGTGTGACCATCAGAAAGAGTAAATTTGTAATATTGGATATCATGAACTGATATACACTCCTGGAAATTGAAATAAGAACACCGTGAATTCATTGTCTCAGGAAGGGGAAACTTTATTGACACATTCCTGGGGTCAGATACATCACATGATCACACTGACAGAAACACAGGCACATAGACACAGGCAACAGAGCATGCACAATGTCGGCACCAGTACAGTGTATATCCACCTTTCGCAGCAATGCAGGCTGCTATTCTCCCATGGAGACGATCGTAGAGATGCTGGATGTAGTCCTGTGGAACGGCTTGCCATGCCATTTCCACCTGGAGCCTCAGTTGGACCAGCGTTCGTGCTGGACGTGCAGACCGCGTGAGACGACGCTTCATCCAGTCCCAAACATGCTCAATGGGGGACAGATCCGGAGATCTTGCTGGCCAGGGTAGTTGATTTACACCTTCTAGAGCACGTCCGGTGGCACGGGATACATGAGGACGTGCATTGTCCTGTTGGAACAGCAAGTTCCCTTGCCGGTCTAGGAATGGTAGAACGATGGGTTCGATGACGGTTTGGATGTACGGCGTACTATTCAGTGTCCCCTCGACGATCACCAGAGGTGTACGGCCAGTGTAGGAGATCGCTCCCCACACCATGATGCCGGGTGTTGGCCCTGTGTGCCTCGGTCGTATGCAGTCCTGATTGTGGCGCTCACCTGCACGGCGCCAAACACGCATACGACCATCATTGGCACCAAGGCAGAAGCGACTCTCATCGCTGAAGACGACACGTCTCCATTCGTCCCTCCATTCACGCTGTCGCGACACCACTGGAGGCGGGCTGCACGATGTTGGGGCGTGAGCGGAAGACGGCCTAACGGTGTGCGGGACCGTAGCCCAGCTTCATGGAGACGGTTGCGAATGGTCCTCGCCGATACCCCAGGAGCAACAGTGTCCCTAATTTGCTGGGAAGTGGCGGTGCGGTCCCCTACGGCACTGCGTAGGATCCTTCGGTCTTGGCGTGCATCCGTGCGTCGCTGCGGTCCGGTTCCAGGTCGACGGGCACGTGCACCTTCCGCCGACCACTGGCGACAACATCGATGTACTGTGGAGACCTCACGCCCCACGTGTTGAGCAATTCGGCGGTACGTCCACCCGGCCTCCCGCATGCCCACTATACGCCCTCGCTCAAAGTCCGTCAACTGCACATACGGTTCTCGTCCACGCTGTCGCGGCATGCTACCAGTGCCAAAGACTGCGATGGAGCTCCGTATGCCACGACAAACTGGCTGACACTGACGGCAGCGGTGCACAAATGCTGCGCAGCTAGCGCCATTCGACGGCCAACACCGCGGTTCCTGGTGTGTCCGCTGTACCGTGCGTGTGATCATTGCTTGTACAGCCCTCTCGCAGTGTCCGGAGCAAGTATGGTGGGTCTGACACACCGGTGTCAATGTGTTCTTTTTTCCATTTCCAGGAGTGTATGTATTTGAACACTATTAAGGGAAATACATTGTTTGTTCTCTATCAAAATCTCTCATTTGCAAACTAAGCCTATCAGTAGTTAGTGCCTTCCGTAGTTAGAATTTCTTTTAGCTGGCAATAGTGGCGCTCGCTGTATTGCAGTAGTTTGAGTAACGAAGATTTTTGTGAGGTAAGTGATTCATGAAAGGTATAGGTTATTGCTAGTCAGAGCCATTCTTTTTTAGGTATTTTTGAAAGCCAGATTTCGTTGCGCTAAAAATATTGTGTGTCAATTTAGTGTTGATCAGAGTAGGTAAAGAGCGAAATGTCTGAGTACGTTCAGTTCTGCTCAGCTGTTTGAAAATCAAATAATGTAAGAGGTTTATCAGCACAATCATTTATAAATTTTTTTAAGGGGAAGTTTCACACTCCATTACCCTTGTTTCACAGGGTCGATTTCAGCCAAGTCCTTTGTCGTCTCATACGGAATTGCAGTGTCACTGGACAATCATAATGTTTTTATTTTTTTCTCCGTGAACTTCAATTCTCTTTCCAAGTTTCTCTTTGATCACCTACACTGGTTGTTCAGTATACGTTAGACTGAGTAACCTTAGGGGAAACTACAACCCTTTCTCTCTCTATTCTTAAGCGGTGCTCCCCTTTCATGTCTGCTTTGTCTGTGCTTTGTCTGGTTTCTCTACAAGTCGGTGACAACCCTTTGCTGTCTGTGTTTTATACCTACTATATCCAGAATCTTGAAGACTATATTGCAGCCATTACTGACAACAGCTTTATCTAAATATGTAAATGCTACGAATATAGGTTCCTTTTCAGCATATCCTCTAAGATTATATGTTTCATTCTTTTTCGTAAATATGTCTTCTATGAATAACTGTAAATGTCGTATACAATTATTGCTTAGTATGTCCCAGAAAGAGTGTGCTTTCTCCACGCAAAGTGACCCCTTTCCCCGTGTATATGTGTGAGGTGTATCGTTATGTGTATTTGGAGAGTATAGCTATTGGCCGGCCGGTGTGGCAGAGCGGTTCTAGGCGCTTCAGTCTGGAACCGCGCGACCGCTACGGTTACAGGTTTGAATCCTGCCTCGAGCGTAGATGTGTGTAATATCCTTAGGTTAGTTAGTTTTAAGTAGTTCTAAGGGACTGATAACCTCAGATGTTAAGTCCCATAGTGCTCAGTGCCATTTGAACCATTTTGAAGTATAGCTATTCCTAATGGATGTATGTATAGTGTAATGCTATATTTGCGTTATATGATGGGTATGGGGAGGGTAAGGAGATGATGAAACCCTGTGCCGTTACATAATCTACATTTGTGTAGCAGCAAGTGCCCGTCGAGCTTAACATCACCATTCGACGGACGGATACCGATCAACAACGTCACATACTATCACTTTAAAACACACTGCGAAGATTAGAATTCTCGTTAGAGACTGTTGAAGGGTGATGTGTTTTAATTGTTAAAAACCACTCAACAGCCAAGATCGCATAAAATATTTCTTTATTTAAGACAACCGGTTTCAACAAACATTGCTGTCATCTTCAGATAAGAAAGTGTATATACTCGTACATGGAATATCTCTCGTAAGTTAAGATGTAACATTTGATATAAAAGTTTGGCATCATAAAAGCCAGAAGTGAACCTGTATATTTATATATCTTAAAAATCTTTTTGTTGCAAGACGTGCTGATTTTACGCGAACCCTCGGGTCCACGATGTCAAGTGGATAAAAATTAGCACATTATAAAAGGTTTTTCATCGCTAAAATATTTAAAAACCTAAAGCACCTTGTGCAAAATGCCATGTCTATGCACTTATTGCTCACAGATCCTTGTTACATCGCCGGCCTGGGTGGCCGAGCGGTTCTAGGCGCTACAGTCTGGGACCGCGCCACCGCAACGATTACAGGTTCGAATCCTGCCTCGGGCATGGATGTGTGTGATGTCGTTTGGCTAGTTAGGTTTAAGTAGTTCTAAGTTCTAGGGGTCAGATGACCTCAGAAGTTAAGTCCCATAGTGTTCAGTGCCATTTGAACCAACCTTGTTACATCACACAAACACGATACACAATAGCATATCAGTTTACATATGCTGAACATATTGTAAACACTGCGAACCCATTTTAAATGGCATATAACGTACAAGTGACAGGTATTATTGGAAACATGACATGTGTGGAGTGTGTTGCAGCCCCTAGATGGCTCTTACGTCTGAACTGTGTAACATCGTAAATGATTCTCTTTTCATATTTAAAATTACTACTTTAGGGAGTGGCCTTTAAGAATAGTAAAGATTACAAAACTACACTTTACTAACAACTGAAATACACTTTTAATTCTCACAATCCGCTTTCCACGTTCTTATTACTGCATACATATAGGAAAATTAAGGCAATACTGACCCTATGACTTATCTTAGAAGATAGTTTAAGAAAAGGCAAACCTTCGTTTCTAGCATTTGTAGAATTACAGAAAGCTTTTGACAATGTTGACCGGAATACTCTCTTTGAAATTCTGAAGGTGGTAGGGGTAAAATACAGGGAGCGAAAGGCTGTTTACGATTTGTACAGAAACCAGATGGCAGTTATAAGAGTCGAGGGGCATGAAAGGGAAGCAGCAGTTGGGAAGGGAGTGAGACAGGATTGTAGCCTCTCCCCGATGTTATTCAATCTGTATATTGAGCAAGCAGTAAATGAAACAAAAGAAAAATTCGGAGTAGGTATTAAAATCCAGGGGGGAGAAATAAAAACATTAAGGTTCGCCGATGACATTGTAATTCTGTCAGAGACAGCAAAGGACTTGAAAGAGCAGTTGAACGGAATGGATAGTGTCTTGAAAGGAGGATATAAGATGAACATCAACAAAAGCAAAACGAGGATAATGGAATGTAGCGGAATTAAGTCGCTTGATGCTGAGGGCATTAGATTAGGAAATGAGACACTTAAAGTAGTAAAGGAGTTTTGCTATTTGGGGAGCAAAATAACTGATGTAGACTGTCAATGGCAAGGAAAGCGGTCCTGAAGAAGAGAAATTTATTAACATCGAGTATAGATTTAAGTGTCAGGAAGTATTTGTATGGAGTGTAGCCATGTGTGGAAGTGCAACATGGACGATAAATAGTTTGGACAAGAAGAGAATAGAAGCTTTCGAAATGTGGTGCTATAGAAGAATGTTGAAGATTAGACGGGTAGATCACATAACGAATGAGGAGGTATTGAATAGAATTGGGGAGAAGAGGAGTTTGTGGCACAACTTGACAAGAAGAAGGGACCGGTTGGTAGGACATGTTCTGAGGCATCAAGGGATCACCAATTTAGTATTGGAGGGCAGCGTGGAGGGTAAAAATCGTAGAGGGAGACAAAGAGGTAAATACACTAAGTAGATCCAGAAGGATGTAAGTTGCAGTAAGTACTGGGAGATAAAGAAGCTTGCAGAGGATAGAGTAGCATGGAGAGCTGCATCAAACCAGTCTCAGGACGGAAGACCACAACAACAACTACAACAACAAGGTATTTCCGCTGCAGTAGTTTATCACGTTGTTAATGTGACGCTCACCCTCCGATAACGCAACAGACGGACATGCAGGCGACCTGAAAATAACAGCAAAGTGTGCTGAAACCGATTGTCTTTAAATAAAGATCTACATTATGCGATCCTGAGTGTTGGATGATTTTTAAAACAGCGAAAAGGTTTGGAAATTAACCCAGGACGAGATCAGGATCTACACATGACCAGCAGTTCCCCCCTTGCCAGTCAAATTATGAGAGTGACAAATTCAATCCAACGGCCTTGTCGCAGTGGCTACACCGGTTCCCATGAAATCAACGAAGTTAAGCGCTGTCGGGCGTGGTCGGCACTTGGATGGGTGACCATTCAGGCCGCCATGCGCTGTTGCCATTTTTCGGGGTGCCCTCTGCCTCGTGATGCCAATTGAGGAGCTACTCGATCGAATAGTAGCGGCTTCGGTCAAGAATACCATCATAACGACCGGGAGAGCGGTGCGCTGACCACACGCCCCTCCTATCCGCATCCTCCTCTGAGGATGACACGGCGGTCGGATGGTCCCGGTAGACCACTCGTGGCCTGAAGACGGAGTGACAATTTTAATCACTACCAGAATTCCAATTGGCTGACGTCTAAGTCGAGCATCGCCGTGCGCTAGCTATCTGGCATACATTGGCGATCTGCACCGTTTTGACAACTGCAGCTAGTATTAATAACGCAATATTCCAAATTTGTCCTCTGTGATTTACACATGCCTCGTTTCAGTTGACTGCTGTGCCCCAGTTGCCGAAGCCTATTCGACAGCGAGCCCTCGGTCTGACCATCCGGTTGTGTGCCGCTTTGGAGATCCCGAAGAACTCCGACGCCAAACGTGCCTCGGGGCCCACCACTTTGGCCAGCCCTGGTAGGAGCCGTCAGCTCAGCTCGTGTGTGTATGTACAGAGGCCGCCTTGCAAAACACATAAGGTATTCGACCCAGGAGTCCCGCGCAACAGGCGTGGAGGCCACGTGAGCACTCGCGGAGAGAAAACACTTTAATCGAACCGAGAGCGGCGATTGTTCAGCCGGGAGAGCGGCGGATGCGACAACGGGGCTGCTCGCCGGCCACAAAGCGGGCCGGGCCCGGGGAACGAATCGGCCGCTGCCGGCCAACGAGGCAGTGAGGAACGCCCGCGCTGATTGATTGAGTTAGCCGTGTGCCGCGCTTCTTGCGGCCGCTGCCCGCGCTGCGTGGAGAACTGCCGCGTAACAGACGCCGTGCCGTATCGGCGGACAATCGGCCGGCGGTTTCAATTACGTCCGACACCTTTGTCGGCGGCTGTTTAAAGCAGGGCGCGCGATTTTTGCACCCTGCCGGCGAGCGTGCGCGCCCGAGCGGCAAAGCAGTTGTGCGCCCTCCCCGTGTCTCTTACGGGGAGTCCGGAATGAGTTCTTTACAGTAGTAACTGAAGTAAGAAGCGCCGAAATAGGACATTGCACCCCACCTCTTCCTAGTGCCTTTTCCGTCTCCTTGTATACTGAAGCGCCAAAGAAACTGGTATAGGCATGCGTATTCAAATACAGAGATATGTAAAGCCGTCGGCACACGGACCGTTCTGTCGAACGTAAACGTTCAGCGTGCTGAGTTCATCAACGTGCTGCCGAACGCTCAGGAACGATGCGACTTGCCCTTACGGTACGTGGGCCCCGACGCTCTAAGCGATCACGCACTCCAGCGGCAGTTGCGGGATGTTTCTAGCTCGTAAAACACACTGATTACTAAACGGGTGCGCTTAAAATTCCCGCATTAAGTCTACCAAATCGCACATTTACTCCATTGGCCATAGGCTAGTCACGTTGTTCTACATGTAATATACACAAATAAACTTCCATGTTTTAAGGCGAAAATGAATGTACCATGTCCAATAAGTAAGGACACAGACTTATAAAAGTTCTATTACATACAGTGCGATGCAGATTTGCAATTGTTCTCCACACAAGATAAGCATTATTTCACCATTCCCACATTTTAGTAAAACCCTAGGGTCATTCTTACTTGATCACTGTTCCTACCCAGTAGCAGAATTTTTGCAACATGTGAATTACGAAACGTAAAAGAAAAAGGAGCAAAATATCGTGATACAAGTAGCGCAAGCTGTCCTGTAGATTAAGCCACTCGAACAAACTCACTCCTCAAAAAAAGGTTTGAAATGAATGCCAATATGGCGCCTCAACAACCATGTGCTGAAGAGAGATTGTGTGCATGTGAAGTAGATGATGTTGTGCCATCTCATTGGTCAAGTCTCAGACGCACGCTCGGAATATCTGACCTGCTAGATATTGCCCTGCACGGTCGGAAAGACTCCCGAACGTGCTATTCCACGCTATGACGTCAGAAATTAGTCACGCTCAACGCTCAACGTTCGGATGCACGGTCCGTCTATCGACGGCTTAAGCAGTCAGAATGCGCCGCTGCGGTCGACAACGCCTATAGAAGACAACAAGTGTCTGGCGTAGTTCTTAGGTCGGTTACTGCTGCTACAATGGCAGGTTATCAAGATTTAAGTGAGTTTGAACGTGGTGTTATAACCGGCGCACTATCGATGGGACACAGCATCTCCGAGGTAGCGATGAAGTGGGGATTTTCCCGTACGACCATTTCACGTGTGTACCGTGAATACCAGGTATCCGAAAAAACATCGAATCTCTGACATCGCTGCGGCCAGAAAAACATCCTGCAAGAACGAGACCAACGACGACAGATGAGAATCGTTCAACGTGCAGAGTGCAACCCTTCCGCAAACTGCTGAAGATTTTAGTGCCAGGCCATCAACAAGTGTCAGCGATACATCATCGATATGGGCTTTCGGAGCCGAAGGCCCACTCATGTACCCTCGTGTACCCTTGATGACTGCACGACAGAAAGCTGAACACCTCGCCTGGCCCCTTCAACAATGACACTGGACTGTTAATGACTGGAAACATGTTGCCTGGTCGGACGAGTCTCGTTGCAAATTGTGTCGAGCGGATGGACGTGTATGATATGGGATCCCTGATACGACTGTGACACGTACGTAAGCATCCTGTCTTATTACCTGCATCCATTCATGTCCATTGTGCTCTCGCGGTTCTAGGCGCGCAGTCCGGAACCGTGCGACTGCTACGGTCGCAGGTTCGAATCCTGCCTCTTGCATGGATGTGTATGATGTCCTTAGGTTAGTTAGGTTTAAGTAGTTCTAAGTTCTGGGGGACTAATGACCACAGCAGTTGAGTCCCATAGTGCTCAGAGCCATTTGAACCATGTCCATTGTGCATTCCGACAGACTTGGGGAATTCCAGCAGCACAATGAAACACCCTGCATGTCCAGAATTGCTACAGAGGTGCTCCAGGAACACTCTTCTGAGTTTAAACACATCCATTGGACACCAAACTCCCCAGACATGAACATTATTGAGCAACGTGCCTTGGAACGTGCTGTTCTCCAGCCCTTCGTACTCTTACAGATTTATGGACAGCCTTGTAGGATTGCTGGTGTCAATTCTCAGAAGGACTGATGGTGCCATTTCCCTCCAGCCCTACTTCAGACATTAGTCGAGTCAATGCCACATCGTTTGCGGCACTTCCCGTGCTCGCTTTGACCCTACACGATATTAGGTATGTGTACCAGTTTCTTTGGCTCTTCAGTGCAGATCAGAAATGCGTCGGGAAATTAACTAGGTCTTCAGTTAAGTGCATATTCCATGTAATTAACTCTGGTATCTCGCATGATATTTGACGTCCCTGTCAGTTTACAAACGTACTGTACTTTCTCTATGAAAATTGTGACGACATACTACCGATGTACATGATGGTCTTGTAGTAATTGGACCTATTCTGGAATACGCTAAATCTCAAATTTTGTGTTTCTTTAGTGGGTACGTCGGTATCGTCCAAAGATCACTGTGTCACACCAAAGTTGACAACGCGCGTCGGTATCACAGACATTAGCGGTGTGACGTTCTAATCCGCAAAGACGAATGGGAAAGGCTACAGAAGACATGCCCTCCCTCTCAGCACAGCAGCGCCCTTGCACGGAGGTCAATAAAGAGCTGAGTGTGGGAGTGCTCTGCGGCAGTTAGCTAAAGCGGTCAGCATCATAGAGTAGGACTAAACTGTTGTCCAAATCTCGCACGGAAAAGTGCTTTTGTAAATTATGAACATTGGATGTCAAGAGAAGAATAACTGTATGCATCACATGAACCTTTAGTAGTCAATGGCAGTTGTAAATTATGAAGCACTTGGGAAAATTGTTGGTCTTCGTATAGCTGGTGATTCCGTAAACAGTGAAGTGTTTGGTGTTTCAAGAGGCACCATATCGAAGATTTATAACGCATACAGGGAAAGTGTAAAACTACACTATAGGCCATTAAAATAGCTACACCAAGAAGAAATGCAGATGATATACGTGTATTCATTGGACAAATATATTGTACTAGAACTGACATGTGATTACATTTTCACGCAATTTGGTTGCATAGATCCTGAGAAATCAATACGCAGAACAACCACATCTGGCCGTAATAATGGCCTTGATACGCCTGGGCGTTGAGTCAAACAGAACTTGGACGGCGTGTACAGGTACAGCTGTCTATTCAGCTTCAACGCGATACCACAGTTTATCAAGAGTAGTGACTGGCGTATTGTGACGAGCCAGTTGCTCGACCACCATTGACCAGACGTTTTCAATTGGTGACTGGTCTGGAGAATGTGCTGGCAGGGCTCCAGTCAAACATTTTCTGTTCTGTATCCAGAAAGACCCGTACAAGACCTGCAACATGCAGTCGTGCATTATCCTGCTGAAATGTAGGGTTTCGCAGAGATCGAATGAAGGGTAGAGCCATGGGTCGTAACACATCTGAAATGTAATGTCCACTGTTCAAAGTGCCGTCAATATGAACAAGAGGTGACCGAGACGTGTAACCAAGGCACCCCATACCATCACGCCGGGTGATACGCCAGTATGGCGATGACGAATATACGCTTCCAATGTGCGTTCACCGCGATGTCGCCAAACATGGATGCGACCATCATGATACTGCAGGCGCTCCTGTCAGTGATGCAGCGTCAAGGGTAACCGCTGCCATGGTCTCCGAACTGATAGTCCATGTTGGTGCATCCGTCGTCGAACTGTTCGTGCAGATGGTTATTGTCTTGCAAACGTCCCCATCCGTTGACTCAGGGATCGAAACGTGGCTGCACGATCCCTTACAGCCATGCGGATAAGATGCCTGTCATCTCGACTGCTAGTGATACGAGGCCGTTGGGATCCAGCACGGCGGTTCGTATTACCCTCCTGAACCCATCGATTCCATATTCTGCTAACAGTCATTGGATCTCAACAAACGCGAGCAGCAATGTTGCGGTACGATAAACCGCAATCGCGATAGGCTGCAATCCGACCTTCATCAAAGTCGGAAACGTGATGGTACGCATATCTCCTTCTTACACGAGGCATCACAACAACGTTTCACCAGGCAACGCCGGTCAACTGCTGTTTGTGTATGAGAAATCGGTTGGAAACTTTCCTTATGTCAGCACATTGTAGGTGTCGCCACCGGCGCCAACCTTGTGTGAATTCTCTGAAAAGCTTATCATTAGCATATCACAGCATCTTCTTCCTGTCGGTTATATTTCGCGTCTGTAGCACATCATCTTCGTGATGTAGCAATTTTAATGGCCAGTTGAGTATTATCCGCTGAGTCACAACGCGGACGAAATTGTGCGTTGGGTGATCGTGACAGAGGATCATTCAAGAGGATGGTGACGAAAACTAAGAGGACGACAGTTTCAAAAGTCAGTGCAGAACTGAATATCGCACCCACGAACTCTGCCAGCACCGAAAGAACACAAAGAGAGCAGGGAATTGCAGGGTGAACTGCAACTTAAAAACCAGTGATCAGTGATGCAAACGCTCGTAACGGTAAAACTTGGTGCTGAAGCCATAGAAACAGGACTATGGAGCGATGGAAGAATGTCTTTGGTCAGATGAGTCTTGTTTCATACTGTGTCCAACTTTTGGTCGACTTTATGTCCCAGGAGTGAAATATGGCTGGGATTGGTGATGATTTGGACAGCCATAACGTGATAATCCATGATCCCAATGAGTACTCTGCAAGGCCTAATTACTGCCAAGCATTATGTGACCATTGTAGCTGATCAGGTCCGTCCCATAATTGTTGTTCTCCAATGGTGATTTTTTGTTCCAAGACGATAGGTCCTCTGTTAAACTGTTCTAACAGCTCGCACCGTCCAGGAATGGTTTTGTGAGCAAGAGGATGAATTGTAGCTCCTCCCCTGCACACCACGGTCACCAGATCTCAATATTTTTGAGCCTATGTAGTGTACCATACCGAGAAGCGGTCGTGATCGCTATCCATCTATATCATTGTTTCTTGAACTTGCAACTGTTTTGCAGAAAGAATGCTGTAATACACTCTTCAAAACCACACTTGATTTCCATCCCGAGACGACTGGTAACTATTTTGAATGCCTGCAGCTTTCCTACGCAGTATTAGGCATGATGATGTGATGTGTTTGTGCTGTTCCCATGTTCTGTCCTCCGTTGCACTGCAGTCTGCAGGTACCGAGGTATTGCTGGCCCCGACAGCATGGCCGATGTGGCGCAGAACGTACAACATAAACCAGAGATAGTAGACAAAATCCATTAAGAGTAAAGCATGTGTCACCCTCACTGACTTTAGTGAAGAGAAAATGAGTGTAGCGACACAAGACGAGATACTACTTAACCGGTCTCTGCGTGTCAGCGATCCACTGCCAAAGTAATCGTGGCACAAGTATAGTATTAATATTAATATCAGTGTCCGTATTGGTAACGTAATATCACATAGTCGTCGTTGCTATAGTAAAATGAAGGTGGTGGTAATAGTAACAGGGCCTTCTAATATTTGTAATGCTTGGTTGTAGTAGTAATAGTTTTGTTGTTGTTGTTCTTGCTGCATATGCTGATATAGTTGTTACAACAACTCGAAAAACACCGGATGATTAAGAAAATAGTAAAATTAAGTAGAAGAGAGGGACATAACTATAACCTATGGCTCTTTTCCTGTGACAGGAAACCAAGAATCGCTTTAGAGTGGAAAAAGAAGTTATAGGCTAACTGCACTTGGAGCCAAGTGTTGATACGTATTTGTTAGAATGAAAAGAGCAGAAAAAAATGAAATAAAGAACAATAATACAGCAGGTGTTGTACACTTAGTTAAACGTTCAGGATAGAGAAAACCATACAAAAAATTGAAAATTGTCATAGCGATTCACATTAATGTTATTTGGCGAGTAACAGTAAATTTTAGTTATCAGGACAGTGGACTACCATGAAGAAATAAATAATAAATTAAGCTCCACAATGTAGTGTGTCTGCATGAGGCCCAGCCTCACAGCTAAGAAAGCATCCCGTCACGCAGTGAACTCTACGAGCGACGTGACAGACTGGACAATTTGGGCTGTAGGCCAGCAACACTAATGCACTCAACAGTACACACAGTTTGCAGATGTCTATGAACTATGCGTTCTTCAGAAGTGGAAGGCATACGGAAAACACACACTAGGCAAGTGCGTTTGTTTATAAAGACCCCTTTTCTACGCAAATGAACAAGCGCACTTGCCTAGCGCGTTTGTTTGCGTAGAAAAGAGGACTTTACACAACCATAATGAAAGTTGCTAACAAACTACAAAATTAAGAATTTTAGGAAACCCATCTAAACTGACGTCTTCTTCAATGCGTCCAGTATCTTACCGTTGCATCATCTCACTCAGTGACGAAACTGAAGGTTCAAATTACACTTCCTGGCGTATGAAAAGTGCACCGGAACTCGAATACGAAACCTCGTCCTTCTGATAGCCAGTGTATCCATCCTAATTTCAAGATTGGGAAGTTGGAACATTCATGGCTTTGTGCATAGTTTGCTATTGAGATTTACTAGAAGGCAATCTTACTGAACATAACACTGCAACGAATCAACACGAGTTATCAATAATTTGCGCAATGGAATCTCTCTGTGCACCATTGAACTTTATCGACGCACATGTAAGTTCAGTAACAGTGTAATTACAGAGTCTGAGCAGATTTGCAGCTACATAGACTACTCAATCAATATTAATATGAAGCATATTTTAAATGGTTTAGTTTTTTCTTATTACAATCTCCATACAAGTTTTAGCTTCTACGCACCGAGAAATTGCCTCTCTCAAATTAAGTTCCTTCACTTTATTGGACTGTGTTACCAAGCTGCTTCTCCCCGAGCGGAAAGATATTAATAAGAAATATCCAGCGAATTTGGCACAAGTTGGCTGAAAACTTTCGTGGTGTATTCTGAAAATGCATTGAAATATTCCTTTAATACACCAGTAGACCCTTAACCACATTCCTTTAATCGTACCGATCAAAACTTTCTGCCGCGGTTTTTAGGAATTCTCCGAATTTGAAATACGGAATTCTACCATCCCCCCACGCTCTACTAGGTCTATGTCGTACCCTCTTTCTGCAGTTTCTAATCTGACACTACAGTATGGTTTCAATAAGTAATTATCCGCAGTAATTACTTCATTTGTCAATATAACGTATGGTGCACTTTACGTCACTCCTGGTAATGGCAGGTATCTGTTGTCTTCGAGATATGTGCACCAAAGTTAAATTTAAAATTACCCCCACTATTATTCTGTCCTTGGCATTACATCAGCGCGCGTTAATCTATAGTTGGCATCTATCACAGCGAGCAGTGCTGTTCTGAAAGTACCTCTGTACTTGAAATACTAGCTGCCGTTGCCTTCTGAGACAGTTATCTTAAAGTTATTGTCGTCAGTACTGTAGAGGCAGCGTGAGAAAATGCCATCTATTCGTAAGCAACAGCTTTCCATGAAGCCTCTGATGTATTATTGCTAAAAACTTTAAAAAATTGAAGATATTAGTTCAAGTGTGAATAATGGAGTGGAAAGACCAAGAGTGATTAGTTCGTGTTAAAAATTATGTAAGGCAGGAGAACGGTTTATCATCACTATTTCTCAACTTTATGTCCAAGTATTAGTAAAGGAAGTGAAACAGAGTATTTGGAATATTTCGAAAGAGGAGTTGGCAAACAAACATTAGTGCTCAGGTTCGCTCACCTTTCGGCCTAAGATAACGGATAATTGGAAGTTGTGTTGAAAGGAACCTGCAGCAGATTTGGCACAGAATATGGATTAACGAGAAATGAAGCAAAGACGCGAATGACCAAGAGTGGTAGGAGAATACGACTTTCTTAAGATAAAAATTGGGGAAGTCGCAGTAGAGGAAGAAGGGAAATGATTCTTCTGTCGATGTGACAATGAAAGAAAGATTGCACTGAATGGCAGATACAAGATGTAAATTGGTAAAGCCTTCTTCACTAAGATAGCTCTGTATCAGATTGAAAATGTATGTTTGAAATACAACACTATGAAAGCGATGCGTGGGCCACCGGAAACCCAGAGTAAAAGGAACTGGAATCATTTGTAATATTGTGATACCGAAGAATGTTAGGCATTAAGTGCACACATATAGTGCGAAATGGAGAATTTCTATAAAGAACACATGAGGAAGAAGTCTATGACGGACCCTTTCTAGATAAAGAGATCCTTTAGGGTGACATCCTCTATGATTTCAAGGATGCACAACTTGGCAGTGGAAGGGGCAGTAGAGGGCAAAGAAGTAGATATTAAAAAATGTTAGAAGACGCGAAATGCTTTATACACGATGAACGCTATCGAGATGAAAAGATTAGTAGAAGATACGGAACTGGAACTGAGCCTCAGACAACTTTAACAAAAATAATCAGTAGTATTTAATAGTTTATGGAACCACTTCTTACATTTCTATAAAGATTTACGAGTAATATTTTAATGAATAAATAATGCTGTTCAGTTTCTTTTAACCTTTTACGTAAAAAATACTTTTGTTTTCACGATATCTAAAACGTTGATGACAGAGAGAGGTACACACCAAGACGTGAAACGAGAGAATGATCTCCACCACTCAAAAACTCCCTAATAACCTTTCTGAGCCGGCCACGGTGGTCTCGCGGTTCTAGGCGCGCAGTCCGGAACCGTGCGACTGCTACGGTCGCAGGTTCGAATCCTGCCTCGGGCATGGGTGTGTGTGATGTCCTTAGGTTAGTTAGTTTTAAGTAGTTCTAAGTTCTAGGGGACTGATGACCACACATATTAAGTCCCATAGTGCTCAGATCCAGTTGAACCAGTTGAGGAGAGACGTCTTTGGTCAGGTTTATAATAATGAAATTTCATTTCGTTTGAAAAAAAAGATAGTACACAAAACATGTCGTAATGCTGTAGCAAAAGCAACGAAAATAGCTACCAAATTTAAAAGAACACAAAATCTCCAAGATTCGCGTGGAATCAAAAACAACTGCCAATACGAGTAACTTAGAAGTAGTCATCCTCGGTGTAGCGACGTAGAAAGTTGCACAAGCCACACCAGTACCCAAGAAGGGAGATAGGAGTAATGGGCTGAATTACAGACGCATATTACTGGCGTTGATTTGCAGTAGGATTATGGAGCGAATACTGTGTTCCAACATTATTATTCCCCTGGAAGAAAAACAGTTATTGATAAATAGCCGACACGGATTCAGAAAATATCGTTCTTGAGAAACACAACTGCCTGTTTATTCTCATGAAGTAATGAGTGCTATCAACAGAGGACGTAAAATTTATTCCATACTTTTAGATTTTCAGAAGGCTTTTGACACATTTTCTTACCTCTAATAAAACTACCTACCCATGGATTATCGCCTCAGTTGTGCCACTGGATTCGTGATTTCCTGACAGAAAGGCCACAGTTCGTAATAACGGATAATCATTTAGTAAAACAGGAGTAATGTCCGGTGTACCCAAGGAAGTGTTATAGGAGTGTTATAGGTTCTCTGTTGTTCCTGATCTACGTTATTTGCCCGCATCTCGTGGTCGTGCGGTAGCGTTCTCGATTACCGGCGGGGTCAGGGATTTTCTCTGCCTCGTGATGGCTGGGTGTTGTGTGATGTCCTTAGGTTAGTTAGGTTTAAGTAGTTCTAAGGTCTAGGGGACTGCTGACCATAGATGTTAAGTCCCATAGTGCTCAGAGCCATTAGAACCATTTTTGATCTACGTTATTGAGGAGACAACCTAAGCAGCACTCTGAGATTGTTTGCAGATTATGCTATCATTCACCGTCTTGTAAAGTCATTATATGATCAAATCGAATTATTTAGGTAAGTATCTATATGGTGGTAAAAGCGACAATTGACTCTAAATAATGATAAGCGTAAACTCATGTACATGAGTACTACAAGGAATCCGCGAAATTTCAGTTACGCGATAAACCATGCAAATATAAAGGCTGTAAACTCAACTCCTTACTTAGGGATTACTATTACAAATCACTTACATTGAAACGATTACATAGATAATGTTGTGGGGAAAGCAAAGGAAAGACTGAGCTTTATTGGCAAAACACTTAGAAACTACATCGGGTCTACTAAAATACCGCTTACACTACACTTGTCTGCTCTCTTCTGGAGTACTGCTGTTCGTTGTTGGATCCGCATCAGATAGGACTGACGGAGAGCATCGACAAAGTGCAAAGAAGGGCAGCTCGTTTTGTATTACAGCGAAATAAGGGAGAGGGTGCCCCTGATATGATACACGGATGGGGATGGTAGTCGTTAACACAAAGGCGTTTTCAGTTTCCCCGAGATCTTTTATCTAAATTTCAATCACCAACTTCCTCCTCTACATGCGAAAATGTTTTATTAATGCCAGCTTATATAGGCAGAAATAATAATAGTGATAAAATTAGAGAAATCATGCTCGTACGCAAAGATTTAAGTGCCTATTTTTCGCACACGCTGCTCGAGAGCTGTACGACAGAAAAGGTTGGTTGAACACTGCCTTGCACTTAAGTGTGAATTCTAGGGAAGTCCTGTGGGTGTAGATGTGGATATAGGTACCGCAGCTGCTGAAATTTCTTCCATGGGGACGCTTATTCTGTCAACTCATACACTTTTAACCTCCGTTTGCACTCCTGATTCTCCCCAACTTCTTAACTTCAGCTGCAGCAAAAGTAAGTTTACAGTACTGACATTTGTAGGATGTAAATCTCGCTATTACTGTTTCAGGTAATGAATGGTGATAGCCTTTATCGTCTAATGATAAATACTATCTTTTTATGGATATTTCTCTTTTGTATTCACATTTAAATGTCCTTTTAACCTTTGAATGATGAAATGATCGTGTCTCATATTTCAGGTACAATCTGTGTATTCCCTGCATAGGTATTCTAAAGAGATACAAAAAGCTAGAGAATGACCATCCTCTTACCAAACGCAGTGTCGCCGCCGACCGAAGCATAGCTGGAAGAGCTTCCCTCAGTCTTCTGTTTTGCTGTCATCAGCTAAAGCGAAACGTCCATACAAATAGGCGTCTACTGAAGAAATTTCTCAAAGCCCGTACCGTCTTACGGTAACGATTTCCACAAAAATCTAATGCTAAGTATAAACCTATACGCGAACACCTCGTACGTTCGAACCAAGTTTGCATTTACGCTTCATTTCATTGAGAATCAGTTCCGAGCGTGTGCTGATTATTTCGTACATACCTACGTCTCGAAATCATACAGTGGACAATGCACTGCCAGCAGAAAATTTCATTACGTTGCCTATAGACTAAATCATGCCGCATACCTTGTAGGTTATGTGCGAACTCGAAGATTATATACCTCCTTCTTCTGTCAGCTTCTCAGTTTATTTTTCAATGATGATGTAGAAATTTTGTCTTGGGTAACTGCTGGCTACTATTATTGCAATACTACGAAAGTCACACGCATGATAGGTTTGCTTCAGTCCGTCAGCATCTTCCAGAAAGCCGCGCATAAAAAGGTGATTTTTCCTGAGATCGTACCTCAGATCCTGTTGGTGATAGAAAGGTAGAGTCAAGTGTTTTGGATAGTCTTTGGGCTAGGGACCATTTCAATAGAAGGATCGTCTTACTGAAAATATCCTACAGTTCTGGATCAAAGTTTGAAATTACACATTTCCTCCAGCTTAGGCAAATTAAACAAATCGGTTGGTACTTTTTGTATTAGATGTGGTCTACGGTGCGCCTTAAGGGGGCTTATTGAGGCATCATTCATTTCATGGGCGATTTGAGAAAAACCGAAAAACATGGTTTTTGGGTACCATAACCGGGCCGCGGATTCCAAGTTGGCTAAGCACAGCAAATGGCTGTAATTTTTAAAATATATTCGTAAGAACCCGATCTTGAACAACCTCGACAATTTTCTTGATATTGTAATCCGCTTCCGAGATGCGAAGGTTCAAAATTACCCGACTTGTGTACGTAAAATCAGGTTCAAATGGCTCTGAGCACTATAGGACTTAACATCTATGGTCATCAGTCCCCTAGAACTTAGAACTACTTAAACCTAACTAACCTAAGGACTTCACACAACACCCAGTCATCACGAGGCAGAGAAAATCCCTGACCCCGCCGGGAATCGAACCCGAGAACCAGGGCGTGGGAAGCGAGAACTCTACCGCACGACCACGAGCTGCGGACGTAAAATCAGGTGTGAGGAGAAAACGTAATTGATAAAGTCAAGAATAACGGATAAATACGCTTTAAATAGGCTCCGTTAGCATCAGAAGGGCTTTGGGAATCCCACGTTGTTGTTGTACTGAAGCAAATCTAAAGTTTTTTTACACATTAAATTCAGTCTGAACTGTAAAATTATATCGTTTTGCGTTATTTCAAAGGGAACTAACAAAATTTTACTGACCCATGAAGTTCGTTTCATATGACTGGCATACTATGCTGCAGCAAGGAAAAGAAGGACACCAGATGAAAAAGGTTCCTTTCGGAGCCCAAAAATGGCATAAATCCTTCTGTTTATTGAAAGACTCTGACTGGAAAGCTGTCACATTCTGCCTTTTTGAGCATCTTTTAAACTTTTCCTAAGGCTTGTAGCGTGCCAATAGGTTGGCCTTTTCTTTTAAGAGAATGTTGTGATGGTAAAGTAATGTAAAGTAATAAATACTGTAAAGTAGTATACAGTGGTTGTGGTATAGAAAGAGCGAAGAGACAGTGGCAGTGTCTTGAGAGAGGACCCAGTGGGAGTGTGCAAAAATTGCAAAAAATGTGCAAATGTGTGTGAAATCTTATGGGACTTAACTGCTAAGGTCATCAGTCCCTAAGAATACACACTAACACATACACCCATGCCCGAGGGAGGACTGGAACCTCCGTCGGGACCAGCCGCACAGTCCATGACTGCAGCGCCCCTGACCGCTCGGCTAATCCCGCGCGGCACAGTGGCAGTGTAACATAGTTGACAACGACAGAACAATGCTAGAACAAGAGTGAAGGAAATAGCGCCAGTGGGAGAGAAATAAAGAGAAGGAGAAAATGAAGTGGAAGAGAGAGCGTGATAATGGGAGGTCGAATCTATGACAATGAGAACGAGAAAGAGAGAGACAGTGAGAAGAGACATCAGCAGTGTCTAGGAATGAATGAGATAATAGCACTTAGAGGCAGACAGTGGCAGAGAAGACGGATAGTAGTAATAGAAGGGAACGAAAGAGACTGTGGCTGAGAGACAGAAGACAATAACACACAGACGCATATTTGGGCTGAGTAGGTGGGTGAGAATGGACAATAGAGTGGATAGATATGAGCGACTTACAGCAGTAGACTATTAGGTGTGAGCTACTTACAGTTTGGGAGCTTTTGGGACTGATATCTGAATTGCATATTAAATATACCGCGAATATGTTCGTATACCCAATTTTTTTGGAAAATTTTTATTAAAAGTGTTGAAGAAAGTAGAACGAGGCAAGTGGTACCAGCCTTTTTAGTCAGAATCTTTTGAAAGAGGAGCATATTAGCCTTTGTTATACTGCAATACGAGCATTTTCCCGCTGATATACAAATGATAAGCATCTCCACGCAATCCACAACTAGAAGTAACGCCATCTACACCGGTCAGCCAGAACATTACGACCACCGACCTCCTATCGGTAGAAACATGTCCAGGCGATAGCAGTATCATCTGGCAAGGAATGACTGCTGCCGGTCGGAGTGGCCGAGCGGTTCTAGGCGCTACAGTCTGGAACCGCGCGACCGTTACGGTCGCAGGTTCGAATCCTGCCTCGGACATGGACGTGTGTAATGTCCTTAGGTTAGTTAGGTTTAAGTAGTTCTAAGTTCTAGGGGTCTGATGACCTCAGACGTTAAGTCCCATAGTGTTCAGAGCCATTTGAACCTTTTTTTTTTTTTTTTTTTTTTTTTTTTTTGAATACGCAGACACACGCGTGGTGCATGTAGTATTGGTGTGCGTGCTGTCCGTGTGTAAAACAGGAAAGGCAAGCGATCTATCTGAGTTTGACTGAGGGCAGATTGTGATGGCCAAGAGACTTGGCACGAGCATTACGCAAACTTCGCGACTTGTCGAGTGCTCGAGGAGAGCTGTGGTGAGTGACTTCAAAACGTGGCGAAACCAAGGTGAAACCACGTCCAGACCTCGTGGGATTGGGCGGCCACCTCTCATTACAGATGTCGGACGTCGTAGGCTGGGCAGGCTGGTAAAACAGAGCAGGCGGCGAAATGCAGCGGAACTAACGTCAGACTTTAATGGTGGGCAGAGTACAAGTGTGTCTGAACACACAGTGCACCGAACACTCCTCACAATGGGCCTCCGCTGCCGACGATGCATGCATGTGCCAATGTTAACAAAACGACATTGGCAAGTACGATTGAAGTGGGCACGTGACCCTCGCCACTGTACGTTGGCGCAGTGGCAGAGCGTGGCATGGTCTGATGAGTCCCGATATCTTCTTCATCATGCCGATGGGAGGGCGCTTATTCGTCGAGGGAAACAGTTCCTTGACAGCTGTACTAAGGGACGGAGAAAAGCTGACGGCAGCTCCAACATGTTCTGGGGATCATAGACGTGGGCATCCATAGGTCCATTGGAGCTGGAGCAGAGCACCATGATGGCCATGGAGTACCGTACACTGGTTGCAGACCACGTTCGCCCCTTCGTGACCATCATGTTTCCCAACGGCAGTGGCATTTTTCCACAAGATATTGCGCATTGTCACAAGGCCAGGAGTGGTTCGAGGAATACAGTGCTGAGTTCCCGTTGGTATGCTGGCCCCTCAGTCCTCAGATGTGAACCCAGTCGAACACATCTGGGATGTGACTGAATGTGGTGTCAGATCTCATCGCGACCCTCCGTGGAATTGACGAGAATTAGGTGCCTTGTGTGTGTAAATGTGGTGTCAGCTCCCTCCAGAGAACTACCAAGGCTTCATTGCTTCCATGCAACGATGAGTCGCTACTGCTATCCCTGCCAGAGGTGAACATACGAGCTATTAGGTAGGTAGTAATAATGTTCAGTCTGATCGGTGTATATTCTGTATAACGAAAGATTACACAGCGTGTTTCTCATTCAGAAATCCCATTTGAATGTTGAATATTTGTGAGAAGATCGTGTTAAGCCTCGCGAAAGAAGCAGAATCGTCTACCAACATGTGTCTGAATTCGTCAGCGGTAACATAATGGCATATCGAAATGCAGTTTGCCGTTTCGCAATATTGCTGCCCGCGCTGGTTGGGACCCTAAGAATATCGTACAAGTATCGAATCATGAGGGCTGTACTCAACCTCAAGCTTGATCTCAATGACCCCACACAGTTACCTCCTTAGAGGACAGACTTACTATTTGCTCAACCTCGCAGGACTGTACAGTCACGTAACGTATCTTGAGTCAGGAAATAGACTTGTTTTACAGCAAGGCATGTATCTACACGGACAGTGGGACGACTTCTTGAGCACCACGGCGGCTGCTGTCGAAGCTTTTCCTAGTGGGGCAGCAGAGGGAAATGTGGCTACAGTGTTGCAACCAGCAGACACACCGTGTCATCTGTTTTGCTGGTCCTGCATACGGCACCATACTTGAAGGTCTTGAGGGGCGTGAATGCTGCCAGATTGCATTTGTTACTTGGGCACAGCACCTTGGATGTAGCTATGAGGTGATTTCGATGCAGCTATGCGATCTCGCATAGCTGGTAATTTCGTAGCTAGTAATTCTACATCTACATCTACATTTATACTCCGCAAGCCACTCAACGGTGTGTGGCGGAGGGCACTTTACGTGCCACTGTCATTAGCTACCTTTCCTGTACCAGTCGCGTATGGTTCGCAGGAAGAACGACTGCCGGAAAGCCTCCGTGCGCGCTCGAATCTCACAAATTTTACATTCTTGATCTCCTCGGGAGGTATAAGTAGGGGGAAGCAATATATTCGATACCTTATCCAGAAACGCACCCTCTCGAAACCTGGACAGCAAGCTAGACCGCGATGCAGACTCTGCAAGAGATGCAGAGTCTGCCACTTGAGTTTGCTAAACATCTCCGTAACGCTATCACGCTTACCAAATAACCCTTTGACGAAACGGGCCGCTCTTCTTTGGATCTTCTCTATCTTCTCCGTCTACCGACCTAGCACGGATTCCACACTGATGAGTAATACTCAAGTATACGTCGAACGTGTGTTTTGTAAGCCACATCCTTTGTTGATGAACTACATTTTCTAAGTACTCTCCCAATGAATCTCAAACTGGCACCCGCCTTACCAATAATTAATTTTATATGATCATTCCACTTCAAATCATGCACGCATGCTCCCAGATATTTTACAGAAGTAACTGCTACCCGTGTTTCTTCCGCTATCATATAATCATACAATAAAGGATCCTTCTTTCTATGTATGCGCAATACATTACAGTTGTCTATGTTAAGGGTCAGTTGCCACTCCATGCACCAAGTGCCTATCCGCTGCAGATCTTCCTGCATTTCGCTGCAATTTTCTAATGCTGCAACTTCTCTGTATACTACAGCATCATCCGCGAAAAGTCGCATGGAACGTCCGACACAATCTACTAGGTCATTTGTGTATACTGTGAAAAGCAATTGTCCCATAACACTCCCCTGTGGCACGCCAGAGGTTACTTTAACATATGTTAGACGTCCAACAACATGCTGTGTTCTGTTTGCTAAAAACTCTTCAATCCAGCCACACGCTGGTCTGGTATTCCGTAGGCTCTTACTTTGTTTATCAGGCGACAGTGCGGAACTGTATAGAACGCCTTCCGGACGCCAAGGAAAATGGCATCTACCTGGGAGCCTGTATCTAATATTTTCTGAGTCTCATGAACAAATAAAGCGAGTTGGGTCTCACACGATCGCTGTTTCCGGAATCCATGTTGATTGCTACAGAGTAGAGTCTGGGTTATCAGAAATGACATGATATGCGAGCAAAAAACATGTTCTAAAATTCTACAACAGATCGATGTCAGAGATATAGGTCTATAGTTTTGCGCATCTGCTCGACGACCCTTCTTGAAGACTGGGACTATCTGTGCAGTTTTCCAGTCATTTGGAACCTTCCGTTTCTATAGGGACTTGCGGTACACGGCTGTTAGAAGAGGGGCAAGTTATTTCGCGTACTCTGTGTGGAATCGAATTGGTATCCTGTCAGAATCCATCCTTTGGGTTTCTTACGTGTCGAGACTGGCGGCTGTACCATATCACAGAAATTTCGTGTCGTTATCTTTCAACAATATGACGCAAGACTATACCCTGGCTGTGCTGTTCTGACATACTCCAATACAATAGGCAACATTGGAGGATTATGAGGAAAATCTTGACCCAGATAACCTGGAGGACGAATGCAGACTGAAATCCCGTAAAGTATCAGAGATGTTATCAAACAAATATATATGTAGAGATGTGACTCATATACCCTGTAGGTTTTACTAGATGGCTGGAATTATACTGAAACGAAAGTATCACTATTTTCACGATTGAGATTCACTGTCTGAATTTATGAAGGTGACGGGGATAAAATACAGGAACAAAGAAAGATATTTACAACTTGTACAGACGCCAAAAAGCTGGAGTTGTAAAAGTCGAAGGACACCAACTGAAGGCAGTAATTGAGAAAGGAGTGAGACTGGCTTGAAGCCTATCCCAGTTCTTATTCAATGTGTACACTGAGCTAGTAGTAAAGGAGTCCACTAAGAACTTTGTAACGATAAATAAAGATGAGGAAAAAAATTAAATTTTTACAGTGTTTCGATAAGATTCTAACTTAGTTAGCTGAAAGGAAATGTTGAAAGATCTCTGTTGGATTCCATTCATGTTAATTTCTTAAATCTGTTGTAATTTACGGCATAAATTCCTCTTCTAAATTTACTGTGGTGTTTCTGACTATCTGGGAGGAGACTGAGCAGTGAAACGTGTTACTTTTACACATAAAGAAGAACGATCTGTCACACTACTACACTTTATAAACACAGTTTGTATGTAATTCATGTCACACAGTCTCATACGGAACCTACATCCGCTTTCTTTATATACTGCATATGATAAGATGTTGTCATCCCCCTTCCCTTCTGTGTGACAGGATGAATGAGCAGATGTATTTCTAGTTGCATGCCTGATGGTAGCAGACAAGCATGTCTGCTAGCGAACAGTAGGGCCAACGTAGGAACAGGTAGCTACGCTATCTATAAGCACGCTCGGTAGCGGGCCAGGTCAGTCTGTCCGTGGCGAGCGTCTGAAGTGGTAAGATCTCCGGCTAAGCCCGTGTCTGCTAAGTCCTTGGGACTATGGAATTTTTAAGTTCAGCCTAACTGAAAATTTAATCACCTTTATTTCAGGTTTAGCTCTAAAGTATCTAATGTTATCTTAAATTGCAACGCAGTGTAATTCGAGCGTGAAGTTCAGAATATATTCCGGTAGTTGCTTTGTCACTACTTTGTGAGTATAGTGGAACCACGTGTTGATCAGTAACTCTAACTAAGATCATTAATCTTAAATGCGAATGTGCGTGAGATTATAACCTCTCGTCTTGACAATATTTTTCAATATAGCGACTTTTCTTTATGTTCAACCCACGTGGGGTGTACTTTGTGAGACCAGTACCTCGTTCTTATACAATTGTTTGACCCATCAGGTTAATAGTGAGACGATAGTAACCAGTTCGAGGCTTTCTTTTGTAAATTTTGCTTTTCGATCTAATTTATTTTAATTATCAAAATTATTGTGGAGTTACACTCTTTGTGTAAACTAAGTTGACCACGTGAAGCATGCGGTGTAATCATCAAAGTAGCCCTCAGCTATTCTTTTCGGGAAGATTTCACACAGACTTAATATGAATTTAGTATAGCAGTGTGTGTTAATTACATGACGGACAGGATTGCGCTACGAATGTAACTTCTTTGGGTGAAAATTGAATCGGTTGGTTGTGGTTAATTTCCTCTTGCATATGTTTCAACGTTCTTCGTGTGATATTTTATGAATGCAGTGTTGTATGCAGTCTCCCAATCTTGGCTCTATATTTGATGTGTTCCGTAAGATTACAAACTCACATTTTCACAATCCTAAATAAGGCACCAGCTTAGTTATGACTCAAGTTTAATATGCTGAAATTTCAATGATCAATGCTAAAATAAATTTCCAAATATAAACTGATTTATTTCTTTTTATTTAAATTCTCTTTTTATATATATATATCACCGGTTTTCGTATGACTATTAAAAGATTATAATTAATGTTAGTCTGGTTGGGAATTTCGATATCTGGTGAAACAGTTGCGCAGTAATGCAACGTTAACATCCTCAGATAGCTCAAAGCTTTTAACCCGCTTTTATTGGCTATCAGCTCCGCTTTCATAACAAATTAAGCAAGGACATTACAATGTAAAGCAAGAATAATGGAGCTTACCTGAATTAAATCAGGAGGCGCTCTGTGAATCGGATTAGTAAGTGACACAGTAAGAGATTTTTATTCGAGCTCTAAAAAATTTGCGACGAAAGAAGTGAAGAGAATTAAAAAATACAGGCTGATGACAGTAAGACTTCTTCTGAAAATGAAAAACATTATAATGCTGCATTTAAATTTATATCTGAGCAGTCATTTCTTTCTAAAAGTAATTGGAGTGTAGCCCCATATAGAAGGCAAACGTTGGAAATTCACAGTACAGACGAGAATGGAATAAAGGTTTGGAAATGTAGTATTACAGAGGAATGATGCAGATGGTTACACCGCATAACGTGGAGGAACTAAATCTAGTGGGGGAGAAAAGACGTATATGGCGGTTCTTGACTAAAAGAACATACCATTACAAATGGAATTAGGTTGCAGTACTAACGCAGGAATTAGGTTGCGGTAATAACGCAGGGGTGAATAAACTTGCACAGTACATTTTAACAAGGAGAGTTACATCCAACTAGTCCTCGAGTGAAGACAACACCAAAAGTGAAATGCATAAGCCAAGTTAGGAGTCAGCTGGCGAGCGTGGGTGTCGGATCGCCTCACGAGCCACATTAAGTCTCTGCAGGCTCCGAGGCGCTGCTTCGCGCTGGCGCGTCGCCTCCGGCGGTGCCCCTCAAATATCTCGGGTAGGCAACCTGCCGCGCGTAATCGTTGCGCGAACACTCGATCTTGTAGGCTGCGTGCTCCCCAGATATTGGCACTGCAAGTAGATGCGTTTCTAAAAAAAACTCTGCATTGCTTTTAGTTTACTCTTGGCGACGGTCTAAAAACAAATATTTTCACACTGGAGTTGCTAGGCATATCAGCAAACGTTTTTCCATGGCGAAGCGTCTACGTGATACATTATGTAAACACCTAAGCAGGAGTGAACATGCAGCTACAAATAAGTAAGCGCTGTAGACGGCCTGCTAAAATATATTAAGTCCAAACGTTTGGACATTATAAACAAACTTGTACCAATATTCATACTTCCATTTGTTGGCTGTTCTTCTTCTCCTTCTTTTCCCTTTCTTTCCATATCTCGGTGGTGTCGGCATTGTTACATGGGTTTTGGCAATGTTTGTGACAGTTGGTGGCCTGATACCCTCCCTGACCCCACCATTCTCCCATGGATGGTATCTGTATACCTAGTCTGTCTATATGTAGAGTAAACCTCATGTTCAAGTTTGAGAACGTTGTCCAAATTTTTCGAACCGTGTATCGGAGCCGGGACGTGTGTATCAATCAAGTAATCACCAGCTGGACGTGGGAAACCTCCAAAAAGCCACATATAAACTGCCTGACCCACCAGCCACCTTCGGTGGTCTGTCAGGTGGATTCATTCCGGGGCTGGCTCGCCTCCCCGAATCCCCGAAAATGACACGTTAACGCGCTCTGCTCTGCAGATGGGTCAAGTGCCATTTGTTGACTACAGCAAAATTAACCTGCAGGTCTTTCTGAGAAAAGCTCACGTCTCAGGCAGCGTCTGTGTGCGACATACCTGTGTCTTTCGTCTTCCTCGCCATACCTCGACCCCTACACAGAAGTTTTGTAAACTCCTCTATACGTTTTGTGACACTGTAGTGAATTCAGGAATAAAAACAGATGCGCCTCGAGAATTCAGATATTTATTTATTCTACGTCCAGAATCAAACAGTAAAATTAGTACATGGCTGCTTGCTTTAGTTGCAGCGTCAGTTGCTAACAGTAGATTTTAATGTTGAAATATATGCAGATCCAAATGTTTACAATTCAGTCTGCCATCAATACAACGACTATTTCGTAGATGACGAGCCCAGACCGCTATAGAAGTCTGTAAATGTTATGAATACACAGAAAATGGGCTGCGTGCACCGATGTTTGAAATTTAGTAGACTCACCACCGGAGCTCCAGAGAGGGGATGTTTCACATCATTGGCAGTGACGTAAGCGTTCGTGGCAGCGCCCTCATGCCACGGCGGTGGCTGTAAGAAAAGCGGCGGCGTGACTGGCGCCGTGAGTATTTTAAATGGTGGCCGATACCACAAGAAGCGGACTAGAACGTGCAGAGAGGAGATTCTTCACTAAATAAGTCTAGTGGTATTAAACATAGTCCTTAATCTGCCAATATACCTCTGAAGTACAGCACTGCATTGAAGAGAGCGACCAGATGTGGCGTTAGAGAAGGATGTATACACTTACGTGAACTGATGAGATAAGAAATAAGGATGTTCCCCGGAGATACGGTGAGGAAAGGAATATGTGGAAAATACTGAGTACAAGAAGCTACAGGGTAACAGGAGATCAGAGAAAAATTTACATGCTACTAGATGGAAATGTCGAGGGTAAAAACTGTAGACCAAGGCAGAGACCGCAGTATATCAAACAAATAATCGAATTAAGCGCTACTCTGAGATGAAGAGGTTGGCACGGGAGAGAATGTCGTGGCGGGCCTCAATAAACTAGTTAAAAGGCTGATGGCAGTATACAGGGCCTCCGTAATTAAAATTCCAGCTTCAAAACGCTGTAAAAGGAGAACCACTGCTCAGAATGACGTCAGATCTTAACAGCATATTATAGACTCAAGAGGAAACGTCATGGGACAAAAACAATTTTTTTGTGAAAATTTGGCTCTGTAAGCGGCAGAACATGCACACCAACTGGCGCCCGGCACACAACTTTCCCTCAGTTTACGTCGGATAGCCCTACAAGACTGTCTCCGTGAAGGATCGCGCTGCTGGTAAAGCTCTTTTACAAGTACATTGACTGTGCGCCAGTAGCCCTCGAGATGTTCCGGCTTCGCAATCGTATGAAAAACGGCACTGGTCCGATGTCTGCTAAGGGTGTGGGGAAAATAATTACAAAATTCGAAGAGACATGTTGTTTTGAAGTGCGCTGTGGCAGAGGGAGGGAGGCAGTTGATTCGACATCTGTCGAAGATGTTGCCAGTTGGAAGAGGGGTCGAGTGGTTGTATGCAAACATACAGTGCACGAGGAGTTGCCCGAACGTTGTACATGCCCCCGAGCACGGTGCAAAAATTCCACGAAACATCATGCATTGCTATCCATACAAACTCACTCAGTGCGGATGCACACGAATGTCCTGAACTCTTACTGGACTCGGTGGGTTGTCTGCCGCGAGTAACGGGTATAATGGCAGGGGCACTACGAATCTAGTGCGTGGACTATAAGTTGAGAATGTGGGTCTCACGGGGAGCGTGACAGCGATAAATCCCTGCAGTCGTACTATCGTATGTGACCTCGGTGGCTCAGATGGATAGAGCGTCTGCCCCGTAAGCAGGAGATCCCGGGTTTCAGTGCCGGTCGGGGCACACATTTTCAACTGTCCTCGTTGATGTATATCAACGCCCGTCAGCAGCTAATGGTATTGATTTAATTATAATTTCAAACTCACTCATGTTCTAGCACCAAGACAAACGTTCGCTCTGGCACTACTTGCTCGCACTTAAATGGACAGCGAGTGGCCATAGATGATACTGCGGACAGATGAGGCCCATTTCCATCTCCAAGGACATGTCAGTTGGCAGATTTGCGGAATATGGGCAACCGGTACCACGTAATTCTGTACAGGTGTCTTTGCGGTGCGGGTGGACGGCAACGTTTGTCTTACGGCAGTATTTTTTCGAGGAGATGAGTCCTTCGGGTCGTGCTACCTGTACTGGTAAACGCTGTTAGACTCTTGTGTGCACCTACAACATTTCAACCCTTCAACATCGTGGAGGTGTAGGTACGATCATTTTTCCGCAAGATGCCGTTCCTCAAACATTGCTCAGCCAGTGAAGTGGCTGGTGTAGAGGCATTTCCGAAATGCTCGAATTATCATCCAAAATTTCTCTACTGCCTATATCACATCAGCTTAGTTCGTGAGATTTCTGGCTGTGTAGTTACGTAAAAGATGTTGTTTCCAGTGCTCGAATTACCAACGTATAAAGCATGCAGTGCTCATCGTTAATGAACGTAACCCCCAAGACGCTCCGACCTGTTGTAGAACGTGCTGTTTCTCGATTTCAACTAATGACAGAAAACGGTGGACAGCATGTTGCACATGTCTTGCGCCAGTCTCGCAGCAGGTAGAAACCGACCTCATTCTGGTTTTTAAGTGGTTTTTGGCCTCAGAATAACTAAGAAACCGATGTAATTTTGCTTTTTATGTGTATTTTTTGGCTCCGGGAAAATTAAAAACCAGTATCATTTTGTTTTTTATGCCGTTTTTGACCTTAGGACAACGAAAAATTGATTCTGTCATCCGATTACGGCCTTGCCGTGATGGATGGGCTTACCTAAATAACAGTGCGACAAATATCGACTCAAACCACAGCCATGGTATTGCGATTCATCTGTCATTTGTATCCAATCCCATTTGCATTAAGACGCTTCAGTGCCATCTGTTGGTAAAATTTCCGTTGAGTTTTGTTTTTGTTCCATGACGTTTCCCCTCTCCGTCAATGGTACGCTGTTCAAATTCGACGTCATTCTGAGCAGTGGTTTTATTTTTACAGCGTTTTAAAAGTGGAATTTTAATTATGGACGCACTGTTTATAGCTTTACTGATAAAGATGTTGATGTATTTGAAGTGCAAGACTGTGAAGAAAGTGTGGGAGAAAAATAAAATTTCAAACACAATTAAAATATATAATTATAATTTTTATATAAGTTTTTGAAATGACTGAAAAACCTTAGTTTTTATTCGTAATTTGAATTTTAGTTGAGAAGTCTGTATTTAATCCCTATCTAAGGTTCACAGATGGTTATATAAGGCAGGCTGCCTCACTAAACAGCACTAGTCATGGTACAAGTCTACCACTGAATTGACATGATACACTGTATCGAAGTCGTAAATATGGTGTGTATTCTTTTTTCTGTACACTATGTTAATGTATTTCTGGGAGAAATATTACATCGCAATTGTTATGATCATTTGACAGATTCTGATGATGCCTGTAGCCGAAACACTCTAAAGTTTTTATTTTTTTAAAATAAAAATTCCCATCAAGACGGGCAATTGTATTGAAATATAAATATGCTCTGCAGGCAACAGCAGAGATCTGCAGAGATTCTGTTTATTTTACCATGTAATCAATGTGCACAGTTTCGCCGACCGCTGACGCCATTCCTATCAGAGAAAAATATCTTCTGGACCGCGTCATTACATACCAGCGCATTGTAAATTGTTTTCGACATTAAGAAGCCGACTCCGGAAAAATCTTCCTGGCAATGTCACACAAATAAATCGCAACTCTGACTTCAAAAGAGAGCTAATGTACCTGTCTCCTAGAACAACATTAACGTCTGACTTTCCTCTGATACATACCCTTTACCCCATTACCTATAAATGGCTTCGTTTCCCACCACAGATCACCCGTTTCCCAAACTCCGCATCTGGTCAAGTCTTAAAACTAGCTACTTTATGTCGAGATGTCAGAAGTCATTCGTAGCAATACGCACATATGCAGATGGCAGTAGTATAGCGTACACAAGGTATAAAAGTGCAGTGCATTGGCGAAGCTGTCGTTTGTACTCTGGTGATTCATATGAAAACAATTCCGAGGTGGTTATGGTTGCACGGCGGAATTAAAAGACTTTGAACGCAGAATAGTAGTTACAGCTAGACGCATGGGACATTCCCTTCTAAAATCGTTAGGAAACTCAATATTCCGAGATTCATAATGTCAAGGTGGACATCGCCAGTAGCCGACGACCTTAACGACCGAGAGCAGCGGCGTTTGTGTACAGTTGTCAGTGCTAGCAGACAAGCAACACTGCATGAAATAACCGCAGAAATTAATGTGGGACACACGATGAACGTGTCCGTTAGAACAATGCTGCGAAATTTGGCGTTAATTGGCTAAGGTGGCAGAAGGCAGACGCAAATGCATTTGCTAACAGCACGGCATCGACTGCAGTGCCGCTCCTACGCTCGTGACCATATTGGTTGGCTCCTAGACGACTGGAAAACCGTGGCGTGGTCACACTGGTCCAAATTTTGACTGATAAGAGCTGACAGTAGCGTTCGAGTGTGGCGCACAACCCAGTTGTGGACAAGGCTCTGAGCAAGCTGTTGGTTGCTCCATTACGGTAAGAACTAAATTTTCCTGGAATGGACCAATTATTGACTGGAAATGGTTATGTTCGACTATGGAGCCCCTTTTTTGTAAAAAGAACCGCCTTTTCTCGCTGCAACTCAATTTATTTCTCCCATTTGCGTTCCGCCTTTTTCCTACTCTATGAAATCTTCAGTTGGATCTAGGACGATACAGTTTTGATATTTCTAGATTATCAAACAGTCAGGTCGCGTTTTTATATAAATAAGTAATTACTTACAGTTTGTTGGTATCGGCGTTTTATTTACAAAAAAAAAAGTATTTCCGCCCTTACTGCGGAGGATGGCGACGAAAACAAGCTTGTTGCCTGGAGACCATGTACAGCTATTCATGGAGTTCATGTTCCAGAATATCGACAGAATGTTTACAGATGACAATGAGCCACCTCACTGGACCGCAGTTGTTCGCAATTGGTTTGAAGAACATTCAGGACAGGAATCATTTCGCCACCCACATCGCCCGACATGAATCCCATCGAACATTTATGGGTCATAATCCGGAGGTCAGTTCGTGCACAAAATTCGACTATGGAGGCAGCGTGGCTGAATATTTCCGCAGAGAACTTCCAACAACTTGTTGAGTCCATGCCACGTCGATATGCTGCACTACACTGTGAAATGGGGATACGATACGATATTAGGGAGTATTCCATGACTTTTGTTACCTCACAGTATAAACTCTCACACGTTGTACTGTCAGTGATGATCAAATTTCGATATTCTGCAATCTGTTACTGCTATTATTTTTTAAACCCTCGTCGCCAATTTTGTAAAGGCCTCGTCGCAACTGCTGTGGAGGCCGAGCTGCCACTATATTTATGGTAGGCCGAGCTCATGGGTTCGTGAAACACCTTCTGGTGCAGTACACCGTTAAGACATTTTCTCGTTGCCACTATTACACAACTATTCCCCAGTGTCAGGTAACAGGGTAGGGGAACGAAGGTTCTACAACACTACAACAAATTAGTAACAAAGTTATGCAAATAAGGTAAGAGGTTTATTTATCTTTGAGTCTTGACAAATAAGAATTCTGCGACAGTGCTTGTAATGGAACACAAAAAGTCCTCAATGGCTAACTGGCTTCTGACAGAAGTTGTCCGGTCATTGGCCGACTGTACTCCGCCAGCAATTGGACGAGGCGAATTCGATATCTTCATCCTCAGCGCCACCACGGCGCTAGTAGAACTTGCGCCAAGTGGCGAGTCTCTGCGACACTGGCACCAGCTCGAATCTTTGCATCTGTGGTGCTTTCGCCCCGATTGTATCTTTTTCGGACGACACAGCATTTATAACTATTATTATTAGTAGCAGTAGTTTAGTAGTAGCGGTACTGCTTATTATATGCTTGCCAATGTTGCCATTGAGAATGACATTTCATAGGCCTATATGGTTATCATCCGGCCACTTCTATTGTTAACGTCATTGTTATTATTTACAACACTAATTAATGTAGTTCTTCAATAAAACTGAGAAACTTGATCAGATTAAATAAATTTGTTGTTGTTGTTTTTGTTTTGGCCTTCAGTCCCGAGACTGGTTTGATCAGTTGTAACATGTGCAAGCTTCTTTATCTCGGAGTAACTACTGCAACCTACATCCTTCTGAATCGGTTTACTGTATTCATGCCTTGATCTCCGTCTACGATTTATACCCTCCGCGCTTCCCTCCAATACTAAATTGATGATCCCTTGATGCCTCAGAACGTGTCCTACCAACCGATCCCCTCTAGTCATGTTGTGCCACAAACTCCTCTTCTCCCCAGTTCTGTTCAATACCTTCTTATTAGTTACGTGATCTACTCATCTAATCTTCAGCATTCTTCTGCAGCACCACATTTCGAAAGCTTCTGTTCTCTCCTTGTCTAAACTACTCATCGTCCATGTTTCACTTCCATACAGGGCTACACTCCATACAAGTAATTTCAGAAAAGACTTCCTGACGCTTAAATCTATACTCGATGTTAACAAATTTCTCTTCTTCAGAAGCGCTTTCCTTACCATTGCCAGTCTACATTTTATATCCTCTCTACTTCGACCATCATGAATTATTTTGCTGCCCAAATAGCAAAACTCATCTACTACTTTAAATGTCTCACTTCTTAATCTGATTCCCTCAGCATCACCCGATTTCATTCGACTACACTCCATTATCCCTGTTTTGCTTTTGTTGGTGTTCATCTTATATCCTCCTTTCAAGACACTATACATTCCGTTCAGCTGCTCTTTCAAGTCCTTTGCTGTCTTTGACAGAACTGTAATGTTGTTGTTGTTGTGGTCTTCAGTCCTGTCAATGAAAGCTTGCTCCTCTGCACTGCGGCAACCACCCACGCGGAACCTGAAGCATCCCACTTCACTCCAACAACCTCAAAATCACATGATCTGAACGTACGCTCTCTTCATCAAGGTCCATTAGTTACTGCTGGATTCGATTTCTCCTCTTCACTTCAACCATAGCCCTACACCTTCTTGCCGGCCGTGGTGGCCGAGCGGTTCTAGGCGCTTCAGTCCGGAGCCGCACTTCTGCTACGGTCGCAGGTTCGAATCCTGCCTCGGGAATGGGTGTGTGTGATGTCCTTCGGTTAGTTAGGTTTAAGTAGTTCTAAGTCCAGGGGACTGATGACCTCAGATGTTAAGTCCCATAGTGCTCAGAGCCATTTGAATCATTTGAACCTACACCTTCTTCTTTGTTAGGTTGTTGTTGTTGTTGTCTTCAGTCCAGAGACTGATTTGATGCAGCTCTCCATGCTACTCTACCCTGTGCAAGCTTCTTCATCTCCCAGTACCTACTGCAGCCTACATCCTTCTGAATCTGCTTAGTGTACTCATCTCTTGGTCTCCCTCTACGATTTTTACCCTCCATGCCTCCCTCCAATTCTAAATTTGTGATCCCTTGACGCCTCAGGACATGTCCTACTAACCGATCCCTTCTTCTAGTCAAGTTGTGCCACAAACTCCTCTTCTCCCCAATCCTATTCAATACCTCCTCATTAGTTATGTGATCTACCCACCTAATCTTCAACATTCTTCTGTAGCACCACATTTCGAAAGCTTCTATTCTCTTCTTGTCCAAACTATTTATCGTCCATGTTTCACTTCCACACATGGCTACACTCCATACAAATATTTTCAGAAACGACTTCCTGACACTTAAATCAATACTCGATGTTAACTAATTTCTCTTCTTCAGAAACGCTTTCCTTGCCGTTGCCAGTACATTTTATATCCTCTCTACTTCGACCATCATCATTTATTTTGCTCCCCAAATAGCAAAACTCATCTACTACTTTAAGTGTGTCATTTCCTAATCTAATTCCATCAGCATCACCCGACTTACTTCGACTACATTCCATTATCCTCGTTTTGCTTTTGTTGATGTTCATCTTATACCCTCGTTGCAAGACACTATCCGTCATCAGCATATCTCAAAGTTTTTATTTCTTCTGCCTGGACTTCAAGTCCTACTCCGAATTTTTCTTTTGTTTTCTTTACTGCTTGCTCCAATATACAGACTGAATAACATCGGGGATAGGCAACAACCCTGTCTCACTCCCTTCTCAACTACTGCTTCCCTTCCGTGACTATCCACTCTTGTAACTGCCATCTGGTTTCTGTACAATTTGTAAATAGCCTTTCACTCCCTGTATTTGACCCCTGAAAATAATTTTTTAAAAAAATAAGTGTCATCATAAATAAAAATTAAGATTAAAGTGCCTCATTTTGTCAGGTCATATAGGATCTACTGTTTTTACGGTTAGGCATATTTATTTCATTTTACCTCTGTGGCCCTGCCGCTTCAGTCTCCGGTTAAACTAAGGGAAGGTGTGCGCCACCGTTTGTGGATCGAGTGGTTCTTAATGAACAGTTACAGTTACGTAACAAAAATTTTTTCAATGGCTTCAAACCTTTACTGAAGTATCCTTAAAAGATATTTTCCATCCATGTCAATTTTTCCTCGTGTTTTTTCTGACATTTTGTTTTCCTCCCCGTACTGTTATTGCAATTTAATCAGTTACTGTATTTTACCCTAACAAATTACTGAAAAGATTTTTCATAATTTCTTGCAGCTTTTAAATTATAATAAATCTTCATACCATAAAATGTTTAAAAGTTGGAGACACATCTGCTATACAAACTGCTGTATCCTTTCTATCACGTAAAGCAGATGTCACCAATTTTCATCACTAGATGGTGTTACACCTCATGTCCACATCATAGTATAGCCGGCACACGCGCCACCCTGTCTGATGCCACCTGTTTCGGTATACACAAGCAGCCCTTAGCGGCAATCTTTAATTTTTAACTGGAAATGACAGTAAAACTTTTACGTAGGATGTTTTATTATGTGACGTGGCCTTTTTGGTGTTAAAATTGTATGACGAGAGCTGTTATGCTCAACTTTTTACGTATGTAAGTACATCTTTGTATACGAATATTATTACTATTTGTATTTTTCTTATTAATGACTATCTTTGTATCCCCCCTTATTTCGGTTATATGAATTTTGATGAAGATTCCCTTCGTTTAGGAGTCGAAACCATGGTCAATTCGACTATAAAATCCATTGCAACCAGTGGGCTGTCTTTACAATAAATATATTCTGATTAGGTTAAGAGTACGTTGTTTAGATTTAGGTTGTTTTGGGTATCACACTGAAACGGCAAAGAAACTACCATGAGTATTCAAATACAAATATATGTTAACAGGCAGAATAAGGCGCTACGGTCGGCAACGTCTACACAAGAATACAAGTGCCTGGCCCAGTTGTTAGATCGGTTACTGCTGCTGCAATGGCAGGTAATCAATATTTAAGTGAGTTTGAATTGTGTTGTTGTCGGCGTATGAGCGATGGGACGCAGCATCTCCAAGGTAGCGATGATCTGGGGATTTTCCCATGCGCCAATTTCACCAGTGTACCGTTAATAACAGCAATCCGGTAAAACATCAGATCTCAGGCATCGCTGCAGCCGGAAAAAGATCCTGAAGAGAATCGTTCAACGTGGCAGAAGTGCAACCTTCCCCCAAATTGTTGCTGATTTCAGTGATGGGCCGTCAGCAAGTGTCAGCTTGCGAACCATTGAACGAAACATCATCGATATGGGCTTTCGGAGCTGAAGGCCCACGCGTGTACCATTGACGACTGCACGACACAAAGCATTAAGCTTCGCCCAGGCCCGTCGACACCGATATTCGACTGTTGATGACTGGAAACATGTTGTCTGGTCGGACGAGTCTCGTTTCAAATTGTATCTAGCGGATGGACGTGTATGGGTATGGAGACAACCTCATGAATCCATGGACCCTGCATGTCAGCAGGGGACTGTTCAAGCTGGTGGAGACTCTGTAATGGTGTGGGGCGTGTGCAGTTGGAGTGATATGGGACCCCTGATACGTCTAGTACGAGTTTGACAAGTGACGCGTACGAAAGCATCCTGTCTGATCATCTGTATCCATTGATGTCCATTGTGCATTCCGACGGACTTGGGCAATTCCACTTGGACAATGCGAGACCCGTCCAGAATTGCTCCAGGAACACTCTTCTAAGTTCAGACACTTCGCTGGCCACCAAATTCCCCAGCCATTATTGAGCACATCTGGGATGCCTTGCAACGTGCTGTTCAGAAGAGATCTCTACCCACTCGTACTCTTAAGGATTTATGGTCAACCCTGCAGGATTCATGGTGTCAATTCCCGCCAGCACATTTCAGACAACAGTCGAGTCCATGCCACGTCGCATATATTGCGAGTAGTAGATAAGGTAGCGTAAGATTCATTTATTATTTGATGCTCTGGAAGTCGATCTTTGAATTGTTTCGTCCCCAGTGCCTTTCTTGTATTTATAAATTGTGGTTGTAAATAGATTGTCAATAATCGATTAGTTTTGGCAGGTACGAGGTTTGTACAGAGTCGGACCTCGCACTTGACAACGCATACGCGCGGCACACAGCTATGGAGGCGACTCGGGACAGGGGAATGAGGGGCTGGCCAAGAGTCAGTCGGTGCGGACAGCTGACGCATTCCGCGTGCACACCAGCAACACTTGATGCAGCGGGGCTTCCAAAGCTTGTGGCCCTGCATACCTGGCCAGAAGCAGCGATGGAAAGCTAAAGTAATGGCTTGTGTCCCTGCAGGGTGTGTCTGATGTTGATAAACTTGGGAGGTAGCAGACAGCATGGCACAGGCGGGTTGCACAGCCACAGTGCGCTTCTCCTGGGACCCACCACGCTGGAGGTTTTCCTGAAGGCTAAACACTTTCTTAACAGACCGTCTGACATGATTCACAACAGCAATGTCTCTCTGTAATTAGACACAACAACCTGTAGAGATTCCTTCTTGGTGACTGAGTTCCTGTGACTCATTCATTATCTTTGGTCAGGTTGTTACCAAAACCGGCTTTATGCCATGAGGTTACTTGCAGCGTGCACGAACACATCATTTGCTTCTAGCGAGAGTAGCCTACTGGTATTAGCTATGAAAACTGAACCGATCAGGGGCATTGGTATATAATTTTAACTGGAATCTTGGATAGCGACAACACGTCAGATGTGTTACTCATTCCTTTCTTTTTGAACGTATTCTGTACAACATGGAGCTACATCTAATTCAGTGTCAGTCTTGTGAGCCACTCAGAGACAAGGAAGGCAACTGCAGGAAGTACACAATAGATAGGTCGCATCAGGACAATTTGGTGGGGCCGTTGTGACAGCTGTCCCACACCCAGAAAGAAACTGCGGAGAGGTCCCCACAATTGCTCACTGAGTCTTGAACAGCACGCTTATCCAACAGCTTCTTCCACGTGTTACAACTCATCTTAATGGTGAGAGTATTGTTTGCAGTGCAATAAAGAGTCATTGTGAAGTCATGTAACACTTTCAGTGTTACGGTTACGAGCTTATAACGTTACCATTTATCACCTTGCACAAATGTCATCTTAAAGTTTTCCTACAAACTAATGCAGGGTGCATCAAAAAGAATCATCCGATTTAAAAAAATATGTGCGTGAACAACATACTGCTGGACATATCCGAAAGAACATATACCATCTTTAAGGCTCAAGGCCATTTGAACATCTTCTGTGCGGATGCACAAGCAGTGCCCGAACTCTTAGGGGAATCGGCAAAAAGCCGCGAGTGATGAGAATAGTGGGCAGAGGCACTAAGAATATAGTGCGGGACAATACGTTGAGAATATAGATCTCACGGAGGGCGTACCAGAGATAAGTCCCTGTAGTCGCACTATCCTCTGTGTCCTCGGTGGATCAAATTGATAGAGCGTCTGCCATGTAAGCAGGAGATCCCGGGTTCGAGTCCCTGTCGGGGCACACATTTTCAACTGTCCCGATGACTTATATCAACGCCTGTAGGCAGCTAGGGGTATTCATTTCATTGTAATTTCATTAATAACTGCTCCCCGTGCCCTTCCTCCTGGGTATGGTGTGGATCCTCCTACAGCGCAGAGCATCGGACGATGGCATGAAAAATTCAGAGAAACACGTTCTTTGTGAAAAGGTGAATCGCCGGGCTGTCCCAGAGTTTCTAACACAGACGTCGAACGCATCCGCCATAGTTCCACAAGGAGTCTGCAGAAATCCGTCCGAATGCAGCTGAACAGTTCAGTATGCCCCTGATGTCATTTTGGCGTGTGTTGCGTCGACGTTTACACATGAAACCGTAGAAAATTCAGTTACTGCAAGCTCTTCTTGAGTTCTATAACTTCGTCTCAGCAAGCTGAAGGATGGTAGTTTTCTTCCACGCTTAGTGTTTACCGACGAGACAACACTCCATTTAAATGGATGAACAGTCATAATGCAAGAATATGTGGTACGTAACAGCCACATGAAGTTGTCCAACATGAGAGGGACTTACCAAAATTTAATGTGTTTTGTGCAGTTTCACAGAAAAAGGTGTATAGTCCATTTTTCTTTGCCAAGAAAACTCTTCCAGGAAGTACATATCTCTATATGCTTGAGAACTTTCGTTTCCACGCAACTGGAGCCTGATTCGACAGGATGGGGCAGAGCGACACTGGCATCTGGAAGTGCCGGAATTTTGAAATCAAAGGATTACTGCACGACAGATGATTCAGCCTTACAGTACTAGCGTCCAATTTCAGCGGACCTGACTGTATATGATTATTTCTTGTGGAGGTTTATAAAATATTCTGCTTGTGTTACCAACAATAATGAACTAAGACATCGTATAACAGCAACTGTGGAAGCTGTAACTCAAGACATGTTTGTTGCAATGAGGGAACAATTTGAATACCATACAGACCTACGCCGTGCTTCTCAAGGGGGGCATATTGGATACCTACGAAATGCTATAAAAGAAAAACTTTTTGCGTTTCCCGTTTATCAAAAAACAAAATTAATTCTATATGTTTATTAGTTTCAGAAATATAGACGTGCCAAATCGGATGATTCTTTTTGATGCAACATGTATATTAGTCTTATTGTATATTGTAATACTTACTCTGTTCTTAGGCTGACACTCGACATACATTCATTGTCTGTTGCTTTAATATGTATCCAGCTTGAGCAGTTATCCCTCATGCAGCTATTTCACATTATTAAGTTAATATGTTTCCCTTCATGTAATATCGTATATGGTGACACACTTGTAACAATTATTTTGTTCAGGTCCATCTATAAATTTCATGTTTAACTTTCTGTTTAGACAATATAATGCTCATTAATTAATCATTTACCTGCTTGAAGTTTTATGTAGACATGTCATGTTTCACCTGTAAGCTACCAGCAGTTATTGAATTTTTCATAAGTGAATGAGTGTTGACGTAAGGAGATAACCCAATGTTGGACCATAAGTAAAATATAAGACCCGTTTCGTGGAACTGGAATAGGGGAGTTCTCAGCTTTGTGGAGGTACAGAATTTCTTCAATATTTTAAAAACTGTTTTGCATATTTATTCTCTGGTCTCAGTAAGTAAGTCAGGTTTTATAGCTGAATATATTCCATTTGAATTCTAGCTATTTTAATTGTCTAACTATGTGACTGTGGCCTATCAGCATCAAACATGGCCTTCAGTCCCATGTGCAACGTATGTTAGATACGTATCAGTATCTACTGGAACCCTGAAAATGTTTCCGAGTTGATTTTTGGTTTGTCTTCCCCCATGGTTGACAAAGTTGTCCCCTTTCCTTGTTACTACGTTTAGAGTGACTCACAAGCAATCGATCACTTACAATTCAAATTTTTGATTGGTCCTTTAGACCCACCTTTCTTTAACTTTACTTATTCAGTTGAATTGATAATCACAAACTTTGGTCAATGAGATTATTAGAGAGGGTTGACAGTGACTATAACGCTGAATCCAATCACAGTTACTTGACGTGGAGGAGACAAGCACTTGTTTCTCGTAGGGCACAATGAGTCAGGAGTAGAGGTCCTCGGTATATTGTCCCTGCAGCCAGAGAAAGAAAAAAGTTCTTACAACTTCTTTCGCAGAGTTGCGTAGGAGTGTGAGAACGACAAACGTTCCCAGATGAGGAGATGCGCAGTCCTTTATTTTGGTATGGGGATTTATGCTGTTTCCTCCTTCCACTAAGAGTGGTATCAGCTTCACTCTCTGAATAATTTGCTGTGTGCTCCACGAGGTTTCTGGAACTTGTAGAATAACAGTGTGTAGATTCGAGCCGGGCGGAGTGGCCGTGCGCTTCTAGGCGCTACAGTCTGGAACCGAGCGACCGCTTCGGTCGCAGGTTTGAATCCTGCCTCGGGCGTGGATGTGTGTGACGTCCTTAGGTTAGTTAGGTTTAATTAGTTCTAAGTTCTAGGCGACTGATCATCTCAGAAGTTAAGTCGCATAGTGCTCAGAGCCCTTTGAACCAGCCATTTTGTTGATTCGACCGGGATTCGTGACATCAGAAATTGTCATAGTGGATAGCTTGCCGTTGTGCTGGGATCGGAGGAACACTCTTTTCCTGTCTAGTAGAGGAAAGTTGTGTGGTAAGCGAAGTGATACACAGTTGGTGCAGCAGGGTTTACAGGTGGCCTTTTTAGTTTTCTTGGCGAAAACTCCAGGCGAAATTTTTTGTAGCCTGGCAGAGTGTGTGAGGAGCAGGGGATTCAGTGGCGAACCACGGAGGCGTACGGATGCGACACAGTCGTTCTCTCCAAAAGAGATTTGGATTTTTGAACTTGGAGTCTGGTCACGAAGGTATATCCGACTTGACACTGAGACTCACTGGGCATTGCGTATCGAGTTTTCTACACGCATATGGTTAGCATTTCACAGCACCGGCACTAGGAATCATTAGAGTGAATACTCTTACCCTGCTGCAAGCCCACAGCAACAGCGGTTGCTGTCCGACTAAAGTGCACTATAGTGGTTTGTAGCACAGGGGTGGGTTGTGATTTTGATATATTGTGAATTGACAATCTCTGCTATGGCTGACCGCCCTCAGACATTAGACCAAAATTATTTAATTGCGTGTAACTGAATAATGTTCTTAGATAACCTATGCAGGATCAGTGGGGTAAAGACTAATCCTAGTTAAATAAGAATAATAGGATGATATAAAAATATTTATTACAAAAAATCAAGGTAGTTGGAAAAAAATCTTAGCCTCACTTTTCACGACAGGAACACTTAAATGGTTGATACTGCCTAGCCTCTTAGTTCACCCTGGCTGGCACTGACAACTGAGCGCTTAGAGAACAATTTAGAGGAATTGAACGCTTTAATGTTACGGTTCCCTGTTTCTCAAGCCTTGGTGCGTATTTCACCATAAATAGTTGAGGGGAGAGAAAGTCTGTGTATTCATATGCGGAAGACTGCAGTCGTTGTGGACACGAATTATCATGAGCAGAAATGAATTTAACTACACAGAGAACGTGTGGTTGCTCCTCAAAACTGCAACTTCTGAAGTTGTTCAAGTACAGAGTTCGTTATGAATCAAGACAATCTGCTTGCAGAGAAACAAAACGATTCTGCTTCAAGTGGCATAATCGGCACTTTCTGAGACTAAGTTTGCGAGCGATCACTAGACGCTTTTCCGGCAATGCCACTAACAAATTAATGCTCTTTTCTGAGACTAAGTTTGCGAGCGATCACTAGACGCTTTTCCGGCAATGCCACTAACAAATTAATGCTCTCCAGCAATGTGTGTCAGCTAGATACCTACCAGGGAGCCCCACGACACATTCTTCCTCGATGTTAACAAATCTCGGTTCAATAATGTAGATTCTCAACTCCGCCAATGACAACCTTCGTTACAAACTGATTTCCTTCCACTCTTTCTAGACGTGGAACTGCTGGCCAACGCCGAGCAATTAATACAACATGTTCTACAACCTTCTCGAACAATCTAAAGCAAAGTCCGTCCTAAGGCGCGAGACAGCGCTTCAAATTCTGCGTGGGAAGACTTCTTAACCGTTGATTGCTGGGCATCCGTGTGGCGACAGGGGACGCATTCCAATGGGGCTGAAAAACTGCTGTCGAGTCTTCTTAGATGACTATCTTCACTGCCCCCTTTCAACTTTCGTTTGCACCCTAGACAACGCAAAGCGACGTTCGCTGGGCTGTTCCACATGATGCCTTTGGGGCAGGTTCTAAAACTCTGCCCTTCAACTGCTGAGAGAAAACTCCCACCTTGCCCCTGACCTGTACGAAGTCTGTCGCTTCCTCGGCCCCTCTATATTAGGTCTACAACTTTGATTCCGCCGTTTCGCAATAGACCGCAGTAGCGGCAAGTGGGGTTCAGGTGATTGGTCATATGTGTAATACAATAAGCATACGCATCTGTAAACAAAATGTAGTAAAAATATTAGTCGATTTGTGATTGCATCATAAGGTTATCCTCGCTTAAGTACGTCAACTTACGTGCCCATTTCTCGCCATTTGCGGGAAGTTTTAATTTTCTGCTTTAACATGAAATCTGCGGCTGTGGCTCTTAAATGGCTGGGTAAGACCAATGGTGAGGGAACTTTCAGTGGAAGAACGTGCATAGAATGTTTTCAACGCCTTAAGAGCGGTCATTTTGATGTCGAAGACCGGCATGGCTGTGGAAGACAGAACGTTTTCGTAGCTACTGAAACAGACGAAGACAGTCACAGTACATCGTTATTGAAAGCAATTGATGCGTTCCAGCCCAGCACTGAAACACAAACGGCCACAATGCATCGATAGACACGTAAAGGTAATTTTGCGGCAGGTCAGTGCTCGACCCCATGTCGCAAAACCCGTCAAAATATACACGGAAAAGTTGAAGTGAGAAGTCCTATCCCTCCCGCTGTATTCTCCATACGTTGCTCTCTCTGACTACCACCTTTTTCGATCAGTGGCATACAGTCTGCCTGACCAGCACTTCGATCATATGAACAAGTGCAAAATTGAATCGAGTCATATATCGCCACAAAAGATGCCCAGTTATTCCGCCACTGGATTTGTATGCTATCCGAAAGATGGGAGAATGTAGTGCCCAGAGATGGGTAATACTACAAATCATAATTCGAGAAAAAACGGTGGAAGCAGAGTTGTAGACCTAGTAGTTTGTTAGTGTGAAGCTGTCCCAACCAGTACAATTAATACATTGATAACTCAACCTAACCCAAATGATATAAATATGTTAATAATAATCGACGAATTTATAATCGTGTTAACTGATCATGTAAGGAGGCAAAATACCGCCATCTTACAAGTTTATTTCTGGGTCAGACCGCATTATCCGTTGGTCCAACTTTGTCTACTGCCAGTCATGCAACGTCACTATAGATAAGAGACAGTACAATAAAAGCAATGATTTAACTAATGTTTTTATGAATGAATCTCATGTTATTTAATTATATTTATCATCCAAGTTCACAAGATCCCGTCATCACCTTTGGTTATTATGCTCGAGATAGTAATCTGTCATCATCAGTTTCACTACACAGGGCCACATTTTATAGTCATTTGCGTTAACATCGGTTGTGTTTAGTTTAATAGGCAGCGTCACTGAACTGGTGGATCTGTGTCTGAGTGTTATTGAGATATTAACACGCCTGCCCACCAGACAGACATCTTTTAATCTGTTCTGGACCAGTTCCTAGCTTCCATTGTTTTCACTAAAGACATCTTGTCTGCAGCAGCAACACTTCTGTTACTCTGATTCTTCTAACAAATTGCACTGACTGTTATCGCAATGCATTCGACTGTAAATACATCTCGAGAAATTTGGAAAATTACTCGTTCAAGAATCAATGAACACCAAAAGTAACGTACTATGTTTGCTCCCTACTTCAAAGGCAAAAGGAAACCATTCCTAAGTTTTCTTTTTTTGTTTATTACAACTGTATGCTTCGTGAATATTAAATATAAACTTTTGTGCTTAACAGCACCACTAAATGGACTACGCCTGTCAGTGTAGGCTAACCGCTTTGCATCCACGCTTCAACACCTGACCTACTGCCCAAGGAAAAATAAACATTAATGGCTTGCTCTTACCCAATGTACATGGAGGTACTAAGAAACCTATATACATATTTCTAATAGCTATTATTTCTAAAAGCTAAAATTTCTAATAGCTATGACGCAAATACTGATATAACGTTATTCAGTATGCTGCCCTCAGTCAACATAAATATATTTACTTACGCCTGTTACACCCTGTATATTATGAATAACCTGCAGAACGCAGTAGTCCATAATATTTGTGTGTGTGTGTGTGTGTGTGTGTGTGTGTGTGTGTGTGTGTGTGTGTGTTCTAAAAAGTGTATTCCATGTTCCTTGAGGTTGTAGTATGGTATAAATTAATGCATTCTGTAGACCATTCGTAACATCTAAGCGTTTGCAATGGAAGAGGCATGTTTCACAAGTGAAGATAAATAATAAAAAAAAAAAAGAAAAAAAATAAAAAAAAAGAGGTGATCGTAGTTGTTAGGGTACGCCTTTTGGGGCCCATGTTTACTAGTCATTTTTCTTGTTTTGGTTTATGCTTCCACATCGGAAACTTCTTTCTCTACACACTTTTTAGATCACAGGAAATCGCATCATAGAGCCGCCATTGTAAAGAAGGTAAAATTAAAGCCTGCATTCTTAGTGCAGTTCGGTAGAGCGGTGTGTGTCTCCAACGGTGAACGGGAAAAGGCGACATACGACCGCTGTTCAGTCCTACAATATGCCACGACGCGTCATTTCAAACTTGCACTCTGCGCGCATTGTCACTTTATGGCAAGGAAGGAAAGATGTCAGAGTGGGAAGTTGCCCGTCGAACTGACGTACACAACAGTGTACAACCGCTATCACGAGGCACAAAATATTGCAGATTTTTCCAGCCGGTCGGGGTGGCCGAGCGGTTCTAGGCGCTACAGTCTGGAATCGCGCGACCGCTACGGCCGCAGGTTCGAATCCTGCCTCGGGCATGGATGTGTGTGGTGTCCTTAGGTTGGTTAGGTTTAAGTAGTTCTAAGTTCTAGGGAACTGATGACCTCAGACGTTAAGTCCCATAGCGCTCGGAGCCATTTAAACAATTTCTTTGACGTTTTTTCTTGTAGTGATTTCCCGCAGCTAACACCAGCTGACGACCGCTGCTGGAAACTACACCTCGTAGGAAACACGTGTGGAATACACCTGTGCGGTACTGTTTTAGAATTAAGTGGAATCCAACTTGGGTCAGTGGCATAGCTTTCTCTTCAGCGACGCGTCTAATCCTTATGATCGTTGTAGAAGAGTGTGGTGTTTTTTTCCCCCTTTTCCTTTCTTCAGTTAATGTCGATATTGTCCGTATTACGCTAATCTATGTGTTTACTATGTTGGTGGGTAAGTTCGTAACGTTTTTGGTTTCTTCCGATTGTTATGGGTTTATTAATTGTTTGCCATTTTTATTGGTAGTTCACTGTTGCTGTTTGAGTTAACATATTGTCATTTTGTCATGTGGAGATAGTGAGTGGAGCTGTATACGCTAAAAAATGGAGCGCCAAGTGGACAAATCGAACGTTTCCAACATATTCTTCTGTTTGAGTTCAATAGAGGGGTAACAGCGGGGAAGGCAGCCAGAAACATTAGGGTCGTGAATGGAGATAACGCCATTAATCCACAATGATCCTCGTCAGAGTAATCGAAAACTGCCAGATGTGATGAACTGTGATAATTCTACGCTCGTGCGATATTTCCATGCAATTGTCGAAGCGTATTCCTTTCTAATGGTGGCTACCTACATAGGAAGTTGAAGAGAGATGAAATAATACCTGAGTTTCAGGAATAGATGTGAGGAATGTCGGAGAGGAAGGGTGAGGTAGAAAACAAGGGATTTGTCAAGTCATTTGGATGGAGTGATTCAGACAAACCATTTGACACCTGCATCGGTAAGGTCACACCAAGTTTTCAACTAACATCGCCTCAAAAAATCTGTGAGTTTCTGGTGCCGTAGCATTACACAGTGTCTATCGAGCGAGGTTATTACTATGGTTTTGTTATATATGTGTACTTGGTTTCAGAAGTTGTTTCTACCATCTTGGAACACTGTAGAAAAGATAAGCTTTGTAATCTTACAATGTTGACTATACCTGTATATTTCCATATGCTAGTATCACGTGTATGTCCTCTCAAAAAAATTACTGTGCTTTCTTAGTGGAACTCTGTAGCAATAATCACTTCCTAAGAAGACAGACTTTCAGTTTCAGAGTTCGTTGCCCTTAAACATTTTTTCGTTGGCACTAAGGATTTGCGCTTAATAAAACAGCAGATTTTCTGCTCAATATGAGTTTATTAAGTTGCAATACGTGAGTGATGAAGAGATATAGCGTAAAGGTTGTGGGATGCAAAATTTCATAAAAGTTAAAACCAACCTCATAGGAAGTTCATCAGATTATTTATTTAATAACAAAGCTAGGGGGAAAAAAACATTTTGTTGAGGAAAGGCATAATATTATCAAAACAAAATGTTGCGTCAGCATAGGAAACAAAATAACATAAAATAAAATATATTTTTTTTTACATTTCTTACACGACTTACAGTGACTTTGCTGACAGTCTAGAATAGTTAAAATAAAAATAAAAAGTTCATTTGGAATTTCAGAACTCAAAAGACACACAACTGTGAACAAAAAATTATCTTCTTGTAAATTAGATGATTTTGTCACAAATAATTACGCTTCTCGCGTTTGGTAATTAAGTACTTCAGAATCGGAAAAGAAACAGTCTCTACTCCGTTAATATGTACACAAATATTCAAATTAAATACTTCTCAACATAAATACTAAGATATGTACAGACACAGTACAAACATGTAAGTAGTCTCTCTTAGCGTCTAAATTCATAAGAAATCCTCTATATTTACAAATTTTGGCAATGGCGATTTTTTAAGGACGCAAATGTTTTTGACAGACAGTCATTCAATAAATAATATATCTAGGCAGTATCATTTAAATGTGTAACTAAACATAATGTAAAGTGTAACTCAACACGCTTCTAGTGTTATAATCATCTTAAGCGCTAAATTATCTAGATTACAAAAAATATATATATTTATAGCATTATGTCTTGCATATGTACAGCGTTTCTACGAGAACGCTTTCATTCAGTTTTGACTAGTGTCAAGTAATACGCTTTGGGATGACTACACAAACCCTGTACAATTAAACTCAGTCATCTGTAAGGAAAACTACAATAGCTTATGGCATCGGAAGGTACTCTCTTTCTTTTAAATACGAGCGTCGCAGTCGTGTTTCGTTTAATTACAGTAGATTTACAACAGCGGACGTCAGTCTTCAGGGCAGCAGCCGCCACGGCCGGCGCGCCGCAGGTAGGAAGACGAGGGCAGGCGAGGCCCTCCTCGGCGCAACTCTTTGAAAACTATATTGTCTTTAGCGTCTCTCAAGTATTTACACAGACGTATGTACAGAACGCTTTCACTGTTTGCCCAACTGTCTCCGAGATAACTCCCCGGTGTTTGTCGGCGCGTGTTTGCCGTCCTCACAGATAACGCCGGTCCGCTACCCCTCCCAGCGAACACACACGCACGCCACACACACATACATACACACACACGGGTGAAACTCCTTCCCAGGACGATTTACGATCCCTTCGCTCGACCACCCCTGCGCCCAGAGGGGTGTGCGCGCTCTGACCAGCAGGAACAAGGAGCGGGAGGAAGTGGAAACACCTGCTACAGTGTCTCGTGAAAGACAACTGTTCCTTCAGTAGCTTTTCTGGGGGCAAGACGCACAGGATGAAACGAAGGCGGGAACCTGGAAGAGTGGAAGGACAGAGGGATTCATGTAAGAAATGGCGACATTGAAAGATTGGTTGTGTCTGGATACTGACGATTTCTATTACACGGCTGACTTACGCAGTTCCGCATGAAAATGCAGCCGTCGGAAACGAAGGAGATTCTTCATTTGTTGCTTCTCTATATATTAACGGTCCCGAGTAAACGGTATCGATGTGAGAGAAGAATTTTGGTGTTTGTAAACATATTCGTATCATTGGCAATTCCTTTATCAGCAAGTGTGTGAAAAACTATTGAGCAGTACGTAAAAACACAACTGGTTTGAGAGGAAAGAGAAAATGGATCCGTAGCAACAGGGTAAATTGGGAGAAATGCTATGAATGATGTAACAGCAAATACGAAGTACCTGAAGAACCTCTCACCAATGGTGTAAATTCTGAAAATGGCTGGCCTGCGATTTGCCCGTCCACTTGATAATGGCTCGTCCCCCATTTCGTGTATATAGGGAACAACTTAGTCACCAATATATTCGGCTCTAGACTGTTACCTCAGATACACGGTAAATTCATTTGGAGCTTATAGGTAAAGCGTAAAAACTTGTGGAGCAGCGCATGTAATCGAACTCTTAAACTAGATTCGAGTGCGGTGTAAGGCAGTAAGCAGGTTTCATTGCTTGCACAGCATGATCTTGAAGAGTCGTGACCTGCACGTTCGTGATAAACGGAGCTCTTTGTGAGCATGCACTTCAACGCCTACTCATTTCTCCAGGATCTAAGTCTGAACAATAGTTCAGAAGTGCCTAGAAATTGTTTTGCTACAAGCGACCAAACTGGGATGGACCGGCGTCGTTGCAGTTTCTTGTTATACAGCACTGCTGCGCTGAAGAAGATACTTCGATTCTCGATTCCTGAAGAAAGGGCAAGGAAATGGAATTCTGACATAGACTCAAAGTCTTACAGGATTGTCATATGGAGGGGAACTGGGCATGACGAAATGTAAAATGGACACTGCAGTAGGGAAAACAGTGATGGGGTGACTCGTTTGGAGAAAGCGGTAGAGGAGCTGGTGGAGTCAGAGGGCTATCAGCGCTGAGAAGAGGGGTGGTTGACGTGTAAGAGATGAGGGTTTTTGGTAAGCATGCACTACTTCATTTCTCCCGGCTCTAAAGTCGGAACAGTAGATCAGAAGTGCCTAGTTGCTACAAGCAACTACATTTGGGCCAGCGTCGTTGAGTTTCTCGTTACACAGCAATGGCACTGTTGGGACTATCGAGCATGCTGAAGAAGGCCTGTCGGTTCCATATCCCTGGAAAACGGGCAATGAAAGTAAAGTCTGATACAGACACATTCTTAAAGGATGATCATGTGGAGTGGAATTGGGCATGACGAAATGTGAAACTGACACTGCAGTAGGGAAAACGGTGAACGGGAAGAGACATCTGGAGGAATGGGGAGTCAGAGGGCCAGCAGCGTTGAGAAGAGGAATGGTTGACGTGTTGGTGGTGGTGGGGGGGAGGGAGGGGGTGTCCGTAGGGGAGCCGCCTAGAGACACGTGTGGATGGTCTTGACGGTGCGGCAGAGCTTGCACTTGACCTCGCAGCACCAGTGGAAAGTGCACGCGCAGCGCTCCACCACGGTGATCTCCTGCGTGCGGTAGCCGCGCCCGCAGCACATGAGGTCGCAGCCGTCGACGCCGATGGAGGTGTCGTTGCACTGGCGGCCGTGCGTGCCCTGGATGCCGAGGCGCGGGTTGCGCTCGCAGAAGCCCGGCGACGGCTCCAGGTACACGAGGTCCTTGACGCCGGGCGGCTTGTGGTCCGGGTTGTAGGGCCGCAGCTGCAGGTTGTAGCGGCTGCGCTTGCCGCCGCCCGGCGCCGCCGCGTTGCTCAGCATGACGCGCGACGCGCCGTCGAAGCGGTCCTTCAGGTTGTCGCCCACGACGCGGAAGCTGGGCAGCCGCATCCAGCACGTGCGGATCGTGCACGAGCCCGACATGCCGTGGCACTTGCACTCGCGCCGCATCTCCGACACCACGTGCTGCAAGCAAACACAAGAGACTCGTTCAGAATCTGCTCTCGGTACAGTGTAATGCAAGTGATGTCATACAGCATGAAGCGCAGCTGTTGTCTGGTATTTGGTCAGTCAGTGGATGTCGTCTATATCGTTTGAGAAGACAACAAGACTACACACCATGAACTGTTTATCCGTAAGGTACAGAAATTGGTACATCTGAGGTACATGTAGATACAAACATGATTGTGGTTTCAGAAAAATTGGAAGATATATTGAAGAGAACGAGCTTCACAAACTGAGCATGGCAATAACGCGTATGTCCACCACTGGCCTTTACACAAGTAATTATTCGGCTTGGCACTGATTTATATTGCTGTATGTTCTGACGGATGTCATGCCAAATTCTGCTCAGTTGGAACGTTAGATGGTTAAAATCCCGAGATGGTTGGAGGGCGTTGTACATAATGCTCGAAACGTTCTCGATCGGGAAGATATCGGGCGACTTTGCTGGTCAAGGTAGGGTTTAGCAAGCGTTTGAAACTCTCGTTAGCCGGTCGTTGTGGCCGAGCGGTTCTGGGCGCTTCAGTCCGGAACCGCGCGACTACTACGGTCGCAGGTTCGAATCCTGCATCGGGGATGGCTGTGTGTGATGTCCTTAGGTTAGTTAGGTTTAAGTACTTCTAAGTTCTAGGTGACTGATGACCTCAGATGTTAAGTCTCATAGTGCTCAGAGACAAACTCGCAGTGCGCGGGCGGGCATTATCTTGTGGAAATGTAAGCCTAGGCTGACTTGCCAAGAAGGGCAAAAAAGCGAATTTTGAATATAGTCAACATACAGATGTGCTGCACGGGTGCCGAAAGTGGCAACTAAAGGGGTTCAACTAGGAAAAAAATTGGCACCCCAGACCAACATTACTCGTTATCGGACCATACGGCGGGCGACGGTCGGGATGGTATCCCGCCTCTGTCCTTAGTGTTTCTAGACACGTATTTGCTTGTCGTCGGGGCTCCATTCAAAGTGGGACTTTCGTCATTGAAGACAGTAAGGCCGAAGACGTGTCTGGAGACAATGACCCCTAAAGAGGACATGCAGCAACTCCATCAATCAGTGTCAAGCCGAATACCCGCTTGCGTAAGGGCCAGAGGAATAAATCATCCAATTGTTCCGAAATTATAATCATTTGTTTTTCTGTTACATCTACTGATTTCCGTCACGTTCGTACCTTCAGGTAATTCACCTGTACTGTGCTATGCTCTTTTATTTTTTTGTGTCTAAAACGGGACGGTACAACTTGACTGAGCATGCGAGAACAGTTCAAAAACATCAAACCCAATTATGGTTACTGGCGCGAGGGAGGGGGGGGGGGGGGTGAAAGGAGGGGAGAGAGGAGGACACACACGCACTCACGGACGTACACACACACACACACACACACACACACACACACACACACACACACACACACACACACACACACACACACACACACACAGAGAGAGAGAGAGAGAGAGAGAGAGAGAGAGAGAGAGAGAGAGAGAGAGAGAGAGAGAGAGAGAGAGAGAGAGAGACAGAGAGAGACAGAGAGAGAGAGAGAGGAGAAGGGGAAGAAGAAGAAGAAGAAGAAGAAGAGAGGGGGGACTGGAAGTACATCCAGTTGTGCAGGAAAGGCGCAAAAACGCCCTTTATCTTTCCGTATTATGATGCTAGTTCTTCCAGCGATGAGACCATTGTCTTATAATTCAGATTGCCAAACTGCACATGTCATTCTTCCTAACCAGGTAAGCACTGCTATTTGTTTACCAAAGCTTGCGTGTATGCAGATCAATCCAGAAGGAATTTTCGGATGTTCTCGCCCATAGTAAGTAAAGGAGTTATTAATTAGAATGTTGATACGAGTACCACAGTACATCAGGGTTTCTAAATAATGCTCGAATGCTGATTGTCTCCCATGGGTTAGCGTGAAGCTACTGAGCGGTCATGGCCCAGCAAACTTTGATTTGCTGATACGCCTCTCTATCAATGGCAGTAAAAGACAGAGCCTGATTTCCACCCACGTGCTCTATTCGTTCGAACATCCGTAGTTCTTCCTAAGTTTACGACCAGAGGACGAGTTAGAGATTCATATTTACCTTCTATCTCTCACAGAAACGATCACACTACTTGCCTCCTTACTAATTATTAAGTGGCCCGCCCGATTATCCGTGCGCTGTAACCCACGGCTTTCAGGATTGGGAAGACGTGCCGGCCCCTCGCATGAATCCGTCCGGCGGACTTGTGTCGAGGGCTGGTGAGCCGGCCAACCTGTGGATGGTTTTTAGGCGGTTTTTCATCTGCCTCGGCGAATGCGGGCTGTTCCCCCTTTTCCGCCTCAGCTACACTACGTTGGCGATTGCTGCGCAAACACGTTTTCCCACGTTAGCTGGGGGGCGGGGGAGGAGTCCACCGGGGGCCCAACCACACAATAACCCTGAAAGAGGGTTTCGGTATGGGCCGGCCGAGGGTGAAGTGGACTGCGGTACTCGTCATGGGGTTGTGGACCACTGCGGCTGCGGGGACGGAGCCTCTCCGTCGTTTGTAGGCCCACGATTAACATACAGTAGAATTATTAACTCGACAGTGGTATAAAATCAAGGTTTTCGCGTGGGTTTACGTAAAGCTTGGCAAGAAATGAGAGTAACGTTAACAACCTGTAGGAACTGTTAGATAAACCGGGGTTTTGGGATTCGCCTTTGTAATCTTATCCTGGAATTTTGCAAGTCTAGTGGGTTCACCATCGACAGTCCTAGTCACAGCTAAAGTGTGAGGGGCAGATCTAAGAACCAAGTTCAAATCCATGACGACGATAGGAAGACGGCTCTAAGAGGTGGTTTTTTTTTTTTTTTTTTTTTTTTGGGTCATCAGTCTACTGACTGGTTTGATGCGGCCCGCCACGAATTCCTTTTCTGTGCTAATCTCTTCATCTCAGAGTAGAACTTGCAACCTACGTCCTCAATTATTTGCTTGACGTATTCCAATCTCTGTCTTCCTCTACAATTTTTGCCCTCTACAGCTCCCTCTAGTACCATGGAAGTCATTCCCTCATGTCTTAGCAGATGTCCTATCATCCTGTCCCTTCTCCTTATCAGTGTTTTCCACATATTTCTTTCCTCTCCGATTCTGCGTAGAACCTCCTCATTCCTTACCTTATCAGCCCTCCTAATTTTCAACATTCGTCTACAGCACCACATCTCAAATGCTTCGATTCTCTTCTGTTCCGGTTTTCACATATACAATGCTGTGCTCCAGACGTACATCCTCAGAAATTTCTTCCTCAAATTAAGGCCGGTATTTGATATTAGTAGACTTCTCTTGGCCAGAAATGCCTTTGCCATAGCGAGTCTGCTTTTGATGTCTTACTTGCTCCGTCCGTCATTGGTTATTTTACTGCCTAGGTAGCAGGATTCCTTAACTTCACTGACTTCGTGACCATCAATCCTGATGTTAAGTTTCTCGCTGTTCTCATTTCTACTACTTCTCATTACCTTCGTCTTTCTCCGATTTACTCTCAAACCATACTGAGGTGATTAGAGGTGCACTAAAGTTAGTTTGACAGGCACAAGGAGATAAGGGGAAGTCTCACTGAACACCGGAAGACACATAGACAGGGGTTGTTTAGGACCCATTGGACAAGACAGCTCCTGTGTTACGAACTAGCTACGCGGTTGCCGCTTGGGTGGCGCGCGTTTGGAGGTCATATGTGAAAGAGCGTGTGAGGGCGGTGTATGTTGTGTCCATTAGTCAGGACGGCTGCCATCAGTCAGTGGGGATGAGTAATTGTGGCTGCGACACCTGACGCCAGCCGTGACAAATAGGCCTACTGTAACCGTCCGTCCAGTGCCTTCTGCCCTCGTCAGCCGACGACACTGCTCCTAGGCTGCTCATTCGTTCCCTGTTAAAACCGATATGCCATCTTCTACCTTCCGAGCAACCGGTGATTGCAGCTTGGCCACAAGAGTGGCGGTTCCCACGCGACACCGGGAACAGCCCTCTACTCGTACGTGAAACAACACACACATACAGTCGACTATTGGCAATTCGAGCCTAGATAAGTCGAACTTGTCGATGAACCGAACGTGTGAAGCCTCTCGAAGAAGACCTCGAAAATCGAGGAAACCCTTTTTTGTTTGGTACACTCGATAAATTGAAACGATTGTCGTGACAGACCACGTCGAAAACACATTCTAACAGGAGAGAACACAACATACCTGTTGGTGCTTATGTCTTTCAGGTCATTCGTCAGGTCATTTGATGCTAGTCTGCTGATTGAAGGTTTCGGGTTCGCCGAAAATGAGGGTAGACCCACTAACTCAAAAGAAAAAAAACCTAACTTGGTTTTTAAAATGTTTTATGGAGAAAATATGAGCGTTGATGACACAGTTTGTCCAGCATGGAGAAATAAATGAACTGAAATTTTCTTAAGAGTTCTTAGAAATGTGCAGAGACTTTCCACAAGTGAGGCTGTGGTGCAGAACGACAGACAGTTGTTCATGTCATATCATGCCCCCACGTGCCTAAAATTGTCTTTTCGAAGACACGAGTGGCGTGATACAATACATAAAAAGCCTTAACATCCGTTTGTAGCTGTTGTCATTTGCGTTATTCTGTGTTGGAGAGCTGTGTTTAAATGGCGACGAATTAGTTTTGTGAACTTCATATACGTATGGCCATGAGATTAATAACAATAACATAATACTAATAATAATAAATGTGTGCGTGCCTCTAATTTGAAATCCATATTTATTATCAAAATGGATATATACACTTAAGATCCAAAGAAATTGGTACACCTTAATAATGTCGTGTAGGGCATTCATATCATTGTACGACTCGTGGGTCAGGAGATACGATTTCGTCAACATTTGACTGCGTGAAAATGAAACTTCGGGGCGAAATTCGCTAGAGATATGTACAGATACGTGGAGAATATGTTAATATATTTGACTTGTGCGTCCGTAGTTATATACACGGAAAGAAAGCTTATCCTAGACATCTGAAACGATTTCAACCAAATTTGGTACACACATTAGTACGATGTGTGGCGGTAAGAACAGTCAGTCTCCTATTGGGGTGGAGGTCATAATGTGCAGAGAGAAGCGGAGGCGGCAGGAGAAGACAAAGAAGGGGAAGAAGGAGACAGATACCAATAGGGGAGGGAGGAGAAGGACAAAGAAATGGGAGAGGAGGAGATAGACTTAATAGAAGATGGGCAAAAATACATATCCAGGTTAACACCGGGTTCTCAGTATTAAAATGATAAATAATGAAACTGGCCAACAATAAATCTTATTTTGGGTTCTGGTTGTTCCTTTCAGCTTCCGTTTCTAAGTTACTGAAACCTCAGTATCAATTTTGTAACGTATGCTCGTATTTCGGATTTTCACTGTTTTCACCTTTATCAATAGTACTCGCGTTATCGAATTCTCAGTTATTCGAATGTTTTGTTACTTCTGTTGAACTCGGAGGTGTCTAGAGTCGACTGCACATTTCGACAAAGTGGGACAAAGCACGCTTTCTCGAGATAAATTGTTCCTCTGGTCTCTCAGTCGGCTGTGCTCCTTCTCAGAGTCAACAGAGTAACGGCAACGATGGTAGACAGTACTCGGTTCCAGTGTTGTGCTCCAGTTTGTGCCGGCTTCGAAGAAGCGACGAAGCAGGACTGTGACCTGAGGTGGACTTTGCGGAAGGAACAGGTGTCGCGTGCGGAGCGGAGCGGCGCGGGTGGCGGGAGAAACGCAGGAGCACCCTAGGCAGGCCGCCGTTACTATGGAAATGCCCGGCAGTTCTCAGGCCGGCCAGCGGCGTCCCGTGGGGTGGACGTGACGGCGTGGGAAGACGGGCGCTGCTTGCGGGGGCAGCGCGGGGGCGTGTCCCCAGAGAAATCCGCCGCCGCCACCCGCCGCTCGCCGCTGTGCCGCTGCCCGCACAATGCCTCCTTACGAGGGGCTTGGGCGCTCTTTCTCAGGCTTTTCTCTTACGGACAGCGAGCCGCTCCTGCTGGCTTACCGACTCGGCCCTCCTACTGTGCAACAATCTCAGTTGCTCCCAGCACTTGGTCCCCACAGATGTGAGAACTAGGACACACCTAGCTTTCACTGGAAAAAAATCTGTTAACCCACCATCAGGAGGAAATCTGCGTCAGAAATAATACATATTTCTGTAGCATTTATGGACTAATGTAACATACTGTAGAGGGCCATGAAATGAATATCCTGAAAAAAAAAAAAAAAGAACGAATGTTATGTCTGAAACGTATAAAAGACAGACCAACGAATTCCTTTCACGTTGTAAATTTTCCTCAACTCAGGAGACATTGGTGGACCTCAGTTCACTGGCTGCATTTTTGAAGCGCTTTTTAATAACAGTCAGCACAATAGTTTGTGATTTCATTAATAGGGAAGTGAATCTGATCTTCAATTGTGCTTTCGGCTACATATTTAACGTATCTCCAAATCATCAAGTAGTCAGTAAGTGTAAAAATTCTTTGTGAGTGAGCAGCTTGTTTATGATTTTATCATATGACTATATATGGACTATTTAAACTATTTTAGGTGTTAATCATTGATCCTTCTGAAAAAGACGTTTCTAATCCTAGGTCAAAGGGTTTCCTATAAACTTTGTGCTATGACAACCGATTTTGCTGTTTTTGCATCTTTCCCCACATGAAGACTGCATTACAGCTGCTGCCTCCAGCCATGTCCAGAATTTTAAATTTTATAGTAAAATAACTGATGATGGCCGGAATAGACGTGGTATAAAATGTAGATAGGCAATAGGAAGAAAACTATTTCCAAAAAAGAGGAATTTTTAACATGCATAATCAATATAAGTGTTAGGAAATATTTTCCTAAGTTTTCGGCTGCAATGGAAATGAGATGATGTTAAGGGGTTCAGAGAAGAAGAATGCAGTAGGTTAGATGAGAAGATGGAATAACAAATTGAAAGATACTGAATACAGTTCAAAGAAAAAGAAATTTATGGCACAAATTCATCAACAGAAAGGATCGGTTGAAAGGATGCACTCTGATAATCACGGAGGTGAATGTCAATTGTGTCGTGGGGAGGGGGTTGGAAGTGAGACTGAATAGAGGGGCCGAAGCTGGAATGTTGCAAGCAGCTTCAAATGGATGGATGTTGCACTAGTTTTTTTGGAGATGGAGAGGATTAAACAGGATAGATTAGCATTGGGAACTGCATCAAGCAATCTTCAGGTGAAGGCCACGGGAACAACAACAACAACTGAAGAACCATCAGGCTAAAGTAGTCTTTCGTCTTCCAGTAAAAAGTACCGTTCTCCTCGAATGGATCAAACTCTACTACTTTTGATGCCTCATTTCCTAATCCATTTCCCTCAACAGCGTTTGATTTAATTGACTTACACTTCATTCCCGTTATTTTACTTTCGTTGATGTTCATCTATCATCTTTTTAAGATAACGGCTGTTCCAGTCGGATATTCTTCGAAGTTCTTTACTTACGTAAATTACAGAATTACTACGTAGTCAGCAAACTTCAAAATTTTTTACTTTTTCTCCCTGAACTTTAACTACCTTTCCAAAATTCTCCTGTGTGTCCTTTAATGCGTGTTCAGTCAGCATACTGAATGGCATCGGGGATAGGCTGCAACTTTGTCTGAATCACTGCTTCCTTCCCATGTTTGTCGACTTCCTATAGCTGCATTCTGTGACAGGCAGTCAAATGAAAAACGGGGACTTGTCACCACGGGACCATGGAATGGCTTAATTCAAGTGTAATCACCACACGTATTAAGTCATCATGCAACAGGATGATTCCGAATGACAGTGTTCCGACAGGCCGAGGACAAACAGCAGAGCCGACGGTGGAAACATCCCATATATACCCCGCCAAAGAAATCTGAAGTGTTCACACAAGTTCCGGTAAGGTCGTGATGAGCTCCTGCGACTGCAGCGGCCCTCTGCATGGAACCACAGTCAGGGAGCGACGCTATGAAGACACATCGTAAAGTCAAAACGAATGTTCTCGGACGGAATCATCCTGTTGCACGTAACAGTCGCCCCAAAACTGTCAATCGGGGAAGCCTACGCTTCATCAGTTTGGTTGGAAAACACAGCAATGTCCTCCATACAGCCCTGAACTTTCACCGTGTGATTTTCATGACGCTGGTGACCTAAAGAAAGACATGAGAGGATGTCGGTTTCAGTCGGACGAGGAAGTGTCAGAGTGGGTGCGCCTGTGCATCTGTCAGTAGTCGACATTGTTCTACGAAGCAGAAATTGGATATCTCGTCTCCCTGTGGGATAAAACTCTTAACTTATTTTTGAATGGAACCGTTCCATCGTTCCATTGTGGCGGATGCTCAGGATTGGTTTGATGGCCCCCTATAGCTTGTTTGCAAGTTACAAATAATGTTTGGTCCCTGTATTTTATCCATGTTACCTTACAATGTCGAGGGGCTTGAAAAGGAAGCAGTGGTTGGAAAGGGAGTGAGACAGGGTTGTAACCTATCCCCGATATTATTCAATCTGTATATTGAGCAAGCAGTAAATGAAACCAATGAAAAATTTGGAGTAAGAATTAAAATCCATTGAGAAGAAATAAAAATTTTGAGGTTCCGAGAAGAAATAACAACTTTGAGGTTCGCCGATGACACTGTAATTCTGTCAGCGACAGCAAAGGACTTTGAAGAGCAGCTGAACGGAATGGACAGGGTCTTGAAAGGAGGATATAACATGAACATCAACAAAAGCCAAAGGTGAATAATGGAATGCAGTCGAATTAAATCGTGTGATGCTGCAGGAATTAGATAAGGAAATGAGACGCTTAAAGTAGTAAAGGAGTTTTGCTATTTGAGGAGCAAAATAACTGATGATGGTCGAAGTGGAAAGGATATAAAACGTTGACTGGCAATGGCAAGGAAAGCATTTCTGAAGAAGAGAATTTTGTTAACATCGAGTATAGATCTAAGTGTCAGGAAGTCGTTTTTGAAAGTATTTGTATGGAGTGTAGCCATGTATGGAAGTGAAACGTGGACGATAAATAGGTTGGACGAGAAGAGAATATAAGCTTTCGACATGTGGTGCTACAGAAGAATGCTCAAAATTAGACGGGTAGATCACATAACTGATGAGGTATTGAATAGAATTGGAGAGAAGAGAAATTTTTGGCACTACTTCACCAGAAGGAAAGGTCGTTGGTAGGGCATATTCTGAGGCATCAAGGGATCACCAATTTAGTATTGGAGGGCAGCGTGGAGGTTAAAAATCGTAGAGGGAGACCAAGAGATGAGTACACTAAGCAGATTCAGAAGGATGTAGGTTGCAGTAAGTACTAGGAGATGCACAGGATAGAGTAGCATGAAGAGGTGCATCAAACCAGTCTCTGGACTGAAGACAACAACAACCTAACAAAGAAGAAGGTGTAGCTTCAAATGTTCCAAATGGCTCCGAGCACTATGGGACTGAACACCTGAGGTCATCAGTCCCCTGGACTTAGAACTACTTAAACCTAACTAAGCTAAGGACATCACACACACCCATTCCCGAGGCAGGATTCGAACCTGCGACCGTAGCAGCGCGGTTCCGGACTGAAGCGCCTAGAAGCGCTCGGCCACCACGGCCGGCAAGAAGGTGTAGGGCTATGGTTGAAGTGGAGAAGTCGAATCCAGCAGTAACTAATGGACCTTGATGCGAGAACGTACGTTCAGTTCATATGATTATGAGGTTGTTGGAGTGAAGTGGGATGCTTCAGGTTCCGCGTGGGTGGTTGCCGCAGTGCAGAGCAGCAAGCTTTCATTGACAGATGTGAACCGCGGCCAAGTCTGAAGAGGCATTACGGTCCGCTACTGGGCTGCGGATGCGAGGCCGACAACAACGGCTTAGGAGCTCGCGGTCGAAAGGGAGAACGTCGCTAGCAGATGTGTAGAGGGGACATAAAAAGAAAGAACGGAGGAAGGAAAGGAATTTCACGCGACGCGACGCGGCCGGCGGCCGGTGGGAGGGGAGAGCAGAACCACCTGGCGGCGCCCCGCTGCGCGGACAACACCGCCAACAATGGCCACCCAGGGGCGCATTGTTCAATTTGCCACGCGGCGCGTGACGTACGGCCGGGCCGGCGGGCCGCGGACGTCTTCATTGTGCGCGCCGGTCTCTTTATCCACTGTAAATAATAAAACGCGCCTCGTCGTCCGCGGGGTCACGACCTCGGCCGCGCCGCTCGTCCATAACGCCGGGCGCGACGCGCTGACTCGACGGAATACGTCACCGCCGCGCCGGTGCGTGTAACACATTAATGAGTGAGCGGGCCGGCATTGTCCCGGAGCTGTCGTCCGCCCGTACGTCCGACCGACCGTGCGCTCGCTCTGCACCGAAGGCCGCCGCTGTCAGCGAACGAAAGGGAAGGCGTCTCGCAGGTTATTGTTTATATCTGCCTGCGCCACAACTGACTTGTCGGGCGCGTCTTTGTTCCTCGCTGAGCCTCTACGTTCCTATCTGCAGCGGATAGGCACTCGTTGCAGGGATTGGCAACTGACCCTTAACATAGACTAATGTAATGTATTGCGAATATATAGAAAGGAGGATCCTTTATTGTATGATTATATGATAGTCACAGCTGCAAAATACTAACGCGAATTCTATATAGACGAATGGAAAAACTGGTAGAAGCCGACCTCAGGGAAGATCAGTTTGGATTCCATAGAAATGTTCGAACACGTGAGGCAATACTAACCCTACGACTTATCTTGGAAAATAGTTTAAGAAAAGGCAAAACTAGGTTTGTAGCATTTTTAGACTTGGAGAAAGCTTTTGACAATGTTGACTGGAATACTCTTTCAAATTCTGAAGGTGGCAGGGTAAAATAGAGGGAGTGAAAGGCTATTTACAATTTGTACAGAAATCAGGTGGCAGTTATAAGAGTCGAGGGACATGAAAGGGAAGCAGTGGTTGATAAGGGAGTGAGACATGGTTGTAGCCTCTCCCCGATGTTACTCAATCTGTATATTGAGCAAGAAGTAAAGGAAACAAAAGAAAAATTCGGAGTAGGTATTAAAATCTATGGAGAAGAATTAAAAACTTTAAGGTTCGCCGATGACATTGTAATTCTGTCAGAGGCAGCAATGACTTGGAAGAGCAGTTGAACGGAACGGACAGTGTCTTGAAAGGAGGATATAAGATGAACAAAACGAGGATAACAGAATGTAGTCGAATTAAGTCGGGTGATGCTGAGAGAATTAGATTAGGAAATGACACACTTAAATAGTAAAGGAGTTTTAGTATTTGGGGGCAAAATAACTGATGATGGTCGAAATAGAAAGGATATAAAATGTAGACTGGCAATGGCAAGGAAATCGTTTCTGAAGAAGAGAAATTTGTTAACATCGAGTATAGATTTAACTATCAGAAAGTCGTTTCTGAAAGTATTTGTATGGAGTGTAGCCATGTATGGAAGTGAAACGTGGACGATAAATTGTTTGGACAAGAAGAGAATAGCAGCTTTCGAAACGTCGCGCTACAGAAGAATGCTGAAGATTAGATGGGTAGATCACATAACTAATGAGGAGGTATTGAATAGGTTTGGGGAGAAGAGGAGTTTGTGGCACAATTTGACTAGAAGAAGGGATCGGTTGGTAGGACATGTTCTGAGGCATCAAGGGATCACCAATTTAGTATTGGAGGGGGCCTTAGAGAGTAAAAATCGTAGAGTGAGACCAAGAGTTGAATACACTGAATGGACGTAGGCTGCAGTACGTGCTGGGAGATGAAGAAGCTTGCACAGGATAGAGTAGCATGGAGAGCTACATCAAACCAGTCTCAGGACTGAAGACCACAATAACAACAACATGGTGGGGAACAAACACTGGTAGCAGTTACGTCTGTAAAATATCTGGGAGTATGCGAACGGAACTATTTGAAGTGGAATGATCATATAAAATTAATTGTTGGTAAGGCGGGTACCAGGTTGAGATTCATTGGGAGAGTCCTTAGAAAATGTAGTCCATCAACAAAGCAGGTGGCTTACAAAACACTCGTTCGACCTATACTTCAGCACTGCTTATCAGTGTGGGTTCCCTACCAGGTCAGGTTGACGGAGGAGACAGAGAAGATCCAAAGAAGAGCGGCGAGTTTCGTCACAGGGTTATTTGGTAAGCGTGATAGTGTTGCGGAGATGTTTAGCAAACTCAAGTGGCAGACTCTGCAAGAGAGGCGCTCTGCATCTCGGTGTAGCTTGCTGTCCAGGTTTCGAGAGGGTGCGTTTCTGGATGAGGCATCGAATATATTGCTTCCCCCTACTTATACCTCCAGAGGAGATCACGAATGTAAAACTAGAGAGATTCGAGCGCGCACGGAGGCCTTCCGGCAATCTTTCTTCCCGCGAACTATATTCGACTGGAACAGGAAAGGGAGGTAATGACAGTGGCACGTAAAGTGCCCTGCGCCACACATAATTGGGTCGGTTGCCGAGTAGAAATATAGAATGTAGATCCCCTCGCCGCCTCCACTCCTCTCCGCGCCCCCCCCCCCCCCCCATTTTTATCTGTGTCACGGATCTGCATGCCCATCTTTGCGCCTACTCTTGAAAGAGAGAGATTTGGGACTGCCCTTCGTGCCTTTCTTTCTCACACGCTATTTTGTTTCCAGTGTCCTAAAACTTCCTTTCCCCACCTTTTGCTCTACTGACTACTCAAGAAAAGTGAGTCTGCTGCAACGCCCCTGGCGTTTTATTGCTGTGCCGTGTCTCGTCTGTTTGGTGTGGTCTTTTTCGTTTAGACGTCGCCGCCAAAACTGCGTGTGTTCTCAGAGCTGTGTGCTTTGTAGTTTGTCGTCTTTACGACAGGGAATGGCTCTGAAGGAAGGGGGGGATGGGGAGGGGGGAACGAGCTGCGCCACAGCCGAGGGTGGCAGGTTTTTTGGAGTGGCAAGTCTTCAATTTCAATATCGTTCCAATAGGACAAGACAATGAAAATTATATACAGACGAAGAAGTGTGAGAATAATTTGTTAATACAAGTCATTCGTAAAATCTAGTGTCTTATTAGAAATTATCTGCTGTATTGTGAAACAGATGACCAAGGAAACGCTCAGTTGGTTGCGTATTTCAAAATAGCAAAGATCACAACTGGCAGTGTTGGCAACTTTGTTTCTACCATGCTCCTTCACAACACTTGAAATGTACCTACGTCACCTGGGAAGACACCACAGAAGCGGGTAACTTCGAAAGAAAGAAATTTAGATAAATGCCATCATATGATGGCCAAACAATTCCTTAAATACCTATAGGGCTACAGCTGAGAAAAACATTGTGTAATAAATAGAGAAAGAGTAAGTCAACTATGCACTGCCCATCACATGCCATAGTCATTTGAATCCAGACGTTGTGATTAATGGGCTTTGTCACGTTGAAAGACCTATGCTATCCTCCCCTACCTCACTCTCGTTTGGACCTGTCATTTCTCTTCTTCTTCTTCTCCTCCTTCTCCTCCTCCTCCTCCTAACCCTCATAAAGGTTCTAAATTATTATTTTTTGCTTTGTAGCTTTATGTTTCCTCCCATTCCCTTATTTTTCTCGGTGTTAAAGCCGTAATAAATACATATTAATGTTTAAGGTAATACGGGAAAAAAAACAGTAAAACCTTATTCTAAAGCTGAAGCAACTAAGATGCACGAAGTGTTTATCCAGATTCGCAGCATTTCACACTTTTTGCTCTCCAACAACTTCATCTATCATATAGCAGTTACTTTTCTCTGCAATAAATGAAAATGCTTTCAAAACTGCTTGTTTTGAAAATCATAAATCATAGTCGTAGCATGTTGGAAATGCCTTCTCAATATTCTAGCACATCCATTGTTTCTTTAAGCATTACGGACACACTACATAGGCACTTACGTTTAATACGCTTTTTCCAAAAAATAAAGCATTTGTATGTCACTCACTGTCCTGTAACCATCCACTTCGTACAGCAGAAGCGAAGACGAGAACGTCAACAATGCAGTACCCAAGTCAGCCGTGTTGGTTGCTACAGGTATCGCGCTGCACACTTCCCTTTTCTCAGGGAACGTGAAAAAGTGAACAGATTTACTTATATATTCTATAAGTGGCATAACTTGATTTTGGAATTATTACTCAAAGTGTATTGCACTGCAAACGTTACAATACTGCTTCACTGGCCAGTGCCTCATTCCTAGCCTAACTCTGTTCTATAAAACGTATTCACGTCCAAAGGACTTATGGAGCCATTCCTGCTTTAAAGATGAAAGAGACACTTTGAGGGACGATCCATTTTAAGCAAATACCAAAATATAGTTGCAAAATATTGGAACAAGCAGCGATAACATAGGTTATCAGCATCCCCAGCAGAACTGATAGTGGAAGTTCTAGTCAAATATGGTGTAGTACATCATTTACACTGAGAACAAAGTGCTAACCAAACTAACCAAACCAACATAACTAACCAAACTAACATATATATTAATTTGCTCGAGAAAATATAAACTTGCAAAGTGCGAACACATCTGACAATATCTAGGACGCAGTAACTAGCATACTTTTGTGATTTATCCTTTGGGTATTGTTTTCTTGCGAAGTAACAAATAACACCCAAACTCATTTCTCTGGTCAAATAATTCTGACATTTTCATTATTGAAATAATTTTCATTAAAAAATGTCTATCCATTTACGTTCTTATTTATGGACAGTGTAGGCTTTTTCTCCGTAAAACGTAGAAACATTTTTGGTCTCAAACATCTCGTTGATCGTGTACGAGGAAGCTAGTGTGTCACGAAAACCAAGCGAACAACACTATTATGATTAAGGAGACAAGAAAGCATATCATCCATTTCTTGTCTAAAACGGATTTAAGACCGTGGTTTGTCGAATCTGTTCCGTCTACAACATGTCTCTTCCAGTCGTAAATTCTGCAAGACATAATACTTTGCTAGACGTTACGGTCCCTTCCGTAGAAGCGTTGTTTCATTTACGAAAAAAAAGAGAAGAAAAAGAAAGTATTTAAATCGCGCCCGACCTCCAGAATTGTAGTTTTCCGCATTTTTTCTGAAATCGGTTGATGTGAATGTCAGAATGGTTCGCTTTAAAAGGACACGAGCGATTTCGTTTCCCATCCCGCTATCACGGTTTTTCCGTCTCCAACGGCCGCGACGTCGATAGTAAAGGACAGTCCTGCACACTTGTGAAAATTGTGGGACGTCATAGAAGAAAGAGGCTCCCACATTTCAGAAGTTGTCAATGGTGCCCCATGTTTAGTACGTTTGTTTTGCCCTCTACGACAAGCTGTTACTGCGAATGTGCCATGTATCATTTGTTGAGTGCAACAATACAACGAGACCGCCGTGAGTGGAATTATTAACTTGTGCCAATAGCTGCAGCTGCAGTAATAGATCTGAACAGGTCGAACGCCCCGGAGAGAAAACGCGCAAGTGCAGGCAATAAGTGGACCACTCTTTGCTCGCTATAGTCGAGAACGAGCAGGGAGTGAGTGCGATACGCCAATTTGTAATGCCTGTGCGTACGGCCGTTTAGTCCCCGCGAAGCCGCTGCCGTTCAGTTCTCACGAAAGCGGTCTGCGGCTTGGGGCTTGGTACTATCCACGTGGGACAGCGATTACGTTTTTACGCGCAGCTGCCACCGCCCTGTGTCTACACAGCTCGCTATTAAACGTCGGCCTTGCTCTGCCCCCTCCCCCACGCCCCTCCACCGGAACCCAGATCTTCTCCGTGGTAGGGGAAGATAGGACAGGGAGAGGGGAGACGGGGGGGGAGGGGGGGGAGGAAGCAACAAATCACAACTCGCGCTCTTTTAAGTGTTTCCATCCACAGCCAGCCACAAGAAAGGCGCAGCGCTCAATTTGTACCGGTATTAATTTCCAAAGACGTTTTGCCCGAAACGCCAAAAGAGGAGGGCGCCACTCGCTCCTCTCTTTCGTTTTCCGTTTTTTCTGCCCCCTTCCTCTGCCGCTCCCCGCCTTCCCCTCGCGCGGTCGCCATCCATTTGCTTTGACTTATGGTTGCGCCCGGCCGCACTGGCCTCGTCTGCAGGGCGGCCAATTTTGCCCACAAACATTTCACTCGGAACAAACGTAGACAGTACAGAGGGGTGACCACGAGAGCGGGGGGGGGGGGGGGGGGGGGGCGGCAGTGGAAGGTGGGAGAGGAAGACAGAATTCTACGAGCACAAAAACCGGCACTAAGGCCGGTGGGGCTCTCTTTTACAAGCAATTATTCAGTTCCATTTTATTGCGTCATTAAGCGAGGCTTGCGTGTACGCGGGTATGTGCGCGGCATATGTGCGGGGTTTTTGCGGCGCACAGGTTGCCCGCCCTGGCCGTTGCATCCCCCCTGAATGAGTTTTTCAGCGCCTCCGCGGGACTGCCCGCCACCTTGAACTGCTATTTGCTCGCCATTGTCTGCCGCACGCTCTCGGCTAATTAAAATTCTACCTCCGGCTCGACGGCAGCGGGGAGCAGGGAGCACGATTCCGCTCAAAAATAAAAGTTACGCCGATTAATTACTACGAAAGCCCTCTCTTTTTTTTCTTTCCTTACTGTACCTTCACAAGGGAACTTTTTTTCCCTCTCTGGCGTCCCCGGCTCGTTTTCTTTGCTACCCGAGCTCAGCTTTAAGTGAAATACGACGTCGAGCTTTAATAATATCGTAATGCAGGTGTAATAACACATTTAATGAAAACGTCTACTGCCCTGGAGCATCGTGGGCCATCCTGGCAGACGTTTGCCTTCAGTAATTATGCGTTTTTGCCATCTGCGACGACAGAAACTTTCCCGCACTTAGATCGCGGGTGGCATCGCCGTCACTTCCCTCCACGGGTAATTAATTGCTAACAGCGAAAGGCGTCTACTGTGCGGAACCCGCAGAGTAGGCTGGCTGTCGAAGTTTATTTGGCGGACGCAGCTATTAGTGTTCGCAGGCGCTCAGAAGCAAACGAAGAAAAAAGTACAGTTACGGTTCTCGCCTAATTAAACCTACACGGTGAAGCTGTTTCGGATTAGTCTCGTCGGCGTGCCTATACACGAAACACTAGGTCTGTGGGATGATGCATGGAGAGGGTATTTAGCTCCTGAACTGACGAGTTACTTTCTAGCAAAAAGTATGTGTATGGGACATCGACTGGATTAGTTTTAAAAAGGTTTCAAAACGAACCCATCTATTGAAAATGTTGCCACGCCCGACGTTCCCCAGCGAAATGTGACATACTTTGCTTTTCTTGAATCTACATAAGTAATTTGGATTGCATTTTACCAGCTCTCTAAGATTGTGGTAGCTTACCGTCAAGTGAAGTCAACAAAACTACAAAATAACTTTGACAAGACATCTGAATGGTGCAAAGAAAAGGATTGACCCTGAACCGTAGAAGCTGTGGAGTCATCCATGTACGTAGCTAGAAAATACCTGATTCATGATAAACGACACAAATTTGCGTGGTGTCGATCCATTTAAACATATGCTGATACTACGTAATAACAACTTAACCTGAAGGAGTCACGTATAAAATGTTGGCCGGCCCTGGTGGCCGAGCGGTTGTAGGCGCTACAGTCTGGAACCGCGCGACCGCTACGGTCGCAGGTTTGAATCCTGCCTCGGGCATGGATGTGTGTGATGTCCTTAGGTTAGTTAGGTTTAAGTAGTTCTAAGTCCTAGGGGACTTGATGACTTCAGATGTTAAGTCCGATAGTGCTCAGAGCCATTTGAACCATCTTTTATAAAATGTTGTGGAGAGCCAAGGACAGAGGTTTGATGGCAGAACGCTTAAAATCTGCATCAAATCTTCTAAATAAACCGTTCTTCTGGAATATTTCTGTTCATTAGAAGATACTTGCCAGACAGGAAATGAACGTGAAGGAAGTGCTGTTCGTATCGTGTTATCACGATAAAAAGGAGAGTGTCACGGACGTTTATTTTAAAAAAGCAATCTCTTGTTGCAGTAAAATGTTTTTTTTTTTTTTACAAAGTATTAGGAAACAAATTTCTCCCGCAAAGGTCTAAGTATTTTGCTATGTCTCACTTAAAGAAGGACGAATGACTATTGCGATGAAATAAAGATGGATCAGAGCACGCAAGGAAAAGTCTGCTTTTTTTTCCCCACTCGGTCCTCGACACTGGGAAGTTAGACAAATTGGAAGTGTTGTGTTGCACAATACGTAAAACGCAAAACCTTCCCACAACGGTCGCGAATCTCTTTAACGCACAACGCTATTTTTTTTCTTTATCTTTACGAATCCATATCTTACTTCTCGTACGGCTCTGAACCGTACTGCAGAGAAGCATGGTCTGAACCTCCGCTTCAGGGTTTCTGAATGAGTCCGCTTTGTTAATGCATTCCTAGCGAACTTCGTGATAGCTACTTCAACTACAGTGCCACCTTAGCGCGTCGTTATCCTGTGTTATGCAACCACGGACCCGTTGCCTGGAAAATCCAATGATGGTTCTGTATGTTCCGAGTGCGTGCCCTCTGGGAGCAGAATCAAAGTGTATCCTTAAAAAGTTTGGGGCAGGATCAGAGTCTACCAGCTGCAGCTGGTCTGAAAGTGTCATTAAATGTCCGGGAAAGGGCTTGTCGTTGTTGAGAGCAAAAATGGCTCTGAGCACTATGGGACTTAACATCTAAGGTCATCAGTCCCCTAGAACTTAGAACTACTTAAACCTAACTAACCTAAGGACATCACACAAGGCACAGCCATCACGAGGCAGAGAAAATCCCTGACCCCGTCGGGAATCGAACCCGGGAACCCGGGCGTGGGAAGCGAGAACGCTGTTGAGAGCAGGTAAGGGCCACACACAAGAGCGTTTCTCTTGTATAATTCCAGGTGTCCCCCTTGAGGGGAGGGGACTTTCTCCTCACCTACACACACACACACACACACACACACACACACACACACACACACACACACACACACACACAAAGCATGTGGGAGAGGGGGTGGTGGTGGTGGTGGTAGAGAGAGAGAGAGAGAGAGAGAGAGAGAGAGAGAGAGAGAGAGAGAGAGAGACTACTCCACTAGCACTGTTCCGACGAAAAAGGCAAGACAGCGTTTCGAGTATAGTGCGACGGTCGCCGTCAGCTGGAGAACTTTGCTGCGGGCAGGTGCCGGTGCTCGCTGGCTATCGATTATCGCGTCGATAGAATTTGTTTCTCCACCTGCGGTCGCAGCAGGAATGCGCCCCTCTCCGCCTCAGGCGCGGCAGGTACGCACCCCAGACGATTCTCACCCAGCGGAGCGAGGCGACACTTCCGTTATTATGTGCTATGAACTGCGCGACTCGAGGCACGCAGTCCCTCCTTCACTATTCTCGTGCGACTCGTAAGTAATGGACGAGCGAGCTGCGCTGGGGTCCACACGGCGGTCGTAATGCACACGAGGTGTGAACACCCCCGTTCTGATTGACCTCCCAGTCAGAAACAGGAACAGTAACAGCTGTTGGATATCAGTCAACTCATTTCTACCCCATTCCCAGGACCGGTTTAAGGGCCAAACCACACAAGCAGCCGCTTGCGGCGCTACAATAATTCTAGTGCAAAATCTGTAGCGAAAACTGACGCAGGGGTAAGCATACACTAAACATGTGGACGCGAAGCAGCTGTTTACGAGACAGTCACGAATATGCGGTTATTGACTTCGGTATTTGTTACTGTGCAATTTAGTGTATTATGTTTGAAATGTAAGCTTTCGACTGTTTCCTTACCTAAGTGGCTTACAATTTCTCTCAAGCTTACGTTACCTTGCGGAAGTTAGTAACTATCGCGATTTTATTCACAAAGTATTGCTATCTCATATCACACGCAAATTTCTGGTTTCCTTATCAGTTCCACTCGCAAAAATTTGGCTACATTTATCGATCTTAGATACTTTCATGTCAAAACTTATAAAATTTATCTGCTTATTGGTGAATTTTCGTCATATGTGACATCCAACTTACGCAGTTGTGTCTTATGCCTAACACTTAAATGTAAAATTAGATTTTTTTGTATTATTATAGTAGTCTTTCCACTGAAAAGTGAAATAACTTGTAAAATATACATCGAAATACTTCCATTTCTAAACTGAAAGGAAATAGAAATTTCATATTTTTCGTCCTTTCAAAAAACTCACGTTAAAAGACAGCACATTTTTTTTAAGCTAGAAGAATGTAATTTGTGTAATTTTTAAAGTCTTCACTAAAAGTTTTTAAAAATGACAGCAATTACCTTAAACAGATTTCTATTAATATTAAGTACGGGAGTTCAGTAATTTATTTCTGTTATCGAGGAATATGTGATATTCATTTATTACAAAAATAACACTTACACAATCACTGAATACCAATTTATTTTTAAAGGTATTACCAAGATCCCAAGAAAATGGAACTCATGTCTGACGGAGGTAGGGGGGAGGGAGGGAAGGGAGGAGGGGGAGAGCTTGTGCCATATAAAATGTTACTCGTGCAAGAATATGGTCTCGCAACGACACTGCCATAGTCCATCAACCAGTTCACCAAAGAAGTTGGTGCAATTAGTGTTTGAGATGTTATTGTTGTCATCGTTTTGATCATCATCAGTAAGGTTTATCTGCTGCATTCCTGTCGCTTGCCACTCCACTTCTACATAACTGCTGCGGCCCACATTACTCTGCCTACTCTTGCAGGTCTTCCTGACAGTGTTCCTTCAATTACAGTTTCCAGAAATGGGAAAATGGGTATGGTGGAGCATTATTTGGAGTGGGAGGAGCAAGAGAAAGTCGTAAAATTTCAGTCTGCTGATTGTTTCTCTTTATTTTCGTACAAGCAGTTTAGGGACAGCGGTTCATCTACAAATTATTTGTTAAAGTTGTGAATAAGTGTCACCATAGTGAAGTAACAGTTTCATATCGACAAATTGCTCCATAATTATAACGAAAGATCTGAAGATGGCCAAGTGGCCTGGAACTGGTTATATGAAAATAAAAGGAAGCGATCTGCTCACTAGCCTGCCGCTGTGGTCGAGCGGTTCTAGGGGCTTCAATCTGGAACCACACGACCGCTACGGTCGCTGTTTCGAATCCTGCCTCGGCCATGGATGTGTGTGATGTCCTTAGGTTAGTTAGGTTGAAGTAGTTCTAAGTTCTAGGGAACTGATGATCTCAGATGTTAAGTCCTATAGTGCTCAGAGCCATTTGAACCATTTTTTGATCTGATCACTTAAAAAGGGCAGTTTTGTATAAATAAAATCAGGGAAGCTCCGTAACGACGAAAGTGCCCTGTTTGCAAGGAAGATGAGATGAGAATTAAGGTGAAGGATGAAGAGGAGGTGAAGGAGGAGTTGAAGATGTACTATGGTTTAACTTTTATGACAGACAATCTGCCTACGTTTACCGTCATGGATAACGGAATTCAGGCAGAGCATAGTATTACAATCTTGTCATATTTAGGTGTAAGAAACTGAGAATGGAAATCAAATTCGCAGTTAATTCGTAGACGTTCTTGAGGATTTGAATTTTAATTGAATTTTATGTTTGATGGAGTATGTTTACTGTGCGGTTATGAAGCCACTCGGAAAAGACAGGAAGAGGTTGACACCATAAATGAGTCAACTAAATGAAGTGGAAAGAAATGTATCGAGAAATGGAGAGAGAGAGGTAGAGGGGGAGAGAGAGGTAGAGGGGGAGAGAGAGGTAGAGGGGGAGAGAGAGGTAGAGGGGGAGAGAGAGGTAGAGGGGGAGAGAGAGGTAGAGGGGGAGAGAGAGAGAGAGGTAGAGGGGGAGAGAGAGTGAGAGGTAGAGGGGGCAGAGAGAGAGAGTGAGAGGTAGAGGGGGCAGAGAGAGAGGGAGAGGGGGCAGAGAGAGAGGGAGAGGGGGCAGAGAGAGAGGGAGAGGGGGGAGAGAGAGGGAGAGGGGGGAGAGAGGGATAGGGGGAGAGGGGGTGAGGGAGAGGGTGAGAGAGGGGTGAGAGAGAGAGGGGTGAGGGAGGAGAGGGAGGAGAGAGGAGAGGGAGGAGAGAGGAGAGGGAGGAGAGAGATGGATGGATGGAGGGAGGGAGGGAGGGAGGGAGGGGGAGGGGAGAGAGAGAGAGAGAGAGAGAGAGAGAGAGAGAGAGAGAGAGAGAGAGAGAGTTGGTTAACTCACCGCTCGGCCCGCCTCATTGTTGTGAAGATTCATCTTCTCCCGGAGGGAGCGTCCGCGCTCGCCCGTGTCGACGAACTCGCGGGAGAACTTAAAGCCGTAGTCGATGTTGTCGGAGCAGCCGCCCCACTCCCAGTCGGCCGCCGCCTGCGCCGCGGTGCGGCCCCCGGTCGCCGCCACGCCCGTCCCCGCAGGCGCTGCCGACAGCAGCCCACCCGCTCCTGCGAGCACCACAACAATACCACTCACCTGACATCTCTGGACAGTCGAAAACTCCACAGATTTCACTGGAATATCATCTCCTGTGAGAGAAGTGTGTTACTGCTCTTTCATGTCACTGCCACTAGTGCGGTTTTAAGTAAAAATAGCATGAGCTATGTCATACATTAAAATCAGGACAGGATAGATCTAAGTCAGAATTGATGGGAGAAAAGTTCATAGTAGCATACGTAGCAGACGGAAGATTTGCGTTAGATTTGGAAGAAGGCTGAAGCTTCTTATGTTGGACTATGTTGCCCGAGTACTTTGTAGCTGTCACTCAAATACAGGTGCACAGTTACACACTTAATGCCACTACATCGGCAACCAACGTCGGCAAATATATTTGTATATTTGTTGGGATATAGTACACCAACAAAATTTGTGAATCATATGGATACAAAATTTGATTGAAATTAATCCAAGCGTTCCTGAATTAACTTGCTATGTCACTGTCTTTTCATTTCCATCCATATGGGTGGTAGTTGGCTCTGACCCCAACAGAAACCTTCACAGGTATGCGCAACAATAAGTCACCAATGTTTCATCGCCATCGTATGAATGGTATAGGAACACATAGAAGACGAACTCACAAATATTCATTTTTTAATGGAATATAAAATATACATTGTAGATGTTAGTGTCCAAAACCTGACTACCCCCCTAAAGTTGGTCCCAAGGTTTTTCGCTGTGTATTCTCTTAAGGTCTAGCGGAACCAATACATGTCGTAGGTCAGGCTTGCACCACTCCGGCGCGGACTGCTGCCTCACTCGTTATTTATGTTTGCCAGTAGGCTACATGTTTTGACAATGGAAAATCTTTTTTCTGCCTTGTACTACATTTTCCGTTATGGCAGATAAGCCATTCAACATGTGTCTGTTCTTGATTAATAAGTTTCAAATCTTAGTTTTTATGAGTAAACGGTCTCATTCAGATATATGGTTAACAAAATATACGCTGTAGTTGCTTAAACCAGACCCCTTACTTAATGTTTCAAATCTCTCGTATTAGTACACACTTTTATTCTTTTGGAATTCTAGTGCAGTTTCGAAGAGGATAATGGCGAAGGTTGATTAAAGAAAGTGGAGTCGTTCTAAAATGACTAAAGCTATTGACGTAGTCCATAAAAATAAAATGAGTTGGAAGGAGGTCAGTAAGCAGTTTAATGATCCAGAAATAACCCTTACGAGGCTGTCCAGCATGAAGTACGGTACCCCAGAGGAAGCAGCAAAAAACAAAACAGGCGGACCTACAGTTCGAGTAAAGATTTCGAAAAAGATCTTGTATAGTACTGTCTTGCTATGGAAGTTTCTCTCTTTGGACTTACTAATAAGGAATTGTGAATAATGGCATTACAGTTGTCCAAGGGGAATAACAGTTAATACCCGTTCAAAGGCGAAATTGCTGGTGGAAATTTGGTTTCGTGACGTTTAACGAAAATATTAACCCAACTGTTAGAATGAAAACCTACAGGAACATAGTACGGAAGAGCAATTGGATTAAGCAAAGGAATCATGGAGACAAAATGGTTCAAATGGCTCTGAGCACTATGGGACTTAACATCTGAGGTCATCAGTCCCCTAGAACTTAGAACTAGTGAAACCTAACTAACCTAAGGACAACACAACACGCAGCCATTCATAGAGACATCCTTTAACTTTCTGGAAGATGCAGTATTAAACCTACTTTGAAACTATAAGATGTTTTCTCTTATTCAGTACCTATGTCCAATCTTGTTTAGTGCTTTTTGCTTCTTTTTAAAAGGGAGTCCGTTTTAATTAAGGCTTCTAAGAGTAAAACGTAAGTGGTGCATAACATTATATTAAAATTATGATACGGTTTTGAAACATGTAACAGGTACATGATTAAGGAATTTGTTGCTAGCGCACTCGAGCAGATGTAATTTCGATGGACTGCTCACGCACTGCCTGCGATATGTAAGCTATAAGAGTATCTCAGACCAGAGAGCAGTGTCTGTAGCAGTAGTAGTAGTAGCAGCAGCAGCAGCAGCCGCCATGAGTCGTGTTGACTGGGCCGGTCTTGGGGAGCGGTGGCGGAGCCTGAGCATTGTAGCAGAAGGTAAAAGCACCCTCGCGCATATGTGCTATTGTATCAGGTCCCATGTGAAACGTTTTAAAAAAATCTCTTAATAATAATCTCTCTCATAAAAACATTAACTTCTCGCAATCATTGATCTCAATTTTAATAATTTACTAATTTCTCCGATCCATGGTCATCCTGATTATTGTAAAGAAAAATCTGTCGTTTCTTTTATACATGACAGATCTATCGGCCAGCATTGCACAAGGCTGTGCCAGCAAAGTTTAGTTTCATATAGGAGCAGATATATACGCGTTATCCGGCGACTTTATTGAGGTAAGAATTTTCAATTTATGCAGTATGATCTTCCAGGGCCACGGCGCAACACTGCTGACGTGTAAAATTTACCAGTTTAAATTCAGAGTCAATTATTGAAAGGTTATAAGTGAGCCACAATTTTATTGAGAGATTAGTCACATTTTATTATTGACAGGTTACGCAATTTTTTTACTGGGAGGTTACGCTCAATGTGAGTGCAATACATAACTATTTTTATCTGTTGGAAAGTTACATTGAATGTGAATGAAATAAATAATTACATTGTTTTTACTGTTGGGAGGTTACGGAATTATTATCTGTTGGGATGCTACAAACAATTGTCTACTATTTTCTGTTTTAAAAAAAATCAAAAGCAAAGTGGAGAGGGGGGAGGGTGTCTGGCTTTGGACACTTTCCTCTGTTAGATTTTTTTTTCTGGAGACGTATTGGCGGCTCGGCTCCTTACCTGCGGCGGCGGCGGCGGCGGTGCCGGGCAGAGGGTGCTTGGCGTGGGCGTGACCGCGGTGCGCGTAGCTGTGGTCGCACGAGCAGGCCGACACGCTGCCCTCGGAGCAGGCGCGCGCTATCGCGTGCGTCACGCCGGCGCTCGTGATGGCGTAGATGAACGCCGTCTCCCGGCAGCCTGCAACACGACCCACACCGCGTAACGGGCCTCCTCATTATGTGCTCACAGCAAAATGTCGTTCAGCTATAACTACTCGGCGCTACTACTATGAAGCAGTGTCCGTATCACGAAGGGAAAACTGCATATTCACTGCTTCGTACAATTAAGCATGCCATAACCTACGCTCTACAATGTGTAAACTTACGCTAAAGGTCTAACACAGTAAGTCAAGTACTAAACCTAGAATCTGTGTATGTTTCTTGAGGATACATAACTTTCGCCGCGCCATTTACTCAGACTATTTTCGTGTAGCACTGGAGAATGAAAACACTTTCTGTTAGCGACTTCCAACAAACTTTAAACACAATTTCAGACTATTCTATTTTTTTTTCTCGCTGTAATGACTTTACATGCTCTGTTCTAAATACACTACTGGCCATTAAAATTGGTACACCAAGAAGAAATGCAGATGATAAACGCGTATTCATTGGACAAATACAGGGTGTTACAAAAAGGTACGGCCAAACTTTCAGCAAACATTCCTTACACACAAAGAAAGAAAATATGTTATGTGGACATGTGTCCGGAAACGCTTACTTTCTATGTTAGAGCTCATTTTATTACTTCTCTTCAAATCACATTAATCGTGGAATGGAAACACACAGGAACAGAACGTACCAGCGTGACTTCAAACTCTTTGTTACAGGAAATGTTCAAAATGTCCTCCGTTAGCGAGGATACATGCATCCACCCTCCGTCGCATGGAATCCCTGATGCGCTGATGCAGCCCTGGAGAATAGCGTGCTGTATCACAGCCGTCCACAATACGAGCACAACGAGAATCTACATTTGGTATCGGGGTTGCGTAGACGAGAGCTTTCAAATGCCCCCATAAATATAAGTCAAGAGGGTTGAAGTCAGGAGAACGTGGACGCCATGGAATTGGTCCGCCTCTACCAATCCATCGCTCACCGAATCTGTTGTTGAGAAGCGTACGAACACTTCGACTGAAATGTGCAGGAGCTCCATCTTGCATGAAGCACATATTGTGTCGTACTTCTAAAGGCACATGTTCTAGCAGCACAGGTAGCGTATCCCGTATGAAAGCATGGCGGTGAATCGAGGAAGTACAGTACATACTGACGAAACTAAAATGAGCTCTAACATGTAAATTAAGCGTTTCCGGACACAATAAGTGCGCAGAGTGGATGTTTGTGTGTATGAGCACGATCACCTACCAGACTCCTCGATTGATGTCATCAAAATCTAGCACAGAAACAACAGACCTTTTGAGTATCAGCACTGTGGGGTTTATAAGCTCCTAGCTCCAGTAGGACCAAAAGATATGGGCAAAAACGATATAAAGAGAAGCCTTACTTGAAACGCCAGAACGCATTCAGCAATTGGTAAATACTAACATGGAGACGTGTTTTGTATATTCCCAAGCTTTTTCGTCTTTACATTGTCGAAGCCTTTCTCTAGGTCCACAAATGCTAGGAATGTATCCTCAGTTTTTTTTCTATGTTCCTTACTTTAGTAATCGGAATGTCAGAACTCCTCTTCCACTACTATTTCCCGTTCTGTGACCAAACTTACCTCCACCCAGTAAGCATTCAGCCTTCATTTCTGTCCTTCTGTTTATTGTTACTGGCAGCACGTGAAAAGCGTGATTTGGCAAATTGATGTCCCGATAGCTTTCAAATTCATCAATACATACTTTTTTTAAATGGTGATACTAATGAAAATCGATGAATCTTGACTACCTTTATATAAGCATTCTGTATTTACGTGGAAGAATCTGAAGATGAGGATCAGTTTGGTTTTCGGAAAGGTAAGGGCACGACCGAGGCCCTTCCGACGTTGTGATTGTTAATGGAAGCAAGACTTAAGAAAAACCAAAACACGTTCACAGAATTAGTCAATCTCGAGGAAGCTTTCGGCAATTTAATACGGTACAAGATGCGAAATTCTCAGAAAAACAGAGTGAGATATATGACAAGACAGATCATACACAATATGTATAATAACCAAGAAGGAACAATAGGTATGGAAGACCTATAACGAAGTGCTCTGAGTAAAAATGGTGTAAGGCAGGTATATAGTTGTCCGACCGTACTGTTCAACGCTTCTACTCAGGAGCAGTGACAGATATAAAAGAAAGCTTATTGAGTGGGATTAAAATTCAGGGCAAAAGTATTTGCTGACATTGCCATCTTCAGTGAAAGTTAGGAAGGATTTCAAGACCCGTGATATGGGATGAACAGTCTGGTGGGCACACACAACAGAACTCGAAAGGAAAACGAAAGCACTGAGGAGTGGAAGAAAGGATTTTGCCAGTAAACTTCACATGAAAATAAGGGACCACAAAGTAGACAAAGTGAGGGAATTCTGCTACCATGCAAGCAAAATAATACGTGTCCAACGGAGCAAGGAGAAAGGAGAACGTCTAAGCAGACCAGCACAGACGAATAGGCCATTACTGGTCAAGACATGTCTGTTAGTATCAAACGTCAGCCTTAACCCAAGAAAGAAATTTTTGAGAATATGCATTTGGAGCACTGCAGTGTATTGGAGTGTATCGTGGACTGTGGGAACACTGGAAAATCAGAGAATCGAAGCGACTGAGATGTGGAGCTATTGAAGAACGCTGAAAATTGGGTTGACTCGTAGAGTAAGGAATGAGGTGGTTCTCGGCAGAATCTGTGAAGAAAGGAACATACGGAAAACACTGGAAAGAAGACAACTGTTTAGGGATCAGGTGATAGCTTCCGTAATACTAGACACGTGGGTACTCAAAAACAGGACGGGATGAGTAGTACCATTGTCTTGAGTGCTAACAGGAAGCACGGAGAAACGGATTCTTAGACGGCAGAGTTAGTGGTGACCTGCGGCCGCCGTCCTGAATAAAGACTTTTCGTCACTGAGACCTCTGCCCCAACCCCCTCCGCCTGCGCAGCTTAATGACGGCCTTTGATCATGGGCTGCATGACCAGTGGCCGGCTTACAATGGGTGCTCCTGGCGCGCGCATAATCACCAGTCCCCAGTAGAGGCGATGAGAGTGGAGCACAGCGGTGGCAAGTACCCAGCCAGCCGTCTTGACACACAACTCGCCGCTAAACAGCAGCGTGCGCCCTCGCCCAGTGCAGAGACAATGGCCCTTTGGAGGGCCGGTCAAAGGGAAGGGGTAAGTGCAGGGTGCACTCGCGAGATTAGGCGCGCACCACTCGCCCTTCAAAGGGCCGGCGAGCGCCCACCTGAGGAGGGACAGCCGATACGGCGGAAGCGGCCCCGGCCTACAATGTGCCAGGAAACCGCAAACAAACAGACAGGGGGCGTGCCGAAACGTAATCCCGACGCAGCGGGCGCGTCCTGAAATTATAGCCACGCAATACCGCAGCGCCTCCCACTGTTAGTTGCCACGGCACCACCCCTCTCTTCTCACGAGCCTTTTCTCGATACTCGGCGATATTTGATATCGCCAATGGTTATACGGTTTCTCACGAGTGACCCGGTTCCTATGGTGCGTCGGGAAACGTTCTTGGAAACGTCGGCGCTAAAGTGTTCCATTTTTCAAATAATTTGGTTCCAGTGAACTTTTCAAGTATGAAACATCTATTATGTATATTTTCAGACTGAAGCACGTCGAAAATTTTGTACAAAGGCCAGGATTCGAACCCAGGTCCCCTGCTCATTAGGCAGATGCGTCAACCACTACGCGACCCTGGCAAGTGGCTTTGCACAAATGCACAGACCACCCCAGCACACCATCATCTTCAATCCAGATTCCCTTCACAACGCAGACCATCCGGTATTCCGCATAAATTCGAACAACGTTGCAGAGGCTTTCCAGATGTGTTGGAATAGCCTCTCAGCATCGAACGAAACGGGGATTCTGCCTGAATGCCGGGCATATATGCTTTACTCGAATCAAGACCTTTATAAACTGGTTGGTTGATTTTGGGAAAGGGGCCAAAGAGCGAGGTCATCTGTTCCATCGGAATAAGGAAGAAAGTCCAAATTCCCACTCGCTCCTTCAACCCACTTGGTATTCCCTCCAAATTAGATAACATGCCGTGCCGGCATTTGCCTGAAATGATTTCGGGAAATCACGGAAAACCTAAATCAGGATGCAGGGAAACGGGTTTGAACCGTCGTCCTCCCGAATCCGAGTCCAGTGTGCTAACCACTGCACCACCTCGCTCGGTCCTTAACAAGTCTCAAACGCCTATGATTGACCAGAAAGGCGTGCTGCGGTAGTCTGCGAAGTTGTGCAAAGCCATTATGCCAGTGTGGCTTAACGGTTCGCCCATCTGCCTTGTGAGCAGGAGGCCCAGTTTCGAACCCTGACCTTGGTACACATTTTCATGCATCCCTTTAGTCTGCATGTATACATCACATAAGGTTGAGAACTGAAAAAGTCTCTGGAACCATATAGTGTGATTTGAATTAAGAAGCAATGTCTGGGTTTGAGGTAGGATCCCTCTTTTCGTTCGACACTGAAATGTTATTCCAATATAGTCGCAGAGGGTTTGCAATGATCTTCGAATTTCGAGTGAACACCAAGTGGGCTCAAGGAGTTAGTGGGAATTTGGACTGAGAGGGATGCGTGCTAGGGTAGTCCATGTCGTTGTACAAAGCCACCGTGCCAGTGTGCTCAGTGCATCTGTCTGGTGAGCGGAAGAACCGTGTTCGAATCTTGGCCTTGGTACAAATTTTCGTTCATCGATCCAGTCTGCATATTACACATCAATAATGATCCAGTCCGCACATACACATCATTGATATTTTATTTTTCTTCCAGCCCACGTTTGATTTATTAAATATACTACTCAGCAGATCGGAAGACACACAATATATTTAGCGCAATGCAATCTGACTTTCAATAATCCCTACAAAATAATGGCCCTGACTAACAATGACCTATACCTTACATGAATCACTTACAGAAATCTTCGTTACTCAGACTACTGCAATACAGCGAGCGCCAATACTGCCAGCTAAATAAAAGATTCTAACTACTGAAGGCACTAACTACTGATAGGCATAGTTGGCAAATGAAAGATTTTGATGGAGAACAAACAATGTATTTAGCTTAATAGTAATAAATGAAAAGCACCAGTTTGCTTTTGTTCTACAATATTACTTTTATTGTTAACCGGTTTTCGGCTTACAAGGCCATCTTCAGACATCTGTTAATTCTGTTAATACCTTAATAGTGTTCAAAAGTCATATGTCAGTTCATGACATCCAGTGTTACAAATTTCCTTTTTCTGACGGACAAACATCCACATCCACCACTGCTGGTGGCTCACCTCCAACTGCGCAACGCTACGCGCTGTTCACATCCAGCTGCCCAACACTACAATAGCGAATATTACAACAATGCCAGCCAGCCACAGACTGCACACAGCACAGTCAGTGAATTTCGTACAGAGCGCTGCGTGGCGTTACCAACATAAAAACCTAAACAGCCTACTTACAGAATCACCGGAATACAAAAGATAGCTCCACCAACGCAGTGTCCTTTTATACCTCGTCAACGCGATAATACCTCATGTATATGTCCATATGGACATCACATGACTTCTGTACCCTCAGTGTATTTGTGAAGACTAAACAAGTAGATGCTTAATCCCATGATTTAAGGCGGCGGCGACGACATTCGAAAGGCATTCGACAGGAAGGATCTGTTGCTGTGGTGGTTGTGTTGCCGAGTGCTTTATGCTGATACAGTGCGGAGCTCAGAGTGGACCGGCTGCAGCCGACACACGGGACAAGTCACTAGCGGTTTCCAGTGGGCTCGCAGACGGTCGCAGCGGCAGAGAGATCGGCCCGTAAAGTGGCGGCGGAGTTGTGGGAGGTAGGCCCCCGCGCGTGCGCGCGCCGGGCCGTGTAACCCGAGCCGGGCCGGGCCGGCTATTAAGACGGCGAGTGTCCCTGGCGATCGGCCGGCCGGCCGCAGGTCATCGTGATGACGTAATTACCCGGGCGGGCAGGCTCAGGGGCCGCCACCATTAGCACGATATCCATAACTCAGGCCGGGCCGCGAGGGTACAGTCGCCGCCGCAGCCCAGGCGCTCGAGCGCTCGCTGTGGCCGACCTGGGGCGGGCTGGGCACACAGGTCTTCAACGATCCACAACAGCACTATCGTCTTTCCTTGACGTGGAGAGCACCGCATCGGTACATAGTAAGGGTGTACCGCGAGGATCAATTTTGGGGCCGACGATATTTACTGTGTGTAGAAATTAACAAATGCACGAAGTTTGCGGCATGTCTAGGATGTTAAATTTGTCCATGTCGTATGAATGTTATTTGGCGGCTGCAACTGCATCGTAAGGTTTTTCTGAAATAATATATACCGGTTGATCAAAAAGTCAGTATTAATTTGAAAACAGAATAAATCGCGGGATAATGTAGATAGAGAGGTACAAATTGACACACATGCCTGGAATTATATGGGGTTTTATTAGAACCAAAATAAAAATACAAACGTTCAAAAATGTCCGACAGATGGCGCTTCATCTGATCAGAATAGCAATAATTAGTATAACAAAGTAAGACAAAGCTAAGATGATGTTCTTTACACGAAATGCTCAATATGCCCACCATCATTCCTCAATAACAGCTTTAGTGGAGGAATAATGTTGTGAACAGCCTGTAAAGCATGTCCGGAGTTATGGTGAGGGATTGGCGTCGGATGTTGTCTTTCAGCATCCCTAGAGATGTCGGTCGAACACGATACACTTGCGACTTAAGGTAACCCCAAAGCCAATAATCGCACAGACTGAGGTCTGGGGAGCTGGGAGGCCAAGCGTGACGAAACTGGCAGCTGAGCACACCATCATCACCAAACGACGAGCGCAAGAGATCATTCACGTGTCTAATAATACTTTTTTTGTTCTAATAAAACCCCATGTCATTCCGAGCATGTGAGTCAATTTTTACCTCTCTATCTACATTATTCCGTGATTTATTAAGTTTTCAAACTTATACTGACTTTTTGATCTCCCGGTATACTGCAATAGTCACTTGTCATTAATTAGTTATTAGATAGATACGGGAAGATTTCAGTTAGATTACATCATGGTAAGACAGAGATTCCGAAATCAGATATTGGATGGTAATGCAAACAAGGAGCAGATATAGATTCAGACCGCGGTGTGGTAGTGATGAAGAGTAGGCTGAAGTTTAAGAGATTAGTAGAGATGAATCAATACGCAAAGAAGTGGGATACGGAAGTACTAAGGAATCACGAGGTACGCTTGAAATTTTATGAGGCTACAGGTACTGCGATAAAGAGCAGATCAGTAGGTAGTTCAGCTGAAAAGGAATGGACATCTCTAAAAAGGGTAATCAATGATGTTGGAAAGAAAAACACAGATACAAAGAAGGTAACTGCAAAGAAACTGTGGATAACAGAAGATGTCCTTCAGTTGAGTGATGAAAGAAGGAAGTAAAAAACGTTCAGGAAAATTCAGGAATACAGAAATACAAGTCATTTTAAATAGGAAGTGTAGAGAAACTAGGCGAAATGGTTGCGTGAAAAATGTGAAGAAACTGAAAATGAAATGATTGTCGGAAGGACAGACTCAGCATATCCTCCTCTGAAATTAAAATCAAGAGCGATAAAACTGAGAGTGCAATGGGAATTCCACAGTTAAATACAGACGCGAGAGTGGATAGGTGGAAAGTGTACATTCAAGAGGAAGACTCGTGTGATGTGATAGAAGAAGGAACAAGTGTTGGTATAGAAGTGATAAGGGATCCAGTGTTAGAATCACAATTTGAAGGAGCTTTGGAAGCCTTAAGATAAATAAGGCAGAAAGGTAGATAACATTCCATCAGAATTTCTAAAATCATTGGGAGCAGTGGCAAGAAAATGACTATTCACGTAGGTGTGTGGAACGTACGAGTCTGTCGATATAACATTTTAGTTCCGGAAAAACATCTCTCTCAGAATACTGAAGACTGTAAGGGCTGACAAGTGCGAGAATTTTCACCCAATCAGTTTGACAACTCGTGCATCCAGGTTGTTTACAAGAATAATATACAGAAGAATGGAAAAGAAAATTGAGGATGTATTAGATGACAATCAGTTTGGTTTTAGGAAAGGTAACCGCACCAGAGAGGCAACTCTGACGTTGCGGTTGATTATGGAAGAAAGACTAAAGAAAAATAGACACGTTCGTAGGATTTGTCGACCTAGAAAAACCGTTCTACAATGTCAAATTGTCCAACAAGTTCGAAATTCTGAGAAAAATAGGGGTAAGCAGTAAGAAGAGATGGGTAATACAACATGTACCAGACCCATGAGGGGAAAGTAAGAGTGAAAGACCAAGAACGAAGTACTCTGATTAAAAAGGTGTAACACAGGGATGTAGTCTTTCGCAAATAAAAGGAAGGTGGAAGTATGGGATTAAAATGTGAAGTGAATGGATATCAACGACAAGATTCGCTGATGACATTGCTACCATAAGTGAAAGTGAAGAAGAAGAACAACAAAATCTGCTGAATGGACTCAACAGTCTAATAAGTACGTAATATGGACTGCCAATAACTCGAAGGAAGACGAAAGTAATGAGAAGTAGCACGAAGTGGATGAAGTTAAGGAATTCTTCTACCTAGACAGCAAAATAACGAACAACGGATGGAGCAATGAAGACAACAAAAGCAGACTGGCGCTGGTCAAAAGTGCGTTCTTGACGACGAGAAGTCTACTAGTATCAAAGTTTAGGCCATCATTTGAAGAAGAAATTTCTGAAAATGTACGTATGGGACACAGCGTTGTATAGTATCGAAAAGTGGACTGTGGAAAAACCCGAACAGAAGAGAGTCGAAACATTTTGATGCATTTTGTTGAAAATTAGGTGGACTGATAAAGTAAGGAATGGGGAGGTTCTGCGCAGAATCGTAAAGGGAGACGTCAGGGAACATCTTTCATGGCACTAGAGAGTAAAAACTGTAGAGGAAGACAGAGTTTGGAATGCATCCGGCAAACAATTGAGGAAACAGGTTGCAAGGGGTACTTTGAGTTGAAGAGGTGGCACAGGAGAGGAATTTGTGGTACGCCTCATCAAAAGAGTCAGAAGACTGATGACTCAAAACAAGTGCAGCATCTCTACGTAGCATGGACTCAACAAGCCGTTGGAAGTGTTCTGCAGAAAATTTGAGCCATGCTGCCTCTACACGTGCCCATAATTGCAAAGCGTTGCCAATGCAGGATTTTTACGCACTAATGACCTATTCATTATGTCTCATAACTGTTCTATGGGGTTCATATCGAGCAACCTAGGTGACCCAATCATTCGCTCCTACTTTCCAGAACGTTCTTCAACCCAACTGCGAATAACTGGCCCAGTGACACGGCGCTTTGTCATCCATAAAAATTCTGTCTTTGTTTGGGAACACGAAGTCCATGAATGGCAGCAAATCGTCTCCAAGTAACAACCATTTCCAGTCAATGATCGGTTCAGCTGGACCATAGCAGCAAGTCCACTCGATGTGAACACAGCCCTCACCATTACAGAGTCCGCAGCTCTTAGTCTTGCGGTAGCGTTCTCGCTTCCCAAGCATGCGGTCCAGGTTTCGATTCCCGGTGGAGTCAGAAATTTTCTCTGCCTTGAGATGATTGGGTGTTGTGTGTCCTTCATCTTCATTTCATCATCATTGACTCGCAAGTCGCCGCAATGGCGTCAGCTAAAAACGACTTGCAATTCCGAACACCCCGCATGGGTTACGATCATTTCATTTTACCATTACAGAGCCACGACCAGCTTGCATAGTACCTTAATGACAACAAGGGTCGATGGATTGGTGGAGTCTGCACCACTCTCGAACCCTACCCGCAGTTCTTGCCATCCGAAATGGGGACTCCTCTGACCAGGCCATAGTTTTCCAGTCTAGGATCAAACCGATGTAGTCATGAGCCCACGAGAGTCGCTGCAGGCGATGTCGTACTCTTAGCAAAGGCAATATCCTCGGTCGCCTGCTGCCATAGCCCATTAACGTCAAACTTCACTGCACTGTCCAAATGAATACATTATACAACGATTTCTGCGCTTACTTCACCTTGTGTTGCTTGTCTGTTAGCACTGACAGCTATACGAAAACGCCGCGATTCTCAATTGTAAAGTGAAGGCCGTCGGCAGGCAGTGTCTCAAATTTGATACTCTCGGCACACTCCGAAACCCAATATTCCATGCGTCTAGTCTCAACTACAATCCCGCATCCGAAGTCAGTCGTGCACAAAATGGTTCAAATGGCTCTGAGCACTATGGGACGTAACATCTGAGGTCATCAGTCCCCTAGAACTTAGAACTAATTAAACCTAACTAACCTAAGGACATCACACACATCCATGCCCGAAGCAGGATTCGAACCTGCGACCGTAGCAGTAGCACGGTTCCAGACTGAAGCGCCTAGAACCGCTCGGCCGCATCGGCGAGCAGTCGTGCGCCGATAAGTACATCAGACACCTCTTTGACATGAATCACCTGAGTTCAAATGACAGCTCCGGCAGTCACTGTCCTTTTTTACCTTGTGTACGCGCTATTACCGCCATCTGTGGAATGCGCTTATCACTACCCCACCACTTTTGTCAGCTCAGGTAACTGCGGTTATTTGAAGGCCTTAAGCGAGATACAGTACTGAAAAGTAATATAAAGGGCTCAGCAGTTGAGTGGCCTGTAATGACTTACTTTGAGCATGTAGTGAACTCACTTTGAAAGGCATAAAGTGGCCCTATACGACTAGACCTCGATTTACGTATCTGTGCGCGAGATTTACGACTCGAGAATTTGTTTGGCTTACTCGAATAGCGTGTCTCGAAAATTTTATGGCGGAGCTGAGAGGCATACTCCGGTAGTATCCGTCCGAGTCTTAAATGGGCCGTTACAAGCTGGATATTGTGTTCCATTGTGAAGTGCAGTGGAGAACATAAGAGGCGGCGAATTTACGCTCGCAGTAAAGAAACCGAGAGCGCCGGGCAGCACGCATTCTGTTCGCCGGCCGCAGCCGTGTCGCCGACGCCACGCATACAACTCACGCGCCGCTCTGTGGGAATGGCTTGTTCGCCCGCTGACTTATGTTTGTGTATTTCCAGCCGCGAGGGGGGCAGAAAAAGTTTAGACTCTTATTATATTTGACACGTACAGCGATATTTATCGATGGGAGATCGATACGCGAAGCGGCGGAACCGGTCTGTGCGGTGCTGCGCGCCATTTCAGCCGGGCATAAAGCATCGGTCGCAGGCTATTAGCGTCCCGAGTCATAACGGCGAGGCGCAGCGCGCGTCTATTGTGCTTCGTAAGACAATGCAGTTAACGGGCGGGGGAACCTGTACCCGTACCTGCTCTCCGCTGTGGGAACCTCGTTTCGACTTGTGTATGTATATTTCCGAGGGGCAGCGGCGACCGTGCGCGCTGCCGGGGTGGCAGATTTGTGGCACGAACAGCCGTCTGGCATTGGTGAGTGGATCTTAATGGCAGGAGACGCGAGAGGCTGTTTTGCTAAGCCCCGGCAACTCATTCTCTCGTAATTTTGACATCGTGCGAGATGGTGGGCCCCTGTAAAAACTGACCTTCATATACCCGTCAGCATGCCCGATTTACTTGCCGAAGAAACAGAGGTACATTTCTATAAATATCTACATTAATCTTAACATCCGTTTGAGATTTTCATTCATGTTCAACTACAGTAATACACCTGCCATCGTTGTTATATCTATATATTTTGCGCAGGCGATATCACACAACCAGTCAATATACTGGCGATAACGATGCAAATCATGTCTGCTTTAAATACGGTTTGTAACGGTCGTGAACGTTAGTTATCTTTGAAACTGGACGTGGTGAGTGGATGTCAGTCCACAATGCGTCCTAGGAGACAAAGTTGCCATTATCAACATCTCACTGAACTTGATAGTGTCGGAAGTTCCATGCGGCTTTTCGCGGATGATGCTGTAGTATACAGAGAAGTTGCAGCATTAGAAAATTGCAGCGAAATGCAGGAAGATCTGTAGCGGATAGGCACTTGGTGCAGGGAGTGACAACCTACCCTTAACATAGACAAATGTACTGCGAATATATAGGAAGAAGGATCCTTTATAGTGTGATTATATGATAGCAGAACAAACACTGGTAGCAGTTACTTCTATAAAATATCTGGAAGTGTGCGTGCGGAATGATTTGAAGTGGAATGATCATATAAAATTAATTGTTGGTAAGGCGGGTACCAGGTTGAGATTCATTGGGAGAGTCCTTAGAAAGTGTAGGACATCAACAAAGGAGGTGGCTTACAAAACACTCGTTCGACCTATACTTCAGCACTGCTTATCAGTGTGGGTTCCGTACCAGGTCAGGTTGACAGAGGAGACAGAGAAGATCCAAAGAAGAGCGGCGAGTTTCGTCACAGGGTTATTTGGTAAGCGTGATAGTGTTACGGAGATGTTTAGCGAACTCAAGTGGCAGACTCTGCAAGAGAGGCGCTCTGCATCTCGGTGTAGCTTGCTGTCCAGGTTTCGAGAGGGTGCGTTTCTGGATGAGGTATCGAATATATTGCTTCCCCCTACTTATACCTCCCGAGGAGATCACGAATGTAAAACTAGAGAGATTCGAGCACGGACGGAGGCTTGCTGGTAGTCTTTCTTCCAGTGAACCATACGCAACTGGAACAGGAAAGGAGGGTAATGACAATGGCACGTAAAGTGCTCTCCGCCACGCACCGTTGGGTGGCTTGCGTAGTATAAAAGTAGACGTAGATGTAATTATGTTCTGGTGTTGCGATATTTTTCTCGGTCAGTGTTTTTATGGAATGCTTCTTTACGCAACAATTGTGTGCTAGTAAACGAACCTTTAATTCATTAATTTCTGCTGCTCTCCTTTTATCTTCTGTCATTACCGAGCCTAGGTATGTAAACTTTTTAGTACTCTTTCCCATTTTATTTATTGGAGTCTTTCCTCTCTCGCCAGCACCATCTCTCATCGTCATATACATTGTTTTGTCTAAACTTCCAGTCCTAGCTTACGCGCTGCTCCTTCCAATGCAGCACAATTATTCTTCAAGGCTTCGATATCCCTTGCAATTATGCTAGGTGATCACAGTATGCCACGACCTTGCCTTGGTTTTTAAATGTTGTTCCTCGTGACTTTGTTGGCATTTGTCGAATTACCTTCTCTAGTGCTACGTTAAGGAGCAGAACAGAGGTCGCATCTCCCTGCCGCAGCTCTTGTTCTACATTGACCTTGCAAACTGTGAGTGATAGTGCTCTGTAACTCTACTGTGACCAGCCGTGAATACGGTTACAGATGTTCTGGTCTGTTCACAGTTGCTACAAACAGCCACTCGGCGTAGGTGCCGAGTTATTTGTGAAGGAGACGGACAGGTAACCTAGTTCGGTCGCCACTTCGGCGTTTTGGGGCTTGTCGACTCGGGGGCGATGAGGGCTGTCTCGCGATGTTGTCGCCCTCTTTCAGAGGCCAGAGAGAGGCAGAGGAGCGTCCCTTGCCCCGTCCTCCTACCGCGCTTGACACGTGCCCATTCAGCCCCTCAAGAATGTCGCCGGCCGCACAAGGAAACGTACGCGCAGCCGTGTCAGACGCGGCGATGACGCGCGGGCCAGATGGAATTATTCAGAGCCCGGCCACCGGGGCAGAAAGTGGGCGAGCCGGGCCGAGTTCCGCTTTGTGCGCGTCGGTCGCCGCGGGGCGCCCAGTCGCACCCCCCTAATTTGTTGTAAGCGGCTACCGTGTGGCGCGAGGCCGCCATAAATCTGCGAGTCCCATTGTGGCAGCCGGCCAGGAATGGGATGTCCCGCGACGGGACCCCCTGCCGGCGACAGCTATCTCCCACGGGAATCGCCCCTCGACCGCCCCTCCACCCCACCCCCTCCAAACACACACACATACAACGGCGGGCAGAGGAGCGGAGGAGGTCTACTGGAAGAAAAAGGATCCCGGGAGCTGCCGCTCGTTTTCTGGAGAGGAGGCGGGGGCTTCCAGCCTCCCACGCAGCGGCAGCGGCGTCCATTGTCGCGCGCTGCGACGGTAATGCTTGCAAATCGCGCGACAAGCGGAGCGGCGCCGGAGAATGGTGGTGCCGGGTGCGAGGCTTCGTTTGCTCGGGATGAGTGCGCCCAGCTGCCGCCGTGAACAGAGCAGCTTCTTACCTCTCATCGCCTCGTCCACATTCACACTGTGGTCTCGTTCAAACACACTGGTTGCTGGATGCAGCAGACTGCGGCAGTAATCACTCGCCTCGGGATGGCAAAAATCGACCAATTTAAACCGAGACCGGTATTGTAATTTTGAATAATGTGAATTTTTCGGTATTTGTTTGGTCTCAGGTTTCTTATTTCTTACTAATATCCGAGCATACAAATACCGAAAAATACAGGTTATTCAAAACTAACCGGTATTTATTTGGTCTCAGGCTTTTTTAATTTTTTTATTTCTTACTAATAATCGAGCTAGGAAACGAGACAAAGTAGTAAAGAAGTTTTGTTATCTGAGGAGCAAAATAACTGATGATGGTCGAAGTGGAGAGGATATAAAATGTAGACTGGCAATGGCAAGGAAAGCGTTTCTGAAGAAGAGAAATTTATCCACATCAGGTATAGATTCAAGTGTCAGGAAGTCGTTTCTGAAAGTATTTGTATCGAGTGTAGCGATGTATGGAAGTGAAACGTGGACGATAAATAGTTTGGACAAGAAGAGAATAGAAGCTTTCGAAATGTGGTGCTACAGAAGAATGCTGAAGATTGCATGGGTAGATCACATAACTAATGAGGAGATATTGAACAGAATCGGGGAGAAGAGGAGTTTGTGGCACAACTTGACCAGAAGAAGGGATCGGTTGGTAGGACATGTTCTGAGGCATCAAGGGATCACCAATTTAGTATTGGAGGGCAGTGTGGGGGGTAAAAATCGTAGAGGGAGACCAAGAGACGGATACACCAAGCAGATTCAGAAGTATGTAGGTTGCGGTAGGTACTGGGAGATGAAGAAGCTTGCACAGGATAGAGTAGCATGGAGAGCTGCATCAAACCAGTCTCAGGACTGAAGACCACAACAACAACAACAACAACAACAACAATGTTAAAGAAACAGCCGACTCTGCTGATGGCGTAACAACGCAATCAGTAGAGACAAAAAAGTTCTAGTAACGGAAATAGTTCGCGTAGTCGGAAATCTCTGTACAGTGGTAGGAGGGAGTACCACGAACAACGTACCAGGAATTCTGACTGGTGGAGGATGAGCGTGGAAAGTGGGAGTGCGTTTGAAGCTCAGTTTTGTACGTTTTCCTTGAGTAATTAGGAAACTGTATCCTGCAGCGAAAACGTAACCCATTAAAAAGTCTAACTACACTGGATTTCCAACACAAAGGTCTATTTCATTTTTTCAGTAGGTCTAACAGTTTGCGCGTTGCGAGCGAGAGAATATGAAAACCTCGCACATGGTTTATGGAAGCTGCAGGTTGTATAAACGACATAAATAGGGGCAGCTTCACGCCTTGTACACTCAATCGATTTCGGTGATGACAAATAAGCGAAAAGTCAAAAATAAAATATAAAAAAATCGTTCAAATGGGTCTGAGCACTATGTGACTAAACTTCTGAGGTCCAGTCCGCTAGAACTTAGAACTACTTAAACCTAGCTAACCCAAGGACATCACACACATCCATGCCCCAGGCAGAATTCGAACCTGCGACCGTTGCGTTCTCGCGGTTCCGGACTGTGGCACCTAGAACCGCTCGGTCACTTCGGCCAGCAATAAAATACAGGCGTAAGCTCTATATTAATATCTGACTACTCAATCCACTTGGTCGCCGATGGGGATAATTTTGAGCAGGTCCATCATGTTACCTCGACATTGCCGTTTTGACCATCTTTTAGCAATAAGGAAAGTTATACTGGGATGTAGGCAGCTCACCCCGTGTCAACCGTAAATCCGCACTTCAGCCAAAGAGTGTTCGTTTTCTGCTGGCAATTTTCCACACATCCCGCGCTAAGTCAACGCTCGGTTTATTAGCCATGTTCACATGGCTGTTAACAGTTGCTGGCACTGAATTGCTCCAAACGTCTGCGCACTCACGTTGGACCAGAGTCTCATTGAGACTGCACTAGCAACGTCTTCGTAGATGGGTAGGAGAAGGTCGCTACTGATCTTGCTCTCACGTACTTGCCGGCGGCATATTTCGATAAGCCGGTTGTAAAGGCAGAGATTTACAGACTGATCGTTCGTGTCCTGGAACAGCCGTCGGCAGCCGCGTGCTACGGTGCACAGGTCACGAGCCTGCACGCTGTACGGTACTTTTAATGCCCGCAGCAGGAAGGGATTGCTGGACGCACTCCGTTTACAGATGAACTCCACTCTCTCACAAGGGTGACTAAAAATTCCTAGCGCGTGCTCTTTGATCCGTGCAGCGGAGAGTAGTTCCGCCTCAAGGAAAGTTGCAGGCAGCAACGCGAGCCTCCTAGAAGCGGGACAAGGGCGAAGCTAATGGAACAAGTCCTGCGGCCATCGGTATACCATGTTTCTTTTCCGGAAAACGTGATTACATCCTCCGTCATGCAATTGATTGAGCCGGGCGTAACTCCCGAACTCTCTGTCCAAATACTTGATTTACTACTTCTTTTGTTATTCGAAGAAAATATTCGGTTGTTTTCAAAAAAAGCTACCATCGATGCCCTGAGACAATGCACTGTTTAACATTCCGAGCGCACTTCTTCAAAGCAGACGACTTCACATTCAGTGTCAAAGAAGATGCTTTCTACAGCAGTGGGAAAGGAACAAGCTGTAGTTTCATTGTAGGAAGTAACCATTGGACCGCCCATTGTGTTTTTCGGAAAGCTGAAGATTCTATAAATATTTTTTTCCATTAAAAACCAGTACGCGAACCCAGGACCTCTCCTGTCGCAGGAAATGCTTCAATGTACTTTTCTTGGCGACGACATCGTGCTAGAACAAGGAGCCGGGACTTAGGCAGTCCTTTGTGTCACAATCACTTAAGGACAACAAAAATTAAAAATAAATAAATAAATACCGGTAAATTACTGAAACTAAGCAGATTCCATCGTAGAAGGCGCTCAAGGCAATCGAGATGCGATGTTAACCCAGTGGACGAAGAAAAGCATGATCATGAATCACCTTGCTTATTTTAGCTATGTGTGAACCAGAAGGTCTGTTTTGTTGAAGTCAGTCGTTTATGTTACCTTTTAGTTTAATTTTACACTACTGAGGAATTTCATGTCTATACAGGCACCGTAATGTATGTCAAAATGGTTTTGTTTCGTTTCCAAAAATACGATTACTTGCAGGTATTCCTGTCCCAGAAGATGAGTTTAGTTCTTCAAATATTTGGCAAAGAAATTTCATCAGTTTTATCGCTCCGTGAACAAAAAAGAATTACTTCTGCAGAAGAATCTTAATTTTATTTCAGACTTTCGCCGAAGAAGGCGACTGTGAAGAGCGTAAATCGTGAATGAAGAGGAACCATTACATTTCTTTAAAAGACAGTAAACCAAGAAATAATAGCTAGAGTTAAAGAAGTGCATACAAGTGTTTCACTCGTAATCTAAATACGTGCCGTGATATTAGCATATTTTTGCCATGGAACCAACATGAGAGTGGCACTGAATATTCAACTGTTCTTGTGCGGTGCTGGAGCTGCCAAGATGCAGTTGTTGAAGTCATTCAGTTAAATGGAAACTGAAGCCATCTGAAAATGGAAATGAATGCCCGAAATCGGTTATGGCCCTGAAATAAAAGTAGTTTAAAAGATTCGGTTTTTGCGTGGTTTCCTTAAAACTCGTAAGACAAATACTGGGTCGGTTCCTTTAAAAAGGCAAAGACAATTTCCCAACAATCCTTCCCCCACCCGAGCTTGTGATAACCTCATCGTCGAACGGAGGTAAAATGCTAATCTTGCTTCCTTGCTTCGTTGGTTCCTTCCTGCCTTCTTTCCGTCCTTCCTTCCTTCTTGTCTAACTGTACGCGATCGTACCAGGTGTTGCCGTATGTATTCAATGTACGATTAACTTTTTGTTGTTACAGCTTCGTCGGACAGTGTCAATTATTATCAGGTTACACAACTGGTGCATTCAGAGTGAAGCAAAAACGCAAAAAAAAGAAGCCGTAAGAGTCGCGGTAAAATAAGGTCTGGTAAAAATTCCTATTAAAACGTCTTTAGAATAACTGAGCGAGAACCATGTTTGTGGCAATAGATCAACTGTGTTGCTCAATGGCACATTTCTGAGACCACGAATCGTCTTTCATAACTTTAATATTTATCTCTTTTTTCCCTTTTTTCTAGGAGCGGAATGGAAAGTATCAGGTGCAGTGTCTCAGTGATGAAAAATGATTTTGAAAACTCATTTCCTTCTTTCGCCGCCCATGGGATACAGGTTTTTAAACAAGGTCGTGGAGGTGACGGTGGAAGCGGTTGCGTTCCCCGACCACGATTCGCGGTCTGCGCCTACCTGCGGAGATAAATTGTTGTTTATGTAACGTTTAATTTCTTAGCATCCAGATCTTAAAGTTCCCTCTCCTTCGCTAAAATACTTTTAAGCCATAAATTCCTCAGGGATTTTCTTTTTGTGTCTCCTGAGGTCATCGTAATTCCAATTTCGTGTGATACTATCGCTTTGAGTTCTTGAAATGTTGCTGTTTGCTCACGGCACAGCCGCCTGCGCTTATTTTCCCAACGGTATTAAACTAACATTCGAATGTGATTTCTCCGTGTCGTTCTTCATCCGAGCGACGCGTTCTGGCGTTTACTGCCTTGGAAGAGCTATAATGCAAAGCGCACTTACAAGAAAGGCTTATTAAAATTAGCTGTTTTCGCTACAGAAACACTTCGTTGGAGAAGTATACTGCACTTTCACAGACGAATGAAAGTTTTCCTTTCCTCTCACGTATTTCAGGAGAGAAAATGGGGCGAGATGACAGGGTCTGTTTTCAGACTTATGGTTTCGATTTAACAAAACATTTTTTTAAATTACAATGATCTGTGCACTGTGATTTCATAAATTAATCTAGTGTTCTTCCGGTCGTATATATGAAAACTGTTAACGAGTTTTGCACGCGTGGAAAAGTCAACGGGTCTCTCTTCTGGAAGCACGCTGCATATTTATAAGAGTCTAATGTACTGATGGTTACGGTTGGCTATACGAACACAATCTCAGATACTGTACTTTTCTTGCGTGATTTCATGGAGTATTGGTGACTATTCAATGCATAGGTGGTCATAGATTTCTGCTGTAAAATAATTCACTCCATTGTGTGGGATACTATGATTAAGTTGTAGATAATTCGCGTTTGTTTTGTTGTACTTATATCTTCATACTCTTCACTGCTGGATGCCGTGGAATAATAACTATCAATAAAGGCAATAAATTCCACATAAAAGAGCACGATCACTTTGTAGTCTTTATTATAGCTTCATTTCAGTTCGCACGTTTAACTTAATTAATCCGTTGTTTGAAAGTAGTGGTAACTTGTTAGTTGCACAATACGTAAAACTGGGATTGACTCTCAGAGAGTTTAAACAGCTACATAGAGAACAACGAATACCTTGAGCGTGAGCACTTGAATGTCTTCGTTCTAGTAAAAAATTATAGGAGGAGGTATGCTTTGGCTTCTTCAGATATTTGAAACTGAAGGACGCAGTCATTAATGTGGACACCAGCTGTTGCGCGTGCATTATGATCCACGCTGCGAATTACATTTTTGACAGATGCAAGTCGTGGCCAGAGACAATAGAAGCGATTAGTAGCAGATAATAATCCATTGCTTGACTGAGAACTGAACCTCGATCTGGAATTCACCTACTTAGCCACCGAGCCACTGGATAGAAAGTCAGCGAAATACTGAAAAAAGATATAATCTCTTACTTTCATTCCATTCACTGGAAGAGTTTTCGACAATGAATAGTTAAATAATACACTCAACAGTTTCCGAGATGACTACTGTAAAGGGTATAAAAAGGTGGAATGAAAACTTTTGTGACGGATATTGCTGTCTTCGTTAGCTATTACTCTAATTACTGTGAACGTCAATCTCGGGCCCGTTGCTTCTATTTTTGGTAATCTTTGGGAGACTTGCTTTTCTTTACATCTTTCCCGTGGAAAAGCGAAAATTAAAAATATAGGGAAACAAAAGAGGGTAATATAGAAGTTTTAGAACGACAATTATAATGTTATTTCTGGACAACATGGTTGCAAATGGAGGGGAGGGACTGTTCGACTTTGCGAACTGAAAGATACTCTTCAATTTTTCTGTGTGAGCCCCGTGAAATGGAGGGCCAGTGCGGTATCCTTGCTGTGTAAGGTGTTCAGAAGATCCCAGGCGTAACAGACGGAGTTGTTGAAATAGGGAATAAAGACGGATTCACACACTTTAGCGACGTGTTGATGAAAGGTTTTCACTGTTAACATTCGAGATTCTCGGTATTAAGACAATTGGCTGTGCCCTACAACATTCCTTCTTGAACGCAATCAGTTCGACATGTGGTCTCTTTTTATATACAGGAACAACGGCGTCTTTCGTTTAAACGTTGTTGGAAAACCGGAGTAATAAACGATTACGGAGCGAAAGGTAGCCATTGACAGACATAACCCGCATGTCAGAATAGCGCCTTTCAGTGTGGTATAGTGACAAACATCTATGTTACCTTTTAGCCGTACACCAGGGAAATGCTAATCCCGTTGCACTGAAACAGCTGAAAGACTAAGCACATTTACGATATAAAATACTGGACACAAGAGATGTTATGATCTAATGTTAGTACTGCTCTTGTTATTCACTGCGACCGATTCTGAGCACAATAACCCTTGATTCACTTAACAGTAAGCTTCGCTTCTCGTCTGCCCAAAATTCCGTCACTGTTTATAAATGAAGTGTTAGCACTCCTCTGTTCAGGGAGCGCAGCTTCTTGTTTTTTGGATGTTCGTCTAGATTTATCCCATATGTCGCGATCTTTTTCAAGAAAGTTCTCCCTCAAAAACATCTTCGGGCTCCACCTGTAATGTACGGAGGTCGGATTTAGTGCTAGTACACAAGGCCATTGCGATTTTGTTTTTTCTATGTATCACGGTGAGACCCAAAGAACGGGAACATTTCGAACGGAGATTGATGGATGAGCACAATTACTTTATACAAATATAGTACAGAGTGTGCCATTATGGAATGTCACGCATTTTGATTTCTTGAAGATCACATCCGATTGATTAGCTCCTTCTCGGCATACATGTTTCTGCAGCCAGATAGGAACTTTATGCATGGCTCGACGTAAGATTTCAGAAGGAATCCTGGAAAGTATTCCCCTTAAAATTCTTGCCTTCATTTCTTCGGTTGTAGCAGATCGAGAGCGGTAAACAGTTCTTTTAAGGTGGCCTCGTAAGTGAGTGAGAGTGTGTGTGTGTGTGTGTGTGTGTGTGTGTGTGTGTGTGTGTGTGTGTGTGTGTGAGAGAGAGAGAGAGAGAGAGAGAGAGAGAGAGAGAGAGAGAGAGAGAGAGAGAGCGAGAGGAGCACATGCTGTCGAGACAGGCGATCTGGGGGTCATGCAATGTCATCGCGCTTTGAAATAATACGGTTACCAAACAATCGTCGCACAGCTTCCATCCATATCAGTGCTGTTGCTCCGTCATGTTGAAACCAACTGTTGGTAGGAAAATGGTGTACTCGATGCGTAACAAAACTTTTCATCAAGGCAACCTACCGAACAGACGTTGCAGTGGTTGCGCACCCGCCACCATCTTCAAAAACGTAGGGGCCTGTAACGTCACTCTATGACATGCCGCACCATACAGTAACCTTGTTGTTGCGCTATGGACGCTAGTGAAGCTGACGTGGATTTTGCTGAGACAGATAGCGAAAATTCCGTCTATTGACAAAGCCACTTAGGTGGCAATGAGCTCCACCAGACATCCGCAGGTTGTTAATGAAACTGTCGTCGTCGTGCACTTTGCTGACATGCGTTCAGCATATTGTCTACGCATTAGCAAACCGTTACGTTGAGGTTGCTGAACGCTCTGCAGTCCGCACGGACGGAATTTTAAACCCAATTTCAGTATTCGTTGAACACTCGAACGATGCAACTGTACAGCCGGCCGCTGTGTCCGAGCGGTTCTAGGCGCTTCTGTCTGGAACCGCGCGACAGCTACGGTCGAAGGTTCGAATCCTGCCTCGGGCATAGATGTATATGATGTCCTTAGGTTGGTTATGTTTAAGTAGTTCTAAGTTCTAGGGGACTGATGACCTCAATCCCATAGTGCTCAGAGCCATTTGAGCAACTGTACAGGCTCTGAGTGACGTCTAACAGTGCACTGTGAGCTTCTTACGAAAGCAGTTCGCACAGCCCTGATATCCTCTCCTGTATCAGCGGTTCTGGCTCTCTCCGCAATTTACCTTTTCAGTGCAGAACACGTTGCTACAAAGCTGCGGACCCAGGTATCGGCTGTAAGCGCTAAGGAAAAACGACCATGTCGTCCGATGTTTAAATGACGCCGAAATTCGCGACTTGCGGCCTTCACACTTTCATTGTTGTAATAGGCTTTTTACTGTAAAGACACGCTGCACACCGTACCATTCCTCCATGTTTACTGTCGATTAAATAGCAAGACAGTGGCGAGTGGTATTCTCCGTATATGTCATTCTCCGCCACGTACCTCGCAGCAATGCCACAACACTTCCCATTCTTTTGACTCACCTCGTATTACTGATAATCATTATCATCTTTAAGTTGGAACTGTAATACGGAAGTGATCGCATACCTACGACGCAGCGCTAGCAGTGTTTGTAGAGGACGTGTAGGGAGTGACAGCCGGCTCAGGCTGGCGTGTTGTTCAGACGCCCAGGTGCGCTTCTAACCTGCTTTCCCGCGGCCTTGTAAATATCAAACATCTGCTGCGGAATTAATCAGCCTACGTCAAATTGGCTGTTGGTAATTCCTTGAGCGTACAAGGAGAACGCTGCTGGCGCGCCCTTGCTGTTGCCATATACTCGGAAGCGGTGTCCGGCTTGGCCTCCTTCCCTCCAGAAGAAACCCACAACCCATCGGACTCCGTCCAGGATGAAACGTATGTGAAGTGACACACGTTAGTAATCCTTTCTCATATGGATCCTGCTACTTTCACTTTAAACTTTGTAATGACAGTCTTTAATTTCTGTATGACGAAAGCTGTGCTTCGGAAAATTTTACGTAACTGGTATTAAGTAAGTTAAAGATGTGACCTACGAACGAACTGCAGTAAAAAGAGCACATATGGTACCATCAACCCATATTGATCGAGTAACGTATGTCCACAAATCAGCATCGTTTTAGAAAACATCGCTCGTGCGAAATTGAGCCTGCCTTTTTCTCTGTGAACTACAGGTAGATTGGTTCAAATGGCTCTGAGCACTATGGGACTTAACGTCTGAGGTCATCAGCCCCATACTAAGTTCTAGGGGGCTACTTAAACCCAACTAACCTGAGGACATCACATACATCCATGCCCGAGGCAGGATTCGAACCTGCGACCGTAGCGGTCGTGCGTTTCCAGACTGTAGCGCTAGAACCGCTCGGCCACCCCGGCCGGCCCGCAACAGGTAGAGTCCATACTTCTAGATTTCCGGAAAGCATTTGACCCGGTGCCCAACTGCAGGCTACGAACGAAGGTACGATCATACGGAATAGGTTCACAGCTATGTGAGTGGCTCGAACACTTCTTAAGTTATACAACGCATTTTGTTGTCCCCGATGGCGAGTGTTCATCAGAGACAAGGTTACAGTCATGGGTGTCCCAGAGAAGTGTGATAGAGCCGCTGCTATTCTCTGTATAGATAAACGATTTGGCGGACAGGGTGGCAGCTATCTGCGCTTGTTTGCTGATGATACCGTGGTGTGCGGTAAGGTGTGGAAGTTGACTGACTGTAGGAGGTAGGTGACGTAGACAAAATTTCTACTTGGTGTGATGAATGGCAGATAGCTTTAAATGTAGACAGACGCAAGTTAGTGCGGATCAGTATGAAAAACAAACTCGTAACGTTCGGCTGCAGCTTCAGTAGTTCAAATGGCTCTAAGCACCATGTGACTTAGACATATGAGGTCATCAGTCCCCTAGACTTTTAACTACTTAAACCTAAGTAACCTAAGGACATCACACACATCCATGTCCGAGGCAGGATTCGAACCTGCGATCTTAGCAGCTGAGAGGTTCCGGACTGAAGCGCCTAGAACCGCTGGGCTACAGCGGCCGGCCCTTTAGCACTGTCTTGCTTGACACGGTGAGGCCTTTTAAATACCTGGGGTATCGTTTCAAACGATAGAAAACGGAACGAGCATGCGAGGTCTGTAGTGAGGAGGCCGAATGATCGACTTTATTGGGGGAATTTTAGGAAAGTATGGTTCATCTGTAAAGGACACCGCTTATAGGATGCTGGTGCAATCTATTCACGAGTATTGCTCGAGTGTTTGGGATCCGTATCTGGTCGGATTAAAGGAAGGCATCGAAGCGATTCAGAGGCGGGCTGCTGGATTGTTATCAGTACATTCGAACGATACGGAGGTGTTACGAAGATGCTTCAGGATCTCAAACGGAAATCCCTGAAGGTGACGTTCTTTTCGAGAGGCTCTGTTGGGAAGATTTAGAGTACAGGCATTTGAAGTTGACTGCCGAACGCTTCTGCTGCCGCCAACATATATTGCGCGCAAGGACCACGAAGATATGAGAAATTAGGGCTCATAAGGAGGCAAACAGACGTTTTTCACCTCGCTCTAATTGCCAGTGGAACAGGAAAGCAAATGACATATTCGTACAGGGTACACTCTGCCACGCCCCGTACGGTGGCTTGTGGGGTATGTATGCAGATGTATGTGTAGGTGTATGGAATTTATTCCCATCGTCGAATGACAGTTTTACTCCAGAGTGAAAACAGACCTGGGAACAACAACCAAAAAGGAATTTTAAGAAGTTATCAGTGTTCATTCCAAGGGAAAGGTTCCGGAATTTGCCAGAAGTGCTTTAGAGAAACGACAGAAAAAATTAGAGCTGGCTGCCCAGACTCGTGTGGCGCCACGATGTCTGTACGATACCACAAAGTCGACAACGTGAATCTATAACGCAGACATTAGCGAGGACTATCTGCAGTCCGCAGTGACGTATAGGAGGGGCTCCTGAAGTCCACATCTGCCCTCTCAGCTTAGCAGTTCCCTCACGCTGAGGTCAGTACGATGTCATGTTTAAGAGGTCTGCTCAGTTCCTCAGCTACAGCAGTCAAAATCAGAATCCTCATCCTCCTCCTCCTCATTATCATCATCATCATCATCATCATCATCATAATGATCTGGGACCAACGTGATAGTTAATGTTACTGATGGACTTGTTCATTTAAATGTGGAACAGTTTGTTCATCTATGCATGAAGTGATGCTTTCATGGGCAATAACAGCTGTGACTTATCAAGCAATCCTGTGGCAAAGTGTTCTGTAAAGTTAAGTAAATGTTTTATTCATTTATGTAATTAATTGAACTAATATTTCACGTGTTCTAGTCTCACCGAGCAGTCTAGGAGTGGAGGGGGGGGAGGAGTGGGGTAGGGGGGGGGGGGTGGCGGGAAACACTGAACTCGTTGTCGTAATGCGGAAACTCACTGATTTATCTGTTTGTTGTTGTTGTTGTTGTTGTTGTTGTCTTCCGTCCTGAGACTGGTTTGATGCAGCTCTCCATGCTACTCTATCCTGTGCAAGCTCCTTCATTTCCCAGTACTTACTGCAACCTACATCCTTCTGAATCTGTTTACTGTATTCATCTCTTGGTCTCCCTCTACGATTTTTACCCTCCACGCTGCCCTCCAATGCTAAATTTGTGATCCCTCGACGCCTCAGGACATGTCCTACTAACCGATCCCATCTTCTAGTCAAGTTGTGCCACAAACTCCTCTTCTCCCCAATCCTATTCAATACCTACTCATTAGTTACGTGATCTACCCACCTGATCTTCAACATTCTTCTGTAGCACCACATTTCGAAAGCTTCTATTCTCTTCTTGTCCTAACTATTTATCGTCCATGTTTCACTTCCATACATGGCTACACTCCATACAAATACTTTCAGAAATGACTTCCTGACACTTAAATCAATATTCGATGTTAACAAATTTCTCTTCTTCAGAAACGCTTTCCTTGCCATTGCCAGTCTACATTTTATATTCTCTGTACTTCGACCATCATCAGTTATTTTGCTCCCCAAATAACAAAACTCCTTTACCACTAAGTGTCTCATTTCCTAATCTCATTCCCTTGCCATCACCCGACTTAATTAGACTACATTCTATTATCCTCGTCTTGCTTTTGTTGTTTATCTGACCTCAAAAGGGCATCGTCACTGGCTTTCGGGACACAGGTGGAATCATTTGCAAAATTGTTAATTTCATAACTTGTTCGCATGCCGCCCCAGTTAATGTACACTGTCCATGGCAAAACGGCGCTGTCCGAAAACGGCGACCAGGCAACTGTGATACACTATTGGACATAGAAGTAGGGGGTTTGCCCCTGAGTGCACATCTACCCCTCATGTAGGCAACGTGTACGGGCGAAATGCACTGATGTCCTTGATGCCCCCTTAATTATAGATGAACGATGGCTGCAGGGATCTGTATGGGTGAATACACATGAAACTGTTGGGCAACTGGCTGCCCTGATGAACCAAGGGGTACTAAGAGTGTCTCCTCAACGACCGTTCACCGAAAATGGCTGGTTGTGGGCTTCTGGAGCAGGCATGTAGTTCTTGCACCCATGGTGATTGCTGTTCACCAGCGACATAGGCTGAAAGTTGCAGACCAATACCGCAACTACATGTCCACTGTGTGGCGTCAGGTGGCGTTCTCAAATGATGAACGGCCATTGGTGTGTCCGGAAAATAACGTATGAAAGCAAATACCCTGCAACAATCGTCATTCTCTAAGCCCCAACAGATTTTCAAGAGTATGCATATATCCGTCGGAACCACGTCTATTCCTTTATGTAGTCTGGCTTTTCTCGGCGCGATGACATCCACAAGCAGGGCAATGCGACGTGTGGCACAGGTCCTAGTGTACACCAGGATGAGTTGAACGTACTTCTCTGGCCACCAAACTGCCCGCAATTAAACTCAATCGATGATGTGGAGAGCGCCTTGATAAGGCAGTTCGTGCCATGGAAACATCACTGAAGTCGGGATGGTTCCACATCCCTGTTGCTACCTTCCAGAACCTCACTGACTGCCTTCCTGCACGTCTTGCAGTGGTCTGCACTGCAAATGAAGGTCATTCAGGCTTCTGACAGGTTGTTGTTGTTGTTGTCTTCAGTCCTGAGACTGGTTTGATGCAGCTCTCCATGCTACTCTATCCTGTGCAAGCTGCTTTATCTCCCAGTACCTACTGCAACCTACATCCTTCTGAATCTGCTTAGTGTACTCATCTCTCGGTCTCCCTCTACGATTTTTACCCTCCACGCTGCCCTCCAATGCTAAATTTGTGATCCCTTGATGCCTCAAAACATGTCCTATCAACCTATCCCTTCTTCTAGTCAAGTTGTGCCACAAACTTCTCTTCTCCCCAATCCTATTCAATACCTCCTCATTAGTTACGTGATCTAGCCACCTTATCTTCAGTACTCTTCTGTAGCACCACATTTTGAAAGCTTCTATTCTCTTCTTGTCCAAACTAGTTATCGTCCATGTTTCTCTTCCACACATGGCTACACTCCAAACAAATACTTTCAGAAATGACTTCCTGATACATAAATCTATATTCGATGTTAACAAATTTCTCTTCTTCAGAAACGCTTTCCTTGCCATTGCCAGTCTACATTTTAATCCTCTGTACTTCGACCATCATCAGTTATTTTACTTCCTAAATGGCAAAACTCCTTTACTACTTTAAGTGTCTCATTTCCTAATCTATTCTATTCTGATAGGTGGTCACGTAAATATGACTAGTTCACTTTCCACAATGTTAACCACACGCAACACAGCAGGCGATATTCAGTGTCGCGTTAGGCAGTGGCCACAAGATTTTGACGTATCAGTGTACGTACATGCAAACTGCCTGTTTTGGCTTCCATCCTACGCAACAGTACTGGTACCTACATTGTGTGATGGCTCGAGTTTACACGTTCGGAGTTGAACGACCTTATACGGGAAAGGTATAGCTGAGGAAGGCAAACTGTTGATTGTTTTGTTATTTCTACACCTGCCCGAATGAGTGCGCGAGCTAACACAATTGAGAGCTGTTTACCGTGGCGCGCCCAGGCTTAACAGGCAGGGGAAGTGCGTGGGCAGGCGCCTACAGCCCTCGTTCGGAAATGGTGCCCCCTCGAGAGTCAATAGGCGCCGTGTCGGAGCGCGCCCCAACTCTCCGTTAAACCAACTGCTGCGGTGCTGTTGTCCGAGCGGTTAGAGGCCCTCGGCGCCAGGCGCGGTTAGCACGCGGCGCCAGGGCGCCCTGCACCCAGCCGAGCGCCGCCCCACCACCCACCGAGGGACAGCAGCCACTGAGCCAGCCTGTCTGCTACCTGCGTCCCGTCTGTATTCTCCGTAATGCCCTCTCTGTTCAGACTCACACCGGCGCACCGTCACCAATCACTGCTATTAGTTCACACTTGAAATTCCCCTAAATGTACAATGAGATGACAAAAGTCATGAGATATCTCGTAATATCGTGTCGGACCCCCTTTCACCCGGAGTAGCGCAGCAATTCTACGCGGCATGGGCTCACCAAGTCGTTAGAAGTCCATTGAAGACATACCGAGCTACACTACTGGCCATTAAAATTGCTACACCATACGCGAAATTTATCCGACAGGAAGAAGATGCTGTGATGTGCAAATGATCAGCTTTTCAGAGCATTCACACAAAATTGGCGCCCGTGGCGACATCAACAACCTGCTAACATGAGGAAAGATTCTAACGATTTCTCATACACAAACAGCAGTTGACCGGCTTTGCCTCGTGAAACGTTGTTGTGATGCCCCGTGTAAGGAGGAGAAATGCGTACCATCACTTTTCAGACGGATTGTAGCCTATCGCGATTGCGGTTTATCGTATCGCTACATTGCTGCTCGCGTTGGTCGAGATCCAATGACTGTTAGCAGAATATGAAATCGGTGGGTTCAGGAGGGTAAAACGAAACGCCGTGCTGGATCCCAACGGCCTCGTATCACAAGCAGTCGAGGTGACAGGCATCTTATCTGCATGGCTGCAACGGATCGTGGAGGCACGTCTCGATCCCTGAGTCAACAGATGGGGACGTTTGTAAGACAACAACCATCTACACGAACAGTTCGACGACGTTTGCAGCACCATGGACTGTGAGCTCGGAGACGATGACACTATATCACAGACAGGAGCGCCTGCCATGGAGTACTCAACGACGAACATGGGTGCACGAATGGCAAAACGTCATTTTTTCGGATGAATCCAGATTCTGTTTACAGCATCATGATAGTTGCATCCGTGTTTGGCGACATCGCAGGGAACGCACATTGGAAGCGTGTAATCGTCATCGCCATACTGGCGTATCACCCGGCGTGATGGTAAGGGGTGCCATTGGTAACACGTCTCGGTCACTTCTTGTTCGCATTGGCGGCACTTTGAACAGTGGACGTTACATTTCAGATGTGTTACGACCCGTGGCTCTACCCTTCATTCGATCCCTGCGAAACCCTACATTTCAGCAGGATAATACACGACCGCAAGTTGCAGGTCCTGTACGGGCCTTTCTGGATATAGAAAATGATCGACTGTTGCCCTGGCCAGCACATTCTCCGTATCTCTCACTAATTGAAAACGTCTGGTGAATGGTGGCCGAGCAACTGGCTCGTCACAATACGCAAGTCACTATTTTTGGTGAACTGTGGTATCGCGTTGAAGCTGCATGGGCAGCTGTACCTGTACACGCCATCAAAGCTGTGTTTGACTCAATGCCCAGGCGTATCAAGGCCGTTATTACGGCCAGAGGTGGTGGTTCTCGGTCCTGATTTCTCAGGATCTCTGCACCCAAATTGCATGAAAATGTAATCATATGCCAATTCTAGTATAATATATTTGTCGAATGAATACCCGTTTATCATCTACATTTCTTCTTGGTGCTGCAATTTCAATGGCCATTAGTGTACACTGTCTCTGTAGCCGACCATAACTACAAAAATGTTGCCGGTTCAGGATTTTATGTACGAACTGACACCCGGATTACATCCCTAAAATGTGCGATGGGATTCACGTCGGGCGATCTGGGAGGCCAAACCATTCACTCGAATTGTCGAGAGTGTTCTTCCTACAGTCACGAGCAATTATTGCCCGATGACATGCCAAAGTTGTTTGGGGACATCAAGTCCATCAATGGACTGGAAATGGGCTCAAAGTAGCAGAAATTAATTATTTCCAGTCAATAATCGGTTCAGTTTGACCAGACGACACAGTCCATTCCATGTAAACACAGCCGAAAGCATGATGGAGAAACCACCAGCATCGCAATGCCTTGTTCACAACTTCGATCCGTGGATTCGGGAAGACTTCACCACACTCGAACCCTACCGTCACCTGTTACCAACTGAATTCGGGATTCATCCGACCAGGTACTGTTTTCCGGTAGTTTAGTGTCCAACCAGTATGGTTACGAACCCAAGAGGCGCGCTACAGACGATATATCGCTGTTAGCAAAGGCAGTCGCGTCGCTTCTCTGCTACCTTAGCACATTAGACGTAGACGTATATTATTCGGGAATTCATTGAGTTATACATAAGGTCAATGAAAGACTTGGGTTTTTTGGATGAATTCTGCGGAACTGGAGAGGAAACTGCGTACAAGGCGTTAGTGCAAACGATTCTAGAGAACTGTTGTTACTTTTGGAATTCTTATCACATGGATGAAACAGCAGACCTCGAACGAATACTGAGACACGCCGTGTGTGTGTGTGTGTGTGTGTGTGTGTGTGTGTGTGTGTGTGTGTGTTTATGGGAGACACAGGCACAATGATCCTGTAAGTTGTAATTTATTGTAAGCCACGATGTATATTCTGAATCACCTTGGCACGATTTGCATACGATGTCACTGATCTTAGATCTTACAGAGGACATAACAAAAAATGGCTCTGAGCACTGTGGGATTTAACATGTTAGGTCATCAGTCCCGTAGAACTTAGAACTGCTTAAACCTAACCAACCTAAGAACATCAAATGCCCGAGGCAAGATTCGAACCTGCGACCGTAGCAGTCTCGCGGTTCCGGACTGCAGCGCCTAGAACCGCACGGCCACAATGGCCGGCAAGGACAGAACATTGTTAAGTGTGATGTCAGAGACGATCTCTACGGCCGCTTAAGCAAAGCAATAAAGATCCTTTCAGGCTGCGGAAAACATACAGATGGTCTCTCAAAAAATGCTTGCATCGTCTGTGAGACTTAAGTTTAGCGGATCTTACTGAAACTGTGGCAAGGTGATTTAGAATACACACTGATCTACTACAAAGTGTGACTGACACGATCAATGTTCGTTTCCGCACCCCACCCCCCTCCCACACACACAGGTAGGTTGGATGGATGGATGGATGGATGGATGGGGACGAAAGGGAGAGGGGGGAGGGGGAGGGGGAGAGGGAGGGAGGGAGGGAGAGAGGGCGAGGGAGAGAGAGAGAGAGAGAGAGAGAGAGAGAGAGAGAGAGAGAGAGAGAGAGAGAGAGAGAGAGAGAGAGAGAGAGACTGAGGGGGGGGGGGGGGGGGGTTCTATTCGGTGTTGTCAGCGAATACAGAGTGATACTTCGAAATTCCTTAAATGTCCCAACGGAATGCAACCTGATGCTTTCTGCACGGTCGAAGCTGCACCGTTAAGAGGACAGCACTTCTCAATATAAACTAGCCGTTTAGCTTCTATGCATCCAATCGTCAATAGCTGACCTGCTTCCCTAGGAATTGCTTGCTCTAGCCACATGCACATGGAGGTACTAACCAACCTAAACAAATTCTACTTCAAGTTCGCTGAATAGATGCGTTCCAGACTTGCTGTCCAGTGTGCCGGGCACTGCAACTAATGGACTGTTGTGACTGCAGGCATAACTTCAGAGAAGCAGCAGCGTTCGCCCGCGACCTTGTGCATCAACTCGGGACGGAGCTGGTCGACCAATCGCTAAGTTCGGCGCAAGGTGGTCTACGGCGTCACTGGCAGATATACGGGGTAATCCCCGACGCAGACGGGGGAATCCCAGGCGTGGCGCATCTGGCGCTAAGTAGCGGCACGCGCTGCCGGGAGCCGGGTGCAGGATGAAGGATGAAGGAGACTAGAAGGGCAGCGATAGCAGCCCCTTGATCTCGCCGCCGCTCTCAGCGCTCTTACTATTTTCGGAGCGCCGTCTGCGGGCGGCCTCTCCGTAGCTGTAGGGCCGCTTCCGCGTTACCACTAATATACCATCGTTGCTGTTCCTTCTTCGTCTCACATGTCACAGAAGTCACATCATTCACCTTTTCTCCCAGGGACACGACGGACTGCCCCCATCGTACAGTTTAGATAGAAGACACCAGTGTCACCCCCACCACCCCCCTCCCCTCCCTCCTCACAGCCCATATTTCCTTGAAGAATCACACTCCCAAGTTTAAAACAGCTCCAAACATCTGATTACCATACAAATAAATTTGTTAAGTATTAGATAATAACCATGTAAGACAAAATACACTACTGGCCATTAAAATTACTACATCACGAAGATTACGTGCTACAGCCGCGAAATTCAACCGACAGGGAGAAGACGCTGTGATATGCAAATGAATAGCTTTCCAGAGCATTCACACAAGGCTGGCTTCAGTGGCGACACATACAACGTGCTGACGTGAGGAAAGATTTCAACCGATTTCTCATACACAAACAGCAGTTGACCGGCGTTGCGTGGTGAAGCGTTGTTGTGATGCCTCGTGTAAGGAGGAGAAATGCGTACCATCACGTTTCAGACGGATTGTAGCCTATCGCGATTGCGATTTTTCGTATCGCGACGTTGCTGCTCACGTTGATTGAGATCCAATGACTGTTAGCAGAATATGGAATCGGTGGCTTCAGGGGGGTAATACGGAACGCCGTGATGGATCCCCAACGGCCTCGTATCACTAGCAGTGGAGATGACAGGCATCTTATCGCATGGCTGTAACGGATCGTCAAACCACGTCTCGATCCCTGAGTCAACAGTTGGGGACATTTGCAAGACAACAATCATGTGCACGAACAGTTCGACGACGTTTGTAGCAGCATGGACTATCAGCTCGGAGTCCATGGCTGCAGTTACCCTCGACAGCGCATCACAGACAGGAGCATCATGATGGTCGCATCCGTGTTTGGCGACAACGCGCTGAACGCACATTGGAAGCGTGTATTCGTCATCGCCATACTGACTTACCACCCGGAGTGGTGGTATGGGGTGCCATTGGTTACAGGTCTCTGTCACCTCTTGTTCGCATTGACGGCACTTTGAACAGTGGACGTTACATTTCAGATGTGTTACGACCCTTGGCTCTACCCTTCGTTCGAGCCCTGCGAAACCCTACATTTCAGCAGGATAATGCACGACCGCATGTTGCAGGCCCTGTACGGGCCTTTCTGGATACAGAAAATGTTCGACTGCTGTCCTGGCTAGCACATTCTCCAGATCTCTCATCATTTGAAAACGTCTCGTCAATGGTGGCATAGCAACTGGCTCGTGAGAATAAGCCAGTGTCACTCGTTAATGAACTGTGGTATCGTGTTGAAGATGCATGGGCAGCTGTACCTTTACACGCCATCCAAGCTCTGTTTGACAAAATGCCCAGGCGTATCAAGGCCGTTATTATGGTCAGAGGTGGTTGTTCTGGGTACTGACTTCTCAGGATGTATGCACCCAAATTGCTTGAAAATGTAATCACATGTCAGTTCTAGTATAATATATTTGTCGAATGAATACCCGTTTATCATCTGCATTTCTTCTTGGTGTAGCAATTTTAGTGATCAATAGTGAACGTTTAGAAAAGGCTTGTAGCTATGTGTAATGTTTGGTGAAGTTCTCTACGAACTCTCACTCTCAAATACTGGATGAATACAATATGGGTAATTCAGATACCGTGAGCTAGTTGCCTCAAGAAATGCAAGGTGCTAGTGATGCAACAGTAGATACCTTATCTACCCTCTTCAGTGTGCTGTTTGTTAATTTTTTTTGTCTTCTCTGTGTCCAACAGTCTTCCTACAAGCTCGTTACATACTTTACAACCTGATGTTTTTTTCACAGTCGTAACTGAACCTCTACGTCTGTCAGTACATACTAACGTTTTGGTATCCAAGCGTCCATACTTCAACACCTGACCAGATGCCTGGGGGAAAATAAGAATTAATGGTATTCAGGTTCCACTTGTATATGTACTAACCAACCTAAAAACATTCTACTATAATTATTAGTCTTCAAATTAAGTAAATACTGATGTAATGTTGTTCAGTACACTGTCCTCAGTCACTGGTAAAAATATCTGCACTTATACCCCTAACACCCAATAATCACAGCTTCTAACTATTTAGTTGTCTTACTGTGCTAAAACTTTAAGATAAGGTTATACCTCTTAAGGAGTAGACTATTCCAGCATTTTTAAATTCTGTCAATAATTACATAAAATATTTTGTTACCCTGAAAACAATTACATAGGCAACTTGCTAGTGGCAATGGACGACCATGCAATGGGTTATCCACTTAGTGTACTAGATAAATTGTTGCTGGTTTCAGAGGATTTTCCAGTATAACTGACAGCATATATACTTATGATGTCCAACCGAGTAGACTTTTTTTCCTGCCAAGGTCTGGTTAGACTACAGGTTGTAACATCCTTGGCGGAAGACTGGGCCTGTTGTGGGAATATAGTGAAATAAGGAGACATTGTCAACGTAACTACTGTCGGCTGTGTGTGTGTGTGTGTGTGTGTGTGTGTGTGTGTGTGTGTGTGTGTGTGTGTGTGTGTGTGTGTGTGTGTGTGTGTCCTCCCCCTCCCCCGTTTATTCCTGCTCAGATTTCAACAATGAACTGACACGTAACTTTCGATTCTCCACTGCAGATCATGTCTGAAGGTAGCAGCGCATGAAGAATGGACGCAAGAGAACTATGGCCAGATAGTTGCCTAGTTCGTTGATATTCCATTCCTCCGGTGCTTTATTTACGACCTCTAAGTTGGTCACATAAATTCTGCACAAGTGCGAGTAAAAGCGATAGGATCGTTGCGTTCGGTATCTTAATCACGCCCCATATCCGTCCCGCATCAGCCACAATGGAGACGCGCCAACTCAATCACCAACAGTATTTGCTCTCCAGCCATCATCATTCCATAAAGATTTTTCGCTACTGCTAATGCCAGTCGGCGAGCCTCTCTGGAAGAAATTCCTCTTGGGATGCATACCTCGTTCGCCGCTTCTGACACGCCACTGAGTTGGGTACACACACGGACGCCGTGGCGAGGTCATTCCCTGGAACGCGTGTACCTGTCCCTACGGTATGCCAGTTGACGAGCGGAATGCCGGCCGCGGCGCGTCATGTCGAAAGACTCAGACATGCCGATTGCAGCCTGCACTGTGTCCAGCAATCCGCGCTGCGAAAGAACGCAGCTGACTCACAAGCGTACAGGAGATTTGTTAGATGCTGCTGTATATGGTCGGTCTTTACGAGACTTCATATTGTGTACATTTTTGTCCTCGAACGTTGTCCAGTGAGGTAAGCTATCCGTGTAACTGCCACCGTCGATGTGCACCTTTCGTACAATAGGCCATTCTTCATCAGAAAAATTACAGAATCACGTACGGAACACAATAAGGTCGCCATCAGGTAAGAGTAACTAGACGAGAGCATTATGTGGACTCATGGGAGAGTCGTCGAAAGATAAAGCACTGTAATACAGTAACACGTAATGTATAACTGAAACTGGCTTAACCTTTCCCGCTGAATAGCATGCGGACACACGACCTGGGGCAGTATAGTGATGGGATTGCGTTAGCGAGGTTTTAGGAGATACTGAAAAAGTTTCAAGATTAGTAAAATTATTAAAAAAACAGTAAAGGAAGACAGAGCAATGACAAAAGTAGTTACACTCCTCAGTTAAGGGTAGACCTACTTCGTAATAACTGACTAACAGAAAGAGTGAAAAGATTTGCGTATATGGAAGGAGATACAGAGAGATTTTGGGATACGTCTGAAGGAAGACACTGATGAATGGATTAAGAGAGTAAGAAAGAGAGGAGAGGGTGAAGGAAATCTTGGGGTAGATAAGAAAGGGCAGGGGAAAAATTGTGAGATAGTGACGTATAGTAATAGGGACGTATATAATACGAACAGCAGGAGGAAAGATGTACACCTTAACGTAGACAGAAGACGAACGAACTGTGGGAGAGTGAAATCAGCTGAGGGATGGGTTGACTGACTGAGATATGGAGGACTGGCCAGAGAATAGAGAGCTTGAATGTGCAAATATGGCATGGAAGCAAAAACAAAACAAAAACAAAAAAGAAACAAAAAAGAAACAAAAAAGAAACAAAAAAGAAACGAGACAAACATATTGCGCACGACAGAAAGTCGGACAGTCTCTAACACTGACTGGACGTATTAGATTTCTGATCTTTTCGAGTTATGAAACACGTGCAAGCTACTTCTCTATTTGCAGTGGTCCTAGGGATACCTTCTTTCACAGTATTTTTCCTCCTAGACACATATGGACTAAGCCTGAAAGAACTTTCTGTTCGCATTCTACTGTTAAGTTTTTTTAACGTATCAGTGACTCCTTATAGCCACCCCCTGTTCTAGGTATATCTTATCTCTGGCCTGTTTTTGTTTCTTATACGGTAATCTTACATGTGTAAATCGTGTGTTCGAACTCCTATCCCCGCAGATGGTAATGGTGTGTCATTTTTATATACTTTTTAACAGTGAGAGACGGTAAGTCAGTTGTATACCAGGCTTAAGCAAACTCTCTCAAGCGGACCGCGGTTACTCACCATCACCAATTCCGCGTAAATTTATGGTATGTGCAGGGCTTGGCCGCGAAAGAAGTGACAAAAGTAGGAGAGTTTTTGACGCGGGTCGTATGAGGCATGTGAAATTTGTTCTAGGGTAGTTGCCAGCCAGCGGTTGGCGTAGCATAGGAGTACAGGATGGTAACCCGAGCGCCGCGGGGTCGATTCCGCATGTGGAAACTATTTCTTCATTTTCGATTTCAATTTTTACGTTACTTAAACTGCAAATAAACCAAAATAATTCTGTGTAATCTATTTATTAATATATTTATAAAAGTCATGAAAAGGAAAGTCAAAGGCAAAGTATATGAATGTCGTCATTACTTCATCAAAAACCGGAAAACTTATAACCACCTTATACAAAAAGTTTTTGACAGATGTGATGGAGCCCCACGTCCAGCGGGACGAATTCCTTCTTGGGGATAACCAACAAACCCAAAATTATACGACGAGATTATTCAAGCAGAAGCATCTCTGCCATCGTGCAGCATTAAACTGATTCCCGTCAAATGCTCTCCGCTATTGCACCGCTGCGATGTCTTTTCATTTCTTCAGGTAAATAATTTCATTAGATAGCTACACAACTGCTCTTATCTCATCGACATCCCAAATTTTCCTTTGCCTTTCCGTTCCATGCCTTTTGTGAAAATATTATATATACAATACATTGAACCCAGGTAATCTTCTCGCATTTTTGGGCCAGTCTTCTGATAGTGTTTGAATGATACCTCCCCCCCTTTGTCTGTAAAAACTTCTTTACTTTGCATTACTAACATGATTTAGGCCTTAGGCCATTATAAAGTACAAGAATATTGGATATTATTAGACTTTGCTGTACCCAACATCGTAGTTCTTGATCATGGCTTAAGGCCAAAATCATGACATTAATATAAAATATATTTGTACAGTCAAATGGCAGAAATATCATTCCAACACTAAACGTTATTTAGGTTTCTTTTACAGTGTAATTAACACATAACTTGAAGATAAAATTTTCCGAATAGGGGCTAGACCCCAAGGCAATTGGATTACAGTTCTGTGCTGTTTTCACTGCTCCAACCGCTGTATGGACAGTACGCTAACGAAAATTTCACATGCCTCGGCTGATCCGCGCCAAAACTGCAACCTTTTTTTTTTTTGTAATCGCTTGGCCATCTGGAGCCACCACTTCTGGTTCAAATGGCTATGAGCACTATGGGACTTAACATCTGTGGTCATCAGTCCCCTAGAACTTAGAACTACTTAAACCTAACTAACCTAAAGACATCACACACATCCATGCCCGAGGCAGGATTAGAACCTGCGGCCGTAGCGGTCGCACGGTTCCAGACTGAAGCACCTAGAACCGCTCGGCCACACCAACCGGCTATAATAACCCAGAAAACGTCCACTACAGTAAATAATCGCCTAAAATACTCTTCCCTTCTCTCTTGAATGAATTATGTCTTGAGGTTATAATTCATGTGTGAAATTTCCGATAAAAATTTCGCCTACTTGTGGTTTCCAATAAACCTGCGGTTTCAGTCCACAGATGCCGAATAAGATAGCGATTATGATATTTTTCATTCGCAGGATGCCACAAACTCCCTTTCTAGGAATGAACTTAGCTTCTCACAGTCCATACCTCGTGTGTAAAAACGTCGGTCGATTTGACCGAAGAAAACAAATTGATTTGAATATCACCGATTTTCGTCAAAAGTCTCTACATCCGTAAATTTTTAGACAACACAGTTGTATGGAAATAAACAGCGATTAATTTACTTTAATCAATTATTCAAAATGACAGTCACAATCGCATTATTTATTTTGCCGCCAACCTGTTTCAACCCGCGATGGGGGTCATCTTCAGGGCAATTTACACCATTTGGTGGCTCGCTGGAGTCGTCACCCTGCCTGTGCACGGTTTGTAACTATCTTGTTACCAACAGAGCACAGGCAAGGTGACGACTCCAGCGAGCCACCAAATGGTGTAAATTGCCCTGAAGCTGACCCCATCGCGGGTTGAAACCGGTTGGCGGAAAAATAAATAATGTGATTGTGACTGTCATTTTGAATAATTGGTCTCTACATCCGGACGATGAGATCAGCTACAGTGTGGCCATGAGAGTAGTGGTGTACTAATTTGAAAAGCTCGGCCGATTTCAGTTGTCGGCGGAATCTTCCAGTACCGGTGCCACTGTGACCGGAACATAAGAGGCAGCGAGCAAGGGCAGCCATGGGCCCCCTGAGTCGGAACAGGCGACGAGCACCCATCCAGTAGGTGGGTGGGTGGGTGAGGGGGGGGGGCGGGTGAGGGATATGGGAAGAGAACAAAGAGCAGGTAGGTAGTGCAGTAGAGAGGTCACGGTTTCACTCGTGCCAAAAGCCTAGTGAAAACTTCCCTGTGTGGCCCTATCGACTCCGCAACCGCGGTGTCATCCCTGTCGCAAAACCGGGAGCAGGTGGACATGGCGGCTCGGCGTGGCGCGACGCGGCTCTGTTGTGAAACCTGTGGCCAGGGAATGCGGCGGCGGCAAGCTGCCTTTAAAGGAGCCCCGTGGCGCTTAACCTGATTCCTCAGCGCGCAGCAGCGCCGCGATAAACGATACGGCGCGCCACCGGCGGGCCGCCGTGCTGTGCCGGGCTCGGCTGGTCTCGCCGCAGCCGCGCTCTGACAGCTGACAGGTCGCCCAAACTGAATAACGTCGTCAGTGGCGGCAGGTGCCGCGCAACAACCACCTCCAGCAGCGACTCCACTCCGTGTTATGACGTTCTCACTGTCGTGTACTGAACCTTGTCTGCTGACAACTTCATTCGTCCCCGGTGCCGTTAATGGGTCATTACCGGCACGCTCAGCGCCATGTCTAGATGGTCGGCATCACTTACATCTGAATCTCACTTTACATACGTCCTGTAACGTCCGATATCTATCCGAATGTACAGTCTCTCGAGGTGGCGAGTCACTGCATTCTCAATTCGCAGGACAATACAGTTAAAATCCTCCACCTAGCTATTCAGATATAAGTTTCCCATCTCTAATTGAATGGTACACAGTCCGGTCCCATTCATGGGATTACCAGCCAGAAGCCTAAGTAATCATCTTTCGCAGCGCAGACCGCTGCGAGACGTGCACGAAGAGTGTCCATAAGGCTGTCGAAAGTACCGACAGAGATGTGTAGCCATGTCGACTGTACCACCAAGGCGTGCTGGGCTTCTGAGCTGAGGATCTATGGTGTGGTCAACACGATCGAGGTTGTCGCACATTTTCTCGATTAGGGTTAAATAAAGGGAGTTTGTTAGCCAGGGGAGTTCAGTAAACTCATCGTGGAGCTCTTAGAACCACTACAAGCTTTGTGACACTTTGTATTGTCGATGCAATCGTGCCGTTGAAACACAAACTGCTTATAGGGGTGGACATGTTCCTTAAGGATAAATGCATATTTCATCTACATCTACTTGGATACTCTGCAAATCACATTTAAGTGCCTGGCAGAGGGTTCATCGAACCACCTTCACAATTCCCTATTATTCCAATTTCTTATAGCGGGCGGAAAGAATGAACACCTATATCTTTCCATACGAGCTCTGATTTCCTTTTATCGTTCCTCCCTATGTAGGTCGGTGTCAACAAAATATTTTCGCATTCGGAGGAGAAAGTTGGTGATTGGAATTTCGTCACAAGATTCCGTCGCAACGAAAAACGGTTTTCTTTTAATGATTTCCAGCCCAATCCCTTGATCATTTCTGTAACACTCTCTCCCATATTTCGCGATAATACAAAACGTGCTGCCTTTCTTTGAACTTTTTCGGTGTACTCCGTCAGTCCTATCCGGTAAGGATCCCACACCGCGCAGCAGTATCCTAAAAGAGGACGGACAAGCATAGTGGAGACAGTCTCCTTAGTAGTTCTGCTATATTTTGTAAGTGTCCTGCCAATAAATCGCAGCCTTTGGTTAGCCTTCCCCACAACATTTTCTATGTGTTCCTTTCAATTTAAGTTGTTCGTAATTGTAATTTATAGGTATTTAGTTGAATTTACGGCTTTTAGATTAGACTGGTTTATCGTGTAGCCGAAGTTTAACGTATTCCATTTAGCACTCATGTGAATGACCTCACACTTTTCGTTATTTAGGGTCAACTGCCACTTTTCGCACCATTCAGTTTTTTTTTCTAAATCGTTTTGCAGTTTTTTATCTTCTGATGACTTTATTAGTAGATAAATGACACCGACATCTGCAAACAACCGAAGACGGCTGCTCAGATTGTCTCCCAAATCATTTATATAGATAAGGAACAGCAAAGGGCCTATAACACCACCTTGGGGAACGCCAGAAATCACTTCTGTTTTATTCGACGACTTTCCGTCAACTACTACGAACTGTGACCTCTCTGACAGGAAATCGCAAATCCAGTCACATAACTGAGACGACATTCCATAAGCACGCAATTTCACTACGAGCCGCTTGTGCGGTACAGTGTCAAAAGCCTTCCGGAAATCCAGGTGTGCTGATTCAGTGTGCCTTCCAGAATGACGAGACCACCCCAGGAAATGACACGAATATACGAGTATTCCCCAGATCATGATGCTCTTTCGTTCGGCGTGGTCCCTTTACTTCAGACGTCTCACGCAGTCGAGACCAACAGCTGTCTGTCCGACGGAGCATAAAACGTCATTCTTCTCATAAGGTGGCCGGTCTCCACTCAGTGGACGTCGTGTTGCAGTATTGGTATGTTGATTTCTGTCGTCTCCAACGTACAGCAGTCAGCAAAGGTGTATGAACCAGCTGTCTGCCACGGAGGTCCATGCACACCAAAGTTCATTCAACGGTCGTTGAGGAGACACTTTTGGTAGACGCTTTGTTCGTCCGGATGGACAGTTGCTTGCATGTCTGTTCGGTTCGCCTGTGTCTGCGGTGCTATACGACACACCAGTCGTGTACGGCCCGTGATGTACCACGGTTGTATCGGCGCCGGTTTAGGATAGCGCCATTTTGCCATGCACGGTGTACGTTTACCACGGAGGCATTTGAACAATACACAGACTTAGCCATTTCGGGAATGCTTCCACCCTTGGCAAGAAAGGCAGTGGTAATGCCATTTTGGACGTCAGGTAAATGGTTCCGTTTCTGCGTTGTGATAACTATGCACTGTTTTCCAATGATATTGGTGCCACCTGCAGTCTGTGAGTGGTTCTTGCACTTTAACGGCGAATATAGGCGAGGGTTAGATTAACGCGACTTTATCGCATTTAAGTTCCACGTAGCATTTCAAAATTCATATGTCATTACTGTGTTGTGCTGCTGCGTGCAGATTCAGCATCTTGCGCGACCCAGCGGACCTAAATTTGTAATGTACAAGCACACTCTCGACCAACCTACACTTTCATCTCTGTGCCATATCACACAATATACACACCCAACACTCTGCACACAGCACGTGCAACTACGTCAGCAGGGCTAATAAAACGTCAAGGTAGCCTCGGTTCCCAACCCGGATACACAAAGCTAAGTCACGATTGAACTTCTTTTTTTTTTTTAAAAATTATGACGCCCTATTTACACCACATACCTGTTCTTGCTTTTCAGAAGTAGAAATACCATTCTCACACTAGTTATTTAGTGAAACGGTTTGGTCATTAACTGATCCTGAATGGAGGAAATCAACGCCAGTAGAGCAAGACAATTGGTATTTACAGCTTAGCATCTATGCTGAGTACCACTATAGTCAAACTTACCATGAATGTCGATGACCGAGTCTTGCACGGTCGCCGTCATGAGTGCCTAGGAAGTCTCGTTTTCGAGCAGTATTGTCCTCAGACTGGTTCGGATAAAAATTGTTTGTGGCAGCCGGCCAGGGGCCGTTATCTACCAACACTCTACTTCAGATTTTAATGGAACTGTATAATAACTGTGGCTTGGGAAAGTAATCTCAGGTGGTTTGGTGGGAGCCGGGACCTCTTCACCCACATGTCTCAAATATTTGTAATGATCCACCTATTGCCGCAATATAGTTGCGTTTCACATGACATTCTACTAAATGGATCGGCTGAATGGTGTAACTGGCAAATGGGTAGCCGAGGATACAGACATGTCCATGTTTTAACGTTATGAAATATGTTACAGAGTGGTGGGATACTTGTGGGTAACGCTCTCAACCACGACCGGCGGATTAAGTACCTAGCTGCTGGCTGCTTTAATCGACGTTCCGTCGAAGATCTTCGTTCTAGGATGTTACTAACGCCAACTTTGGTGTCAACACTGCCAGAGTCGGCAGTTGATAATTGGAGTGCTGACACCAACGTTTTCAGATAGTCTGCATAACAAGTTATGTTGGCCACTGTTGCGGCATATTTATCGGGATCGTGTCAACCCCTTCAGCATCAGCTACAGCCTGAAGACGGCGCACTGAAGCGTCGAAATTGGTAGCTACAAAATAAATAAAAATCATAAGGACGGCTGTATGCGTTTCATTTTCTCACCATAGAAAACCGCAGTCATCCCCAAGACTTCCTGTCAAAAGCATGGACGTACAAAAACTTACGTAGTGGTAGATTCACGCCTTTTGCTAGCGGTTTTTCACGGACGATTCTCTTGGCAGATAACTCCGCACAGAAGGCTGACGTCCCTGTCCATTCTGTCTATAGGAACCCTTGAATCGAGTGACTACTCCTTTTTGTATGAACGATTTCGCTTCTCGAACAGAACAATTCGGCTGAAGATGTCAGCTCCATCTACTTTTGTTTCTACAGCAGCTACTAGGCTTTCTCATAGAATGTCGGCTGCAGCTGGGAACCTGTGAAAGGAACTAGAGAAAAATAAAAGTTTTTTTTCCTCCTTTCCTATGGGTCTCAATAGTGGTGGTGGTAAGTTCCTATGGGACCAGATTGCTGAGGTCATCGGTCACTAGGCTGACACACCACTCAATGTGGCTTAAAATAACTTATGCTAAGAACAACACTTTAACCTCTGAAGGGCGGAGCCGCGCCAACCGTTGCAAGGCGCCTGAGACCACGCGGCTATCCCGCGCTGCTCTCAATAATACAGTTGTATTCGCTTGCCGCAAGATGACGATTTCGCAACATTGGGTACGACGGTAGCTGGACGTTGCGTCGGCAGGTTAGTCACTAGAGCGCTCAGGTCAGAAGGCGGGGGCGACATTCGCAACACACGTCGCGCGTCGCGTCAGTTTCCCACGTGTGAGTCAGGGAATATTCCGCGAAGGCTGCGTGGAGGGGCGCGACGAGCGAAGGCGAGGCGCGGTGCGGACAGCGGGGGACTTGCGCAAGCGGCCGCGCCAGACGACACCGTCACTCGCAGCGAGCCCTCTGCTGACGATGACCCACCAGCTGCGGCCGGAACCACGCACAGCCAGAGGTCCGCAGACTGCGACTGTCGATCACGAGCCGAGCTTACTTGTAATACACTGCTGGCCATTAAAATTGCTGGAGCACGAAGATGGCGTGCTACAGACGAGAAATTTCACCGACAGGAAGAAGATGCTGTGATATGCAAATGATAAGCTTTTCAGAGCATTCACACTACGTTGGCGCCGGTGGCGACACCTACAACGTGCTGATATGAGGAAAGTTTCTAACCAATTTCTCATACACAAACAGCAGTTGACCGGCGTTGTTGTGATGCCTCGTGTAAGGAAGAGAAATGCGTACCATCACGTTTACTACTTTGATAAAGGGCGACTTGAAGCCTATCGCGATTGCGGTTTATCGTATCGCGACGTTGCTGCTCGCGTTGGTCGAGATCCAATGACTGTTAGCAGAGTATGGAATCGGTTGGTTCAGGAGGGTAATACGGAACGCCGTGCTGGACCCCAACGGCCTCGTTTCACTAGCGGTCGAGATGACAGGCATGGGTGTAACGGATCGTGCAGCCACGTCTCGATCCCTGAGTCAACACATGAGGATGTTTGGAAGACGACAACGATCTGCACGAACAGTTCGAAGACGTTTGCAGTAGCATGGGCTATCAGCTCGGAGACCATGGCTGCGGTTACCCTTGACGCTGCATCACAGACAGCAACGCCTGCGATGGTGTACGCAACGACGAACCTGGGTGCACGAATGGCAAAACGTCATTTTTTCGGATGAATCCAGATTCTGTTTACAGCATCATGATGGTCGCATCCGTGTTTGGCGACAACGCGCTGAACGCACATTGGAAGCGTGTATTCGTCATCGCCATACTGGCGTATCACCGGGCGTGATGGTATGGGGTGCCATTGGTTACAGGTCTCTGTCACCTCTTGTTCGCATTGACGGCACTTTGAACAGTGGACGTTACATTTCAGATGTGTTAAGAACCCATGGCTCTACCCTTCATTCGATCCCTGCGAAACCCTATATTTCAGCAGGATAATGCACGACCGCATGTTGTAGGTCCTGTACGGGCCTCTCTGGATACAGAAAATGTTCGATTGCTGCCTTGGCCAGCACATTCTCCAGATCTCTCAGCAATTGAAAACGTGTGGTCAATGGTGGCCGAACAACTGGCTCGTCACAATACGCCAGTCACTGCTCTTGATGAACTGTGGTATCGTGTTGAAGCTGCATGGGCAGCTGTACCTGTACAAGCCATCCAAAATTCCAAAAATAAGAGAAGGAATGTATCTGGAAACGGTAGTAACGATTCTCACTATGCGTTACTGTCGCGATTTCAAATCAGAGCTGTTCCGCCGCGTTTTTCATATATAGGATCTTGTTGTTAGGACACTTGTTTATTCTTCCAGCGGCTGACAACTTTTACCGTCCTAATTTCCGACAGGAGAGTAAACAGTGACACAGGGCGCCATCTCCAACATCTTCCCTTTATTCATTCATTATTCGACCACGAGGACGGCAAAGAAGAACCGTTAGTCAGAAACGCTTATTATACAGGGTGTGCGGAAATTCCAGTTACAAACTTCTAGGACTTTTAGAGGGGAGTGAGTACATAATATTTAGAGTAAGAACTTATGTACGGAAATGGGAAGTTTCCGTTCTACGACGGTTTCAATTCAAATGTGTAACGCATCCATGTCTACGTCTACTCAAGCTATCTGGTTCTGCAGACTTGAGCTTTCTATAAAACGTATTGGACCTGTTCTTGGAAGTTGTGCCACTAGATGTCCGTTAGGAAATGTGGTTCCAGCATGATGGTGCACCGTCTCATTTCTCGCATGTGACTAAGACCTTTCAAGAGAGGATATGGTGAGAGATGGATAGACCGAGGTGGTCCAACCGTGTGGCCGCTGCGATCACTGGATTTAACTTCTGTGGACTACTTCTCGTGAGGTCGTATCCGAAGTACAATTTATGTGAATCCTGTACAGAAATAGGAAGATCTGCTGGTACAAGTTCTGGCCGCTGCACTAGAAACTGAAGAGACACCAGGTGATAAGGAGTGTGTGTACCAGAACATGCTTTGTAGATACAACGCCTGTAACAACGTTGGTGGTCGCCACATTGAGAGGCTGTTCTAGTGCATCAGTTTTGCTATGTATGTACAGTACGTTGGTCTCTTTTTTGTTGTGGAATAATGTAGACACGTAATGAGTAACTTCATAGTAACAAATGTGCTTAAGTGATAAATGGAGCCCGCCACGGTGGCGAGCGGTTCTAGGCGCTACAGTCTGGAACCGCGCGACCGCTGCGGTCGCAGGTTCGAATCCTGCATCGGGCACGGATGGGTGTGATGTCCTTAGGCTAGTTAGGTTTAAGTTGTTTTAAGTTCTAGGGGACCAATAACCTTAGAAGTTAAGTCCCGTAGTGCTCAGAGCCATTTGAACCATTTTTTTTAGATAAATGGATGTTTCGTTTCGGACAGTTATCTAGTAATTGTACTGCGTCACGCTTAATTTAATTTCAGATAGAGAAGTGGATGATAAAAATCTGAGATGAAACCGACATAGAACGGAAACGTTACGTTTCTGGATATGGGTTTCTATTCACAATATGATGGATTCGCTCCCCTGCACAAGTCCTAGAAGTATGTACCCGGAATTTCCTAACACCCTGTACTCATATTCTAGAAGCAACAACAAATTGACACACCGTTCAAAATTAACGAGTCTTGATTATTTTACGGTTGAGTTTTGTCTCCTGTTGTTGGAGCTTTGATTTCAGGCTATGCTTCGTGAACAGATTTCGTCAAGAGCTTCGTGTAAGGGTGCCTGTACGACATTATGTGTGTGTATGTGTGTTTGGGGGGGGGGGGGGATGTGGAGATTTTTTTTAGTATATTTGAAGACTAATGGTGACGTGCAAGTAGCCATAAAACGTTTCGGTTCTGGCCTTGTTAAAAACCTGTGTAACACCGACTTTTAATCAATTTATTTAAAGAAAAACACCAAACTAAATTGCGGGGAGGGTAGCCTCCCCCTCCCTTGTCACCGGTATAAGATCTCTTTGCGTGGTATATCATCAGGGATAGTCTCCGCGGCAACACGTCACGGTGTTTCGAACTCCCGCCAGACCAGTTTGCTTACTCTACAGTACCCTTACAACACGTCGGTCTTGCGCAAGACTTGGCAACGGGCGAACAATAAACAAGTTGCGGCTGGGGGCATGTGGGGCACCCCCTGGCGTTCCACTGTCGCCGAGTACCGCACACCAGCTGCGTGGCGTGGCGCGACCCGCACCTGTTGCAGGTCGCCAGCGAGTGGCGACAATTAATACGAACCGAGGCCATTGTTCTCTTCCGCTGAGTCGGCAGTTAATCACGGCGAGCAGCCGAGGACAGCACCGAGCTGCAACTGCGGCCGAGCTCTGCACACCAGACAACACACACGCACACTGCACTGCTTCCCTCAGCGTACGACAGCGCCGTGTTTGTCTCGCAGCGGCTGGATTTAATGACCAGCCAGCCGACTGCGCATGTTCCCCTTTTCTCTCCCGCGGTAAAGAATAGACTAACTGTACTATTTTCATACTGAAAAAAAAAGGCTCGGTACAAGCGATGGTTGTTCTCGTTTTTGCTTTGGAAATGGGTTCACTCTTAACGGCGAGAATGCCGGTGCGACAAGACAACGGGGACTGCAATCCCATCATCGGACATCCCAGAAATATTTTTCAGTTGTTTCTCATTTCATCTTCAGGTAATTGTGTTTGCAGCACAACTGTGAATGTTACGTACACCACTGACCATTAAAATTGCTACACCACGAAGATGACGTGCTACAGACGCGTAAGTTAACCAACAGGAAGAAGATGCTGCGATTTGCAAATGATTAGCTTTTCAGAGTATTCACACAAGGTTGGCGTCTGTGGCGACACCTACAACGTGCTGACATGAGGAAAGTTTCCAACTGATTTCACATACACAAACAGCAGTTGACCGCCGTTTCCTGGCGAAACGTTTTTGTAATGCGTAGTGTAAGGAGGAGAAATGGATACCATCACGTTTCCGACTTTGATAAAGGTCGGATTGTAGCCTATCGCGATTGCGGTTTATCGTATCCCAACATTGCTGCTCGCGTTAGTCGAGATCCAATGACTGTTAGCGGAATATGGAACTGGTGGCTTCAGGAGGGTAATACGGAACGCCGTGCTGGATCCCAACGGCCTCGTATCACTAGCAGTCGAGATGACAGGCATCTTTTCCGCATGGCTGTAACGGTTCGTGCAGTCACGTCTCAATCCCTGAGTCAACAGATGGGGACGTTTGAAAGACAACAACCATCTTCACGAACAGTTCGACAAAGTCTGCAGCAGCATGGACTATCAGCTGCGAGACCATGGCTGCTGTTACGCTTGATGCTGCATCACAGACAGGAGCGCTTGCTATGATGTGTTCAATGACGAACCTTGGTGCACGAACGGCAAAACGTTATTTTTCGGATGAATCCAGGTTCTGTTTACAGCATCATGATGGTCGCATCCGTGTTTGGCGTCATCTCGGTGAACGCACATTGGAAGCGTGTATTCGTCATCGCCAGACTGGCGTATCTCCGGGCGTGATGGTAAGGGGTGCCATTGGCAACACGTCTCGGTCTCCTCTTGTTCGCATTGACTGCACTTTGAACAACGGACGTTACATTTCAGGTATGTTACGATCCGTGGCTCTACCCTTTATTCGATATCTGAGAAACCCTACATTTCTGCAGGATAATGCACGACCGGATGTTTCAGGTCCTGTACGGGCCTTTCTGGATGCAGAAAATGTTCGACTGCTGCCCTGGCCAGCATATTCTGCAGTTCTCTCACCAATTGAAAACTTTTGGTCATTGGTGCCCGAGCAATTGGCGCGTTACATTACGCCAGTCACTACTCTTGATGAACTGTGGTATCGTGTTGAAGCTGCATGGGCAGCTGTACATGTACACGCCATGCAAGCTCTGTCTGACTCAATCCGCAGGCGTATCAAGGCCGTTATTACGGCAACAGGTGGTTGTTCTGGGTATTGATTTCTCAAGATCTATGCACCCAAATTGCGTGTAAATGTAATTACAAGTCAGTTCTAGTATAATATATTTGTCATATGAAAACCCGTTTATCATCTGCATTTCTTCTTGGTATAGCAATTTTAATACGAGTTGTTTGATTGTTTGTCAAGCGAAACGAGTATGCAGGATTCCTAGACACAGAAAAAGTGATAGGGTGTTCCTACTTGTGCTACACTGAGATCGTCCGAGAGGCAAAAATGCTGAATGAGTTGTGGAGTAGAGAGATGCAGATCAGCAAGAGACCCATTCCGCGACACGTTTCGGAAGTCTGTGGTCTATTCCCGGATGCTGGCGCCATCCGCGTGTTGTGTGGGGCAGGAAGGCCTTCCCGTTGACGTCCACATACCGCGCGGCCGCGGCGTGTGATGGTCGGCTGCTGGGACAGCGGCGACCGCAGCCTTGTAGGGCGGCCGCTCCCGGTATGGGCTTCCTGCTGCCCGCTGCCCGCTGCTCGGCAAACGCGGCCCGGCTGCCAACGCACTTCCGTCTCGCCAGTCACACCACGCGAGGTGAGCCTGTGCGCCTGTCCTCACGTGTCCGTGCCAGGGGGGCGGGGGAGGGGGCGGGGGGGGGGGGGGAGATGAACGGCTGCCAACAAGCGAAATTCGTCAGAGCAAGGGTGGGCAACCGGTGGTTCGCGGGCCGGAGTCTGCTCGCAATTGGTTTGAATTCGGACCGCAGAAGAAATTCTTGGGAGAGGGAGCCTAGACGTTTCAGAATAGTTGCACAGTGAAGGTGAAGGTAATTCATAATGAATTAGTTGCAACCCGCTGTTTCTATAGGCGTTTATTTGTCCATAATGACTTTAAAAATAAAAGCTTTGAGGTTCGCCGATGACGTTGTAATTCTGTCAGAGACAGCACAAAGAACTTGGAAGAGCAGTTGAACGGAATGGACAGTGTCTCGAAAGGAGGATATAAGATGGACACCAACAAAAGCAAAACGAGGATAATGGAATGTAGTCGAGTTAACTCGGGTGATGCTGAGGGAATTAGATTAGGAAATGAGACACTTAAAGTAGTAAAGGAGTTTTCCTATTTGGGGAGCAAAACAGCTGATGGTCGAAGTAGAGAGGATATAAAATGTAGACTGGCAATGGCAAGGAAATCGTTTCTGAAGAAGAGAAATTTGTTAACTTCGAGTATAGATTTAACTATCAGAAAGTCGTTTCTGGAAGTATTTGTATGGAGTGCAGCCATGTATGGGAGTGAAACGTGGACGATAAATTGTTTGGACAAAGAGAGAATAGAAGCTCTCGAAACGTGGTGCTACAGAAGAATGGTGAAGATTAGATGGGTAGATCACATAACTAATGAGGAGGTATTGAATAGAATTGGGGAGAAGAGGAGTTTGTGGCACAACTTGACTAGAAGAAGGAATCGGTTGGTAGGACATGTTGTGAGGGATCGACGGATCACCAATTTAGTATTGGAGGGCAGCGTGGAGGGTAAAAAACATAGAGGGAGACCAAGAGATGAATACACTAAGCAGTTTCAGAAAGATGGAGGCTGCAGTACGTACTGGGAGATGAAGCAGCTTGCACGGGATAGAGTAGCATAGAGAGCTGCATCAAACCAGTCTCAGTACTGAAGACCACAACAACAACGCAATGACATTTCAACATGTCTGACATCTCACATTCACATGTTTACATTGTTTCGCCAGTAACGGCGTTGCAGGATTTGCAGCGAAATATTTTAAGACAGCTGGTGTAAAACATCGTAACTGTTACCCGGACAGTATATCGTGGCAGTCGATCGCGACCGTGAACAAGAAGGAACTTTGACTGTCTGAGGAGAGAGGAACGGTGTGGAAGAATAAGTACCGCCTCCCTGTCGAAGGGCAGCAGCCATCCTACGTCCGCGTTCTGTGCTTCCACGAAAGCAGAACTGACATAACAGTAATAAAGACTGCTGATTCCTCTTCATTGAGTGAGAGTCTCATTCGAATCCCTTTATGCGTCAGAATTAATCTCTACACTCATTCAAAATTTAAAAAAAAAGAAACATCCACAACGCAATGCAAACTGGAGTACACAAAGCATTTGGTATGGCTACAGTGCAATTGTTTTCTGCGGTTGACAGTGGTAGTTCAGGCCCGAACTCTGCCGGTACTTACACAACCCTAGTTCAAAACACTGCCCTCCTAGAACTGCCACAATAGTGTCCGCATAGTAAAGAATCAAAGTTCACGACGCATTGTTACATTTTAACTTCTGAAGATGTAATGAATACAAAATGAGTGTAGTATAAAAAAAACGTTGCTATAAAACCTCTGCTGTCGCGCCGTGTCACGTGACGAGGAAGCGCGCGATCTTCAGTATGTGAATCAAGAGGCCGGCGGGTCACCAAAGGTTCAAATGGATCAAATGGCCCTGAGCACTATGGGACTTAACATCTGAGGTCATCAGTCCCCGAGAACTTAGAACTACTTAAACCTAACTAACCTAAGTTCATCAAACACATCCATGCCAGAGGAAGGATTTGAACCTGCGACCGTAGCGGTCGCGTAAGAGTGAACAGATAGTCCACTTAACATCAGCCGTAGTACATAAATGTACAGAGATTCTTTCTCCAAAGATATGAGAGCTTTTACAACTACTCATTTATACGAAAACCACAACCATATTACAATATAGAAGAAAATTATGAACAAATAAACCTTATATTACGTTGCACTCCAGGATTAAAAGTGTGAGTATACTAAGGCCAAAACAATTCACAAGTAAGTAATGGCGCAGATTGCAGTGTTTTACGGCTAACGTAAATGGTGAAGGTGACGAACAGGCAAAACCAGAAGAATGGTCAGAGGAGAGTAGCATGTAAAAATTTGTATCTCTTACGGTATTTGTAGCTGGAAACTTTCGTTGGCGTAATGTCCTCTTAAAGAAATAAAACTGGCTTTTTTTTTTTTTTTACTGCCGGCCGGGGTGGCCGAGCGGTTCTAGGCGCTAGTCTGGAACCGCGCCACCGCTACGTCGCAGGTTCGATTCCTGCCTCGGGCATGGATGTGTGTGATGTCAGGTTAGTTAGGTTTAAGTAGTTCTAAGTTCTCGGGGACTGATGACCTCAGAAGTTAAGTCCCATAGTGCTCAGAGCCATTTGAACCAGTTTTTCACTGATAAATGTTTTATTGTTTTTCACGGTACAACCGACAGTCATCCGAATCTTCTTTCATTCTTTTCTAGGTGACAAAGCCTAGTGGCAACCGTTCTGTTCAGTAGTTAATTTATTTGTGTTATATTCCAACATCACCAGTTGCCTTGTAACAGGGCCATAAGAAATTCTCACACTGCCAAGTTGCGGTACAGTGTGCGAGGGAAGTAAAGGAACTTAACTATGAAGGAGTGTACCTGTTATTGCCAACTACGAAAAGCAATCAACCCCACAATTGCAATGGATGGAAAAGTCTGGAGAATGTAAAACTGATGATGATCAGGCGATGATGATCAGGCGATGATGATCAGGCGATGATGATCAGGCGATGATGATCAGGCGATGATGATCAGGCGATGATGATCAGGCGATGATGATCAGGCGATGATGATCAGGCGATGATGATCAGGCGATGATGATCAGGCGATGATGATCAGGCGATGATGATCAGGCGATGATGATCAGGCGATGATGATCAGGCGATGATGATCAGGCGATGATGATCAGGCGATGATGATCAGGCGATGTTGTTGTTGTCGTTGTTGTTGTTGTTGATGTTGATGGCAAACGCCAGAAATGTAATCCGTTTATGCAATACGCTACCATACTCTTTGAAGCAGCAAGAACCTGGGCATTTGCACAAGACCTATGACAGCAACTTGGACTGAAACTGCTGTGCAGGCCACACGTGTCGGACAAAGCAGTATCGCTGTTTATCTACACCAGTCCCTACAGTTACAGCGCCGCTTCTGGAGCGGCGCTAACCGAGTGCATTGCCTAACTGATTAATGCGCACCCAGAACAGCACTCGGGCGGCGGTTCACAAATGGCGCAAGTGAGCGCCGTATCGGGTGTGGAAGCTGGCGCCACCCCAGTGTCGGTACTGCGCTGTCCTCGCACCCGCCGCGCAGCTGGTGCGCGCTTTTGCAACGCGGAGTTATTACGCGAGTGGCGGCGCGACTCGCAGGAACGCGTGCGGTGAAAGCGTTGCCAGGCGACAGGAACAAATAAGCGGTGTCGCACGCCCTTCCGTTCGGCCGTCCGTCAAGAGCAGAGCCGCAGCAGCAGCAGCCGCGCGCGTCACGACAACTCACTTGTCCGCCGCGGGTAATGCGGCCGACCACTCCATTATTACCTGACAAGGACGCGTGCGAGACAGGCCGCTGCACTTTATCACTACTTGCATCTACTACCGCCGCGGCCACTTACCATTTCAGATGTGGCACAGCGCTGCACAAACATGTCAGTTTCCGCCTATTAACAAACTAGGCTGTTCTTGGCAGGTATGTGACTGCATCGTCGTGTTGTTTTATACACCAGCTTCCGAAGCACTGTCGCAAGTGACACGAGCGCTACGTTCAGATGTTCTAGTATGTTATTTCATACTGTTCCTGGTCCCAGTTTATCAAGGAAATTATAGACATAGACTTTTAATAGGTTGGTACGAATGAGGAGATGAGGATCGTTAACGGTTTCCATTACGATTTCTACTAGCTCGCACTGACAAGTGCCAGCCGGATTGGCCGAGCGATTCTAGGCGCTACAGTCTGGAGCCGCGCGGCCGCTACGGTCGCAGGTTCGAATCCTGCCTCGGGCATGGATGTGTGTCATGTCCTGAGGTTAGTTAGGTTTAAGTAGTTCTAAGTTCTAGGGGCCTGACGACGTCAGCAGTTAAGTCCCATAGTGCTCGGAGCCTTTTAAACAATTTCAGCATTGACAAGTAAGGAGGAAGTCCGGATATTTATGTGGTCTCTCTCTCTCTCTCTCTCTCTCTCTCTCTCTCTCTCTCTCTCTCTCTCTCTCTCTGTCTGTCTGTCTGTCTGTACGCGCGCGCACCATTTTTATGATACCGGATTTTGTTTCACAGAACAATCATCCCAAAAACCTTTCGCCACTACCAATAAAAACAACAGATATCTATTTTTCAACACAAATGAAATCATAAGCATATGAATAGTTGTCGGTTCGAAACCGGTTTTAGCGCTATTTCTTTTTAATAAATAGCATTGTTTTCAGTGGCTGATTGCAACAAAGTCTCAACCCTGTAAGAGCAGGACCTTCATAACGCAGAATTCTCAAGAGGATATCGGGACCCCGAATAATAGGTAATGGTCATTATGGGAACCTAGCGATCGAGTAACCTTGTCTTGATAGACAGTCAGCGTTAACGCAAAGAACAGGACAACTACATTCGTCCGACACATATTTAGAATGAACCTCGGAGGGAGTGACACATTGGATATTATAGTTACTTGCGAACAAGAGAACTAAAAAGTGAGCTAGATCAAAGAGGTACACAGTGATCAAGAATAAATGGGAATACTGGAAATAGAGAACATCATCCGGGGAAATCAGACTCAAAAGGGCAAAGTTTGCTGGACATGTAGTTAGGACGAGTATAAACAGAAAGACAAAGAGAGTGTGGGAAAAACAGGAAGGCCAAGGGGAAAGACAGGAACCAAGTGGATTGTTGAACTTCGGAAGGACTGGTTGCGATTGGGGATCAATGTCGAAGGAAAGGAAAATTGGAGGAACAAATATACACCGACCAATATGCCGGAGATCAATGACAGAAGAATACAGGAAAAGATTGGAGTGTCACCAGTGAAGCCGACAGGAGAAACAGACACTGAAGATCTCCAAAGAAGAGCGGGAGAGGAGAAGAGAAAGAATGAAGCGGTTATGGGAGAAGAAGAGGAAAATGCAGTCCATGAAGGGGCTACCCGTGGTCCTACAGAGGCCGTAACGCAAGAAGAAGAAGAAGAAGAAGAAGAAGAGGAAGGAGATGTACAATTCAAATTAAAAATCATGTTGCCATAGGTTTCCAGGAAAGAGTTAACCCCAGGACAGAAACATCGACAGAATAGCGAAGAATTTGAGAATGAAAGAATATTGTACGAAAATGAACACCGGAAGAAACGAAGCTTATAAGAATTAACGTTGTCCTCAGGTGGCCAAAACGAAAAGAAAAAGTAGATAATTGTTCATTTTTTTACAAATTCATTGCTTTAAAGATTCACTTTTTCTATAGTTATGACCACGTTATTTTCATATGTTTACATTTACATTACAACGGTCCCGTTATTTGGAATATGGGCGGTGGGGGCGGGGGGAGGCATTATACTGCAGTGTATAGTTTCATGGCTAACAACACTTGATTACCCATCGCTTTCGCCGCTGTCTTTCTTAGAATTTTTACAGCATGTGGGTAAGGGTACAAGTCGCAGTTTTTCGAGATATGCAATTGCAGGGGCAGCGCACGAAAAGTCGGTTCCACCAGGACGTCAGCTCATTGATTTTTATACCTTTTTCGTGCAACAAGTAACACACCTCAGAATCACATTTGCCCAGCAAAAGCTGAACTTAAAAAGTGAAACTCAATACATGCCGGTTGTTAATCATACAGTATTTACGGTCAGTATTTAAACCAGATTGTCTCAGAAATATTTCAGAGTAGTCCGTTGTTGGTCTTTCTAAGTGTCTGCCACATCAGAAATGTTACAGTTGAGCTAAATTGGCCCCACGTTAAATAACCTTGGTATAATTTTCAGGGCGGTAACATGTTAGCAGTTTATTCTGAACATTCAGTTTAAAATTTTCGATATGATGTAGGGTTTCCAGCTACCATGCACTACTTTAGAGGTTCCACCAGGGGCTGAGCACTGCCTTCACAAAACCATCGGCGGCTGCTCTTTCACATGGATGGCGGTTCAGGGACGAATGTCGCAGGTTGTCCGCCGCTGCGCAGTTGAGAATCTCGCAACGCGGACGTGCTGCACGCTTTCTCGGAATCCGCGGTGGAACGCTCGGTCGCGTGTCTTGACCGATTTCCGTATCCTCGGGGCGCGACACAGCCATACGTATCTCGGCGGCAGATATGCAGCCTTTTGTCTGTCGCCTTCATTTGCCGGCAGAATGTAGGCCGCTGGGAATGTACGGAGCCGCCTGACGCGATGCCCGGCAACAAGTCTTAATCGCCCCTCTGCGGGACATCGTATCCGCTCCCCCGGCCTTCGCGGGACGCACAAAGGCCTTGTGTCCAGTCCGTGGACGGTGCCAGCAGCTCACGACGTACAGCATACTGCCGATGAATATCTGAACAAAACAGACTGTTTCACCAATTACTGACGTAAAGGCTGTCTCTGGCGTTGGGCGGGGTCCGATAACCCTGCAGGCAAATTCCGATCACCGAATAACCGGCCCGTTGCCCTGTTCTTTGGCAGGTGGCGTATTGGCTTTAGTCGCGAGTCAGAGAGAACAGCAGAGACTTTGATAAAGGTCGGATTGTAGCCTATCGTGATTGCGGTTTATCGTATCGCGACATTGCTGCTCGCGTTGGTCGAGATCCAACGACTGTTAGCAGAATATGGAATCTGTGGGTTCAGGAGGGTAATACGGAACGCCGTGCTGGATCCCAACGGCCTCGTTTCACTAGCAGTCGAGCAGTCGAGATGACAGGCATCTTATCCGCATGGCTGTAACGGATCGGGCAGCCACGTCTCGATCCGATCCCTGAGTAAACAAATGGAGATGTTTGCAAGACAACAACGATCTGCACGAACAGTTTGACGTCGTTTGCAGCACGCACATTGGAAGCGTGTATTCGCCATCGCCATACTGGCGTATTACCTGGCGTGATGGTATGGGGTGCCATTGGTTACACATCTCGGTCACCTCTTCTTCGCATTGACGGCAGTTTGAACAGTTGACGTTGCATTTCAGATGTGTTACGACCGTGGCTCTACCCTTCATTCGATCCCTGAGAAACCCTACATTTCAGCAGGACAATTAACGACCGGATGTTGTACGTTCTGTACGGGCCTCTCTGGATACAGAAAATGTTCGACAGCTGCCCAGACCAGCACATTCTCCGGATCACTCAACAATTGAAAACGTCTGGTCAATGGTTGCCGAGCAAGTGGCTCGTCACAATACCCCAGTCACTACTCTTGATGAACTGTGGTATCGTGTTGAAGCTGCATGGACAGCTGTACTGTACACGCCATCCAAGCTCTGTTTGACTCAATGCCCACGCATACCAAGGCCGTTACTATGGCCAGAGGTGGTTGTTCTGGGTACTGTTTTCTCAGGATCTATGCACCCAAGTTGCGTGAATAGGTAATCACATGTCAGTTCTAGTATAATATATTTGTCATATGAATACCCGTTTATCATCTGCATTTCTTCTATAGCAATGTTAATGGCCAGTAGTGTATATTTGTTACTGCGTAGAGCAGTGTTCACTTGAGTTGTATGAAGTGTATTTTCCAATACTAGCAAAGATTTACACACGATAAATAAGTGTTTGGTTCGCTCTGTGTGCCGTAAACCCTGTTTTTACGATACTGGTCCAGTTTTCTGTTCAATTGCTGTAATTAGATTTGGTTTCCATATGATAGTAACTTCTGGTATCCGTAACTGTCTATTTTACTTACGTTTCAAAATTTCGCCAGTGATATGACGTTACTGTCGCCATGTTTACATAGTTTTTCGCATGTCACCTCTTCTTACCCTCGCCGAAGGAAGTTGGTTGTAAGCTTTCAAAGGAACCATCCCGCCATTGGCCTTAGAAAATCTAGATCAAGATGGCCGGAAGCAGATTTGAACCGCTGACCTCCCAAACGCGAGTTCAGTGTGCTAACCACTGTGCTGGCTCGCTCGGTGTTATTACGGTTTTATCCAATCGGCACCCTTTGATTATACTTTTCATTGGTGTTGTAGAGCAGTGTTCGTCACCTCTGACATTACAGCGGCTTGCAGCAGGCGCTGTGACAACCGAGCTGCAACGCATCCCTCGCAGCTGCCCCGCAGCTGCCCTCGCGGCGCCGCTGTCCAGACATGGAAGTCGCGCTCCCGCCGCCGCGTTGTAAATCACGCCATTGCGGAATAACCCAGCCGGGCCGCGCTGCGCGCAGTAATCCAGCCGCCACTCTCTCGGGCCGTCGTGAGAACTCCGGACTTCCACACTCCCATGTTTTACGACGTGCTAAGCGCAAAACGTGAAACTCGCTTTCACTTGAAGCAAAAATTGTTACCGAAAAACAACCCGGTACTGTTTATATTCTCGACGTAACCGTACTATTTAACGTACCGGCGCAACCGTGACCTGTAAAACTCCTCTTAATAACACGTCGTAAAAAGCACTCCTAGGGATTGCGTAATATGCTGCTGCTATTGCAAAGTGTGGCCTTTTTTGTTCTGTTTTGATTTGAGAACGATACATCCACTCAGTGGACAGTAACTGTTTTCGGAGAGAGTTGCAGTGCCACTAATTTAACTGCTTGTGTTGTAACGGCAGGAGTAAATCGTTTGACTCCATAGGCACTCTAATGGAACAGCAATTAGTATCTGTGCTACACCGCAGATAGTTGTCTTCAACAGATGCAGCTCATAGAGCTGCCGCAATTTTTCTTGGTGCACGTTAGAGGCCGAGATGTTGCCTCCTAGCAGAGTGCTTGCCAAATAGACTATTTTTTTGATTCATTTTCCCCTAAATTTCCAGTAACTCTCTTCTTCAGTGTATCTTTAACCGCTAACGTTCGACTTCTTGCGACAGGAGACACTCAGAACAAACGGAACTTATTACACTAGTGTAGGAAATTAAGCTTCTGCGATGTTAAAAACAAATTTAATGAGGAGAGCTAAAATGGTCTTCGGAAGTAAATTTCTTCTTGAAATCAAAAATCTTTTAATTCTCTAAAACAGGAACGTAAAACTGATCTCAAAGAATTTTTTCCCTCCAAATAAAAGTTTGTCTGTTAAACGTTTACAGAAACTGAGGTCTTCTTGTGAACCGAAACATGCTTTGTAGACAGGAATTTGTGTTGGAAATCAAAGTATTTTGCAATATAAGACTTTCTAGGGAAATAAACCGACTTATTCTTCATATCAGGATGATACAACTGCTAAAAGAAAACTACCCACCAAAAAAAAGTATCATCGAGAAACAACGTAATCTCCGGATATCTCGAATTCGCATGAGAAGAGCATCGGTACTAGAGCAGAATTTATTACACCTAAGTACTTATTGCGACCGTCCTAATGGTGGGCAAAATCGGTGACCAGTTAGGTGTACAACGTTTACCTTGTGAGCTAACGCGCCAGTAGGGCGTAACTGTCCGAATACCGCACCGCTCCTTCTGAAATGAACTCGTTACCTGCTGATGTGCCTGCCTTGGTATCTTTTGGGCTACTGGACACCAGAAAGTAGATACGAGTTCCTTACGCTCACTTTAAACTCGCCAGCGGGTCCTATTATATATCACAATGACTGATCCGTTAGCAGTGAATATTGATCTGTGTGTGTGTGTGTGTGTGCACTGGTATGTGCATGTACACATATCGCATTCAGACGAGAAACGTGACGCAAGAACGGTATCTCTAATCTACGTCGCTGAAAAACACGTGTAAAGTGCCCCAACGTGCACGAGAACTATAATGGGATATACTGTCTGCGATACTTTCTTGAAATGTAACCCTAGTTTACTAAACCCTCGTAAAATTTACGATTTCACCAGGGTATGAAACAAGACTTTTGTACGTAATTTGGTATATAACTTAACACTGGAGAATCAATAATTATGATTAACTGATGCATAACATATACCTTTTTGAATTCCTTTGAATATGATTTGGAGTAGTAAACTTTACAATGGTTTGGTAACAATGGAACATTTTCCCCATCTTTAATGTTAAAGCAATCTTACAATGTTTCAATGCAAGTTTTATGGTATTAATTTTCTATATAGAGTTTCTCACGTATTGCATTTTTGAATTGTTTCACTTTTCTTTTCGGGGTGCGATGTATGCATATATGCTGGTGTTTTTATGTATATGTGGTATGGTGGGGAACCCATTTACTAACAATGTCATTGCGGACCACCAGAAGCCCGCAAGGAGCCAATTCTGTTCCGACAGAAAGCGTAGAACCGACGAAGGGTGGGCGAGTAAGAATTGACAAAATGGGTGTCCTGGAGCGCAGCACAAGCAGCAGTGTAGAAGGAAAGAAGGGGCTGCAACTCTGGAAGGTAACTTTTTCCATGAAGGCTGTCTGTACAGAGACTAACTATTACGCTTTCTCCCACAGACTTTCGAGAAGTTACCGAGTTTGTGACGATTGCACAAGAAATCGTAACACGAGAATTAAGTACGTTCTCTAAATGCTGATTAAATAATTAAAATAAATCTACAACAGTCTTCCAAAAAGCTACGGATATGATCGATAAGCTACATAACTCAATGTTAGTAGATACATTTAAATTGCGATGAGCGAATGAACACAGAAATAGCGCAAATGTTGGACAGAGTGACATCGCAATGAAATTTCTCTGTGTCCAGCTTTTGTTTAACACTGCATATACGTTTTCTGAATTTGGAGGTGGGATAAATAAGATTAGAGCACTTGCCCGCGAAAGGCAAAGGTCCAGATTTCGAGTCTCGGTCCGGCACACCGTTTTATATCTGCCAGGAAGTTTCTTTCAACCACTTTGTTTGCATTGGACGAAATGTGCCCGTTTCTCGTCTGGAATCTATTCCAGATATCACTCCTTCTCTAATGAACACATTAGTAGTTTTATACAAGGCATCACATATTTTTCTCTTCACCCTCCACAGCCTCACGAAGCACAGATTCGTTAAAGGCCAGAAGATCACGACAATCAGTTGTTTCGTCTTATCAGTGCCACGGAACAACAGCAAGATCGTGTGTTCAATGAATTGAATCATGACTAGCCTCACACACCTACAGTTTTCAGTAAGAGAGAACGAGTCGACATATATGAAGCGACCGCAGTGCCACAGTTAACAGACGCGTTATACTCGCGGGAATAGAAGGCAAGAAGGAAGGAAGGAAGGAAGGAAGGCGGCATAACACAGATGTAACAGCGGCGCCTTGATTGGTGAAGTATGCAACCCGCAACATGAGTTTCGAGCTCGCTCCGTTTCTGGTCACGACGGGACGCCCGGCAGCTGGCTGGGTCCCCGCTCTCGTAGTGGGAGCCTCCAGCGCCACGTGTGTTTACTCCGGCAGACGCGACGTCCCGGCCTCGCGCGGCCACCTGCGACGTAGCGACGCCTTCACAGTTTACCTGCGCGGTGGCTTTGATGCCCTCGTCAGCTGATCAACACGTCGCCGCCGACGGAGAATACGCGGCCGCAGCCGCGGCGCCCGTCTGGCCGAAATCCGCTTTGTCATACCGGCCAGATAAAGATGACGCACTGAACTGCACGTCTGGCCGGCTGCTGTAGGAGCTCCGTGCACCTTTCCCCAATTAACTTCGGCCCAATGGACAGAGGGTTGGTCGAATCTACTGACACCGGCATTTAGCTTTGACTTGTGCATATTCATGTTGTGGCATGTGTCGTTATTCGCGAGGGAACAATGAAGAAACAGTGAACACATGATGTGTCGTGCGGCGATCACTCAGTTTTTAAATAACTGAAAAGCCACGGTCGCTTCAATCGTTTATTAGATGACCGATTTCAGCACTCTGAAGGTGCCATCATCAGATCTGATGACGGCACCTTCAGATTGCTGAAACCGGTCGTCTAATAAACGATTTGAAGCGATCGTGGCTTTTCAATTATTTAAAAATGAAGAAACACTAGCATATTGAAAGTTCCTGGCAGATTAAGACTGTGTGCCGGGCCGAGACTCGAACTCGGGACCTTTACCTTTCGCGGGCAAATACTCTGCCTACTGAGATACTGAAACACGACTCACGAAATGAGTACTGGCGGTTTTAAAGCTGTGAGAAACGAGTCGTGAGTCCTGCTTGGGTAGTTCAGTTGGTACGCCGGCACGGTAGCTGAGCGTGTTCGGTCAGACAGTTACGTGCCCTCTGTAATAAATCGATCTACAACGAACTTCAATGGATGTCTTACGACGTCCAACCCGAGCAGATGCAATGAACAACAACGAACAAAATTTTGTGATTTAGCTACCCTCTGTAATAATAAAAAAAAAAAAAAAACTGAGTAAACGGATCAACGAACAACCTGAACGGGTGTCATGAGACGTCCGCCCCGATCATATACAATGAACGAAATAGAACAAAATGAGATCAACAAAGAATTTTAAAAAAATAGTGTCAATGATAAACCCCAAGGAGAAAATATCAAGATGCAGGCCCCGAACACCCACATTACATAGCTTTTTCAGTGGAATGAACTGCAATAACAACAAAACTTTACACACAGCGAGGGACACGGAAGGCGTGACCTGTGGGGGGGATCATGATGATGAAGATTATGGAGACGAAAATTATGAAGATGAGGACGACGTTCCATGAATTAGTAATGAAGGGTACCCATGAAAACTGCCGTCCATTTATAATGGTCTTTAAATAAATGGTGTTGAATGAGATCATCCAAGCATTCAGTTTTACGCCACGCAAATTTTGATTGTCGAAGAATGAAAGAAAAGCGGAAGTAATGGAAGGAGTGGATTTCAGTCAGTTTGTGGCTAGTGCCGGTGACTGTGATGGTGGTGGTGGTGGTGGTGGTGGTGGTGGTGGTGGTGGTGGTGGTGGTGATGGTGGTGTTGCTGCAAGTTATTGTAGTGCAAATAATTGCACAGGCTGTTTCAACAAGAATATAAAGGTTTTAAGACTTTCTAGCATTTGTTCCATTCAACTTACAGTCACAAATAATACATCAAATAACAAAGCAACTCAAACAGTTTTTCTTAGAAGTTTCCAGTGTGAGCACCATTCGCCACACATCGAGTCAGTAGACGAGTTCTTCCATAACCTTGATCAGTGTGTCCGGAGCAATTGCTGGAACAGCGCTTTTTGTAAAGTCGAGTAGATTAGATGGTGGCGGAGGCACACACACATGATCGTTTATGAACAAAGGTAAAAACTACATCGCGTCGGTGTATGAAAGTGGAGATTATGCAAAGCAAGTTCTGTCATCCGACCGCTTGCAGTCAATCCAGCGGCCGGCAACAACGTCGCTTAACCAATCGAGTACTGACCTATGCCACTGAGGAGGCGCACCGTTTTGTTGCAAATAAATAAATAAATGTGTGTGAAATCTTATGAGACTCAACTGCTGAGGTCATCAGTCCCTAAGCTTACACATTACTTAACCTAAATTATCTTGATGACAAACACACACACACACACACACACACACACACACACACACACACACACACACACACACACTCCCGAGGGAGGACTCGAACCTCCGCCGGGACCAGCCGCACAGTCCACGACTGCAGCGCCTTAGACCGCTCGGCTAATCCCGCGCGGCGTCTTATTGCCAAATGAAGTTCTGTGGTTCAGCTTCTTCCAATTGAAGAAAGAGCTATAGTTCTGGTGCATCAAGGTAAGGAACACAACTTACTGTTGCTTCACTGACAAAGGGGACGGGTTATGGCGCCACTTTTCCACTCCTGTGAATTGACGATTCATCTCTGAAGGCAACAGGATGCAGAAAGTCTTCATAGTCATGTATAAACATTTGGTTTGTAAAGTTGGCACGCAAACCGTAGTCTGCAGGCTGTAGAGCTGGTAACAACTGCAAACGATACGGACGGAGTTGGACGCTTCTCCTCAAAAGGTCTGGCAATGATATAACTAGAACTGCTAATTGACGACTAGGCTCTCACTCGTTCAACACGTTATTCAGTCACCCATCCCTTTGCTCACAGGCACAGAAACAAAACTGTTTGAGTTGCTCTTTCATTTACTGTATTATTTATAAGTGTAAGTTGAATGTAGTAAATTCTAGATAGCCTTAAATCCCGTATAATGATTTTGAAACAGCCTGTACTTTCGCCAAGATTGCACTAATGCAGCAGCACGTTATGGTGATGGTAGTGATGATGATGAAACTATTTACGGGGAAGAGAACCTAGGAGACGGGGAAAAATGTGCGGCATTAGCTTCTGCCACTGCTTTTACGAGACTATTTAATACCTGCGGCAAAGAGAAATTCCGTGAAATTACCTGGACTCGGCGATGACAGGTGGCAACGCAACAGCTTAAAGACAGGAGGAGGAGCAGAAAGGACGAGCCGAAGTGCACAACAGCCGGAACGGACGGCGGGAACAAACAGGTTCTGGTGCAGCGCGGAGGCACTCGCCGCCGGATCGGCGTGAAATACGGTCGCCAAAAAACGGCCGCGCGCGCTACGTGCTTCCGGACCGCCCGCGACCGGCGAGAGACCATCCGTGGAGTTACGCAGATGGGCGCAGTGGAGCGTTACCGTCTCCACTCGCCGCTAACTGCCCGACGAGGCGCCGCCAGCTCAGATTCAATTTAGGAGCTAGCGGCGCAGCGTGATGTCACAGCTCTCCAAGGGCTTAGCTGTGCGCGCTTTATTTTACGGCGTGCTTCAAGCACCTTAAGCACTACGTCTAGATAATAACAAAATAATAAATCAACACAGAATGAAATGCAAAAATAATAGAACAAATTTAACCAAAGTGTGGTCCATTTAGGTTTTTGTGTTTATCTGTATCTAGTCGTTAGAGAGGATCACGCCATTTCATGTCTCTCTGTTCTGTTCAATGCTCCAGCGGCTGTGTCACACAGTATGAAAGATCATGAACTAAGTTTCACCTTCTTATTTATTATTATTATTACTATTATTATTATTATTATTATTATTATTATTACGCGAATTATACGGGATTATCAAAAAGTCAGTATAAATTTTAAAACTTCATAAACTACGGAATAATGTAGATAGAGAGGTAAAAATTGACATATGCTTGGAATGACTAGGGGTTTTATTAGAACCCAAAAAAGAAGTTCACAAAATGTACGTCCGAAGGCGCTGGACAGCAAATTGTCAGTAACTGCTACGTGACGGGTGGGAGGTACGCCGATATGTTACAGAATCGCATCATCCCCAGCCTGGCTGATGAACACCTGCTGGAACGTACGATGTTTATGCAGGATGGCGCTCCACCCAATATTGCTAGACGCGTGAAAGATCTCTTGAGCGCGTGGTTTGGTGATGATCGTGTGCTCAGCCGCCACTTTCCTCATGCTTGGCCTCCCAGGTCCCCAGACTTCAGTCTGTGCGATTATTGGCGTTGGGGTTACCTGAACTCGCAAGTGTATCGTGATCGACCGACATCTCTAGGGATGCTGAAAGACAAGATCCGACGCCAATGCCTCACCATAACTCCGGACATGCTTTACAGTGCTGTTCACAACATTATTCCTCGACTACAGCTATTGTTGAAGAATAATGGACATATTGAGCATTTCCTTTAAATAACATCATCTTTGCTTTGTCTTACTTTGTTATGCTAATTATTGCTATTCTGATGAGATGAAGCGCCATGTGTCAGACATTTTTGAACTTTTGTATTTTTTTTGTTCTAATAAAACCCCATGTCATTCCAAGCATGAGTGTCAATTTGTTCCCCTCTATCTACATTATTCTGTGATTTATTCAAATTTATACTGACTTTTTGATCACCCGGTATATGTGACACCTCCCTGTCACTGAAAGAAATTAGAATTTTAATTCCCTTTATTCGTTCATTCGACATGATTCTATGGTGTTATAAACGTTAGCCGGCTGTCCAACAGTCCCAAATGCTTTTTTTTCAGGAATTTTCTGGAAAAAGCGTTGAGTACCTCTAGAATGTCATATACAGGGAGTACGAATTGGTTCAAATGGCTCTAAGCACTATGGGACTTGACATCTGAGGTCATCAGTCCCCTAGACTCAGAAGGACTTTTACCTAACTAGCCTGAGGACATCACACACATCCAAGCCCGAGGCAGGATTTGTGACCGTAGCAGCAGCGCGGTTCCTGACTGAAGCGCCTAAAACCGATTTTCCACAGGGGCGGCAAGGTGTACTACACGAAGAAAATAGTTTCTTTCCTTAATACGTTAGTGACGATACAAAATGTTGGATATATATACTCTTAGTCCATTGTAAGACAGTTGCTAAAGGCCCTAATCTGGGCAGACTAAATACAACAGTAAACAAATAAATCAAATTAAACGATTTGGTTCGAAAGACCTTTTGAAGTCTCAAATGTGTATTAAGCTTTTAAGCTTACATGCAGACTGAAGTGACGAACGAAAATTTGTACCAAGTTTGGGATTCGAACCCGAGTCTCCTACTCCCTAGACAGCTGTGCTAACCACTACGCCACCTTCGCATAGTGCAGTTGTACGAAACCACTGTGCCAGACTCACGTAGTGGTTAGCGAATCTGCCTGGTGAACAGGAGATCCGATTTCGAATCCTAGGCTTGGTACAAATTTTCATTCGTCGCTTCAGTTCGGATACATCCAAAATAAATAGACAAATTGTAAGCGATTGCCGTCTTGTCCATGTGGGTTAAGACGAGGGTAGCAGTGGCATGTTTACCATTCAGGACACTAAAACAAAAAATTAGACGCCTAAAATAACTGAAAGTGTATGTGTACAACTTTCGAAGTCCTTAGCTCATTTCTCTGACATCAAATCCAGAAATGGGATAAAGTCGGCACACACACCCAGCAGATGGGCAGCAGAAGTGAGCTCGGGCCTCTACTCACCCCTGTCGACGATCTTGCCGAAGAGGTTCTTGCCGCGGACGAAGTTTCTCGTGGAGCAGTTCCAGCGGCGGTTGCGGAACTGGTACTGGCACTCGAGGATGGCCTGCTTGGCGCCCTTGACGACGGCCATCAGCACACCCTGGTTGTCCAGCACGAGCCGGCGCTGGCGCCGCCGCAGCGTCGCATGGATGATGGGGTCCAGCGCCTTGGCGCGCCCCGGCGGCAGCGGCAGCAGGTTCGTCGGCTCCCCGATCTTGGCGATCCCCCTGCGAACGCACAAACACACCCACTCTCATACGGGGCAAGACGAGAACTGGATGCGGAGTGGCGAGGCGAACGACGCCAGGATTGCTCACAGCCGAAATGCCTAGGGCGAAGTCATCAGCGCCGAACTCTAGATGTGACTTTGGCGTTCACAAAACGATGAGCGAAAGAGGGGCAATTGGGGCGCTTGTCTCCCCCTGGAATCTGGGTCACAGACTCCTTATTCATTATCCAGAAAGATCCAAAAAAATGTATCCACTGTTTAAAAGTCCATAACTTGCAAACTAATTGACGGAGTGGCTCATTTTTGGTGGAAGTGTAGTCCAACTTAAAGATATCACTGTAGGTGTTCGAAATGGTCGCCATTAACATCCACACACAAACAATGCCACCGAACTGGTGCACGAACTACTGCTGCAACATGTTCAGTTGGATATTTGCACATGAATATTGTTGTGTACGTAGTTCCGCGTAGTCAGCGCGTACACAACTTTCCCACTAGAGCGAGCCCCGCTAGCACAACAGCGCAGGCGCAGCGCCCGTCCGTCTCCGCACTACGAGATGGCGCTGTCTTAGAGACGGACCAAATTCTGCTTCCGCCGATCCGCGTATTAACATGTAACGCAGCCAATGAGATCGCTGCTAACGTAGAACCTTTTCTCCTCACGGATCACACTCTCACAGTGATACCTGAACGCGCGAGGTATTATAACGAGTGTACAGACCTCCGATTAGGCAGTCTGCATTAGTCTGCACCAGTCTGTACGAGTTCTACATTTGTCTGTACCAGTCTATTGTCAAGTTTCAGTCTGCGCCTAGTAAGATTATCATATTCCTGAACATAGCCACGAAGAGAAATGTATAGAAACTTTGCCAAGTATCAGAGATATGTGAGAATAAGATTAACGTACCAAGCCCAAAGGAACTTCAGATTGTCAATTGTGAACAGCATCCGGAATTCAGTTACATAAGATCTACGTTTTTTTATTTTAATGTGTGTTCTGTTTAAAGTTGGTCACCGTCAATCTGCTACTCTAAACGTGCAAATGGCATTTCTATCGTCTGACCTAACGGCAGAAGATAAACACGCCACGATAAGACCACGAGACATATTGCTGACACTCGCCTACTTCGCTAGAGCGGCAAGTCTGATGTGTGCACAGAAGGTCTTACAGTGCGCAAACCACAAATATACGATGGATTCTCGAAGTTCATACAATGTGCGTGGCTTTTGTCGATAAACGACGTCCTTTAGTGTTCCTCACAGGTAAAAGTCCAGAGGAGTTAGGTCTGGGCAACGTGGTGGATACTCCACAGCACCTCTATGGCCTATTCATCTTCCTGGTCGATTCTCGTCGAGATACGCCCTAACACGATTTTGCTAGTAGGCTAGGGCATCATCTTGTTGAAAGTAAATTCTTCCGTCTCCGTACAAGTCTCGGATGGCAGGTAAAATGGATGTCTGAAGCTTCTGAAGGTACACCTTGTAAGTAGGCTGTTAAGCTTTTTTTATTGGTAACGCCACGTTGCGCTCTGTATGAAAATCACTGGCTGTGCTGTGTGCAGTCTGTGGCTGGTTGGCATTGTTGGAATAGTCGCTATGGTAGTGTTGGGCAGTTGGATGTTAACAGCGCGTAGCGTTGCGCAGGTGGAGGTGAGCCGCCAGCAGTGGTGGATGTGGGGAGTGAGATGGAGTTTTGAGAGCGGATGATCTGGACAGAGACAGTAAATTTGTAAGATTGGAGGTCATGAACTTATAACCTCACCGGTAACAGTGCCTTCAAAGAAGAATGGCCCAATCAAGCCCCGATAAGACAACCCGCACCACACATTTACTCCTGGCAAATTCACGGCTTCGTCTACATGAACGTTCGAATTTTCGGCGGCCCAGTAGATGCGATCGTGGCGATTTACTGTACCATTGAGTTTGAACTGTGCCTTATCAGACCACACAATCATCTCTGCAAACTCTTCATCGTTGCGCACCATGTTAGTAAACCACTCGCAGTACTCCATTCTACGATCTGGGTTGTCCTCGTTCATTGTGTGTAGCAATCATGGGGTGTAGCACTTCCACTTTGCTGTTTTCAAAATTCGCCGAACACTTGAGCGACTCGCTCCAGTTTCAGGGGAACACTGTCTCATAGACTTCTGTGAGGAGCGAGTGCATTGTTGTAACACACGACGGGAGTTAGCTGGACTTGTTACTGTTACAGGTCGCCCAGATCATTGTCTGTGTACATCTTTAACACAGCCTTCGCCATCAAATCTGTCTCGAATGCGACGAATCGTTAAACATGTCGGTGGCTCTGTTTGATACTCATTTCGCCATTGCCATTGAACGTAATTAATATTTTTGTACTTAAAATACCACTGCAAAACTGACTTCCTTTCATCGAATGTAAGCCTTGCGCCAGTCGTGTTTACTGGAATAACTAGATGCAACTAAGAACAAAACACTGACATCTGGCGACTGTCATCTGACACAACAACGCAATACAACGCTTGTGTGGCGATTGTCGGAACTACAAACTATTACACTACCAAAGATGAGACAACTCCGTGAATTAGTTTGCCAGTTATGGACTTTTAAACAGTCCAGAACAAATTATCAACTTCGCCTTTTGAAGTATTTCAATCCTCAATAGCAGCTAATGTGTTTATGTCCCTCGAATCATAAAATATATGTTCTTGAACTCATATTACACTAAAAGCATCTTGCAGTAACAATCTTCAAAAATAAATCAGCTATAACTGCAATAGCACTGGTGCAAATATGTAGCGGGAACCAGAACTCCATCGAAAAACTTTCAGTGGTTGTTCGGGGATACCTTCTGAGTACTTTGGTACAATGGACTACTGACACAGAGTCTCTGGTGGCTTGTTGCAGAGTAATAGTGATGATTTATTCGGTTTGATACCGCAGTCACCTTCGTTTCTGTGTTCTCGCAACAGCGGAGAAGCCTGCAGTATACAGTAATCAAAACGTACAACAAGAGACACACAAAATTGCAACAAATGTGGTGTGACATTGTTACCATCACATTGAAAACACCTGAGCAAAGCGTTGTCGTGCAGCTGATTATCGACTGGCAACGAAACTTGGTAGACGTGCTAATGCCTCAATGGGGAACAGATTTAGGAAAAAAAAGTTAATAATATTTCAATCTTAGCCGCCATGGGTAAATCTGGCGGTACTCAGAATCTTGTAGACGTATCCGGAGCTCATGCTGAAAAAAAAAAACTGTTTAATCTGCCGTTATCAATAAAATCAGCATTACGCCTTCCTCACTTGTTTGCCGTCTTCTGCCCACCTCCCGTTCCTAATGCGTAAGGGAACATGCGTTTTTCTTGCATTTATAGGGCCAGATTTGCACCTGCTGGCCAAAATTGGAAGAAGATTTTTTTTAACTTTAATAGGTCCTGCATTAATGCACTAGAACATCTGCCAAGTTTCGCTGCCACACTGTAAGGTACGTGCTAAGGTATGATCAGGGTAGCTCCAGAAAATAGTCGGTTGTTGCCAACCGCAAGGTGGAACGAGTATAATATCTTTGACTAGGAGGATCTTCGATGGTTAAGAGAGCCGGACGAGCGTAGTGAAAAACCGGAGAGTCGCAGGTAGGTGCCCGGAGGAAGCAGACGTGTGCAGACAGCGTTAATGTAGGTCGCTGCCCCTGACCAAACTTTAGCACGTAAATGAGAGAAGATATATAATCATTTCAAATTTGAGTTTGTTATATAATGTTCAGAGCTAGGATTTTTATGTCCAAGGTTTGGCGCAGTAAGAGTTTTGTAATATTTTTTTGTAAGAGACATTCGTGATACGAAAATGTTTGAAATAGTAGGTTTTGTGTATGACTTAAAAAATTAACAATGTTTGTACTAAGATCATCATTGTGTTTAAATCTAACAGCCTGAATCACAATCCACATCCTTTGCTTGTGTTGAATATGAAAATGAGTAGTAAACTAAAGTTACCCACCAATGAAAGAACCAAGTAAACACCAGGGCCAAAAGTTAATTTTCCAGTACCTTTTTAATGTCAGTGCACGAACGGCATTATTGTCTTAGACTTGATTGGTGAGTCAAATACATGTTGCACTTCTGGCAAAATGGAGGAGTGCAAGAAACGATTCCACAGACACAGTTAGATGCACGTTTGCTGAATAATTGAAACTTTCTGGCAGATTAAAACTGTGTGCAAGACCGAGACTCGAACTCTTGACCTTTGCCTTTCGCGGGCAAGTGCTCTACCAACTTAGTTTTAATCTGCCAGGAAGTTTCATATCAGCGCACACTCCGCTGTAGATTGAAAATTTCATACTGCTGAATAATTAATTTAGAACAATTTAATCACTGATACTTGCACAGAATAAAAGGATATAATTTTGGTTGGATACTTTCAATTATTACAGCCCGCACAGGACGCAGCTGCACTCTAGTTATAAAAATCTGCCACTAACGTTTCATCTACTGGACGTTAACGGCCCATCTTTCTTCCAGTTTTCCCTCACGACGAACACTCGCTGTCGCCGCTGCGACACCGGCTGCTGCGGCGATGACAGCGACGAATCTGAGCGTCCCACGAGTTGACAGGGTTCCGGCAAACGCCTATCAGGCATTTCTGCGAGTGTGTCGCGCGGCGCGATGGCCGTCATATTTCGAGCTGGCGAGACAAGGGAAGGCCGGGTGCCCCGCGGTGGCCCCCGCTGGCTCAGAGCGGCAGGAATTTCCCTGGGCCGCGCTCGCCTCGCCTCGCCTCCCCTTCCCTCCCCTGCGCCCACCGGCCGGAGGCCGCGACAAAACCGGGCCCGTGACGGCCAAATGTCGCCCTCCGGCCGTGGCTTTTTGCCGGCGCGCGCCGCGCTGTCCGTCAGCCGGTGACGGATGCGGCGCTGCCGTCGCCGGGCCCCGGCCGCCGCCGGCTTTTTGCGGAGCCCGCGGCCGTCATTACTCGCGGTCCTCCGCGGCGACACGTGTTTCGTGCGCGGCCGTCCCGCAGGCCCCAGGCGCGCCCACCTAATTGCTCATTGTGCGCCGTCGACGCTGCAGCGACGGGTCGGGCCCTGCCAGTGCGCCATTTTAATTGTCTGCGGCGGCGCCGGCGCCGTAACTCACCCCGGGCACCGCGGCGTGTAATTGGCGAAATAAGAGCGTGGCGTGGCACGGCGCAACTGCCGGCGATCGCGAGAATGCGCCCCAACTATGCGGCAGCGACGCCACCGGCCAACTGACTCCCGTTTCGGTAAAAAGCCGATCCGGCACCGCTCCCGCTTCCAGGAATTCCAGTAGCTCCACTCGACCTAATAGCAATCCTGCCATAACGAGATATGACACTGCAGTCAAGTGCAGTGAGGTAACGGCCCGACACTTTGGCTTCTACTCATACAGGATGTTACAAAAAGGTACGGCCAAACTTCCAGGAAACATTCCTCACACACAAATAAAGAAAATATGTTATGTAGACATGTGTCCGAAAACGCTTAATTTACATGTTAGAGCTCATTTTAGTTTCGTCAGTATGTACTGTACTTCCTCGATTCACCGTCATGATTTCATGCGGGATACTCTAGCTGTGCTGCTAGAACATGTGCCTTTACAAGTACGACACAACATGTGGTTCATGCAAGATGGAGCTCCTGCACATTTCAGTCCAAGTGTTCGTACGCTTCTCAACAACAGATTCGGTGACCGATGGATTGGTACAGGCGGACCAATTCCATGGCCCCCACGCTCTCCCGACCTCAACCCTCTTGACTTTCATTTATGGGGGCCTTTGAAAGCTCTTGTCTACCCAACCCCGGTACCAAATGTAGAGACTCTTCGTGCTCGTACTGTGGACGGCTGTGATACAGTACGCCATTCTCCAGGGCTGCATCAGCGCATCAGGGATTCCATGCGACGGAGGGTGGATGCATGTATCCTCGCTAACGGAGGACTTTTTGAACATTTCCTGTAACAAAGTGTTTGATGTCACGCTTGTACGTTCTGTTGCTGTGTGTTTCCATTCCATGATTAATGTGATTTGAAGAGAAGTAATAAAATGGGCTCTAACACGGAAGCGTTTCCAGACACATGTCCACATAACATTTTCTTTCTTTGTGTGTGAGCAATGTTTCCTGAAAGTTTGGCCGTTCGTTTTTGTAACGCCCTGTAGTACCCGCTCATTTGCTGGCTTCTACCTTCGGGCTCCTCGCCAGGCGTTGAAGGTCCAATGTACGTCTACCGACCGCCGTGCCATCCTCTGTCTTGCGGTGCCATGCGGGTCGATTTGTGAGCACGCCGCTCTCCCGGCCGTTTTGCGCACTTTTCAGACTGTGAAGCCGCTACTGCTCGGTCAAATTGCTTCTCAGTTGGCATCATGAGCCTCATTGTACCCCGTACCAGCCCTCCCACAAGGAAAAAATGCTTCGCACTACCGGGAATCGAACCCGGACCCTTCGCATGGCAGCCATCTATGCTGACCACTCACTTAATGGCTTCTCCCTCTAGTGTAGGCAAAATAGAGCTGAAACTTCCTGGCAGATTAAAACTGTGTGCCGGACCGACACTCGAACTTGGGACCTTTGCCTTTCGCTGGCAAGTGCTCTACCAACTGAGCTACCCAAGCACGATTCACGCTCCTTTCTCTCAGCTTTACTTCTGCCAGTACCTCGCCTCCTACCTTCCAAACTTTACAGAAGCTCTCCTGCGAACCTTTCTTTCAGTAGTGCTAGTTCTGCAAGGTTCGCAAGGTGACTGTCTGTTGACTGACAGACTTCCGACGGTTGGAGACGGTCTTAACGTGCAATAGGGAGACATCTACCTGGGCCATCACACAGGAATTTCAAACTGCATCAGGATCCACATCGCGAATACCATAGCAGTTAGGCCGATTTCATAATCGAGCGGCTGCTCATAAGCGACACATGATGCCTGTAAATGCCATACAACACCTCGCCTGGTGTAAGGAGCGTAAACATTGGACGATTGAACAGTGCAAAAACGTTGCGTGGAGTGACGAATCACGGTACACAATGTGGCGATCCGATGGTGGGGTGTGGGTATGGGGAATGCCCGGTGAACGCCATCTGCCAGCGTGTGTAGTGCCAACAGTAAAATTCGGAGGCGGTGGTGTTATGGCCGTGTTTTTCATGGAGGCGTCTTGCACCCCCTTCTTGTTTTGGGTGGCACTATCACAGTACAGGCCTGCATTGATGTTTTAAGCACCTTCTGGCTTCCCACTGTTTAAGACCATTTCGAGTATGGCGATTGTATCTTTCAACACGATCGAGCACCTGTTCATAATGCACGGCCTGTGGCAGGGTGGCTACACGACAATAACATCCCTGTAATGAAATGTCCTGCACAGAGTCCTGACCTGAATCCTATGGAGCACCTTTGTGATGTTTTGGAACGCCGACTTCGTGGCAGGCCTCGCCCACCGACATCGATACCTCTCCTCAGTGCAGCACTCTATAAAGAACGGTCTGTCATTCCCCAAGAAACCTTCCACCACGTCATTGAACGTATGCCTGCGAGACTGAAAGCTGTCATCAAGGCTAAGGGTGGGCCAACACCATACTGAATCCCAGCATTACCGATGGAGGGCGCCGTGAAGTTTTAAGTCATTTTCAGCCAGGTGTCCGGATACTTTTGATCACATAGTGTATATGCTTTAAATTGTCAAGTCAGGGGTCAGTTAGGGGTCGATCTAGATTAATGTAGAAAACAGGAGTACAACTGCAAACAGCCAAGATAGCTATTTTACATCATTTATTGTGATGACCGGTTTCCGCGCGGGTGGTCTTAGGCGCTGCAGTCATGGACTGTGCGGCTGGTCTCGGCGGAGGTTCGAGTCCTTCCTCGGGCATGGGTGTGTGTGTTTGTCCTTAGGATAATTTAGGTTAAGTAGTGTGTAAGCTTAGGGACTGATGACCGTAGCAGTTAAGTGCCATAAGATTTCACACACATTTGAACATTTTGATGACCGGTTTCATCAAACTACGTTGCCATCATCACATCTTCTGCAGCGTACTTCTGCAGCATAGATCTGTTGATGGTACTTTAGTTTGCTGATACCAGTCATCACAATAATTGCTGTGCAATAGCGCTCTTGCTGTTTGAAGTTTTCTGTAGCTTACAAGTCGCACTTATTTTATGACTCATTTGTTTCAGCCACAGTTGCGATTTCATGGGTGATTACCGGTTTCGGCAGTTGTGAGTCAGTTACAGGTGTTTCCAGCGTGACATGTTAACTTAGTCACCCTGTATGGCTACGTCAGGATACACGGTGAGTAATGGAGATGGAGATGTACTTGATGTTGAAAATGACTAAGTGACGGAGGGGAAAAATAGTAAATGCAAACAACCTAGTGTCGAAGAAGTAGCTGTAACTGTAGTATTTGATTGCAGAGGACAAGAAAAGACGAGATGACGGCCTACTGGGCTTGGATTCGTGACATTACCAAGTGTTGTGGACTGAGGGCCTCCATTCTGATGAAAATCTCACTGCCGTCGAAAATACTAATAATGGTGTCGTGGCAGGAAGTATGCGTGGGTTCTAGAGCAGCACACACACACACACACACACACAATGAACGTAATACAGAACAGGGAATAGTAAAGTATATTACTCAACTTTGTTAACGCTGGTTAGAGAAAACGTAGAATCCAGCTTTAGTTTATCTGTCCTGCGATCATTACAGTTCTATGAACAAATACTGAATAATGTTCTCTGAACTAAAGCAGGGAGAAAACTTATCTTCTGTTTTTGTATAATATTCGAAGAACAGTTCCAAAGGAGCAGTACTCCGTTACATCTGTAGGTAGACGGTCTCTGTTTATACACGGTAATACTAATTCACTGTCGTGATTGTAAAGAATCCGCCTCGACTGCAAATAAAAACCGGATGTTGACCCAAGTTTCGACGCGGACAACCAGGCCTCCTTCGCAGCACACTAAAACTACAAACTGCCTAAAGAGGCATGGTCCAACATGGTTCTCTTTAGGCAGTTTGTAGTTTTAGTGTGTTCCGAAGAAGGCGTGGTTATCCGTGCCGAAACATAGGTCAACAAAATGTGAATGAAATCTCATGGGACTTAACTGCTAAGGTCATTAGTCCCGCAGCTTACACAGTACTTAACCTTAATTATCTTAAGGACAAACACACACACCCATGCCCGAGAGAGGACTCAAACCTCCGCCGGGACCAGCCGCACAGTCCATGACTGCAGCGCCTAAGACCGCTCGGCCTAGATCAACATCCGGTTTCTATTTGCAATCGAGGCGGATTCTTTATAATCATTAAATTATTCACGATAACTGACGCGCTGCAATGTTAAAAGTTCTCTAATTCACTGTTTTGTTTCTACTGAAGACTAACGACTGTCTATCTATCGGCCACTGTTTGTATCTCACTTGACGACTTTAAGACACGGAGAACGTTCTGCAGGAACTCCTATCAAAACTCGGACTGACTTACGACTTGCACTGACAACTTCTAATCGTGTATGGTTACTTAAGCCCGTCTCTCTTTCCAGTGGCGCTGCTGGTCCAGGGGGCGTAATTCTCACGGGCATCACGGTTGGTTTGTGCGGAGTAACGTTCCTGTTGCTGACGAACGTCCACAATATTTCTGGAACCAACTGCCCCAAACTCTTCTTGTATAGCATCACAGCACACCACACCAAGTATGCAACAATGACATGGATGCATGTAGTTGGAGACTGCACTGTATAAAAAGCATGAGATGAGCAGCATGGATGTCCATTGTCTCACACGTTGTCTGTGTTTTAGCGTAAGCATTACGTGAGTGATAGAAAATTGCTGAATGTGACTAACACAGAAAAGCGATTTCACACTAAAGATGTAAAACCATAATACCAATTTGTAAATTATATTAAATAACGAATTCGTAGCCCATCAGTTGCCGAAAGACTAGTCTGGATAATTAACAAATGGCCCTGAGCACCATGGGACTTGGCTTCTGAGTCATCAGTCCCCTAGAACTTAGAACTACTTAAACCTAACTAACCTAAGGACATCACACACATCCATGCCAGAGGCAAGGATTCGAACCTGCGACCGTAGCAGTTGCGCGGTTCCAGACTGAAGCGCCTAGAACCGCTCGGTCACCTCGGCCGGCTACATCGAACATTCGTGGGACAAAATTGAGAGGCACTTCGTGTACAACATCCTGAACCTGCAACACTTTCGCAATTGTGGAAGTCTACAGAGGGAACATGACTCAATATTTCGGGAAAGGACTTCCGACTACTTGTTGACTCTATGTCACGCGGAGTTGCTGAACTGCGCCCGTCGACAGGTGGTCCGACACATTATGAGGTATCCCACGACAAAATCATCTCAGTTTATATCTTTAACGTCAAGGAATTTTTTCTACGGTAATAAATGTCGTGTGACTAGGGCCTCCCGTCGGCTAAACCGTTCGCCGGGTGCAAGTCTTTCGATTTGACGGCACTTCGACGAATAGCGCGTGAATGGGGATGAAATTATGATGATGATAATGATGATTAGGACCACACAACACTCAGTCCCTGAGCGGAGAAAATCTCCGACCCAGCTGGGAATGGAACCCGGGCCCTCAGGCTTGACATTCCGTCACGCAGACCACTCAGATATCCGGGGCGGACTTTCTACGGTAGTTTCAATTGAATGCTGTATCGATGACACACCCCACACATCGATATTCGTCACAACACGCAGGAAACCCAGCGTAACACGCCCAAGAAGGAAGACAAATACGCACTCTCGGTTTGTAATTTCAACCTCCTGCTAAACGCAGCTGGACGCAGTGTTCTGGCGTTGCGTGTCGCGGGCCGAATGCAGAAGCGGCGGCTGTCAGCGCGGCGCGGCGCGGCGCGGCGTGGCGTGAGCAGCCGCTGAGCTCTCCCGCCGGGCCGGCGTAGTGGCGAGGACGCGGCGGCGCGCCGCGCGGGCCGGCCTTGGGCCGCGGATTCCTGCAGCGGCGGACGGCAAAAACACAGACTGCGGCTCTGGCTGTGACAGCGGCCGCGGCTCTCTCTCTCCCTTCTGTCCACGACGCTACGCGGCTGTCCTCTCTGGGAACTTTCACCCTCACCGTGGAAGCCGGTCACCTTCCCACCGTCATAAATCCTACTGTCTGAGTACAGTCCGAGTCGGCTGCATAGCCAAAATTGCTGTGAGTCTTCGAGATTTCTCGGCGTTCTGAACACTCCAAGTTTGCAGCCGGTTGTCGTTTTCCTTAGTTGGGCCGCCTAAGCCATTCCTAAGACGACAAACCCGCAATTATCTGACAGGTGCACGGACGAAATATAGTGTGTGGTACTAAACCAGGACTGGCTGCACTCCAGCAACATCACTGAAAACTAAAACTATTGATTTAATGGCCGTTTCTGACACTGTGAAGAGAGTATTCTGTTGAGACTCAAGTTTCTAGTTTGCAAAAATGCGTTTTATCTAAAATTTCAGCAAAAGGGGCTGCAGCCACCATGAAAGATAATGTTGTTGACCTGATGGTTCTCACACAATGGTCGCCTGCAATAATGGTCGCCTGCAATAATGGTCGCCTGCAATAATGGTCGCCTGCAATAATGGTCGCCTGCAATAATGGTCGCCTGCAATAATGGTGTTTGCTTGGTATGAAGCAGAATTAATATTCTGTTGACACAGTGACTATAAATGGTGGTGTGGTCATGACTAAATGGTACCACTGTGGACAATGGCATTGACCTGACTAATTAATGACAAGGTGACAACTGATTATTGGGAAGGTGATGGCTGGTTATTCGCAAAGTGACAGCTGGTTGAAACTTCCTGGCAGATTAAAACTCTGTGCCGGACCGAGACTCGAACTCTGGACCTTTTCCTTTGGCGGGCAAGTGCTCTACCAACTGAGCCACCCAAACATGACTCACACGCCATCCTCACAGCTTTACTTCTGCCAGTACCTCGCTGTGAGGACGGGGCGTGAGTCGTCCTTGGGTAGCTCAGTTGGTAGAGCACTTGCCCGCCAAAGGCAAAGGTCCCGAGTTCGAGTCTCGGTCCAGCACACAGTTTTAATCTGCCAGGAAGTTTCATATCAGCTCACACTCGACTGCAGAATGAAATTCTTATTGATGGCTGGTTATTGGCAAGGTGACGACTAAATGACGACAGGGTGATGAACAAATAATATGTTGATGATTTAGTGACATGGTGATGAAAATTGATGGTGGTGGTGGTGGTGGTGGTGGTGGTGGTCGCGGCGGCGGCGGCGGCTGTCTTAATGTGAAAGATCAAAAATATGTTGCTGTGATACATTTGTAAATTGCATTTGAAGTTCTTACTGACTCAGAGACTGAAGACAATTATGTCAGAATACTTTCCTCGGCAGTGGTCGCAGTGAACTCAATTCGGAATCGGCGAGGCAGAAAATTATACAAGACAAGGGATGTCTCAAGTTACATTAAGCTGTCGGAGTCTCGCGTCACTTGCGGGGGACGTGAGTCCTTAATAAACCGGCGGCGGTGCGGATGGCGGGAAGAATGCGTACTCAGGGGGGCCGTAATTTGTTTAAGAGCCTGCCTGCCTGCCCGCCTGCCAGCCAGCCTAATAAACCCCCCTTTCCTCTCATCCCACCTCCAGAGCCTCTTGCGCTCCGCGCCACCACACATGACCACCTGCCCCGGGGCTCGTAAATATAATTATCAAAATTCCTCGGGCGGCCGTGCCTCATAAACGCGCTGCGCGGCCGCAATAAAACGGCTCGCGAGTTAATTTGCCACGGCAGCGGGAGTCCCCGTCCGGGCTTCTGAGCTGCGGCGACTGCTGTCGAGGCAATCGTCACCACCCTCTTCAGCCACCAACTGACCCAACTCCCTAAGAAGTACGTAAACAGCACTGTGTATAAGAAAGGAAGAGCAGTTGTGAATGATTTTGTTTGACAGACGATGTATGAATTGGAGGAAAATAATACTTCACTAAATTAGAAATTTCTCTAGTGAATGTCTGCTGAAGAAACCATTTACTCGGTACTGGAGCAAGCCTACACAATTTTTGCTTCAGAAGGAAGGATACAGACCAGTCTATTCCCCTTAAATGAAACTGTCCTCACCCTAAGGTTTGATTCAACAACATCCTGCTTCAGTGAACATGGTCCTGTAGGAGACGTCGTAATCTTGTCTTCCTCTCGCCCGCCTACTGTGTTATCCATCTAATTAAGCGTTATTCATTACACTTTAATGTTGACTCTAGTCAAAGATGCAACTCGGAATTTTTTCTTCAAAAACTACGTGTGAGATTTATCTTATTCTATCACTGCTACATGCAAACCACTAGTCATACAGAAAAAAATAAACTTTCTGTAGGAATTTTGATGTATTCGAATTTTGCGTACTGGGATACGTTTTCGCTGGAGGTCACAGTTTTCGAGTTATTCAAGAAAAACGCGATGAACGTCACTTCTGCATATTTTTCTTGAGTTAGTCTAAAACTATGTCCTCTAGCAAAAACGTATCCCAGTACAAAATTTAAATATATTAAATTTCCTATGAGAAGGCCCTGTTCATCTTTTCTGTAGGACCAATAGTTTGCATGCAGCAAACGAGAAAATATGGTATTTGAAGATGTTGTGGGTTGCATTAATCATCTTCTGCAAATCCTCACTAGAACCGAAACAATTCACATGAGACAGAAAAATCTAGGGCCCAATTCAAAGTGTAGCTCCGAACCTGTGGATGTGTAATCTGCCTATTACCCACTTAGGTACTGCCCTGCTAAAGTACAAGATATCCCCCACAGTCATTAGGTACTGCACACGAAGAAACCTGTAACTTAATTAAGCAGAGAACGTACTGGTTTTAGTAGACGGGATGGAAGGTTACTATCTATTACTGAACGTGATTCCTACAATCAGTCACGATGAAAATTGTGTCACAACTCAGTATCTAGAGCGTATTTTTCAGTGTTGTCCCAGTACCATCAAACACTTCACGTCATTCTGTCACAGTCTGCTCTTGCATTGCCCTCTGCAAGCTAACTATAGGTCTTGCCGTTAGATGTCAGTTCTGTTAAAGGTTGAAGGCCTGAGAAAACGGCTTCTGTCATCTTGGAAGACGGCAATGCCTTCAGCGTACTCATGAAAGGCAATACTTTGTCACCAAGGAAATAGGGAAAAAATCCTTTTTCATGTTTAGGATGACCTTATGACCGGCCAAGTCACGGTGCGGAAAACACCTCTAAACATTCTTATTACCACCTCCGACCTTAACTACAACTTCCTCATTCTGTGTGTTCAACGCCTTATTAGGCAGTCAGTGTACTCGACACTTTGCCTCATTTGAAAATACGCGAAATAGCGAATCGTCGGACCTCACTACTGGGCAGTTTTTATGTGGTTTGTCCCACTGAAGACGTGCAACTTCATTTCACGCTGCGAGCAACGGCCGTTTTCCGAGATATCTGTGTCTACATGTCCAGTGCATGCATTTCTTTCGCAATGTAAGAAGGTTGAGACGGACCTGTATTCACTGACAGCAACAGTTTCTGTTGGGTTTAAAATCGACTGCCACTGAAAAGGCATGACAGACGTGTCTGGCCCCTGCCGATCAGGATCTTTTTACCATCTGTGTTCTTACGCCGTGTTACTTGGCTGGAAGGGGTGCACCATTGCTTGTAGACGCGCTCGGCAGTCAGCGTAGGAACACCAACAAATCGGGCAACTACATTCACGTTAACGTCATCGACACGTCCAAACACGACAGTTATTTTCTGTGATGATTTCATACAATCGACGGGCACATTTTCACCACTTCACTGCCCTGACTCACACTGAGGTGTAACGATATCAACATACACGTATGGCGGTAGTTTCACTTACACGCGAGTGCACTGGCGGAGCTGTCAGTTGATTCATTTGAGAAGGTTTCCGACCTACGGGGATTAACAGATTTTGAACGCGGAATGGTAGTTGAAGTTAGACACAGGCCACATTACAGTTCAGAAATCGCTGGGCAATTCAATATTCCGAGATACACACTGCTAAGAGTGTGCCAAGAATAAAAAAAGAAAAGTTCAGGCATTAGTTCTCACTACGGACAACGCAGTGGACCGACCGCATTCACCGAACGACTAATAGTAGTGGCGTTTGCGTAGAGTTGTCACTAGTAACAGACAGGCGGCACTGCATGAAATAAGCGCAGAAATCAATGTGGGGCATACAACGAGCGTATTCGTTTGGGCAGTGCTGCGAAATTTGGCATTCACGGGCTAGGGCAGCAAACAAACGACGCGAGTGTTCTTGCTAACAGCACATGGCCTGCTGCGCCTCTCCTCGTGTCGTGGCCGTATCGGTTGGCCCATAGATAGATTTGAAAACCGTGGGCTGGTCAGACGCGTCCCGATTCCAGTTGGTAAGAAGTGATGATAGGGCTTGAGCGTGGCGCAGACCCCTCGAAGTCATTGGCCCAAGTTAATAAGGTATTGTGCAGGCTAGTATGGCTCCATAATGACGAGGGCTGTGTTGTTTATATTCGTCTACAAGGAGACCATCTGCAGCCATTCATGGACACCATGTTCCCAAAAACGATGGCATTTTTAAGGATCACAATGCGCCACGTCACCAGCTGTTCACAACTGGTTTGAAGAACATTCTGAACAATGTAATCGGATGATCTGGCCACCCAGACTGCCCCTGCAAGAATCCCATCGAACATTTTTGAATGCTGGCCGCGGTGGCCGAGCGGTTCTAGGCGCGACTGCTACGGTCGTAAGTTCGAATCCTGCCTCGGGCATGGATGTGTGTGATGCCCTTAGATTAGTTAGGTTTAAGTAGTTCTAAGTTATAGGGGACTGATGAGCTCAGATGTTAAGTCCTATAGTGCACAGAGCCATTTGAAGTTTTGAAACATAATCAAGAAGTCCTGCACCGGCAACTATGGACGGCTACAGAAGCAGCATGGCTCAGGATTTCTGCAGCGGACTTCAACACCTTGTTTAGTCCATGCGACGTCTGCTCCGGGATAAAGGTCTGACACGGTATTAAGAGGTACCGCGCGAGTTTTTTCACCTCATTGTGTGCCAGCCGCTGATGATGATATGACCGCGTAGTATCACTTTTGTGCCACATACAGCGGTCGAAAACGACCAGTGCGCGCATTCCAGGAGTCGACATATTTTCTCCGGTGGCGTCCGCCCGAGCCTCCAGACGGAACGACAGCGGTACCGGAGCGATTCGCAAGCAGGCGCAGCGGACGCGCCACCGGCGAGGCTGTGGCCCGAAGCTGCTGGGCCCGGCGGGCCGATGGGCCTCCCGATTCCCTGGCGGGCGTGGAATGCGGACAATGGCGGTATATTTCAGCGCCGTAATCAGCCGGCACGCGGCAGTCGGCGCGGGAATGTGCGGCACGCCACGCCGGGCCGTCCCCATGGGAACCAGCGGCGGCGGCAGTGGCCTAGCAGCCCAGCACACGGCCTCCGGGCGCCCGACAGCTGGCTGCCGCTCCGGCTAGCACACTGCGCTCCCCACCCACCTCTCTCATCAACTCTGCAGTGTCCGCTCCCCTCCTGTTCAACAGGTGATTTAACCGCAATATCTCCTTGTTCACGTAACTTTGGTTCGATGACGTCCATTCAAATAACATCGCTTACCGGCACAAAAACTTGACGTTCTACCACTATCTACATCTGTATTTCCCGCTTACGCGAGCGGTCGCTCTGGCTACCCGTGCGCGACTCACGGCCAGACACGAACTTCCGTACGTCGCTGTTCCTGCGTCGCAACCTGCACTCCTACAAATATTATATAAACTGCGTACAGATAACGCCATGTTAATTGAAAATCGATGCCTGGTATCGGCGATAAGTACGATATTGCACTGTCAGTTTGTTACGGTGCTCGCTTATTTCCAAGTCCGTATCGATCTTAGTGCCGAGTTTTCACTCAGACGGCGCCTTGGCGTTAGGCGGTTGTTTCTGTGTGTGATCGCTGCCCGCAGCTTATCTGGAGGCGTGTGAGGAGGAAAGAGGTGACTGCCTTGGCGTGGAGACAGTTCAGCTCGGCTTGGGTTGTTTGCGCCTGGACGCCGAGTGGGGTCCGATGGGAAGACCGGACCGTGATTTTACGGTCAATAGTGTGGACGGCGGCGTGGTGTACCGTTTAACTTTTTCGCAAGGGGAGCAAAATCTCGCATGTTGTAGTTCGTCGAGCCTGAGTTTGAAATACCTTCTATCTACAGCGAGATGTCATTTCGTCCTCTTGTCTCTCCGTCGCTGGGATTGCTATCCTCGTTTACCGTCCCACGGATGTATATCGATGGGCTACCCTGCTCTCCGTACTCTACTAGACGCTGGTGATGGAAGTGCGTCGTTCAGCGGCACGTTAGTCTGGGTGCTTTATGTTTGATCTTCAAATGCATAGTCTTCGAGTGGCGCTCCTTAGAGTTTGCCTTGCGCAGTTACATTGGACTTTGTTTTGCCTTGTGGTGCTTCCGCTTTCCGTTAACGAGGTTTAAGCTTGATTCGGCACTCCGTACGACACTTGGCACCTCAGCAGGCGGGTCGGAGCCACCTTCGCTACTAAACGGAAGCCTTTGGACTGTGAGGTCTTGTGCTTTGCATATTGTTCATAAATTGTTGTTTTGGTTTTAAGTTGGCTGATATTCCTTATGGACTTCCCGGTATTTGGTCTGTTGTCCGGCCCTGGCTAGGTCTCGTTATTTTAAAAGTCGGTCCTTGTTTCGGCTGAGTACGATTTTGGTTTACTGTCTGGTGGCTCTGGTAGTACGCCGGGTCGCTGTGGTTGCGTTGCATTTTGTATGGGGCTGTGTGCTCGGAGCCGTGGAGTACCATTTGTGTGAACTGCTTCACTGGGGAGTACTGATCGGACCATTCTCGGTCTTCTACTGGTGAAGGACAGCGAAGTCGTTTGGTAGGATCAATACCTTGCACCAGTGAGCCTGTTTGGCGATATATAAGGTCCTATTAATCTGTCGCCAACAATTGCTGCCCATACATTAATCGAAAATTGTCGCTGATGCAATTGGCGTGTGGATTTACATCAGCCCACATACGTTGGTTAGGAAAATTGACAGTCCCATCTCGCATGAAACCAGCCTCGTTTGTAAGCAGTATCTTAGCTGTGAAAAGTGGATCTTCACCACATATTTCCAACAACTGACAGTAACCTCGTTGTCGAAGGGCTTGGACGCGCTGCACATGATATGGTTATAACAACTGTTCGTGCAGATCGCCCAGACTAGAGGATGACTAATCGCAGTATATACAGAAGTTCTGCGTACGCTAGTTCCAGGACGTTCTTCCACTCATTGCAGTACTCTCTCCTTCTCAACGGAAGTGCGAAAGGTGCAAATTATACAACGATCCGCCATTGTTGTATCTATGGAGCCAGTCTGCTAGTGGCCGGGAGAGGTGGCAAAATAACTGTGTAAATGGTACCCTCCGTTCTGTATGTTTCTTCAGCATACAGTACACTGACTCGACTGTTGCTTTTACGCGCCTGAAAAAAAAAAGTTAATCATGTCTGCCACATTCCGTGTGGAATAGTAGGCGTCCATAATGCTGATAAGTACAGAGATAAAGCTGCAGTGTAAAAGCATATCATAAACGTATCGCAACATAGCCTGTTTCCATTAGAATAAGTGTGTACGGTGCACTTACTGAAAACTGCGAGTACGGTTTGCAGTAACAGTAACATATGTTTACTGGTTGCTGTACCCTAGGTATATAATAATTTGAGTCCTCATTTGTTTACTGCATTCAGTAAGTAGTTCATAATAGCAAAGAACTTGCAGCAGAAGACATTTGTTTCGCAGTAGTTCATAGATCTTACTGTATGTATTTTAGAGTCCATGTTTACCAAATTTTTTCCTGTTTTGGTCCATACTACCAGCGCTCAAAACACAGCATACTTTTTTAACACCCTTTATAAGTAAAAAACCTTGGCAACGAGGTTGTTGATTTTGTTCGTGGTGACAATGACGGGGACAACTCTCTAAATCTCGAGTTTAATGCTATATGTTGTGGCTTGAACCAGAGTAGTTATTATTCAGACATATCGACATGAAAGACTCAGATGACAAAAAGAGCAAACACACTTGCTGCCCTGATAATCATCCGAAAGACTTAGACTGCGGTTCTGCAGTGTGTGGCGCGAACGCGGCGCCCCTCTGCCCCTAGTGCTGCGGATATACTGACCCGCGGCGCAATGCCCTACCAGTAGCTTTCTGGCAATGCATGTCCTTCTCGTGGTTAAACTTACTGGACGGTGGTACCAGTTTTAGACTAATCGTTCGTAGGAGAAATATCGTACATCACGAGTACTAAACTAATAATGTAGGTTTAATCAAAGAGAGCATACGCGAGTTCATGGCATATAATTACCCCTTTTGATGTTACGAAAGGCTCACCATCGATGAACTGGCAATCTGTGTGTTAAAGTAAAATGGCGAGCTAATGGGTTGACGATCAAAGAAAGAAAGATATTAGGAAAACTCCTAGGCTCCAAATTCGACAATAGGAATCAGAAACTAAACCTTTTACCGAAAAACTCTCAGACACAATACGGAAAATAAAAATTTATTTTTGTCGAGACATCCTAAAAAAGAACCGAAGTAGACTAACCAAAATATTGTTTGACTACTTCCGCAACAAAAAAAGAAAAAACCAAATCGAATTGACTTAAGGAAACACAGAATGACTTAAAAGACCTCCAGATTACAGAAAATATGCCCAGAGATGAAACTGAAAAAAAAAGAAATCCATAGACAAGAAGTAGAGGTTTCAAGTCGAAATCAAAACGCTGAGTTCCTGCATGGCGTTGACTACGGTCGCCCTGAAGCCATGGCTTCCACTTTCGTATGAAAGTCGTGGGATTTCGACCAACGTGAACAGCAATATTGTGAGATGACAAACCGCTGCCTCGGTAGGCCACGATCCGTTGGCTAAATCATACGCCATTGATCCTTCAGCTACGTGTCGGTAGGCCTTTTTTCTTCTTAGGTGTGGCATAACCCGATCTTCTCAAAAATCACCACCACCAACCTGCTATTTCTTAAAGAGAAACCCAGTGCGTAATCCTTCTTTATATACAGAATATGGATGACTTTACTTCTACCTGCTGTTGTCTATTACATTGAAATGATCCCAGCAACTGGTATATTTTATGCCAGTCTGACTTGTTGCGTGCCGACTTTATGGTGTTGCAATTTTAGAGGCGAGCAGTGCAACATTAACCTTTGGAGCGATCGGAAGACCTTACAGAAGCGTTCGTGCCTCCGAGGGTCTGGAAAGTAGAGCAGCTGACGTTCCGTGAAGTAATGGTTCTTGACTGCTGTGAGCTTGTCCGTAGGCTGCTGGTGGGATTCCTGTGTGTTGGACTGGTGTTGCGCGTGATGTGAATAGCGGCCGCAGTGGCGGAACTGCAGGCGACGAGCCTCTGCGAAAGTGGCGAGCAGCGCGCATGCGCACGCCCCTTGGCGTGGTGACCCGGCCGACCCTGTCCGCTGCTACATTCCTGCGGGTCGCGGCTCCCACTCGGTTCGACCCGATGAGTGCGGAATCCTTAGCACATCTCCACCAATGGCACTGACGCGGGTTCCCCACTCACGCCAAGGATGCATTTTTGTTTCCATTATTTTTTAAAAATCAAAGTTGCTCATCTTCGTGGCTTATAGTCTACTGAATCCTATGAATAAGCATTCAGAACAGTCTAATGTAGAATGACCGAAAAGAAAATAAAAATAGGGAAAATATTGAGCAAAATGGCTCTGAGCACTATGGGACACTGCTGTGGTCATCAGTCCCCCAGAACTTAGAACCACTTAAACCTTACTAACCTAAGGACATCACACGCATCTATGCCCGAGGCAGGATTCGAACCTGCGACGGTAGCGGACGCGCGGTTCCAGACTGTAGCGCCTAGAACCGCTGGGCCACTTAGGCCGGCAAAATATTTAGGAAATTTAATTCGCTTACGATAGGAGTGGCTTACGAAACACTTGTTCTGACGACTCTTGACTTGTCCATGAGTGTGAGACCCCTAACAAGTTGCATTAATAGAAAATCAGGGAGAAAAATCCGAAGAGGAGGGGCACGTTTCTTCGTTGGGTTGTCTAATCGGCGCGGGTGACACGGAGATACTCAACACACTCCAGACACTACGAGATAGGCGTTATGGACGACGTGGAGGCTTCCTGCTGAAATTCAGCTGGTTTACGTCCCAGCAAGGGTAGTCGGGCCACATCCATATGCGTCTCTCAAAATGATGACGAGGAACTCAGAGAAAGTAGTCCGCAGCTAGTGGTCTCGCGGTCGCGTTCTCGCTTCCCGAGCACGGGCTCCCGGGTTCTATTCCCGGCGGGGTCAGGGATTTTCACCTGCCTCGAGACGACTGGTGGCAACGGCCTTGCCGCAGTGGATACACCGGTTCCCGTGATATCACCGAAGTTAAGCGCTGTCGGGCGTGGTCGGCACTTGGATGGGTGACCATCCTGGGCGCCATGCGCTGTTGCCATTTATCGGGGTGCACTCAGCCTCGTGATGCCAATTGAGGAGCTACTCGACCGAATAGTAGCGGCTTCGGTCAAGAATACCATCATAACGACCGGGAGAGCGGTGTACTAACCCCACGCCCCTCCTATTCGTATCCTCCTGAGGCCACTCGTGGCCTGAACGCGGAGTGCTCGAGATGACTGGGTGTTTGTGTTGTCCTCATTGTTTCATCATCAGTCATGAAAGTTGAGAGATTAGACTGAGTAAAGGTTGGAAATTTGTACGGGCGCTGATAACCGCGCAGTTCAGCACCCTACACATCTTCATTCAGAGATTTATCGGAAGTCGTGTTTCCCGCGCACCTTTCGTGAATGGAACAAGAGAATCTGATTGCCGAGTATAGAAACAAATATAAAATTATATTTTTAAAGTCGCAGCACATTTAACTAACACTCACTATTTAAAAAAAGTATTTTTAGTGAATGTGGGTAGTAATATAGCTTGAGCGTTCGATAGTGTAGTTGGAGGACGTAGCCAGATCTGGGTGGCTATCGACAATTTGTTCCTTAAGATACCATCTGTGAACCTTGGAAGTATATCGTTTTCATTAAGATACACGCTTCGTTAGGATACACCTTGCACTTTAAAACAACAACGACCTTGTAATACTTTCTTTGTGTCACTACTGAAACTACCTTCAAACCTGACGATGTCACCTATTTCAGAATGATGTACTGATTTCTACCAGCAAGGAAGATCTGATTCCAGAGGCAAAGTTGATTTGTTTTTTCAGTAGGGGTCCAGAAGAAGTGTGCCATCTGAACATAGAGTAACAAAACACCAACCTGAGATTGGTTATCTATGGGTCTCCGCATGTGATGGATGAACAAGGATAACCGAGTTTCTCTGTTTGCGACAGCGGTCTAAGGCGCTGGAGCCATGGACTGTGCGGCTGGTCCCGGCGGAGGTTCGAGTCCTCCCTCGGTCATGGGTGTGTGTGTTTGTCCTTAGGACAATTTAGGTTAAGTAGTGTGTCAGCTTAGGGACTGATGACCTTAGCAGTTAAGTCCCATGAGATTTCATACACATTTATTGCGACAGAGTGGTGCTTCCTAACCTTGGGATACAGACGGTTAAAATGAAATTTTCTTCGGAAAAACAAACTTTTTGAATAAGAGAAAGCTGTAACAATAAAAATCGTGTTTGCACTGTTTTCGTAACATTTATTAGATCAAACCTGTGAATATCATTTACTTGACATCGACTGCCTTATAAACATCTCTTTTAGGCGATTTCGATTTTTGGAAGCTTTGTCTTTAAAACTATTTAGTTTACCAAGACCACTCCTTGCCCTTTTTACTCGTCTATTAATTTCTTTTGCTGCCCATCCATTCTTAGTAGTCAGCACTTAACGGTAATAGATTATATTTGCTATTGTTTTCCAGAGTTGCTAAATCAACGAATAAATGCCATTTTTGGTAAATAAATAATTATTTTCACATTATGAAATTTGAAACAAAATACAGTTTGTCATACTCCGACGACGACACACTAGCAAGCATCATTATTATCAGCAAATCTTAGGATTATCACTTCTATTCGCCACTCCTTACACTTCTGATTTTGCACTATGGTAGTAGAAGGAAGAAAATGAATAAATTTGGAGAATGACTTACAATGTATATTTGTACACTGGATACATATGAAAATCTTACATCACTTCTAAATTGAAATTGATTGTACGTCGTCCTATTAGCCCATAGAGTTTAGTTAGGTTCTAAACTTTAATCGACGTGCTGTCTTTCTTGTGATCTCTTTCAGGGATAACCGTCTCGGGAAGATTGGGAACCACTGCGACAGAAGACCACTGGCGTTGGGTGTGCAGTAAACTCTTGTAGCGAGACCCTGCGGCCACACCGCGCGGCGGAATCGGTGAGCTCGCTCGGCGGGCACAGCGCAATGCAGTGCAGCCAGCAGCCACAGGTGTCCCGCTGCGGGGCGCCCTCCCTGATTAACTTCCAGGCTGCCGCCGTCAGCTCTGACTGACGTGGGAGAGCGGTCTCTGCTCTCTGCGCGCCCACCTGCCCCAGGCCAAACTTTGATTTGCCAAGTGCCTGTCCATTCAGTGTCGCTGCAAGAGTATTGTGATCCTCCTGGATTTCCGCAAGGCGTTCTACGCTGTACCACATCGTCTTCTCCTAACTAAGATACGATCATACGGAGAATCTTCACAATTACGTGGTTGCCTGGAGGAATATTCGACTAATATACCCAGTATGCTATAATGGACGAGGGGAATGTTCCGCAAAACAGAAAGTAACGTAGGATGAGTCACGAAGGATCGTAATGGGACATCTAAGCCATACATACTACAAATATGTATGTATTATGTATGCTACTGGCCATTAAAATTGCTTCACCAAGAAGAAATGCAGATGATAAACGAGTAGTCATTTGACAAATGTATTATACTATAACTGACCTGTGATTACATTTTCACGCAAATTGGGTGCGTAATTCCTGAGAAATTAGTACCCAGAACAACCACCTCTGGCTGTAATGACGGCCTTGATACGCCTGGGCATTGAGTCAAACAGAGCTTGGATGGCGTGTACAGGTACAGCTGCACATGCAGTTTCAACACGATACCACAGTTCATCAAGAGTAGTGACTGGCGTATTGTGACGAGCCACTTGCTCGTCCTCCATTGACCAGACGTTTTCAATTGGTGAGAGATCTGGAGAATGTGCTGGCCAGGCAGCAGTCTAACATTTTCTGTATCCAGAAAGACCCTACAGGACCTGCAACATGCGGTCGTGCATTAACGTGCTGAAATGTAGTGTTTCGCAGGGATCGAATGAAGGGTAGAGCTTCGGGTCGTAACACATGTCGGTAGGACGACGGTTCAATTCCGCGTCCGGGCATCCTGATTTAGGTTTACCGTGATTTCCCTAAATCGCTCCAGGCAAATACTGGGATGGTTCCTTTCAAAGGGCACGACTGACCTCCTCCCCATCCTTCCCTAATCCGCTGAGACCGATGACGTCGCTGTCTGGTCTCCTTCCCCAAAACAACCACCCAACCGTAATACATCTTATATGTAACGTCCACTGTTCAATGAGAACAAGAGGTGACTGAGACGTGTAACCAATGGCGCCCCATACCATCACGTCGGGTGATACGCCAGTATGGCAATGACGAATACACGCTTCCACTGTGCGTTCACTGTGATGTCGCCAAACACGGATGCGACCATCATGATGCTGTAAACAGAACCTGGAGTCATCCGAAAAAATGACGTTTCGCAATTCGTGCACCCAGGTTCGTTGTTGAGTACACCATCGCAGGCGCTCGTGTCTGTGATGCAGCGTCAATGGTAACTGCAGCCATGGTCTCCGAGCTGATAGTCCATCTGCTGCAAACGTCGTCGATCTGTTCCTGCAGATGGTTGTTGTCTTGCAAACGTCCCCATCTGTTGACTCACGGATCGAGACGTGGCTGCAGGTTCCGTTACAGCCATGCGGATAAGATACCTGTGACATCGACTGCTAGTGATTCTAGGCCGTTGGGATCTAGCACGGCGTTCCGTATTGCCCTCCTGAACCCACTGATTCCATATTGTGCTAACAGTCATTGGATCGCTAGCAACGCGAGCAGCAGTGTCGCGATACGATAAACCGCAATCGCGATAGGCTACAATCCTACCTTTATCAAAGACGGAAACGTGATGGTACGCACTTCTCCTCCTTACTCGCGGCATCACAACAACGTTTCACCAGGCAACGCCCGTCAACTGCTGTTTGTGTATGAGAAATCGGTTAGAAACTTTCCTCGTGTCAGCACGTTGTAGGTGTCGCCACCGGCGCCAACCTTGTGCGAATGCTCTGAGTAGCTAATCATTTGCATGTCACAGGCATCATCTTCCTGTAGGTTAAATTTCGCGTCTGCAGCACGTCATCTTCGTGGTGTAGCAATTTTAATGGCCAGTAGTGTATTTCTCTGATCTACGGGAATAAACGTGTGCGCTAACTCATGTGGCGAGGTCGCGTGTACTCTGATACGGCGAGCAGGAGGACGAACACACGGGATTTACGCCGCGACTCTGGAAGCGCAAGATAGGAGAGGTAAAGGCTGCCTTTGTCCGCGGCTAATTACCGCGGGACGGCCGGCCCTCGGTCCCTTGTCGGGGCCTCTGCCGGAGCGGCTAGCGCGAGCGGCGAGCGGGCGAGGCCAGAGCAGCGGCGCGCGGCATTCCGCGGCTGAAGCATTGCGTCTGCCCAGATCGCTAACAAGTCCTACTCGGCCGTGGCCGGCCCCGCCGCCAGCTCACTACAATTGTATGTACGCGGCCGGCGGTAATATACGGTGCGGCCCAGCTAGCACATACACAAGCCTGATGCCAGCTCGGAAATATTGTTCTGCTCGTCGCGGGGCTTATATAAATAGCCCGCGGGCGCATTTGTCTTGCGTCGCTTCGCCCCGCTCCGGCCGCGGAGCATGCATCAGCGCGGTCGCCCGGCGTCTGCTCGCTTCTATATATTAAGACGCTGCGCGGCGGCGGCGAGCGCCGACAAGCAAGCATTCGCCTGTCATTTGCGTGCCGTATAAACCAAGTTCGACGAACCGAATACTAAATCCGACGGCCATGTAAAGTGATTTAGCCGGACCCTCGCGGTGTACGTCTGAGCGAGACAGCATTATGGACGGTTTTGTCGTTCCGAACTCGCTGTTACGGCAACAAGAATCCAGGCCGGGTGATGGCCTCACGAAACCTTTCCGTGTCGAACACGAAACTGCTTTAATACTTCGAGTGATCACAGCAACTGTGTTCGACATCGTACCAACATTTTTCCACTATCTCACTTCACAGTTTTAACATTACGTGCCACTAGAAGGATGCAATTTACTCAATTTGACGTATAATAAAATTATAGTGCACTGTCACAACAGGTAGCAGATTAAAACTTTCTCCGTGTATAAAATTTCCTGGTAGATTTAAACTGTGTGCCGGACAGAGACTCCAACTCGGGACCTTCGCCTTTCGCGGGCAACCGCTCTACCATCTGAGCTACCCAAGAACGACACACATCCCGTCCTGGCTTTACTTCTGCCAATAACTCGTCTCCTACCTTCCAAACTTTACAGAAGCTCTCGTGCGAACCTTGCAGAACTAGCACCCCTGAAAGAAAGGCTTAGCCACAGCCTTGGGAGATGTTTCCAGAATTAGATTCTCACTCTGCAGCGGGGTGTGCGTTGATATGAAACTTCCTGGCAGACTAAAACTGTGTGCCAGACCGAGGCTCGAACTCGGGATCTTTAACTTTCGCGGGCAAGCGCTCTACAATTTTCTTTTCTTTTCCTTTTTTTCCTCATTTTCTTCGCTTTAGTTCGTTGTATCTGCTCGCCCCGTTGTAAGACATCCATTTAAGTTCGTTGTTGATCTGTTAACTCAGTTTTTTATTACAGAGGGCACGTTACCCCCTGACCGAACACGCTGAGTTACCGTGCCGGCACCATCTGAGCTACCCAAGCACGACCCACGCCCTATCCTCACAGCTGTGTATAGTTCCCTCACATACTCAATGCACGGATTACACGTCAAGGATTGTGAATCCTTTGACTTCCTTCAGTAACTCTACGGCTGACTTCCTTTCATATCTGTTTAAAGCGAAACGAGTGCTCAGTCTCTCACGTTGTCATACTCAGTGCGTTACTAATCTGTAGCATATCTTTTCATATTATAACACTGAATGCAAATGTAGATGTCAGTAGAAACAATCATCAGGTATAATAACTGCAAAATCTTATTTAGTCTCAAATATTTATTTTACTGAAAAAATATCAATAAATTTAAAAATAAGGAAACTGCTCTACGTCATTCAGAACGCCACTGCAATGAAGAAATTTGTTACTTTTTGCTCTTGAATCTGTACATTTACAATATTATCTGACTACGGAACCGAATGTCGGCATAATATAATCAGTAAAAATTTCTATCAAAATGTTTCCAGTTAAGGCTACGGAATATTCACAAGGCTATCTATAGAACACGTCTTACGAGGCTTTATCCAGTGTTTTCAATTTCCGCTTTCCAAAGAGTTATGGATGACATTACCCAACCACCCTGTAAGTTCCATCTCGTCATGAATTGAAACTAGAAGCATGTTATGTTAGACATGTTATTTTAAAAGTCGGGCAGCCACAGCAAAAGTTCCCTGTGCTAAATAAAATCTTTCACACTGTTGGTTAAAATACTTTTAGTAAAAAGTCACTACCGGTTTGCCCGGGTTCGATTCCCGGCGGGGTCAGGGATTTTCTCTACCTCGTGATGACTGGGTGCTGTGTTCTGTCTTTAGGTTAGTTAGGTTGAAGTAGTTCTAAGTTCTAGGGTGCTGATGACCATAGATGTTGAGTCCCATAGTGCTCAGAGCCATTTGAACCATCACTACCGCTTTCGCATCAGTGGAGATGCCTCTTTTTAAAACGTCTATCACCTGAAAACGCACCTCTGCTGTTGCGTAACTGGTTGTGTTTTTAAATAAAAGTATTTAAACAGCCAGTGTGGAAGGAATGTGAACCTAGAAAATTACTCGTTATTCTCTCCTGGCAAATTCATCTTGACAATGCGACTTTAGACGAGCACAAATATGTTGCCTTGTTAAGCACTGTTCGAAGCAAGGCACCGTTACTCATCATTATACATGTAATGAAGAAAATATTATTATAGAATTCGTTCATAATACAACAAGGCACTACGTTTATTTATTTGATGATGCACGTGCAGTTTACTGCCGCAAAAAAGTATCGAAATTCTTACTGTAGTCGACACACAGAATTTGAAGGAGAATGCTCATGAGGCCATGGACCTTAGATAGCTATAACAGACTCTGCTATTAAAACTGAAATTTTATTGTGAATTAATCACCGAATGAATTTACACTCAGGTGCTATGCTTTTATTAGCTCTATAATCCACGAACAGTTGCCCAAACAAATTCTTTTAATCAGTAAACAGGCCATTATCAATGACTAAGAAATATTTTTGAAAGGGGAAAAAAACCGTGCTACCACGCACTCGGCACATAATTGAATGCCATGTTGCATTTAAGAGAAAACTGTAACACTTTCTTTTACTTACGGCGTAACTTTTTCCTAATAAGTTAACATGTAGTGTCAGTTCTCTCTGTGAAACACTAAACCCCCATCTTTTGAAAGTTACGCTCCTCCTCCTGTTCGTTTCTATATAGTCCCAGAATTCATTTTGCCTAGTCTCATCATCTGTGTTGTCCGCCCCTGGTAGCTGATGGGGTCAGCGCGACGGAATGTAATACCTAACGGCCCGGGTTCGACTCCCTGCTGGGTCACATATTTTTCTCTGCTCAAGGACTGAGTGCTGTGTTGTCCTTATCATCATAATGTCTCCCCATCGACACGCAAGTCACCGAAGTGGCGTCAACTCGAAAGACTTGCACTAGGCCAACGGTCTACCCGACGGGAGGCCCTAGCCACACGACATTTCCATTTCCATCATATATCTTTATCATGTTTCTCTTATTCTGTATCCCCAGGCCTTATGTTACTTTCATTGCTGCCAGTGCGCTCAGTTTAATTCTGACTACCTGTATTTTGTCTACGTTACTCTACTTTCCTTAAACTAAAATAAAATTGTGATTTATAGGATTCCGTACCTCAGTCGGTGAAAAGAATCTCTAATACAATGACTTTGTTGTACGTCTATCTGCCTGCCTGATTGTATGACTGACTGTTAAAAACCATTTTTCCTCATGAACGGGCAAACGCATCAAGTTGAAATTTTTATCATCTTTTGAGATCTACGGTCCCCTGGCGGTGTAAAAAGCGTGTAACTTCTAAAGCCAGTACAATCAAAATATATGGCCATGTGTGACATCTTTTGATACTCGCAAACACACTCATCAAAACCTATAGTGTTCTCCCCGTCGACCTAGAATCATGAAATTTGGAAAGTAGTAAGATTTCACTGCAGAAGCACAGAAAAAATCCAGATGTTGTCAATTTATAATTATATTACACGAAAAAGATATTTTTGTCGTTTGTTAACCAACTGTCTCTCTGTCCTGTCGAGATATCTTTTTCTCAGGAGAGGGTAGACGTATATCTTGCCTCTATCGATACATGATCAAGACTGTACGGAGACCTACGGATTTTTTTCCCTTGTGTATATACTACCGTAGCAGTCGTGCCAAGTCCTGGGTCTCATGTTAAATTTGACACTTTTCAAAATATCGGTGTGATAATGATCATAATGTAAAATACCTGTTTTAGATAAAAGAGCGCTTGATGGCATTCGTCTTGCCAGAATAAATAAATCAGCAAATGAAAGTAAAGCGAAAAACTGTATTCGTTTACTGACTGCTCGTTTATCGCCTAAAACTGGTGTTCTCTCACTGCGTCTGCGCGGCTCCCATACCTGCAGTGGTACCGGTGTTACAGCAGTGAGTCATGAAAGTCGGGCTGGATCGATCTGAGCCAAACCACCTGCTGCTCGAATCGTAAGCTGCCCAACTACCGGTCGACCGTAAATCGGTATTACATGTATCTAAGTCAGCGCGAGACACGTACGCACGCTGAGCGGACGATTTCGCTCGCCACGCAGCACGAAACATCGCGGCGTTGATGCAGCCGCAGCTCCCTGCGATGTGACAAGGCGATGGCCGCAGGGCGGGGTCCTGCCGATAGCAGTTGCTGCCGTGCACAGAGCAGGCTGCACTTTATTGCGCCTCGACAAACACCTGTTCGGAGTTCCCTGTTGCCGCTGGAAACGATACGAGTTACCGCGACAGCTTGTCATTATTTACTTTCGCCCCTTCGGCTGTACATTTCTAAGTAGTCACTTGCTCGGAATTTACGAGGCGCCTGCGAAGAAGCGAGGCGGTCACCGTGGACCGGTGGCGAGAGGCGGTTCTGTAGCAGGGGAGAGGGTTTGGGGGGAGGGATAGAGAAGAGGGTCTGGCGAATGCATGACGATACCGTAGGAAGTCACTTGAACTACGTGTATTCTCCTTACATCGAAGGAAACCCATCTTAAACTTTAGCTCAGAACAGAGGTATCGTTTACATTTGACTAATGGATAATCGAGTCGAATGGCTGTAATGAACTCAGTCCTCGTCACGGAAGTGACTAGTCACTTCCCTGTCGTGCTGTGCCGGTCGCTTGACGTGGGTGTGTCCTTAATGACTGACTGCCCCGACCGCCACATATTTATGTTCCCATAATCATTTGGTGGCATATGGAGATGAAGCCTTCAGCTTCGAAACTGGTCGTGGAATAAATTAAGAAAATTACTTGCAGCTGAAGGAAATTTTGATTCTATAAAGCCTGCTGCTGTGTCCGAGCGTTTCTAGCAGCTTCAGTCCGGGTCCGCACTGCTGCTGAGGTCGCAGGTTCGAATCCTGCCTCGGGCATGGATGTGTGTGATGTCCTTATCTTGGATAGGTTTAAGTAGTTCTAAGTCTAGGGAACTGATTATCTCAGACGTTAAGTCCCATAGTTCTTGGAGCCAATTTGATTCTATAAACTCTTTCATTTACGAACAGTTTGTAAATTCCCCACTATGTGTTTCTGTACAAAATTGTGCCCAAATTTACGTCCCATTCTATAGAAGGTCTACAGTTTGTGTATCCAGAAACTGATATCCAACTTAAACTCGTATGCCAACCTTCGACTCAACAGAACCTAATTTCAACTGAACTGTAACCGGTCTGAATACGACTTGTCGTAATATTAAATGCGCATCTGAAGTAAAGCAATTACCTGGCCCTAATCAAAGAGTCCGTTTACCTTGAGTCTTGAAACATTGCTGCAGATTTTTCGAAAGCGCAACAGCAAACAGACAGCGTCTAGGCTAGATTTATACTTTTAAATAAAATTTCGAAACAGTATTCAAACTGTTGCATACCATACGGTGCATATGTGGCAATGCTTAATGATAAACCACCTTTAAACATTACGATGGGGATTATAACTTTGTCCATTAAATTATACTCCAAGACAATTATTTTAGAATGAAGTGTGTATTCAAAATGACAGAGTGAAACACACATAACACTCGTCTGTACCATACTTCACTAAACAATACTTCACACATATAATTGTTCTGAACAATACTATGCTTAAAGTTAACAGTGATCGAAAAAGGGTACAATGTTAACAGAGATATTCCATAAAAACTAAACAGCTTAATCAGTTGTTATGTTAATGCATGACTCAGAGGCGTGGTGTGGTCTTCCTCTCTGAGCAAGTGAGGAAAGTTAACTAGCTGACAATCATTCCGACAAACTATCTGCGCAATGCTGCAGTCCTACCTCAGACTACTACTCTTGAAAAAGTCTGTGTCGCTAGATTTACGAGATCGCCTGACAGACGTTTAAGAGATCCACTGTAAAAATCGAACAGTGTTCTGGAAGCCGATACGGAAAACTGTCGGTTCCAATGACGAAGAAAAATTTGACACCATACTCGGTCTTAGAGTCTTCAGTGTACACGAAAGTGCTATCGTTAGGTAGCGTTCGAAAGTCGACAAACTTACAGCTATAGATCGAAGCCGGAGTAGTGTCCTTGAGATCGAGTGAAGTCCAAGATCAACACAGGCCGCCGCACAAAGCCAAAGCGATGAAGTGTCCACACCCATCGGGAATGTGGCAGATAGCGTGAAGTTAAGCTGTAGCCGAAAGCGAACTCCGTAAGTAACAGAAAAAGAACCTTCAACATTGCAGCGCGTCAGCAATCGTTTGTTAATATATTAATGGACTGAGATCCGCACTAGGTGTTTTTTCGCAATCGAGGCGGATCTCAGTCCATTAATAACAGAAAAAGGGTGCGCCCCAAATTAGTGGTCAAGGGAGTCGTTGGAAAAGAGGGCATAGAATGGATAGCCGGGGATGGCAGACAAACTGCGTGGTAAATTGGAAATTTGCGGAAAATGTAAATGTCGTGTGACTAGGGCCTCCCGTCGAGTAGACCCTTCGCCGGGCGCAAGTCTTTCGATTTGACGCCACTTCGGCGACTTGCGCGTCGATGGGGATGAAATGATGATGATTGGTACAACACAACATCCAGTCCCTGAGCGAAGAAAATCTCCGACCCAGCCGGGAATCGAACCCGGATTGACATTCTGTCGCGCTGACCACTTTTTTTTATCTCATTTTGTTCGCTTTCGTTCGTTGCATCTGCTCGGGGCGGACGTCGTAAGACATCCGTTTAAGTTCATTGTTGATCGATTAGCTCAGTTTTTTTTTAATTACAGGGGGCTGCTAACCCTCTGACCGAACACGCTGAACTACCGTGCCGGCGATCACTCGGCTACCGGGGTTGGACATTTATGGTAAGGTCTTATGGGACCAGACTTCAGAGGTCATCGGTCCCGTAGAACTTAGAACTACTTCAGCCTAACTAACCTAAGGACATCACACACATCCATGCTCGAGGCAGGATTCGAACCTGCCACCGTAGCAGTCGCTCGGTTCCAGACGGTAGCGCCAAGAGCTGCTCGGCCACTCTGGGCGGCTCCCATTTCTTCCATCACCGTGGAAAAAGCAAGAAAGCTGTGTCAACAACAGATTAAATTACGTTCCGCTGAGGCACTTTTCCGTAAGATGCGTTTGGGTATCTCCAACAGTTACAAAACATTCGCGGTATCCACTTTGTGCCACCGAGTGGCGTTTCTTAGTCGCCGCTCGTGTTCCCCACCGTTAACAATTAACGACCGCATCGGCCGCAGCGCGTCGATGTCGGCGGTGGTGGTGGCTGCGAACACGGCGCCGCTTTTTGCTCTCCGCTCGGCCGGAGATGCGGCGCGGTCGTGCGTGGCGACGGTAGCGGACGCACTGCCGGCCTCTGGGGTGTGTTGTGTGGCGCCGCCCGTACCGCGAAACGAGAGGTCGGCGCCGCAAGAAGCCGCCGCGATGCGCGACACATCGGTAATTAAATCATTAGCGTGGCCTGCCGGCGCTCATTCGCCAGCCGCCGGCAAGAAAGGCGGCGTCGCCGACCTGCCGCGCGGACGCGCTCGGTAAACCGGACGCCCTGCGCACACAGCAATTCCAGCAGAGCCAAAAAACGAACAGATGCTCCGTGGACCGCGACACTTGTGCGCCTCCAGGTATTTCAGTCGCAACTCCTCTGTGCTCGGTGACCAAAAGCCGGGTGGTAACATCAAAGGCAGCATCCCGCTAACACATTTTCTGAAATTAATTTTGTCAGTGATGTGACGGACGAGGAGAAGCTTCGAGAAAAGTTTTAAATAACGTTGTAGACACAGTTACATCACCTAAAGATGCACGTAAACTGGCGTGAAACCGGTCGCGGTTTTGGCAAACTTTCTACAGCCCGAGCGGAGTTTGTTGCCTTCATACAACAGTGTGGGCATTTGGCTGCCACAGCCAGCAATTCAAGATAACACGTACGAAATGGAACGAATAGATCGACCGGAATAGAAAGAGTGGCTCTGCAGTATTCAGAGCTTAGAAGTAATAATTTGAAAGAAATATTGAGCGTCATTTTGTTTTCCAAAGTGGAGAAGGGTGGAATGATGATGATGAGTCCCATACTCCTTTACAGAGCTTAGGGGAGCGACGCGGGAGACCCGCGCCGCCTTACTAGGCAAGGTCTTAGTGGAGGTGGTTTGCCATTGCCTTCCTCCGACCGTAATGGGAATGAATGATGATGATGAAGACGACAACAACAACACCCAGTCATCTCAAGGCAGGTGAAAATCCCTGACCCCGCCGGGAATCGAACCCGGGACCCCGTGCTCGGGAAGCGAGACCACGAGCTGCGGACAAGGGTGGAATATCAATAGTTAATAGAACATATGGAATATCAATAGTTAATAGAACATATCTCCAAGATACGGAAGTTGTTCTTCCCACGCCCCGTTCGCAAGAGAGAAAGCGGAAAATGATAGTGGCACCGGCGGTACACTCCGACACACACCATAAAGTATGGATGTAGACTTAAGATGGCAAGGTTCCACGGTTATAGTCCCATTCCTAACAGAGTTTTACTCTGCCTCGATTTGCGTTGTTGCGTCAACTCTTACAGCAGAATTTTACTGAGAGGAACATAAGTTTTTACCTGTAAGCTAAATTTCACCTTACCCAAGTACTTCGATGTCTACGGGAGCGTAATGAGGAAGAAAATGTTTGACTTTCAGATTGGCTTAATGTGCCAATTAGTGTGTACGAAGGTGGCACGTTAGTCGTCGACTCTTACGCAAGGCGCGCCGACATTGGCTGGCGGGCGATTAGGGGCAGGTGCGGCAGCAGGTGGCGGCCCTGTTAGCAGGTGCCTGCTGGGTGTGGCGGCGCTGCGGGTGGTCGCGCGATCGACGCCCGCTAGCTCCTGTCGGCTGCGGCGCCGCTGTTTGCAATTAGCTCGCGCCGTCCACGCCCTCTCCCGCCTTCTCTACCTGTTCCTCGCACTGAAAGGGCTGCGCGCAAAAAACGCGCGACCACTGATTGGCAAGCTTATAGCTTTACGGCGTCATCTGTTGGCGAATGAAACGTGCAGACCGAGTACCGGGACGGCCACCAACGAATACGCCCTAATATTCACGTGTAGTCCTCATTCCTTGCACGTCTTTGATAGTCTAAAGGTTCGTGAAATAACAGATTAGTAACGTATAGACCTCAATATGTATTGGCCTCTCGTTATTTACTCAATTAAAATTTTGTATCACCCATTTTCCTAATTGTCTAACGTCTTTTCGCACTGATACAGTAACATTAGTCCCACAACCACTAAGTGCACCCATAAGGATAGCATATTTAGGTAATTTATTCGTTTTAAGAAATGTGAAGTTGAAATTTCGCCCGAGTCGCATTTGTGTAGGACTCTGGGCATTTCCCTTGTATCACTTGGAGTGAATGCTCGGTTCATTCCATTACGGAATACACTTCCTCGTCCTTGTACAGCTGAGATGTTTGCCAGTCCCAATAACTGTAGAAATCATTCTTTCATATTCACATGCTCTCGAAAATTCAGTAGGGTCATTGATTTTTCTCTGTTTTCGTTAAGTTGAGGTTTTGGAATATCCGTTGTGAACTACGTTTTCACAATGCAAGACTAGCGTTAAGACGTGACATGCTGCATTCAACTTACGGTAAATTGTAAAATTGTAATTCACATAAAAATTTGAAATGTGCAAAGCTATTGCTACTTATTATTTTCTTTTTACGCTATAAGGCAAATTTAGAAAATGTGAAAGAAAAAGGAAAGATAAAAACTGCAGAAATTTGTCTGGTTCAAATGGCTCTGAGCACTATGGGACTCAACTTCTGAGGTCATTAGTCCCCTAGAACTTAGTACTAGTTAAACCTAATTGACCTAAAGACATCACACACATCCATGCCTGAGGCAGGATTCGAACCTGCGACCGTAGCGGTCTCGCGGTTCCAGACTGCAGCGCCTAGAAACTTGTCTCTGCAGAACGATACCTACATATAAATTCCGAGAAGTGTGTGCCACAGGCTGCGTTCCTTTTTATTGTTGGTTAAGGATCTGTCCATTTCTATTCCAGGAAGAGTACAGCAGTTAAGTTTAGTTACACGTCTTTGTGACATCAACTTGATTTCCTGCGTTTTCTGTGCTAATGGTATGCAAACGATTGCAAAACATTCATTCAATAGATACCGACAATTATTATTCTGGCATCATCATCATCATCATCATCATCATCATCTAAGACTGATTATGCCTTTCAGCGTTCAGTCTGGAGCATAGTCCCCCTTATAAAATTCCTCCATGATCCCCTATTCAGTGCTAACATTGGTGCCTCTTCTGATGTTAAGTCTATTACTTAAAAATCATTCTTAACCGAATCCAGGTACCTTCTCCTTGGTCTGCACCGACTCCTCCTACCCTCTACTGCTGAACCCATGAGTCATGTTTTAGAGTCTACCACTTCAAATTATTCTCCCTCTCCATCTCTTGTCGCAGACAAAACTGTGACTGTCCTTCCTCTGTGTAGTGTCCCAGCAGTGATCACTGATTTGAACATCTCACACACGAACGCCTTACAAGCAGACACTCCCTCAGTAGCGACAGTTTCGCAACTGGTCTATCCGAAAATCTGAACACGTGGTTTAGCCACAATGTAATCTAAGTGACGTTCGACCATTTTTATCAGATTCCTGCTATACATCATCAGTACCTTTTGGTATGCTTCAAATGATGCTTGTCGGTCACTGATAAAGTAGAAATGGAAGTCTTTTTGGCACGTTATTCATCACAGAGACATCAACTTCGTTCTTTATTCTTTTTCTCCGAATAGGTACAGCACGAACGCTCATTTGCTCCACAGCAACAGTTCACGTATATTATAAGAAGGCGACATCTATTTACTTGATTTGATATGAAACAAAAGAATAAAAATTTATCTAAAATTGTGACATTTCCACTCAGAGGCCATGAATCAATACAGTACATTTACAGCACGAAAACAAAGCTGATGGCTACTTCTGTGGTTAGGAAGACTACGAATGTATGTCTGTTATTCTTTTATGAGACTTCTCCGATTACAACTTATGCAAGACAGGTAAATTTTTGAAAGTTTTGGTGTCCTTCAGATAAGTCACCAGTATTATGTATAATCAATTGCCAGCGACGTGGAATTCATAGTATACACTTACTAGTGCCAGATGTCTTGATAGGTCGAGTGAAGCGGTCTGTAGCCCGCTCAATCTCTGTGACAGTTCTAAAGCAAATGCCTCTAAGTGCTTCCTTCATCTTAGGACTCAAGTTGAAGTCACAAGGATCTAATTTCGGGAAGTGTCACACAGAACTTCCTAGTCACATCGATCGAACAAATCAGTCGCAACTTGTGCCGTACGCGTCCGAGCATCGCCCTGCAAAATGGTGCGCGGGTCCAGCGGAAAGTGTCGCCGCTTCTTTCTCTATGCTGTTCATTTTTTCGGGCACAGTCTGCAACCAGCTTAGAGGACAACAGACCCATCCACAATTTTCCAGGAGAATGCTCCGGCGTATATGGCGCAAGTTGTGACTGATTTGTTCGATCGATGGGGCTGGGAAGTGCTATATCACCGACATGGACTTAATAATGTCCTGTGACTTCAGCCTGATCCCTAAGATGAAGGGATCATTTCATGGCATTCGCTTCAGAACTGTTACAGAGATTCGTCAGACAGTGGATGGCTCCATTCGAACTACCAACACAAGTGGCGCTGCTAAGGGAATCCTACTACTTCCACGTCGCTAGAAACTATTTACAAATAATGCAGGCGACTAAAGGACAGCAAAACTTTGTAACGTGAATCTGTTTTGTATAAACTGTAAGTAGTAGGTACCGTTCAAGTCCCGTCCCTCATACGTACACTGAACATAAGCTTCGTCCGCCACACTGAATACCTTCGGATTTCCTACACTTCCCTCAGACATGGCACAAACTACCGAATCGTTTCATCACTGGTTAACAGCCAACGCACTCTGTCAGGCTTTCGTTAAGACTGCAGATTTAGGTATTCGGTTGTTTTCCTGAATCAGTGCAGATGACACAGCGGTTCTTTTGGGCAGGCACATCCAATTTCCTCGCGTATCCTCCGCTAACCCGAGCTTGTGTTCATTCTGTATTGAACCAGTCGTCGACGGAGCGTTAAACCGTGATCTTCCTTCCTTCCACTGAACGGTGGCCGTAAAGCAGCTCTACGTGCTGAACGTATCGAAGCCTTTTCCGATGATGCCTTAAACAAACGATTCCCCTTTCACGATGAGGGTATGGTGTAAGTAGCGCTTCCCCCGCTTTTCATGCAACAAGTGGCACCGTAGAGTGCTGACTGATGCTCGCAGACTGCGGCGCCCAGCGCATCGTAAAGAATTTATTACGGCGGCCACAATGGCGGCTGAGGTGCCCCGCCCCCCCTACGCAGTCAGTGTCGCCGATAACGCACCGCGCAGCGCAGCGCTCAACCGCAGACTTTACACAGGGACCGCCTTTAACCGCTGCAGTTGTCGTTCGCTACGCTATTTGTTCTGGCCACACCTCTGATGTGTCACCTTCCCGTCCAACAGGTGTCTTCCACATCTGCCTCGGGAACACTGCGCCACGTGAATCTGCCGCCCGTTCCAAGCTGTTTGCCTTGCTACTATTAGGACAATATCCAGTCATCATTTGTTTCCAATTTTCACGTCTCTGGCGTTACAAGGTTATTAAAAGATAAAAAAAGTACTTCGTATTTCTGGGTCGATAAGGATGAGTTGCAGTGCGACTAATTATTCGATCCCGGTGACTTAGAGGAAACTTCGTGTCTTTAATTGGCAGAATTAGTTCTGAAGTGCTTCCGTTAAATGGCAGCACCGACTAGAGTATTTACAAGCGACAGAGGAGCTGAACCTGTTAGCAAGAGAGAAACAACTCAACCTTCATGTAGCTCCAACGCTGATTGACTAAAAGGCGCTAATGTTCCACAAGTTTCGAGAACTTCTCTGAATTCGTGGAATCTGGGAGTCGGTCGTCACCTTTCCTGACAGAAAAGGTAGTCAGTTCCGGTGAACTCAAAATACGAGAGTTATCTGAAGTTTCAGACTTTCAGAGATGGATATTTATAATTTTACCGGGGGCGTCGTAATTACACGTTGGCACCTTGACCGTACTGACAGGCAGTTATGGCTTTCAAAGTTTCCTGTTTGCTGTTGCCATATAAAACTTTTCCTATGAGTTCAAGCTCTAAATCCTGTTCATTTTAACACTAAGCCGCCTATATTTTAAATGTTAAGTAGCCTACTTATATTTATGGCTACCAGATGGCACTCTTGGTTCTTGTTCACCTGTCCGCTCATGTTAACGCGAGCGCCTCAGTCCTATGCTACCTGTGGCATTTAAAAGTATTTGGTGACTAAAGCCCTTCTGGCCTATTATTTATTTTATACGTGACTTGTAAGTACTGTCTCTGTCTTGTATTGTTACGCGAGTCTTATGTCTCGTGTCAACCTTCGTCAAAAATATATGGTGTATGTGATAATAGGCTCACACATATAACTGCTGTGTCTCGTAAGAGTCATCAGGCGCATTTTGTCTGGTATTCCGACAGACAATTGAAATCTCACTTTTGTACTGTATAGCTCGATTCAGGCCAAACAAAAAGTGCTCATCATATCTATTATGTAACGCCCCGTGTCAACAGAAAAAGATTTGTTTCCCACTGAAACAAGTAATTAAATAAAACTGAATTTTACGTGTTCATTCGATAGGGCGCTCCCAAAGTACTCTTGTTCTAGACTCGTTTTGTCGACATGTGTTAACAGGGACAGTAAAACACGGAGAATAAGTAGCAAGCCAGCAGCGGCTCAGTAACGCTAGCCGGTAGCAATCGGTCCGGCCGAGGCAGTGATGTTTCTGGAGTGCTGGTTAGTCCTCGTATTCTAGTTTTCCTGGCAATACATGTCGATAAAAAAGTATCTCACTAAACTAATCTGGGTCGGCTCTATCGAATGGTCACGTAAAATTTCGCTTTCAAAATCTTTTTGTTTGTAACGGGAAACAAGCTGACGCTTAACGTCGACACTGAGCATCTGATGAAAGACGTGACGAGCACTATCTGTTTGGGCTGACTCCAGCTATACAGTGAAAAAACGAAATCGCAAATTTCTGCTTAAACGCCACAGAAAATGTAAGTGACGACTCTTAGCAGAAACACACTATTTGGTGTATGTAAGAAGAGCTGACACGTGCCACAGAGGCTCACGTCATTTTTATGCTTTATATTAATGTTGACTACTGCTGTGTTTTCATCATCTGCAATAACATAGAAATGACCAAAACGCCGAAATTAGAGTAGCAGATGTTGTAATAAGTGAGCAGTCAGTGGCGTATATGACATTTAAAAATCGTTCCAAACGATATTGTTTTTTGATGCAAGTGGATGGGTGACCTACACTGACCCGTCAGTTCTGAGCTTACAGGACGTAAAGGAAAAAGGAAAGAATGAAGACAAAAAGACAACAGGAAGGGAAACAAGCTGACGCTTAACGTCGACACTGAGCATCTGATGAAAGACGTGACGAGCACTATCTGTTTGGGCTGACTCCAGCTATACAGTGAAAAAACGAAATCGCAAATTTCTGCTTAAACGCCACAGAAAATGTAAGTGACGACTCTTAGCAGAAACACACTATTTGGTGTATGTAAGAAGAGCTGACACGTGCCACAGAGGCTCACGTCATTTTTATGCTTTATATTAATGTTGACTACTGCTGTGTTTTCATCATCTGCAATAACATAGAAATGACCAAAACGCCGAAATTAGAGTAGCAGATGTTGTAATAAGTGAGCAGTCAGTGGCGTATATGACATTTAAAAATCGTTCCAAACGATATTGTTTTTTGATGCAAGTGGATGGGTGACCTACACTGACCCGTCAGTTCTGAGCTTACAGGACGTAAAGGAAAAAGGAAAGAATGAAGACAAAAAGACAACAGGAAGGGAAAATGAAAGCAAATTAGAGACAAAGAGTCGGAAGAAGTAAGGCACGAAAAGGCGGGCAAGCGGCACAAGCTATGAACAAAAGGCAAGACACGGAGAATACAGTTTAATGCCCTCTCAACAGGGCAGTTATCAGTGATACGAGAATGGCAGGCCGGCCGGTGTGGCCGTGCGGTTCTAGGCGCTGCAGTCTGGAACCGCGTAACCCCTACGGTCGCAGGTTCGAATCCTGTCTCTGGCGTGGATGTGTGTGATGTCGTTAGGTTAGTTAGGTTTAAGTAGTTCTACGTTCTAGGGGACTGATGACCACAGATGTTAAGTCCCATAGTGCTCAGAGCCATTTAAATTTTTTTGAGAATGGCAGACCAGGTGAAAGTAACGCGCGTTACCTACTGTGGAAAGCGACACTTTTCTAAAAGTGTCGACTGCCTGTGGTGCAATGTTTAAAAAAGCATTCCAACGTCCGTCTGTCGAAGGGCACGAAATGAAGACCATAGAACAGAACGGTAAATGGTGACCAACGTTTCTCAAGCCGATTTCTCTCTTCCTCCTCTTGCACTTGAGCTGCGTAATGGCCTCGCCGTTGACAGGACGTTAAAAACAGAAACAAACAAAACATAAATCGAGTGAGACTAGGCAGAGAAAACCGAGTCCCCACCACGTTTGCGCTTTCTCCTCGCGGCGCAGGCACACCTCGTGTATCGTAGCGAGAACGTCGGCCGCTCGAGTACAATCGACCGCACGCGCCCTGGCCAAATGTAAAACACGAGCTACGTATCAGCAAAGTGGCAGCTGATAGCTTCTGGAGACACACCTTACCCCGAAGTGGACATTCTGCGAATGAATTCCTGCAGAATGTGCACCGTTCCCTGCTTCTGTTTGCCTAATGTGTCACACCTCTTCTGTGGTCGAAACCCCTCAGACCATCTGCCGAAACAAGTATCACCAACTTCCTAGTACCACTCAGCTACTTTCTACGGACAAAAATGGACTATTTAAAAAATATTGACACGAAACTTTTAAGAATGCATAATAGAGGCAGATATTGCTCTAGTCTGCACAAATGATGTCATAAGGAAGCGATATGGTGTGCATATTTCTGAGAGTCGATTTCTCGTATTTGTACAAAAATGAAACTTAAATGAATACAATACGAAGGATTCCTAACGCTTCATTGGCGAAGTAGCAAGCAGCATGTAGTTTAGCAACTCACAGGATACAGCACAGAGAACTGTTATCAGAAACTGAACGTAGTATGCCTTAGAAACTTATAAACAACAAGTTCTTAACTCGCTGGAGAGAAATGATATAGCTATATACTCCAGAAAATAATCAACAAGCAATGTAAAATTAGTAGTTATTAATAATTCAGGAACTATCTTAACTCCGACTAGAGAGAACTTTTTTTCGTTTCACTCAAACCGCAACCTGTGTTAATAACGGACATCTGCAAGTGAATACTAACGGGACTGTAATTTTTCCTATAGTTCAGGAAAAATTAAGAATTAGCGTAAAAACAGAGCAGTTATAGCTGTAGACTTCAAAAGAAATCGTGTATAAGCTAAAGTAATGTGTAATAAAGAAATGGAATGGGAAATTCTAAAGACTTGAAATTACAAGAAAAAATTGCTTTTCTTAAAATCTGTAAAGATAGAGTTACAGTTCAACATACACTTTAACCCATGGAACCTCTCGGCATTTTCAAGGCGTGGTATACAAATGACTGCCAGGGATTAAAGATGCGGTAATAGATGAAATCATTGATTCGACTGTAGAGTAAATCCGTGACTTAGGAAGTAATAGCGTGACACGTTTACACTTAGCCACAGAGGATGTAAACGTAGTTTCCTAAAGAAATGGCTCAAATGGTTCGGAGCACTATGGGACTTAACATCGGAGGTTATCAGTACCCTAGAACTTAGAACTACGTAAACCTAACCAACCTAAGGACATCACACACATCCATGCCCGAGGCAGGATTCGAACTTGCGACTGTAGCGGTCGCGCGGTTCCAGACTGAAGCGCCTAGAACCGCATGGGCTACTCCGGCCGGCAGTTTCCTGAACCCACTGTCCCTTAAGTGGAAACTGTAGTCTTTACGGTTTTGCCTTGTGACAGTGTGCGTGGTCATCGGTCTCATCGGATTAGGGAAGGATGGGGAAGGAAGTCGGCCGTGCCCTTTCAGAGGAACCATCCCGGCATTTGCCTGGAGTGATTTAGGGAAATCACGGAAAGCCTAAATTAGGATGGCCGGACGCGGGATTGAACCGTCGTCCTCCCGAATGCGAGTCCAGTGCCTAACCATGTGACAGTGAGACATCAGTTTTTAGTGAGAGAATCACAGAAAACGAAGGGCTCTTCAGTAGGCACTGGCGACAAGAACGTTGTGAAATGTTAGAAGAGACAGAAGGAGAAACATATCAGACCAGAGTGAATGATGTCATTGCAGCTATAATGAAATATAAATGGAACTTGGATGGACAAGCAGCGAAATAAATAGATGGTAAGTAGAGCAAGACAAGAAAGGACTGACGACCAAACAATGAAAGACTGATGCAGGAACATGCATATTGCTGAAGACAGCAATGCATGGAGAAGTTCCAAAAGGGCCGTTATGTGGCAGCGGTGCCAAATAGCTGATGGTGGCGGTGGGGGAGTAGGAGTAGGAGGAGGGAGGGAGAGGGAGGGAGAGGGGGAGAGAGAGAGAGAGAGAGAGAGAGAGAGAGAGAGAGAGAGAGAGAGAGAGAGAGAGAGAGAGAGAGAGAGGATTTAAGGTTATAACAACTTCTTTAGCTCCGTAAAAGATAACATCCTAGAGACTCTGAAGAACCCAAAGACATAAGTTGCTTACGTCAAATCTGAACTTTTGGGCATTTCATTCATGTACAACGTGATATCATGAGCATGCATGTATACATGTGCCACGTAATGTGGACAATTTTCTGCATCAAACTATAAATAAATAAATAAATAAGTAGAATAATAATACTTTGTCAAACACGACAAAAATAATACTTAAAAACATGGCAGTTCATTTTTTAATGCCAGAATGTGTGAAATTTCGAATAATTATTGTCTTTGTGTGTTGACTGGTGCAAGCACCGCAAGTTGCTTCGCGTGTTTCTGTTAGGGTAGTGCTGGAATGCAGTCATGAATGGAACATAGTGAAGTACATCTTTGTATGGTCATTTTACTTGGTCTGTAGAATTTTTACAAAATGTTAATGTAACACAAAAACTGGCGAAGAACTGAGCAGTTGCATTAACTCCTTAAGAGCCAAATGTAAACAGTTACTTTTACGTGAAGACAGCATTATCGCTTTCCACTGTAAAGCGATCTACAGCGAACTGGTACGAACTGGAAAAGACAAGAGGTAACTAGGGAAGATAATAAGGAATGTAAGAGGGGGAATGTAAGAGTTGGCAACAGCAGAAATGCTTGAAGAGAGCACAGACGCTACAACATAGCAGGGGCGCTAGAGCATGGGTAGAGAATGGGAATCATGACAAGAGAACGGGGGAAAGGCAGAACTGCGGAGATGATGGATAAGACAAAGGAGATCAAAAATTTGTGACGCACGTCGGTCACAGACAGAAACATTAGTCGGTCAATGATTTGGTTGACGGAGTTAAGCATCGAGGTTGATTACCGGAGCCAAGTGAAAGAGAAGTTGGGCGACAGGACACCTGTGCGCCCGTGAGTTTACGCTTACAGATGCGCGCGTTGTATAACACGGGTGTTAAGGACAAGCGCCTCGCCGGATTTGGTGTGGAAGGAAGGAGTGGGGAGGGAGGGGAAAGGCAGACAGGTGGGAGAGACCTCTCTACCTGGGTGGCGATGAGAACACATGTAGCCTGGCCGCTCCCAGCGTCGACAGCAAAAAGCCTTGTAATAGCCTACGCCGAGCATGTCGGCCGACACCGCCGTCCATATTGCTAATACTGCGAAGCCGCGGTACGTGACCCGCCGCGTGTCGCGGGAAAAACGGCAGGAAGCACGCTGTCTGGCCGTGCGCACCGCAGGGGGCCCGCTGACCCACTCTATAAGGGGGTCCGTGCCGTACCATCTCGCCGAGGCAAACTGCGCCACGCCGCCCTGTTCGCGGAACTCCGCGCCGTGTTTTGTCCTGGCCCGGAGCAAAATGTTGTCCCATCAACATTTATTTCAGACCGTGCATACAAATCGAGGAGAGGATGGCATAAAAAAAATGGCTCTGAGCACTATGGGACTTAACAGCTGACCTCATCAGTCCCCTAGAACTTAGAACTACTTAAACCTAACTAACCTAAGGACATCACACACATCCATGCCCGAGGCAGGAATCGAACCTGCGACCGTAGCGGTCGCGCGGCTCCAGACTGAAGCGCCTAGAATCGCTCGGCAGCTCCGGCCGGCGAGGATGCCATAGCTACATCGTCCCGATGCCTTGCCGAGACAGTTTTACCACGTTACAGACGGTATTTAGCAGGATAAAGGTCCCATGGTAGGAAGCTGTCATGTCAACCAGAGTACGTAAACACCGAAAACGGATTGCTTTTGTCTCATCAGTACATCCAGTTCCATGTGGCAATTAATACATATTACTTATGTAAGTGTCCAAGGGCCTTGCCTCGTTGTGATACCGAAGTGGAATGACGTGGGAAAAGGGGGGGGGGGGGGGAGGGATGCGTACTGGCTGCTTTCCCTTCGCCTTAACGGCCAGGGGGACGGGGGTGATGGTGTTAAGTCCCTATCACCAGTATTTGTGTCAGTGTCCTGGATTTAATTCCACACGTCTCCGCAGTATCTCATGAAGTGATAACGTGACAGGATTGACAATGATTCGTCCGACAGATGCGGACGTGGTTAATGCTATTCGAGAGGAGTAGGCCTATGATCTGTCAACAGGATTCACCCTCCCCCTCTCTCGTTAGCATTCAACACAAACGTGACAACTTACACATAAACCCATTTCTGTCACTACATATACCACATAAATTTAAATACAAACTCTCACACTTCTCGAAAGTGTGTGAGAAGAATGGTAAAAACCTTTCAAATTAGGTGCCCGAACCAACCATGCCATACCACTTTTTCTTTATGAAAGCCAAGCAACACACTTTTAAAGCTTAATTTTATCTATTTAATGATCGTATTTACCTTCTTTTTTATTTTATGTTGAAAAAGTTTCACAGTAGGCTCGAAAATTAAATGAGACTGACACGACGTATAAGCAATAAAATGAGAAGAAAATAATAAGAAATAACAAGGAAATCAAAGACCGGTTCGGTGAGTGTATTACCGGCAGATGATTACAACGATTGCAAAAGAGGGAAGGAAGGGCTTGGACTGATTACAATCTTCAAAAAGAATTAATTCTAGTTCCTGTATATTAAACGGAAGATCGTTTACATGTATGAGGAACAGTGGTGGACCTAATATTGAGCCTTGTGGAACCCACAATTGAGTTCTCTCCAATCAAAATAATGTCTCTGGACTATATTGGTTGAATTACTAAACACAACTTTCTGTATTCTTTTGGTCAGATATGACATTATCCACTGACTGGCTCTACCATGAATCCCATAAAACTTCAGTTTATCTAGGGGTTGGGTTGTTTTCGAGCAGGAGACCAAACTGCGAGGTCAGTTGTTTCATCGGATTAGGGAAGGATAGGGAAGAAAGTAGGCCATGCCCTTTTCAAAGGAACAATCCCGGCATTTGCCTGAAGAGATTTAGGGAAATAACGGAAAACCTGAATCAGAATGGCCGGACGCGGGATGAACCGTCGTCGTCCTAATGCGAGTCAAGTGAGCTAACCACAGCGCCACCTCGCCCGGTGTTTATTAAGGAGAATATTGTGGCTCACACAGTCAAATGCCTTAGACAGGTCACAGGAAATACCAACTGGTGCCATTTTATTATTTAATGCTCGTAAAACTTTGTAAATTAAAATGTAAATGGAATTCTCAATAGAACAACTCTTCTGAAAACCAAACAGTGGTTTTCTGACTAATATGTTTCAAATGGCTCTAAGCACTATGGGACTTAACATCTGTGGTCATCAGTCCCCTAGACTTAGAACTACTTAAACCTAACTAACCTAAGGACATCACACACACCCATGCCCGAGAGAGGATTCGAACCTGCGAACGTAACAGCAGCACGGTTTCGGACTGAAGCGCCTAGAACCGCTCGGCCACCTATTTTCGGATAATATAGTATCCTAGAATACATCACCTTCTCAAAAATTCTGGAAAACGATGTCAACAGTGACTTAGGTCGGTGGTTATCGTCATTTTTCCTATGACCTTTCTTATCGAGGCTTTTCAGTCTCTCTGAAGAAATGCCTTTTGTTATTGATGAACTACATATATCAGGTAAGACCGAGCTTATTACGAGGGAATATATTTTTAGTACTCCATTGGAAACACCATCGGATGTAACGTCCCGTCGACGATGGAGTCATTAGAGACGCAACAGAAGCTCAGATTGGGTGAAGACGGGTGGAAATTGTCCGTGTCCTTCACGGGAGAACATTTGTATTAAACTGAATTAGGGAAGCTCAGCCGGAGAAGCACTGGTGATGGAAGCAGCTATGGCATTTTTGAAGAACACACCCAGCTGCGACCATAAGCGATTAGCGTATGCGAAGTAAACCATTAGTATCCACTCGGTGCCGCAGATTGTAATGCCCCACGAATCCTCTGTCGTAACTACTCAGTCGCGTGACTACGGGATCCACACTCAACGATATGAGTGCCAGTTTGTTCGGAGAATTCCGCGAGGAAAACGCAGAGCTGGGGGACTGGCAGATCTACAGACTCTGTCGAGATAATCCGTAAACAGCGGACACGCGCTCCCGGCGGCAGCTCGCCAGCTTGAGTGATGAGGGAGGACGGCGCCGGCCGCCGGCTGGGATGTTGCTGCTGGCATAAAACCGCCGTGGCGCGCTCATCTGCTGTGCGTTTATGCCCCGGCCGCGGAGCTCGTAAATCACGTTAATAGCGTATCCGTTTACGAAGGAATTCGCCGAGGCGAGCGGCGGAAACGGGCGAGCGCGGCTGATCCATATGCATGGCCACCGCACACGCGATAACAGCCTCCAGGGTCCTCAGCCCGACGGCGCATTCTTTAATTGGTCAACACGGATATAGGGGGGGCGGGGGGAGGAGCGGTGTGGGGGGGGGGCGTGGGACGATGAACGTGACGGCACAGGGTGGTTTATTACTCACCCTCTTGTCCCCGACTCACATGATCTGCAGATCAAGTAGCAAATTTATATGTTACTATAATTCTAATGATGCTAAATACTATTTTACCTATACAGTTATATAATTAATTTAAAAATATCAACTCAAAAATTCAATGTCTCTGTACTAGTCTAAAAGGCATTACAGTTGCGTAAATGAATATATGTGAATATATGATCCTTTCCAAACACAGGACATTATCGTTAAATGTTACGATATATCATAGCATTCTGCCGTCGGCAATTGTAAAATGAGCAAGTCATAGTTAAACTGAGAACTAAGAAATCTAAAGCAGACTCGATAGAAAAGTGAGATGAGGGAGTGAGTAACTTTACGATCTAGTAACTGAGTTGGGATTTAGATCACAGTTTTAGGTTTGTTTGCATCTTTAGGTTGTCCCTCTCAATCAGACACACACTGTTTCTATATTAAAAAAACCGAAGCAAACTTCTCAGTTTTTTTCTCGACAGAACTGAATTACGTTATTTATCAACTCTTTCCGTCTGAGCGTACTCTTAGATAACGTGTATCTGCACGACGATTGTACATTTCAGTAGACCTTAAGCATACGCAGAAGCAGTAACGCACTATGATCATAACGTGACTATACAACGCCAAGCCACGTGCGTCATATACAGTCGAGTATTGCTGGACGCCTTTGTTCCCATATATACGTAAACAAGGATTAGTACCGCGTTCTGCCGTCGGCAGTTGTAAAATGAACAAGTCATAGTTAACCTGAAAACTAACAGATCTAAAGCAGACCCGATAGAAAGGTGAGATGAGATAGTGAGGAAACAAGCAGACGCAGAGAAAACAGCAGCGCGACCGGTGCTGCGCTAGGCGCTTTATGTACGCAAGAGATGGTGGGTCCAGCCACATACCCTTCGGTCCTTCGCCACGGGAAATACCACTCTACTTACTCCTATGTTCTGTCGATTGCAAGGCTGTAGAAATTTTAAAACAGTAATTTTTATGCCATTTTTAACGAAGAGAAATCATCAGACGTAAATGTAAGTACGAGCATGCTCCAAGGGTACAGGATGGTCAAAGAGAATTGTCAGATATTCCTAAACGAAGTAATATTGGTCAAAACTTGAAGTTTCTAGAATTATATGTCGATAAAAAACAATACCTGTTGAGAATGGGTCTTCGTAATTATGACGAGTAATGTGCAATATTCTGATTCACAAGACATGGCGTATTAAATTACCACAATATGCTCGTTTCGCCAAATGAATATCCTTGAACAGTCACGGAGGTGAGTCATCAGCATCGCTTCTGAAGCTATGTATGAGCAGGAACTGTCAGTGTGAGATTCGTTGTCCCTTACACTTTACCAAACAAATTAAGGGGTGCTGTGTATCGCCGAATTCAGTGCGACGAATTACCCAGCGCTATTGGAGTCATACGATTGCATCTCACCACAACGTCTCAAGGGCGATGGATTTTTTCGAGGGGGTGGGGTAGCATGGTCTTCCTTTCAGGGTATTGGGCTACTGGCTACGTGGACTTTTAAAGGAATGGATGTATGCCCGACACACCTACAATATACAGAAGTTACAGGAGCGTCTGACCTGCTTTATTTGCTAAATTTTTTAAATTTTCTCCTTTCATCAGTTAAACTCAATATCTCCTGTGTTATTTACGTATTTCTGCTAGGCTTTATTTTTCAACTGTTTCATCCTATGTTGCATTCACTATTTCAGCTTTAAAGCTACCATTCGTATTCTGCTGTATTTCTTTCTTCTGTTCTCGTCAGTTGTTTCCCAATGCTCCCTGAAACTCTCAACAACCTCTGCTTCTTTCAACTTATCCAGGTTCCATCTCTCTAATTTCTCAATTTCTTGCACTTTCTTTAGTTTTGATCTGTAGTCCATAACCAACAAATTGTGGTCAGAGTCAAATCTGTCTCTGCAAGTATCTTGCAATTTAAATCTGGTTCCGAAATATCTGTCTTATCATGATTTAACCAATCCGAAACCTTCCGGCGTCTCCAAGTCTCTTCCACGTATATAACCTTTCATGATTCTTAAACCATGCGGCCGGCCGGAGTGGCCGAGTGGTTCTAGGCGCTACAGCCTGAACCGTGCCACCGCTACGGTTGGAGGTTCGAATCCTGCCTCGGGCATGGATGTCTGTGATATCCTTAGATTAGTTGGGTTTAAGTAGTTCTAAGTTCTAGGGGACTGATGACCTCAGCAGTTTAGACCCATAGTGCTCAGAGCCATTGAACCATTTTTTAAACCACTTGTTAGCGATGATTAAATTATACTCTGTGCAAAATTCTACCAGGCGGCTTCCTCTTTCATCCCCATACCTCAGTCCGTATTAACCTAAAATTTTTCCTTCTCTTCCTTCTTCTACTATCGAATTTCAGTCCCCGTCACAAATTTTCGTCTCCCCTAACTATCTGAATAATTTCTTTTATCTCATACATAAAAGCCGAAGACCCATATCCGATCACGGAGCCGGGAGCTAGCTGGAGGTGGTGCCGGATAAAAGCGACGTACTTAGAGCCAGCATTTGTTTAGGTTGAAACTATGTGTGGTTATCCCATCAGTCGTCGGTCGTGCACATGGTAATGTCTTCTTTGATTATTTCGGATAATAACCTTACAATCGTCTTCAGGGTGAGTCACTGGCAACATTTGAACCACTTGACACAGTACTGGAGTAAAAGCGCGTGTGTCAGAGATAACACTGTCGGTAACAAGATCTAAAGTCACAAATATAACGTTACTGTTCTATAAGCAAAACAAAACAAACACAGAATCAAAAAATCTTAAGTGATTATGAGCTGTGTACTTGGTTATTAAAATGGATGGAATTTGTTAAATGCCCGGTAGTGAAGACAGAACAATATTTTCTTTGAGAGCGCAGGCATGAAATTAGTTTTTTTCTTTGATTTCTTGAGCTTCTGATGTGAAGTGAGTTGTTTCCTTGATTTTTTGAAGCCTTCGTCTTTGTTAGGAAGGTTGCCTGCTAATGTATTTCGGTAGCTTCCCTATCTACAGAATCGCAATGAGACTATAACCAGTTTTTTGATTTTACAGTTCGTTAATCCATGGAATGGTTAGTGGAAATACATCCTTGAGACATTTTTAAGTTTGTTGGGCTGTAGAAAGCGGTTGTGTCACTGGTGTTCGATACGCCTTTTTTGTGCAGTGCCTGTTATTTGTTTTATGTACCTCTTATCATACTGACTAGAAATTGCATATACCCACCCCTTAGTAAACATGGATTACGTGTCACGGATCGCTATAGAGCAGTTGTCTTGTAAAGATTGCATCAGTGATATAATGGACGTCACAAAAAAAAAAAAAAAAAAAACGTGGAAGTCATAGGTTTTGTGGTGATTATTTAATTACGGGCTTCCATTTATACATAATTATGATCAGAGTTATCAGGGTTTGGATGAACACGTCATATGTATATAGGGAGTGAGCTGTCTTATCCGTAAGACAGTACGAACGTTTCGTATTGTCTAATGGATGAGATACATGACTCCATACATATATATATATATATATGACATGTTCACCCAAACCCTGGTTAATCAGATGATGATGTATAAATCGAAATTTTTAATTAAAGCAAGTAGTTACCACAACCTGTAAAGTCCATATATTTTTATTACGTCAGTTTTAGCACTGATACAACCTTCATTTATACCTCTTACGGGACTTCTCGTTAACTTGTTATCTGCCATCTTCGTCGGTGGGAGGAAGGTCATGTCCGCTTTATATTACCCCATTATTCCCGCAATTTTTGAAGAACGTAACATTTCTCGCATACGGTAGGAAGGCGTAGGCTTTAGATCTCTTTCTTCGTGCTATTCCTTTGCTTGGTCTGGCGTTTCCGCTGGCCCGGCTCTCTTAATGTGTGTTTTGTTTATCCATTTTTACTGAATCCTCTTCCAAGTGTAGAAGACTTTCTCAAAACTTTGAGCCTTGCACTAAGATATCGTTTTGTTGTTTGTCTTCTACTACGACTACGCAGTGCAGCAGGTTATCTAAAAGTGGTGCATGAGTCATTCATTAACTGACAGTCATCTGGGTGATGGAGGTTTAACCCTCCGAAATAATGAAAAATTGTTATTGGCTAGAGTTTCAGTTGTTACCAAAATCTCTGAATGAAAATGACTTAATCGGAAAATATCAATCGTTTTGGAAAATGACTGAGATGGCTGTAGCATCAGGCAGTTAAATTCAAGTTTAAATAAAGCGAAAGAACTTGTTTGTAACCCGGGTACTACTGTCTCGCGGTTGCAGGCCGTATTGAGACCTCCGGTTGCGCCTGCGCGCGGCGGTGTAGGCAGCCCGGCGCGCACGGTGGCGGTAGCAGCAGGCAGCAGCCTGCAGTAGCCGCGGCTAGTGAGATACTGCCCGCCCGGGGTCAAGGATACGGCGCAGCGCAGCCAGGCGGCGACTGCGCTCTCACGGCCTCCCTGCCGCCAGACACCGCCGAAAACGCACGCCCTCACACGTGCCGCTGCTAAGCTACAGATAAACCTAGCCCCGTTTAATCGACACTGACCTTCGAGGACACCTACAACATACTGTGAGAACGTACACTGTAACAGTGCCAGGGATGTTTACGTGCTCACAGTTCCACCGAGTGAGGTGCCAAGACACTGGTCCTGCATTCCGGTGGACGACGTTTCAGAACACTGTTTTCTCGTTTTTCCTGAACTTCTGAAGGTAAATGTCGGGTTGTACGCTTGAAGTGACACGGTCAGTTTCCTTCAAGATCCGTCCGCAACCTGGGAGCTCTAATGACATTGTGGTCGACGGGACGTTAACCCCTAATTTGACTGTTTCATTATCGTCGCCGTGCTTAAGGAATCAAACTGTTTGCAGGTTCCACCACTAAAATGACCACAGCGTCATCTTAAAGAGGCTTTCTGCTGAGGAAATTGTTTTCTTCTGTTCCAAGCCACACTCTGCATAAGATCTCTTCAATTTATATCAAGTTAACGCATCTCTCGGTGATACTTAAAGTATTACATAAGTATAGTCAAACAAGATGTTCAACAGGTGAGTGAACGCAGGAGGGACTAGTACGCTAAACACAATTTTATTTAATAAAAATTTAAACGACACAAATTTTTATACAAAACGTATGTGCTGGTACTTAAACAGTAAATGACAGATCGTGGAAGGGAACTCTAGTGGTGAAATGTCTTGTGATATTTTGCTGTGAAATTTTTTGCAAAATGTGTCCAAGTCCATTAAATGTAGCCAGCCGTGGTGGCCGAGCGGTTCTAAGCGATTCGGTCCGGAACCGCGTTGCTGCTGCGGTCGCAGGTTCGAATCCTGCCTCGGGCTTGGATATGTGTGATGTCCTTAAGTTAGTTAGGTTAAGTAGTTCTAACTCTAGGGAACTGATGACCTCAGACGTTAAGTCCCATAATGCTTAGAGTAATCTGAACCATTAAATGTAAGATACAAATATGTAGCACTCGTAATTTCAACCTGAGACGGTATGTTTATATGGTAGGGAAGGGAAGCGGAACAAGCGTTTGCCGGAGCACTAGGGCTCACGCCCAGAATGCTATTGCGCTGTTTCGACAAGTGAGTTCCTCCCTAGAGGAAATATTACAATACTCTCATCTTTGCGTACTATCATTTGTGAAGAACGCTGATTGAACATCTTGAATTGGTTGTGATATGTTAGATGTCTAAATTTCCTTAGTTTAGAATAGTTGCATGTGCTAATATATGTTTAACGCACGGCAATCAACAGCTACGAAAACAAAGCACATTCGGTACTCCATAGATGTTATTTCAGTTCCTCTATGATGCTTGTGATCTTTTATTCTACAAATATATAGTCCCAACAACAACGGTGGCATCTTATACTCAGGCAATATTGTCGTGGTTGCACGGAGAACAGCACTTTGTCAGAATGTACCTACTTTATGTTCCGGCAGGTTGAGACGCGAAATGTTGCTTGAAAGTTAGACTTTACAAGGGTTTAACGATTTGTTTTTGCACTGAAGAGGGTGTATCACTGAAAGCAACTCAGCCCTATGTACAGCCTGATTAAGTACCTCTTAAATCGGCCGTGCTAATTGCTGTGGAGAGTGGACCAAACTACCAGTGGGTGCGTCATTCTAATTGCCTCAACAAGAGTTCAGATATTCCCATATTCATATTTAGAAAAAATGGTTTGGCCTTTGTTCCGCGACCTCTGATGGCTATTTGTCGCCTTGAAAAGACGAATAAATATCTTCAACTAGTTAAAATTTGGATGTCAATTTTTGATATCACATAATTCTAATGATTTTATAGATTTCCAATTTTGATGACTCGTAGCCATTGATAAAGCAAAAAAAGACAGCGAAAAAGAGTGAGTTTGAAACGCCACACATATTACGAAGATGTTGGTTCTTATCCCACGTCCAAGGTCGCAGCATTAAAATTTGAGTAAGAAGCAGTGTATGTTTGATTATGGACTAGTACTCAAAACCTGACAAATAATAAGTAAACTGTCCTTTTCAGAAATTTTATTCTCATTTATTCACGAAACGAAGGAACATTAAATAACAAAACAAATTTTCGTGTGAAGAAGACAAGGTTGCTTCATGCATGTAACTTCATCCAGAAACCAACGAAGAATAGATCTTCATAATGTCAAAGATGTCTATCTCCAGTCCCTAGGGACGACAAATAAGAAAACCATTTCTCAATTATTTAATTTTTATGACGGCACATGTTAGATTCTGTTTTAAGTCTGTAGAAAAATTTAACTGAGAAAGGGGAATCAAAGTTACTTTTCAGCTGGTGAGATAAAATTTCTCGATTTGGTGAGTACCTATGTTTCATGCTAAGGTTAGAACAGCATTTCTTTTTAAATTATTAGCAATTTTACTGGAAGGAAAAGGAAGGGGAGGAGATCAGTGTCGACAACGAGGACATTAGATACGGTCAGATTTTGCTAGAGAGGGTTTTTATAATCATATTATAGGAAAGAAAATGTGAGTACAGTCTCTCCCGTTTTGTAATTTAATTGTTAGCTGCTAGTTGTGTAAATATGACATATCTGTCATCCTTCACTAGTAACCATAATTTATTTATTTGAAAGTGCGTAGAAGCGAATGTGCTGGCCGTTAGAGCTGAGTTAGTTTCAGTTCATGGATGGAGAATTTTATCTTCAAAAACAATACGAGAGATTTGAAAGGGGGTCAATAATACCCTGTAATAGTAACGCCTGAAAATTCGTGAATTCTTTGTTGGTAGGTTTTCGCAGTACATAAGACACCAGTATTCACTAGTCACGATACTGCATTATGTTCAATGTCAGTCTAACCTGTATTCATGCAAAAGTATTTTAGTGATATTTCATTATAGGCTGTCCAAGTTTTCCAGTTACTGACAAATTCTGACAATGCCTGTCACTTGCTTTAGCTATAATGAGCCTGTGTTATGGTTTTATTTTTCACCTCTAAGCACTGCATCCTCCACATATTTGTATAACGGAACTAACTCCAGGTGCTATTTATTAACTGTATATTCAACACTGGATCATTGCGTTTCACGTTGGGTAGAACCTTGCATTCCTCGACGCCATAAACTCACATTTCATGAGATCACGTTTGCTAAGGTACACCTCGATATCATTAAAATTTTTATTCTACAACACTTTCTCAGAAACAACAGTTATGTATGGTGAAAGTATGCGATTTTAACTATTACTGCCCTTGACGCGGCCCCTTACTTTGAAGACTTTCGAATCCCGCAGCTTTTGTACAACTAGAGCTTAAATAGCTGACAGTCTGAAATTACAAAGGCTATTTAATGTATTCAGTCTGTTCTGTTTCCTTGACAACACACGTAAAGGCAGCCCCCTGCCACGTTAAATATTGACGCTGGAAGAGAAATATATTGTCTACTTTGTTCCATATTTCCGCTCCGAGTCCTTCCAGTAACATAGTGTGAAACACACGAGGAAAAAGAGTAGGTAGTTGATATGACTTGGTCTGAAGTTATCATGAGTTATAGGCCAGCTGTGTGTTTATTAAACGTCAGGTGGATAGTAATACAATTGTTTCTAATACGTTGATGATAACGGACAAAATTGCCAGGAAGAACAGCGGAGAAAAGCTAGTTATGTAGTAGAATAGTAAGAAATCTAGTTTCATATATAGGCTATATATCAAAACTCTTACATCTTAGAGGATGAGAAACTAACGCATATCGACAAGAATCTGTCAACGACCCCGACTTCTCTGTAAATACATTATGAGATCGTCTTATACTCCCAGTGAAAAGCATTTATTTGCACCCGTATTGCCACACGAGTAAAAACGAGTGACTAAAAACGTGACATATGACCGTAATATGAACCTTCTTATGTAACAAATTCCTGGATACTTTTTGCATTTCCCCTCAATTTCATACTACATGGTAACTTATTTCTAATGTATGTATCCCACTAGTACAACACGACCAAATTAATATTGAAGTTTCCAAGAGATATTCTCAAACTCGAGTTCCCCATTGTGAAGCTTGTGAATTTCTTAGATCTCGTATATTCAAACATTTTGATAAACTTCTATGAGAGGTAGCATGCAGTGATTGATAGACACACAATTTGACGCTTTGTATCACAAATAATTAAAGTATAAAGGAATCACAAATTTTTATGAAATGCCGTATCGCACCACAATTTGGATGGAAAAGCAATGAATCAAAATTTAATTCACCTTTATGATTATTAGTCTTTCCAAACACTCAGTTTAAATCAAGTACGTAAAGAATTAGCTTATTAAGAATAAATCCTTCTGACTGGTCGTTAACGGAGGGAAATGGTTATTTGCATAAAAATTTGGAAAGGTATTAAAGTACAGTAACCTTCGCAATGTAAACATAAAGAAACGATTTGTGGTAAATGCAGAAATTGAAACTCCCGACAGCCGTGTAAAGTGATTGAAAAAACTTGCAACATTTCTTTCAGTAACGATGCGAAGAGAAACCACTTTTAAACAACCTTATTCGCACCTGCATTGAAGCTCGCTGTTTTCGAGCGCCTGTGCTCTGCAGTATGATGCGTGGTGGATTTTAATTCTGTGGATGTGCGCCGGATAGCAGCCTTCGCCGTCCCTATTCTTGGCTATTGATGAGGTGTGATGGCGGTCACGCTGGATATAAACATCATGAAACGACAACTAGCGAATACTATGCAACTTTTATGTGCCATTTCAATGGAGAAGAGTTGGATTGAAGAAGGAAGTATCTTTTTTCCTCACGGGAAAGCATCTACACAGAAAGATGCTCTGACAGAAAAAAATACGATTTTGAGCACCAAGAGGACTCAGAAGAACAAGAATAACAAAAGATAAGATGAAAAAATAGAATAATAGAGGTAACGCCCAGAGAACTAAGAAGAGTGATTCTTTTGAGAGGGGTTTTTCCTTTTAAGTGTGGTGCTTTCACGACACTTGGGGTCTCTCTGGAACGAATACAGGGAGAAAATGCGCGTTATATGAAATAAATCGTGATACACGTATTAGAAACACAGTTTTATGTTTGTGACATATACGTCCATACGACAAGCCACTGTACTGTGTACAACAGAGAAATTCATTTACATCAGAATTCGTTGCCGGCAGTAGGCGTTGTGAGGAAAAGCTTGTATTCCATCCCATTCCATTCCAACATCAATTTCTCTATCGCAGTCTTGATGCAAAGTGTATATTGCTTCACTGTTTTCGGAATATTGGTCCTCGGAACCCTAAGACATTCGGGAAACAAAGACATAGCTTCCTGCAAAGCAAAATTCACCTGTGACATTATCACTCTCATTATCAATTATGAAGAATCGTTGGATCGCCTTGGCCGTTGTTCCCTATTATTCCCGTCTTAGAGGAACACAATTAGAAAGAAAAGTGTCAGAGTGCGCCTGCTGAGTAATTTGTAAGCGTATTCATCGTAAAGAGAAGGGAAAGAAGTTTAGGATTTAACTCTCGTCCACTACGTCAGTAGAGGCGAAACACAACCTTGTATAGGGGAAGAATGCGAAAGGAAATCGTTTGTTCTTTATAAAAAAAAGAACCATTCCGGCATTTGCCATAAGCAATTAGAGAATTATGGAAAACTTATATTTGATAGTTTTTGTATGTGCACGTTTGTGATGGATGGTCTGCGGCTCTTCAGCCGCTCACTTATGCAATAATAAAACACTTACAGCCCTGGTTGTGATGTTATTTTATTATATTGCAACCAGTGTCGCTGACTCAGTACACCATCTTTAGGTTTAACCGATGCTGAGATTGTGAATTCTAATCGTATACACCAGCCCATCAATGGCCAACATCTATTTCATTAGCTTTCTTTCCCAAATACGAGTCAAGTGTTTTGCCACTGCCTTAGCCAACTCGTCTGCTCCTTCACAGGTGAATAACGCTCTCTAAAAATTCTTAAAGGAATGTAATCTCCCAACAACCAGCTTTTAGGTCATCTGAGGTGCTAAACCTTATTCATTTGATTTATTGACCGATAAACGAATTAATTGTGTAGCATACTGGATATTTGATTACTACAGATACAAACGAAAGGGGAGAGTAGAAGGTGATGAAATAAGCAAATAATCCCACACACGTAAGTTCAGGAACCAATGGCTTTCTCGATGCGACGTTTCACGATGGAGCGCATGAGCAACTGATAGTAGATTTCCCGAGGATTCAGACTGCAGACATGCACGTGAGGACCAGCGCACCACAGCAAGTGCTCAACGTGGCCAGCGTTGACGTCTCCTCATCGACGCCCGTACACATTCCCAGGCGTCTTCTCAATTTGTTGACAACCATCCACAGTGCGTTTCCAGTTCTCATTGACACAGTCGGCTGGAACGCACCAAAACTTATATATTTCCCACACCGAAAAATTAGATTGGTTCAAGTCGGGAAACCTGCAAGTATTTGGTATAGGTGAGCAGGAGCGATACATTTTTGTCAAAACGCGGGAGGGACACTCCAAAAGAAATGCACACTATTTTTGTAAAAATACAGTTTTCATTCTGCAAAATGGTTCAAATGGCTCTCAGCACTATGGGACTTAACATCTGAGGTGATCAGTCCCCTAGAACTTAGAACTACTTAAACCTAATTAACCTAAGGACATCACACACATCCATGCCCGGGGCAGGATTCGAACCTGCAACCGTAGCAGTCGCACGGTTCCGGACTGAAGCGCCTACAACCGCTCGTCTACCGCGGCAGGCTCATTCTGCATGTGTGAAAGTTTTACAGTGCGTAGATTCATCATTTCCGCTTGTTTTTAACTTTGTTCAACCTGTTCCCGTGAGTGGCGCCGTCACAGCATGTCTTCAAAGATGACGGCTACACTTGAAGGTCGTCAGAAGCAACGTGCTATCATAGAATTACTGTGCTGTGAAAATGAGACAGTAGGAAACATCCGTAAGAGGTTGAAAAAGGTGTATGGAGGTGCTGCTGTCGGTACAGTCAGTCGGTGGGCAAGCAGGTTACGTGATGAAAGCAGGCACGGAATTATTGAGGATTTGTCCTCTCAGCGGCAGGCCTCGTACTGCACGCACTCCAGACAATGTGCAGGGTGTTAACGAATTGGTGACTGCTGACAGACACATCACAGTGAACGAATTGTCACGCTACGTTGGGATAGGGGAAGGAAGTATTTGCAGAATACTGAAAGCGTTGGCGTTAAAAAAGGTTTGTGCCAGGTGGGTTCCCAGGATGTTGACAGTGGCTCACAAAGAAACAAGAAAAACGGTATGCAGCGAAACACCCGCCTTACAGTCCTCACCTGGCTCCATGTGACTATCATCTCTTTGGGAAACCGAGAGACTCTCTTCGTGTAACAAGGTTTGAAGATGATGACTCCCTTGTGCACGCTGCCAAACAGTGGCTCCAACAGATTGGTCCAGAATTTTACAGTGCGGGTATAGTGGCGCTGGGTCCAAGATGGCGTAAGGCAGTTGAGAGGGCTGGAAATTATGTGGAGAAATGAAAATATTGCTCCTAAAGGATGTATCTACACACTGTAAAACTTTCAAACATGTAGAATAAAAGGTGGATTTAAAAAAAAAAATAATGTGCATTTCTTTTGGAGAGACCCTCGTAATTTACGCCTCACTTGAGGTGTTTCCAAACAAACATCGCTTTAGAATGGCTTCGCTCTAGCACTGTCATGACTAGAACTGTGGATCCGTAATACTGCGGAAACCATTGGTTTCCGAAGCTACGTTTATTAAGATTACTTGCTTGTTTCATTCATCTATTTGCCGCTTTCGCATTCAGTAATATAATACCACTTGATTACCACGGAGATTGACAGCTATGATATGTACACGGGAAGTTCTCCGAAGCCTTCTTAGAGTCAAGAATCGTGGCATCAACCGGTTTGTCTTCTGAACTAACAGAACGACAAGGAGGGAGACGTAAGAAACATTGAGTTGCGCCAACGTAGGAAGTGAAGCTATAGGTTTTTTACGGTTGCAGCGCAGTCGGGAGTCTCCCGCAGGGTTTCGCACCCCGCGTGTGACTGTACCGGCCTAGCAATCTGAGCTCGTCTTCGCCGTATCAGCAGCCGCGCCCGCGCCTGCGTGCCGCGCTACACACTCGGCCGGGGCGCTGCTTGCGCTGGGTAAACGCGCCCACGCGTCAGCCTGGGCTGGGACGGACCGACACGGCCGCCCAGTCGACAAACAGCGCCGCCTGTCGTTTGGCCGGACTAAGCTGTTGTCGGTTGTTTGTCTCTGCGCCACAGGCCGGCCTCCGTTCCGACACGGGCCGCTGCGACCGCCGCACTGCGTGACCAGATAACCGGTGCACGCCGCCTCGCGCCTTCCCGTATCCCCCACTGGTCCGGTCTCTACCGCCCACGTTGTTACAGCTGCCTTCTGACCGGAGACTGGTTCGATGCAGCTGTCCACGCTAATCATTTCTGCATAATTAATGCACCCTACATCCACTTTAACCTTCTACACTACTGGTCATTAAAATTGCTATACCGAGAAGAACTGCAGATGATAAACGGGTATTCATTGGACAAATATATTATACTAGAACTGACATGTGGTTACATTTTCACGCAATTTGGGTGCATGGATCCTGAGAAATCAGTACCAAGAACAACCACCTCTGGCCGTAATAACGGTGTTGATAAGCCTGGGCATTGAGTCAAACAGAGCTTGGATGGCGTGTACAGGTACAGCTGCCCATACAGCTTCAACACGATACCACAGTAGTGACTGGCGTATTGTGACGAGCCAGTTGCTCGGCCACTATTGACCGGACGTTTTCAATTGGTTAGTGATCTGGAGAATGTGCTGGCCAGGGCGGCAGTCTAACATTTTCTGTATCCAGAAAGGCCCGTACAGGACCTGCAACATGCAGTCGTGCATTATCCTGCTGAAATGTAGGGTTTAGCAGGAATATGATGAAGCCGCTCGCAGTACCAGCACGAGAAGCTCGTTTTGGTTAATGTTAGAAGGCCAGATCAGTCAATCATCCAGACTGTTGCCCCTGCAACTACTGGAAAGGCTGCTGCCCCTCATCAGGTACCATACATTTGTTTGGCCTCCGTTGTGATTGCATCTACGGTGCGGCTATCTGTATTGCTGAGGCACGCAAGCCTCCCCACCAACAGCAAGGTAAATGGTTCATGTGGGGCTTTTTTCGTTAGAACTAATAAATTAAACGGTGTTTACTACTGTTGCAATACTACCAATTATCTTTGGGTATTGCCGTTGTCAAAACATCTGACAATTCTTGGGGCTGTCGAAGTCGTTTTATAGTGTCGACATCAGTGAATTCGGTGTCAAAATCGTGTTTTTTCTTTCTATATACAAAATGCAAACTTTTTTAGGATCATTTCTAGAGAAATCGCAACGAAAATACACCGCAATTTAGCTTAAGTTTAATATAGAGATGATTAATACAGCTGATGAAAAACAGAGGTCGAAAACTGGAAAATGTAATGAGTTTGGCATTGTTAAGTTCACAGTCGACAATAGTCAAAATAGTGATCTGATTACGGAAGTACATCTGAAACCGAGATAGGAAAGGCGCGAGAAAGGCATAACACGAAGGTACAGGGACTGCGTTGCTTGTTTCGTTCAAACAAGCTAGATTTCAGAATGCTCCAACGTATCTTTATTGCTGGAAAGAACTGAAGAACTGCCGCTGCTGCTAACAGGGACAACACGAACAAAAGATTTTGTATATCCTTCATCGGAATTATGTTGCATCGAAAATGAGTTTTTAGTTATACTCTGTACCTCCCACACAACGTCAGCCACACAAGATCGAATCACAGCGATTCAGTAGCTCCGTTCGTGAAAGGGAAAAGGACATAAAATAAGAATCCTTTAATTAATGTGCTGAATAGCTGTAAACAAAGCGTGGTATGTTACAGGCCACGTAACTGCTGGAAGCCAAAATAAAATAGCCTCTATCATTTAATCAGCAAAAACCCATTGCATCCTAGCAAACACTGACCATAATAGTGCCAGCACAGGACTTCAAAACGTTCCTGATAAAAGCGGACAGCAATATTTTTACATTACGCTGATTTACTTTTGGTGGTGGAAGTGCGACACTGACAGCGCCTGTCTCGTCCACAACAGAGACGGAACCTTTAAAAACGTGTTTAGTTTCTTAAGTTATGAGAATGTGTGTGTTTATACTTTGAATATTACATTTCTTCGAGACATCGCAAATTTAGCCATTGTTGTCAAAGTACGTCGCAGCGAACTCGACATACCCACTGTCAGTTGAACGATGGCTGTGACTTTAATATCTGATACTGTGAGTAAACAATAGTGTTCGCCACATGTTGGAAGTGTCTGCATCATAGTAACGATCAAACCTAATAACAAATAAAAACGCTGTCAGCAGATGAAATAGGCATCTCTCTCTTCTGAGTACAGCCACTGCCCGCATCCATCGTTTCGATCGTTGTTTCGTTTCCTCAGAAGTGGGGGACATTCGTATTTTCTAGAGAGGCAAATCGTTCAGCACAATTTATTACATTTGTTCTGAAAAAGTCTACTTCTTATTCCCACAATTCGAGTTAGGTCGGAATCAACAGATTCCACCCGCGTTTTGCACGAAATATTTTCATAGTGAATTCTTTATTTAAAATTTACCCTTTCTTTCGGCCTTTCATACACCTTGTAACTGCCTACCGATCAAATCAGCATTCTGCGTCTTCTCGATGGTTTCGGCTTTGAAAAGGCATCCCTCATGTGAATAATCTCCGGCATAAGTATAGCAGAGTAGTATTGAGACATCCATTTATTGGCTGTTGGAAAGACGACTCCTTCATTGACTAGAAGGAATTCCGGTAACTCGTTGAAGAGAAAGAGTTCTTAGATCGGTATTCCAGTTTATCCATTTCATAGAATCACGCACGACACGACCACTTTAACGAGCCGTGCAAACAAAAACATTCCGCAGCTGAAGATGACGCATGACAGGTTATTACGTAACACTTAGCAAATTCAAAATATGTTTGCTACCTACGTGACAGGGGAAACTTTTAATCTTACTTCGCAAACTGACGGCAAGTAGGTTGCGTGCACATTCTCCGCCAAGTCGTTAGTTGTTCTAGTGTGATTGAAGGAATGTAAAATGGAAATTGCTAGGCACTCACGTCAGAGAATGAATTACAATCGTCTTCGTAGTAATTGCTGATCTCACAACTACAAAAAGACTAGACACAGCATTCACGAGGAACACGTGCGAATAATATGAGAACTGTTTGAAATAAATCAGACGCAAAAAGTTTCTTGTTACTGGCCTAGAATACAATCTATAGCACTTTCTGAATTCTCCATTGGTACCTTGCAGAACGAGATAATAATAACAATAAAGAAAAGCTTCTTAGACATTCTGCAACTATTGAATTTGTTCACCAACCGCTTTTTGGCTCCTTAATCGGTCGTAGGGTGACAACCGAATGTCGCGACCACATAATTACGTGCAGTTAGCAGATATTGTTGATACAGAATTCTTACAGAGGAAATCCTCACATTTATCTCGTGTGCGTTTGAAAGTAACCTTCAGTTATCCATATGTTAGAGAACCTGACTGCAGCAGTAGAATTAACTTCATTATTCGTACTTCAAAAATGATTTCCTTCGCATTTTTATACGAATCTTTTTTTTTCAACAGCCTTGTGTCTACATGAGTAATATATGTAGAACTCGTGCGTCGTCCTACCTGTTGTGGCGACATTCACTTGTCACATAGCCGAAAACCAGTATATGAATAACTAATTTATACTTGCAAGGTCAATATTTTTAATCCTCAGTTTTCAGCTGGGTATATGGAAGTGTGAGCTTTTATCGCTAGTTCCTCATATTGTTCCAGCAGATGGTGAACATAATGGATTACACTTCTGTATGAATCAACATTTCTGTAGTTAACCATTGCAATCTTGATGCTGGACTGTATATATTATGGTTTCTCGAAACTCTAAGAATAACTCTCTCCGTTATGTACTAAGCCTATGCCCAAGTTTCCCCCAGTAATCCAATCGAAGTGCATTTCTGTGACACTCCTGCTGCAATTGACGAACTATGAGGATCCTGCTGCTGCAAGCAAACCCCATGCCCCCCCCCCCCCTCATGCCCCCCGCTAGGTCGTCTGTCTGCTGTCTGTCTGTCTCTGTCTCTCTCTCTCTCTCTCTCGACATATGGTACATTTAGTTGCTTAAGACCGTTTGACTGACAGTGTCCCATTGGAAAACGGCGTTTTACGTCACGTCTGCTAGGAGGCTTAACTGGTTTACACTCTACAAGCATTGTTCTGTTAATCTTGGAACCAAGGAAAGGAACAAATAGTGTGTCAAAGCAGAGGCTGCAAGAGATTGTTGTTATCCTTAGGTATATTGCTTAGTTTGTGGTCCAGTGGTGGAAAGACTGTTTCAAATGAACAGTAAATTAGGAAACTCTGTAGTGTATCTCTCTTATGAGTAAACAATGCGCCGCGCGGGATTAGCCGAGCGGTCTCAGGCGCTGCAGTCATGGACTGTGCGGCTGGTCCCGGCGGAGGTTCGAGTCCTCCCTCGGGCATGTGTGTGTGTGTGTGTGTGTGTGTGTGTGTGTGTGTGTGTGTGTGTGTGTGTGTGTGTGTGTGTGTTTTTGTCCTTATGGTAATTTAGGTTAAGTAGTGTGTAAGCTTAGTAGTTAAGTCCCATAAGATTTCACACACATTTTTTTGAACTAAACAGTGCGCAGTGCAACCTTGAATACAATTCTGCGGCGTGGCTTTTCTCGATGAGCTAAGATCTGACCTCATCTCTTAAAGGTTCAAGATTGATGTTACGATTATTTGCTTTTTCGGCCCTTCAGCGTAGTTTCTAGACTTCATGCTTCATACATGACAAATATTAACATGTTACACCGCGAGTTCGATTCCATTTTAATCTGGCTCTGGTTCTCAGGTACCATATCTGAGAAAACACTGGAGGCTTCAAGACAGTATTAAGACTTGATAACGAGTGTCGCGAGGTTAGAAATCATTTGCTACCAACCAACCATTTAAAAAACGTAGATTTCTTGCGGACTGAAAAACTAGCAGTCTGCAAACAGTTTTTCAGTGCTGATTCACTTTTTTACTTTCACAATAGTCTTTTCTGAAGAAATGTCCCATATCTCCGAAGCGTTTGCGCTGATTGAGAACATGGAATCGGGATCTGCGAGAAATATGGTGGTTAAAGAAGCTGATTCTCAATAGTGAATGTACCGCCTTCTCGTGGAATTATGCAATCGTTAGCGAATCATTTTATTTACCGACGTGGCAGGTTAGGTACTCACATTCGGATCCGTGCAAGCTTTGTGCACATTACACGCGTTGTTTCTGTTTCGCACAAAAACCGCCGACATTACTACAGCATTAATTAGTTGACCTCCTTTCCCAGTGTGGTTCCCAGCGTCTATCTTGCGAGGACTGGTGTTATCATGATTTGATAAATTTGTTTAATTTTGTGGCTGGATTCCCTTTCTGCCGCCAAAGTTGTCAGCTAATATGAGAGAGGGAAGTCGTGTGCACCATTTGTCTATGAAACGGGAAAACATTGTTCTATGTGTTAACGTATGTAACTGTTTGTACATCGCGTTTTATGAGGTGGAGGGTGAGTAACAGTCCAGTATTTAGCTAAATCGGCTTGCACAACCGTCTAAAAACCACACCCAGACTGGTCTTTACGCTAGATCGTCGTTCATTCGCCTCGCCGCGCTTATTCAATCCGAGTCTGTCTCTATCTGCCGCTATCGACAGCTACCGCGCTAAGGACCACAGATTTTTTAAATGTTTTTGCGGAGGATCCCCGACGCAGTTAATTGTAAAACCGGTAAGTGAATATGCGATCCAAATAGAACCAAGCGTAGCTGGCAGCACATTAATACCCCATTGTTCTCCCATCTCATTCTCCGCTGTCCCGATGATGCGATTGCCTGTGAACTTCCATTCCTGTCCTGACATGAGGCTGTCATCATTCATGGTTTTTCTCTATAATATGTGGGTAGCAAAAAGAACCTCGGCCATAGTCTTTTGCAGATAATGGTTAAAAAAAGATAGCAACCCTTGTCGAGTACACCTTTTTGTTTCTAATGTTTCTCTGGGACGCTCACGTACCGTGTTTATACATCATTTCGAACATTGCTCTTATGACAGTCTTATATGCGGCCTCCTTTACTGAGAAATTACGCTTCCTTATGAGTGATCCAGTTCGCATTAATTTGTTTATAGGCCATGTTCGCTCCATTTTACATTTGCAAACGCTGCTTAGCATCACACATTCCCCATTTGGGTGAGAATGTGTGCTATTGCAAACAGTTCGGAATTCTGGACGAAATCTATCTATGGCAACCTAACAAATGTGTAAGTGCTCACAGAAAACCGAACGCAGCGTGTATCTTGAAGGACTTACCGAATACTCGACGAGTAATATGCATGATACACGATATGGTGTTGCCACTGAGGTTCACACAAAACTTACCGGTTCATTCTCCGTCACATCGAACATGTCAGCTTTATTTGAGAAATACTGTATCGCACTGTGGTTAAGATTCTAAGTTCTACAACTCCTAGGTTACCGGAATCAGAGACCCCTTCAATATTTCTACTGAAGGACTGAGGCGATGAAACAAACCTTTGGGTCGACTGTGCCACACGTCAGCAACCGGTATTGGAAAATGCTGCAAAAATTAAACCACAGTATCAGTACTCCAAGAAGTTTCTACCGAGCTATGTTTCGTAGTGGTTAAACACTGGTCTCACATGCGGGGTGACTGTATCACCTCCCCATCCTGAGAAAGTATCGAGCAACTACAATGAACCTTGCACACTCCAGGGAATGAACGATGTTCAAAGGTTTCAGTATATCCACTGTGGATGACGAACTACAACTCTGATTTAAATTGGCGTTTATCTGGTAATAAATATGCAACCAGTCCTTTTTTTACGGTTTATTCAACCACGAACATTTTTTCGAGCCACTGCAGGCTTGTAACACCTCCATCTGATGATGAGCCTGCAGTGGCTCGAAAACATGTTTGTGGTTGAATTAATCGCAATAACGCGACTGGTTGCATATTTTTTACCAGATATTCAAAGACTTCGGAGCAGTTTAGAACTTCATCCGGACCAGATTTCTTATCTGGAACCTTGCCTTTCGAAGGAAGTTTGAGTTATACAAGTATGACTCACGAGTTGTTCTCACAGAAGTGACTCGTGCATTGATAACTCAATGCGGTACGAGCACTTCCCACTACAGGTTCTAGTACTGGCAAGGCACACAGTTTTAATCTGCAAGATAGCTGTTTGTCATTCTTCCAGGCGGAGGTACAGAGCGGTTGGTTGGTGTTTTGGGGGCTTAGGGACTGAACAGCGAGCTCGGTAGACCCTTTGTCCAGAGTCTTCCCGATTTGGCGTTAGCGACGTCAGCCAGATATTTGATCGGACCACGTAAGTATGGAGGAATGGCAAAGTTGAAGCACTGAATAGACCAGAGTAGATGAAGGGCCTTCCAGCCTTCCCACCCGCATCCTATGCCCTGCCAGTCCGATTCATATACATCTACATTTATACTCCACAATCCACCCAACGGTGTGTGGCGGAGGGCACTTTACGTGCCACTGTCATTACCTCCCTTTCGTGTTCCAGTCGCCTATGGTTCGCGGGAAGAACGACTCCCGGAAAGCCTCCGTGCACACTCGAATCTCTCTGATTTTACATTCGTGATCTCCTCGGGAGGTATAAGTAGAGGGAAACAATATATTCGGTACCTCATCCAGAAACGCACCCTCTCGAAACCCAGACAGCAATGCAGAGCGCCTTTCTTCCAGAGTCTGCCAGTTGAGTTTGCTAAACATCTCCGTAACGCTATCACGCTTACCAAATAGTCCTGCGACGAAACAAGCCGCTCTTCTTTGGATCTTCTCTATCTCTTCCGTCAACCCGACCTGGTACGGATCCCACATTGATGAGCAATACTCAAGTATAAATCGAACAAGTGTTTTGTAAGATGGACTACATTTTCTAAGGACTCTCCCAATGAATCTCAACCTGGTACCCGCCTTACCAACAATTAACTTTATATGATCATTCCACTTCAAATAGTTCTGCACGCATACTCCCAGATATTTTGCAGAAGTAACTGCTACCAGTGTTTGTTCCGCTATCATATAATCGTACAATAAAGGATCCTTCTTTCTATGTATTCGCAATACATTACATTTGTCTATGTTAAGGGTCAGTTGCCACTCCCTGCACCAAGTGTCTATCCGCTGCAGATCTTCCTGCATTTCGCTGCAATTTTCTAATACTGCAACTTCTCTGTATACTGCACAATCATTATTATACTAAGGTGAGATACTGGCCGTTGCGGTGTTTAAGGAACCGTACAGACATTCCCTACAAAATTATCTAATAAATAAGAAACTTCCTGGTAGAATGAAACTGTGTGCCGGACCGAGACTCGAACTCAGGACCTTTCCCTTTCACGGGCAAGTGCTCTACCGACTGAGCTACACAAGTTTCTTGGGCAGCTCAGTTGGTAAAGCACTTGCCCGCGAGCTCGAGTCTCCGTCCGGCGCACAGTTTTAGTCTGCCACGAAGTTTCATATCAGCGCACACTCGCTGCAGAGTGAAAATCTCATTCTGGTATCTAATAAATAGCCGGAAAATCTAAATGAGGTACAGTCGAGTAGGGCTTTGAACTACGCTATTCCCGACGTGAGACCACTGTATTAATCAGAGGGCTAACGTGACCACCCGAGACGGAGCAGTGCTTCAGTGAGATGAGAGAGTAAAGCCTCTCTAGGCATTTTTCTTCAGTAGTGTTAACATCTATAGTTAAGTCCCATAGTCCTCAGAGCCATTTGCTAACGTAACATCTCTTCTTAGCGCCGGGTACGAAGTCAAATTTAAATTTGCTCTCTGCTGGCCTTGACTGCCTTGGCAACGAACATTCCTGCGATGTTCGAATACGATAATGATGTCTCATGGCGTAATGTTTCGAAACGACGTGAAATGAGACGAGCACGTAAGGTCAGTTACATGGAAGGCGGATGCAGGCTTCGGGGAGTTCTGGCGAAGTGTAGCTCACTTATACAGGAGATACGTCATAGAGAACTGCTTTGAGATCCAACCTGAGTGTTGATCGCGTTTTTCGGATCCCCATCAGGCCAGATCAAAAGATCGTCTCCATCCGGATATTTGTTACCAATAGTTACGATCAGTACGGGAGCGTTATATACAAGCTCCGCGATCTCAGGTGGGATTAGTTGAAGGTGGAAGCTAGGCAAGCAGCTAGATATACAGAGTTTTGAAAAAGGCTTATTATAGACCAATGTTTTGAACGTACTAAACTCATAAACGTTTCATTTACATATAGGATACCTATAGTGTGAAAGCAAGGTGCGATAAGCAATGAACATATAGGTAAGAAGCCCGTGAAGAAGGAGAGGAAAACGATTCATCAATATTCAGTGTTTGAGGAGAAGTGACATCAAAAAATGATTCAAATTGCTCTGAGCACTATGCGACTTAACTTATGAGGTCATCAGTCGCCTAGAACTTAGAACTATTTAAACCTAACCAACCGAAGGACGTCACACACATCCATGCCCGAGGCAGCATTCGAACCTGCGACCGTAGCGGTCGCGCAGTTTCAGACAGAAGCGCCTAGAACCGCTCGGCCACACTGGTCGGCGAGTGACATCAGTGATAAGTATCTACACATCGATGCACCAACACGTATAAATAAAGCTTAATAGTAAGTAATTAAAGCGGTTGTTCGAGATTCCCTATAATTCCATCCGACAAAACACTAAAATGTTTGTCGTGTTTGCACTGCCATAGTTCAGCAGCTCTAGTACACTCACTGTTCAGACAAAGTACAGACACAGGGTTCCTTCATCAGATTCCCCCCGGAAATTCTAGAACCAAGCAGCCGCGTCACGCACTTCTGAAACTGAAGAAGCTGTCGCATTCCATAAATGTATTTAAACAATCATCATCAAATTTCGATACTAATTTTCACCAAGAATGCGTTCATGGATTCAGTGCAGTGCGTTATCTCGAAACGGCTGAGGTACAAAGTTTTCTGTTAGGTTCCCTCTCTTTACTAAATAACAGTAAGTTTTACTTTTAGGCAGATGCAATATACTTCCCTGCGATACCTACTGCTTCTTGCATAGAAAATTAAATAACAAGAATATCCGATTATTTCACTGAGTACGCTTTATAATCGACTAGTGTTCAGCGTACTGCACTGTTTGGAGAGAAAAGCTAATTAGAAATTCTTTGGGACGGAGCAGTCTAAGAGAGGCACAGTTTCTGGGCAAGGTGTTTAACCTGTGTGAGAATATGTGCGCGCCGACTGGCGTAATTTAGTGGGATGCTGGACGAAGATCATAAAAACTGTTCAAGAATCGTTTCTGACACGCTGCTGAAAATAATTCCAGGGGTAGAGAGGATAGCAGTCTCCAGATAAAGTAAGTGTTCGTAACTGTGTGAAGAAATGGGGTGAAAGGCACTGGATGTGAATGTTACACCATATCCAGTACTCGTTAGCATGCGCGGGTAGGATAATTTGAGCACGATTTGTAATAGATCGTGAAGTCACTAGAAGGTGTCTAAGAGTTAGGAAGATTGATGCGAGTTTGAAACTATCATGCGACCTCTTAATTAACCAGACAGAAACCGATAAGAAATTTAGCGACGGACATTTGGAATAAGTCACGTCATTTAGGTAGTTAGGAGTAATGCTAAGAAGCGATGCTATCGGGACGAATGAGTAAAAAGTGTAGCACGTGAGCGAATGGAAGACATTCTTTATGCGAGTTCAGGGCAAGTACAGTGCATTTGTGAAGGAAATCTGAAGCATGACGTTAATGCGACCAGTTTTATAGAGCCTTTCTGCGGCGTTTAGAGTTCTTATCAAGTAAGCATGGCAGCAGACATCTAACGAGACGAGCTACTAGTATCAGCATAAGTGGATAAGAAGAAGAGATATTCTCGGTCAACTTAAATGGGGAATTTATGGAGGAAAGACTACCTTGTTTTCGCGAAACCCTTCTGGGTAAAATTAGATAACCTGTATTCGAAGGAGACTTTTCGACAGTTCTGCTACCACAGTACAGTATCTCTCACAGAACTTATCAGGATAACCCAAGATAGGTTAAGGCAGATTTGGAGGCATATAGACAGTAATTTTCCCTTTCTCAGTACACGAAATTAATAGGACAGAAAATCACTGACATTATTTTGGTACGGAGTGCCCTCCGCCACGCACTGTACAGAGGTTCGTATATATGCACTTACGAATGTAGAATATCAAAATTAGATGGATCAAAACTGAGATTTAATGAAAAATGCGAAATAGAACGCTATGTACACGTGCGTATGTAGTATTTCTGTAATTTGTCTGACGTGCCCTACAAGTCGTGCTAAATAGAGTAAGGACGAATGAATGAATAAATAAATAAATAAATAAATAAAATAGAGGCTGACGTGAAACTCTACAACAACGGACTAGGTGTCTCGTTCAATTTCCTGGAGGGTATGACCAAGGATGACGCACAGACGGAGTATGTACAGATTAAAATCAGTGTGCCTACTGGGACGCAGTAACGTGACATTAACGTTAGGAGCAAGACACTTCACCGAGTACGAACGATAACAGTAAATAATACGTCATGGACTTTATGTACAAAGGCTGCAAAGACTAGCCAAGTCACGGTTAGGCTGGAAGGGAAACGGCGTCTCACTTTTATGTAGTTTACATATTAAACAGCATTCGGCGAAGCTTTTCACGCTATCTGCTTGCTAGAAATGCTAGACGTTGGGAATGGTGTGCGTGACCAAGCGCTGCCACAAACTGAACTGGAACCCTGACAACCCTGGATGTGGATGTATTTAGAAATTCTTGCCCCCTATTAACAATCTAATAGTACTTTTTACAAGTATTTGTTTGATCTTCTAATCCGTGGGGCTAGGATGCGACACAAAAAAAAAATCTAATGTGGAAACATGTTATGTGTACAAACTGCCTGAGACGAAAAAGGTTTTCTCACAACACCATTCTTTCTCGCTGAAGATACATTCATACGCCATAATTATTTCAGCATTAATGGACAGAGAGATTTGTCACCTTCAATTAAAAAATACTTAGGAAGATGAGACAAACACACGGAAGCCTGACAACAATGTTGTGATTACTCGCAAGCTGAAGGGCCTATGACGACATCAAATACGAATATAACTTCTCACTCTTCCTGCCCCAGATTGATAAATATCTTCCACTGTTTTTTTTACCTCTAGTTTTGTCAATAACAAGTTCTGTTGTGACATTTCAGATTTCGTTGCATTTCTTTAAGAATACAACGTACGCAATCTCTCTCTTTGCTTTGCTGCGACAGGCTTTCGATTTAATGTTCGCGAAACTAGGAAGGCTTGCACGTATTCCACTAAACCGTTCGATCAGTTTGCTGTTTCTTGCATATCGCTCAACACAGTGGTCCGCTGAAGATTGCCTCACAACTACGTTTGCTTGTACAAGCGTCCATATTGTCGGCATACATACCCGCGTAAGTGCATGTGGTACGCTTGCACAAGCTTGCGTAAGTGAAAATCGATCGAGCTTCGGGCGGCTTTTAAGAGTCGTACTGCTTGCGCAAAATTACCTTATAGACGGTTCCTTGCACAAAATGCTTGATTATTCGCCGTTGTCAATCTCTCAATTATTAGTGTCGTTACCTTTACAAAAGCTGATACTAGTCGAATAGAGGGAGTCGAGGAAACAGATTGGTTGTTGATATATGTATCAGTTTCCTTCTAGCCGTCGCTGAAGAGATACAACAGGTTATTGTCTTTCCTCGTAGCGGCGAGTAACAGCGACAACGAGCAAGACGCCTATGTCTCAGTGGCCGGCAGGGAAGTGCGAGTTACATAGACGTCCGCAGCTGACACGTACGAGACACGGAGCTGTACTGGTAAGCAACGCCGCAAAGCGTTATTTTAAAGTTGCACAAATCCCGTTTAGCACTCGCTCGTATGTTCGTGACCATATAGCAAACGTTCTTGAATGAGAAAAGGAAAATTATGGTTTATGCCTCGTCAACGCCCAAGCCAATAGACTGGCAACAAGATCGGATTGGGGAAATATGACAAGGAAAACCGGTCCATTCAGCATTTGCTTTAGGCGATTTAGGGAAAACACAGAAAACCCCAGTGTGTATGGTTGGTCTGAGAGTTGAATACCGGTTCTGCCGAATGCGAAAAGCGTCTTAGCCACTGTGCAGCATTGTTCGGCTGAACTTAGTTGGCCAACTGACAATATGGTTTATTACTTCCCCACAACATCCCAGCTCTGGTCGCTGAAGTAACGCAGCAGTCGAATCGAGAAGGGTGATTTGAACACCGCAGTCCTTAACGAGAAATATCGAAGGGGGCAATAACTTTTTTGGTGTCACAATCAATCGGTTTGCAAAAACTTTTATTGTACAAAGATTAACTATAGTGCGATGTAACATTTGTAGGACAAAACTGACAATTATTCGATGTGATTAATAATGCGTCGTTAATAGTGTCGTGAGAGTCTCGTTGGTAACATCAGTTCACTTGTCATTGGTAACGTATTAGAGTGAAATAGAACTGTTTATTTTACACGTCTAGTTCCGCAGGACCAAATTGAGGAGCGAACCTCCAAGGTCATGGAACGTGTCAGTTCAAGAAATTACAATATAAAATTAATAACAGGTAAAGCAAAGCTTTTATGACCCCCCCCCCCCCAAAAAAAAAAACAAAATAAGACAATCCATAAGTTTGTGTAAGCGCAATCAACAATATAACACAGGAATCAGCTTGATTTTTCAAGGAACTCCTTGACAGAATAAGGGCGATCCATGAGGAAACTCTTCAGCTTCGATTTGAAAGCGCGTGGATTACTGCTAAGATTTTTGAGTTCTTGTGTTAGCTTCATAAAAATGTCTGCAGCAGCATACTGCACACCTTTTTGTACAAGAGTCAAGGAAGTGCGATCCAAATGCAGATTGGATTTCTGCCTAGTATTAACTGAGTTGAAGCTGCTTATTCTTGGGAATAAGCTGATATAAGTAACGAGGAACTACATATATATATTGAGAGGCCAATGTCAGAATACCCAGACTAATACCGGAATCGCCCGTTTCCGAGACAAAAATATTCTTTGAGACTGGGAAGAGTTAACCCAAAATATAATACCATACGTCATAAGCGAAAGACAACTTTTCGTGTCGAACTAACACTTCTGATACCGTTCGAATAGTAAAAATGGCAGCATTAACTCTGAATGAGATCTTGAGCGTGGGCTTTCCACGACAGTTCAATAGCTATCTGAACACCAAGAAATTTGAACCATTCAGTTTCACTAATCATATGCCCGTTGTCAGAGGTGTTTTAGTGAGGACGTTCTATGAAATTTTTGACATTGTATTTTTGCATTATCGTTTTTATAACATGTTTGTGAAGCATATTACACAGCGCAATATGGGCCTATCGCCTTAATCAAACATGGACCTGAAATTGGATTTCCTGCGCGCACTAACACTAATATTTCAGCAGCGCAGAAAATTGTCCTAAGCATACCAGAAGCACGCCTTTGGACATGTTAAGCTGTCAGTTTCCCTTGTCCAAAATTACCAACTGTTTTGCAGTATTCAGCAATCACAGCCGATTACATGAGCAATCCTGAACATCTGGAGAGCAGTTTAAGAATCACCTTAATTTGATGTTGAGAAAAAAAGGTTTCTTTATCTTAACAGATTTCATGCTCTTCTCATACGATTCGGCGCTTAACAGTAGTGCGATGAACATATAAAATCAATAGAGACCTGAGAAATTTGTTCCTTCAGTGACTGACAAATATGTCGTGACAGGAGCGCGGCAACTCGTTTAATTCGATTCTGACTGACGTGGGTCGTATGTCATGAAGAGTTTGGGTCGTAAACGCGTGCAGTCTTTTTGCTGCCGTGGTGTCTTCGTTTAACCCCAGACACTGAAGCGAAATTGGATGGTTCAACTTCCCTTTCTGACTGGATCTCTTGCTGTCACCACAGTACTTTCCTTCTGCGCAAAACAGAGATTCACATTTTAAGAACTTATTCATCGGAAAACTTTATTTTTCGATTTAAATTGGCTCCTGAAATACTGACATTTTTTATGACGCGAATAGTAACATATACTAACAGCCTGACTGGCAATGGCAACTGTGACCTCACACCCTTGGCGTACCTGCTTTAAGGTGAAGCGCTTTTAAAACTTAACTGCGTCAACTTTTCCTCAGCGTTTCTCAAGCAACGACTTTAAAACTGTATCCGCTATGTGTAAAAATGCTGTAGACGTTGACTAAGGTATTAGTAAATCACAACTGCATGGAGCAAGAGCAATGGTTGAACGACGCGCCAGAGTATGAAACGGAACGATGACTTATGTTAGGTAGTGTACGTCAGTCCACATAGGTTAGTGGGATAATGCAAATTATGAAAAAATAATCTTTACAGTTTATGCCTGAATGCTGCATTATCGTGTGGAATTCGTAACATATTGGAAAAAAGATGAAACTGCACGTGGTCAAAGGACGTCAATGCGAATGACAGGAGGTATGTTTCAGACGTGGGATTGTTACAGACATGCTGACATATGTGACCAAGAAGTTCTATATTACAACAGAAAACTACTCTATCGCACACCGACCAGGTGCAGACAAAGAGCCCTCTTCCCGTGTAAATAAACATAACGTGCAAAGTCATTTGAACTGTCTTATTTACTTTTATTTCGGGCAACAGCGAAATTCATTAGTGATAAACCTGCTCCTGTGGCGTAGCAAATCACTAGCTGTCACACTAGAAATGGTAAGGTTTTCTATACGATAACTTTTCAATTGCCGACAATCTTAGTGCGTGAGAAAAGCAGGAACTTGCCGCTCTTCAAATTCTGGTGACTGGAAAGAGGAGGAAGCAGACCACCTCCAATAGAATCAACTTTGGGATTTTGACGCGCCATCACCAACGTAGCCACTGTCGATGTCTCAGGTGGTACATCGCTCAGGGAAGCACTATGCTGACAAAGCTCTCAGATTGATGACCGCTTTTGTTAAACAGATGCGCTCCACAAGCCTGAGCTCCCAAAATAGCTGTCAGCAGACAAAATGTTTCGGAACAGCTCGGTTGTAAACAAAGCACGTTAAGTAAACAGCAGCTGCGCGAGTCCCTAGCGCCTTACTAACGGCCCCACTCCCCCACCCAGGACTACTTAATGCAGCCCTAACAAGTGCCACTTTGTTTACATAGCCCCTCGGAAGTTTTGCCGCCCTCGCGTAAAATGTTTCTGGCGCTGTTTAACTCTGCGTCCGGTATTCAAATAAGTTTTATAATGCCACAAGTCCCTAAAAACGTCTTCAATGAACTTAAATTTCGAGAACGACACCTCACGCTTGTCCGGAATTTAACGCAAATAAAACACCAACGATTATTCAAGCAAGTGCAGAAAACAAAACCAAACACGTGCGCCTTTCTCATCAAACTGAATGTATAAAGACATGTCTGATTCAGAACAGGAAAAGCGTTGATTCACTGTGGAAATTCGATTCTTGTCGTGTATATGGCACAATATTGAGATATACACTGAAAACGTTTGCGACATTGCCACAGCTCGCGAGGAAAACGACTAATATTCGGGTCATATCATAATGTTGACTGGCAGAAGTAACGCTGTGAGGACGGGGCGTGAGTCGTGCTTAGGTAGCTCAGTTGGTAGAGCACTTGCCCGCGAAAGGCAAAGGTCCCGAGTTTGAGTCTCGGTCCGGCACAGTTTTAATCTGCCAGGAAGTTTCAACTTTCAGTAACTTAAGGTAAGAATTCTCCCTCAAAATAACAAGCTCCTGTCCGATCAGCACCCATTTCGGGTTGTCTTCCAATTAATCAGTTAGGTAGACAGATGTTATCTTTAACTGAATGCTGGCAACGCATTCTCCCAATTCAGCGCTATGAATTTTGTTCTGGCATTTAACGTAAGAAACGTTGACAAGGTTTTTTATGCGAATAAATAAAATATATTTGCTGATCGAAAACGCATTTGAAATCTTACGTTCTGCTACAAAAATGATCAGGTAATTCATTCGGAAGGAGCACGTGCCGCGTCCTATACACTCTCTAGTAAGGCATGCAATTGTTCAAACGTTGTCGACTCCCACTAGCTGTTTATTAGTATAGGAAGGATCATAGAACAGAAGTAAACTACTTTGTTAAAACACTGACACAGCAACTTCAAACGCAGGAATACGTGGGGTTGTTATGAAAAAAACACGCACTCGAAATTGCCGCAACACTTATTTCAATGGAACTTTAAGAAATCTGGTTTGATACTGGATCTCCCCCCCACCTGCACCTCCCCCACCGCCCTTCTGCCCCTGAAATCTTCCTTGTAGTGAGAGAATGATCTTCAGCGTAGCCCGAGGTTAGGTGAGACTTCGGTTGTGAGGTGGCGGAGCCAGAAGATGAGAATGCAAAACAAAGATTGTGTGAATGCTGCCGCCTCTGCGTTCGCGCCGTATTTAACGACATTCCCTTACAAATGTTACAGCTGCGAGATGAATTCACAAAAACTGTGTTACATGTTAAACCTGTGATGAGTATTTTTTGTGTTTATGATATACGTGAATCGAGAACTTAGCGAGGAAGAGGTACTGCGGTTAACAGAAATCATAGAGGCGTTGGACATACCTTAAAAGGGTTGTACGCGGGAAAACACTGTACATTTTACAAAGCTCGCAAAAACCGTGCCACAACAGAAACAGGCAGCACTCTTATACGACATAGACACCTTGTTTACGCCCTCTAATGTGAAAAGGTCGACAGAAAAGTGCTATCTTGGCGCGAACCGGCCGTCGGTTTACGAGCGAGGCGAGGTGCCAGGTTAGTAAACATTGCGCGGCGCGCACGTGACAGTTTGACAGGCAGGCAGCGCTGCTACGTACCACCACTTGGAGCCGCGACCGCGGCCTCCGCCTCCCTTGCGGTGTCGCTGCCGCCTCTCGGTGCCTCCCCGGTGGTTGTTGTTGTTGCTGCCGTTGGCGTGGCTGTTGTTGTGGTGGCCGCTGTTCCCGTTGCGCGGTCTCCGGTTCGCGCCTCCTCGCCGGTGGCCCCGCAGACCTGCGGGGGCGGCGGTAGTAGCGGTGGCGGTGGGTGTCGTGGGCGACGCGGGGGCGGACGGCGTCGACAGCGCGGACGTGGACTGCGCGTCGGCGGCTGCGGCGGCGGCCAGCAGGCACAGCAGCGACAGTGGCAGCGGCAGCAGCAGCAGCCGGCTCCACCTCATGGCGGCTCAGTGTTCGCATAGCCCGCCACCATTCATCTGAGCCGCTGCGCGCCCTAGGTAGCGCGCCGCCCGCCCAGGTAGGCGCAGCAGCAGCCGCCGCTACCGGCCGCTGGAGGGGGTCGAGGGGAGGGGAGGGGAGGCCGCTCCCGGCCGGCAGCTGCGGGGGCGTGGCCGGCCGCCGGCCGCTCGGCCGCCGCGTGCGCTCCCGCGCCTGCTGGGCGGGCCGGCCGCGGCCAATCGTGGCCGCCCGGCCCCCACTCCGCGCCGTCGGTTCCGCCCCTTTGCCGTCGCGGCGGCGGCGGCAGCCCGGTGGACCACCGGGGGAAACATTCCCAGCGTCTGTTAAGCTGATTCTTTCCATTGTACCTTACAAGAAAAGATAAAGCGATTCGCAAACCAGCGCTGCTTTGTGATTTCGCACGTCAGCCTAATGGGAACAAAACTAAATTTGTTCCTCACAGTCGTTTTCCTAATCATTCCCGCGCCAAAAACATACAGACCAGTTTACTTAGCAACGCTACCAATTTAAATGATCTCCTCCATTGTTGCTCACAACAGGTCATAATGGATTTGTATCTAAAATAACTTTTCCTGGTACCAATCACGATTTTCTTTTTATTCGTATTTTGAACTTTGCGTTTCAGAAATAGGTTCCTCACTGAAGTTGGTTTTTTGTGTGGTATCTCATTTATTCGTAATGTTTTTGACGTGTGGCGAGGGTAGTTTTTCTTAACGAATAGTATTATTAAAAGTGGCTGGCTGCTGTTTTCACTTTCTAAGAATCAACCTGTACCAATAATGAGAGCTGATGAAGAGAAATCACGAATGTCATGGAAAAGTATCAGTTTTTCGGCAGTTCTGAATCTAAAGTCTAAAGATGTTACTCGTACGATCTGTTTTTTTATTTTTATTTTATTCATTGGTTGATGAAAACCAGCAATTGTAAAAACAATGGGTTTATTCACGAAACAATTTTTTCTGCTATCAGTCACAATTCTCTTATTTCTTACAGTGTATTTTGCTATAGGGCACGATCAACGCAAGGAACTCTCGCAACAATGAAAAACAGCCGACTTCTTTCGGGAAATAATTTTTATATTCATGTCTTGTGTGCTATGCCATTTATTCATGATGATTTCGAAGTGTGAGTTGCTGCTTTGTTGTGTTCTTTACACTGTGATATATAACAACACGTGCAATTTTTAACTAATGATGTGACTCTGTATACAGAATAAAGGAATGATTTTTATGTACCGAATTAAAAACTGCGTCAGTCTTTTAGGTATTAGCTACAGTAAAGACAGCAGAACAATGCAGCAACTCACGCGTCGAAATCGTCACAGATTTGACAGTGGAAGTTACCTCCCAAAACGCGTAGGCTGTTTTTCGTTGTCTGCGAGAGTTCCTTGCAGTAGCCGGCTAGTGTGGCCAAGCGGTTGCGCTACAGTCTGGAACCATGCCTCGGGCATGGATGTGTGTGTTGTCCTTAGGTTAGTTAGGTTTAAGTAGTTCTAAGTTCTAGGGGAGTGATGACCTTCGAAGTTAAGTACCATAGTGCTCAGAGCCATTTGAACCATTTTTTTGCTTGCAGTAGCGGTGCCGTATAGCAAAAATCGATCTAACAAAAAAGATAATCGTGACTGGTAGCAGAAAAAATTATTTGGTAAGAAATTTTCGATGGTCCTGAGCCACAATCATAGAGTATTTTTTGAAAGAATAAATCGCCACTTGACTGTAAATTACTGTATTTTTCTTCTGTGCCACCTAGATTTCAGCTTTTACACCATTATCGAGCACAAGTCAGCTGACCTTACCAGATGTGACGTGTTAATGGTCTAAGTATTTTTAGCATTGTATTGGACAACGGCGTAAAAGCCGAAATCTACGTGGTACAGAAGAAAAATACAGTAATATGTAGCCAAGAGGCTATTTATTGTTTTTATTTTCATAAATAAATCCATTGCTTGTACTGTCGCAGCCTTTCACCGACCATTTCTAATGGTTAAAACAAAAACAATTCGTAAATGTAACAACTGTCGACTTCCACAGTCTCAGAATTGCCGCAAACTGACACTTTTCGGAATATTCGTGATTTCTCGCCATCAAATCAGGTTAATTCTAAGGAAGTAAAAGCAGCAGACTTTTAATAATGTATATCGCTAAGAAATACTACTGTCATTTCCGGTTTTGAACCGACGAGTCCATCATCATACGCTGGTGGCGTTAAAAATTACATTTTTATGCTCTAAAAGTGTTGTCGGCTCTTATTCGTCGTAGCCAGGTCCTGCGGAGGTAGTGCCCTTCAGCAAACAACGATGTAAGAAAAAGACTGCTTACTATAACTGGGCCCGAGAATGAATTAAAACGACGTGAAGGAACTTCACCAAGCAAGACTTGAGCTAGTTTTGCGTTGCTCTAGTAAAAAAGTTTGTGTGATTTTATATAACTTTTGGGTGCTTTTGAAGGACATCACTGCCCGTGATGTCTTCTGCAGCACAACTGGTATATCAATAACGTTTCTCATCTGCAATTTTATTGTTAGTGGCGCACTTTTCTACGTAGCTAAACCCATGAAAAGTATTTGCAAGACTCATTCCATAAAAACGTACATTACTTTTAACTGTTCCGCGGTCCGCAGCTCGTGGGCTAGTGGCTAGCATTGCTGCCTCTGGATCACGGGGTCCCGGGTTCGATTCTCATTTCATAATCATCATCATTCGTAACAGTGGCTAGATTGGACTGCGTAGAAAACTGGAGAGTCCAAAAACTGGAACTTTGTACGGGCGCTGATGACGGCGCAGTTGAGCGCCACAGGAACCAAATACCAACGCCATCATCAACTCTTCTGCCACTGTGTCTCGTAAACGGTGAAACAGTGCGCATTACGAATACAATATAGAACTTTGGCAACACGGAAGCTACAACTTCTACCAGCGAAATTTCACATGAGAAACTGTAATAGAGTGTCAGTTCTTCTGCTGGAGGCAGGCATCGATATGAGTAATAAGCGCTGTTTACTAAATTAGAAGGAAGCCCTTTGGTGATGATGAAATATCACCGAAACTTGTATAGGTGAAAAAAATAAAACTAGAAATAATTTACTCAGGGCCAAAATTCTAGAAATATATTTAAGATATTACGCTGTTGATCAGCGAAATTTGAAAATAACAGTGAAATATAGAGATAAATGGAATAAGTTGAAATAATAAAATTACACTCAAATAAAATGTACAGATAAATCTTCCCCAGTTCTCAAATTGAATCTAAGATTCAAACTTCAGTTCTGTGCATCTCGCAGTAAAACAGGGTAACATCACACAGTCTTCAATTCCTTTGTGACGTACTATAATTTCTGTCCGAAACTGGACGTGTTTTGAGTCTTGACACCTCGTCCCGTATTGGTGTTTTCCGACACACAGTGCGAGTGAATATTATGAATCAAATACAGCGTATTGCGTAACAGCTGAATCTGCCTATGGTAACAAGAGATCGATAGAAACTGCAATTACGCACACTATTAAAGGAAATAACTGCTTTTTGGAACAACAGTTAAATACATGTGGCCAAGATATTTTGCTGCGAAATATTTCTGTTAGGAGGCACAAGACACTGCAGTATGACAAAAATATAAAACTCAAGCAATCTGAGAAATGCTTGACGCTTCAATTATTTGCATGCGTGACTGGTACCCAGGGATCGCGGTTTGTTAGAGCGTATCGCAGGTCCACAACTACAGTTACATCACACTGAAACATGCGTTGTGTTGTACCCAACCCCACACATGTCTTGTCTTTTGATGATTTTATGTAAGATATGACCCGTATCCCCGTATGATGTGGATCAATCATTAACTTGCTTTCATGTAGGGCCTAAGCATGTTCCATGCTTTTGCGAATGTTTTGAAAATAGTTCAATAAAAGCGGCCAATAACGTCCGCATGCCCAAGGCTCGCCTTTGCCAAGGGCTTACCACGAATTGTATTTGTGATTCGGTCCTCAGTGATCTGCCTCACCAACTCAATGTCGGAGTGATTTTGATAGCTCTAATTGCAAGCAATGATATTTATAATGACAATATAAAGAAACAACCGTTACTACTTTCTGAAATCGCTGTAAGCCTTGGTACAAACTGACACACACACACACACACACACACACACACACACACACACACACACACAAACACACACCAAATCGTTCTGCACATTTCCCGTTTTCCCGCGATCCTTTTTGTAGTCACATATCAAGCGCTTACCTTGATGTCAATTAGCTGGTATCTTCGCCTTCTTCTGGTCATCTTCCCAGTTACCGCGCCTTCTAGTGCATCCTTTATGTTGCAGTCTCTTTTCACTCAGCATCCTAACCAACTTTTTGTTCTCCCTTTAATATTGTTTCCACATTGTTTCTCATTCACCCTGTGTATCACAAACTCGTTGCCTGTTTTATCTGGGCGTTTCACACTCACCATTTTTTTCCAGATCCACGTCTCAACAGCCTATTAGCGTTTCTCCTCTCTCCACCGCAGTGTCTATGTTTCAGCACCATATAGGGCAACACCCTCTTCATATTAAATCACTATTTTTTCTTAATTTTTTACTTAATGTACCGCACAACATTTTCCTCCTACGATGTTTATTTTGCAATACTTACCCTTGTTTTTATTTCTTAATTACATACCATATTATTTTACTCGTTGTTTTGCATCATAGCTACCTGAAGTTCAACATCTACATCGATACTCCGCAAGCGTCCGTACGGTGCGTGGCGGAGGGTATGCTGGACCATTAGTGCCATATCCTTTCCTGTTCAACTCGATAACAGAGCGAGGGATAAACGACTATTTTTTCTCTCCGTGTGTGTCCTAACTTCTCGTATCTTATCTCCGTGGTCCCTACGCGGACTGTACCTTGGCGGCAGAAGAATCGTTCGGCAGTCAGCTTCAAATGCCGGTCCTCCAAATTTTCTCAATAGCGTTTCTCGAAAATAATGTCGGCTTCCCACCAGAGTTTCCCATTTGAGCTACAGAAGCACCTCCGTAACACTTACGTGTAATTCGAACGTACTGGTGATAAAACTGGCAGCCCGCTTCTGAACTGCTTCAATCCGACATGGTATGGATTCCAAACACTCCAGAAGTACTCAAGAATAGGTCGCACCAGCATGCTATATGCCAGGTGAGCCACTATTTCCTAAAATTCTTCCTATAACCGAAGTCGACTATTCGCCTTTGCTACCATAGTTCTCACAAGCTCGTTCCATTTCATATCGCTTTGCAACGTTACGCCCAGATAAGTAAAAGACTTGACTGCGTCAAGCAGAATACTACTAATGCTGTATGTGAACATTACGGGTTTGTTTTTCCTACTCGTCCGCATTAACTTAAATTTTTTCTCGTTACATCTAGCCGCCATTCGCCACACAAACTAGAAATTTTGTCTAACTTGTCTTGTATCTTCCTACAGTCACTCAGCTTCGACACCTTACCGTACACTACAGCATTATCAGCAAACAACGGCAGATTGCTGCCCACCCTATCCGCCAAATCATCTATGTATGTAAAGAACAACAACGGTCTTATCACACTTCCCTGGTTCACTCCTGGCGATAATCTTGTCCCCGATGAACACTCTCCGTCGAAGACAACCTACTGCGTTCTATTACTTAAGAAGTCTTCGAGCCACTCACATATCGGTGAATTTATTCTATATGCTCGTACCTTTTTTAACAGCCTGTACTGGGGTATCGTGTCGAATGCTTTTCGGAAATCTAGATACATTGTATCCTCTGTTGCCTTTAGTCCATAGTTCGCATGGAAGCTGAGTTTCGTACGAGCGATACTTTCTGAAACCATACTAATTCGTGGATATAAGCTTCTCAGTCTCAATGAAATTGTCATATTTGAACTGAGAATATGAGTAAGGATTTGGCAGCAAACCGAGGTTAGGGATATTGGTCCGTAAGTTTAAGGGTCCGTTTTTTTTATCCTTCTTATATGCTGGAGTCACCTGCCCTTTTTTTTTCTTTCAGTCGCTTGGGAATTCGTGCTGGGACAGAGATCCACGATAAATGTGCGCTAGACAAGGAGCTAATGCTGTAGAATACTCTTTTTAAAACTGAACTGGGATTCCATTCTGACTTGGTGATTTATTTGCTTTCAAATCTTCTAGTTGTTTCTCTGTGCCAGGGTTGTCGTCCATACGGGAGTCTGTCGAATGGTCAAATGGCAGTATCCAGAATGAGATTTTCACTCTGCAGTGGAGTGTGCGCTGATATTAAACTTCCTGGCTGATTAAAACTGTGTGCCGGACCGAGACTCGAACACTCTTCGCAGCGGAAGTAAAGCTGTGAGGACGGGGCGTGAGGCGTACTTAGCTAGCTCGCATGGTAGAGCACTTGCTCGCGAAAGGCAAAGGTCCCGAGTTCGAGTATCGGTCCGGCACACGGTTTTAATCTGCCAGGAAGTTTCAAATGGCGGTATGTTTATACGATTATACTGTGCGAACGATTTCTTAAACGTGAAAATTAAAACTTCGTATTTCGTTTTGCTGTCTTCAACTACCATATCAGACTGGTCAAAAAGGGACTGAATGGAAGCCTTAGTTAGATCCGCTTAGCGATACTACATAGGACCAGAATTTTCTCGAGTTCCCTCCCGGATCATTTTCTAATGTGTGACTGTGGTAGTTGTATACTTCGCGTATAGTTCTTTTCACGGACGCACGAATCTCTATAAACCTTTGTTTGTCGTCATTTGCACGTTCTCTTTTGAACCAATAGTGCAACAGCCTTTGTTTCTTCAGTATCTTCTGAATTTTGTTATTAAGCTCCATCCTTTATCCACTTACTAGACACATAATTTTCTAGATCACGATTTACCACTTCACAAGTTTCACTTTTGTCTGTCTTGCTTGTCTTGTGAAAAAACTGTCTTAGCCCTTTTCACATTTATATTCATTCCTCACTTCTCACATCTGGCATTCAGTTCCTTTAACATAACGTTAGTTGCCTTTTTATTTTCGCTTAACTAATACCATATAATCAGCAAATCTTCTACATTTCATTATCTTTACTCTTAGCGTATTGTCACAGCCTCTTTTGTTTTAAGCAAAATCATGTACATAAGAGTTTAAACAGCGTAAGCGAAAGGAAACAGTTTTGTCTGGCACCTCTCCCAATCTTAATTCCGTCCGTCATCTCACATCGTTGCCATAAACGATTTAAAACAGTTCCAATCCCCTGTTTCTGACCAAATTTTTCAGACCATATTCCTTAGTTATTGGGCAATTACCGGAATCTGAATAAGTCATCAATGATTGATCGAGATGTTGCAGTGGTTAGTACAGTGGACTCGCATTCGGGAAAATGGCGGTTCATATCACAGTCCGACCTTCCAAATGTAGGTTTTCCGTGGTTTAGAGAAATAGCTTAAGTGAATGCCAGGATGTTTTCTTCGAGATGGTACAGCCGACTTCCTTCCTCATCCTTCCCTTAACCGTGTTTGCGCTTCGTCAGTAATGAATTCGTCGTTGAGAGAACGTTAAAACCCGATCCTGTTCCTTTTCCTTTCTTGTTTGGTTGAAAAGAACAAAATTCTACAAAAGCACACGCTGCCCTTAGAAGTACGGAAGAGCGATTGTAGCGTTTGTCATTAGACACATACTGCCGGTTTGTGTGGTGTATGTGGAGTAAGGTTTCGTATTGGGCCACTTTCTATGGATATGAATCGATGAAATCGACCAGAAATCCCACTGTACTCTATACATGCAAGACGGACAAGAAGAGTTAATGAAACACGCCAATTTAACACTGTAGTGTTTGTCTCCCGCAGTCTCGACGTAACGTAGTAACCTTTTCTGAGATTCTTTTCTTCCTTTTGCACAGTGCTGGATTTCCAGCTTGATGTCGTTTAGTCTGTTCTACTGAACTGCTATGTATAGCTGTCTGATTACAAAGTCAACAAATTCTGATGAAAAAAAGAAAAAAATCAGACAGTCTACTTACCTCTGTTCTTACTGCGGACGTATTTTATCTTGCACAGCAGAGCCTGCTGGGTTGGCCGAGCGGTTCTAGGTGCTTCAGTCCGGAACCGCGCGACTGTAATGTCCTTAGGTTAGTTAGGTTTAAAAAGTTCTAGGGGACTGATGACCTCACATGTTAAGTCCCATAGTGCTCAGAGCCATTTGACCCATATTAATAGAAAAGGGGATATGCGTTATTTATTTGGACTCGCTTTTTATGTCTCTTCAATTCGTAGAATTAAAACCTTTACTATTCTAGAACACCTAGCCGACCCACTGTGTACAGAACATTCACACTGCATCGTCACGAAGCAACCGACTTTGTTTACATAAATTGAGGGTAAAGGAGAAAGATTCCCGAAGAATTTGAAAATATACATTCCAGTTTTCTGTTTTGCAGTCCTCTTTAATAGCGCGGTTTTTTCCAAAACCTAACGAAAAAAGTGAAGTATTTCTCACACAATACAGCGCCAGGCTTTATGTAGCTAATACCACGAGCTGTATAACACGTGACTGTGGCGTCCTGAAGAAGGATACGTGTATCTGGAATAAGTCATATCAGTTTTACCAAATAGTGACTGTCAGCACTTCATTCCATCTTGTTACGGGAATACGAAGAAAAGAAAGGATGAGATTACCAACTACGTCTTTCTTACAGCCACCAGATAAAGTTCGACTGTTTTTATTTTTTCCGGATCGTCGGTAGTGGCAATGCTGTAGTAGTTGTGATTTCTTGATTATAGATTGCTGTTGGACCAGATACAGCTGTGTACGCAAAAATCTGTATTTACGATCTAGCGTAACCTAAACGATTACTGGTTCGGACGTTATGGACCATCTCCAGATTCTTCCAGCTTCATTGCAGCGTAAGGTGTAAATTTCGTTATGGCTTCCTGCAGAGTAAAATACGTACTAATATTTCAGTACTGAGACAGCCATGCACGCCGACGAAATGGCGTGTTACACTGCGCTGAACCTGAAAATATCTGACGATTGTCGGTAACGAAGCGTAATCGCTTAGGCAAAATCTCAGATGGGTCTATCTCTTCTGATATTTGTGTGCATCACTAGCCTAGTACAGGGTTAAGCCAACTAAATTTATACTTCCAAAAATTCATACAAATGAAATGGTAGAAATTATACGCATCAGATCTTATCTTTCTAATATAATACCTCCGGAAGTATATACATAGGGTGACTCAGGAGTCTGTCAACACTTGAAAATTCAGTACTTTACGGAATAATGTAGGTAGAGAGACATATGCATAACATAACATGAAGTTTTATTGAAACGAAGGAAGTGCACAAAATACCAATAGATGTCGCTTCATTTGATGCAAAACAATAATTAACATAAAAATTCATTTTTTTGCAAAGACGATGTTCTTTATAACAATTGCTCAACATGTCGACCGTCGTCCATTTTAATAGACTACCTGTAGTAGAGGGCAATGCTGTGAGCAGCACTGTATAGCATATCAGTAGGTATGGTGAGAAATTCCGGTCGAATGTTGTCTTTTAACATCTAATGAGGTTGGACGGTCGCCATAGACTTGTGACTTCAGGTAACCACACACACGGATGTAGGTCTGTGGACCTGGGAGGCCAAGCATGACGGACGTGGTGGCTTAGCACGTAATGTGCGCAAGAGATCTTCTACATGTGTAGCAAACCGGGGTGGAGCGTCATCTTGCATGAAAGTCGTACCTTCCAGCAGGTGTTTATCAATCGGGCTAGGGATGATACGATTCTGCAAAATATCGGTGTACTCGACACGCAGACAGTTTGTAAAGCCGCACTCGCATTTCCTCGAAGAAAAATGTGCACACGATTGATATGGCAAATCCGTACCACACTGTGACTTTCTCGTTGTACAGTGGGATTTTGACGAAAGTTCTATGACTTTCGGTAGCCCAAATTCTGCAGTTGTTGGTGTTGACAGCCCATCGGAGTGCGAAATGTGCTTTGTCGGTTCGCAACACGTGAGAGAACCGTTTTTCGAAGTGTCCACACGGCAGATGCTCTCCGCGTTGCAAAATCGGTGTCTAACAGTTCACAATGACGCTGAATTTTCAACGGATAGCATTGTAGTGTACGCCTTACTGCTCTCCGAACTGTAGTGCGTTGGATGCCGGCGTAGTGTGCGACTTGAGAGCGCTGACTTCACCGTGCGGAAATGAGCCCACTGAAGCCTCCTTTTGTTCCTGAACTGTCCGAGCAGCAGAAGCACTTGTGTCTGGTCGTCTAACAATCCGTGACTTGCAACTTAGTGATCATTTTCTTCACAGCGGCACTCGTCATAGGACCTTCACCCGTTCGAATACACTTCTTATGGCGACAGGATCGTAAAGCTGCAGTAGCGGATTCTCCATTCTGACAGAAAAGCTTCAGTAACAATGCCTTTTATATTAAAGTCAACATGCAGCGATTTCTGGCGCATCTGACCTCTTCTTTCACTGCAGCAAGTGTTAAGACTTTTGGATCAACCTGTATGTTTACAGGGACCCAAAATGTGCTCCTCGAGTCATACAGCGATTGTCGATACTATACGCATACTCTTCTTAAACTTGGTGTAAATGTAGATGGCGATGGACTCTACAGTAGCTGTTGTTCAAAAAATGGTTCAAATGACTCTAAGCACTATGGGACTTAACATCGGAGGTCATCAGTCCGCTAGACTTAGAACTACGTAAACCTAACTAACCTAAGGCCATCACAAACATCCATGCCTGAGGCAGGATTCGAACCTGCGACCGAAGCAGCGGCGTGGTTCCGGACTGAAGCGCCTAGAACCGCTCGGCCACAGCGGCCGGCCAGCTGTTATTCGCTGCCTTTGCTATGTCAAGGATTTTGGCATGAGTGGGACAGAAGGTCTGTCTTTCACATAATCTGTTAAAAGAGTCACAAGGGGTTCATTCTGGTGATCGTGATGGCCATCTGCACCACGTCATCACCAGCACCCGTACGGCCGAACCATCCTTGTGTTTGTGTTTTCGCACAGCCTTGTGCAAGTTACGAAGTGAACCATCTTATGCCACGATGACCTTGAACTCTTCTTGCAGTTCAGGCAGAATCCACGAAGACAGCTTGGCGAGGTAGCAAATGCCTCTTGACGGTTTTCTCCTGAAAAAAAAAAGGGGGGGGGGGGTGCAAGTCTTCTCTTTAGACACTTCACGGCTGGTCCCGGCGGAGATTCGAGTCCTCCCTCGGGCATGGGTGTGTGTGTTTGTCCTTAGGATAATTTAGGTTAACTAGTGTGTAAGCATAGGGACGGATGACCTTAGCAGTTAAGTCCCATATGACTTCACACACATCTGAATTTTCTTTTTTCAGACACTGCACAGAACACATTGACCTTTGGCGAATCTCGTTCATTTTCGATGGATAATGGGAGTTTTATGTCGTCAAAAACGAAAATTGTGTAGATTCACCTTATAATTAGTGCGAAACGTTCCTTCTAGATTAAAAATTAACCTCTTCGTCGTCGTTGTCATCCATGCTCGCCAGCATATCGGTGCGGAATCTCGGTGTAATGGCCTGGAGTGAGTCCCGGGACGAGCTGCAGTCTACACGGTTTCGTATGCAAGCAATTTAGCAGAATAGTGGGCACAGTTGTTCTGGGACCTCAAGCCCACGACTTTTTTGAAATGTTGATTGCTGTGCGCTTCACTGGAATGTTGCTCGAACGCGATTAGCATTTTGCCCTAGCACTGAGGTCTACCAGGACTTTTTATCTTTTGAAATGCAGCACTTCCGTTCCAACTGTTTTTACCACGGCGACACTCCTGGGTGGCTCGAGACAAGTGTGTGCGAACCAGCATTGAACTGCAGTTACCAATTCCCATTTTGGTAACTGAAGGACACACAAGCTCTTCTGCTGTGGTGTATTTGACATTTTCTGCACTCTCCGGAGCCGGCGGCTGTGATCGAGAGGTTCTAGGCACTTCAGTCTGGAACCGTGCGACCGCTACGGTCGCAGGTCCGAATCCTGTCTCGGGCACGGATGTGTGTAATGTCCTTACGTTAGTTAGGTTCAAGTAGTTCTAAGTTCTAGGGGACCGATGACGCCAGCAGTTAAGTCCCATAGTGCTCAGAGCCATTTGAACGATTTGCACTCTCCGGCGGCAGCAGCCCCTAACAAAAGAACTGCGCCCATTCGTAAAAGAAACTTCCAGGGATACTCTACTAAACATTTAAGATTTGAAGCGAATAATTTCAACCGTTTCATTTGTATGAATTTTTGAACCTGTAAAGTTATTTTGTGCTGGCTCTTTAGTTTAGTTCTGCTTGGGTTGATGTCTTACAATGCAACTAATATTTCAAAGTCACCTATTTATCACATTTCTTAACATATAGGCCTACACTCTTGTTTTCGTTTTGGGAAAGTATCAAAATGTTGTTATTCATAAGAAATTATGTTCTCACCCACTCCGTACATACTAGTTTAACGTATTCCTTTCTGGAAATTTGCGTTTTTGTGATGCTTGTGTGTTCAGGTAAACTACAATGGAATAAGCACGGTTTCGTGGCAGACCTTAGCCTGATGAAGATATAGCGTTAGACTATGTACAACCAAGTGGTATCAAGCCGAAAACAGACAAGAGACATCCCGCCATTACCAACATTGCACACCTCAGATAATAGAAAGAACACGCAAAAATACTACTGATATATGACGCAGGCCTCTCTTTTGTACTCAATTGAGGAAATTAGAAGCAAATTTAAAGGTTCAGATAAATTGTAGATACTTTGATAATTTACAAGTTCTGAACAACTGAGATCCCTCAACACAAAAACCAATGCGAGTGAGAGTTCTAGACTACAGTAATTAGTTCAGGGGAACAGAGAAACAGGTGAAAGCAGCTACTGGAACCTGACACGAACAGCAAAAAAGTTGAGAAACATGTTTAAGCTCGAAATTAATAATGTTGGTTGGTTGTTTTGGGGGAAGAGACCGAACTCCAAGGTCATCGGTCTCATCGAATTAGGGAAGGACGCGGAAGGAATTCGACCGTGCCCTTTCAAAGGAACCATCCCGGCATTTTCCTGGAGCGATTTAGGGAAATCACGGAAAACCTAAATCAGGATGGTCGGATGCGGGATTGAACCGTCGTCCTCCCGAATGCAAGTCCAGTGTGCTAAGCACTGTGCCACCTCGCTCGGTCATTAATAATGTATAAGACTGCGAACTACTTCTAGTACAACAAGTAACAGCCATGGAAAAAAATCTCAGTGTAAATTTCACATATCGATGATCATAGTGTACCAGATGCTGGACTGTGTATTAAGTTACACTGAAGAGCCAAAGAAACTGCTACACGTACTTATTACCGCGTATGACCCCCGCGACCACACAATAGTCCTCCAATGCGACGTGGCATGGGCACGAGTAATGTTGAAGTAGTGCTGGAGGGAACTGACACCATGAATCCTGCAGGGCTGTCCATAAATCCATAAGATAAAGAGGGGTGGAGATCAGTTCTGAACAGCACGTTGTACGGCATCCCATATATGTTCAATGTTCATGTCTGGGGAGTTTGGTGGCCAGTAGAAGTGTTTAAAATCAGAAGAGTGTCCTTGCAGCCACGCTGTAGCAATTCTGAACGTGTGGGGTGTTCCATTGTCCTGCTGGAGTCGCCCAAGTCCGGTGGAATGCACAATGAACATGAGAGGATGCAGCACTCAGACAGGATACTTACGTACGTGTCACCTGTCAGAGACGCATCTAGACGTATTAGGGGACTCATATCATTCCACCTGCACACGCCCCACACCATTAGACCTCCACCGGCTTCAACAGCCCTCTGCTGACGTGCAGCGTCCGTGGATTCATGAGATTGTCTCTATATCCGTACACGTCCATTCGCTCGATACAATTTGAAACAAGACTCGTCCGACCAGGCAACATGTTTCCAGCCATCAACAGTCCAATGTTGGGGTTGAAGGGTCCAGGCGAGGCTTAAAGTTTGTGTCGTGCAGTCATTAAGGGCGCACGATTGAGCCTTTTGCTCCGAAAGTCCATACCGATAATGTTTCGTTGAACGGTTCGCACGCTAACACTTATTGATATTCCAGCATTGAAATCTGCAGCGCCACGCGGGATTAGCCGAGCGGTCTGAGCCGCTGCAGTCATGGACATAGCGGCTGGTCCCGGCGGAGGTTCGAGTCCTCCCTCGGACATGGGTATGTCTGTTTGTCCTTAGGATAGTTTAGGTTAAGTAGTGTGTAAGCTTAGGGACTGATGACCTTGAAACGTCCCCTTTGAACAATCATACACGACTGTGCTTAAACTGAAACACAATATTTTTGGCGCAACGCAGTCTGACTTCCAAAAATCCCTACGAAAGAATGGCCCTGACTGACATTAACCTATACGTTTCACAAATCACTTACCTCGCAGAAATCTTCGTTACTCAAGCTACTGCAACTGCTGGCGGCTCACCTCCAACTGCGCAACGCTACGCGCCGCTAACAGCCAACTGCCCAACGCTACAATGGCGAGTATTACAACAATGCCAACCAGCCACTGACTGCATACAGAGCGCTACGTGGCGTTACTAATATAAAAATCTAAACAGCCTACTTACAAGCTTAGCAGTTAAGTCCCATAAGATTTCACACACTTAAAAAAAAAAAAAACCTCCCCCCATGAACCATGGACCTTGCTGTTGGTGGGGAGGCTTGCGTGCCTCAGCGATACAGATGGCCGTACCGTAGGTGCCATCACAACGGAGGGGTATCTGTTGAGAGGCCAGACAAACGTGTGGTTCCTGAAGAGGGGCAGCAGCCTTTTCAGTAGTTGCAGGGGCAATAGTCTGGATGATTGACTGATCTGGCCTTGCAACATTAACCAAAACGGCCTTGCTGTGCTGGTACTGCGAACGGCTGAAAGCAAGGGGAAACTACAGCCGTAATTTTTCCCGAGGACATGCAGCTTTACTGTATGATTAAATGATGATGGCATCCTCTTGGGTAAAATATTCCGGAGGTAAAATAGTCCCCCATTCGGATCTCCGGGAGGGGACTACTCAGGAGGATGTCGTTATCAGGAGAAAGAAAACTGGCGTTCTACGGATCGGAGCGTAGAATGTCAGATCTCTTAATCGGGCAGGTAGGTTAGAAAATTTAAAAAGGGAAATGGATAGGTTAAAGTTAGATATAGTGGGAATTAGTGAAGTTCGGTGGCAGGAGGAACAAGACTTCTGGTCAGGTGACTACAGGGTTATAAACACAAAGTCAAATCGGGGTAATGCAGGAGTAGGTTTAATAATGAATAGGAAAATAGGAATGCGGGTAAGCTACTACAAACAGCATAGTGAACGCATTATTGTGGCCAAGATAGATACGAAGCCCACACCTACTACAGTAGTACAAGTTTATATGCCAACTAGCTCTGCAGATGATGAAGAAATTGAAGAAATGTACGATGAAATAAAAGAAATTATTCAGATAGTGAAGGGAGACGAAAATTTAATAGTCATGGGTGACTGGAATTCGAGTGTAGGAAAAGGGAGAGAAGGAAACATAGTAGGTGAATATGGATTGGGGCTAAGAAATGAAAGAGGAAGCCGCCTAGTAGAATTCTGCACAGAGCACAACTTAATCATAGCTAACACTTGGTTTAAGAATCATGAAAGAAGTTTGTATACGTGGAAGAACCCTGGAGATACTAAAAGGTATCAGATAGATTATATAATGGTAAGACAGAGATTTAGGAACCAGGTTTTAAGTTGTAAGACATTTCCAGGGGCAGATGTGGACTCTGACCACAATCTATTGGTTATGACCTGTAGATTAAAACTGAAGAAACTGCAAAAATGTGGGAAATTAAGGACATGGGACCTGGATAAACTGAAAGAGCCAGAGGTTGTACAGAGTTTCAGAGAGAGCATAAGGCAACAATTGACAGGAATAGGGGAAAGAAATACAGTAGAAGAAGAATGGGTAGCTCTGAGGGATGTAGTAGTGAAGGCAGCAGAGGATAAAGTAGGTACAAAGACGAGGGCTGCTAGAAATCCTTGGGTAACAGAAGAAATATTGAATTTAATTGATGAAAGGAGAAAATATAAAAATGCAGTAAATGAAGCAGGCAAAAAGGAATACAAACGTCTCAAAAATGAGATCGACAGGAAGTGCAAAATGGCTAAACAGGGATGGCTAGAGGACAAATGTAAGGATGTAGAAGCTTATCTCACTAGGGGTAAGATAGATACTGCCTACAGGAAAATTAAAGAGACCTTTGGAGAGAAGAGAACCACGTGTATGAATATCAATAGCTCAGATGGCAGCCCAGTTCTAAGCAAAGAAGGGAAGGCAGAAAGGTGGAAGGAGTATGTAGAAGGTTTATACAAGGGCGATGTACTTGAGGACAATATTATGGAAATAGAAGAGGATGTAGAAAAAGACGAAATGGGAGACACGATACTGCGTGAAGAGTTTGACAGAGCACTGAAAGACCTGAGTCGAAACAAGGCCCCCGGAGTAGACAACATTCCATTAGAACTACTGACGGCCTTGGGAGAGCCAGTCATGACAAAACTCTACCAGCTGGTGAGCAAGATGTATGAGACAGGCGAAATACCCTCAGACTTCAAGAAGAATATAATAATTCCAATCCCCAAGAAAGCAGGTGCTGGCAGATGGGAAAATTACCGAACTATCAGATTAATAAGCCACGGCTGCAAAATACTAACGCGAATTCTTTACAGACGAATGGAAAAACTGGTAGATGCAGACCTCGGGGAGGATCAGTTTGGATTCCGTCGAAATGTTGGAACACGTGAGGCAATACTGACCTTACGACTTATCTTAGAAGAAAGATTAAGAAAAGGCAAACCTACGTTTCTAGCATTTGTAGACTTAGAGAAAGCTTTTGACAATGTTGACTGGAATACTCTTTTTCAAATTCTAAAGGTGGCAGGGGTAAAATACAGGGAGCGAAAGGCTATTTATAATTTGTACAGAAACCAGATGGCAGTAATAAGAGTCGAGGGGCATGAAAGGGAAGCAGTGGTTGGGAAAGGAGTGAGACAGGGTTGTAGCCTCTCCCCGATGTTATTCAATCTGTATATTGAGCAAGCAGTAAAGGAAACAAAAGAAAAATTTGGAGTAGGTATTAAAATTCATGGAGAAGAAGTAAAAACTTTGAGGTTCGCCGATGACATTGTAATTCTGTCAGAGACGGCAAAGGACTTGGAAGAGCAGTTGAACGGAATGGACAGTGTCTTGAAAGGAGGATATAAGATGAACATTAACAAAAGCAAAACGAGGATAATGGAATGTAGTCAAATTAAATCGGGTGATGCTGAGGGAATTAGATTAGGAAATGAGACACTTAAAGTAGTAAAGGAGTTTTGCTATTTAGGAAGTAAAATAACTGATGATGGTCGAAGTAGAGAGGATATAAAATGTAGACTGGCAATGGCAAGGAAAGCGTTTCTGAAGAAGAGAAATTTGTTAACATCGAATATAGATTTATGTATCAGGAAGTCGTTTCTGAAAGTATTTGTTTGGAGTGTAGCCATGTAGGGAAGTGAAACATGGACGATAACTAGTTTGGACAAGAAGGGAATAGAAGCTTTCGAAATGTGGTGCTACAGAGGAATACTGAAGATAAGGTGGATAGATCACGTAACTAATGAGGAGGTATTGAATAGGATTGGGGAGAAGAGAAGTTTGTGGCACAACTTGACTAGAAGAAGGGATCGGTTGGTAGGACATGTTTTGAGGCATCAAGGGATCACAAATTTAGCATTGGAGGGCAGCGTGGAGGGTAAAAATCGTAGAGGGAGACCGAGAGATGAGTACACTAAGCAGATTCAGAAGGATGTAGGTTGCAGTAGGTACTGGGAGATGAAGCAGCTTGCACAGGATAGAGTAGCATGGAGAGCTGCATCAAACCAGTCTCAGGACTGAAGACAACAACAACAACAAAAAAAAAAAAAATCTGCCGCAATTTGCGGAAGGGTTGCACATCGGTCACGTTGAACGATTCTCTTCAGTCGTCGTTGATCCCGTTCTTGCAGGATCTTTTTCCGGCCGCAGCGATGTAGACTTGATGTTTTACCGGATTCCAGATATTCACGGTAAACTCTTGAAATGGTCGTGCGGCGAAATCCCCACTTCATCGCTACCTGGCAGATGCTGCATTTGAATGCACATGCCTATACGAGTTTCTTTGGCGCATTAGTGTTTATAGTTCACTTACGGACAATACACAGGTATATCGGGGCTCGAGAAGATATTCCGAAACCTCTTCCCTGAGCAGCGCAGGGGAAGGGACCTCTAACTACTCAACCTATCCTATCCCCTTCTCTTTTCTTCTTAAATATTTTTTTTTTTTTATAATTTCCTGGTTTTATAACAGGCTACCATTTACACAAGCCACGTGGTGCTGCATGGGCAGTGGAGGCTGCATGAGACCTGCGCGAAGTGGGCCATTGGTCCCGGCAAAGTGGACTGAGTGGAGCATGACGTCCCGCACAAACTTAGCAGATGGCAGGTCCTAGTAATCCAAATGCAGCATGAGAAAGAAAGTTCATTTATAGTTCCTCCATTACGTAGATTGAGATTGGACATTTACAGAAATACTGCAACTGAAAAACATGTTGAACTTGATGATAGTTAGCGACAATCAAAACTGGTAGCAACAGTAAAGATTTTCATAGCAGCTGACGGTTCCACAACATGATTCTCGACGAATACAAGTGAATATCATCGTCTAGTGCGCCGTTTTTACATTATTTTGTGCCGTACGCGTCTTCCATTTTATTTTCACGGCAGCAAGCATTATCTCCAGATTCATCTTGTGTTCTGGTCACACGTACACAAAAACTTCTTACTCACTTAGACGAAGATAGAGTGAGAGGAATTCTCTAGAGGTGTAGATACACAACAGTGCTCTTGAAACGGCGAATAATCAGAGCATCCCATATCCTGTTGAAGAGACATAAGAAAAGAAAAAAACTTTAAGCAAAAGGGGCGACGAAGAAGTTTCCGTTTGAGGGCGTTGCTGTAGAGTACATGCAACGTAGCGCGAATCCGATGCGGATATGTAAGCACCGACAAGTAGGTAAGGGGTCATGTGGCAATCGTGTGTTTTTGACGTGCTTGGGGTAAATACGGAAACATGAAATATGATAACATATTTAGCAAATACATCCAAACAGGACCAACGTGATGTTACTCTTTTCTTGGCTTCCGAAGGAAGAACACCGGTAGACATCCATCGGAGATTGAAGAACGTGTATGGGGCATCATGTCTGTCGATCACCACCGTTATCGACAAAGGCTGCTACTATTTTATGATAACGCAAGTCGACGTATCTAAAACGTTTTAACGCTGAAGTTACACCAACTCAAGGGGGAGGCATTAGAGCACACATTCCTATAGACCTGATCTCTCCACATGCGATTATCATGCCTACGGTCCCTTACAAAAGACGTTGAAGCGTCAACGATTCATGTCGGGGGAGGACGTGCAGCAGGCAGTCCAATAGTGCTTTACCAAAAGGATACCTTCGACCTGTCACGTCAGTGGGACTTTGACTCAATGCTCACGGCGATTTTGTCTGATTGGCATACCGATTCTGGACTGTCGGTATTCGAACGGAAACTTTTGTTCACCCATTATATTAAACTTAAACGTACATCCACACGACGCAAGTAACCCTGCGGCGTATGGAGGAGAGTACTCTCGGTTACACACTCTTATCCCTTATCATCCCTGTTCCCATTCGCGAATAGCGCGTCGGAAGAATAATTGTCGGCTTACCTCCGCAAGAGAACCAATTTCCCTAAAATTCACGTCATCGTTATTTCGTGAGACAATGGCGGGAGGAAGTACACTACTGGCCATTAAAATTGCTACACCAAGAAGAAACGCACATGATAAACGGGTAGCCATTGGACAAATATATTATACTGGAACTGACATGTGATTACTTTTTCACGCAATTTGGGTGGATAGATCCTGAGATATCAGTACCCAGAACAACCACCTCTGGCTATAGTAACGCCCTTGATACGCCTGGGCATTGAGTCAAACAGAGCTTGGATGGCGTGTACAGGTACAGCTGTCCATGCAGCTTCAACACTATACCACAGATCATCAAGACTACTGACTGGCGTATTGTGACGAGCCAGTTGCTCGGCCACCATTGACCAGGGGTTTTCAGTTGGTGAGAGATCTGGAGAATGTGCTGGCCAGAGCAGCAGTCGAACATTTTCTGTATCCAGAAATGTCCGTGGAGGACCTGCAACATGCGGTCATGCTTTATCCTGCTGAAATGTAGGGTTTCGCAAGGATCGAATGAAGGGTAGAGCCACGAGTCGTAACACATCTGAAATGTAACGTCCACTGTTCAAAGTGCCGTCAATGCGAACAAGAGGTGACCGAGACGTGTAACCAGTGGCGCCCCATACCATCACGCCGGGTGATACGCCAGTATGGCGATGACGAATACACGCTTCCAATGTGCGTTCACCGCGATGTCGCCAAACACGGATGTGACCATCATGATGCTGTAAACAAAACCTGGATTCCTAAAAATTGCGTTTTGTCATTCGTGCACCTAGGTTCGTCGTTGAGTACACCATCGCAGGCGTTCTTGTCTATGATGCAACGTCAAGGGTAACCGAAGCCGTGGTCTCCGAGCTGATAGTCCATGCTGCTGCAAACGTCGTCGAACTGTTAGTGCACGTGGTTGTTGTCCTGCAAACGTCCCCATCTGTTGACTTAGGGATCGAAACGTGGCTGCACGATCCGTTACAGCCATGCGGATAAGATGCCTGTCATCTCGACTGCTAGTGATACGAGGCCGTTGGGATCCAGCACGGAGTTCCGTATTACCCTCCTGAACCCACAGATTCCATATTCTGCTAACAGTCATTGGATCTCGACCAACGCGAGCAGCAATGTCACGATACGATAAACCACAATCGCGATAGGCTACAATGCGACCTTTATCAATGTCGGAAACGTGATGGAACGCATTTCTCCTCCTTACACGAGGCATCACAACAACGTTTCACCAGGCAACGCCGGTCAACTACTGTTTGTGTATGAGAAATCGGTAGGAAACGCTCCTGATGTCAGCACGTTGTAGGTGTCGCCACCGGCACCAACCTTGTGTGAATGCTCTGAAAAGCTAATCATTTACGTATCACAGAATCTTCTCCCTGTTGGTTAGGGACCGATGACCTATTCAGTTTGGTCGCTTTAATCCTCAAACCAACCAACCTGTTGGTTAAATTTCGCGTCCGTAGCACGTCATCTTCGTGGTGTAGCAATTTTAATGGCCAGTAGTGTATTTTTGTAGTCAGCGCTAACTGGCCCTTCAGGTGGTGTAAAAAGCGAACTACTGCGCAGCGAATGACTCGAAGCGGCTGATCTGGACTGACGAATCATGCTATATCTGTGGCAATCATATGGAAGAATATGCGTTCGACTAATGTCTTGAGAGCGTTACCTGATATCAAGAGTAATGCCAACAGCGAAAGTAAGTCAATAGAGGAGGCATTAATACAGTATCTAGGTGTTTTTCATGATTAGGATGTGGTACCGTTACTGCGGGTAATAGAACACTAAACGCGGAAGGACGTGGATACATTTCTTAGCATTGTGTACTGTGCGCAGTAATAGGTGTGGAGACGATGATTGTTTTTATCATCACGACAGTACACCCTGTCATAAAGCAGATTTTGGAAGGTAATTGTTTTTGGACAATAACATTCATGAAATGACTTGGCCTGCCCAAAGTTCTGACCTCAACCCAGTGGAGTAAGAAAGGTCTGCCATTCCTCCAAAGACATTCAGACGCCTCATTGAAAGCGTCGCCAGCAGAGTTCAAGCCCTCATAAAGGCAAAGTATGGACATACCTCATATTAATGTCCATTAATTGGTGTCCGGATATTCTTGATCAGATAGTCTATAAGTCTATAGTGCAGTCAGAAGTACTGTCTGCGACACACTTCAATATGATTCGCAGAGACTAGATGTAGATGTAGAATAACAGATCCCATGACATAGCTTTCCGTTTCATTTAGAGCAAGTCAAACTCTTTCGAACTGAGGTACCTAGTCTCAATCCGTGCACCCACTCTCAGGTGGCCAGGAGGCAATAGTGAAGTTTAGCACCAACACATGTTTGGCACAACTTGCCTTTGCCTCCTAACCAACGCCAAAATTAAATAGTAGTGCTATCCTTCCACATGACATTTGTCACTTTGAGCAATTTTGTTTCGAAAATAATTTAATTAAAAATAATGAGTACAGTTTTCTGGATAGTCCATGCATTCTTTCGCCAAGCACGGTCTTACTGTTACGTGCCATATATCTATACACGTGCAACAATTAGCTATCAACGAAAGAAATGAACGCCGAATTTGGGAGCCTTAAGGGGCGCTCTTGTTTCTGCTGATGGGAAGATACACTGAGCAGAACTGCTTCCTATACGTTTAACGTGCGTTGCTGTTTCACTACTTATTGCTTTGTACAGTGCTAATATTATTTCTTGTAACTGCACACAATCCCTGTGGAAGAAATTATGAAATCGGTTTCAGAACGACCACTTACCTAACACGTGAGGTAACTGTGAAAGAGATTGTAGAGCAGTTCGCAACAACAGTACTGTTAGTTGTGATCTGTGCTACCACGTGACTTGCCTAATGTGCAGTCCTAAAGCATCGACTGCACGCCGACCAGCCCAGCGCCGTGAAACGGTATGAAGAAGGTGCTGACCCGCTCGCCAATGGAAACAGCGGGCAGCGCCACGCTTTCAGGAAGACTAGAGAGCCTGTATAAGGAAAGAGTGGCTAGCCGGACAATACGGCGGCCATTTTTCTGCCAAGCGGCGGGCGGGACTTTTGATTGGCCAGCAGTGGAGTACACACTCACCGAATCAAAAGCACAAGACAATATGGCGAAATCATTCGTTAAACATACTTATAGTAGCCTACTACGTACAGCACAGGAAAATTTGATACAGTGAATGTACAAGTTATTCGTTATTGATACAGTGGATGTACAAATTATTCGTTATCTCCTTTAAAGATCCTTTACTAGACATACTGCAATGAAAGTAACGTAAATAAAAAATATAGTGTCTAGCATTTGTTTTGTATCGGAAGTGCATAACGCTGAAGATTTAAAGTACCTGTATTAGTCAGATGATGAACTTGCGAAATCTACCTTCGCCTTTATTGAAACAACCAAATGCAGCACAACCTGGCATCGTTTACGAACGACTGCAGTACGAATTAAAGATGTCAAAAACAATACTGTAAAATTACTAACGTGTTTACTTCAAACATGTAAGCCTACTGACTTCATCACAAAACGCTTCATTATTTCAACTCGTATTTAAGATCGCAAACGCTAATTGCATCCTAAAAACGATATACAACTAAATCGAACATGCATGCACAACGCATAATAAGCCTCTCAATTATTCAAATACCTTTTAATCGTTTCCAAAAGTCCTCTGAACTTCAATTCAACTCAAAAGCACGGCGAACATAGGAAGCGCGAGAGACGTTTGGCAGAAAAATGGCGCCAAAGCTAATCAGCCAATCACTGGCAACTTCACCTATGGCCACTCTCAATGTATACAGGCTCTCTAAGGAAGAAAAGATTCAAGCAGTCCCGTGTCAACGCTGACTTAACCAGCCGCCCGTCGCTGGTCGGCCCCTTTCGGTCGCCGACTTCGAGAGAATCAGTACTGAATAATAGGAAGACGGTAACTAGCCTGTGTTCTGTGAACAGTAATAGTGCGTTAAAGTAATTCCATGTAGGAGGCAGTTGAAGCACATCAAGCCACATCATAACAGGAAGTTATGTTTCAGCCCCTTTTAGAAATAAAGTGTTCTATTAATTTGCAAGTGTTATGTACATACTGATTTGGATTCCTGCCACCGGCCATCGCAACTTTGGCCGGCCGCGGTGGTCTAGCGGTTCTAGGCGCTGAGTCCGGAGCCGCGCGACCGCTACGGTCGCAGGTTCGAATCCTGCCTCGGGCATGGATGTGTGTGATGTCCTTAGGTTAGTTAGGTTTAAGTAGTTGTAAGTTCTAGGGGACTGATGACCATAGATGTTAAGTCCCATAGCGCTCAGAGCCATTTGAACCATCGCAACTTTCCTCCTTCCTTGTTTGTGTCGGTGCTGACTGCCACAGTAGCCGACACAGCACTTAAAGCGGTTACAAGACATTGGGCTCGTATTTGGGAGAATGGCTGTTCAGACTCCAACCTGAAAATCTGGGTTTTCCGAGATCTCTTAAGCCGCTCATGGCGAATGCAGAGAAGATTCCTTCGAACGCGCTTGGCCGAATTCCTTTCCCATTCTCCCTCAATTATAGCTTGTGGTTCGTCTTGAGTGACCTCGTCGTCGATGAGACGATAAATCTTAAGCTTCCTTTTTGTTTACTTGCTGAGGTAAGCCAGTACTACGATTAGTAACTCGTCAAACTGTCGTGAAACATTATACTGTAATACAAATGCTCTCGGCCTTACAGTCCTCCAATGTTCAACTCTCCAGCGACAAATAAAAACACTCACTTTGCTGAGCATCAGGAACTACATAAATACATTCTTTGGCCTGTACTTGACAACTATGGCCTACTATCTGAATAGCTGAAATGATCTATAAAACCTACATATTTGAGCATAGTGAATTATTTTAATTACGACTATTTCTATTTGTACATACTGTACTATAAAAAAAAGAAAAGAAAGAAGAAAGAAAAATTTCTTCATAACACTGTAAAATGTTATTAACCACTTAATGAACTGCATAGGTACCAGCATTGGAGCATGTACCCACTTTATAGAATGGAGTTGCTCGGTATTCAGTTATATTTACTAACACTGTGTGTTTGACCTGTTCAAATCAGCAGTCTACATGTTTGCTGTTAATATGTACAATATGTTATCGATTTCAGAGTCGTATACCTACACACACACACACACACACACACACACACACACACACACACACACACATATATATATATATATATATATATATATATATATATATATATGTGTGTGTGTGTGTGTGTGTGTGTGTGTGTGTGTATACTGTCCAGTCAATCGACTATGAAATGCTTCGAACATATCAAATAGCGTCCATATGAAGACCTATAGGGTGAACTGAATCTCATCCCAAACTTCCTGTTTCGTTCGGGGATATTTTGCGAGTATTTTGGTACAAACTGTTGTATTCGTCTGTGCATATCAACGCAGGAAGACGGGTTCTCAGGAGCAGCGGAGCAGCAAACTATCGCTATTATAGATCTCGAAAATAGCAAATAAATAATCTGCACAAATAGTCTGTAAACGTATATGTACTCAACTTTGATTGATCTAGAAGTACAGCCCGTGAACATAGACCAATGTCCACAGCAATACACATAAACACTAGGCACACAGTAGAAATGCCATGATCGTACGAAGTCTGCTCTCAGAGTCGTGACAAACTGGCCCTGGCTGCCGCAGTGCTATCGTGTATCCAGTCTGCAGAGGTCGCTCTTGTCAGCACGCGAGATGACGACAGGCTCAGCGAGCACAGACCATTGGCTGTGGTGTTGTCACACGTGACTGCTGTCAGTATCCATCAGAATCTCTTGGCATGCTACCAACTGTCACCGTATGCCAATTCTGGTGGTGTCGGTGGGAACGACACCATATTCTTCGCTCTCAGACTTCCTCACCACCGTCGTGTAATGACGATACTGTGAACGACAGTGGGGAGGAGGTCTAGATACAGGTGGTGATGAGAACACAGGAGCTGAATTGGAGGCTGGTGCCGAGCCTATGTCCGTATCCCTGCACACACCTGCGAATGAACGGAAACACTGGCCAAAAAACCGATCGGAGGGCGCGCCCCAACATCCATAGGCGGGACATGAGTTGAGGACAAGCGGGAAGCAACAGCTGTAGAGAGATCTACAGTGGCTCCTTGGACAGCTACAGGGAAAAGAGGACCAATCCCCTAGCAAAGGAAGCTGTAGGCATTGCAATGACTGCGATGGGAAGTCAGAGTCCACCAACTGCTGGCTTGGTCTCGATGCCGTGGGACCCCACATGGCTGGAGATCGTGATCAGGCATAGAATCTGCAAGAACAAAGTTGGCCAGATAGAATTTGATTCTGATGTTGCAGCGGGCAAGCCACGAACCCTGGATCAAAAACGTGGAACTGCCTAGCAATGGAGCAATCTCTCCCTGCTCCCAGCCCTTTTTCTTGGCTGCCAAACAATCTGAAGAAAACCAAATTGTTAATGTCATACATAGACTGCTACATGAGAGAGGGCGCCATACGCCACTGAGGATGCAGCAATTGAAGCAAAGTACCGTGGCAGCGACCATGCAACAACAGTGCCAGTGACGTACCCCTGTGAAGCTGGGAGTAGAGATGGGTCGTTCGCGAACTAATGGGTCCAAAGGAACGGTTCACCAAGATGAACGGAACGAGCGAGGAACGAATTCGAAGGAACGGTCTTTCATAGTTCACTTCGGTCGCAGCTTTCTACTTATGGTTCTCGGGAACGGGAAACGGTCGGTCTTGTTCCCTAACGGCACGTCGGCCGGTCTCTTTCCAGCCTGTCTCGATCTCGGTTTCGGTCTCGCTCGGCCGGACTCGTCCTTCTTCGCGTGGCCACTCGTCGCAGTTCCACTGCCGACAGCTCATAGTTAGTTCAGTATCGAGTTGTTGTTCGTTTCGTTCACTTTGCATTGCATTCTAGGTTTCAAACCTTTTTTGAACTTCTGGTTCACTTCGTATTCTATTCAGCGCCCAAGACAGGTATTTGAAATGTATTTTAAAATTACATAAAAAATACGTGGTATGTAATACATACATCTTTTCAGGTGACAAAACGGCGTATCAGTTTATTTTACTATTTCGATAAACAGCAGAAGAAATACTAGTAAAAAGGCAAGCTACTTTTGTTATTACACATGCAAAGGACCTCCGCACGGCACACACGAGTGGCCATTTTCCGTGTCCTTTTTATCCAAGGTAAGACAACCTGTTCATTGTTTGGAAGGCGGTCTGCCTTCCATAATAACGAACATGCTGTCTTACCTTGGATAAAAAGGACACGGAAAATGCCCACTCCTGTGTGCCGTGCCGAATGAAGCCCGCGCTTCGAAATCGACTGTATAGTGTCACATTTTGTGAAGAGCTTATGATAATTCCCACAATATTATTTCAGTGGTACAAGGTGGCGTACGAAAAATCGGCCCCGAGTACTAGACTGCTTACCAATAGTCATCTATTTTTTCGAAGTTGTTTGCATTATCTTATTTGTTATTTCATCACTGCCTAATTATTGTATTAAACGAAACAACAAGTTTACTGTTACCAGTCACCGTTTTATTTTTTACACGACGCGTTTCGAAGGTTTAAACCTCCATCATCGGGTGGATTTACATTAGTTAGTATTACATACGTGTGTGGGTTGTGTTACGATTTTGGAGGAACTTGTGGCACTGCCTAGTGGAGAAACAAGACACTATTTCAGAATGTGGTTTTGGATTACTTTTGACAAAAAATTAAACTGATATCTAATGGTAAACTTTAATAAGTAAACTAGAGTACCTCCAGTGGACAGAGGTTCCTTTTGCTGTCGTAACACATCACATGTATACTGCCACATTTGTAAACAAATATGGCGTCTGGAATCAGCTGGGTGCAAGGATCGTATAGAAAAAGAGAAGACATAATCGCAAAGAACAAAGAATATACATCGTAACAACATTATTACAGAATAATTGTTTAAAGCATTTGGAGGTGTTTGTTTTGATGTGTCGAATATATGTGTGTGTACTTCAGGTGGTATATAAATCCAATTTTGAAGAGTTAAAACAGCTAAACATTCGTACTCGTTTATACAATCAGGTGAAATGTTAAAATGGCTTAAACTTCATACTTGATAATAACAATTAGGTGAAATGTTACAGACTTGAATTACAATGTTCATGTTGGCTACAGCAGTCAAATCGCACATAGATGACACTCTTTGAAGAAAGAAAGAAAGAGAGCAAGAGAGAGAGAGAGAGAGAGAGATTATATGAGAGCAAACATTTACATGGCAAGGAGTCTTAAGATTGTTGTTGTTGTTGTTGTTGTTGTTGTGGTCTTCAGTCCTGAGACTGGTTTGATGCAGCTCTCCATGCTACTCTATCCTGTGCAAGCTTCTTCATCTCCCAGTACCTACTGCAACCTACATCCTTCTGAATCTGCTTAGTGTATTCATCTCTTGGTCTCCCTCTACGATTTTTGCCCTCCACACTGCCCTCCAATACTAAATTGGTGATCCCTTGATGCATCAGAACATGTCCTACCAACCGATCCCTTCTTCTGGTCAAGTTGTGCCACAAACTTCTCTTCTCCCCAATCCTGTTCAACACTTACTCATTAGTTATGTGATCTACCCATCTAATGTTCAGCATTCTTCTGTAGCACCACATTTCGAAAGCTTCTATTCTCTCCTTGTCCAAACTATTTATCGTCCACGTTTCACTTCCATACATGGCTACACTCCATACAAATACTTTCAGAAATTTCTTCCTGGCACTTGAATCTATACTCGATGTTAACAAATTTCTCTTGTTCAGAAACGCTTTCCTTGCCATGGCAAGTCTACATTTTATATCCTCTCTACTTCGACCATCATCAGTTATTTTACTCCCTAAATAGCAAAACTCCTTTACTACTTAAAGTGTCTCATTTCCTAATGTAACTCCCTCAGCATCACCCGACTTAATTCGACTACATTCCATTATCCTCGTTTTGCTTTTGTTGATGTTCATGTTATATTCTCCTTCCAAGACACTGTCCATTCCATTCAAGTGCTCTTCCAAGTCCTTTGCTGTCTCTGACAGAATTACAATGTCATCGGCGAACCTCAAAGTTTTTATTTCTTCTCCATGGATTTTAATACCTACTCCGAATTTTTCTTTTGTTTCCTTTACTGCTTGCTCAATATACGGATTGACTACAACCCTGACTCGCTCCCTTCCCAACCACTGCTTCCCTTTCATGCGCCCCGACTCTTGTAACTGCCATCTGTTTCTGTACAAATTGTAAATAGCCTTTCGCTCCCTGTTTTTTCCCCCTGCCACCTTCAGAATTTGAAAGAGAGTATTCCAGTCAACATTGTCAAAAGCTTTCTCTAAGTCTACAAATGCTAGAAACGTAGGTTTGCCTTTCCTTAATCTTTCCTCTAAGATACGTCGTAAGGTCAGTATTGCCTCACGTGTTCCAGTATGTCTCCGGAATCCAAACTGATCTTCCCCGAGGTCGGCTTCTACTAGTTTTTCCATTCGTCTGTAAAGAATTCGTGTTAGTATCTTGCAGCTGTGACTTATTAAACTGATAGTTCGGTAATTTTCACAGCTGTCAACACCTTCTTTCTTTGGGATTGGAATTATTATATTCTTCTTGAAGTCTTGAGGATATTTCGCCTGTCTCATACATCTTGCTCACCAAATGGTAGAGTTTTGTCAGGACTGGCTCTCCCAAGGCTGTCAGTAGTTCTAACGGAATGTTGTCTACTGCTGGGGCCTTGTTTCGACTTAGGTCTTTCAGTGCTCTGTCAGACTCTTCACGCAATATCGTGTCTCCCATTTCATCTTCATCTACATCCTCTTCCATTTCCATAATATTGTCCTCAAGTACATCACCCTTGTATAGACCCTCTATATACTCCTTCCACCTTTCTGCTTTCCCTTCTTTGCTTAGAGCTGGGTTTCCATCTGAGCTCTTGATGTTCATACAAGTGGTTCTCTTATCTCCAAAGGTCTCTCTAATTTTCCTGTAGGCAGTATCTATCTTACCCCTAGTGAGATAAGCCTCTACATCCTTACATTTGTCCTCTAGCCATCCCTGCTTAGCCATTTTGCATTTCCTGTCGATCTCATTTTTGAGACGTTTGTATTCCTTTTTGCCTGCTTCATTTACTGCATTTTTATATTTTCTCCTTTCATCAATTAAATTCAATATTTCTTCTGTTACCCAAGGATTTCTACTAACCCTCGTCTTTTTACCTACTTGATCCTCTGCTGCCTTCACTGCTTCATCCCTCAGAGCTACCCATTTTTCTTCTACTGTATTGCTTTCCCCCATTCCTGTCAATTGTTCTCTTATGCTCTCCCTGAAACCCTGTACAACCACTGGTTCTTTCAGTTTGTCCAGGTCCCATCTCCTTAAATTCCCACCTTTTTGCAGTTTCTTCAGTTTTAATCTACTGGTCATAACCAATAGGTTGTGGTCAGAGTCCACATCTGCCCCTGGAAATGTCTTACAATTTAAAACCTGGTTCCTAAATCTCTGTCTTACCATTATATAATCTATCTGATACCTTTTAGTATCTCCAGGGTTCTTCCATGTATACAACCTTCTTTCATGGTTCTTAAACCAAGTGTTAGCTATGACTAAGTTGTGCTCTGTGCAAAATTCTACGAGGCGGCTTCCTCTTTCATTTCTTAGCCCATATCCATATTCACCTACTACGTTTCCTTCTCTCCATTTTCCTACACTCGAATTCCAGTCGCCCATGACTATTAAATTTTCGTCTCCCTTCACTACCTGAATAATTTCTTTTATTTCATCATACATTTCTTCAATTTCTTCGTCATCTGCAGAGCTAGTTGGCATATAAACTTGTACTACTGTAGTAGGTGTGGGCTTCGTATCTATCTTGGCCACAATAATGCGTTCACTATGCTGTTTGTAGTAGCTTACCCGTATTCCTATTTTCCTATGCATTATTAAACCTACTCCTGCATTACCCATATTTGATTTTGTGTTTATAACCCTGTATTCACCGGACCAGAAGTCTTGTTCCTCCTGCCACCGAAGTTCACTAATTCCCACACTATCTAACTTTAACCTATCCATTTCCCTTTTTAAATTTTCTAACCTACCTGCCCGATAAGGGATCTGACATTCCACGCTCCGATCCGTAGAACGCCAGTTTTCTTTCTGCTGATAACGACCTCCTCTTGAGTAGTCCCCGCCCGGAGATCCGAATGGGGGACTTTTTTACCTCCGGAATATTTTACCCAAGAGGACGCCATCATTATTTAATCATATAGTAAAGCTGCATGCCCTCGGGAAAAAATTACGGCCGTAGTTTCCCCTTGCTTTCAGCCGTTCGCACTACCAACACAGCATGGCCGTTTTGGTTATTGTTACAAGGCCAGATCAGTCAATCATCCAGACTGTTGCCCTTGCAACTACTGAAAAGGCTGCTGCCCCTCTTCAGGAACCACACGTTTGTCTGGCCTCTCAACAGATACCCCTCCGTTGTGGTTGTACCTACGGTACGGCTATCTGTATCGCTGAGGCACGCAAGCCACCCCACCAACGGCAAGGTCCATGGTTCATGTTCTTAAGATTACATGTTGCATATTTTATAGCATTGACCAATGTATTAGCACAACCTTTAGGCAGCTAATATATGCAACATGTAATCTTAAGACTCCTTGCCATGTAAATGTTTACTCTTATATAATCACTCTTCTCTCTCTCTCTCTCTCTCTCTCTTCAAAGAGTGTCATCTATGTGTGATTTTACTGCTGTAGCCAATATGATCATTGTAATTCAAGTGGGTAAGGATGAGCGTCTAGAGGACTTGTCTATGAGACCTATAACGAGCACTATTGGTTCACCAACATATTTTTCTGCCAAATATTTAGCTTCCTTATTAAAACCATTGGTAGGAAAATGTAGTCACCACATTCGTAATTATATGGATTTTATTCAGAGACTTAGCAATGTCAGGTTAAATAGTATGGATGTGCTTGTTAGTTCTGGTGTGGTATCATTATACACCAAGGTACCTTTAAAGGACTCTTTATCTCTTATCAGCCAACATTTTGGTAAGAACATTACGGCCTGATTTGAAAATGTGCTTTTATCATCTTCTTTTTCAGTTAAATGGTAAATTTTATGAGCAAATTGACGGTGTTGCCGTGGGAAGCCCCTTCTCCCCTCTGGTAGCTAATTTATTCATGGAAGACTTCGAGGACAAGGCACTGGACTCAGCATGTTTTCAACGTACGGTCTTCTGGAGGTACGTGGACGACACATTCGTGGTATGGCCCCATGGTATGGATGAATTACATCGGTTTCTTGAGCATTTGAATTCCATCCATGCTAACATTAAATTTACTATGGAAATAGAAAAAGACGGCTGCCTCCCCTTTTGGATGATGTCGTTCGCCGTAAAAGTGATGACACATTAGGACATGCCGTATATCGTAAACCAACGCACACAAATCTATATTTTCATGCCAGTAGCTGCCATCACCCTTCACAGACCATGGTTGACCTTAAGACCTTAGTGCATCGGGCGCACTGTATATCCGATAAAGACAATTTGCAAGGAGAGCTAACATACCTCAAGAGCATTTTTAAATCGAATGGATATTCTCCGCAACAAATTCGTAGAGCGTTCGATGAAAAACCTGAAAAGCAGGTATGTGATGGGGAAGAAGATAGTAATTTCTTCAGATCCAATGCGCTTTTGCCCTATGTGGGTGCTCTGTCTTCAAAGATAGGCCGTGTTCTTGAGAAACACTGTGTTAAGGTGATCTTCCGGCCCCCCGCGAAGATTGCAGCTTTACTCGGCTCTGTGAAGGACGATTTACTGCTTCGTAAAGCGGGTGTGTACCAGATTCATTGCGGAAATGGTGAGCAGTCATACAAAGGTCAAACAACACCACCGTTCATGAGAGGTGTGTGGAGCACAGGAGATACACACGCTTATTACAACCAGACAAGTCAGCTGTGGCCGAACATTATATTTATATGGGTCATTCCACGAGTTACAGTGACGTGAAGATTTTAACATCCACCTCATCTTTTTGGGAATATGTATTCAAAGAAGCTATAGAAATTCGATTAGCCAACAATTTAATAAGCAGAGATAATGGTTTTAATTTAGACAAAGCATGGAGTAATTAAACTGCAGAGAAGTTGTCATCATGTCACCGCCGCCGATCAACATCGATAAGCGAATCTAATGTCTGTACGCCTTCGCCATAGGCGGCGCATGTGTAAGCGTTTGTCTCTGCCGCCGACCAGCATCTGTTACCCTCATGCACAGTACTGCCGCGGTGGAGCATATAAGGCCGCGCCAGGCACCTTGTCGTCAGTCTTCTGACTCGCTCTGAAGATGGCCGGACGATACGCGGCCGAAATATCAGTAGAAGAAATTCTATTTGCGTGGCTGCATGCCCGAAATTTAATGGATTAATTTTGGAGTAGTTTCACTGAGCCTTGTTCAGTAACTTTGAAGCAAACGCAATTAGCCTGTCTGACAAACCAATTCTGCACGACAAAAACACACCATACTCATAGAAGGATGCATCACAGCCAGAGACATGAGCCTGGAGGGATGAAGATATACAAGGCAACGCTCTCTGAGCAAAGCATACATCAGCTTCAGGGAGGCAGCATAACACTCCTTAGACCAAACAAATTGCACGTTCTTCCAGCATAAGCGATGCAAGGGAGTCGCTGTTGCGGCCACATTATGAACAAGCTGGGTGTAGTATGAGATTTTCTCCGTCACAGACTGTAATTCACTTACTTTTCGGGGAGGTGAGAGGTCAGGGATAACAAGAAAATGCGAATATAATTTATGGACATCCTGGCTACTTACCTATTTATCCAAAAAATCATATTGTATTTCTGTTTGAAAAAACATTCATTTGTCTTTATTGCACTTGAGGACTCTAGGTGATAACACTTGAGACAAGGTGTGAAGATGATGTCATCCAAGTAGCTAGAACAAAAAGGCACTACTGCAGTTAATTGCTGCAAATACAGCTCAAGTATGGCTGGTGCAGAAGCACTGCTGAATGGCAATCTCAGAAACTTGAACAACCCCATGTGAGTATTAACGACACTCACATGTTGTGACTGTTCATCCAGTGGTATCTGCAAGTATGCATAATGCAAATCAATTTTTGAAAAGTAACGACCAGCAATCAATCTGTCTGAGTTCTTTCGAGTGCGGCAGTGAGTAAAAATCAGTGACAATCTGAGGATTCACTATAACTCTGAAATCAGTGTAGGACCTCAATTTGTCGGAAGGCTGTTTGAGAATCGCAAGTGGAGACCCCTATTCACCAATGATGCTGTTGTCCTACACCTTTAGCAAACAAATCACGAAGCTCTTAACCCAATTTTGCAACACTTACCTGAGGTCCAAAAGAAGTAATAGAAAGAGCGCTGTCCTGGATGTGTAACCCAAACAAATCGAATAGTCCAGACGAGAAATACTTTCGCTGTCTGGAGAACAAACCACAGTAAATGCACTGTCTTTTTAAAGTTTTAAAATGTGACTGGAAGGCTACAAGTACCTAAAACAGGGATGTCTTGAGCTTTATGTGCTCTAAGCACTGTGTGCGATACGCTCAGCTGGGGCTTTCCAAGCGAATCTTAGATGTAACGACTGGACAATTTACTGTAGGTTCCCATGTAAACAAAATGGGTAGCACACACACTCATGAAGCACTTAATGTCGACGCTGCTACACGGTGTATTGATTAACGGATGTTACGATTTAGCGCCGAGGTAGTACCTTACATCACAAGTCTCAGTTTCAGTCACCAAAATACTCCAAGATTTACTACTGAAAGCGCAGTTTCCAACTCTGACAAACATCTGAGCACATGGAAAAATAGCTAGTAACGCTATGGTTCTGATAATCAGGTTGTGTAGGTTCAGTCTCTGACTGCCTCTCGTCACTCTCCAGGCCTTAATTTCTTGTAGCATAAAATCTAGAGATCGGAAGGATACAAAGACGCATCTATATGAATGAGGCCATCCCTAAAAAAAAAACAGCTTGCAAAGCACTTCTTAGATTATTTCAGTACGAAATGAGAGGAAGTAACTTCACTATGTTCAGTGAAGAATTAGGTACAGGAAGACAATTGTGAAAGTATTTTGTAATTGAGCTTTCTTTGCTAAATCTTATACTGTCCTGTTGGCAAGCAGGTACCGGAGGCGGATTAATGCAGTTTCCATATGATAACACGTCGTTAACTTCCTAAAGAGTAGTAGTTGGCGTGTACATTGGAAATCGGCCTAATCAATTCTGAGAAGCTATAGGACTAAAAACTCACATAGATAACAATCGAGAGTTCGTCGTGATCAATTGGCAAAGTCTTTATCAGTGAAAGGTGAAAAGACGCCCAACTAAATATTCCATAAACCAGTGTACAGTGCATCGCATAGGGTACTTCATAATAATGTTATATATATGCTGTCATACACTATACACGTAATCAGACAAGGAAAAAGTTGTTTTCTATACGTCTCTACATGCTTCCGTGTCTCTCTTATCAGTCTTACAGTCCCTACGCCCGATATACGACAGTGATAATAGAATTTTTGTGCAAATGTCAGAATGTGGATGCTCTAAATTTGCCAAATAGTATTTCAGGAGAATAACGTCGCCCATCTTCAAAACATTCCAATTTAAGATCACCGTAAACGCTGTACCAAGCTGTTAACATTTTACTGGATGCATCTGAATTTTGTGCGAGGTCTGCTGTCATGCCTGTTTGATACGTACTCCAAATTATGTAGCACCAGCTTTTTTAATGGTTGCTCAACGCACTTTCCCAGAACATCAGTCAGACAAATCGTGTACATTTAACACACAATTCTGAAGCCGTTAGAAGAAGAGGTTGGTGAAATAAAGAAGCAAAACAGTAGGCGAGGAAAGATCACATGAAATGTTTCAGATAAATTTGATGAACATAAAAACTGAAAGAATGCGAGTCTGTAAAGACCAAAATCGATGTTATAGAAACCGGAATAATGAACTACAAAGCTTATCTGATCAGACTCAAGCTGAATGGATAGAGAACACGAGATTCTGTTAAATGTGTGACAGTGATAGAACAAAGAATAATAGATATTAATAAGGATATGCGCATATTTTTTGTTGACCGTGGGAAGAGATTTGGCCGATTTTATGGGAGTATCATCCCAAATACCTTGAAAGGTGTTGTAATACAATTGCTACACACTTAGTTGGCACTGTGAGACGTGTGTACTATTACCGAATGAATCTTGTGTGTAGTTAATTGGCAGTCGTAGTACAGTTCATTCATTGCACTACTTTCGAATATTTCTTTCATACAAGAGTTGTCTATTAATGTTTATGACGCTATAAATGTCAAAGTTTTACTTTTATTTGGACAACAGTTTTATTTTTTGTATAATCTAATCCGACTACAGAAGGAAATTTTGGCGAAAGAGTAAGTGATACGCAGTATATATTTGAGCACTGACTCGATAGTCTTTGTGTTAAAAGTCAGTCAAGATCCATCTTCTACGGTTGAAAAGATGGTTTTCAGTGAATGCCAATAATGTGCTCTTGTTTTACTTCAAGATGGCGGTGAGCCCTGGTTGAGTACGTCACTCCTTGCATAATGACGTTGTGTGGGGAAAGAAGAAATTCACTACTCCTTGTTTTTGTAAATCATTATTTTTCACATTGCTTGCTGGCATCAGTCGCTAATGTAGAAAACTGGTACCTACTGCACCAATTTGGTAGTCATGTCGGACATTTTGTCATAACAGTTGTTGTACTATTTTACTTGCAATCTTAGGATCTTTCCTGTGCCCTCTATATTAATTATACTTTTATTAAGGACGTTTTTTCACACTTGCAAGTCAGCTGTCGTGGACCCCTTCACTACTACCTTCGAACCCCGCACCCGAGGGAAGCGACCCTACCGCCTTCCACGTGGTCGTCAGAGGAGCTTAATATTCTTCTGGACAATTTCTTTCCTTAACGATACTTTTAGAATCAAACAGCTACATCAAAGAGGCACTGTATTCAGGGTCAAATTTAGGTATCATTTACATATAAAATTTCAATCGTCTGTGCATTAATAAAAATGTGAAGTCACGTCTGAGGTCTCCGAGGTTATGGTCACCATACAGACTTGATATAGACTGGGACAGAACGGTGATAAATTGTAGTAAATAAAAGGCGATGAATAAATAGACGATACAGGTATTGGTATAACTGTTAGACAAGTGTGACTTTTCTTACCAACATGCGCTGGATGTATTGGTACTCTCTTCTGTATTTTTCTGGCTTTCTTCAATGGTTTGAGAGTTGCCGTTGGATTGTTTTTAATAAACACAACTACGTCCTGTTTTCTTACTAGTTGGCTCCTCTTATTGTAGTTCGGGGTTGTTCGCAATCTACCACTAGCAAGTTATGATCTATATGCGTCAGTTCCAGGAAACGTTTTGGCACTGTATTTGAACCTTAGCTGGTGTTAATAAAATTTATGTAGCGTCATGCACTATCAGCAGCAATATTTCGTACCTACAGATTAGATGATGGTTCCTAATTATAAGTCCTGCAGTCCAGAAATCAAAATGCTCACAGAAGACTTTGTTTTTCATCCCTTTCATTTTTTTATAAAGTCAGTACTCTCAAACTATATTATACTGTTCATCTTTCCCTGCAGTGCTATTCCTGTCTCCTACCGCTATAGCCTTTTCCTTGACTCTTCACTTTTTCTTTATAAATTTTTCACTATTTATGTACGTATTTGTTCTTTCTCCATCTTCGATGTTGGCATATGAGCTCGAATGATCAAACTATCCACATGAAACATTTTCATCCCTAGCACTCTTAATGGTATAATTTCCTTGATGTTATTAAGTAGATTTTTTCTACAATAATCTAATAAATTTTCCTTTCCCTCTCTTCTTTTGATTATTACTATCTAGTCTTCATGTTCAGTTTCTGCTTCTTCTTCCCACCACATGTCACTTACTGATAAAATATTAATGTTGTATCCCTTCGTTTCTCTTATCACGTATTCCAGTTTACCTCATTATGAAAAAGTTTATTTAAATAACCGCTACCAGTCACAAAATTTGTTACTACTGTATTATTTATTGAGCAACATGTTTCGGGGAATACCCCATCTTCAGGCTCAAAGGTCTTACAAAAACATATTTTAACATTAAAGTCATATTAAAGCCTTTTATAAGAGCTCTTATAAAAGGCTTTAATATGACTTTAATGTTAAAATATGTTTTTGTAAGGCCTTTGAGCCTGAAGATGGGGTATTCCCCGAAACATGTTGCTCAATAAATAATACAGTAGTAACAAATTTTGTGACTGGTAGCGGTTATTTAAATAAACTTTTTCATAATTTTTGATACAGTCACGGTCGAAATATAGTCATAATGGCTTTAAATTCCAGTTTACCTCGTCTATTTGTCGTTCTCACATGCCCTTTCCAACTCTTAACCCAGGTACTGTCCTTTTCCTCTCCTTATAATTTTCTAAAACAGAATACTGCTCCTTGGGAAAATTACCCTCCTGGAGACCAAAACGTGCACATATTCCTTAGGAATTCTTATTCTCAGGATCTGCAGTGTTTTTGAGATTCATCCAGTGGATCATGAGATCGTACTAGGGGCTTTAACATGGTGTTTCTAATTGCCGGCTATTGACCTTATTACGTTCATCCGACTTTAGGAATAATTTTCATTTGAGGACTATGAGAGCACTCTGCCTTCGTCCCACACCTTGATTCTCTGAAAAGGCCATTGGCACTTGGATGGAGTACGTCCTCACGCTAGGAGCGTCTACGTTCCTCCATCGTCGGCTGTTGATACAAGCAGGGAAAGAGCAACAGGACTTTCACTTCCTCAAGGCTAGGGCCGTACTTCTGTATTCTCCACTACTGCCAGGAAGGTTAATACATCTGAAACAGGAACTGTATGCTGTTCCGGAAAACCCACTGGAGATGTGTTTCACATAAAAGGCGAAAGGCATCTTGAAAAATAAAACGAGTATGGCAGTAGCGGAAAAAGCCGTTTTCTTTGTAAACGAATATTTATACAGGGTTGTTCACAATTCCTACTACAGGGTTTCGGGGGTGGTAGAAGAGAGTTAGTAAGCTGTTGATACGGAATCCGTATGCTCTTGCGTGCCATTTGGATACAAAATAGGTTTTAAAATCGGTTCACTTCCAAATTTCATGCTTCTCGGTATGCACACAGCCCGAGAGGATGGCGCCGTCCTGTAATTATGAGATCACATACCATTTTCGACAGACAACAAAGTCGACTGCGAGAAACTTGTGCGTTTGTGAGTAGCAGGGCTGTCTGTGTTGCTCCAGGGAGGCGCCGCGCTCTCAACTTTGAAGAGGACATTTTTCGTCTCGTAAAGGAGTACTCGAAATATTGCCCATGCTATGTAGAGTATCCAGCTTAAAGCTCATTTTCTCAATTTTGTGCGTATCTTGAAACGGGGGATTTGAAAGAGATTCGATCTTCAAACTTACTTTACATCAAAATGGCGAATTTCCGGACATTGGTTCCTTGTTGTTGTTGTTGTTGTTGTTGTCTTCAGTCCTGAGACTGGTTTGATGCAGCTCTCCATGCTACTCTATCCTGTGCAAGCTGCTTCATCTCCCAGTACCTACTGCAACCTACATCCTTCTGAATCTGCTTAGTGTACTCATCTCTCGGTCTCCCTCTACGATTTTTACCCTCCACGCTGCCCTCCAATGCTAAATTTGTGATCCCTTGATGCCTCAAAACATGTCCTACCAACCGATCCCTTCTTCTAGTCAAGTTGTGCCACAAACTTCTCTTCTCCCCAATCCTATTCAATACCTCCTCATTAGTTACGTGATCTATCCACCTTATCTTCAGTATTCTTCTGTAGCACCACATTTCGAAAGCTTCTATTCTCTTCTTGTTCAAACTAGTTATCGTCCATGTTTCACTTCCATACATGGCTACACTCCAAACAAATACTTTCAGAAACGACTTCCTGATACATAAATCTATATTCGATGTTAACAAATTTCTCTTCTTCAGAAACGCTTTCCTTCCCATTGCCAGTCTACATTTTATATCCTCTCTACTTCGACCATCATCAGTTATTTTACTTCCTAAATAGCAAAACTCCTTTACTACTTTAAGTGTCTCATTTCCTAATCTAATTCCCTCAGCATCACCCGACTTAATTCGACTACATTCCATTATCCTCGTTTTGCTTTTGTTAATGTTCATCTTATATCCTCCTTTCAAGACACTGTCCATTCCGTTCAACTGCTCTTCCAAGTCCTTTGCCGTCTCTGACAGAATTACAATGTCATCGGCGAACCTCAAAGTTTTTACTTCGTCTCCATGAATTTTAATACCTACTCCAAATTTTTCTTTTGTTTCCTTTACTGCTTGCTCAATATACAGATTGAATAACATCGGGGAGAGGCTACAACCCTGTCTCACTCCTTTCCCAACCACTGCTTCCCTTTCATGCCCCTCGACTCTTATGACTGCCATCTGGTTTCTGTACAAATTGTAAATAGCCTTTCGCTCCCTCTATTTTACCCCTGCCACCTTTAGAATTTGAAAAAGAGTATTCCAGTCAACATTGTCAAAAGCTTTCTCTAAGTCTACAAATGCTAGAAACGTAGGTTTGCCTTTCCTTAATCTTTCTTCTAAGATAAGTCGTAAGGTCAGTATTGCCTCACGTGTTCCAACATTTCGACGGAATCCAAACTGATCCTCCCCGAGGTCCGCATCTACCAGTTTTTCCATTCGTCTGTAAAGAATTCGCGTTAGTATTTTGCAGCTGTGACTTATTAAACTGATAGTTCGGTAATTTTCACATCTGTCAGCACCTGCTTACTTTGGGATTGGAATTATTATATTCTTCTTGAAGTCTGAGGGTATTTCGCCTGTCTCATACATCTTGCTCACCAGCTGGTAGAGTTTTGTCATGACTGGCTCTCCCAAGGCCGTCAGTAGTTCTAATGGAATGTTGTCTACTCCGGTGGCCTTGTTTCGACTCAGGTCTTTCAGTGCTCTGTCAAACTCTTCACGCAGTATCGTATCTCCCATTTCGTCTTCATCTACATCCTCTTCCATTTCCATAATATTGTCCCCAAGTACATCGCCCTTGTATGAGCCTTCTATATACTCCTTCCACCTTTCTGCCTTCCCTTCTTTGTTTAGAACTGGGCTGCCATCTGAGCTCTTGATATTCATACACGTGGTTCTCTTCTCTCCAAAGGTCTCTTTAATTTTCCTGTAGGCAGTATCTATCTTACCCCTAGTGAGATAAGCTTCTACATCCTTACATTTGTCCTCTAGCCATCCCTGTTTAGCCATTTTGCACTTCCTGTCGATCTCATTTTTGAGACGTTTGTATTCCTTTTTGCCTGCTTCATTTAATTATCAAAACTTTATCTAAAAAGTCCCCTGTATAAAACGTAGAAGGCTGTAATAGGAATTGTGAAACAACGTGTAAATTTGTTGCGGAGAAGTCACTACGACGACCATGGAAGACAGTTTTGTTGTGGTTTTAGATATTCGCAGGGATTAATGCTGACAAACAGCTCAGAGGAACGGCAGAACCCTTAAACCCCACAGTGCGCTTCATAACAGGGTCGTCTGAAACTGTAGTCGTTTGAGAATCTACACAGATTACCATTCATCCTCGAGAAAACATTCCAGCAAACACTGGAGCAGAGACAGTGGCAAAACATGTAGCAGCTATGATTGTACTAGTGTAGTTACCAGTAACTTGAGAAAATATTATGGCAATAAAAGAGGAGAACCGGAAAGTGTACATTTCGAATCCAGCGTAATATGGGGCTGAAACGTGGACCATCGGAATGAATCTGAAATGTGGTGCTATCGAAGGATGTTAAATGGACAGGTAGAGCACGAAATGAAATGTTCAGCTGTGTGAAATCTTATGGGACTTAACTGCTAAGGTCATCAGTCCCTAAGCCTACGCACTACTTAACCGAAATTATCCTAAGAACAAACAAACACACCCATGCCCGAGGGAGTACTCGAACCTCCGCCGGGACCAGCCGCACAATCCACGACTGCAGCGCTTTAGACCGCTCGGCTAATCCCGCGCGGAAGCTCGAAATAAAAGGTATTAAAAAGAATAAACGAGGAAAGGGGTCTATGGAAGGGCCTTACCACAATGGACAGGTTAGAGGTGTCTCTCCAAAGGCACCGCCAAATAGTTAATCTGGCGCTGGAAGGACCTGTAGAGTGCAAAATAGCAGGAACAAATAATGATTAGAGTATTCAAAACAGATTATAGAGAATCATGATGTAGAAGGTGCGAAAAGAAAAAGGAGTACCACAGGACCGCATCTGATAGTGGTGACTTAAAAATATGTGGATTGTGTTGCTGTGGCATCGTTCTCAGGCAGACGACAACAGCCATCTATAGGTCTGCCATTGAAGTTAGGCGCAGCAGAAATGCTGGCCCGGCTTCTGAGGTGCAACAGTCTACTTTATCGCTGCTATGTATAAATCAGCACTTCTAAGCCAGCTTCACGATGGGAATTGAGCTCCTGTGACAACACACCTGGCCGGGGAAAGTATACATGTGTGACCCTGTTCAGCTGGTAGCTTCATAGGTCAGTGCAGTGCATTAGTCCGGTGCAGTCTCTGCACCAGTGACACTCACATGTGTGGCTACACGCCTTCATCAAACGGCTTCATCAGGTAGATGAGACCGCTGGTTTGAGAGCTGTCAGCCCACTACAGATGACCCCAGGCTTCAAAGTGTTGCTGACGAGGTAAGAACTCTTCTGGGTGCCATCACCTGACACTTAAGATAGTCCTGGTGTGGAATCTGGGTGACTGCAAACCCTTGCCAGCAGCCTTGAGTCGTGGGCAGAGTATGCCAGTCCAGCCGTGAGCTCGCTGTAGTGTCGAGGGGACGCCCGTCTTGTATCAGCAATGCCTCGGAAGTCACCACCCGCTGTTCTGCTGTTTCAGCATTCCGCTGCCCAAGCAAACTCATTGGCGACCATGTACGGTATATTGATAATTTTTACTTATGGACCGTCTGACAGCAGCCGAATGAAACACAATTTTAGTGTCATGCGCTTTTCGCCTTTATTTTCCGCAAGGCATCGTCAGTGGCCTGGAATATGTACATATGTTTGCTATTTAATTTACATTTTGGTGACTGTACGTATAGGTTATAAGCAGTTCTCCTGGTTGGTATTTCCTATTAAGTAGCAATGTTTTGAACTGTACTTACAGGTTGCTTGGACAATTTCTTACTTTTACACTTCTGTTACATTTTTGTTCTTCTTCTTCTTATGAATGCCAATTTGCGGCTTTTTCCCCACATTCCACAGCACTATGAACTGAACGCTTGTTTCAATGCAACGTTTAAGTTTCTGTTGTCGACTTTCAAATGTTTGTGCCAAAGATCGAATGTTATTGCCAAACTGTCGTGTGTGTGTGTGTGTGTGTGTGTGTGTGTGTGTGTGTGTGTGTGTGTTTTCAGTTCATAGTGCTGTGGAATGTGGGAGAACAAACCGCAAATTGGCATTCATAAGAAGAACAACACCAAGAATGCAACAGGTGCGTAATATGTAAGAAATTGTCCATGCAACCTGTAAGTACAGTTCAAAACATTACTACTTAATAGGAAATACCAACCACCAGCCGGCCAGAGTGGCCGAGCGGTTCTAGGCGCAACAGTCTGGAACCGCGTGACCGCTACGGTCGCAGGTTCGAATCCTGCCTCGGGCATGGATGTGCGTGATGTCCTTAGGTTAGTTAGGTTTAAGTAGTTCTACGTTCTAGGGGACTGATGACCACAGTAGTTAAGTACCATAGTGCCCAGAGCCATTTGAACCATTTGAACCAAGCACCAGAACTGTTTCTGGCCTACAGGTACAGTGACCAAAATGTAAATTAAATAGCAAACATATGTACATATTCCAGGCCACTGATGATGTCTTACATAAAATAAAGGCGAAACCCGTATGGCACTAAAATTGTGTTTTATTCAGTTGCTGTCAGACGGTCCATAAGTAAAAATTATCAATATACCGTACTTGTTGTAAACTATTTTTCTAACAAATCTTCCTTGTTCCAGCCAGGCGTACTACTATGACCAGACAAAAATCAAATCGTTCGGCCATAACTATGGGTTCTTTGATTGCTCATTGAGGTGGCAAATAGGAATTGTAGCTCATGAAATATTAATTCGCTTTATTACATCAATGAATAAAACATTTACTTAACTTTGGCCACGCGGGATTAGCCGAGCGGTCTGAAGTGCTGCAGTCGTGGACTGTGCGGCTAGTCCCGGCGGGGGTTCGAGTCCTCCCTCGGGCATGGGCGTGTGTTTGTCCTTAGGATAATTTAGGTTAAGTAGTGTGTAGGCTTAGGGACTGGTGACCTTAGCAGTTAAGTCCCATAAGATTTCACACACATTTGAACATTTTTTGAACTTAACTTTGACACACTTCTCTGCCTTGGAACACGGGATGATTTCCAACTGTCACTGTTTAACTGAAGCCCTTGATGCACTAATTGATAAACTGTTCTCTTGAGGTACAGTGTTTAGCATTTGCTAAAGAACAAGTACATCAGAAAATTTAACAACTTATTGTTCCTACAACATCATGTTGTCTTCTTCAGACTTCATGAACTGGGGCAGAGATATTGCAAAGTCGGCTCTATATTGGCCTCACTGCTAGGGCACTGCAGTGCTGCAGGGGGAGGTGTGGCCTATTGGAATGACTCCCTCCCCCCTTCCCCCCATACGTCGCGAATATCTGCGGTATCGATATGTGTTGCCGACTTTGGTATGGCAGCGCAATCTCTGGACAATACCATACTTACATACTCCCAGGTATACGGCAACATTGCAAATGTTGGAGGTCCTTCTGAAAAGATGGATGTAGAGATATAATCATGATTCTGAGAAGTTTCCAAAAGAGTGGTTCATTGCAGTTATCTGGTTAGATATATGTAGTAAGAGAAGCTACGACGGGGAACCTCTGTGTGATAGGTTTACCAGATTGGCGGACGATTATTTTGTGCGTACTGCCGCGAGGCATGGAGGTGGGTCGTTAGTTGATAGTTAATTTGTCCGCTGGCGGACGGGTCGCCGGTGCATAAACACAGAGCAGGCGCGCCCATAAAAAGCATTACAGCCCGGGGAGTTGCTCCTTCCGCGCTGTTTAGCACGGGGCTAATGAAGACACAATTTATGAACTCGCCCTTTGTTAAAACCTCTCGCGCACATTAAATAGCAGTTATTTTTCACCTAAACAGGCCCGTCCAGCAGTTTATGTGCCGAAAAAACCTTTCCATTTTTCCCCCTACTCAGATAATAACGGAACACAACGACTTTTCCCCCAGAAAGCAAACAGGGGAAGAGGGTGGTGGCAGGACGTGCTGGACTCGAGAAAGTACGTCATCCCCTTCTCTTAATCCGCATGCTGATCACTACACGTCATATTGATCCGTACCTAAAATAAAGAAAATATTTGTGTATTTATGCACTAAATGCCGTATATGTGCAAGAAAATTCCAGAAATATGTACACAGTAGGCTAAGTCTGCGCTAAAACTATATCATCCATGCACTCGAAAGGAACGAACCATCACACGTTTGTACTACATACGGATTCAAACTCCTTATTAATAATTTATAAGGTTAATAGCATTATTTCCAACTTGCTAACGACCATCATTTATTTAAATGACGTCATCTTCCCGCGGCTGTGGTTGCTTTTATTCTAGTCCCCTGGAACTTAGAACTACTTAAACCTAACTAACCTAAGGACGTCACACAACACCCAGTCATCACGAGGCAGAGAAAATCCCTGACCCCGCCGGGAATCGAACCCGGGAACCCGGGCGCGGGAAGCGAGAACGCTACCGCACGACCACGAGCTGTGGACACGTCAAGAAAAGTTTTGCCTCACCCCGGTTCCCAGAACTCCTGAAGACAGACATTGACTGTGGATATTGCATCATAGGCACAGTCCCTTCGACTGTTCAGAGATATCACTAAGCCCTCCCAAAGATGTAAACAACCATGCATTAGCAGCGCCTATTCGACGGAGGGAGTCCAACAGCTGGTCAGATCCAGTGATTCCATGAGGAAGGAGGTACACGGCTCGTGTTGTCGGTAGTTCAGCCATGCCTAGACGGTAAATACCGCACATCGATCACGTCCGTATTGTTACTTTGTACCAGAAAGGGCTGTCAACAAGGGATGTGTCCAGGCGTCTCGGAGTGAACCAAAGCGATGTTGCTCGGACATGGAGGAGATATAGAAAGACAGGAACTGTCGATCACATGCCTCGCTCAGGTTCCCAAAGACTACTGCTGCAGTGGATGACCGCTACCTATAGATTTTGGCTCGGAGGAACTCTGACAGCTACGCCACTTTATGTTGAAAATGCTTTTCGTGCAGCCACACGACTCAAACTGTGCGCACCTTCACTCTCGACGTCCATGGCGAGGTCCATCTTTGCAACGGAGACACAATGCAGCGCGGTACAGATGGGACCAACGACTTGGCGAATGGACCGCTCAGTGTGTGAGTGTCTCATATACCTTCAACCTGACAATCGACGGGGACGTGTTTGGAGACGACCTGGTAAGGTTGAACGCCTTAGACACACAATCCAGTGATTGCAGCAAGGTGGAGGTTTCCTGTTGTCTCTTCAAAGCAGTGTCAATTAAAAACGAAATGTTCGACATTAAAAGAAAACACGCTTCTCTCTATGTGCTGCTAAAATCTCTTGGGCCACAAACTTTTTTGAAATTCTCTGTGAATCCACACCCGCTTCCGTAGCAGAGATCACTAGCATACACCTGTTCAAAGGTGCTCGAGTCATCGGTAGTTGGTTCGTATGCAGGTGCTAGAAGAAACTTTCACAGCTACTACACTACTCGTGATTAAAATTGCTACACCAAGAAGAAATGCAGATGATAAACTGGTATTCATTGGACAAATATATTATACTAGAGCTGAATTGTGATTACATTTTCACGCAATTTGGGTGAATAGATCCTGAGAAATCAGTATCCGGAACAACCACCTCTGGCCGTAATAACGGCCTTGATACGCCTGGGAATTGAGTCAAAAAGAGCTTGGATGGCCCATGCAGCTTCAACACAATACCACAGTTCATCAAGAGTAGTGACTGGCGTATTGTGACGAGCCAGTTGCTCGGCCACCATTGACCAGACGTTTCCAATTGGTGAGAGATGTGGAGAATGTGCTAGTCAGGGCAGCAGTCGAACATTTTCTTCATCCAGAAAGGCCTATAAAGAACCTGCAACATGCGGTCGTGCATTATCCTGCTGAAATGTAGGGTTTCGCAGGGATCGAATGAAGGGTAGAGCCACGGGTCGTAACACATCTGAAATGTAACGTCCACTGTTCAAAGTGCCGTCAGTGCGAACAAGAGGTGACCGAGACGTGTAAACCAATGGCAGCCCATACCATCACGCCACGTGATACGCCAGTATGGCGATGACTAATACACGCTTCCAATGTGCGTTCACAGCGATGTCGCCAAACACAGATGCGACCATCATGATGCTGTAAACAGAACCTAAATTCATCCGAAAAAATGACTGGCGCTCCTGTCTGTGATGCACCGTCAAGGGTAACCGGAGCCATGGTCTCTGAGCTTACAGTCCATGCTGCTGCAAACGTCGTCGAACTGTTAGTGCAGATGGTTGTTGTCTTGCAAAAGTCCCCATTTGTTGACTCAGGGATCGAGACGTGGCTGCACGATGCGTTACAGCCATGTGGATAAGATGCCTGTCATCCCGAGTGCTAGTGATACGAGCCGTTGGGATCCAGCACGGCGTTCCGTATTACTCTCCTGAACCCACCGATTCCATATTCTGCTAACAGTCATTGGATCTCGACCAACGCGAGCAGCAATGTTGCGATACGATAAACTGCAATCGCGATAAGCTACAATCCGACCTTTATCAAAGTCGGAAACGTGATGGTAAACATTTGTCTTCCTTACACGAGTAATTACAACAACGTTTCAGCAGGCAACGCCTGTCTACTGCTGTTTGTGTATGAGAAATCGGTTGGAAACTTTCCTCATGTCAGAACGCTGTAGGTGTCGCCACCGGCACCAACTTTTTGTGAATTCTCTGAAAAGCTAATCATTTGCATATCAGAGCATCTTCTTCCTGTCGGTTAATTCGCGTCTGTAGCACGTCATCTTCTTGGTGTAGCAATTTTAGTGGCCAGTAGTGTACTTAGTCGACAAGGGGAGGAAAGCTGGTTTGATCTCCAGACTTTCTGCCAATGTCGTTGATTAAATTCCAAACCTCTCCGTAGTGTTTAACGGAAAAAATCCAAATTATGGTACGGAATTTTTCTGGGCAGAAGATCTCATCCGGGGTAGTTCGGACGCGTGGCGCAACTGTATTTGGCCCCATTTGGGCGACTTGTGCGTGTTTATGATGAAGATGTGGCAATGTGTAGGTAAACTCAAACACCCAGTCCCTGAGCGAAGAGAACTGACTGTCCGGGAACAGAACCCTGAACCCCACGATCCAGGAAGTAGTGACGCAGATCACTGGAGTGTTCGATGGACCGAGGATATGTGACGCTGATGATGGTGATGCGTTCGTTGGAACGGACGCTACACTCGGGCGCCCCCTGCTGCGTTTTGTTATACGCCAAAGTTAATATTTATATTCTTGTAGCACCTATTATTTGTGATTCTATAGATACTGAAGTTTATAAAAGGTATGTTTTTTTGGCACACTATTGCAAAGTTCATTAATATTGGAAAAAGCAGTCTGTACTTCGTGCACTCTTCATGCGATAAGAATTTCTTTGTGACATACAAAGGAAATAAAATAAGTGTCTACTTGGGTGGGAGCTTACTGCTTCACTTACATTATTGTTACTAATTAATTTTCCAATTTTATTAGATATCCTGTGTAAGAATGAGAGTTGCTATACATTTACGCCACTAAATTGTGTAGTTATTTAACATTCAGTCTGCTGAGCTTCGTTGCTAGATGACATTTTACTTGACTTGCATAACACAAAACAGTATACTACTATATTGTGTGTATGAGGGAGCCATAAAGATGTTTAAATAATGCGATCAGTTAATGTTGGTTTTCTATATTTATCACATGTGAGTTCTTTGTTTTAGAAGACATGATGAAATCTGAAAGCAATAGAACTTTGACACAGAAACTGCTAATTCCTGAGCATGTTGGACATGTATTCGAAAGCATGGAAAATTATTTCATCTTTAAAACTGGAAATACGTTACGTCACTTTGCAACTAACACAGAACCAACTAGAGGAAATTTGGACATAGGTACACTTTCGTACTGAAAATATATGATATTTTTAGTGGTATGGCGTATAGATAAATGACTCTGAACATTATGGGAATTAACTGCTGAGGTTATCAGTCCTAGAACTTCGAACTACTTAAACCTAACTAACCTAAGGACATCACACACATCTATGCCAGAGGCAGGGTTCGAATCTGCGACCGTAGCGGTCGCGCGGTTCCAGACTGTAGTGCCTAGAACCGCTCGGCCACACCGGCCGGCTGCCCGTGGAATGTCTAAGAAGACCTGGCAGTGAACAAAATCACAGTGAGTCGTTGGGTAAGGCGTCTGTAATCATCGCAACAACGTCGTACAAACCTGTCAGATCTCCACCGTGCTTGCCGGCCGGAATCACCTGTGACTGCTGCGTAGTTGGAAAGTGCGGACACTCTCATTGGAGGTGATCGATTGATCACAACCAAACAACATTCTGCTCAAACCGGCGTACCTGGTGGTAGCGCTCACCCAGCTGGGGTACTCAAAGTTCTGTGCCCGCTACGTTCCTTGCCAGCTAACAGAAAACCATGAAGAGCATCCATCTGCGCTGTGTTGCTGATCGTGACAGTATTATAAATGCAGCAAGACGTTGGCTCCCACATCGGCCAATAGAGTGGTGCCATGCGGCAATACAAGCCCTCCCAAGCCGCGCGGGATTAGCCGAGCGGTCTAGGGCAATGCAGTAATGGACTGTGCGGCTGGTCCCGGCGGAGGTTCGAGTCCTCCCTCGGGCATGGGTGTGTGTGTTTGTCCTTAGGAAAATTTAGGTTAAGTAGTGTGTAAGCTTAGGGACTAAGCAGTTAAGTCCCATAGGATTTCACACACATTTGAACATTTTGAAGCCCTCCCAGTAAGGAGGTGTAAGGCAGTTGCAGTGAAAGATTATGCTGAAAAACAGAGTGGGAAATAGTATGGTTCAGTGGAATCCTGAATAAAGGCAACCTGGTTTCAGAAAAGGAATTGTTGCATTACCTATTGAACCCCCTCGTATGAATGTGTTAAACTGGTGTCGCCGGCCGAAGTGGCCGTGCGGTTCTAGTCGCTACAGTCTGGAACCGAGCGACCGCTACGGTCGCAGGTTCGAATCCTGCCTCGGGCATGGATGTGTGTGATGTCCTTAGGTTAGTTAGGTTTAAGTAGTTCTAAGTTCTAGGGGACTGATGACCTCAGATGTTAAGTCCCAAAGTGCTCAGAGCCATTTCAACCATTACAAAAATTAAAAAAAACCTAGTGTCTGGAATCGAACACAGGACTCCGGACGTTGTGACACATTTAGGCAATCTGTGCCGCGGAATTCGCAATTGTTGAAAACAGGGGTAATTTCGTCAGCTATTCTTCAGAACGTGTAACCTTTTACGAATTTGCGTGTCACGCTTGCGCGGGGAGCAGCACGCTTCTGTTAGTGGGCCACGTGCTGGCTTCCTGGCTGTCTGGCGACCTTATTCCGGCCGCGGCGCGCTGACTGACCGCTGTCCGATGTGGCGCGTGGCATGTTGGTCACGACACTGCGCAGCTCCGGCCCGCAGGGCTATATCCGGCGCGCCAACTGCCCGCCGCGGGGACCGCGACGAAGAACAGCAGGCACCCGTGTCCGGGTCGCCTCGCCCTCCAGCAGCGATGAGCCATCCGGCCAACTATACGTGTACCGGGAACTCTCAGTTTGTAACCAGCACGCTTACATCGCAGCAGCTTGACGTGCAGCCTGAAAGGGCGCGCCGTGTCTGGTTAGCGTATGTCGACGTCTCGTAGAGCACCAAATAGCGCGTGTATCGCAGAAGTGTTTACAAGTTTTATGAAGGCAGACATAATGTCTATAGAGAGCTGAAGGAACTGCTGGGAAAGTTATCAGCGAATATTTATTTCAGTCAGAATTGCGATGTAACCCCATCAGGCCGTGTGACGGGAATTCGTATAGTACCAAAGCCACGCGAATGAATGGAGAGTTAATTGTTCTTGAGCACTAGCGACAGAGATTGCAGTTTCTACAGGGAGCTACCAACGCCTGTGACACGTTCTACCAATTCTTGAGTGGCTCGGGTGTGCTGGAGCGACCTACTGTTCACGACACACACGCGAGAAGTTACCGTCTTTGTTTGGAGAATTAAACAGATACTACGGAAAGTTCACTTCTGAAAATTATTTGTGTGTGCTATAGCTCAAAAATGGTTCAAATGGCTCTGAGTACAATGGGACATAACATCTGAGGTCATCAGTCCCCTAGAACATAGAACTACTAAAACCTGACTAACCTAAGGACATCACATACATCCATGTTCGAGGCAGGATTCGAACCTGCGACTGTAGCAGTCGCGCGGTTCCGAACTGAAGCGGCTAGAAACGCTCGGCCACCGCGGCCGGCTGTGCTATAGTATCTGAGACCTATTAGTAGAATTAAAAATACGTTTCATTTGTCAATAATATCTATTAACTGCACGACAGGTTTCGAAGCCTAAGGCTTTCACTCCAGGGACCACCAGGGATCTTACGCTTCCATGCCTTTGATTGATATGGGTCTCCCCCCCCCCCCCCCCTTTCTTGACTGATCGGTCCGACCGCCACACATTTAGTTTCCACAATCATTTGGTGGCACCTCAATACGAAGGTCTGAGCTACGAAACCGGTCGTCCTATAAATAGAAGTTATTGACAACTGAAGTGGATTTTTTATTCTATTATTATGTTAATCAGTCGCAAACGTTCGCCTAATCAAATATTTTGTATCTGTGACGTCACGAAAATCACACCTTAATGTGATAAGCTAATTTGAGATGCAAGTCAATCGCCGGCCTTTGTGGCCGAGCGGTTCTAGGCACTTCAGTCGCAGATTCGAATCATGCCTCGGGCATGGATGTGTGTGATGTCCTTAGTTAGGTTTAAGTAGTTCTAAGTTCTAGGGGACCGATGACCTCAGATGTTAAGTCCCATTTGAACCATTTTTGGAAGTCAATCAGAAAATACTGTTAATGTAAAATATCCAGCATCAGGCACTTGTGTACCTCTGTAAGCGCGTGCCTGAGATGAAACCAAGTGAAGTGAACGCAAACATTTTCGTCGATTTGTAACAGCAAAATATTTCAGCGGCCAAGTGTGTGTTCACCATTTACATATGTGTTATTGTGATCTTTAGTTCGAAGGCTGGGTTGGGTTGTTTGGGGGAAGAGACCAAACAGCGAGGTCATCGGTCTCATCGGATTAGGGAAGGAAGTCGGCCGTGCCCTTTCAGGGGAACCATCCCGGCATTTGCCAAGAGTGATTTAGGGAAGTCACGGAAAACATAAATCAGGATGGCCGGACGCGGGACTGAACCGACGTCCTCCCGAATGCGTGTCCAGTGTGCTAACCACTAACCACTGCGCCACCTCGCTCGGTCGAAGGCTGGTTTGATACAGGTCTCGATGCTACTCTATCCTGTGCACTCCTCTTCATCTACGAGTAACTACTGCAACCTACATCCTTCTGCATCTGTTTATTTGTATTCATATCTTGGTCTGCCTCCACGATTTCCATCCCCCCTCCCCCTTCCAAACTTCACTCCAGTACTACACTGGTGATCCCTTGGTGTCTCAAAATGTGTCCTACCAACCGATCCCTTCTTCTAGTCAAGTTGTGCCACAAATTTCTTTTCTCCGCAGTTCTATTCAGTACGTCCTCATTAGTTACGTCTTTCACCCATCTAATCTTCAGCATTTTTCTGTAGCATCACATTTCAAAAGCCCCTGTTGTCTTCTTGTCTAAACTGTTTATCGTCTAAGCTGTGTCACTTCCGTGTATGGCTTCTCTCCCTACAAAAGGCTTCCTGACACCTAAATCTACACTCGATGTTAACAGATTTCGCTTCTTCAGAAACGGTTTCCTTGCCATAGCAAGTCTACAATCTCTCTACTTCGGCCATCGTCATTATTTTTTTGTCCAAATAGCAGCACTCGTCTACTACTTTACGTGACTAAGTACTTCAATTTCACACAAGTTTCCAAAAATTCCTCTGAACATCCGACCTCAACACGGTTTTGATTGATTACATTCCGCGTTCATTGCGATATCGAAATTCTGATGATTGCTAACACTCTGAAGCTTTTACTTTCTTAGCGATTCCCAAATTTTTATGCTCCAAGTAATGCAAATCATCATTTCAAAGCTTATGTATCAGTGTGGAGAGGGTGTGTCACAGTTTCAAAACTCTCCTTATTAAACAAAATGATCAACTAGAACTCAAATCCAGAAGAGCAGAAGCACTCTGCAAACAGGGAGAATACATTACAGGTAAAAAGAGATAGGCCTTTAGTTAGCATAGAGGCAAAACTACTTCTGAAGAAGTGTCCGGGTCCAACAAAACCTGTTTAGATGAGTCAACCTGAACTGGTGCAGATTGACCTCAACTTACAGACACAAGGCAAAGATCCAAAAGACCAATTTGCTAAGGACAGACAATATTAAGGCACAGTAAGTATAACATTCACCTGTTTCGGAGAATTGCACGAATAGGCTATACTATATTTTATATAATTATGTAAGAACTATGCGGGCATGTAATTTTAATTTTTAATGATGTAAAACTATCCATGTATTATCAGAATGTTAAATAAAAATCTATTGCTAAATGTAAGTGTTCTTAGTGCTCAATTTATCAAATACCTATTGTCGCAAATAAGGGACTTACCTAGTTATACCTGACAGGTATAGCATATCTTACATTTGACCTTACTTTCTCTATAACACTTCGTACCTGGTGAGAATATACGACTTTTGATTTTTTCTTTCAAGTAGAAATTTATTTGTGTGTTAAGGGGTAGATATACGCTATTAATGGTTTCCGTGGATATTGGTCACATTAACAAAAACGGAATACCTAGAAAGAGTCGAGGTACCTTGTTTTTTCATAGAAGGTGGTAGAGGTATAGCAGAAGATCAAGAAAATGGGGGAAGATCGTACAAGACGACGAACAACAAAGCAAGAACATCGAGTGATTCTGTGAATATGTATAGAATATCACACAAACAAAACACATGAAAGACTATAGTGAAGTCCTGTAAAAGTATTCATCAACGAGTCAGTTAAACATCATAAAAAGATCAGGAGTACATTAACAAATTTTGCACAGTTAATAGGCACCTGTTGAGGAGTGTCGTGCTTGTGTGTTTTCCTGCTCTGACGCCCTTCGCATGCTCCAAGAAACAGTGATGTAAGACTCTTTAGTTCTGCAATCTCTTAAAGTTGTCTGAAAGACTATTGTAGGTAGCAGCATTTAGGAGATGTGGAGAATGGAGTGTCTGTATGGGGTTGTTATCGGCTTATATGTTTCTTGCACCAATACCATGATTGGATACTCAAGTATGTAAAGGATAATAAAGAAATTTCTACCTTAATGATCAGGATACCAAAGTAATTCAAAACTACAGTGCTACGTTATTACGGTGGATTAAAACAAAATGAGCAGTTCAGATCATGAGACAATTTATAATGCTTATTAGATTTTAGAAATGTGTGTTACATATCATTAGATAATGTAAATTAGAATTATTTGCTCGTCAGGGAAGAGAATGGCGAACATGTGCTTAATTGGAGTACTTTAGCTATGTCTATTCTAGACGTACCACACTGGGGGTGCTGCATATCTAGAAAGAGATCGGTAATTTTATTCAGCAATTTGCGTTACACAGCTGAAATGTACTATGGGCAAACAAATTTTCTCAAAGTACTCTCCACTCAGCACCAAGCCAATGTCCCGTGTCGCAATGAGAATGACTAACAGGTAGAAAGCTGACATTGCAAATAGCAGAGCAAATCCGGAAGTTATTGTCTCACCTCACTTGAACGAGGGGGCTCCATCGTAAACTCAGCAACAACACCTTGGAGACGATGGAGATATAACGTCATTGTGACAATACATTTTGACTTCGCAAGAGAGAATAAAAATTTCACAAGAAAACTTTCCAGCCTACTGGTATGAGGGAAACGCAACAAGCTGAAGCCCTGAAAACGCTCCTTGCGAAATAGAGGGTTTGTGAAGACTGCCGAAGAGCCTGGTAAAGTGGGCCACAGCCGATTGTCGCCTGCCAATCACAGTGTCATTGTCTCTAATGCACAGTGTAAATGCTTCAGCCTTCAGATTAATTGTGTTAAGGTACACCAGCTATGAGGCGAACCTTTGATGCACTGCTTCCCTCTGCTACGATGATTTCCGCAGTCTAAAGTGCTAGCTGTATGGTCTGCTGTACTTGGTCACTCTGAGCTGCAGACCTCTCAGCCATTAATGAGAAGACTTGGAGACCTGTTTTTAGAGCCTACTGAGTTGAACCGATGGTGCTTGGCATACTGTCAAGCTGCTGTAGTATCTAGGAGGTTCACTAATTGCTGCTGCCTCCTTGTAGTACCTGTAAGCAGTCATGGACATTCCCAGCCTCCCTTGGTGGAAGGGCTGTGCTGTTGTTCATCTTCATACCGTGCAGAGTTGAAGAGAGATTACCCAAGCACAACCCTTGAGAGATTGCAGGGCGCTCTCACTTTTGATACAGCGTCACACTGCTTAATGTTCAAAGGAAAGGTGATCTTTATTACTTGGTTGCTATATTTGATATGATCTGGCTTCATTCATGTGATGAGATGGTTGGCAGTAGTTAGCACTCTTGCATGTGTGCTCTAGTGAAGGCATAGCAGTATGCTTTACTTGTGCTCGAAGGAAGAGTGTGCTAATTGACAGCAGTAAAAGTGTACAGCGGCTGAGAGCCGAGGGCAGCTTCTTTCTGTGGAACCTGGTGAAAACGTTTGCCTACAGCCAAGTGCCCCAGTCTTATTGTGCATACACTTCGATGGTGACGGTCGGTCAGCGGCTGCATCCAGGTACGCCGACTAGAACCAAGGAGTCGCTGCAGCTATGGGCGGCACATTGTAAGATCTATTGTCTGGCAATAAAGCTGAGTATGGGCTCTTTTTAAATAGGAAGCGAAAGAGATGGCTGAGAGTTTCTACGAATTCTGTGGGACAGGGCAGTGGCGCCCAGGTGTCCAGACTCTGCTACAGAACATATTTGTGGAGGCACGAGGCTTTTAGCGACTTTATGGCCATTCTTTGGAAAGTTCGAAACGGACGCAACAGGGGAGATAACCATCTTTTTATGGAGGGCTGTGGTTCCATCCAACTCATGCTTTTAGCAACGACATGGCGTAAACTCGTGGGAAAGAGCACGATAAGATGAATCTTTTTTCCTATTCTTCCAATTAATTTTTAACGTCGCTGTTTGGTCAAATCTGTGTATGCAGAGCAGGGGGGCGTTCCCAGCTTCCAATGCCAAGCTCCAGCTCTCATGTAGGGTTTGACCTCCATATGTCCAAATTTTTCCAAAGAGCGAGCCAGTTGAGGAAGGGCGCCGTACATGGTGCATCGTATCCATCGTGCATTGAGATATTTATCCCACTTTCTCGTCGTGGCGTTGCAGTCCCGCTCATTCTCTTGGACGAGAACACTTTCCTGGGTGCATTTTCCTCCATCCACTATTCAGTGTCGTTTTCTGCGCCGATGATGGCCATGGATTTCTTTGCGCCAAATTTCCAGTGCAGTAGCCAGTCCTTTGTGGTGGGGCTGGCATGTACCCTATTGGTTGTAGCCCCCTGACAACACAGGGATCGTTCTGCTGATGCCTGTCCCATTAACTCCCCATGTATGCCAAGGAATAGATGCCCCTCACCCTGGGGCATCGGGATGCCCGGCAATGGCCATCCTGCGAGATGGCCCTTGTTGAGGCTGGATGTTACCTGTGGGGAGGATCCCTGGTCAGAGTGGGTGGCATCATGGCAGATGACACGTGATGAAGCATAATACATCATCTCTCGCTGGTGGACCTCGACCAGCAGTCTCTAATCGATCGAGGTCTAACTTCAATGTAAGAAAATTTGACCCAAAATCGTTCCCCTCCACAAGAGTTGATGGGGAATCGTTCATGTCAATGTAGCCCCACTTTTTGGTTGAAATTTAGAGGACATGTTTGGGGAGTTCGAGGGCTTGTGCAAAATGCACTCTGGGTCAGTCTTAATAAAAACAGCATCATCTCCTCAATCACAGGCATTACTCGCCTGTGACAAGCTGGGGCATGTTTCTGTTTCCTTCACACCCCACAAGATCTTTAATATGGTCCAGGGTATTATATTTCATAGGGACCTTCTTTTACAGTTTAATGTCGAGCTGCACGCCAGTTTGAGGCGGCACGGTCTTCACTTCATCTGGCGCATCCTTAGAGGTCCGAGGGATAATCAGGTTGCCACCGGTGCCTTCATCTTGGCCTTTGATGGTGACACATTACCCGAGAAGGCCTAGGTGATGGTCTACATCTACATCTACATCCATACTCCGCAAGCCACCTAACGGTGTGTGGCGGAGGGTACCCTGAGTACCTCTATCGGTTCTCCCTTCTATTCCAGTCTCGTACTGTACGTGGAAAGAAGGATTGTAGGTATGCTTCTCTGTGGGCTCTAATCTCTCTGATTTTATCCTCATGGTCTCTTCGCGAGATATACGTAGGAGGGAGCAATATACTACTTAACTCTTCGGTGAAGGTATGTTCTCGAAACTTTAACAAAAGCCCGTACCGAGCTACTGAGCATCTCTCCTGCAGAGTCTTCTACTGGAGTTTATCTATCATCTCCGTAACGCTTTCGCGATTACTAAATGATCCTATAACGAAGCGCCCTGCTCTCCGTTGGATCTTCGCTATCTCTTCTATCAACCCTGTCTGGTGCGGATCCCACACTGCTGAGCAGTATTCAAGCAGTGGGCGAACAAGCGTACTGTAACCTACTTCCTTTGTTGTCGGATTGCATTTCCTTAGGATTCTTCCAATGAATCTCAGTCTGGCATCTGCTTTACCGACGATCAACTTTATATGATCATTCCATTTTAAATCACTCCTAATGCGTACTCCCAGATAATTTATGGAATTAACTGCTTCCAGTTGCTGACCTGCTATTTTGTAGCTAAATGATAAGGGACCTATATTTCTATGTATTCGCATCACATTACACTTGTCTACATTGAGATTCAATTGCCATTCCGTGCACCATGCGTCAATTCGCTGCAGATCCTCGTGCATTTCAGTACAATTTTCCATTGTTGCAACCTCTCGATACACCACAGCATCATCTGCAAAAAGCCTCAGTGAACTTCCGATGTCATCCACCAGGTCATTTATGTATATTGTGAATAGCAACGGTCCTATGACACTCCCCTGCGGCACACCTGAAATCACTCTTACTTCGGAAGACTTCTCTCCATTGAGAATGATATGCTGTGTTCTGTTATCTAGGAACTCCTCAATCCAATCACACAATTGATCTGATAGTCCGTATGCTCTTACTTAGTTCATTAAACGTCTTTTTCGAAACCCATGCTGATTCCTACAGAGTAGACTTCTAGTCTCCAGAAAAGACATTATACTCGAACATAATACTTGTTCCAAAATTCTACAACTGATCGACGTTAGAGATATAGGTATATACACTCCTGGAAATTGAAATAAGAACACCGTGAATTCATTGTCCCAGGAAGGGGAAACTTTATTGACACATTCCTGGGGTCAGGTACATCACATGATCACACTGACAGAACCACAGGCACATAGACACAGGCAACAGAGCATACACAATGTCGGCACTAGTACAGTGTACAGTACCTTTCGCAGCAATGCAGGCTGCTATTCTCCCATGGAGACGATCGTAGAGATGCTGGATGTAGTCCTGTGGAACGGCTTGCCATGCCATTTCCACCTGGCGCCTCAGTTGGACCAGCGTTCGTGCTGGACGTGCAGACCGCGTGAGACGACGCTTCATCCAGTCCCAAACATGCTCAATGGGGGACAGATCCGGAGATCTTGCTGGCCAGGGTAGTTGACTTACACCTTCTAGAGCACGTTGGGTGGCACGGGATACATGCGGACGTGCATTGTACTGTTGGAACAGCAAGTTCCCTTGCCGGTCTAGGAATGGTAGAACGATGGGTTCGATGACGGTTTGGATGTACCGTGCACTATTCAGTGTCCCCTCGACGATCACCAGAGGTGTACGGCCAGTGTAGGAGGTCGCTCCCCACACCATGATGCCGGGTGTTGGCCCTGTGTGCCTCGGTCGTATGCAGTCCTGATTGTGGCGCTCACCTGCACGGCGCCAAACACGCATACGACCGTCATTGGCACCAAGGCAGAAGCGACTCTCATCGCTGAAGACGACACGTCTCCATTCGTCCCTCCATTCACGCCTGTCGCGACACCACTGGAGGCGGGCTGCACGATGTTGGGGCGTGAGCGGAAGACGGCCTACCGGTGTGCGGGACCGTAGTCCAGGTTCATGGAGACGGTTGAGAATGGTCCTCGCCGATACCCCAGGAGCAACAGTGTCCCTAATTTGCTGGGAAGTGGCGGTGCGGTCCCCTACGGCACTGCGTAGGATCCTACGGTCTTGGCGTGCATCCGTGCGTCGCTGCGGTCCGGTCCCAGGTCGACGGGCACGTGCAACTTCCGCCGACCACTGGCAACAACATCGATGTACTGTGGAGACCTCACGCCCCACGTGTTGAGCAATTCGGCGGTACGTCCACCCGGCCTCCTGCATGCCCACTATACGCCCTCGCTCAAAGTCCGTCAGCTGCACATAAGGTTCACGTCCACGCTGTCGCGGCATGCTACCAGTGTTAAAGACTGCGATGGAGCTCCGTATGCCACGGCAAACTGGCTGACACTGACGGCGGCGGTGCACAAATGCTGCGCAGCTAGCGCCATTCGACGGCCAACACCGCGGTTCCTGGTGTGTTCGCTGTGCCGTGCGTGTGATCATTGCTTGTACAGCCCTCTCGCAGTGTCCGGAGCAAGTATGGTGGGTCTGACACACCGGTGTCAATGTGTTCTTTTTTCCATTTCCAGGAGTGTAGTTCTGCACATCTGTTCGACGTCCCTTCTTGAAAACGGGGATGACCTGTGCCCTTTTCCAATCCTTTGGAACGCTTCGCTCTTCTAGAGACCTACGGTACACCGCTGCAAGGAGGAGGGCAAGTTCCTTCGCATACTCTGTGTAAAATCGAACTGGTATCCCATCAGGACCAGCGGCCTTACCTCTTTTGAGCGATTTTAATGGTTTCTCTATCCCTCTGTCGTCTGTTTCGATATGTACCATTTTGTCAACTGTGCGACAATCTAGAGAAAGAAGCACAGTGCAGTCTTCCTCTGTGAAACAGCTTTGGAAGAAGACATTTAGTATTTCGGCCTTTAGTCTGTCATTCTCTGTTTCAGTACCATTTTGGTCACCGAGTGTCTGGACATTTTGTTTTGATCCACCTACCGCTTTGACATAGGACCAAAATTTCTTAGGATTTTCTGCCAAGTCAGTACATAGAACTTTACTTTCGAATTCATTGAAAGCCTCTCGCATAGCCCTCCTCACACTACATTTCGCTTCGCGTAATTTTTGTTTGTCTGCAAGGCTTTGGCTATGTTTATGTTTACTGTATGTCTACTGCTCTGATGTCAAGCCATATATCCCACCCCCTATGTGGTGCTGGAAATTTGGTCATATGTCTTCTTGCTGTACTTCCAGCGCCACATTTTGAGATTGTGGACATCCTTCCCATTCCAATACTCCATGTGCCCCGCCTCCCATCTGTGTCAACTGCGGATTGCACCATTCCCCTTGCTTGCTGGACTGTAGGTTTCTCCAGAAAGAATGGAAGATAATGGAATACAAGACCTTCGGCTCCCTGAACTACACTGAGGCTAAGCGAAAATATAAGAGGATCCATCCTGTGCATGTTACATCAATCTATGCTGCTGCTGCAACAGCAGTTCTAGTATCTCCCGTTTCGTCGAACATAGTTGGCTCCTGCCCCCTTGATGGGGGGGGGGGGGGGGCACTTCCCTCCCTGTTGCTCCTGCACCATCTAATTCAGGAGCAACACCCCCCAGCCATCATGACATCAGTCCCCACTTCTCAGCCAGAGAAGCATAAGCCTTCTTCGGCTCCTCTTGCCTGGAAGGGGTCCCTTGGGTCACTCCCTTCCCAGGTTCCGAGCAGTGGAAAAGCAGACACCAGCCAGTGGGTGACACAACCACAGGTAGCTGGTTGTAGAGCTTCACTGTCCTCCTCAGTCCCTGAGACTGACTCAGTGAAGCCCTCAAAGCTAGGAACACCGAAGGAACAGTGAGAGAAACCAAAAAAGAAGAAAGCACCCAAGAATCTAGACCTTGTGGTAGCATACATACCACCACTCCCTGAAAGCTCTATGTCTGAGGATGAGGTGGAGATTCTGGCGTCCGCTGAGGACCTAGATCTCGCCGGATCGTCAGACACAATGGATGTTGATCGCACAGGCACTCAATCAGTGGCAGCAAGTGACCCTTAGGTGTAACCTACCTCCTTGAGTGCTTCATGCCTTCCCAGCCTAACAATGACATTATCCTCCAGTGGAATTGCGGCGATGTTTTGCACCACTTGGCTGAGCTACGGCAATTTTTAATCTTTACACCTGCTTTCTGCATTGCCCTCCAAGAAACCTGGTTTCCGGCAATGTGAACCCCTGCTCTCTGTGGCTATAGGGGTGTTACAAGAACCATAGTGACTACTATAATAGTGTCGGGTGCAGTTTGCATGTATGTCCTGAGCTCGGTGTGTAGTGAACCTGTACCCCTTTAAACTCCTCTTGAAGGTGGTTGGAGCCTGGGAAGGGAGTGACCCAATCGAACCCTTCCAGGAAGTAACTGTCTACAACTTACATCTTCCTCCAGATGGTACGGGATCCCAGAACGTCCGGGCTGCCCTGAATGATCAACTCCCTAAACCTTTCCAGCTTCTGGGAGATTTTAGCACCCATAACCCCTTGGGGGAAGTACCATGCTTACTGGCCAAGGCAGAGGTGTCAAAAATTTACCGTCCCAACTCGACCTCTGCCTCTTAAGTACTGGGGCAGCCACACATTCCAGTGTGGCTCATGGTAGTTACTTGGCCATTGATTTATCAATTTGCAGACCCAGACTCCTCCCATCTATCCACTGGAGAGCACATAACTCATGTGGTTTTGTGGCCACTTCCTCATCTTCCTGTCTCTCCCCCCACCCCACCCCCACCTGGCGTCATGCCCATGGCCACCTACCCAGATGGGCTTTAGACAAGGTAGACTGGGAAGCCTTCACTTCTTCTGTCACCACTGAATCTCCCCCACATGGTGCCATCGATGTTGTGGTTGACCAGGTCACCCCAACGGTTGTTTCTACGGCGGAAAACGCGATCCGTCGTTCTCTACAGTGCCCCCAGTGAAAGTCAGTCTCATGGTGGTCGCTGAAAATCGCTGAGGCCATTAAATAGCGTCAGCGATCTCTACAGCAACATAAGCGGCACCCTGCCCTACAGCACCTCATAGCCTTTAAATGGATCCATGCCTGCATTCGTCAGCTTATAAAAAAACGGAAACAGGAGTGTTGAGAGAGGTATGTCTCTACCATTGGGTGCCATACGTCCCCTTCCCAAGTCTGGACCAAGATCAGACATCTTTTTGGGTACCAGACCCCAACAGGTGCCCCTTGTGTTCACATCAATGGCGTGTTGTCTACCGACGCAAACGCAATTACCGAGCACTTTGCTGGGCACTATGCTCAAGGGTCTGCTTCAGAGAAATATTCCTCAAACGGCGGATGGAAGAGATGGTTATATGGTTCACTACACGCCACAGTGAACCCTATTTACAGAGTGGGAGCTCCTCAGTGCCCTTGCACATTGCCCCAACACAGCTCCTGGGCCAGATCTGATCCACAGTCAGATGATTAAACATCTCTCACCTGACTACAAGTGGCATCTCCTCATCATCTTCAACGGCATCTAGTGCGATGGCGTCTTTCCATCGCAGTGGCGTGATAGCACCATCATTCAAGTGCTCAACCACGGTAAGAACCTGCTTGACGTGGATAGGTGTCGGCCCATTAGCCTCACCAACATCCTTTGTAAGCTGCTGAAATGTATGGTGTCGGCAGTTAAGTTGGGTCCTGGAGTCACGTAGCCTCCTGGTCCCATGTCAGGCCGGCTTCCACCAGGGTCGCTCTGTCACTGATAATCTGGTATCCCTCAAGTCTGCCATCCGAACAGCCTTTTCCAGACGCCAACACGTTGCCATCTTTTTTGACTTACATAAAGCATACGACACGACCTGGCGACATCATATCCTTGCCACATTGTATGAGTGGGGTCTCCAGGGCCCGCTGCCGATTTTTATCCAAAACTTCTTGTCGCTTCCTTCTTTCTCCTTCTTTCAGTGTCCAAGTTGGTGCCTCCCATAGTTCCCCCCCCCCCCCCCCCCCCCAATATCAAGGAGAATGGAGTCCCACAGGGCTATATATTGAGTCTCTCTCTCTTTTTAGTAGCCATTAACGGTCTAGCAGCAGCTGAAGGGCCTTCAGTCTCATCATATCTGTATGCAGACGATTTCTGCGTTTCGCACTGCTGCTCCAATACTCGTGTTGCTGAGCAGCGCCTACAGAGAGCCATCGACAAGGCGCAGTCGTGAGCTCTAGCCCACGGCTTCCAGTTTTCAGCGGCAAAGTCGTGTGTCATGTGCTTCTGTCGGCGTCGTACCGTTCATCCGGACCCAGAACTTTACTTCATTACGATCCGCTCACTGTAGTGGAGACGTATCGATTCTTAGGACTGGTTTTCGACGCTCGATGAACTTGGCTTCCTCATCTTCGTCAGCTTAAGCGGAAGTGCTGGCAGCATCTCAATGCCCTCTGTTGCCTGAGCAGTACCAATTGCGGTGCAGATTGCTCTACACTGCTACAGCTCTACAGAGCCCTTGTCCAATCCCGAATTGACTATGGGAGTGTGGTTTATGGTTCGGCAGCGCCCTCAGCGTTGCATTTACTTTACCCAGTGCACCACTGGGGGGTTCGACTAGTGACAGGAGCTTTTAGGACGAGTACAGTGTCAAGTGTACTGGTGGTGGCTGGGGTTCCTCCATTGCAGATCAGGCGTGCACAACTGCTCGTCGGTTACGCTGCACACATTCGTAGTTCTCCTGAGCATCCGAATTTTCTCCTTTTCCCGCCCGCGATAGTCCATCTCCCTCATCGGCAGCCGAGGTCGGAGTTAACGATTGTGGTTCGCATGCGGTCCTTTCTCTCCAAACTGGAGTCCTTCCCTTTACCACCTCTACTTGCGGTCCGTTCACGTACGCCTCCATGGTGTACGCCTCGACCGCAGCTTCGTCTGGACCTTTCGCACGGCCCTAAGGACTCTGTTAACCTCACCACCCTCCGCTGTCACTTTCTCTCGATTCTTGACTTGTTCCGGGCCTCTGAAGTCTTCTACAGTGACGGCTCAATGGCTGATGGTCGCGAACGCTTCGCCTACTTTCACGGCGGCCATATTGAACAACATTCTGTACCCGATGGCTGCAGTTTATTCACTGCAGAGCGTGTGGCCCTTCCTCATGCACTTCAGTATATCCGTTCATTCCCTGTGGAATTTTTTATTTATGTACTAACTCCTTGAGCAGCCTGAAAGTTATCGACCAGTGCTACCCTCGTCATCCTTTGGTAGCGTCCGTCCAGGAGACCATCTATGTATGCCCCTGACTGGTCCAGTCGTTCAGTGGTGTTCGTCTGGACCGCTGGTCACGTCGGGACCCCACAAAATGAACTTCTCAACAGGCTGGCTAAACAGACTACACAGAAACCACTTCTGGAGATTGGCATCTCCGCAACTGGCCTGCGTTCTTTATTACGCCATAAGGTTTTTCAGCTTTGGGAGACGGAATGGCAAAATCTCAGTACGCACAACAAACTGCGAGCCATTAAGGGGACCACGAATGCATGGAAGTCCCCAATGAGGGCATCTCGAAGGGACTCCGTGTTTCTCTGCCGGCTCTGCATTGACCATGCCCCCCCCCCCCCCCCCCCACTGTCGGTGCAGCGCCCAATTGACAGTGGCCCATATTCTTCTGCTGTGTCTTTCTTTGGCTGCCCTGTGACGTCGTCTTCGGTTGCCAGACTCGTTTAATTGATTTTAGCAGACAACGTCTCATCGGCTGATTTGGTTTTACGTACTATCCGTGAGGTTGGATTTTATCATTCGATCTGAGTTTTAGCGCATGTCCTTTGTTTCTCTGTGTCCTGCACCCTAGTCCTTTTAGGGTGGAAGTTTTAATGTGTTGCAGAGTGGCTGGCTTTTCCTTTTTATTTTCGTGGTCGACGAACCACTGCCATCTGCTTCCTTGTTTTAGTCTCTTCTGTTTCTTGATTCTCTCTGTTGTTCTCTTGTCCTCTTTTGTTCCTATTTTTGTTTGTGGCCTTTCTTTCGTTCTTGTGGTTTTTCCCTTTTTTCCGTTCTGTGCTATCTGTATCGTATGTTCGGTTCTCACGCGTGATGAATTGTTTTATTCGGAACAAGGGACCGATTACCAAGTAGTTTGGTGTCTCCCCCCCCCACCCCTCCCCTTTTAAACCAACCAACCAACTGTGGAGGGAAGCTGTGGAGAAAGAGAACATTACTCTTGTACTGGCGCTTCACTAGTTAAGAACGGCCCACTTCTCGAGCTTCGACACGGAGTCACCTCCCGTTACCCAGGACGGTGAGGCTTGTGTCCTTTGCTCGTGTGCCCGTTACACCCTGTGCCAATCGCCATATGAACAATCATAGGTACTCCTTCTTCCATCAGGAACACAACGAGTTATGCTTGGATGTACTTATTTGTTCTGAGTCGTCCGTCTAAACATTTGACATATTCCGACACGCGTAGTCATGACACAGAGTCAAACTGGTTTGGCAGACCAGCAAACCGGCTCACCTGCAGGCTGGAATCCACCGGGGTTTCAGAGGCTCATAGGAAGTACCTGCGTTCCGAATCAGCTGAACGCGAGACTGCATACTTGCATATTTCCGGGCGCGTGCTGTTAATAACTGGTTGCTGCTGTCCGTGACTGCAGTCGGCGAGCGCGTTGATATGCCGCCATCACCTGCAGAAGGGTAGAGCATTTGCTGCTTTGGCGTGGGGCCCAGTTTATGCTTCTCAGCACCACGTTTGAGCCGTGACATTTGGCTGGAACGCCAGCGTATTTGAGAGTACTTCGCCTTAGCGCTCTTATCTTTGCTTGTGGCGCAGACTGAGTCTTGGCTGTCTTATCTTTGCCGGAGGAGTTTACTGGAGGCTCTCGCTAAGGACGTGGACAGTTGGCGTTCTATGTTACCTGAGGCCGGAGAGCGCTTGTAGAGGAGCGAGAACCGAGCACGTGTGTGTGGGGCAGCTTGGTGGAGAGCCTTTCTTGTCGCCTTGTAGCTGCCTTGGGTTGCGTGTTGTTAGTTCCGGACACGGCTGTCTATGGTCGTCCGCTGCCTTATTGCCACCTGCTGTCCCCGACTCAAGCCACATCGGACGTCCAGCGAAAAGTTAAGTGAGATTGTACTTAGGGCATGTGTGTGTGAAGGTATTGAGGGCCGCTACCTCACCTCTGGTAACTGTAAGCGCATGGGTGTTACCACGGAAGTAAAGGTGTGCCTGTGAAGAGTTCATGGTGTTTAAGACAGGTGTTAAATATTAATATAATGCCTCTTCCAGAACCTCGCTGCTGCTACAGTCGCAGGTTCGAATCCTGCCTCGGGCATGGATGTGTGTGATATCCTTAGGTTAGTTAGGTTTAAGTTGTTCTAAGTTCTAGGGGACTGATGACCTCAGATGTTAAGTCCCATAGCGCTCAGAGCCATTTGAGCCTCTTCCAGCTCTTGGGAAATTGTTGTTCGATGTAATACGCAATCAGCTGCAAGGATGTAACCTGTTTATCAAATATATTGCATTCGAGTGTTTGGTAGACTTAGCGCAGTGAGTCCCAGTAAGGCTTACAATGAAATTTTCAGAATTGTCTTCGTTACGGTTTTCACTGAACAGTGGGTCATACGAGTTCAGGTAATTTAATTGTGGCTAAGATTGGAGCGCCCGCTGGCATTCCTAGTAATTGTAAGTTTTTTTTTAAATTTTGATATCAGACAATTCTCCTTAAGGTTATTGATAAGATTTATGTGGTTGGTTGTACCTTGTCTGTGTAGCTCATTCGCAGTGTAGCATAGGCAGTGTGCCTTTTTATTAGTGAATAATTTAACCTGCTATTTAATATCTTTTGGTGGTTGTTTACATTGTCCCTGCGGACCTGTTCTGTGTGGTTGTTAAACGCTACAGCTGGCTGACTGCTGTTTTGGAGTAAACGCAACATTTCCACCTATGGGTACTTTGGCTGTGAAATCCTGGGTAATGGGAGATGACTCCATGTCGAAACTCGAAAAGTGGGCCTTGTACGAACTGCCGCCTTCCGCCTTGGCTTCTTCAAGTTAAATTTCCGTTCTGCATTCGAGCGACCTGGCGTCACTCCTCGCTAATTAAATCTGGCGCCAATTACATTTACTTGAGTATTTATTAAACCTTGTCTCCAGAGCAAAATACAAATGTGAAAGGTTGTTGCTGTGTTACTCTGAGGAAGACCTTGTGTTACTGGGCTTTGGAGCCGAAGTTTTAACCCTTAGTTAGCCTTAGGGATACTCATTGACTCTTGAGTGTGAAACAAGTGCCTATGAATTAACTTCATCCTGCTATTTATTGGATGCATCTCTGGCAGGTTGTTATTTAGGTAAATGTTTTTGAGAACATTAGTTCTCAGTGTCCAGACTAGTCGGAAATATTGTGTGTCTTAATTTAAGCCGCCAGGAACATAATTGTCAGTGGTTTTAAAATTTTCTTATATATGGGATAGACTTTGTTTATAAAAAGACATTGGTAGCAGATTCACTAAATTCTCGTGCCTTACTATTCTTATTACCTAAGGTTATCAGGATTAAGATATTGTTGTTTTAAAGGAATTTGTTGAATTGATGGTTAAATAAAACGAGTGATAACAAAAGGGTTCCAGTCCTTCCTAGTATTTCTCTATTCTCTAGTAGAAAAACGTGTCACTTCTTTGGAACCCCATTTTTCTTAATGAAATAGTAGGATGTAGATGCTTGATAGTAGCCTTGGTTTTGGGCCATACCACAGATTCAATTTTATGAAGTCACACAAAGCGATTAGTTCTGGTTAGTGTGGTGTGTTTATCCCCAGCTGATCACTTTGTTAACCGTAGACCACATGTTATTGAAAGTGTCTGTCAGACGAAAATGTTTTGGTGGTATTTCTTTAGCCATCTTTTGTCATGTGATATAAAGAATGAATAAATCAGTTAGTATGTAGACCACAACTCCTTCCAGCGTTCTGATTTACATTACCTTTGCCATTTTATTTAAGTCTTTGGGTGCAATCGAAAGAGCCGGAAGCTTGCACCCTTTCGCTGTCAACTGAGAGTGCTCTGATAATACACAATCTTCATCTTGGTAAGCCCCATTTTAATGTAAATAGAATAATTTCGTAAAGGTGAATTGTTAATGATAAATCAACTAAAAATGTAATTTGTTATTTCAGTGTTATTATTTGTAAAGACCCTGATCCCGTCCCTATAAAAGTCATTGTTGCTATGGTAAGGTGGAATCAAATAAGAACAATTTTTTGTATAACTTTTTTATTTAGATGTCTACACAAAAGTATTCATTTTTGGAGCATTGTTCAAATAACTGCTTTCTATATGCCTTGAATTAAGGATGAATCATATTCAGAGCTATAGGTGCAATTACATACACCGTCATTCCTTCAGTAAACTCTGCTTCAACAAATTTCATGCTTATAGGGTTTTAAGACGCATATTTTAGTGTTTAATGAATACAAGCATTTATACACCGTTCTGATTGATTTACATTCTCACTGTGCTCACGCAGATAGTCGATAAAGTCACAGTATTCAGTTCTAATATAAGGATACCAGCGGCTCAGTCTGTCTGCCAGAATCAGGAGGTCATTTAAATTCACAACATTTGAATGTTTAATATATATGACCACACCTAAAGATTTCAGCTTAAGCACTGCATCTCCATACAAATCGACAACTGACATCTCACACTTTAACATGTTGATGTTAATATGAGTTTATGATGGACTGTGTTCAGTTGCCAACTGTCTCTGTGGTCTCTGTTATATTGCACAGATAGTTTTTGACACCGCAGATACTGCACTCTAGTACCAAGACATTGGATGTTCCGTAGCTCAGATACCACATAAGTCACTGTGGGATGCTATGCCTACTTTCACATTTTTAGATCTACTTGCAGTCAAATTGTACGTATTGGCGAATAGCAGAACTCTTAGCACTTCCCTGACACTCGAGTTCTAGCTGTGATTGCACTATAGCATAGCTGAAAGACAGCAGGTCCGATAGGTCAGGGAGACAACATCCTGTGGAGAATGAGCTGCTGCTGCTGCTGCTGCTGCTGCTGTTGTTGCTGAGGCAGGAACCTCTGCGTGTCCTCGTCTATAACAATAACAACGAAGCCTTAAGTACAAGAAAAGGGCATACAGTAATTAAAGAGGGATGGACAAAGTATTTGCTGACACTCCTCTTCTTCCTAACTGATCACTGATGCTGGCAGCGTTTCATACTAGTCATCTCATTACAAAGTGCAGACAGCAAATGATGACTCTCAAGTAATCGAATTGAGAAAGTTAAAACTGCTCAAGCAGTGGGAGGCTGAGCTTGCACATAATTGACCAAAATGGTAGTACTCTGGGACCCCCATGTGACTGGCTGTGAACTCATTCGTGACGTGTCCATTGGCCATGGGGTAAAGGGGGAGGGGTAGAAGGCGAGGGATTTCTAAGTGGGGGAGGGGCTGGAATTCCGGGAATTTTTATGCTGACCTGCAGTGAGTCATGAAATGCTGACAGTGCTGTTCCACTGTGACCATTGCCCACCTACTGGTACGACCTGTGAGAAAATGGGTAGGACATTGTGTCTCCCAGCTTCTGTCACTGGAACGACTGTCGTAAATCTGTTGTGATGGTTGGAACAGCTGCAAGGTGTGTTTCCATTCTAATATCTTTCTAAGAACCCTAAAATCAAACCTACATTCTACAGACAAATTCGTATCATAGCAAAAGGGACGAATCCTTCAATGCATATGTTTCAACATGTATGATAGTATCTTCAGTTTGTACTGAACATTAGCATAACAGATTTTATCACTGCACCGGTTATAGTTATCTTTATGTTGCCAACTTTCATGGTAGCCAAATGTAAGATGGCAAGAACTATGCCACTTACATGAAGTCATTAAAGATAACCTAACTCACGTTGAGCGAACAGTAGGGTTGAACAAAATGACTGACAAGGCACAATGCATCTTGTAGAGGGTATAGTATGGACGTATTGGAATAATTAATGTCAGGTGATGGTTTTAAAGTAATTCACGCGACATGAAAACTTTGTGAAAACAAGTCAATTTACTGGACGCTAGTTTACCCCAGGGAAGCATTTAGAGTTGACCGTGGCCGGCTGGGGGAGCGGCTAAGGGAAGTGACAATAGGGTGGCTCAAGCTCTGAGAAAGTGATAATGGGGCGCCTCCTCCAGCCACCTTAAGATGAGTGACAGGGAGTGGGTGGTTGACCCCGACTCCATGCTGGTGTACGAGAAACAGATGGAGAACTTGTATGCCTGTTGATAAATGTCCATCATCCTGTGTTCTGTGAAACATGCGAGAAAGCCGCGTGAAGCTATGGTGGACCGCTCAACAGAGGTCAAAATGTGTGTGTTCGTGACTATAGCAAGTTCACGCTAAATTCACAGTCCGCAGAGTCTGAAGCAAATCAGGCTAAGAGTGACAGAATTAAATACGCCGGCCTCCGATGGGAATGTAGGACCAAGGAATTTGAAGTACTCTCCTGGGAGTCAGAATTCCAGAAAACTTGGTGTTGTGCAGATGCTGACCTTGATGGGTGGCCTGCTAGGAGCTAAGTAACAGAAGTTGAGAGGAAGGGAAATTTTGTAGGAATTTGTTCACTTCCCGGAGCAGACATTGGTAGGCACTGGGAAGCGACGCATAATTAATGCGACTTGCACTGCAGTTGGTATAAGTGATTTTGCTGGAGGGCAAACCGAGGCGAAGAGCGGACTGTGAGAGGTCTCCATAGAGGTCTTCCATTCGCAGGTTGCCTAGAGTGCAGACATAGCGTTCTTTACTTAGCTTGCCTGAGAACGAGTGAGCATCTCTGCAGTTTAGGACTTCGCAAATGGAACGAGATAGAGATAGAAAGTTTTGGTTCAGCTATGTACTGAGCACGTTAGCTAGGAGTGAATAGACGAGCACAGCCTTGCACCACCACGAGGTCGGCCGACGTCCACACGACGACGACGCTCTGCCACGCTGTATTCGGTGATATTGCTCCTGCTCCAGCCACTGATTAATTTGTTGGATCACGTCAGCAAAGTTTCTTCTCGCGCTTCGCATTACGCCTGGGCCAGTCGATAGGAATTACTTTTGAGTTATCACGCTTTACTCCACGCAAACCCAATTTATTACCACTGCCTGATAGGAGAGTCTTGTAATGTGATGATTGAAGGTCAGGAGTTAAAATAAATTCGTGCTAATCGACTGCACCTGTTTTCAATCAAGTAGTTGAAATCCCAGGTCACTTTATAAATTAATTTTATGTTCAACATTTGCATCTGTTGTTCAATATCTAAATATAACATCAATGTGCACCCCTTTTTAATTAAAAGATCAATTCTGAATAAATTAATGTCAACACTGCCACTGCGGTTCAATCAGGAGTCACAGTGCCGTATTACGTTTTTGCGTTATTCGATATTGCGGTAGTTTTGCACTCTCTGATGATCTGTTAGTCACTTAGTTGGGGTGAACACACGCCAAAACCAGCTAAGTGACAGGTGGGGTGTTACACAAAAAATTGTACCCATTGCAGATTCACCTGTACAGCAAATAGCAGTAGAATGCTTTATGAATAGAAGTAAGAATAGTTAAAAAAGAATTAGGGTAATGAATTACATATAAGTAAGGTAAAGTACACAAGATTGTGAATTATATTGTGTTGTGAGTGGTATGTGAAAGATATGTCCTTGTAAGAACATGAATTCCCTGCACTGAGATTAAGAAGATAATATTTTAGAATTAAGAGCACAGTTGAGGAACTATGTGATTCGAACGCGAGTAAGGAATCGGGAACATTGTATATTGTATTGTGTGTCTATGTCAAGACTATTACAGAGACACCTCAGAGGAATCCGAGAAATATCTTGTACAGCCTGAAAAAATTCGAAGGTATTCCCTGGCAATACCAGAGTCAGAGCAGAATGAGTAAATACCCAGGTGGAATTCCAGCGACAAACAAGTGGAGCACACGAGCCCGCCCTTCATTAATACTACCTCTTTGGATGAGTGCTATTTACTTTGCAGCCAGCTCGTAGAGAGGGGAGGCTTATGTCGTTCGACCATCCGCTTGTCTACGCACCTTAGATCTTCTATGGAGCAGCAAGTCCTGTCCGCAGAAACTAGGACTGTGTGAGCTGCAGCACTCACTGCTGGCCAAGACTGAGATACAGCTGCGTCCATCACCATCTGCCAAGCCTTTTGGAGGCCTAAATGACAGAGCCTGGGACCAGTCATTCACTGTTGAGTGGGGATGCCACTGCAGCCACTCGCCTCCATTCCTGTGGTAGACTTTGATGGTGCCAATCTCTCTCTCTCTCTCCTGACAGGAGGCCACGGCATTTCTCTGCACGACTTGAAGTGCTCTCAGCAGAGCAGGTAAACAACTCCCTAGCGTGCAGTCTACGACGTGGTCATGGATGCTGGCCACCTCCACCGGGATGCTTTTGGCTGCCCTCGGTAGTACAGACACTGATGCATGCTAAATCCACGTGACAACGACCTCGAGACGACATCGGTGACGACTCTGCTGTCGTCAGTGTAGTTATGGGCTGCCTCCTGGTAGCCACTTATTAGGCTGGTGCTTATGGCTTGTGCTTCGACCAACACTGGCTGCCCGTTAGTCGACCCATAGGCTGCTGTATTTTGTAGACAATTAATGTTTAACATCGTAAAACGATTATAAAAACGCCCTTGATCGTGGTACAGACGTCTATCCTCTGACTCGGCGTACCCGTATCTCTTGGGCGGTGAACCGTCGACCTCCTAACCTCGAAACACCACCCACCATAGCGTCATACACCCAAGGCTGTACAAAATTGTCCTGCTGGAGTACTGTATGTCAGGTACTCATGCATGGTTTGCAAAATTCAAATGGCTCTAAGCACTATGGGACTTGACATCTGAGATCATCAGTCCCCTAGACTTAAAACTAATTAAACCTAACTAACCTAAGGACATCACACACATAGATGCCCGAGGCAAGATTCGAACCTGCGACCATAGCAGCAGCGCGGTTCCCGACTGGAGTGCCTAGAACCGCTCGGCCACAGGGGCCGGCCTCAAAAGTTGTAGGATTTCGCTCTGTGATTGAGAGCTAAGTGGACGACAGGTTAAAGTTCTATTTCTTCGGAAGAAAGGTTCGTGGTATTGCACATAGCTCAAGGAGAGCGTCTTCTGATATGATCACAAACATTATATATACTGTTCAACATAAAGAGTGAAGCGCCCAGTTATCGGATGTAAATATAATTTCATTCTTGTACACACTAACATCAGGTATGTAAATGATTAGAGTTGCGTTGTCTGTGATACGTAGAATGGCTATAAGAGTGTGTTAGTGATGTTTAAATTTAGTTTTGTTACCAGGCTTGGTAAGGTACAGAGTGACAATTATTGAACTGTATGCCAAACGTAAATTATTTACAAACGACGGCGAACGCACAGTTTATTCAAGATGTAAATGTCTCTAAGATATTTGGATTTAGGTTATGACATGTTCGATATGCCTGCCATCATTGGCGGTGATATAGCGCAGACGAATAGCGACATTCTGCATGACCCGCAGAAACGTCGGAACATCGATGCTGTCGATGACTTCCTGAATGGCTGTTTTCAGCTCAGAAATTTGTTTAGGGTTATTGTTGTACCCCTTGTCTCTAATATAATCCAACAAAAAGGAGTCGCATGTGCTCAGATCGGAAGAATATGACTGCCAATAGAGGACCATGCCAGTGGCCTATGGGTACCCCAGTGCCAGAATGCAGTCCCCATAGTGCTCCTCCAGGACATCAAACACTCTCCTGCTTCGTTGAGATCGAGCTCCATCTTGCATGAACCGCATCTTGTCGAAATCAGGGTCACTTTGGATAATGGGCATGCAGTCATCTTCCAAAACCATCACGTACCGTTCGGTCAAGGAATATCGAACCGATTACACCGTGACTGGACACGGCACACCACAGGGTCACCCTCTGAGGGTGAAGAGACTTCTCGATCGTGAAATGCGGCTTCTCAGTTCCCCAAATGCGCCAGTTTTGGTTACTGAAAAATCCATCCAAATGAAAATGGGCTTCGTCGCTAAACCAAACCATATTAACATCAAAGTCCTGTTCGACAGTTCCGTGAACAGCAGTGGTGGCGAAACACATCCGCTGTTCCGTGTTCCTGGGTCGTAATGGCTGATGAGTTTGAATTTTGTGTGGGTAGAGATCGAGGTCTTCAACAACAATTTATCGCAGTGTCTACCGACTGATTCACACCTGTTGCGCACCTCGTCCGATCGATTTCCTGGGACTCATTTGAAACACAGCACGTGTTTTCTCGATGTTTTCAGGCGTTTTCATCGTTTTTGAAGGACCGACATTGCCAAAACTGTCATCACGAACACTCCCCATTCTCTCAAACTAGCGAATCAAATTCGTCATTGTTAGCACAAGCGCTGTACGCTCAGGTCCGCTGTACCGTGACATTTTCACATGCAAATGACCTACAACAACAAGATGCTTGCGCACGCGCCTACTAATTCCCATCATGCCGTGCGGCCAGCCGTGAAGTTTGAACTTCCTAATGTAAACAGTTCAGAAGTTACGACGTTTTAATTTCGTATGGATAACTAATTGTCACCCTGTAAGATCGAAAGAAGGGCGGCGCCTTTCGTCACGGTCTCACTTACTCAGCGTCGGAGCATTAGAGAAGCGCTCAACAAACTCCGCTGGCTGACACTACAAAAGAGGCGCTCACATACCGGCAACGTTTACTGTTAAAGCTAAGAGAGCTTTCGATCAGCGAAGAGTCGGGAAACCTATTGGTCCCTCCCACTTACATCTTACGAAATGATAACAATTACAAAAACAGAGAAAATAGAGCTCGTATGAAGCCATTTAAGAATGGAACAGGGAACGGTAGAAATAATACTGGTACGAGGAGTGCCCTTCGCTACGTACTGTAAAGTGGCATGCTAAGTATAAATGTGTATTTAGGTGCAGATGCCGTGGTGACCACGGCTAAGGGAACGTTTGCTGTACGCTGCTTCCACTAATAACAAATGGTCTCGTTGTATAGCGAGCTTCCACTTGGAAAGCAGATAATCACTGCAGGCCGAGGAGAGATTTAAGTACCTCGTAAGGAAAGCGAAAGCCGATGTTTACAAATGAGCGAACAGGTGTGCTGCCGATGTAGTGACAAGTGACGCGGTGAGTGTGAGAATTGGCGTCGCGTCCGGCTTCCCACGCGTTGCTAGGCAGCTGCGCGGCGTGTTTCATGTGCCCCGCGGACGCACACCGCACCCCCTGATTTGTGGAGCAATTAACTCGGAACGGGCCTCCATTAGCAATGTCCTGCGCCGGAATACGTGATGCCGCGCCGATGAAAGTTTTGACAAACGCCGGGGACCGCGGACCGCGTTTTGGAATCACTGGTGCGGAAATGTCGTGACTGCTCGCCTTTTAATCACAACCCGGCTATTAAATAAACTCCGTATACTGTAGCGCGGGCTATTACTCCGATAGCGTGGTGGTCAATTCTTTTTTTCTTAAGCTGCTAACGCAACGCTCGAGACCCAACACACTTAACAATATTTCATAAGGCTTGCTCCGTCTTTCGTATTACATAAGCTGTGGATTTAACATTTCAATCCCCGTTGACGTTTGGTATTTCTTTGCTGTCTTATTCCTCAAACTATGCACCAAGAGCACAGCACGCTAAACCGAATTTCAACTTTACAGGCTGGCCAAAAACAGGCTGTAAGGGTGTTGAAGGATAGGCCATGCTGAGAAATAATTGTTAAGCAAAAAATTCCGAGTTAATCAACATTAAAGTTAGCCAGTCAGGCCATTGCGTGGACAAATTCAAACCAGAGATGGTGTCGCCAAACGTGTATTTCGTTTGGTTTCCTAAAACCGAAAAAGAGAGCAATGCAAAAAATAGACGCGGGATGTTAGTAAAGACCGAACCCAAATCTTAGATTGAGCACCCTAGTGCGCTATCATATACGCTGTGAGAACAACTGGCACTAATTTTATCTGGCAGGCCGCTTGAATTTGCCTGCGCAACCGCCTGACTGGGTTAATATTAATGCTAATTAACTCGAAAACGAAGCAAATTTTTTTCTGAAGAGTTATTTGTCAGCACAACCTACCCTGTAACACCCTTAAAGCTTCCCCGATTCTTTCTGAGCCTTTATACAAGGTGAACCCGGGATGGTGTTACAAGATTTCAGGAATGATGGAGAAGGTATGAAGTGTCAATCTGAGTTTAGAGACCCTGGATTGGAAACGACCGGGTCGACAGTTATAAATGAAAAAAATTATGATACCTCAGACAGTGAAATACTTGTATCGATACCATCGTTGCGAAGCACGCAACTTTCCGAGGTGTTGTAAGGACAAAATAGAATAATAATGTGTATTAACTATGGGCTCTGAAATGCATACCTTAAGAGCTATAAGGGCTTGTGTATCTTCGCTAGCGTGAAACGCATCTCTCCTGCTAAACAAGTGTTCACAGCTCTTAAAGTATGTATTTTAGAGGCCATGTTTACTAGACATTTTCTTGTTTTGATCCATACTACCACTCCTGAAAGTTGTCTATCCAAAAATCATAGCAACAACAGTGTGGGCAAATGTATGCCACTGTCAGAGGTATCAGAAGGATTTTCGCTCGTAATTTCGATCCAGCCGTTACCTCAGTTTCATTGATTTACCCTTCTACATCATCTTTGAAAGTTTGTAAGATCATCACGGAATGATTGCGTATTTCGGCCTACATTCCTGCGTTCATCATCAGCGAACAGCCACATCTAGCACCTTAATCCTCCCAATGTAAGTTCACCAGACAAAGTACTAGTCACCCTGTGGAAGGACACGTTAGTTGCGTTGAAGCACTGCCAATGGCAGGGAACTGGTCCTAGGTGGTTGTGTGACCATTCACTACCGCATTACTACTTTGTCCTGACAGTGAACCGGATAGTGATTAACTTCACAGTAACCTAGAATAACAGCAGTATTTAGGTGTTAACGTAGACACGTTAACAGAATCGCTGTATGTAGTTGGTAAAACTACAGCGTCACTTGGTGGAACATGCAGTAGGTAAGGCAAAATACATAGAACGGACAGGACTATATGCAGCTACAAAAGCGCGTTTCCAAAACTACGTAATCGTGTAACGACTCACAGGTTACTCATCATCATTGAGCTCCCTCTTTTTTCTAGTTGACAAAACAAACGGCTTATCTGGAACCAACGTACCATACGGGACCTTAGCTAGTAGTCCTAACGCCTCCGATATCAATATTTGCATCATGGAAAGCTTCAAGGCCACCATAATCTGCATGATTCCCCCATACAACAGCCAAGGTCAACCATGTACTGCCTCCAAACACAGCTGAAACACCACAAGTGAACTGCATTCTCAGTCCACGAAAGACATTTGGGCCACCAATAGGCTGCTGCTTATTGAACTGGCCAGGAAGGTTAAAGTCTGTTGCTTTCAAGGACTTGTACACACGAACAATATGCCGCAAACGGCGACGGTAATAACGTCACCTAGGCGTTGCGGAGGTACGTTAACATACCTCTGCAATGCCTAGGTACGTTAACTTACCTCCGCAATGCCTAGGTGACGTTTTCGACACATTGTTCCTTTGTAAAAGTCTTTGAAAGCAATAGACATTAACCTTACTGGCCAATTCAATAAGCAGCAGCTTATTGGTGGTCCAAATGTCTTTCGTGGACTGCGAATGCAATTCATTTGTGACGTTTCAGCTGTGTTTGGAGGCTGTACATGGTTGGCCTTGGCTGTTGTATGGGGCAATCATAGAGGTTATAGTGGGCTTAAGGCTTTTCCTGATGCAAACCTTGGTTGGAAGACCTGCAGGATATCGGAGACGTCAGGATTACTAGCTAAGGTCCCATGTGGCACGTTGGTTCCAGATAAGCCGTTTGTTTTGTCACCTAGAAGAAATAAGAAGCTGAATGCTGACGAGCACTCTCTTATTTGGGCCAAAGTAGGCACTAACAAGCCCATTTTAATGGTGACGGCCCATGCCATGATCCTCAGGGACTGTCCCTTTGGAGAAAAAGTATGAAGGTTAGTTTTGAAAAAAATCGTTTTGGGCATTATTTCCCGTTTCCAGAATGAGATTTTCACTCTTCAGCTGAGTGTGCGCTGATATGAAACTTCCTGACACATAAAAACTGTGTGTCGGACTGACACTTGAACTCGGGACCTTTGCCTTTCACGGACAACTGCTGGTAGAGCTGTTTATGCTGTTAAACGTGGGTCGATTGGTGCTGTTCGCTGGCGAATACATGTAGTTCTCCTGGTTGGAATCGCTGGGCCCAGGGCGTTGTTAACTTGAACCCATCCTCCCCGTTCAACCTGTTAGAAAGTTTGAACATTTCAATACACTCTCTAATTTTTCGCTGAAGCGTCTATGACAGCCGACCATGCACGCTAAGTTATAGAAAACTGACAGAACGGCCGCATTCCTTGTAGTGTCCAGACACCGTTGACTTCTTGTTTCTGTCCCTGTCGTACTAATGTTCATGCTCCGACACGCGAGTACTAATGCGTCTCCCGGTTTCACCAACAGAGATTCAGAATCATTCACACCTAAGTTGGCAGACGCCTACTGCATGGAGAATACTGACGGGAAACTTAGTAGGCCTCAACAGCTCCCCAGTCTTGCGGCCACTCTGCAGTATGGGTTCGATTCCTCCGCAAAGCAGAATCTTGCCTACACCACGCTATCCCACAATAAACGGGCTAATGGCTTCTGGGATAGCATGATAAACGAGGCCATACAGATTAGAACTTCTGACGATACCTTCAATAGAGACGGTGGATTGCAGCTCAGTATAGCGTGGGATCCGGTGTTGAGGGAGTTGAAGCGGGTGCGGCGGTCTCGCGGCCAAAACATTACCATATATGCTCCATCGTGCATGAACCACATGTTGTGTAGTACTTGTAAAGGCACATGTTCTAGCAGCACAGGTAGAGTACCACGTGTGAAATCATGATAACGTGCACCATTGAGGGTAGGTGGAAGAACATGGGGCCCAATCAAGACATCACCAATAATGCCTGCCCAAACGTTCACAGAAAATCCTTGTTGATGACATGATTGCACAATTGCGTGCGGATTTTCGTCAGCTCACACATGTTGATTGTGAAAATTTACAATTTGATCACATTGGAATGAAGCCTCATCCGCAAAGAGAACATTTGCACTGAAATGAGGATTGACACATTGTTGGATGAACCATTTGCAGAAGTGTACCTGTGGAGGCCAATCAGCTGCTGATAGTGCCTGCACACGCTGTACATGGTACGGAAACAACTGGTTCTCCCGTAGCACTCTCCATACATTGACGTGGCCAGCGTTACCTTGTACAGCAGCAACTTCTCTGATGCTGACGTTAGGGTTATCGTCAACTGCACGAAGAATTGCCTCGTCCATTGCAGGTGTCCTCGTCGTTCTAGGTCTTCGCCAGTCGTGAGTCATAGGCTGGAATGTTCCGTGTTCCCAAAGACGCCGATCAATTGCTTCGAACGTCTTCCTGTCGGGACACCTTCGTTCTGGAAATCTGTCCCGATACCAATGTGCCGCGCCACGGCTATTGCCCCGTGCTAATCCATACATCAAATGGGCATCTGCCAACTCCCCATTTGTAAACATTGCACTGACTGCAAAACCACGTTCGTGATGAATACTAACCTGTTGATGCTATGTACTGATGTGCTTGATGCTAGTACTGTGGAGCAATGAGTCGCATGTCAACACAAGCACCGAAGTCAACATTACCTTCCTTCAATTGGGCCAACTGGCGGTGAATCGAGGAAGTACAGTACATACCGACGAAACTAAAATGAGCTCTAACATGGAAATTAAGCGTTTCCGGACACATGTCCACATAACATCTTTTCTTTATTTGTGTGTGAGGAATGTTTCCTGAAAGTTTGGCCGTACCTTTTTGTAACACCCTGTATAAGCACGGCAATGAAAACCACACGATAGTCACCCACTTGACAGTGGCAGAGGAGATCTTTGCCGAAATCTCTTGGGCAGTATACCACTTGACGCGGCTTGAAACCAGAGAATGTTTTATTAAGGTTGTCTTCGGACAGATAAGGCATTTTCAAGAGTCTCATACACGCTTAGGACGCTTAAGTTTACAGGTTTGGTTTTTGACTTGCATTCTTCTCCATGAGAGGTCAGTTTGGGCACGCATCTGTTTCCGGCGGGAGCTCTTTCGATTGGCTCATCTGGGCTGACATTGCTGGTGGTAATTTAATGTTATTGTCAGTTATTTCGATTGGGAACTGCATCTCGCGTCTGGTTCGTGACTTGTGGTGGCGGAAAGAGCACACTGCTCCGAGCTGAGGTGGCAATCCAGTGGAGTGACTGAAGCACAATCATCAGTGAGGCCTTAGAGCACAGTGTGGTTTGTAGAGAAAAGTTGCTCGCACTCGGACATAGGAAGTTTTTGATGAACAGTAGCTTGCCCTGATGCGAGGTACCAGTATTTCATCTTTTACTGGCTGGTGCTACGGACTTCGACCATCAGCTTTGATGGCTGGTGGGGTAGCAGCCTATCTGCGTGCGCTGGCTACAGACGAAGTGAAGGCGCCATCTGCAGCTGCGTCGCCTCATCTGCAGTCGTAATCATTGAACCAGCTGGAGTGAGAACAGCTTCTAACGAGAGATCTGAGTCTAACTACATAAATGACCTTTTGGACAAGGTGGATAACAATGTGCGGCTCTTTGCTGATGATGCTGTGGTGTACGGGAAGGTGTCGTCGTTGAGTGACTGTAGGAGGATACAAGATGATCTGGACAGGATTTGTGATTGGTGTAAGGAATGGCAGCTAACTCTAAATATAGATAAATTTAAATTAATGCGGATGAATAAGGAAACAGAATCACGTAATGTTTGAATACTTTTATTTTCACAAGTCCGTCTTGATCACATAGATTTCTTTACACTTTATCTCCGGTTTCGGCTTACCGCCATCTTCAGATCGTTAAAATATTCTGATAAAAAAATCATCGTCAAGTCAAACATGTGAGTACATGGTACCTGCTCAAATAGAAGTGGCAAAAAAAAAAAATGCTTGCAGACTCATTTACATACTTCATTTCTTCAATTGACAATCCTCATTTCTTGGGTTTTTTTGTGTGATTACTTTACCCTCTGCTTATGAAATAACATGTTTTACTTATTTCCGAAATTTGTTTTCGGGTCTAACTGAGCTGGCGAGGTCGCTAAAGCAAGTCGTGTGGTGGCACTCGACTCAGAGGCAAGCCGGTTCGAATCCCGATGACGGATCGGATTTTCACTACCAGTACCTAGTGGTGATCAGCAGTAATTATACCAATGTCCTGAATTAAATTCCAAACGACTCTCCAGTGTGTCATGAAGCGTAGGCATATGGAACTCTTAATAGTGATCCGCCCGTCGATTGGGGAGGCTAAGCTCGGCCTCCTTGGTACTCTACGAGAGGGTTAGACTGTGTGCCGGAAACAGGTTTCCCCCTCACCCTTCTCTCATCGTCTCCAGTACGAGGAGGACATTACACTTCACACAGCATCCATCACAGTCACCTACACTTAACTTATTCAGTTACACACACAGTACGTACCCGACAAAGGAAAGAGGCATGAGGGCGCAAAAATCTTAGCAGTTACGCGACTGAACCTACCCTTCAGAGTATCCCAGCCGTTCGTGCCATGCGACTTTACTTTTTACACCCTTTCTTCCCCCCACCTAAAAATGTATTCAAATGTATACGCACAGTAATTACACTACTGGCAATTAAAATTGCTCCGCCACGAAGATGACGTGCTACAGACGCGAAATTTAACTGACAGGAAGAAGATGTTGTGATATGCAAATGATTAGCTTTTCAGAGCATTCACACAAGGTTGGCAGCGGTGACGACACCTACAAGGTGCTGACATGAGGAAAGTTTCCACCCGATTTCTCATACACAAACAGCAGTTGACCGCCATTGCCTGGTGAAACGTTGTTATGATGCCTCGTGTAAGGAGAAGAAATGCGTACCATCACGATTCCGACCTTGATAAAGGTCGTATTGTAGCCTATCGCGATTGCGGTTTATCGTATCGCGACATTGCTGCTCGCGTTGGTCGAGATCCAGTGACTGCTAGCAGAATATAGAATCGGTGGGTTCAGGATGGTAATACGGAACGCCGTGCTGGATCCCAACGACCTCGTATCACTAGCAGTCGAGATGACAGGCATCTTATCCGCATGGCTGTAGCGGATCGTACAGCCACGTTTCGATCCCTGAGTCAACAGATAGGGACGTTTGCAAGGCAACAACCATCTGCACGAACAGTCCGACGACGTTTGCAGCATCATGGACAATCAGCTCGAAGACCATGTCTACGGATACCCTTGACGATGCATCACAGTCACAGACATGAGCGCCTGCGATGGTGTACTCAACGACAAACATCTCTGCACGAATGGCAAAACGTCATTTTTTCGCATTAATCCAGGTTCTGTTTACAGCGTCATGGTGGTCGCATTCGTGTTTCGCGGCATCGCGGTGAACGCACATTGGAAACGTGTATTCGTCATCGCCATACTGGCGTATCACCCGGCGTGATGGTATGGGGTGTCATTGGTTACACGTCTCAGTCACCTCCTGTTCCCATTGACGGTACTTTGAACAGTGGACGTTACATTTCAGATGTGTTACGACCCGTGGCTCTACCCTTCATTCGATCCCTGCGAAACCCTACATTTCAGCAGGATAATGCACGAGCGCATGTTGCAGGTCCTGTATGGGCCTTGCTGGATACAGAAAATGTTCGACTGCTGGCCTGGCCGACACATTCTCCAGATCTCTCACCAACTGAAAACGTCTGGTCAATGGTGGCCGAGCAACTGGCTCGTCACATAACGCCAGTCATTACTCTTGATGAACTGTGGGTATCATGCTGAAGCTGCATGCGCAGCTGTACCTGTACACGCCATCCAAGCTCTGTTTGACTCTATGTTAGCCGTATCAAGGCCGTTATTACGGCCAGAGGTGGTTGTTCTGGGTACTGATTTCTCAGGATCTATGCACCCAAATTGCGTTAAAATGTAATCACATGTCAGTTCTAGTATAATATATTTTTCCAATTAATACCCGTTTATCATCTGCATTTCTTCTTGGTGTAGCAGTTTTAATGGCCAGTAGTGTATTTAGTGGTACGTTTGTTAAATACACATCTTTCTTCGTTTTAGAAGTAAGATTCCCAGTGTAAACTGAAAAAAATAGTTTAGCTAGGTGTTTTACATTGCTGAGGGTACTGACTGGTGTCTGATCTAGTTCAAGAGTATTGATCTCAGAAAGGTATCGCTGAGCTTAACCAGCAGCTGTGCAGTTTGCCTGCACGCCAGCAGCAGCAGCAGATGCAGCAGCAGGGCCCTCGCTCGTTTCCTGGGCGCCCGGCGCCGCGCCGCCATATATCTGACGTCTATTCCTGGTCGCATTAGCGACCGTCACGTCTAGGCGGCGCGCGCGCGCTCCATCACGCGACAGATAGGCTGGCCACCCTTCCATTAGCAGCTGCCGCACCGCCGCATTCTGACGCCGACTTATTCCCCGGGTACCTTCAAATACTCTCTGCATGATAGCCACCTACAACTGTACCGTTTTTTGTGATACGAGCGGAGTTCAATAAGGAATGCAATACGGTTTTTCCTGAAAGTAGGTTGATTTTATTCAAGATTCCAGTACACCATGTTATTCCCAACTCTTTTCCCAGCAAAGTTCTGTTTTTCAACGTAATCTCTGAACCGTGATTTATTTTCAAAGAATATTCTTAAGAATTTATTTTTTTTACTAGCGATTCATCAAGAACATTAACACATTTAATCACACTATGTAAGCATGGAAGTAGTTGCCAGGTAGTAACTGATGAAATCATAACCAAATTCCTTTTAACAAATGGGAATTTTACTCACTTTGATAGTGCCTAAAAGCATTAAAAAACAGATTTAAAATTATAATCAGAAATCACCTTCTAAATATCGAAGTTACAATTTATTCAGAGGCAGAAAGAAACACTTTTTGACTGTATGAGCTTTCGGGCAGAGAACCTTGCCGCTCCCTTTTGACACGGCCGTAGTTACGACCGCTGTGAAAGACTACACTGGTGCAAATCTGCAACACACCAGATAACTTTAAACTAAGGGTTTTAACGATTTACACAAGCACACGTATGCACCCCCCGTAGGAGGGATCGAAATGGTACAAAACACTAACAATTAAAATATTAACCTTGCCACCGAAGATGCAACTTGATTTTTACTTCTAGGAAAAGTCTTACGGTGAAAGGTTGGTAACTTTATATACTAAAATGATCATTTAAATAAAACCCTATGAAATGCAATCTTATATAAAATTCTACAAGGTTGGCGAAACAATAGTGAAGAGGCAATAATATCAAAGTTTCCAAAGATAATAACATATTTCAGGTATTAGGCCCTTACAATCCAAGCAATAAATTCGTTAAAACACCAAATCCGGCAAACATGCCAGAGGCAGCTACTAACGTACGGTAGATTTAAAGAGAGATTACCCAACAACCCGAACCGCAGGTTGTTCTAACCCCCATTACTCCACAAGGGAAAAGCGGACCACCCAATGTATAAACAACCACCTTCTCGCGGGTGGGCAAACGGAGAAGCGTGGTGGAACGAACCCAAAGCAAAACGGCTGGTGACCTCGCCAAGAAAACAAGTAGAATTTAACAATAGTAAATCAAACCACATACCACGAATCACGTAACTTCTAATAAACTGCTATTTCTAGAGAAGACCTGGCACAGCACCCCCAAATGGCTTCCCGATCCGTCCGCTGCCAGCCTCTTCTACGGACGAAGGAAGGCGCGCCTATCTCCGGTCTCACGGCCTCGCAGCTCGCACCGGCCAGACCGATGTCGTGGGTTGACTCCTGTTGCTCTCGTGTCGGTCGCAAAGCCACTACCCTTCGCTACATGCCGCGGCCCCCTGGACGCACGTGGCGACCTCACATGCGCCGACGCTCAAGACGTACAAGTCATCTTGTGTCTCAGTGCGCGACCGACCAACCGACCGATCCAACCGCCAATGACGATTGCCTGAGCAAACTCGAGCAGATTGGCGGCCTCACGCGCAGACTCAGATGCATGAACTAAGCTCCGACCGGGCGACCACTCGCTGAGTTCTCTTAGCGGCGGAGTGGAAAGACCCTCATTTTGCCGGCTTTAAGGGTTGATCCGAACGACAGACGTACTAGCACTCCTAACGACAGACAGACAGACAGACAGACACTAACTGCCTAACAAATGCGGACGAGAGACAGACTAGCAAGCTGGGGACGAGAGACTGACCCAGACTGACCCACTGGCGAGCTCATAGCGCCCCTTAAATGCACGTAAAAAGGCAACCTTTCCCCTTTCCCACCAGAGGGAGACACCAAAGCTTCGATTGTCACAGTGGCGCCACCGCCAGAAACGGGGGGCGACTGCTATACACTACGCGCTGCGGAGCGCTCTTCACAACAGCAGCTTTTACCACGGCTCAATCTCCTTTCAATGTAACGGCCTTACGTCAGCTTGCTGGGAGGACCTGTATGCCCACAAAGTACCACTCTACTAGCTGACGTCGGAGCCAACGTCTTGCTGCATCAGTAACCTCCCAATCACCCACGTACTGCTTTCCGCGGAGAGCATTCTTCATTGGACCGAACAGGAGGAAGTCGGAAGGTACGATATCCAGGCTGAAGAGTGGATGAGGAGGAACAGTCGAACTTCTGAGTCCAAGCCTTTCCGGGTGCGCAGACTTGGGTGAGGCCTTGCGCTGTCTTGGAGAAGTAGAAGTTCGCTTGCATTTTTGTGGCGACAAACAAGCGGAAGTTGTTCCTTAATTTCCTGAGGATAGCACAATACACTTCATTGTTTATCTTTGAACCCCGAAGGAGGACATCAAACAGAGTAACCCCTTCAGAGTCCCAAAACACCGTCGTCATGACTTTATCGGCTAAACAACCACCAATGACATCTTCAACTGCAATTGTTCCACTGTCTGCCATCTTGTTTTCACACCTTCTACTGTTCCAGTGTCATCTTGTTATCACACCTTCTATTGTTCCACTGTCCGTCATCTTGTTATCACAGCTAATATACAGTGACTGTTATATTTATTTAATCATAGGGCTACGCCCCCCCACCCCCTCCCCGCGGTCGGGCAGACCGTTCGCCAGGTGTCGCTCTTTCAATGTGACGCCACTTCGGTGACCTGAAGACGATGAGGATGATAGGATGATGATGATGAGAACAGCACAACACCCAGTCTCTAGGCAGAGAAAATTCCCCGATCCAGCCAGGAATAGAACCGAGGCCCAGAGGATTGACAATCCGTCACGCTGACTATTCAGCTACCGGGGGCGAACGACAGTGACAGTGACAGTGACAACTCAAAACACTGAACTTGACAATGAAGAAGATGACGGAAAAAGGAGCCGTAAGTGGAACATAATGTAAATAGGTACAAACACACACACACACACACACACACACACACACACACACACACACACAACCACGCGCGCGCACGACAACCTTTCACATAAACTATTAATCCAAGGCATAGCCACAACAGTTCAGAAATCGTAATTGTTTTGCCTTTATTAAGGTGTTTATAGTTGCAGGTGACAAACTGTAAGAAAAACAGATACGATAAAAAGGTAACACAGCAGGAAAACCACACCATGTGATAAGAAGGTATGAATACACAGTTTTATGTGCTCCTCAGAAACCTGTAATTACGATTTAGAAACTAATATTTCTATGTATTTCAAGAGTAAAGAACATTCCTTATGTTTAACACCCACAACAATAAAAAAAAACAGTGATGATGCTGCAACTGCAGTGAAACATTTCATGTATTCTACACTCCTGGAAATGGAAAAAAAAAACACATTGACACCGGTGTGTCAGACCCACCATACTTGCTCCGGACACTGCGAGAGGGCTGTACAAGCAATGATCACACGCACGGCACAGCGGACACACCAGGAACCGCGGTGTTGGCCGTCGAATGGCGCTAGCTGCGCAGCATTTGTGCACCGCCGCAGTCAGTGTCAGCCAGTTTGCCGTGGCATACGGAGCTCCATCGCAGTCTTTAACACTGGTAGCATGCCGCGACAGCGTGGACGTGAGCCGTATGTGCAGCTGACGGACTTTGAGCGAGGGCGTATAGTGGGCATGCGGGAGGCCGGGTGGACGTACCGCCGAATTGCTCAACACGTGGGGCGTGAGGTCTCCACAGTACATCGATGTTGTCGCCAATGGTCGGCGGAAGGTGCACGTGCCCGTCGACCTGGGACCGGACCGCAACGACGCACGGATGCACGCCAAGACCGTAGGATACTACGCAGTGCCGTAGGGGACCGCACCGTCACTTCCCAGCAAATTAGGGACACTGTTGCTCCTGGGGTATCGGCGAGGACCATTCGCAACCGTCTCCATGAAGCTGGGCTACGGTCCCGCACACCGTTAGGCCGTCTTCCGGTCACGCCCCAACATCGTGCAGCCCGCCTCCAGTGGTGTCGCGACAGGCGTGAATGGAGATACGAATGGAGACGTGTCGTCTTCAGCGATGAGAGTCGCTTATGCCTTGGTGCCAATGATGGTCGTATGCGTGTTTGGCGCCGTGCAGGTGAGCGCCACAATCAGGACTGCATACGGCCGAGGCACACAGGGCCAACACCCGGCATCATGGTGTGGGGAGCGATCTCCTACACTGGCCGTACACCTCTGGTGATCGTCGAGGGGACACTGAATAGTGCACGGTACATCCAAACCGTCATCGAACCCATCGTTCTACCATTCCTAGACCGGCAAGGGGACTTGCTGTTGCAACATGACAATGCACGTCCGCATGTATCCCGTGCCACCCAACGTGCTCTCGAAGGTGTAAGTCAACTACCCTGGCCAGCAAGATCTCCGGATCTGTCCCCCATTGAGCATGTTTGGGACTGGATGAAGCGTCGTCTCACGCGGTCTGCACGTCCAGCAAGAACGCTGGTCCAACTGAGGTGCCAGGAGGAAATGGCATGGCAAGCCGTTCCACAGGACTACATCCAGCATCTCTACGATCGTCTCCATGGGAGAATAGCAGCCTGCATTGCTGCGAAAGGTGGATATACACTGTACTAGTGCCGACATTGTGCATGCTCTGTTGCCTGTGTCTATGTGCCTGTGGTTCTGTCAGTGCGATCATGTGATGTATCTGACCCCAGGAATGTGTCAATAGTTTCCCCTTCCTGGGACAATGAATTCACGGTGTTCTTATTTCAATTTCCAGGAGTGTACATACATACTTCGCAAACCACCGTATGGAGCATGGCGGAGGGTACCTTGTGCCACCACCGCCAGAGCAAGGGAGAAACAGTTGTGTGTATGCCTTCTTACTAACTCTAATTTCTCTTATGTTCGTGGTCCTTCCAAGAAATGCACGTTGGTGGCAGCAGACTCGTTATGCAGTCAGCATTAAACTCCCGTACTTCAGATTTTCTCAACAGCGTTCCATGAATATGTTGTGACCATTGGCCAATAAAACTTTTTTTCCGCTTTAAAGCTGCACTGAGGGCCGTATGGCCGCAGACACAATCCCCGTTACGTCGACGCCGCACCCGATCATCAACAGCGTATGGCCCACGATAGTACATGCAGGTGGCATCAGCTTTGTATGAATGCGTGGTGTAGTAACATCGGTAGAACATTACGTAGGAAATCAGCATACATTGCACCATTTAGATTGCCATCGATAAAAATGGGGTCCAATTATCCTTTCTCCCATAATGCCGCACCATACATTAACCAGCCAAGGTCGCTGATGTTCCACTTGTCGCATCCATCGTGGATTTTCCGTTGCCTAATAGTCCATATTATGCCGGTTTACGTTACCGGTTTTAGTGAATGACGCTTCGTCGCTAAATAGAACGCGTGCAAAAAATATGTCATCGTCCCGTACTTTCTCTTGAGCCCAGTGGAAGAACTGTACACGACGTTCAAAGTCGTCGCTATGAAATTCCGGGTGCATAGAAATATGGTACGGGGTGCAATCGATGTTGATGTAGCATTCTCAACACGGAATTTTTGAGTTTCGCGATTCTCACGCAGTTTGTATGCTACTGATGTGCGGAGTAGCCGCGACAGCAGCTAAAACACCTACTTGGGCATCATCATTTGTTGCAGGTCGTGGCTGACGTTTCACATGTGGCTGAACACTTCCTGTTTCCTTAAATAACGTAACTACCCGGAGAACGGTCCGCACATTTGGATGATGTCTTCCAGGATACCGAGCAGCATACGTAGCACACGCCCGATGAGCATTTTGATAACAATAGCTATACATCAACACGATATATACCTTTTCCGCAATTGGCAAACGGTCCATTTTAACACGGGTAATGTATCCCGAACGAAAAAAACGTCTGCACTGGCGGGATGTAACGTGATACGACGTGCTTACACGTTTCTGACGATTACAGCGTCATCTGTCACAAAGCGAAAAAAGTGGTCCAACTAAAACATTCATATTTCTTTACGTACTACACGAATATGTAATAAAAATGGGGGTTCCTATTCTAAAAAACACAGTTGATATCCGTTTGACCTATGGCAGGGCCATCTAGCGGGCCAACCACAGCGCCATCTTGTTTCCCCCTTCATGCTAGACGAGTTTCGTTCTTTGTCGTTTCTTCGTTTGATGCTTATTTCGTGAGATATTTGGCCCGGTCACTATCAATGGACCACCGTGTATACGTCGATGGCAGTTGAATGGTAGCACAGTCTTCCTTGCATACTCGTCCCTTTAATTTGCTGACCAGATTTTCGCGACATCTAGATCATTTTTCTTCTAAGAGGTGGTGGTGGTGGTGGTGGTGGTGGTGGTGGTGGTCTTCAGTCCGAAGACTGATCTAGTGCAATTCTCCACGCCAATCTATCATATACAACCCTTTTCATCTCTGTATAACAATTGTAGCCGACACACTTTAACCCCCTTACTGTGTTCAAATCTTGGTCTCTCCAGCTGCAATATTTACCTCCCATACTTCCCTCCCTTACCAAACTGGCGATTCTTTGATGCTTCGGGGTGCGTCCTATTAACCGATCCCTTCTTTTAGACACATTGTACCATTTACTTCTTTTTCATCATTTCGATTCAGTAGATTACACAAAATTTGGTATGTAGGACTTCCGCAACTGATACGCATGATAATTAATTTAGAGAGACCCGCTTCAGTTGTACTATCAGTATTTACCTTTCAGTTAGTTATCCGATCGGCCCATTGAATCTTCAGTGCTATTATGTAGCATCGCATTTGAGAAGCTGCTATTCTCTCTTTGCCTACACTGTGTATCGTCGAAGTTTCATGTCCGTACAAGGATACACTGCAGTTAAATACTTCCCAAAAAGGGCCTCTAAGTTGAAGTTTATATTCGATATGAACAGCTGTCTCTTTTTCAGAGATGTCTTTGCTGGTACTGCCTGTCTCCCCTTTATGTTCTCTCTACTTCCGCTTTCATCAGTTACTTTGCTTCCTAACAGCAATCGGCATCTACTACTTTTAGTGTCTCAAATGGCTCTGAGCACTATAGGACTTTAAGTGTCTCATTCACTAATCTAATTCCCTGACCATCGCCTGATTTAATTCTATTACACTTCATTACCAATATTTTATTTTTTTCATATTCACCTAACAACCTCATTCAAGATACTACCCATTTTCTTCAGCTGGACTTCCAAGACGCTGGACATTTCTGACGCAGTCGCAACGTCACGGCAAACCTTAAAGTTTTCGTTTCTTCTCCCTCATTCCAAATTCTTTATTGATTTCATTCACAATTTCTTAAATGTACAAACTGAATAATATCGAAAATAGACCACAATCCTGTCTCATGGCCTTAACTTCTACTCCGCTCTCATATTCCTCAATTGCTATAGTTGCAATTTCCTTTCAGTACACATACCCTTTCGCCCCGTCTCCTACCTTCAAAATTTCAATTAATACCATAACCACTTGAATTAGATGGCTGATGTGTTGGAGGAAGAGCACTTTCGTTGCCTCGCGAATGGAACAGTTCACTACATCACGTGACTGGGATATCGTCGAATGTAATACCGGTGGTTAACTTGTCATGAAACGCGGTATAAGATGCGCATTTGATTCCACTAATGCAGTAGGTACCCGATGCATTCGTGAAAAACGCTATGCCTGTGCGGACATGGGTCTTTGGAGTGTCGCCGTATCAAAAAAGTGTCGTCGTAGAGACTTCATAGGAACTAAATAGAGAGGGTATAAAGGTCAGTCTGGTAGCATACAGAAAAGAATTTCTGAAAATATAAAACTTCTTACTTCGAATATCATTTTAAGTGTTAGCAACTGTTTTCTGATAGTATTTTCAAGGAGTGTAGTCTCGGACAGAAGTGAAACATCGACGATGAACACTAAAGAAAAAGAGAGAGTAGTAACACGATCCGGCAGCAGTCGTTTGTTTGTTCTGCCGTCTGCAGCAAAAGGCATCGGCGCTCCACCACCACCACGGCTACGTAGACGACCTATCAGGAAATACGTCGCTTCACAGCAAAAATAAAATGTAGATAACCAGATTCAGTGGTCCGAGAAAATAGCTCCGATAACAGCACCATCGAATAATATTTTTAATTAGTTTTTTCTGGGTAATGGCTTATTCTAAGTGTTTTCTTTTACACTGAATCGCTTTCCGACCACAGTTTATTATCCATCACGTGAAGCTTTCTCACACTGCTCCTTCGTCGTATACCAAAAAATGAAAAAAATAGCAAAACACTTGTAACTGGAATCAAAAGTAACTTTCCAGAAGCCGGCCACTGTGGCCGAGCAGTTGTAGTCGCTTCAGTTTGGAACCACGCGACCGCTACGGTCGCTGGTTCGAATCCTGGGCCTCGGGCATGGATGTGTGTGCTGTCTTTAGGTTAGTTAGGTTTAAGTAGTTCTAAGTTCTAGGGGACTGATGACTTCAGATGTTAAGTCCCATAGTGCTCAGAGCCATTCGAACCATTTGAACTTTCCAAAATGAATGTATAAATACAGTATGATAACAGTAGACTGGATTTTTCAGTCTACAGCGGAGTATGCGCTGATATGAAACTTCCTGAAAGACTAAAACTGAGTACCGTACCGAGACTCGAAACAGAGTTCTTTGCCTTCCGCGTGCAATTGCGCTACCGACTACGCTAACCAAGCACGAGTCACGACCTCTCCTCACAGCTGTATTTCCTCCCAGAACCTCATTTTCTACCATCAGAACCTCACATAAAATCTCTCGCTAGACTAGCAGGACTATCATTCCTGGAAGAAAGAATATTGCGAATAGAGCCTGGGGGGTGCTTCGAGGATGAATTTCGAATTCTCCAATTGAGTGTGCTTTAATGTGAAACTTTCTGGCAGATTATGACTCTTTGCCGCAGGCTGTGGCTAAGCAATGTCTCAGCAATATTCTTTCCCCCAGGAATGCTAGTCTTGCAAGCTTCGCAGGAGATTTTCTGAGAAGATTGGAAGGAAGGAGAGGAAGTACTGTTGGAAGTAAAGTTTGGGTAGCTCTGTCGGCAGAGCATCTGCCCCCGAAAGGCTAAGATCCCGTGTTGCAGTCCCGCCCCAACGCACTGTTTCAATCTACCATGATGTTTCATGAAAATAGCACTGTATTACATTGAAATTATGTGTCCGTTGGTTTGTATTTCTTTTCTCTCTTGTTCTTTGCGCAGCCAATATCGCTATTCGAACGAAGAACTGGCTTTTAGAGGTCTCGGCAAAGCGATCAACACTAGTCTCTCCTCATGCTGGTCTTCCAGCGGCCCTGATCAAGACTTTCCAACATTTGATGTCTGGATGGTAGAGCTCACTTTACTCCTCACTGACATTAGTTTTATTTTCAGGTAGGAAAATCAAGGTGACTGTTCAGAAAGCGAACCTTCAGAACCAACATAGAGCCGAACTCGATCCGCGTGTTGGCTGCAACAGGAACACAATGTGCATCCTTTATGTAACCTAAGAAATGACTTAAAACCTCCTTGAATGATACTGCAGCCTCATTTTGATTCAGATTTGGAATCTGAAACCGTTTTTTGAATGTCAGATCCAACAAACGCAGCATCTTTCGATTTCTCTTCTGATTAAGAAGGAAATTCTCACAGAGTTATTTAAATGTTCTCCGTCTTTAGGAAACCTTTGATAAATTCATTCATTGTGCCCAACTTAGTGTGCGGAGGTCAACTTCATTGAAGAGATGGTAACGGAAAGCATTTATGGAAAATTACAGCGCTAGCTGCATACAGACTTTGATACTAGTCAACGGGGACAGTTGAAAACGTATGCGCCGTTGTGTTTGGTCGTTGCGGACGTCAAATGACACCCGTTCAAGTTCGTTATGTTGATCCTTCCACTCAGTTTTTTTTATTACAGAGCCCAACCAGCTCTCCGACCGAACACGCTGAGCTACCGCGCCGGCTTCCGTCTTAGCCACCGAGGACACAGAGGATAGTGCGACTGCAGGGACTTATCTGTGGCAGGCCTCCCGTGAGACCCATATTCGCAACTTATTGTCACAGTGCTCCTGCCCATTATACCCATTACTTGTGGCTTTACTGCCGATTCCCGTTACAATTCGGGCACTGTTTGAGCATCTGCACAGAAGTAGATGGTCAAATGGCCGGTGAGCCTTAACTATGTATACGTGAAGATGGTATCTGTTCTTTCGGACATGTCCGAAGGAACAGGTAGAACAGGCTTGAAGGACGATGAAACTACGAGTAGGCGAGCGGTACTGGACATCCACCTCTCATCACAGAACGTGGAGGTCGAAGTCTTCTTCTCCACTCTACAAAGCAGGATAGAAGTAGACCTGCGGAAGAACTGACGATACAGTAGTTCTGGTGTCGGTACGAGTGTTCCGGAGAACACCGCTCAAATGTTCAAATGTGTGTGAAATCTTATGGGACTTAACTGCGAAGGTCATCAGTCTCTAAGCTTACACACTACTTAACCTAAATTATCCTAAGGACAAACACACACACCCATGTCCGAGGGAGGACTCGAACCTCCGCCGGGATCAGCCGCACAGTCCATGACTGCAGCGCCAGAGACCGCTCGGCTAATCCCGCGCGGCAACACCGTTCAGCACACATTATTGAACATGGGGCTCCACAGCAGACGACCCCAACGTGTTTCTAAGCTGACTCAAAGATATCGTAAATTAGGATGGCAGTGGAAACGGGATCATCCAGTTAGGACTACGGATGGTAACTTGTAACCTGGTGGGATGAATCACTTTCTTGTTACACCAAGTTGATGGTGGAACGGCTACTCGAAACATGCACCATATAACGCACTCAGAAGAGTTAGGGCAGTGTTATGTTATGGAGAACATTTACTTTGGCTTTCATCGGACCTATGGTAGTAACAGAGGCCATCATCACAAATGTGGACTAAGTGAACATTAGTACGAGCCACCTGAAACACTTCGTGCTTGTGTCTTCTCCGACGGCGATGGCAACTTCCAGCAGGAAAACATTTTGTGTCACAAGCCCACGATCGTGCTATGTTTGTCCGAGGAGTTTGATTCGGAACTCCCGTTACTAACAAACGCACCTCCTGTGAATCCTATGGAACACACCTGAGAGGCTATCGGGCGACAGCTCCACATCCACAAATTACCAGCCCGCAATTTACGCGAATTGGGCGACCTATACGTACATACTTGGTGCCACATGACTCCACAAACCTACCAACGACTTTCAGAATCCATGCCACGCAGTTTCACTGTTGTATTGTGTTTCAAACATGAACCAGCATTATAATAGGCAGGTCTATGTTCCAGCTCATCAATGTGTGATAGTAAAATAGCTAAAACTTTGTTTTCAAGTGTTGAGTTTTAATTTGTAAAAAGTGGTCAGAGATACATTTTCTGTCGCATTAAGGTTCATCAGACTCAAAAGTACAAGCCTCATTCATGAAAACGTAGTCCTTATACTTTATTCTGTGTTATTTTCAATTGCTAAGAAACGGACTGATGCATTGATTATAAAGCCTCCGCATAAAAAAGGCTCTCAGCACTATGGGACTTAAAATCTGAGGTCATCAGTCCCCTAGACTTAGAACTGCCGGCCGGGGTAGCCGAGTGGTTCTAGGCGCTTCAGTCAGGAACCGCGCGACCGCCTCGGGCATGGATATGTGTGATGTCCTTAGGTTAGTTAGGTACAAGTAGTTCTAAGTTACAGAGGACTGATGACCTCAGCAGTTAAATCTCATAGTGCTCAGAGCCATTTGAACCATTAGAACTTAGAACTACCTAAACGTAACTAACCGAAGGACGACACACACATCCATGCCAGAGGCAAGATTCGAACCTGCGGCAGTAGCAGCAGCAGCAGCGCGGTTCCAGACTGACGCGCTTAGAACCGCTCGTCCACAACGGCCGGCCAGCATAAAACAATTTTCTGACTTAATATGGACGCTACTGTGGTCCACCACGCCATGAACATTAGTTAGATGCAGGAATAATCTCACTGTTGACTGTTTATTTCCCATCAGTTTTAAGGTACTATTAATGCATTCATACATTGCTTTCTGTGTTCGTTTTTCCCTTCTAGATCAATGTTAAGACTTGGAAAGCCTATCCGTATTATCTTAAGATATATTTAAGTGTAGATATACTAAAGGAATTACTGACTTGCCTGTAGTTTATGATATTTCCCAACCAAGGAGATTTCTGTCGCTGTTTTCATCGACGCTGGAACGTCATTTTCTGTACTACATGCACAAATCCTGCTTTCACAACATTTTAGATTGCTGACTCTACCGTCACTTTTTGGTACAACGGCTTCATATTTACAAATGAAAAGTATGTTCTACAGTATTAATTTATTTTATTGACCGGTTTTCTGTTTATAAGCACATCATCAGATTTTAATTGACCATCGTCGTCAAATAAGGTACAATATTCGTGAACAACATTGAAATACATTTTATATATAATGAGTGAAGTCTGAAATTAGAGTAACTGTCATCTTTGACAGTGCAGTGTTAATGCAATTACAAACGTTAAAGTTAAAACAGTAAATAAATATAAAGGGAACAATCCAGGAAAACAGTGACATTAAACCTGAACAAACGATTCCAGTACAACAATTTAAATTAAAGTAACCTTTCCAATAAAATACACTTATTGCGTGACAAGGGTGCTGAAGAATAGCTTGAAGTTATTCGAAAAACATTACTACCACAACGATGGCTATAGCCCTGTCCTGTTTCACCAGATCTAGAATAAAAACAAAAATTGAAAATTGTGCCCAAAGAGATAAGAAGAACATTACCGCCACAACCAATCGCTATAGCCTTATACTGCTTCACTAGATCTAGCACAGAAAACAAAAATTGAAAACTGTGCGCTTCCTCTATGCTTCCTATGTTGTTCATTTGAAAGTTTGCAGGAAGTCGTGTACAATCCCATACTGGGACATATCTCACAGAGTGTCATCGGTAAACAATTCCTCGTTGTTTGGGTACATAAAGTCCATGAATGGCTACAACTGATCTCCGAGTAGCCGAATATATCCATTTCGAGTCAGTGATCCGTTCCATTCCATGTAAACATAACCCACACTATTATGAAGCCACCACAACCTTGCACATTGCCTTGCTGACAACTTTGGTCCATGGCTCCATGGGGTCAGCGCCACACTCGAACCCTACCATTAGGCTCTTATCGACTGGAATCTGGACTCATTTGACCAAGGCACGGCTTTCCAGTCTCCTAGGGTCCAATCGATACGATAACGAGCTCAGGATGGTCGCTGCAAGCGATGTCACGCAGTTAGCAAAGACACTAGCTTACGTTGTCTGCCGTCAGAGTCCATTAAGGCCAAATTTTTCCGCACCGTCCTAAGGGAGACGTTCGTCGTACTTCCCATATTCTGTGCTTATTTCACGTATTGTTGCTTGTATGTTAGCCCTGACAAACCTCCGCAAACGCCGCTGCTCTCGGTCGTTACGTGAAGGCCGTTGGCCACTGGGTTGTCTGCGGTGAGAGGTAATGACTGAAATTTGGTGTTCTCGTCATACTCTTGACACTGTGGATCTCGAATTTCCTAACCATTTGCGGAGCAGAATGTTCAGCTCGTTTAACTCAAACTACCATTCCGAGTTCGAAGTCTCTTAATTCCCGTCGTGCGGCCATGATCACTTGATAAACCTTTTCACGTGACACTTGCGCCAATGCACTTCCCTTTTGTATCTTGTGTATGCGGTACTACCACCATCTATGTACGTGCATATCGCTGTCCAATTACTTATCTCACGTCGGTGTACATACGAGGGCGTGTTGAAAAGTAATGTTTTGAATTTTTTATGTGAAAACTCTTAAAATTTTGTAAATAAAACGCACGTCATTAACATTCTACATCATCCCCCTATGGCTAGAGGGTTCCAAATTTGCAGCATTAGCATGGAGATGTGTAACGTAACTATGTCGCTGCACGAGAAACAGCGTGTTGTAATCGAGTTTCGAATAGTCAGTACACACATTCTAAACCCTCTCCTTTAGAACGAAAATGCCAGACCACAAGCGAGCACTGCGATATCTTCAACAGTCGTACACCTTTGGTCCACTGTCATCGATCATCCTCTATACAGTCCAGACTTAGCTACATCCGATTTTCAACTGTTTCCGAAACTTCGAGGACCTCACTTTGGCAGTGATGAAGCGATGCACACAAAGATACGGTTTTGCCAAACATTCTCCAGTGACGGTATCAACAAACATGCCTCTCGCTGCGAGATATATGTTCGTCGACAAGGTGGCTACGTAGAGAAATAAATATGTAGACATGAAGAATAAAGATGTAGAACGTTAATAACGTTTGTTTTATTTACGAAACTTTAAGAGTTTCCACACAAAAATTCGTAGGCATTAATTTTCAGCACGCATTCATTTATAACACTCAATGCAAAAGAAGTGGTTGGAGGAATTGGCAATGAAGAAAAGATGAGATGCATATTGGATCAGACGTTAGACAAGTGTGTAGTTTCTCAACGTTTCATAATTTGTGCTGAGAATTATGAGAAAGGATTTTAAAAAAGTAACCATGACAGTAGGAGGGGAAATAATATTTAAAATCCAATTTAAGAAAGAAGATGAAATTCTAACATTCTGTTTTAAGAAGAAAGAAGATAAATTCTATTTTTGGAATAAAAAAGATAAAAAAATTATTTATGAGTAGGGTAGACAATTTTATTTCATAAGCAGATGATTTTCGTACTGAAGAAAAATGTTCTGGTTTTCCTAGCTAGTAACAAAGAGCTTGAGCGTTGGATTTCCGATGACCACCTGAGATTTTTCTCTGGTGAGAATGCATGGGAGCTGAGTCCACTCAGCCTCAATAGGTTTACTAGAAAATGCCTACTAATTTCATAAAGCCGGCCCGAGAGGCCGAGCGGTTATAGGCGCTACAGTCTGGAACCGCGCGACCGCTACGGTCGCAGGTTCGAATCCTGCTTCGGCCATGGATGTGCGTGGGGTCCTTAGGTTAGTTAGGTTTAAGTAGTTCTAAGTTGTAGGGGACTGATGACCTCAGAAGTAGTGCTCAGAGCCACTTGAGCCATTTTTATAATTTCATAAACAGAACACGTACATTATCCTGCTCCTGGAATACAGTGACATAAACTGACTCACTCATCGTATTTCGGTCGCCAGCTAAGCTGTAAGCATCGGGACAGAAACAAATTCTAATATTCGACGAGAACACTTACAAAGGAATGTGCGTAGTAAGAAGCAGCCAAGCGTTCCGCTCTTTTCGGATGGGCAGAGGAAAACGAAGATCCTCTAAAGAGCTCAGTTGCCGACATAAATTCCTGGCTCTTAATCATGGATGGGTCCCTTAGCAGAGCGTCATATACACACACACACACACACACACACACACACACACACACACACCGGACCAAGCTGGTATGAAGTATAACGTGCTTAAGAAGGAACAACACCATCCATGACCCATTTAGCGGACAGAATCAGTAAGTGTTGAGGGAAGGTATTAAAACACAGTAAACACGATCCATTTGTACGACCATCGTCGCCCCATCGTCGGAAGACAGCGATCGCGTACCTGCGGGCGGAAGCGGCCACATACAAGGTGAACTAGAACTCCATCGTCATTATTTCGAAGTTGGTTCAGGGATATTTACTAAATATTTTGGCATAAGAGACCCAGTGGTTTCTTACAGAATAGTAAGGCATTTATGATGTTTCCAAGGTTCTCGGGTGTACTGTCGGATGCAATCGTCGAAGGCCCACGATATTTCGGTGAACAACGGTTCCGCCATCATCAGGTGGTACTGATGGACTTCCATCAGTACGCAATTATGAATTATTCGGTTCGGTACTGCAGTTACCATTGAACGAAAAGCGTTCAGAATACTACAGTTCTATCATAATGTGTGCAGTCTGTTCTCTTAGCGTACAGTACAATATGTAAAACACTCTGGCCTATTCCCTTAAAAAAAATGTTCAAACTGCCGAACATTGTGGTCCTGGCAGAACAGTGATGCAGCAAAGACTGTCTTACTCGCTCACGAATACCAGGAGTTGGACGTATTGCTTCCGCCACAGCGATAATCCTAGCAACCAGGTTCATACGAGTACCGACCGGAGTCTCCTAAACGAGGCTCTTCACATGCACCAAGAGGAAGAAGAAGAAGTTTATTGATGTCACAAAGCTGACGAATTCTCAGCGGGACGGCTCCCAGGAAGTGTGGCAGGACATGTTAAAAGAACGTTTTGTACACGACTCAGTCCACTGTAGTAGAAAGCAGGTAAGCCCCCGTCACAAAATCGTTGACGAAACCAGTCCTTACAAACATTCATAGCAAACGTCTGATGATAGGATGGCCTCGTGTGTAAACAACACGAACTAAAAGTTGGGGTTTTCTGTACGTTACTGTAGGAACCAATCTGCAAACGCCACCCGAAATTGGAAGTCCGCTGGCTCCTATGGTAGCACCGTCTGTGGACGAAACGGGTGCAATTCTTGAGATTCTCCAAACAGTTAATTAGCTTGCGTTCAGAGCTCCTGCAACTACAGGTAGGATTGTCGCCAACCGCGTTCTCTTCCATATCCGGTGTTGTAGCATACCTCACACATCCAGTATCTTCCATTCTAACTCGGAACAATAGTTTCTCATAGGCTCCTATGTACACATCCAAAAGTGCTGTGATGGTGCTGCTGGCAGTGCGAGAACAGTTCAGCATAGTGTCATACTGCCGCTCTTCCATTGCATTCAGTAGATCCTTACACGGTCAACGCTTCATCAGTAAACCTATCCATATTAATGTTGTGTATCACTGTTAACGTACAACTAACACTGCCGGAAAAGAAAAGCCTAGACAGAACTTGACGGCAGTGTAGGGAACAGGGTGTAATTGTTGTTAACGGCAGGTACCGTGAGCGAATAGAAACAGGGAAGCACAAAGCATGCCGTCGACATTTGCACTGTTGTCCACTGTTGTTAGAGAAATCCATATTCAAAGCTAGCTGGAGCTAGAGAACAAACGAAGTGCAATAACTCCTAAAGAGCCCCTGGATAACGTCCTCAGAAGGTAAAATATCCCGATCAGCTGCTGATGTCTAACTACACTACTCTACACAACAGGCAATAGCTAAAGTGATGGAAATACAGTGTGTGATTATTACTTTAACACTCAGTGGAATGGACAATTTGGTATAATAGAATGGCCAAAATAAAGGGACACTTAATTGAATTATTAAACAGAATGACAACGTGATTGAAGTTCACTAAATAAGCCTGTGAGTGTTGTGAATAAAAATTACTTGTGAAGTGCTTCTTTTTGTAAGAGAGAACAATGTGGGTGAGACATGCACAAGCTGCCACAAGCTATTTGACCGTTTAATGTTGGTCCCACTAAGCAAAGCGTAACCAACTGACACCCCTAGTAAACAAGCTTTAGGTATTCGATATGACTTTTACTTTTTATAATGCATTTTCCAAACTGGTTTTAAAACTAAAAATAGTTTCTCATCGGGTTTTGAAGAACTGCGTAACCGATGCGTAGACATTCTGTGTCATATATTATACCTCCGGTAATCTACTAAGAACTTGTCGAATCGCCGGCCGCGGTGGTCTAGCGGTTCTAGGCGCGCAGTCAGGAACCGCGTGACTGCTACGGTCGCAGGTTCGAATCCTGCCTCGGGCATGGATGTCCTTAGGTTAGTTAGGTTAGTTAGGTTTAAGTAGTTCTAAGTTCTAGGGGACTGATGACCAGAGTAGTTAAGTCCCATAGTGCTCAGAGCCATTTTTGAACTTGTCGAATCCATGCCACACAGAATAGCTGCTGCGTTGCCTTCCAAAGCTGCGCCAACATGGTGTTGAGCAGGTGCCCGTAATTTAATGGGTCGTCACCATTTATGTTGATGGCAGCTAAACAGTCTCCCTTGAATACTGGTTCTCCAAATTTTCCCAATATGGTTCTGCTAGAACAAAGTCACCTCTTTTCGAGATATTTCCGTTTAACTTCCCTGGACATCTCTGTTATACTGTAATGTATGGGTTAAACTGACCAGTCACGATCCCAGTGGGAGGTATTTTGCCGGCTCCTGTGGCCGAGCGGTTCTAGGCTCTTCAGTCCGGAACCGCGTTGATGCTACGGTCGCAGGTTCGAATCCTGCCTCGGGCATGGATGTGTGTGATGTCCTTAGGTAAGTTAGGTTTAAGTAATTCTAAATCTAGGGAACTGATGACCTCAGATGTTAAGTCCCTTAGTACTTAGAGCCATTTTTGGAGGTATTTTGAAATTTTTCGATGTTTGAGAGGAGTCCTGCTTCATGGGGAACTGTCCCCACAGGCGTCTTGCATGTGATTTTCTCTGCAGACGCCCTATATCATCGTAGAAACCTTGTAACAAATTTGTCTTCCATTCGGCTTCCCTAGTACTGACTTGATGTGTTCGTGCCATTTCATATCGTTTTTTTATGTTATTCCTAAATACTTCACTAGTGTTCTTGTTACGGGATATTATCAGATTCTTATTATTAGACGGTGAACTCAACGTCAAAGGGTAGCGACTCATACTAGTAATCAACACATCCTGGGTCCCGCATTCGAAGGTGACCACTCCTAAGTATATGAATGAAAGTCATCAGTAAGGGCGGCCTTCCGTTATAACAAGTCACGCTCATTCCGCAAACTGTCTTGTCAGAGAAAGTGAAGAGGCGGACAGAGGTTCCGCCCATCCCCATCCCCTTGCCCTTGGGGTGGGAAACTGCATTAAAAGGTGGAAGAATCATCAATGGTCAAAGGCATGAGGGTGCAGAAAACAATGAAAACCACTGCATTAAGGACATATAATGCGTATTTACAGGACACGTGGCCTGTAACTGAAAAAGTGTCATGATGATCTCTCCATTGGCAAAAGATTTCGGACTAGTTCCCCATTCGGATCCGCGGAAGTGGACTGCCAAGGGAAGGTGACCATCAGAAAAAGAATGAATAACCAACGAAAGGGTAACGTTCTACGGGTCGGCGGATGGAATGTCAGAAGTTCGAACGTGGCAGGGAAACACGAAAATATGAAAAGGGAAATGCTGAGGCACAATCTAGATGCAGCGGGGGCCCGTGAAGTGAAATGGAAAAAACAGGATTTCTGGTCAGATCGAGTTAAGGGTAGTACCAACAGCAACAGAAAATGTTATAAGGCGGGTAGGTTCCGTTATGAACAGAAAGCTAGAGCAGAGAGTGAGTTTCTGTGACTAGTTCAGTGACGGGATTGCTCTTATCGGAATCGACAGCAAACCAACATCGACAACAGTAGTTCAGATGAACATGCCGATGACGAAGCAGAGGATACTGAACGGGCTATTCAGTCCGTAAAGGCGGATGAAAATCTAGCAGTCATGGTGGATTGGAATGCGGTTGTAGTGGAAGGAGTAGAAGAAAGGGTGACGGGAGAATATGGACTTGGTAGTACGAATGAGAGAGAAGTAAGATTAATTGATTTCTGCAATAAATTTTATCTAGTAATAGTGAATACTCGGATCGAGAATAACAAGAGAGGTATACTTGCAAAAGGCCTGAAGACACTCTAAGATTCCATGTAGGTTACATTATGGTCAGACAGGGGTTCTAAAAGCAGATATTGCCTTGCAAGGCATACCCACGAGCAAATATTAACTCAGACCACAATTTAGTAATGGAGAAGGTTAGACTAAAGTGTAAGAAACTGTCTGGAAGAATCAGTGAGGAAAGAAGTGGGATACTGAGGTACTGCGGAATGATAGGATGCATTTGGAGTGTGCCAAGAAGTGGATACTGCCATAAGGAATACCACACCAGGCAGTTCGCTTGAAGACGAGTGGACATCTGTAAAAAGAGCAAGTACAGATGATGGTCAGAGAAACATAGGTACAAGGACGGTAACTCCGAAGAAACCCCGGGTAAAAGAAGATATACATCAGTCGATCGACGAAAGAACGAAGTACAAAAATGTTCTGGGATATTCAGGAATAGAGAGTACAACCACTTAGGAATAAATAGGAAGTGAAGGGAAGCCAAGGCGAAATGGTTGGAGGAAAGACGTGAAGAAAAGGAAATGATCGTCAGAAGGACTGACTCAGCTTGTAGAAAGCAGAAATAACCTTCGGTAAAATTATATGTAAGTGTACCAACGTTGAGTGCGAATGTGAACACCACTAGTGAACGCAGAGAAGAGGGCGAATAGGTGGAAAGAGTACACTGAAGGCCCCTATGAGGGGCCGTAATAAAAGAAACAAATGTAGTCGATATGGAAGAGATACGGTATCCATTCTTAACAGTCAGAATTTAAAAGAGCTTTTGGAGCCCTTGATAACAATTAAGGCACATTCAACAGGAATTTCTAAAATCATTGGGGGAAATGCAAAGAAACAACTATACACGTTAGTGTGTAGAAACCACAAGACAGGCGACATACCATAAAACTTTCGCGGAAATATCATACACACGATTCCAAAGATGACAAGGGCAGATGAGTGCGAGAACTATCACAATAGCTCTGAGCACTAGGGGGCTTAACTTCTGAGGTCATCAGACCCCTAGACCTTAGAACGACTTAAACCTAACTAATCTGAGGACATCACACACATCCATGCCCGAGGCAGGATTCGAACCTGCGACCGTAGCGGTCGCGCGGTTCCAGACTGTAGCGCGTAGAACCGCTCTGCCACCCCGACCGGCTCTTGCATCTAAATTGTTGTCAATAATAACATATATAATAAGTACAAAAACAAAGACGGAACAATGTGACTGGAAGACTATGGACGAAGGGTCTTTCGCACCTACTGTTCAATCTATTCATAGAAGAATTAATGAAGGAAATGAAAGAAAGGTTCAAGAGTAGGATTAAATTTCAGGGTGAAAGGATATCAATATTGAAATTGGTACTCTCAGTGAAAGTGAACAAGAATTACAGGATCCGGTGAATGAAATGAACAATTTAACGAGTACAAAATACGGGTTAGAAAAACCGGAAAATTACAGAAGTAATGAGAAGCAGCAGAAATGAAAATAGCGAGAAGCTTAACATCAAAAGTAATAGTCAAGAAGTAGACGAAGTTAAGGAATTTTGATATCTCCCAAGCAAAATAACAAATATCAAATGGTTTAAATGGCTCTGAGCACTATGGGACTTAGCCGGCCGCGGTGGTCTAGCGGTGCAGGCGCTCAGTCCGGAACCGCGCGACTGCTACGGTCCCAGGTTCGAATCCTGCCTCGGGCATGGATGTGTATGATGTCCTTAGGTTAGTTAGGTTTAATTAGTTCTAAGTTCTAGGGGACTGATGACCACAGATGTTAAGTCCCATAGTGCTCAGAGCCATTTGAGCCACTATGGGACTTAACATCTATGGTCATCAGACCCCTAGAATTTAGAACTACTTAAACCTAACAAACCTAAGGACATCACACAACACCCAGTCATCACGAGGCAGAGAAAACAAAATAACACGTGGCGGACGAAGCTGTGCTTATAATATAAAGAATGAGAATGCTTTCCGCAACAACGGAGAAGTAAGGAACACACGGATAACACTGACAAGACACGATGAGAGGACAGGTGTTACGACATCAGGCACTAGAGGGAGCTGTAGAGGGTAAAAATTGTAGGCGGAAACGAAGATTGTAATACATCCAACAAATAACTGAGGGTGTAGATTGCAAGTGCTCTTTTGAAATGAAGAGGGTGGCACAGTGACACAGGAAAGGAATTTGTGGCACGCTGCATCAAATCAATCCGAAGACTAATGACTCAAAAAAACGAAAATTATATCTTAGAGAAGGACATTATCTTGCATTTATCCATATTGCATCAAGGGAAAATTCCGTCCATTAAGGGATGGAGACGTAGGATAGTTGCTGCAACGGTCGCCTGTAAAGAAGCTGTGTCCCTGCACTAGACACGTCTGTACTTGAGCCCTGTTTTCCACAGTTGTCTGAGCCCCTTGTTCGCTGTAGAGGTCTGTCTGCCGTGGACACACACCTCTCACCTCTGGTGGACGGGAACACTGGCTCCTAGCATAGAGAAGGCGACCTCTGTCTGGGAAATCTTTTGTTGGGGCTGTGCTCCAGTTACATTACGTGTCTGTCTCCAGCTTGACAGTCGACGCCACGTAGACAAAATAAACGCGACAGCCTGTCAGGTCCACCTGTCGCCACACACGCACTCACACACACACACACACACACACACACACACACACACACACACACACACACGTACGTTCCAGTCGGGCTTGCCAGACACCGAGTGAACGCCCATAGAGAAAGCTGACTGGCACTTTCATCTCACTGCTAACATTTAATTTCACACCTGTTACCTGCCGTACTGCATGACTTCCATTCTCCAGACGACCTCCAGACGAGCGGCGCTGCGCCCCACGAGACGCGTTATTTAGTTGCGTTAAACCGTACTGCGGACGAGAGAGGAAAAAAAGAGAAAGCTCGTCCGAGTTTATTACCAGGTTGTTCATACAATCTTTGTTGCAGAATGTAGCGCGACCTGTAAGCGCGCGCGCCCCGCTGTTTATTATCGTCCCGATCGCAGAATTACGTCGGGCCGCGGGGCTGAGTTACGGCTCGCCTGTAAAACGGGCTGCTTCGGAAAGCGCGCGCACGCTGGGGGCTGCGCCGTCATTACCTCACGCAAATTACCCGCCTAACAACTGAACAAACAGGCGCGCATGCGATCGCGGCGGCGGCCACCGTGTCCCCAATAGGTAGTCGGACGGCGCATTGTCTTGCGCGCGCCTTACGTTTGCCAATGAGTTACTGCGGCTGGCGCGCGCTTAAAGCTGTTTATGTGCCTCTGCGAGCGCCGTGCGACCGGCGCCGGCCGTTCCTATGTCTTCTCTCCAGGATGCGGCGCCCCCTCTTCGTTTCCGAGCTCCAACCGCACCTCCATCAGCAGCGCACGAAACCCTCCCCCTACATATGTTGGCACTGTGTCTACAGTACTGGTTTCACTTGTACTGAGACTGCAGCCTGTGCGCAGATGGCAGTAGGATCTAAACCCTTTCACTACCATTAGGACGTATGTGTCCTACAATAGGTTACTGAAGAATCCGTTGCAATTTTCTGTATGTTATTTCCGTACAGTATGATTCAGCTGCCTCTACCGAAGGATTTATTATACAGTGTGGTCCATTGACAGTGTAAGTAGGCTGTTTAGGTTTTTATGTTGGCAACGCCACGTAGCGCTCTATATGAAAATCACTGACCGTGCTGTGTGAAGTCTGTGGCTGGTTTGCATTGTTGGAATATTTGCTATTGTAGTGTTGCGCAGTTGGAGGTGGGCCGCCAGCAGTGGTGGATGTGGGGAGAGAGATGGCGGAGTTTTGAGAGCGGATGATCTGGACGTGTGTCCATCGGAAAGAGTAAATTTATAATACTGTGTATCATGAACTGATTATATATATATATATATATATATATATATATATATATATATGATGACTTTTGAATGTTATTAAGCTAAATACATTGTTTGTCCTCTATCAAAATCTTTCATTTGCTAACTATGCCCATCAGTAGTTAGTGCCTTCAGTAGTTAGAATCTTTTATTTAGATGGCAGTATTTACGCTCGCTGTATTGCAGTAGTTCGAGTAACGATGATTTTAGTGAGATAAGTGATTCATGAAAGGCACAGCTTATTGTTAGTCAGGGCCATTCTTTTTTTTAGGTATTATTGAAAGTCGGACTGTGTTGCGCTAAAAATATTGTGTGAGAGTTTAGTGTTGATCAGAATAAGTGAAGAGAGAAATGTCTGCGTACGTTCAGTTCTGCTAAACTGTTTGAAAATCAAATAACGTACGAGGTTTATCAGCACAGTAATTCATAAATTTTTCTAAGGGGATGTTTCAATAGTGACGGGGCCAAATATCTCACGAAAAAAGAATCAAAATAAAAAACTACAAAGAACGAAACTCGTCTAGCTTAAAGGGGCAAACCAGACGGAGCTATGGGTGGCCCACTAGATGGCGCTGCCATAGGTCAAACGGATATCAACTGCGTTAAAAAAAAATAGGAACCCCCATTATTTACTACGTATTAGTGTAATACGTAAAGAAATATGAATGTTTTAGTTGGACTACTTTTTTCGCTTTGTGATAGATGGCGCTGTAATAGTCACAAACCTATAAGTACGTGGTATCACGTAACATCCCACCAGTGCGGAACGTATTTGCTTCGTGATACATCACCCGTGTTAAAATGGACCGTTTAGCAATTGCGGAAAAGGTCGATATCGTGTTGATGTATGGCTATTGTGATCAAAATGCCCAACGGACGTGTGCTATGTATGCTACTCGATATCCTGGACGACATCATCCAAGTGTGCGGACCGTTCGCCGGATAGTTACGTTATTTAAGGAAACGGGAAGTGCTCAGCCACATGTGAAACGCCAACCACGACCAGCAACAAATGATGATGCCCAATTAGGTGTTTTAGCTGCTCTCGCGGCTAATACGCATATGAGTAGCAGACAAATTGCGCGAGGATCGGGAATGTCAAAAACGTCGGTGTTGAGAACGCTACATCATCATCGATTGCACCCGTACCATATTTCTATGCACCAGGAATTGCATGGCGATGACTTTAAACGTCGTGTACAGTTCTGCCACTGGGCACAAGAGAAATTACGGGACGATGACAGATTTTTTGCACTCGTTCTATTTAGCGACGAAGCGTCATTCACCAACAGCGGTAACGTAAAGCGGCATAATATGCACTATTGGGAAACGGAAAATCCATGATGGCTGCGACAAGTGGAACATCAGCGACCTTGGCGGGTTAATGTACGGTTTGGCATTATGGGAGGAAGGATAATTGGCCCCCCATTTTAACGATGCCAATCTAAAGGGTGCAATTTATGCTTATTTCCTACGTAATGCTTTACCGATGTGATGTTTCACTGCGTGACAGAATTGCGATGTAGTTCCAACATGATGAATGACGGCAAATAGATCGCGTGCCCTTGAAGCGGTATTGAATAGCGTATTTCATGACAGGTGGATTGGTTGTCGAAGCACCATACCATGGCCCGCACGTTCACCGGATCTGACGTCCCGGGATTTCTTTCTGTGGGGAAAGTTGAACGATATTTGGTATCGTGATCCACAGACAACGCCTGACAACATGCGTCAGCGCATTGTCAATGCATGTGCGAATATTACGGAAGGCGAACCACTTGCTGTTGAGAGGAATGTCGTTATACATATTGCCAAATGCTTAGAGGTTGACGGACATCATTTTGAGCATTTATTGCATTAAAGTGGTGCTTACAGGCAATCACGCTGTAACAGCGTATGTTGCCAGGAATAATAAGATCACAAAGGTACGTGTATCACATTGGAACAACCGAAATAAAATGTTCAAACGTACCTACGTTCTATATTTTAATTTAAAAATCCTACCTGTTACCAACTGTTCGTCTAAAATTGGGAGCCATATGTTTGTGACTATTACAGCGCCATCTATCACAAAGCGAAAAAAGTGATTCAACTAAAACATTCATATTTCTTTACGTACTACACGAATATGTAGTAAAAAAATGGGGGTTACTATTTAAAAACCTATGGCAGCCCCATCTAGCGGACCAACCATAGTGCCATCTGGTTTCCCCCTTCAAGCTAGACAAGTTTCGTTCTTTGTAGGTCTTTCGTTTGACGCTTATTTCGTGAGATATTTGGCCCGGTCACGATCAATGGACCACCTTGTATAACTCACAACGCCTTCAAAATGTAATTTTCAGTTATCATAATTCTGACAACGGTATTATTCAGGATTCCATTTCACCGTATTATTGCACACTCTCACTCTTTGGGCTACAAAATCCTATTTTTCATCATAACTCCGTCCAATGTGACGTCCTTACGCCACCCTACGAGAAGCGTCTTTATTCCCGCGGGGTCTCACTTTACTAGTCGATGTAGGGACGAACGTCTTGCTGGAGCAATAACGTCACCTTCACCCACGTACTGCTTCCGCGGAGTGCTTCCTCCACACCAAACAGATGGGTGTCGGAAGTTGCTGTATCCGGGCTGTAGTGTTGATGGGGAAGATCAGTCCAATGAAGTTGTCGGTTGTGCAGACGTGTATGTATGATGCCTCGCTTTTTCATGGAGAAGGGGAAGTTGGTTTTCATTTTTGTGACGACCGAACACGCTGAAGAATTCAATTTCACGCCTGTGTGCAGCCGGACGGCGCTCGGGAGATCGGACACGTTTGTGCGATCTTGCTGTGATGGTGAGAGAGCCCCACCCAACGACTCATCGTGATTTTGTTCACTGCTAGGTCATCATAGACATTCCGCAAGCGCCTACGAATATCTGCGATGCTCTGGTCTTCCACCAAAAAAAAAAAAAAAAAAAAAAAAAAAAAAAGTCAGTGGCAGCTCCGCGCTTGGAACGCACCTCCTCTACAAACGTCACTTTCATAGCTACGTATAGTGCCGCCGCCTGTCGAAACTCCATGATACTATTGGGGGCTGAAGGAAATGTGCCGAGAAAACAATTGTTGCGATACTTGTTGAAGCCCTTCGTAATAAATAGTTTTGAAGTTCGATTTTTCTGCGCTAGCTGTCTTTCAGTTGCCGATGAAGTTCTAACCTACTCCGCTTGTTCGAAATCAGCTAAGTGCCAGAGCTCGCCGGAGTGTAGCGCCTTGCTCAGCCCGATGCACGGGGGGTTTCCACGGTCGCAAACAGCGATCAGTACTTTGTTAACCAGTTGCATGATTTCCCAGGAATCGTATTCGCATTATGTATACTTTTTTCTTTTCTTTATAGGCATTTAGCCATCCTCTTCTTTTGCGGCTTAACAACCCCTGATGAAACTTGGCCCCTTCAACTGTCACCTTGCATTCATCCCAGTGCGTTGCTAGCATTTTCCTGTTCAAATCGTTCAAATGGCTCTAAGCACTGTGGGACTTAACATCTGAGGTCATCAGTCCCCTAGACATAAAACTACGGAAACCTAAGTAACCTAAGGACATCACACACTTCCATGCTCGAGGCAGGATTCGAACCTGCGACCGTAGCTTCCGCGTGGTTCCAGACTGAAGCGCCCAGAACCGCTTGGCCACAGCGGCCGGCTTTCCAGTTCCTGTAGCCCATCTTACCAAAGTCTTCGAAGACTGCGTCCCCTGCCGGCTGAAGTGGCCGAGCGGTTCTAGGCGCTTTAGTCTTGAACCGCGCGACTGCCACAGTCGTAGGTTCGAATCCTGCCTCGGCCATGGATGTGTGTGATGTCCTTAGGTTGGTAAGGTTTAAGTAGTTCTAAGTTCTAGGGGACTGATGACCTCAGATGTTAAGTCCCATAGTGCTCAGAGCCATTTGAACAATTTTTGAACTCCGTCCTCCCATTTAGTTTTCGGTCAACCACGTTCTCCCGTGCACCTGACTTTCCTTGTAATATCTTTTTTGGTACTTCCGTATCATTCATTCGTGCCACGTGTCCAGCTCACATCAGCCTAGATGGCTTCACAATTCTTCTAACTGGCTGATCTTTGCAGATGGCGTACAATTCATGGCTGTATCTTCTCCTCCATCTTTGTCTTTCGCAAATTGTGCCGACGAGTCTCCTGAGTATCCTTCGGTCGAACGTATCCAGCGATTCAGCATCCTTTGCAGCCAGAGCCCATGTTTCACAGGCGTGTGTAATCACTGGTCTGGTTAGTTTTGTGGTCCTACTCAGGACGTTTGAAGATAGCTTTGTTAAAGTGAAATTAGCTTTATTGGCAACAATTAGCCTTTGCTTTAGTTCCTATGAGTTATCCATTAGGCTAGATGCAATCGAACCCAAGTACTTGAAAAGACCGCCGTCACCTTAGTATTAGGTTACACTGCATTTCTTTTTTTGAGCAAAGTATTCGTAAATTAATCGATTAAGAAGTCGGTTTTAGCATTTGTGACGTATTTCATCTGATTTCGACCACACTGGAAGTTAACAATTTTTTTTTCTCGTCTTTCATTTGCAGAACCTGTGTTCAGAAGACGGTGCAGTCACTAACATTGCCATTAATATCCTCAAAGCTAAACTTGTAATGTTGTTGGATTAATTTGATGTGTAAGCGGTGCTGATAGACAATAAAAGCGGGTTAAAAGCTGTGAGCTGTCTGGGGAAGTTAACCTTGCATTACTGAGGAACTGTTTCACCAGGTATCCAGCCTAGCTTACCAGATTCTAAACCAGACTAACATTAATTATAATCTTTTAATCGTCATACGACAACCGGTGATTATATATCTTAGATTAGATTAGATTATATTAGTACTTGTTCCATAGATGATGAATACGACACTTCGTAATCGTGCAGAACGTGTCAGGTTAATAAAAGGTGTATACACGATATTACATTAGACAAAATATTACATGACACTCAATAATTCATTTATTTATTTATTTATTTGTGGAGGTTGGGAAATTACCCACTTACTATATCCAAAAATTCATCTAATGAGTAGAAGGAGTTGCCATTAAGAAATTATTTTAATTTCCTATCTATCAGACTTTTGATGCTATTAGGCAAGTGACCAAAGACTTTTGTGGCAGCATAATTTACCCCCTTCTGAGCCAAAGTTAGATTTAACCTTCAGTAGCGAAAATCATCCTTTCTCCTAATGTTGTAGCCATGTACACTTCTATTACTTTTGAATATATATATATATATATATATATATATATATATATATATATATATATATATATATTGTGAGGCTACAGTAAAGATTTGTAGCTCTTTAAATAAGTGTCTGCAGTATGATCTTGGATGAGCTCCAGCAATTATTCTGATTACACGCTTTTTTGCAGTGAACACCCTTTTACTCAATGATGAGTTACCCCAGAATGTGATGCCATACGAAAGCAGAGAATGAAAATAGACGTGGTAAGCTAATATACTCAGATGTATATCGCCAAAATCTGCAATGACCCTAACAGCATACGTAGCTGAACTCAAACGTTTCAGCAGATCCTCAGTGTGTTTTTTCCAGTTCAACCCCTCATCAATGCATACACATAGAAATTTTGAATATTCTAACTTAGCTGACGATTTCTGATCGAAGTCTATATTTATTAATGGGGTCATTCCATTTACTGTGTGGAACTGTATATACTATTTTTGTCAAAGTTTAATGAGAGCCCATTTGCAGAGAATCACTTAATGATTTTCTGAAAAACATCGTTTACAATTTCACCAGTTAATTCTTGTCCGTCGGGTGTGATAAATATACTTGTTTCATCGGCAAAAAGTACCAGCTTTGCATCTTCGTGAATATGGAATGGCAAGTGGCAAGTCAGTAATATATATTAAGAACAGCAGAGGACCCAAGACCGAACCTTGAAGTACCCCATTCTTGATTGTTCCCCTGTTTGAGAAATCACCAGTTTTTTGCATATTATGTGAAGGAAGAGGACTTACAGCTGAACGTGAACTTCGACCAATGGGACCTTCCTGGCATGTCTACGCGTCATTGAGAGGTGAAAGCTAGCGTAAAGGCAAACTGAAAAATTCCACTGTCGGGCCGTGCTTCGATCCCGGTCTCGCACTTTAATACTAGATCACGCCTTGGTTACCACGAGACACTTGTTCCCGACGAGGACGGTGGAGGGGACATCACCGAAAGCTCCAGAAACCTACAGGTTTTAACCAGTGTAAGTAGGCTGTTTAGGTTCTTATATTGGTAACGCCACGTAGCGCTCTATATGAAAATCACTGGCTGTGCAGTGTGCCGTCTGTGGGTGGTTTGCATTGTTGTTTGCTATTGTAGTGTTGGGCAGTTGGCTGTTAGCAGCGCGTAGCGTTGCGCAGTTGGAGGTGAGCCGCCAGCAGTGGTGAATGTGGGGAGAGAGATGGCAGAATTTTGAGAGCGGACGATCTGGACGTGTGTCCATCAGAAAGAGTAAATTTGTAATACTGTATGTCGTGATATATATTTTATGACTTTTGAACACTATTAAGGTAAATAAATTGTTTGTTCTCTATAAAAACCTTTCATTTGCGAAGTATGCCTATCAGTAGTTAGAGTCTTCAGTAGTTTGAATCTTTTATTTAGCTGGCAGTATTGGCGGTCGCTGTATTGCAGTAGTTCGAGTAACGAACTTTTTGAGGTAAGTGATTCATGTAAGGTATAGGTTATTGTTAGTCAGGGCCGTTATTTTGAAGAGATTATTGAAAGTCAGATTGCGTTGCGCTAAAAATATTGTGTGTCAGTTTAGTGTTGAGCGGAATAAGTACAGAGAGAAATGTGAGTACGCTCAGTTCTGCTCAACTGTTTGAAAATTTAATGATGTAAGAAGTTTATCAGCACAGTAATTCATAAATTTTTCTAAGGGGATGTTTCACCAGGTTTGACGCGACAAATACACCGAAAATGTTTCATACGAGAATGTCGTTGCGAGAAACTTCGATCTCGAATCTTACTTGTTTGCCGGTGCGAACACGGTGTCCTCCACAGCTGGATCTCTGAGCCTCAGGATGACGCCGTTTCCTGGTAGAAGTTGGTCCCTGACCCTTGATTGTGTTCCAGAAACGGGACGGAGAGCGAGGGGGACGCGAGGCACTTAACGCCAGAAGTCCTCCGGGCAGGTGTGGGCGCAGGCACGTGCGGCCCACGTGGAGCGCCTGGTGTCTGGCGCCACGTGCAGCCCCCAGCGGCGCGGCCGAGAGGCTTTTAGCTGCTGCCGTGTCGTCGCGCTTGTCCGATCCGTCGCATCTGCAGCGCTAAGAGACCCGCCGTGCGGCTGATAAAGTGTTCCGGCACACCTGCCTGGCCCACCCTCGCGCTGGCGCCACGGTACAGTGGCAGTGCCTCATTTGAAACAACAAACAGTACACCATAACCGGTCACCTTTTAAGGTACAAATTTTGTACAACACGTTTCGATGTTTAATACGAGGGCTATTCACGAATTAACCTCCAATTGGGTATTTAAAAAAGATAAAAAAAATGAACAATTTTTTACAACGCACAATAACAAAATTGTTGCATCATCCCGATATGTCGCGCAGCTTTGTTGCTGTTGCGAGTGTTCCTGTCCAATCGGAAAGTCACGATCGACGTTTGTAAACTTAAAAACGGTTACCGTGAATGCTATCTTCGGGTACAACGAAGCACTCGAATGGGCTGCGGTACTTCGTTTGAAAGTAATGCACCAGTATGAGGCATTAGCGACTTCTGTGAAACAGTGGAGCTAACATCCATCAAGTCACGTAGAACAGTTTCACATCATCATATTACTGCTCAGCGGGCCGGCCGGTGTGGCCGTGCAGTTGTAGGCGCTTCAGTCTGGAACCGCGTGACCACTACAGTCGCAGGTTAGAATCCTGCCTCGGGCATGGATGTGTGTGATGTCCTTAGATTAGTTAGGTTTAAGTAGTTCTAACAAGGGAACCTCCCCATCGCACCCCCCTCAGATTTAGTTATAAGTTGGCACAGTGGATAGGCCTTGAAAAACTGAACACAGATCAATCGAGAAAACAGGAAGTAGTTGTGTGGAACTATGAAAAAAATAAGCAAAATATACAAACTGAGTAGTCCATGTGCAGGATATGCAACATCAAGGATAAAATGAGCTAAAGGGCGCCGTGGTCCCGCGGTTAGCTTGAGCAGCTGTGGAGCAAGAGGTCCTGGTCCAAGTGTTCCCTCGAGTGAAGAGTTTAATTCTTTATTTTCAGACAATTATTATCTGTCCGTCCGTCCGCTACATTTGCTGGATTCATATTGCCCACGGAATACACCTCACGTATTTAATGCACTCTCGTCCAAAGTAGCGAACAGTCAACTGCCAGCCAGGGAGCCTCGTTAGCAGGAAAACTCTCTCTTCTGTGCGCTGTAGTCGACTGACGTCGTGTGTTTCGATGTTTGTTTAGGTGTAGCGTCCCCATACTACGGAGCAGTTACCTTGCGTCGGACGGACAGATAATAATTGTCTGAAAATAAAAAATATAAATTTTTACTCGAGGGAGACTTGAACCAAAGACTTCTCGTTCCGCAACTGCTCACGCTAACTACGGGACACCGGCGCTCCTGAGCTCATATTATCCTTGATGTTGCCTATCTTCCGCATGAACTTCTCACTTCGTATATTTTGCTTATTTTTTTCATAGTTCCACACAACTTCTTCCTGTTTTCTCGATTGATCTGTGTTCAGTTTTTCAAGGCCTATCCACTGTGCCAACTTATAACTACATCTGAGGGGGGTGCGATGGGGAGGTTCCCTTGTACGTTCTAAGAGACTGATGACCACAGATGTTAAGTCCCATAGTGCTCAGAGGCATTTGAACCATTTTGAACTGCTGGGCGAGTACACAGGAGTGAAACTGATGTGATGTGGTCATGGAATAGATTTTACCTGAAGGTGGTGTGGAGAACCTACACAGCACAAGCCACCCATGTTCGATATGGGCACAGCTTAATCTGTATAGATGACATTTTAGGCAAAGAAACCTTGGGCTGAGTGTTCCAGAACAGAATTCAGAGCTCGAAGAGGCTACACGATGCCGTGTATCGCATCAAACATTCAGGAGACGACTTCATGATGCAAATATCAATTCCCGACGAACATGGCGAGCACCATGTGGCGCACAACAATATTATGGGCTCCGTTAAATATGAGCAATAAATCATGCATAATGCACGCCCTAGGACTGGCGTCGGGTGTTGTTTACGTGTGATACTTGGACCAATTTGTACCCTGAATGGCAGAGAATGTGTTAGGAAACAACCCGGTAGTACCGAAGGCTAAGAACACTGCATCCCACATATGCAGCAAGTTGGTGGTGGAGTGATGTTCTGGGGTGGCATTACATAGGACGAGCGTACACCTCTCGAGGCTGTTGAGGGGACGCTCATCCTGCTGGTCTCGTGAACACTTCCCTTCAGTATGCTAGGTTCACTAGAATGGAGTGGCCTGCCTGTTTCCCGGACACGAAGACATTCAAACATGTGTGGAATCGATTAGAAGGATCTGATTTTGGACGTCGACGGTCTCCACATACTCTGCGCGACTTAAATAAGATCTCCGTTGATGAGTTGGACAATTTGGGCTATGGCTGGTGATCTCATGGTATGCCTTGACGGATTCACATCTACATCTGATCAAGGGGAATTTACATCAAACATTGGCGTTGATCAGGGTGATGTGAAAAAATCACCAACGGAAACAGGTGATTTTGTCGCTACACAAATACCTGTCTTTTTTTTTATTTAGTGATCTGCACATATAGCAAATGAATATACACTCCTGGAAATTGAAATAAGAACACCGTGAATTCATTGTCCCAGGAAGGGGAAACTTTATTGACACATTCCTGGGGTCAGACACATCACATGATCACACTGACAGATCCACAGGCACATAGACACAGGCAACAGAGCATGCACAATGTCGGCACTAGTACAGTGTATATCCACTTTTCGCAGCAATGCAGGCTGCTATTCTACCATGGAGACCATCGTAGAGATGCTGGATGTAGTCCTGTGGAACGGCTTGCCATGCCATTTCCACCTGGCGCCTCAGTTGGACCAGCGTTCGTGCTGGACGTGCAGACCGCGTGAGACGACGCTTCATCCAGTCCCAAACATGCTCAATGGGGGACAGATCTGGAGATCTTGTTGGCCAGGGTAGTTGATTTACACCTTCTAGAGCACGTTGGGTGGCACGGGATACATGCGGACGTGCATTGTCCTGTTGGAACAGCAAGTTCCCTTGCCGGTCTAGGAATGGTAGAACGATGGGTTCGATGACGGTTTGGATGTACCGTGCACTATTCAGTGTCCCCTCGACGATCACCAGAGGTGTACGGCCAGTGTAGGAGATCGCTCCCCACACCATGATGCCGGGTGTTGGCCCTGTGTGCCTCGGTCGTATGCAGTCCTGATTGTGGCGCTCACCTGCACGGCGCCAAACACGCATACGACCATCATTGGCACCAAGGCAGAAGCGACTCTCATCGCTGAAGACGACACGTCTCCATTCGTATCTCCATTCACGCCTGTCGCGACACCACTGGAGGCGGGCTGCACGATGTTGGGGCGTGAGCGGAAGACGGCCTAACGGTGTGCGGGACCGTAGCCCAGCTTCATGGAGACGGTTGCGAATGGTCCTCGCCGATACCCCAGGAACAACAGTGTCCCTAATTTGCTGGGAAGTGGCGGTGCGGTCCCCTACGGCACTGCGTAGGATCCTACGGTCTTGGCGTGCGTCCGTGATTCGCTGCGGTCCGGTCCCAGGTCGACGGGCACGTGCACCTTCCGCCGACCACTGGCGACAACATCGATGTACTGTGGAGACCTCACGCCCCACGTGTTGAGCAATTCGGCGGTACGTCCACCCGGCCTCCCGCATGCCCACTATACGCCCTCGCTCAAAGTCCGTCAACTGCACATACGGTTCACGTCCACGCTGTCGCGGCATGCTACCAGTGTTAAAGACTGCGATGGAGCTCCGTATGCCACGGCAAACTGGCTGACACTGACTGCGGCGGTGCACAAATGCTGCGCAGCTAGCGCCATTCGACGGCCAACACCGCGGTTCCTGGTGTGTCCGCTGTGTGCCGTGCGTGTGATCATTGCTTGTACAGCCCTCTCGCAGTGTCCGGAGCAAGTATGGTGGGTCTGACACACCGGTGTCAATGTGTTCTTTTTTCCATTTCCAGGGGTGTATATCAGGCCTCAGAGACAACATTTTTCTGTTCATGAACGAAATAAAATGGTATGTAAAACTTTTATTGGTACATAAATAATCTGCATTTACATATTGACGTTACTTCTCAACATAGTCACCATCCAATATCAGACATTTGCCACACCGTGAGCCAGACGTTGGCAACATCCTCGAAGTCAACGTTGGTCCAGAAGTGTTGAGGAGCCATCCTGGCTCATCTTGGGGAAGAGATGAAAGTAGCTTGGTGCCAAGTCCAGACTATAGGGAGAATGATGGAAAGTCCCCGAGCCAAAACGTGTGTGCTTCTCCTTCTTGCAATTCGAAGTATATAGTTAGATATTGTCTTAAAGGAAAATCATTCCTTCGGCAGTAATCAAACGCCATTTTTCTTATTTTTTAGTCGGAGTCCTGTAAGAGTCTCACAATAAATCCGTGATTTCACAGTATTCTCACGCTCTCATGAAATTTGTTGTCAAAATTCCTTTGCTATCCCAAAAAACTGTAACCATCATTTTTCAGTTCGAAAGCGTCTGCTTCAAATATTTCGGCTTATGAGGAAAATGTGTATGTATTGCTTGGACCACCCGTTAATTTCACGGTTTGCATACCATACCCCTGTCTTGTCCTCAGTCACGATTCTGTTCAGAGATTCCTCCTCCTCTTCATAGCAGTTTTGAAGGAATGTCAAAGACGAACCCTTTCCTTCAGTTTTTCGATTAGCCATTTTGGCAACACCGTGTACGTCTGTGACTCAGCTAAATGTTATCCTTGAAAAGTGAGGCACAACTTCAAAAAGTTCCGATATTGTGATCCGGCGTCTCACATAGAGAATTTTTTCATATTGTTGCACAAGTTCATCAGCTACATCTGAATGTCTTCATCGTCCACTTTCATCACACAGCTCCTTGGATTTTCTGCATCACTCCCACACAACACCAAAGTTCACAACCCCATCCACGTCAGGCTGCTGACTATGAAACTACTGTGCTTGTAACGGTTAAGTTTTGATTGAATTGTTAACGTAATCAGTTTTCGCGTAACGTTTAAGAAAGTCATTTATCTTTCATTATTCTCACGGGCAGTTAAAGTTAATAATGTTAACGAAGCAGCCGACTGTGCTAGTGCTCTGATAAAGCTATAAACAGAGACCAAGAAGGATCCGATATTGGGAATAGTTGGTTAGGTCGGAAATTTTTGTTCATTAGTAGGATGGAGTGCCACGAACAACATACTAGAAATCCTGCCTGGTGTGAGATGAGTGTAGGGGTGGACGTGCTTGTGAAGGTCATTTTTGTACGTTTCTCTTGAATTAGTCGAAAATCATACCTCCAGTGAAAATTTAACTACATTAAATTTCCTGCAAAAAGTCCTTTTCGTTTTTTTTTTTTTTTTTTTTTTGTAGGATTAATTTTTTGCATATCGAGAAAGAGAATATGACCAGCCATACCATCGCGAGTTACATAAAACGTAGCCGCAGGGGCAGCTGAATCACTATACAACGAAAATGGTGGTACATAACTGAGAAGAAAACGCCTTACGTTTTAAAAGTAATTTTTACTGCGCCGAAGCAAGCGTGATTTTAAACGTTTCTATGGTACATTATCACCATGTAAGTGTATTTCTATGCTATGCAAGAGCACAAAATAAACTTGAAAAAAATAGGTACTGACAATCGTAATTTTATTTAGCTACTAGTTTCGGTACCCCACTGGCACCGTCTTCAGGACCCTATAAACGTAGTAGTAGTGGTAAGTCATCTAATCGTCTGTGCTATTATAGGGATTACTACATCCAACTGTTTTCCGCAGACTACTTCTCGGTAGAGATGGACCTTCATACCTGTAACTGCAGTTGTTAAAAGTGTGAAGGGTCCCGTCTACCGAGAAGGAGTCCACAGAAACATACTGGTCCCTATATTAGCACAAACGATCAGGTGACTATCTGGGTACGTGTAAAGGGACCTGAAAATGTTGCCAATGAGGCACCGAAACTGATAGCTAACGAAATGCATTAAATAATATTTTGGCTGTTGGTACCTATTTTCTTCAAGTCGCCGACCAGCTGCAGTCCAATTCCATTTGCACAAGATGTGGTTACAAAATTCTTCCTAACTAGTCACGTACAACATCTAGATAGAACCTAATAGGCTACACATTCTATACAGCGTGCGACAATCCCCTGCACATAGCTTACTAGATATGTTAGCGGTACAATTTGAAGGGTGGTTCAGTTTATAAGATAACATTCTACCTTATAATTTATTTCTGAAAGTGGCACTGAGTTCCCTAAATAACTCCAAGTCATTTTTACCCTCATGTTTATTTCTTTGTATGACCACCCAATGCTGATTTCACTTAACTTAAGTATATATGTACACTCATATTAACTTTTACTATTTTCCTATCAGCTTACTGATTCTAGATTATTCAAGTCATGCTGTAAGTAATCTTCAGGCCTAATGTCGTACTTGTACTGTTCAGTACCTACAAACAGAAGACGGTTATTTTAAATTTTATTTAGGAATATTCCCACTTCATCACAGTTAAAAAAAATTCTTCACCCCAATTAAAAAATTTGAGAACCTCTTCTCATTATTTTTGGCGAAATTATCAGTTTTCACATTCCTTTCTCTTTTCTCAGCTATTTACTCTCTTAGTGTAGGCAAATCTAATGGAAGTAATAGCATTGTGGCGCATATTCTTCAACGAACTGAAATGCATTCCTTGTTTCTTAAGCGCTGCCAACATGAAATACATTGTGACAGAGTCAAACAGTTTCTCATAGTCTATAAAGACCGCAAAAGTGATACAGGTAACCGTTGCTGCTTCCTACAACTCCGTTGTCATGTTGTAGATGGCCCATTATGTTATCCTCATTTCTGCAGCCGTCTTGTTCTTTTCCCTAGATTACATTTTTTACAAACATCTTTTTTTCATCTCCAGTGGCTTGTGAACATGCAAGAACAGACCACAAAATCGGACAACCAATATACTTGTTCAAAATTAAAAAGCCATGGTTTTTCAAGGGAATTAATATCCTTCCTCTTCTTCTTCTTCTTCTTCGAAATTTTCGCTTTGACCTGGGAGAGAATGTGCGTTCTCTATGTTCCTCCGACCATTTCCTTTTTTTCTTTTCTCAGGGCCATCGCCTCCCTCTCCGTTCTGATAACATCCTTCCGTCTTGTTCGTGTCCTTGACAGGCCCCTACTGCCTCCCAGGGATTCTGAGAATGCTACTCATGGTAGTCTTTCCTTTTCAATCTTAATTAAATGTCCTGCTCACAGCAGTCTCCTTTTCTGCGTCTTCCGGTCAATATTAGTATGTGAGTATAGGTTTGCCAGTTCCTGGTTTTTTAGTATTCTCCATGCCTGTGACTGGGTGTCCCTTTTGAAGCCAAATACTTTCTTCAATACCCCCCCCCCCCCTCTCTCTCTCTCTCTCTCTCTCTCTCTCTCTCTCTCTCTCTCTCTCTCTCTCTCTCTCTCTCTCGAAGAATAGCAGTTTTTGTTCATCTTTTTTCCTTCATGTAAATGTTTCAGTCATATAGAGCTACCGGGAGAATTACACTCTGGTATAATCTGATTTTAAAACTTTTCGAAACAACTTTACTGAACAGCACGTCCCATAATAAAAAAATTTGCTCAATTTACCGTTGTGGTCCGTACCTTAATTCGAGTTTCCATTCTATTCTGCTCGTTAAAAGTGCTTCCCAATTATTTTAATGTGTCTATACTTCTAAATCTACTGAATCAACTGCCAATGGTCGAGCGAGGTGGCGCAGTGGTTAGCACACTGGACTCGCATTCGGGAGGATGACGGATTAAACCAGCGTCCGGCCATCCTGATTTAGGTTTTCCGTGATTTCCCTAAATCGCTTCAGGCAAATGGCGGAATGGTTCCTCTGAAAGGGCACGGCCGACTTCCTTACCTAATCCGACATGACCGACGACCTCGGTGTTTGGTGTCTTTCCCCAAATCAACCACCCAACCAACTATCAATGGTGTACCATTCTCTCACGGCCGTATACACTGTTTTCCCTTCATCAGTTTGTAAACCTTCTTTCCTTGCAATATTTCTCTAAGACCTTGTCACGTGCTGCAAGTCCTCTTTGCTACCCCTTATTAGAGCAATACCATCGGTATACGCAAGCCGATTTATTGTTTTGTTACGCGGTTTAGTTCCAGCTTGGTTTAATTTTTGGTGTTCCATCTTTTCTAAAATTATATTAAAAAGTATTTCAGATAACGCATCTCTTTCTCTAGACCAGTTCAGATTTCAATAAGCTCTGACATTTTAGAAGTGATCTTTACTCTGCAATAACTTTCTGCTACACAGATCTGTACCAGACGTATTAACTTTTGCGGAAACTGAAACTCTTTCAAGACATTCATGATTGTGCCCCTATGTATACTGTCATAAACCTTTTGGAAGTTAACAAAAATCATGTGAATATCAACGTCAGTTCCCAACCTTTCTCGCCTTCCTGTCTGAGTGTAAAAAGTTGGTCTATAGTTAATCTGTTCCTTCTGAAATCAGACTGATAGTGCACTATAATTCTTTGTGAAAAATGGGACCATTCCATTTAGTAAACACTGAGGCAGAATTTTTTAGTTGGCGTTATAGAGTACAAGTCCTCTATAATTATCATATATCAGAGGATCGTTCCTTTTTAGTATTGGCCAGATTACTGCCATTTTCCAGTCCTCCGGCAATCTGTAATATTCTCAAACATTCTTTAACAATTCCGTAATTATTTTAACTAGTACCGGTCCTACATTCTGTATTAACTCTCCTGCAATTTTATCCTCACCGAAGCCTTTTTGTCTTTAAGGTATTTAATTATTTATCTTATTTCTTCTTCTTTGGGCGTCTCTAGTTTGCTATCTACGGTGTCTCGATTCTCAAATGGGACTCAGTGGGGTTATTGCAGGTTAGTAGTTCTGCAAAGTACCCTGTCAATCGCCGTTCTACTTCAGTATCGTCTCATTTGCGCGAATAGTTCCGTGATTACTTGTCAGAAAAGATACAGTTCGTAGTAGTTGACGGAATGTTATCCAGTCAAATAAAATTATTATCTGGCCCTCTGCTGTTCCTGATCTACATTCAAGATTCATAAAACATCTGAACGGCCCACTGAGATTGTTTTCAGATGATGCTGTTCATTTACCGTCTTGTAAAGACTTCAGGTGAAAAGAAAAATTTGCAATGATTTAGACTATGGAAATTAACCTTAAATATCGAAAAGTGTGAAGTGATCCAAATAAGTACTAAAAGGAATCCGCTAAATTTCGGTTACACCATAAAGCACACAAAGCTAACGATTGTTAGCCGCTCGGAGTGGCCGTGCGATTAGTCCCGCCAAGTCACGGATGGCGCAGCTCCTCCCGCCGGAGGTTCGAGTCCCCCCTGAGGCATGGGTGTGTGTGTTGTTCTTAGTATAAGTTAGTTTAAGTAATGTATAAATGTAGGGACCGATGACCTCAGTAGTTCAGTCCCTTAGCAATTCACACACATTTGAACATTTTTTGAAAGTCTGTCAATTCAGCTAAATACTTTTATTTTGCTTCCCAAATAGCAAAACTCCTTTACTACTTTAAGTGTCTCATTTCCTAATCTAATTCCCTCAGCATCACCCGACTTAATTCGACTACATTCTATTATCCATGTTTTGCTTTTGTTGATGTTCATCTTATACCCTCCTTTCAAGACACTGTCCCTTCCGTTCAACTGCTCTTCCAAATCCTTTGCTGTCTCTGACAGTACTACAGTGTCATCGGCGAACCTCAAAGTATTTATTTCTTCTCCATGGATTTTAATACCTACTCCAAATTTTACTTTTGTTTCCTTTACTGCTTGCTCAATATACGGATTGACTACAGCCCTGTCTCGCTCCCTTCCCAACCACTGCTTCCCTTTCATGCCCCTTGAGTCTTAGAACTGCCATCTGGTTTCTGTACAAATTGCAAATAGCCTTTCGCTCCCTGTATTTTACCCTTGCCACCTTTAGAATTTGAAAGAGAGTATTCCAGTCAACATCGTCAAAAGCTTTCTCTAAGTCTACAAATGCTAGAAACGTAGATTTGCCTTTCCTTATCTATTTTATAAGATAAGTCGTAGGGTCAGTATTGCCTCACGTGTTCCAACATTTCTACGGAATCCAAACGGATCATCCCCGAGGTCGGCTTTTACCAGTTTTTCGCGTTAGTAATTTGCAGCTGTGACTTATTAAACTGATAGTTCGGTAATTTACACATCAAATTGGAACTATGACATAGATAATATTCTGGGGAAAGCAACCCAAAGACTGTGATTTATTAACAGAACACTTATAAACTGCGTCAGATCTACTAAAGAGACTTCTTAAATTACACTTGTCTGTCCCCTGCTACGGTATTGCCGTGCGGTATGGGCTCCGCATCACTTAAGATTGATGGGGACCACTGAAAACGTTCAAAGAAGGGCAGCTCGTTTTGTATTATCGCGAAATATGGTCGAGAGTGTCACGGTTATGATACTCGAAATGGGATGGCAATCATTAAGACAAAGATGATTTTTGTCGCGTCAAGATCTTCCCTTGAAATTTCAATCAACTTTCTCCTCATCATCAAAATAAAATAAGAAAAATCAAAACCTGCACGGAAAGTTTAAGTGCTCGCTTTTCCGGTGCGCTGTTCGAGAGTGGAACAGTAGAGAAATAGCTTCAAAGCGGTTCGATTAACTCTCTGACAGGCGCTTACCTACACTCCTGGAAATTGAAATAAGAACACCGTGAATTCATTGTCCCAGGAAGGGGAAACTTTATTGACACATTCCTGGGGTCAGATACATGTCATGATCACACTGACACAACCACAGGCACATAGACACAGGCAACAGAGCATGCACAATGTCGGCACTAGTACAGTGTATATCCACCTTTCGCAGCAATGCAGGCTGCTATTCTCCCATGGAGACGATCGTAGAGATGCTGGATGTAGTCCTGTGGAACGACTTGTCATGCCATTTCCACCTGGCGCCTCAGTTGGACCAGCGTTCGTGCTGGACGTGCAGACCGCGTGAGACGACGCTTCATCCAGTCCCAAACATGCTCAATGGGGGACAGATCCGGAGATCTTGCTGGCCAGGGTAGTTGACTTACACCTTCTAGAGCACGTTGGGTGGCACGGGATACATGCGGACGTACATTGTCCTGTTGGAACAGCCAGTTCCCTTGCCGGTCTAGGAATGGTAGAACGATGGGTTCGATGACGGTTTGGATGTACCGTGCACTAATTAGTGTCCCCTCGACGATCACCAGAGGTGTACGGCCAGTGTAGGAGATCGCTCCCCACACCATGATGCCGGGTGTTGGCCCTGTGTGCCTCGGTCGTATGCAGTCCTGATTGTGGCGCTCACCTGCACGGCGCCAAAGACGCATACGACCATCATTGGCACCAAGGCAGAAGCGACTCTCATAGCTGAAGACGACTCGTCTCCATTCGTCCCTCCATTCACGCCTGTCGCGACACCACTGGCGACAACATCGATGTACTGTGGAGACCTCACGCCCCACGTGTTGAGCAATTCGGCGGTACGTCCACCCGGCCTCCCGCATGCCCACTATACGCCCTCGCACATACGGTTCACGTCCACGCTGTCGCGGCATGCTACCAGTGTTAAAGACTGCGATGGAGCTCCGTATGCCACGGCAAACTGGCAGACACTGACGGCGGCGGTGCACAAATGCTGCGCAGCTAGCGCCATTCGACGGCCAACACCGCGGTTCCTGGTGTGACCGCTGTGCCGTGCGTGTGATAATTACTTGTACAGCCCTCTCGCAGTGTCCGGAGCAAGTATGGTGGGTCTGACACACCGGTGTCAATGTGTTCCTTTTTCCATTTCCAGGAGTGTATAATGTGCACTAATGGTTCAAATGGCTGAGCACTATGGTACTTGACATCTGAGGTCAACAGTCCCCTAGACTTAGAACTACTTAAACCTAACTAACCTAAGGACATCACACACATCCATGCCCGAGGCAGGATTCGAATCTGCGACGTAGCAGTAGTGCGGTTCCGGACTGAGCGCCTAGAACAGCTTGGCCACCGCGGCTGCCTATGAACTGCCGAGTTATCGTGTAGATGTACATGTAGGTTCGTGTGTCTTTATAAATGTCTCTATTTTATATTTCTGTGTAATTTTCTTCACTTTTTCGTAGATTTGCCTTGTCATGTGATGGATACAGTCCTCTCTGTCTTCTTCTACAAGTTCCTTGTAATGTTTCCGTTTCTCCCGCCTTAGCATATTGCGTTTCCTTCGTTATTCTCACATACCTTTCTTTTAACTGCAGGTATTTCAGGTTTTCTAACCACGTCTTCCCAGCCCATCTTCTCTCTTCTACTTTTTTCTTTCGTTTGCGTACAATTTCGTATGCTATCTTGTTTACTATTTCCTTAATTTGAGGCCACTCGTCGTTCTTATCATACTCCGCTATCTTATCCTTACATTTACTTAGATTTTCTGTTACTGTTGACATATTTTCTTTTAATATTTGTCTCATTTAATCCGTTTAAATCCTGATGCGTAGTCTGCTTAGCTATTCTACACACTTTCTTAAATTTTATGTTCATCTTACGTCTCACCAGGAAGTGATCAGCGACACAATATGCGTATCTTCGATGGTATTTGCATACCGTTTCTGGTTACGTAAATGGTCTATCTGATTGTTGGTTTGCCCATCTCGCGACGTCCATGTCCCTTTATGCATGTTTTTATGTTGAAATCATTTACCTATGATGCAGATATTATTGTCAATTGCGAAACTTATCAAAAGGGTACTATTGTCACTGCACTGCTTAAATGAATATTCTATCTGGTCGATATCTATGAAAATCCTGTCGAACAAATGCCACATTTTCGCTACTTAGAGTTTCGCTTAAGATACTTTAAGAACATATTTTGATGTAGAAATAACGATATACTTCGAATGAATATGTGAACCTAAAAAAGTTGAAGCTTCCTTGACCACTCGTTGATGTAGTGTCTCCTAGATTTTGTAACGGTATCTTCGGCCGACGTTTGCTTATTGATTTTTCTGACGTTTTTACCGGGCGCGTGTCAAAAACTCACCCCCCACAGCTGGTGGCTTAGTGTCCTGATCCAGCAATAGAGGGTGAACCTTTGACATTGCCAACCACTGGTCCCGGCAAAATGGTAGATAACTCATTAAAGGAAGTTGCTCCAAAATCCCCGAGAGGAAAGCCGACAGGCAATACGTACAGGGGTTGGACAAAAATATAGGAACACCACGAGAATTGTAGACTTAAACATAAATGGAGATGCTAGAAAACTTGCAGGTTGCACTGTTGCATTTCATCAGAAACGGCACCTGCGCAATGTCCTCACTCTGCATCTACATCAATATTCCGTAAGCCACCTGAAGGTGTGTGGCGAAGTGTACTTCTGGTATGAGTATCTGATTACCTCTTCCCGTCCCACTCGCAAATGGCACGTGGGAAGAATGACTGTCGGTAAGTCGCTGTATTAGCATCAATTTCTCGAATTTTTTAACCATCGTCATTTCGCGAGGTGTATGTGGGAGGAAGAAATATGTTGTTCGACTCTTCGTGGGAAGTACTCTCTCGAAATTTCAACAGTAATCTTTCGTAATGAAGAAATCCTCTCTTGCAGAGTTTGCCACTGTAGTTTGTTGAGCATCACTGTAACTCTTTCATACCGAGTAGACGATCCTGTGACGAAAAACGCCGCTATTCTTTGGATCTTCTCTATCAGTCCTATCTGAAAGGACCCCAGTTTCAGGAACAATACTCAAGAATCGGTCGATCAGGCGCCTTGTAAGTCACTTTTTTCGTGGATGTGTTGCACATACGTCCTATGTATCTGAAGTTGGCATATGCCTTTACTGTTTTTTTATTTTTTTTATTTTTTTTACCCCTAGATATTTTACGGTATATTCTGTTTCCAGCAATATGTCATCAATAGTGTAGTTGTACAGTAGTGGATTTATTTTCCTATGTATGCGCAGTATGTTACATTTATTTACGTTCAGGGTCAACTGGCTGTGCACGCACCATTCATCAGTCTTCTGCAGTCATTTTGCAATTCCAGACTGTCTTCTAGCGCTGGTACTTTCTTGCAGAAGACCGCGTCACTTGCGAACAGTCTTAAGGACTTAGTCACTCCAAAATTACTTTTACATCTGTAGATTTTGTCCCGTTAAGAGCGACTTGTTAAATTCTTTATGCAAGGAAGTCCTGAATCCAATCAAAAATCTGCTCTGATACTCGAGAATCCCTTTTTCCCCAGTAGTCGACAGTGCGGACGCTGTCAAATGCCCTCTTGAAGTCAAGAAACAACAGTAAACAGCGCTTTGGATCTCATACAGGAACAGAGCGAGATGATTTTCGCAAGGTCTCTATTAGGGAAATCTATGTTGACTTTTATAGAGGAGATTTTCGTTCTCCTAAAACGCCATAATTCTTAAGCACAAAACATGTTCCATAATTCTACAACGAAATGACGTCAATGATATTGGTCTATATACTGTGCATCTGTCCTATGACCTGTCTTGAAAACGCGAATGATCTGCGCTTTTTCCCAGTCTCTAGGTACCCCTCTTTGCTCCAACGATCTGCGATAAACTGCTGCTAGAAAGGGAGCAAGCTTTCTCATAATCTTTGGTGAATCTTACAGGTATATCCTCTGGCTACGATGCCTTTCCACTAATAAGCGTCTGTAGTTGCCTTTCTGTTCCGCGTTCCTTTATACCAATATCTTACATTTCGACGTTAGTACGATGATTCAAAGGACGGATTGTATTACGATTTTCCGCTGTGAAACAATTTCGGATGACGGAATTGATTACGTCGGCCTTCTCTCTGTTACTTTCCGTTTCTGTGCCTATATGATCACTGACTCACCGACTAGATGATTTCTGCCCGGTTACTGATTTTACGTAAGACAAAAACCTCTTAGGTTTTCACGTCAGATCGGTTGACAAAATTTTACTTTCAAAGTAATTGTATGCTTCTGTCATTAATGCACCTTGCAAGTTTCAGTCGTGGTGAAAACAGTGTCCTGTGTATCTGTGAGTGCATTATGTCGGAGGTGGAATAAGTGACTTCGAACGCGGTCAAATTGTTGGTGCTCGTGTGCTGGGTGCTTGGTAGACGTTATGTACATGTGCAGACGTTTACAACATCAGAAAAATTCGGTGAGTTATTCGAGAGAAATACCTTCACAAACAGAACAAGTCAGTAACGCGTTGGTCCACCTCTAACCCTTATGCAACCTGTTATTCGGCTCGGCTTGGCATTGATTGACAGAGTCGTTGCATGTCTTCCTGAGGGATACCGTGACAAATTCTGTCCAATTGGCGCGTTAGATCGTCAAAATCCCAAGCTGGTCGGAAGGCCCTGCCCATAGTGCTCCAAAAGCTTGGGAGACATCCGGCAACATTACTGGCCAAGGTAAGATCTTGCCTTATACGGGTGGGCATTACCTCGATGAGTTGTAAATCCATGATGGCTTGCCATGGAGAGCAACAAAATGAGGCGTAGATTGTCGTCAACGTGCCGCTGTGCTGTAAGGGTGCCGTAGATGGCAACCAAAGAGGTCCTACAACGGAATGAAATGGAAGCCCAGACCATCACTCCTGGTAAGTGGAAATGACCGTTTGGCGTCGGTGGCCGGGAAGCCCCTTGCGGGGCAGGTCCGGCAGCCTTGGTGCAGGTCTTATTACATTCGACGCCACATTGGGCGGCCTGGGCGCAGGATGGGGATGAAATGCTGATGAAGACAACACATCACTCAGTCGCTTTCTGCGGACCCCAAACCTCCTCCACTTACTTCAGTGGTGTCAAGCGGGAGCTCACTGGAGGGCAGAGTGGATGTCTGTTGGGTTTTATGATGAAAGCTGGTTTTGCCTCGGTGCCAGTGACGACCGTGTGTTTGTTACGGAGTCCATGCGAGCACCTGCAACCGACCTGTCTATGACGTAGACACACTGAGCCTACACCTACAGTTATAGTCTGGGGTTCGATTTCGTATGACGGGAGGAGTACTCTCATGGCTATTCGACGCACATTGCAAATTTGCACGTCTGTCTGGTGATTCGACCTGTTGTGCTGTCATTCATTAACAGCACTCTATAGGCTATTTTCTAACAGGAAAACGCAACAGGCATGGAGCTCGAGCCCACAAAAAGACACCCAGCACGTGCACAACACAATGCTTGCACGTCTTCATGCTTGCATTCAACATTCTGGCGGTTACACTGTTTATTTTTGTACCAGCATTTCACCTTTGCAAAGGCTTATCTCAGTCCCTGAAAAAATCTCCGAACCCGGGCCCGTAGGACGGCAATCTGTCACGCTGACCACTTTTTTTAAAGTCTGATTTTGTTCGCTTTTGTTCGTTGTATCTGCTCGGGGCGGACGTCGTAACACATCTGATCAAGTTCGTTGATGATCGATTAACTCAGTTTTTTTTTATTACAGAGGGCACGTAACCCTCTGACCGAACACGCTGAGCTACCGTGCCGGCGTCCACTCAGCTATGGGGGGAGACATCACTCCTGGTTGTCAGGTTGAACCGTAGTACAGCTTACTTCAGTGATAAGTGCCACTTCGATATAACAACCGATTACCAGCTAAGACGTGTTCTGCGACGCCCCGGACGGTGGTGGGATAATACCAATCTGACTGTCGGGCCGCTGTACGGCCCGACATCCTGGAATGATGGTCTGAGGTGCCATTTCTTTTCGTAGCAAGAGTCCTTTGGTTGTCATCCGTGGCACCCATAAAGCATAGCGGCACATCTACGACATTCTAAGCCCAGTTTTGTTGCCTCTCATTGAAACCCATCCTGGGATTACACTGCAGCAAGATAATGCCCGCCCGTACAAGGTTAGAGTTACTGCAGCTTGTCTTCCCGCTTGTCAAACCCTACCTTGGCCAGCAAGGTAGCCAGATCTCTCCCCAACTGAGAACGTGTTGAACATTACGGGGAGGGCCCTCCAATCAGCTCGGAATTTTAACGATCTAACGTACCAATTGGACAGAATTTCATGATCAATTTGCTAAGAATAATTAAATCCATCGAAGACAAAAAGAAATTATAAATGCTCTGATGTACGATCTGTAATTTTAGTGATATGAAGACAGCTTACAGTCAACATTATTACGCTACGTCAGGTGGTATTCTTGTGCAATTTGAACAAAATAATTATCCGGGAGAAGTTGTAATTTCAATAATGCATTATACATGTGTATAATATTGTCAGTATCATTTGCAAAATCAAATCAATGCAACTGCTAAAAAGAAAGAAAAAAAGAGTGAATTCAAATCGCAGAATACCTCGAGTATCGTATGATTCATATTCATTGCAATTTTCATTGTTGATGATACACGAAAACCGCCACGACCGGTTCCCGTCAGATCACCGAAGTTAAGCGCTGTCGGGCTGGATGCATGACCATCCCGTCTGCCGAGCGCTGTTGGCAAGTGGGGTGCACTCAGCCCTTGTGAGGAAAACTGAGGAGCTACTTCTTTGAGAAATAGCGCCTCCAGTCTCTGAAACTGACATACGGCCGGGAGAGCGGTGTGCTAACCACATGCCCCTCCAAATCCGCATAGCCGGCCGATGTGGCTGAGAGCTTCTAGGCGCTTCAGTCTGGAACCGCGCCACCGCTACGGTCGCAGGTTCGAATCCTGCCTCGGGCATGGATGTATGTGATGTCCTTAGGTTAGTTAAGTTTAAGTAGTTCTAAGTTCTAGGGGACTGATGACCTCAGATGTTAAGTCCCATAGTGCTCAGATATATTTGAACCATTTCCATATCCGCATCCAGTGATGCCTGTGGGCTGAGGATGACACGGCGGCCGGTCGGCACCGTTGGGCCTTCATGGCCTGCTCGGAAGGAGTTTGGTGTTAGTTTTGGCTACTAATTAACTAAGTAACTACTGATAAAAAATTTGGACAAGAGATAAAGTCGTGGCGCGCAGCATTAGTCCAGTCACAAAATCGAAGACCCACGCTTTGCTCCTTGCTTGAGTACAGAACGCCTGTTGTATTTATGAAGAACATCAGTCCGGTTGACATATTGACATAACAGAGACTCCGCTGGCACGTCAGTCCGGGCAGCGAGGCGATCAGGCAGGAGCATAACAGGACCCTGGCGGAGTTTGCACCTGAGTCCCGCAGCCGTGCTATTTGTAGTGTGGACAGGCCGACAAAGGCGCAGGTAGCGCGGCCTCCTAACGGCGCCCACCCTAATCGCCTTAGCGCCCCGGACTGCAGCTGCACACCGCCCTAAATTGTTTTTGCCGATCTGTGAAGGGCCACCTCGGCGTGACGTACCACCCACGAGCTGAGGTGTGCCACCTACCGTACCGCTGTGTCACAGGTTGAAAAGAACTACGGTGGTCGCAATCTCCACAACTATTTTTGCAGTTTAACACACCAAATACGCGTTAGTTCTCACAAAACAGTGAAAACAGCAACGAGCCACTGTTAATTCTGCCTCTTGATAAGACTAAATGGTGCCACTATGTGTTTCGAAACACCAGGTTCATCGTCAGAGGGCTGTTCACGTTTAAAATAAAAAAGAGGATGGGTCAAATGTTTCTTAAAGCGAGTTGTCTAAAAATAAGAAATGGAAATGCCGAGTGGCTAGGGCCTCCCGTACGGTAGACCGTTCGCCTGGTGCAAGTCTTTCGAGTTGACGCCACTGTGGAGACTTGCGTGTCGGTGGGGATGAACTGATGATGATAAGGACAACACCCAGTCCCTGAGCGGAGAAAATCTCCGACCCAGCCGGGAATCGAATCCGGGCCGTTAGGCATTACATTCCGTCGCGCTGACCACTCAGCTACCAGGGGCAGACTATAAATAAGAAATGAGAATGGATTAAAGACACATACTGATGAAAAAATCGCAACGCCAAACAATAATGTAGGGTAACAAAAATTTCGGAATATATTTGTCTGGGTAACATACCGGGTGATCAAAAAGTCAGTATAAATTTGAAATCTTAGTAAATCACGGAATAATGTAGATAGATGGTAGTGGTGGTTAGTCGACAACGAGGTCATTAGAGACGGAGTGCAAGCTCGGGTTAGGGTAGGATTGGGAAGGAAATTGGCCGTTCCCCTTCAAAGGAACCATCCCGGCATTTGCCTGAAACGATTTAGGGAAATCACGGAAAACCTAAATCAGGGTGGCTGGAGACGGGATTGAACCGTCGTCCTCCCGAATGCGAATCCAGTGTGGTAACCACTGCGCCACCTCGCTCGGTAAACGTAGGTAGAGGGGTAAACATTGACACACATGCTTGGAATGACATGGGGTTTTATTAGAACCACCCCATATTGTTAGACGCGTGAAAAATCTCTTGCGCGCGTCGTCTGGTGAAGATCGTGTGCTCAGCTGCCACTTTCGTCATGCTTGGCCTCCCGGGTGCCCGGACCTCAGTCCGTGCGATTATTGGCTTTGGGCTTACCTGAAGTCGCAAGTGTATCGTAATCGACCGACATCTCTATGGATGCTGAAAGGTAACATGCGACGGCAATGCCCCACCGTAACTCCAGACATACTTTACAGTGCTGTTCACAACATTATTCCTGAGGGATGATAGTGGACATATTGAGCATTTCCTGTAAAGAATATCATCTTTGCTTTGTCTTACTTTGTTATACTAATTATTGGTATTCTGGTCGGATGAAGCACCATCTGTCGGACACTTTTTGAACGTTTGTATTTTTTCGTTCCAATAAAACCCCATGTCATTCCAAGCATGTGTGTCAATTTGTACCTCTCTATCTACATTACTCCGTGATTTATTCAGTTTTCAAATTTATACTGACTTTTTCATCACTCGGTATTTAAGTGATTAACATTGCAAGATCACAGTTTAGTGTAAGCATAAGATAAGCTTTTGCAAAGGTGAAATTCTGGTAGAAAACTAACCAGTGTAACCGCCAGAATGTTGATTGCAGACATGCAAAAGTGCAAGCATTGTGTTGTGCACGTGCTGGGTGTCTTTCTGTGGGCTGGAGCTCCATGCCTGTTGCGTTATCCTGTTAGAAAACAGCCCCTAAAGTGCTGTTAATGAATTACAGCGCAACATGTCGAATCACCAGACAGACGTGCAAATTTGCAGTGTGCGCCGAACAGCCATGAGAGTGCTACTCCTGTCTTACCCTAGACCATAACTGCAGGTGTAGGCTCAGTGTGTCTACGACAAGTTGGTTGCAGGTGTTCGCAGGGATTCCTTAACTAACACACGGTCTTCACTGGCAAAACCAGCTTTCATCATAAAACCCAACAGACATCCACTCTGCCCTCCAGTGAGCTCCCGCTTGACAACCACTGAAGTACGTGGCGGAGGTTCGGGGTCCGTGGAATGCACGTTACAGGAATAACTGACTAGAAGATCTAAACATTCATGGTGGTGTCTGTTTGTTCTATATCGTGTCTCCCTACCACTTTCGCGCAACGACGCTCTGAGCGTGTTTTTTATGGAATTAACTAGTTTGAACCTGGGACCCGTTGCTGGTAAGGAGACGCCAGACCACACATGACACGTAGAATTCAGAAGAGTTCAGTGAGACTAGCTATGATATAACAAAATACTAAATGATCTCAGCGTCAGCTCCACTGCACTCCCTGTAAAAGAATCTTAATACTAAAATACTAAATTTAGTGGAAAGGGTTCAAGGCTTTCCTATTTTTAGTTAGCTGGTAAAATAATGTCGAAAAAGCAGTTAAGTTTACCATTGGAAATTTTATTCTACTCACAAAACATCATTTATAAATTGCACTATTGATAAAAGGAAATGTTTTAATACAGAATGGTAAAAACCAACTGCGTTCAACAAAAATGTGAACCAATATTCCCTGAATGGGTTTCCAAGTTCTACAATGGATCGAAGAATGACCTATGCCATATCACATCTATAATCTACGTTTAAATTAAGTTTCACAAAAGAGAAAACTATCAAAATGGTCTACAGTGACCCTCAATTATCTTTAATTACTTATCTAACCTGTCGTAAATTACAGTGGCTGATGTGGCTTCTCAATAACTATAAAATAGAAAAATCATCGCGTTTCAGATCTTTACTTCAGGTGGCAAATGTGAACACCATGAGTTTTAATTAACGATCGACACTAGTATTATGCAAAAAGGGGGTGTAACAGATGAGTCTTCTGCAGTTCTGAGTGAAGTCTTATGCGCTCAAAAATGCGGCATCGCGTGCGTTCATTACCTTGTCGGTGTTTAGGCAGCGTCAGGGCGACAGCGGCCGGCGCACCAGCCATCCAGCTCGCCGTCTCGGAACTAACTCTCCCCTAACTACTTCTTACTACAATTTACCAAAATTGGTTTAAAAAACTATCTGGATGTGTTTTAATCTGACCAATCAGGGTCTCAATGTTAACCTTAAGCTCCGCCTACAAAAATTCTATCTATCCAATGAGAAACGTTATACTTTTCGTGGTGGGGCAATGTTTTTAAAGTTTGCAACGTAACAGAGACGCTAAAAAGTCTCACGCTAAAACCTGCAGCTGGTGTGGTCCTTTTAGCGTTATCGTAATATCTATACTGTTCTTCTGGAGGGCTCTAGCTTTTAACATGGGTTGGGGGGTGGTCCTTGACGTACCTGAGACGCTTTACCTCACACTAAAACGTGCGGGTGGTAGACTTAGTGGTAGGCTAGCGACGTGGGTGTCCACTCCGTCCGTTATCGTAGGGCCTTCTAGCTTAACACGGTTCTGCTCTCGGCTTCTGTCCTCGTTTCTCCCTGCGTCTGCTTCACGGTGGGAAGTTACGACATGCATTTAGGCATTCTTGTGTTAGTCTGTGGTATTCCATTTGCTCACTCGTTACTCGTATTACTTTGGTTAATTTAATGTCACGATTTATTCGGAGCTATGTGACATACTACTAGATTTGCTTATTATGTCAGGGTTTTCATGGAAGGTGTTGGATTTGCCTGACACCTTACAAAGACTAATGACTCTCACGGTTATGATGGAGTTTCTAGCAGAATATTAAAGTACTGTGCTGCACATGTTAACCCTGTATTTAGTCATATTTGTAATTTTTCCTTTAGGAATGGTCAGTTTCCTGAGCGATTAAAGTACTCAGCAGTAAAGCTGCTTTATAAAAAGGGAGAAAGGGATAATGTAGATAATTTTAGACCTATTTCTATGTCATCAGTGTTTGCAGGAATTATTGAAAAGGCCGTGTATGTAAGGATAATTGACTATTTTATATCATACAATTTGCTATCAAATGTACAGTTCGGCTTTAGAAGTCTTTTAACAACTGAAAATGCTACATTCTTTTTTCTCTGTGAGGTACTGGATAGGCTAAACAAAAACTTTCGAACGCTTGGCGTATTTTTTGTTTTAACTAATGCATTTGATTGTGTTGATCACAAAATATTTCTCCAGAAGTTATACCAATATGGAATACGGTGAGTAGCTCACAATTGGTTCACCTCTTACTTTAGCAACAAGCAGCAAAAGGTCATTATTCACAATGTTGATAAGGGCTGTGTGTGGGGTCTGAGTGCGGTACTGTCAAGAGGGGGGTGCCCCAGGGAACAGTGTTGGGGCCACTCCTGTTCCTCATTTATATAAATGATATGCCCTCTATTATTGCGGGTAACTCTAAAATATTTCAGTTTTCTGATACTAGCTTGGTAGTAAAGGATGTTGTGTCCAACATTGGCTCGGTTTCAAATAGTGCAGTACATGACCTCAGTTCATCGCTTGTAGAAAATAAACAAACTTTAAATCACAGTAAGACTCAGTTTTTACAGTTTCTAGCACACCATTCAACAAAACTTGACGTTTTAATTTCACAGAACAGGCATGTGATTGGTGGAACTGAACAGTTCAAATTTCTAGTTGTTCAGATAGGTAGTAAGTTGCTGTGGAAAGCCCACGTTCAGGATCTTGTTCTAAGACATAATACTGCCATTTTTACTATTAGAACGGAATCAGAAGTGAGTGATACTTCGACATGAAAATTAGTCTACTTTGAATATTTTCATTTGCTTGTGTCGTGTAGTATCATATTTTGGGGTAACTCTTCCCATTGTACAAGGATATTTTTGGCTCAGAAACGGGCGGTTCGGCCAATACGTGGTGTGAGTTCACGAACTTCTTGTCGACCTCTGTTCACGAGTCTGGGTATTTTGACATTGGCCTCTCAATATGTATATTCCTTGTTGTCGTTTCTTGTTACCAATATTAGTTTATTCCCAAGAATAAGCAGCTTTCACTCGGTTAATACTCGGCAGAAATCAAACCTGCATTTGGATCGGACTTCATTAACTCTTGTGCAAAAAGGTGAGCAGTATACTGTTGCATCCATTTCCAATAAGCTGCCACTCGAATTCAAAAATCTTAGCAGTAATCCACTCGCTTTCAAATCGAAACTGAAGAGTTTCCTCACGGGTCACTCCTATCCTCTCGAGGAGTTCCTTGAAAAAATTAAGCTGATTCTTATTGTATTGATGATAGCGTTTACTTAAACTTATGGACTGACTTTTTTCAGGTTCATGAACAATTATTTTTACCTATTATTACTTTTATGTTGTAATATCGTGTACTGACACGTTCCATGACCTTGGAGATTTGCTCCTCAATTTGGTCCTACGGAACCTGACGTGTAAATAAATAAAATTAAAAGGACGTCTGGCTCGGAGCTGACCTTGAAGTAATCGATTGTAACTGTGGTGCCAACTACTGTAAAATTTGGTGCTGCAGATGCAATATGATGCGCCGTAGCCATACGTCGGACACGGCGGTCTTCCCTCTCGGCAGTACCACGTGACCTTCCGGAGCCCGGTCTTCTTGTGACCAGACATTCTCGTGACCATCGCTGCCAGCTGTCGTGTACAGTGGCTACGTTCCTGCCAAATCTTTCTGCAGTATCGCAGAAGGAACTTCCAACTTCTCGTAGCACTACTACAAGACCTAGTTCAAACTCAGTGAGGTGTTGATAACTGCCTCTTCGTCGCCTTGGAAGCAGTCTTGACTAATATCAACTTACAACGTCCAGTTTCAACATTAACTAACGCTGACGATTGTTACGGCACATTTTTAAAGCAAATCTGATTCGCATTCTCTCTACTAGCACCACTCTTATCCGACTGGCACAAAATTTGAATAGACATGATCTTTAGACGTAGGAATACGCCTGCTAACTTTTGTTTATGTCAAACGACCCATTCTGGGTATTACTTTTCCTTTCCGTCAGTGTATTTCACGCACATCTTTTACTGAACACGATTTCGGGCATCATTCAAGTGTGCTCAAACGATTCTCTAATTCTAATACGTTCTATTTCTTACATTGAGACAAAAGTTTTATTCGGAAAGCACATCCTTAATGGCACTTTATTTGCCTTCTGTTCCCGAAGTATCCTAAAATTAGTGCTTAATTCGAAGGAAGCCGTTTTAAAATCAAATACCACGTCAATGAACTGTGTTTTTTTTTTCACCATAAAGGTATGTATTGAAGGGATGAACTTTTTAACACCTCCTAGCACGTTCCGTCAGACACTGTCAATGGCTCTGAGCACTATGGGACGTTAAGTCTGAGGTCATCAGTCCCCGAGAAGTTAGAACTACTTAAACCTAACTAACCTAAGGACATCACACACACCCATGCCCGAAGGAAGGATTCGAACCTGCGACTGTAGCGGTCGCGTGGTTCCACACTGTAGCGCCTAGAACCGCTCGGCCACCCTGGCCGGCAGAGAGGCCCTGTCGATCAGCTTTTAGTACTGAGTGCAGCTCATGAGTGGGTGGGTAGCAATACGAATAAAAAGAAGAGTATCAATGACCTTCGGCATTTTTGCCAAAATAAATAGTGTTTCCAAAATACAGTACTTCGACTGCTACTACAAGTATTTACTTACGGTCACTGTTATGACGTAACGCCATTCCCAAGCAACAGCTGACAAAGCATAAATTACGAGAAAATCAATTCCACTTTTAGAGATGTATTTCGGTCCCAAAAATTCATCTCTGGGAGTGCACAGTGTGTGACGTTAACGCTCTAACAATGTGCTGAGTACTACTAACCAACGATCATATCTGTAATGTCAGAGTACATTTTCCTAAATTCTATCGTCACATGTAACGTTATCTACTTAAAAACTTCGAATTGCTTTAAAAGTATCGTATTTCTAAAAGAGAGATGTTTCTTTACTTAGTACAAGACATGTATTCTATTTAAGTAATAGTACTTATCACATATGCCACTCCAATCGTTCGCATGTCTCCCAGCATGTTGCTGCCTGCTACTAGTTTATAACATCACATCTCAGTAACGTAGTGCTGAAAAGTATCAACATCAAAATATAGACGAGTCGTCATTAAATCTTATATGGCAGTGAGACACAGAGTTTCAGTTCGAGAACCATTCAACAACTGAAGTTTGCCTGACAGGAAACATAATGAATTGGAAGATGTAATGGTGATAGTAATGAAAAAGATATTGTAGTTGGTGGGACACGTAGACCGGTGCATGGACGGTTGTCTGAGAACGCAGTTCTTTGCTGGGTTCCAAGAGAGAAAGAGTGCTCTACACGAGAGTATAATAGAATTTTTGCGGGTGACATTAGAAAATGTGCACTAGCAACATGGATGCCTATAGCTGAAGACTGAAGCCCATGGAAAAAGCTGGAAGTGACAAATGACTGCTACTGATGGAAATGGTGATGGTGGCGACGTGTGTGACGTGTGGAGTAAGGTACGTAATGTGCCAGTATCACGCTGTCCATTCCTGTTCGACTCTTGAGTAGTATTCAGGAACGGTACTATACTTTCATATTTATTTATTCTCGGTGCAAGATTACTGCCGTAAGGTTGAGCCTTTCTCCACACCTCATCAACACCTTCATTACGACACATTACAACGGCCTTTTGGGTGCTTCTGACGCCCGGTACAGAAATCACATTTGTTTGTCACACCTGCTACAAGATGTGACAGTGAATAATGACTGTTATATCGTACAGTGCTTTTCTTGTCGTCCTGAGAACCGAGAGAAACTTCGGGAGCGATGACCGTAGCAGTCTGGTCCCTTGAATCCGACAAACCAACCAACCGAGAGAAACCTCTTCTAGCGGCGCACCACCAGTTTTCACTCCCACTGAAACACTTCAAAATGACATTCACAAGCATTTATAGAGCGTTTCCGAACTCATAGTCATATACTCGGCAGTCAGATCCCGACGATGTATACATAGAAGGAATGATCGTCTCTCTTGTCTTGATACTTGAAACTCTTCTGGGGCTCAGTAATTTACTACCTACTCCGTCCGTTAATACCTCGGGCCGGCAATCGCTTTCAGTACAGTAGGTTCAGTACAGTAGGTTCAGTACAACGGCCGACACTGCTGTGGACACACATGAACTCGAGCAGTACATAACAAATACTTGTAAGTACATACCTTCCAAATACTACTACCAGAATATGTGTGTGTGTGTGTGTGTGTGTGTGTGTGTGTGTGTGTGTGTGTGTGTGTGTGGTAACGTACCCTTAGAAAAATTTATGAATTACTGTGCTGGTAAACCCCTTACGTTACTTGATTTTCAAACAGCTGAGCAAAACTGAACGTACTCAAACATTTCGCTCTTTACCTATTCTGATCAACACTAAACTGACACACAATATTTTTAGTGCAACGCAATGTGACTTAATAATCCCTATAAAAGAATGGCCCTGACTAACAGTAACCTATGCCTTTTATGAATCACTTACCTCACAAAGATCTTCGTTACTCAAACTACTGCAATACAACGAGTGCCAATACTACAAACTAAATAAAAGATTCAAACTACTGAAGGCACTAACTACTGATAGGCATATTAGCAAATGAAAGATTTTCGTAGAGAACAATGTATTTACCTTAGCAGTGTTCAAAAGTCATAACATATATAAAGTTCATGACATCCAGTCTTACAAATTTACTGTCTGTGATGGACACACGTCCAGACGCGCTGTTGACATTCAGCTGCCCAACAATACAATAGCAAACAACAATGCAAACCAGCCACAGACTGCACACAGCGCAGCCAGTGATTTTCATACAAAGCGCTACGTGGCGTTACCAATAAAAAAAAACCTAAACAGCCTCCTACTTACAGTGTGTGTGTGTGTGTGTGTGTGTATGTGTGTGTGTGTGTGTGTGTGTGTTTTGCGATAATAATCTACTCACATAGTTCACACAATCATTGCTGCTGAATTATCACAGACCACCAACAACTCATGTACAAGCACGACCTATACTAGGCCAGTCTGCATGACAACCTGTAGCACTATGCATTGTCGTAGGATTCTTTGTGATGATTAAAAACCATTCAACACACCGAGCGAGGTGGCGCAGTGGTTAGAACACTGGACTCACATTCGGGAGGACGACGGTTCAATCCCGCGTCCGGGCATTCTGATATAGGTTTTCCGTGATTTCCCTAATTCTCTGTAGACAAATTCCGCGACGGTTCCTTTAAAAGGGCACGGCCGATTTACTTCCCCGTCCTTCATTAATCCGATGAGACCGATGACCTCGCAGTTTGGTCTCTTCCCACAACCAACCCAACCATTCAACAGCCAAGATCACATTTATTTTTTATATTTAAGACAACCGGTTTCAATAGACTATCCTATCATCTTCAGCTATTCAAATCTTTTTTTGTAAAACATATCCATTTTTACGCTTACCATTCTTTTTTTTACAATAAAAGATTTTAAGACCTCGGGATGATAGCATAGTCTGTTGAAACTGGTTGCCTTCAATAAAAAAAAAATGCATGCCTTACCTGTGGAGTTGAATGGTTCTTAAAAACTAAACAGATCGTCCTTCAGTTCTCAGAATGATAAAATTCAATCTCTGTGATAACTCTGATTACATGCAAGAATTAACACCGTGAGTTGTGTGACGTTTACTGCCTCGAAGTATGCATTATGAAACTTTAACTATGGTGTACAAATTGTTCCAGTCCATTTCAACTTACGTGTAGTACTTTAATTTTGCTATTATTTGTATTTACTTAATATTGTCTGATTTGAGATAGAGCACACATTTTGTGATCCAGTCTACTACAGTGCTCAGTTTTTTTGTCTAGCCTGTCAGTTCTTGCTCAGGCTTCTCTTCTTTTCTGTACCCCTAAATCCAGAACTTAAAGACATACTTAAAATCATGATTGTCTCACATCTTCGGCGGTTCTTTCGGATTACGTTGCTGTTTGTTGGACCGTGACAGCATTGCGTAAACAGCTACCGGTGAAATGAACAGCAATGATTTTTATAGTTATTATCATCACACACTCTTCGAAATATGGAATGATTTCCGTGGTCGAGGTGATGTTGAGACTCAGTAGTACAGCTTAAATTGCGTACGATGATGATTGTGACTCACTTATAGAGGTTCTTTTGGATTATATTTCTATTTCTAGGCGGTGGTTGGTTTAAGATTTTATAGTACAGTTCAAATTAAACTACACACTCTGCTCTGTATAATTTTCTACATCTACATGTACATACACACTCCGCAAGCCACCCAGCGGTGCGTGGCGAAGGGAACTTTACGTGCCTCTGTCATTACCTACCTTTCCTGTTCAGTCGCGTATGGTTCGCGGCAAGAACGACTGCCGGAAAGCCTCCGTGCGAGCTCGAATCTCTCTAATTTTACATTCGTGATCTCCTCGGGAGGTATAAGTAGGGCCGGCCGCGGTGTTCTTGCGGTTCTAGGAGCGCAGTCAGGATCCGTGCAACTGCTACGGTCGCAGGTTCGAATCCTGCCTCGGGCTTGGATGTGTGTGATGTCCTTAGGTTAGGTAGGTTTAAGTAGTTCTAAGTTCTAGGGGACTGATGACCACAGCAGTTGAGTCCCATAGTGCTCGGAGCCATTATAAGTAGGGGGAAGCAATATATTCGATACCTCATCCAGAAACGCACCCTCTCGAAACCTGGACAGGAAGCTACACCGCGATGCAGAGCGCCTCTCTTGCAGAGTCTGCCAATTGAGTTTGCTAAACATCTCCATAACGCTATCACGCTTACCATGTAACCCTGTGACGAAACGCACCGGTCTTCTTCAGAGATATGTTTCAGTCTGGCTCCATATAGCTAACGTGACGACGTTTGTCGAATGCAGTTATCTCACTGGTTCAGACATCATACAAATCAGTCAACGTCAGCTTTTGTTGTCATCCTGTGTATCGTATATTTTCTTTAACAATCACATTAGCGTACGTTTCTGTCTTCCCGTGTATCACATATTTTTCTTTAAAAATAATTTTAGTGTAAAGAGTTCGGCGTTTTATGACAACAGATAACAAATACACGGTTTGCCTGCGCGGGATTAGCCGAGCCGTCTAGGGCGCTGCAGTCATGGACTGTGCGGCTGGCCCCGGCGGAGGTTCGAGTGCTCCCTTGGACGTGTGTGTGTGTGTGTGTGTGTGTGTGTGTGTGTGTGTGTGTGTGTGTGTGTGTGTGTGTGTGTGTGTGTCCTTAGGATAAGTTAGGTTAAGTAGTGTGTAAGCTTAGGGACTGATGACCTTAGCAGTTAAATCCCATTAGATTTCACACACATTTGAACATTTTTTTTGATGCATAACCAACACGGATTCAGAAAATGTCACTCTTGTGCAACACAGCTACCCCTTATTCCCGTGAAGTAATGAGTGCTGTCGACAGGGGATCTCAGATCCATTCCATATTCTTAGATTCCGAGAAGGCTTTTGATACCGTTCCTCACAAGCGACTATTAATCAAATTGCGTGCATATGGAGTATCGTCTCAGTTGTGTGGATTCGTGACTTTCTCTCAGAGAGTTCACAGTTCGTAGAGATAGACGGTAAATCATTGAGTAGAACAGAAGTGATACCTGGCGTTCCACAAGGTAGTGTCATAGGCCATCTGCTGTTCCTGATTTACTTAAATGATCTAGGTGATAATCTGATCAGCCCCCTTAGATTGACCGCAGATGCTGTAATTTACCGTCTAGTAAAATCATCAGACGATCCATTCTAATTACAAAATGATCTAGAGAGAATTTCTGTATGATGCGAAAAGTGGCAATTGGCACTAAACAAAGAAAATTGCGAGGTCATCCACATGGGTAATAAAAGAAATCCCATAAATTTTGGGTATACAATAAATCGCACAAATCTAAGGGTTATCAATTCGGATAAATACCTAGGAATTACAATTACGAGCAACTTGAATTGGAAAAACCACATAGATATTATTGTGGGGAAGGCGAAACAAAGACTGCGCTTTGTTGGCAGAACACTTAGAAGATGCGACAAACCCACTAAAAAGACAACCTACATTACACTTGTCCGTCCTCCGCTAGAGTGTTGCTGCGCGGTATGGGATCCTTACCAGGTAGGATTGACGGAGGACATCGAAAAAGTGCAGGTAAGGGCAGTTCGTTTCGTATTATAGCGCAATAGGGTGAATGTGTCACATATGATATGCGAGTTGGGGGTGGGAGTCATTGAAGCAAAGGTGGTATTTTTTGCGGGGAGATCTATTTACGAAATTTTAGTCACCAACTTTCTCTTCCGAATGCGAAAATATTTTGTTGACACCCACCTACGTAGGGGAAATAATCATAATAATAAGAGAAATCAAAGCTCGAACGGAAAGATTTAGGTGTTCCTTTTTCCTATGCGCCATTCGAGAGTGGAATGGTAGAGAAGTAGTATGAAAATGGTTCGATGAACCCTCTGCCAGGGACTTGAGTGTGAATTGCAGGGTAACTATGTAGATGTAGACGTGCGGACGTTGAAACCTTCCCGTCTCCTCTATATCTCCTTTTTTTTACGCAACCTTCCCTTCTACAATAACCTATAAAACCTTATCTCATGATTTCTATCTCTTGCTTAGTAATAAATGAAATCTTCCCTTTGAAATTAATTCTCCTTCTCAATAATAATAATTGCAATCACTCGCATACAAATTTAATTGCTGCTTATTAAAAGTGATCTCATTATTTCGACGAAACATAGAATGTGTCGTCGTCGTGGCCCACAGTCGTTACCTGAAATAACCCAGAACTGTTCCTTACCTTTTTTACTGTTACTGGATCGCCATCTGACTGCTACATCGAACTGCAATATGAATATACTCACTCTGTTTTAATATACGTTTTTTGCTGCTGGTGGGCTGTCATAATAAGTGGCTGTATTTATTACCAAAGCTGACGTTATTCTTTAATAGCAAAGCTGAGGTTATTCTTTAATTAAATTTTTACAATAATCTTACAACTAGCATTGCGCAAACATACCTTTAGTAGTCTGGAGTTTCTCAAAAGAAGGAAAAAAAATATTCAATAATATTAGTTCCTCTTATGATAATAGGTAGCTGATGTCTCTGTACATCCGTTTATAATCTCTTGTAAATCATAGCTGGTGGATGACAGGCACACTGCTCCTCTCAGCCTCTCGCTTCAGACCTGCTACCGACTCGCTTCACATCTCTCTTACTACTGACTTCCTACGAACGCTAAAGTGCGGTCTCTCCTGCCAACAATGCTTTCTGGCGCAGACAGTCCCTGCTATCACTGCAAAATGTATAAATCTCCCGCTCTTTTTAAAATTATAGCAATATGCGTTCTCTCCCGCCAACAATACGTTGGTGCAGACATTTCCCGCTACCACAATTATTTCCAAAATGACAAAAATTAATTATTCCTACTTAATCATTTTAATAAAATATAAACATCTCTCATAAATTGTTGTTTGACAATAGACAATAGAAATATACACGTCTTACAACGTGTACGGCTGAATAGACGTGAAACTGTTGAGCAACAGACTGCCCATATGAACAGAGGGACCAGGAGCAGTATCTCCTCAACGACCGTTCTACGAACATTGCTGCGTATGTGCCCCCCGCAGTAGGGGCCCGCTTCATGATCTCATGCCGACTGCTGTCTTTTGGCGACGAGAGCCGAAATTTGGCGCACCAATACTGCAACTGGATGTACAGTGAGTGGCGACAAGTACCCTTTTCAGATGAATCACGTTTTATGCTCCATAAAACAGATGGCCATTGTCTTGTACGGGGTGACAGATCTGAAAGCAAACACAGTGCACTAATTGTCGGAAAGGTCCAGGCCAGAGGTGGGAGCGTTATGGCTTGTGGAATATTTTCGCGACATTTACTGGATGATATCATCATTCTGGAAGGCACAGTAGATCAACACAAGTACGCATTAAACCCTGGGGACCATGTCTACACTCGCGTGCAGTTTGTTTTTCATCGGCACGATGGCATCTACCAGCAAGTGAATGCAACATATACACAGCTTAAGGGTACGTGGTGGTTCGAAGAGTACAAGGATGCGTTTGCGGTACTGCTCCGACGATCAAACTCGTCAAAGTTTAATCCAATCAACCACGTTGCGTCTGCGCCTGCCACCCGAGAACAGAGAATGTAGGAGACGAGATACTGGCAGAAGTAAAGCTGTGAGTACAGGGCGTGAGTCGTGCTTCGGTAGCTCAGATGGTAGAGCACTTGCCCGCGAAAGGCAAAGGTCCCGAGTTCGAGTCTCGGTCGGGCACACAGTTTTAATCTGCCAGAAGTTTCAATTAACGGACTGCCTACAACATTGACGTCGCATACCATTGTTCGGAGAATAGCAGCAGCCTTACCAGGGAATTACCTTCACATGCGTGGGCTGCCGTTAACACCACAACACAAACCGCTGCTTTTGGAGGGGTGCAGTGACCGGGAAGTAGGAGTGCTTCTGAACGGCTTCCGTTGTGTTCAGCGATGAATCACTGTACTGAACTACCTCGGATGACTGATGGCGGCGTCCGTGAGAGAAGTCCCATTCTGCCCATGTTTTGGAGAGGTATAGCGGAGTTACTCCTGGCGACAAGATGTAGGGGAACATCAGGTGCGACCAGGTCACGCCTCATACTGTGGGAGCGCTGACGGCACTACGATACGTCACGGGCGTCGTGACATGTGTTACATCTCCTGCGACAGTATCGTGGTGCCTTTTTCAATGTGGCAATGTTCGTACACGCGTGGCGCGTGTCTCAATGAACTGTCTGCGCAGTACTGAGGTATTTCTGTAGCCAACGAGATCCTAGGAGCGGATTCCGGGGTGAAGGTATGGGCCCAGCTTGGATGTCTACTCCGTCGCAGTGACAGTTTCCAGGCTGTCGAGGACCACTTACAACTGCTGTGGGCAGCTTGTCTCAGGAGAAGATACAACGGCTTTTTGACACCTTTCCCAAAGGAATGACAGCTTGCATCCGGGCAGGTTGGGGTGCAATGTCGTAATGATATGTGCTCTCATACTGCCAAGTCATTGAATATTTCGTCCGCAAGAAACGGCTTTGCGAGGTCTGCGATTGTTGATCAACGCTGATAAAACAGTTTCTGTATAAGTTACTTCACTATTTGGCCACTACGCATTTGGATGGTTCACACCATGATCTTCAGGTGGAGAATTGTTTATTTACATTGCTGGTGTTGAGTCTTTTCGCTGTTGCAGATAAAGGGCAGTGCCGGTTATTTTGCGTCTTTTGCTAATGATAAAAATTGTTTACTTAGAAAAGACACTATAGAGATTGAAAAACATCATTTTCTGGCAGTGAATGTTACCTACAGGGACGGTAGAGTTGTAAAAGTTCTGCATATTGCTGCCTGAGGTATGCCTCTTTGAAACGAATTTGTAAATGTAATGTGCAGTGGAGAGAACATACACCATGCAACAATAAGTTGACCTTTTACAGCTCTGCCGTCCCTGTAAGTACTATTCACTGCGAGAAGTTCATGTTTTTTAGCCTCTAAAGTGCCTTTTCTAAGTAAACAATTTTTATAATTAACAAAAAGCGGACAACCACCTACACTGCCCTTAGTCTGCGACTGTGAAAAGACCTCTGTACTCTTCACCAACACCATTCATGTAAATAACCAATTCTCCACCTCAAGATCGCCGGCCGCTGAGCCGAGCGGTTTTAGACGCTTCAGTCTGGAAACGCTGCTGCTACGGTCGCAGGTTCGAATCCTGCCTCGGGCATGGATGTGTGTGATGTCCTTAGGTTAGTTAGGTTTAAGTAGTTCTAAGTGTAGGGGACTGATGAACTCAGATGTTAAGTCCCATAGTGTTTAGGGACATTTGAACCTGAAGATCATAATGTGAACCATCGAAACGCGAAGTGGCAAAATAGACAAATGACTGACGCAGAAACTGTTTTATTTGTCAAGTCCTTTGTAAATTATAGTCGTTTTTTTAACCACTGAGATGATATCACACACTCTCTCAGAATGTGACGTTTCATTTCGTTTCCTTCTCCTTTTCTGAGTGCTTCACATTTCTCATCAGGCAGTGTACATAAAATACTTTAATGCAGTACTAATAAATGACATAAGTGAATAGTAAAACGCTTTCTCGCAAAGAGTAATAAATAACACTTAAGAAAAATGTGGCCTTCGAGAAACGTATATCCAAAAGTTTGTGAAGTACATGTGTGATGCAAATAATTTTCAGGACTATAATAGTAACGAACACTTACAGACTTGATAGCGCCTAAATTGCACAATATAAAATCGAAGAGCGCAGTCACATTATCGCTATTTCATTAAGCTCCACGCTAGCGAACACTGGTCTGCAAACGAGCGTCTACATGAAATGTTTCTTTGGGTCATTTCCACCTACGGCCGGGAGACCAGTTTTTCTGTTATTTTTTCTTGGTAGGGACTTTTCCCCTTTCTGTCTTCCCTTACTCAACCAAGCAACTGATAAGTATTCTGGGTTACACTTGGTCTATAAGACCTAGACTTGCTTGCTATTTTTGGGGCTCTTGGTTTTCAAGCTGATTAATTCTCCAAAACGAACGGTGAATTTTGCAAATTGATCTACGTAAGAATACATACGCTTCTATTTTTTATAGGAATTTTCTCCTCGATGTGCCACCTTTCTCCCTCCCTCTTTACATTCACATCTGATGTACCGTCATTACCGTACCAAAAGTCTGGAGTACTTCAAGGTACTGTGGTAGGCTCTGCTGTTCACGATGTACTAATACGATAACATCCTCAGACGTTCTGATTATGTTAGGGGGTACATAAAAAGAGAAGTGTCAACCATTGGATAAAGGAAAGAAAACTGTAAGAATAAATCCATGAAATTCTTGAGAAATCAGGTAAAATGATCCCGGAATGAGATTTTCCCTCTGCAGCGGAGTGTGCGCTGATATGAAACTTCCTGGCAGATTAAAACTGTGTAGGAGAGCTTCTGTAAAGTTTGGAAGGTAGGAGATTAGATACTGGGCAGAAATAAAGCTGTGAGGACGAGTCGTGAGTCGTGCTTGGGTAGTTCAGATGGATGAGCACTTGCCCGCGAAAGGCAAAGGTCCCGAGTTCGAGTCTCGGTCCGGCACACAGTTTTAATCTGCCAGGAAGTTTCAGGTAAAATGATGTTAGAGGAAAAACCTTAATATTAATGCAAAGTCAAAAGAGGTGGTGTTCCTCAAGCACAGGATAGAGTATCATATATACTCTAACTGAATAGGCAGGGGGACATCGAGCATGTGTGAGATTGGCGAAACAGACAAACCGTATCATATCCTACGATACGATATTGCGGTGCCTGTGTTATTCCGAATTACAGTGCAATGTTCCTTTTGCCATGCATGTATGTCCAAAGCAATAGGCACTACAACGACTACAGCCGTTATGGAATACATGAAATGTTTTCGCAATTGCGAATATGGACAACCATCAGCTGTATAATAGAATGATGGCGAGAAAAATTTGTGCCGAACAGGGACTCGAAACTGGATTTCCCGCTTGTCGCGAGCGGTCGCCTTACCATGAGACTATCCGAGTTCCTTTTTTTTTTTTGCGTTTTGTTCGTTGTTGATCGTTGTGTTTGGTCGTTGCGGACGTCACATGATTGCGGTTCAAATCCGAGTAGGACTCACAGACCCAAACTTCCGGATCTCAGCCATGCGTCTACAATCTGTACTCGTACACCCATTTTGTCCACTTCCTTATAGGCAAGAAATTTTACTTGAAAGTCGTTTGGCCAGTATCGGCGGATAAATATCATACTGCAGTGCCTGTTGTTCCGAATTACGAACCAATGTTCTTTTGGACATGCGTGCAGGCCTAAATGGAACAGGCACAGTGGTCACTACAGCCATTGTGAAATACGTGAAATGTATTCAAAGCTGCGAATGTGGAAAACCCGGGAAATCCCTACCTAATGATAAGTCGTAAGTGCTAAATCCGGGTTCGAGTCCCGCTCCAGCAGAAATTTTCATTGTTATCATTCCATTATGCAGGTGATGGTTGTCCACATTCGCAATTACGAATACATTTCATGTATATAACGTCCTAGTTGGAGATATACCACTGACATCTAGGCAAGTGTCAAGGGGGAGATTGGAGTAGAAGAGGACTCTGATATTCAAAATACTCTTAGGAAATAGGACTGAAAGAAGAGACAGAAAATCCAACGCAGAGCGGCGCGTTTCGTTACGGGATCGTTTAGTCGGCGCGAGAGCGTTACAGAAACGTTCAAAAAAAAAACAGCAGCGGTAGACGCTGCAAGAGGGGCGTTATGTACCACAGAGAGGTTTAATGTCGAAATTTCAAGACAGTACTTCGCGGGAGGATTCGGTCAACATATTAGTTACTCTTATATGCATCTCAAGAAATGACCACCATGAAAAAGTTCGAGAAATTAAAGCTGGTAATTTCTGGGAACACTGCTCGCAGACAGAGAGTGGTCTGGCTAAAAGCACTTTAAAAATGGACTACAAGCAGTGTTGACTGTAAAAACATTTTTTTAGGTAACCGTGAAAGGTCTCTGTTGGATTCCTTTCATGTTAATTTCTTAAATCCGTTGTCATTTACGGCATAAATTCCTCTTCTAAATTTACTGTGGCGTTTCTGACTATCTGCGAGGAGAGTGAGCAGTGGAACGTGTTACTTTTACACATAAACAAGAACGATCTGTCACAGTACTACACTTTAAAGCACAGTTTATATCTAATTATATATATAAGTCATGTCACACAGTCTTATACGAAATCTACATCCGCTTTCTTTTATATACAGTATGTGATAAGATACTGTCATCCCCCTTCCCTTCTGTGAGAAAGAATGAGTGAGCAAATATATTTCTAGTTGCATCCTGGATGGTAGTAGACAAGCCTGTCTGCTAGAGAACAGTAGGACCAACGTCGGAACAGGTAGCTACGCTTACTAAAAGCAAAGAGGTTTCTATACTTAGTATGGTCCTGTCCGTCCCTTGTCATGTTGGTATAGGAAGCTGCCTCTCTGGTCACTTCCGTTTTGTATCGGGAAGCACGCTCGGTAGGAGCCAACGTCAGTCTGTCCGCGGCGGTAAGATCTCCGGCTAAGCGCGTGTCTGCTAAGTCCGTAGGACAATGGATTTCTTAAGTTCAGCCTAACAGAAAATTTAATCACCTTTATTTCAGGTTTAGCACTAAAGTATCTAATGTTATCTTAAATTGCAACGCAGTGTATTTCGAGAGTGAACTTGAGAATATTTTCCAGTAATTGCTTTGTCACTACTTTGTGAGTAAAGTGGAACCACGTGTGGATGATCCGTAACTCTAACTAAGATCATCAATCTTAAATGCGAATGTGCGTGAGATTATAACGTCTCGTCTTGACAATATTTTTCAATATAGCAACTTTTCTTTATGTTCGACCCACGTGGGGTGTACTTTGTGAGGCCAGTACCACGTGCTTATACAATTATTTGACCCATCAGGTTAATAGTAAGACGATAGTAACCAGTTCGAGGTTTTTCTTTTGTAAATTGCTTTTCGATGTAATTTATTTTAATTATGAAAATTATTGTGGAGTCACACTCTTTGTGTAAACCAAGTTGACCATGTGAAGCAAGTAGTGTAATCATAAAAATAGCCCTCAGGTATTCTTTTCGGGAAGATTTCATAGAGAGTTAGTATGAATTTAGTATACCAGTGTGCGGCAATTTCATGATGGACAGGATTGCTCTACGAACGTAACTTCTTTGGGTGAAAATTGAATCGGTTGGTTGTGGTTAATTTCCTCTTGCGTGTGTTTCAACGTTCTTCGTGTGTTATTTTATGAATGCAGTGTTGTATGCAGTCTCCCAATCTTGGCTCCATATTTGATGTGTTCCGTAAGATTACAAACTCACATTTTCTCAATCCTAAATAAGGCACCAGCTTAGTTATGAATCAAGTTTAATATGCTGAAATTTTAACGGAACAATGAACAATGTTAAAATGAAAGTCCAAATATAAAGTGATTTATTTCTTTATATTTAAATTGTCTTTATATATATATCACCGGTTATTGTAAGATGACTACTAAAAGATTATAATTAATGATTATAATTAATGGTTCGGAATTTCGTAAGCTAGACTGGATACCTGGTGAAATAGTTGCTCGGTAATGCAAGGTTAACTTCCTCAGATAGCTCACAGCTTTTAACCCGCTTTTATTGTCTTGAATATCAGCACCGCTTTCAGAACAAATTAATGTATCAACATTACAATACAATTTTGCAGAGCATTAGGAACGTGTCTCCTGTCTAATGTCATTGTCATATTTTGTCAAGCACCTACGAAAATTTAAATACCATCACAAAGCGCTCTCCAGCTTAACATTGCTGCACTCTTACAACATGACTGTCTGATATGCTGCGCAAAGTGACCAAGAGAAAATCACAGGTCTGCTGCTAGTTGCAGACTTCTTGTACTAGTGGCATGGGCGGTTTTGGGCAAGTTATGGAGTCCATTTGTTGAGCAGGTAAAAGTTGTGGAGTTCCAGCGAGGCGACACCGACACCGTCCGTCCTGTGCGTAACACCTGTACCAGTGTGCGCCGGTCCTCGCCCATCGCCAATGCTCCTCCACTGCTGTCCGCCAGTGCTTCGCGCCTCGGTAATGATGCTGTCCGTCCCGAGACCCGTAATGAGGACGCCTCTGAGCGTATTTCCCGAGGTGTCCGCCCGCCATGCTCGGATTACAAATTACCGCTGCCCGCCCGCCTCGATAGGCCGACGTGTCGGCGAGGCGTCCGCACAGTCGCAATTAGGGGTGGCCTGCCGCCCTCGTAAATAATGCCGCCTCTGGGGGTGGGGGCGGGGGGAGCCGGACTGGGTGGGCCCAGCATCCCAGTCTCCCCCCCCCCCTCCCCACTCAAAAAAAAACTCTCACATAACGACGGCCTCTTTTAATCAGTGCTCTATTTACAGCCGCCCCTGTTTTTCTCTGTTTAAGCTCTTCGGGCGACAGTTATACTTGCCTGCCAGCCACTAATCACCGCAGTTAAATAGAAGCTCATTTGCGCAAACACCGTGAAGCCATAGAAGGGCCCTCCCCTCGACGGACGTCGGCTGCCTTCGCCACCAACGAAGTGGCGGAAATTGCTAGCTGGGCCGTGCCGTCTTCAGCGGTGGGCGGTGCATGGAGCACATCAGACAGCCCGGCCTGAACACAGCTTTTCTCCTGTGCGAATGCTGGCCCCCCTGCCGGGCCGCTGGACTGATGATAAACGTCCTTCCGAGGCAAGAAAATTACTACCCTCCATCCACGCGCGCTCTTTCGCACTTTGGACTACACCTCGAAAGGAGCTGTTTCACTTGTGCCGACTATGTTGCATACGTGCCAGGACACGGAAAACTACCACCTTCCTCCTCTCCCGAAAGTGAGGCAATAACTGTTTCATTTTTGTCATTATAGCTGAGACTGGTTGGGTGGACGCGATCTCCACAAGTCAGAAAAGGTCGAAGGAGGGCCCACTAATCTGCCAACAGGAATTCCCAAACTTGCCCTTCAGGTAGAAGAATATGTATATACAGAGCGTTTCACAGTTCCTATTACAGGCTTCTAGTGGTTGCAGAAGGGCCTGAGTCTAAATGATTGCGAAAACACACTTGAGCTCGTAGAAACAAACAGGGAGCATCATGACGCAGCCGGCCGGGGTGGCCGAGTGGTTCTAGGCGCTACAGTCTGAAACCGCGTGACCACCACTACGGTCGCAGGTTCGAATCCTGCCTCGGGCATGGATGAGTGTGATGTCCTTAGGTTAGTTAGGTTTAAGTAGTTCTGAGTCTAGGGGACTGATGACCTCAGATGTTAAGTCCCATAGTGCTCAGAGCCATTTGAACCAGCCATCATGACGCATACAGGGTTTGTGACAGCAAAGCTGTTGGAGCGAGACTGAGTACCATAACATCCAGATCCACCAAAAACAAAAAAGACATACAAAAATTCGCTTGACGCCTTTCTTAGAGACAGTCTCCACTCCTAAAGATCTGATTATGTAAGAGTAGACCTAGACCAGATGTGGTTTAAATTCAAAGAAATATTATCCGCGGCAACTGAGAGATACGAGTATATACCAAATAAATTAATAAAAAATGGTACTGATCTCCCATGCTACACAGAACTGGTAGAACACCGTTACAGAAGCAACGAAAAAAGCATGCCAAATTAAAAAAAAAATACAAAATCGCCAGATTTACGAAGTTTTATGGAAGCTCGAAATTTGATGCGAACTTCCACAACGAAACTCTGTCTCGAAATATCACAGGAAACCCAAAGAGATTCTGGTCATATGTAAACCACACCGCCGGCAAGACACAATCGACACCTTCGCTACACGATGACAAGGACGATGTCACTGATGATAGTGCCACTAAAGCAGAGTTACTAAACACGATTTTCCGAAACTCCTTCATCAAAGAAGACGAGGTAACGTTTCCAGAATTCGAATCAAGAACAACTGCCAACATCGGGAACTTAGAAGTAGTAATCTTCGGTGAAGCGAAGCAGTTTAAATCTGTTAATAAAGGCGAGGCCTCCAGTCCAGACTGTATGCCGGTCAGGTTCCTTTCAGAGTATGCAGATACAATATCTACGTACTTAGCAATCCTATGCAACCGTTCGCTCGTCGAAAGATCCATACCTACAGACTGGGAAATTGCACAAGTGGGACCGGTACCCAAGAAAGGAAATAGCAGTAATCCGCTGAATTACCGACCTATATCACTGACGTCCATTTGCAGTAGGACGCTGGAACAAATACCGTGCTCGAACATTATGCATTACCTAGAAGAAAACGATTTATTGACAAATAGCACGGATTCAGAAAATATCGTTCTCGTGAAACACAACTAGGTCTTTATTCTCACGAATTAATGAGTGCTATTGACAGGAGATGTCAAATTGATCCCATATAGCTCGATTTCCAGAAGGCTTTTGACACCGTTCCTCACAAGAGACTTCTTATCAAATTGAGTGCCTATGGAGTGTCGGCTCAGTTGTGCGACTGGATTTCTGAGCTCCTGTGAGAATAGTTATTGTTCGTAGTAACTGACGGAAAGTCCTCGAGTAAGGTAGAACTAATATCTGGCGTTCCCCAGAAACTGTTACACGAACGGTGCTGTTTCCGAACCACATAAACGACATAGGGGACAATCTGAACAGCCCTCTTAGATGGTTTGTAGATGATGATACCATTTACAGTCCTGCAAAGTCACCAGATGATCAAAAGCAGTTGCAAAACGATTTAGACAAGATATATATATATATATATTGTGCGAAAGGTAGCAATTGATTCTAAATAATGAGAAGTGTGAAGACATCCACATGAGTACTAAAATAGATCCGCTAAATTTCAGTTAGACGGTAAATCACACAAATCTATAAGTTGTAAATTCAACTAAATACTTTCGCGTATAACTTACACTGGAACGTCTCTTACATAATGTTGCGATTTTTTTACAGAACATTAAGAAAATGCAGCATATCTACTGAATACTCATACAACGACTGTCCACCCTCTTCTGAAGTATTGCTGTGCATTGTAGGATTCGAATCAGATGGGACTAACGGAGGACATCGAAAAAGTTCAAAAAAGGGCAGCTTGTTTCTCGTTATCGCGAAACAGGGGAGAGTGTGCCACAGATATGATACACAAGCTGGGGTGGCAATCATTAAAACAAAGGCGTTTCAATCACTAGCTCTCTCCTCCGATTGCGAAAATATTCTGTTGGCTCACACTTACATAGAGAGAAATGATCATTACGATAAAATAAATCAGAGCTGACACGGAAAGATATAAGTGATCATTTCTCACGCGCACCTTTCTAGAGCGAAACGGTACATAAATAGCTTCAAGGTGGAATGATAAACCCTCTGCCAGGCACTTAACTGTGAATTGCAGAACTGCAGCGTAATCATATAGATGTTCAGGAAGACTGAGGGGCGATCAAGGGAAAACTGATCACCCGCCTCAGCGGGACCACGGAATGGTTCTATTCAAAAGTAATCACCACACGCGGCAAGAAATTTATCCCACGGAGACACAAGACAATCAATTCTTGTTTCGTAGAACTTTGTTGGCAACTAATGGCTTGAGAGCCGCACCCATTCTTGCACTTCCTCGTCTGACTGAAACCGACGTGGATGGGTGTTTTTTTACACGTCGCTAAGGAAGTGAAAATCACATGATGAAATGTTGGGCTGTACGGAAGACTTTGTAGTGTTTCTCAACAATATCGCTGAATTGTAGTTTTACTCCGGTTGGCGGCGTCAGGATCTGAGTTACGTGCAACAGGATGATTTCGTTGACAGCATTCCGACATCCCGAGGACAAACGTCGAAGCCAACAGTGGGAACATCATACTTCGTCCCCGCAAAGAAATCCATTAGTTGCGGTAAGATCATGATGACCTTCTTCTTCGATTGCAGAGGTCCTCAGCTCGTCGGCTTCCCCGAACGTGGAACCACAAACAGTGCGCAGTTCATTGAAGAAGCTTTTGATAAACTGCTGCGTGCCGTAAAGCAAAACGTCATAGAGCGATTTAGTTGGAAAAGGTCGCAGTATCATCCGTAGAGTTAGGATCTTTCACCGTGTGATTTTCAGATCTTTGGCAACCTGAAGAAAGTCATACGTGGATATCTGTTTCAGGGGCACGAGCAAGTAGGAGAGTGGGTGCGGTTGTGAATCATTAGTGACCGACCGCGTTATACGAAATTGATTTTCTCGTTTCCCAGTGGTATCATGTCTTAAGTGGCGGGTGTTCGCTTCTCATTTGATTGTCCCTTAGAGATAATAATAATGCGCGTATGGCTTTGGTGGCCGAGAGACCCCACGCGGGGCGGTTCGGCCGCCGCTTCACAAGTTCTTTAACGCCACTACGGCGACTTGCGAGTGAATAAGGATGAAATGATGATGAAAGACACACAACACCCAGTCATCTCGAGTCAGAGAAAATGCATGATCCTGCCGGGAATCGAACCCGGAACCCCGTGCGCGGGAAGCGTGAACGCTACTGCAAGACTACGAGCAGCCCCTTAGAGATAAATCTCCGATAAGTGACCGAACTTGGGAAATGCCCTCGTAGCTCCGAAGATATGACTTGCTCGTTGTTGTACCACTAGTAGTAAGAAAATGTTACATCGTGTCTTAATTACAACAGGGATTTACGGCGGTCCCCACTTCTCAGTTTGTGAGCGTACCGTGAAGCGGGATATTTGACAACGATCCAATTTTCAAACTTATTTCCTTCTGATACGGTATATATTTGGACATGGGTTCCCTATTAAAACTTTGTACACTCCATCCCTTCTACAACCGCTACAAGCCATGAACAGGAATCGTGAAACACTCTGTACATTGGATATATGGAAACTACGCCCAGATAAATTTGCATCCTTACAAAAATGTATGAAATTTGCGTCAAGCTTACGTGGTAACTACGTGCCTTTGTAAGTCACAGCCTGGCTGTACGCTCAGAATCGTCGTCCTCCGGAAACGCCTGAGTGCCAGCAGCGAGGCGCTCTGCCGCCCTGTCCGAGACACGTCGTCGTCGCCATGCAAATGATCAGCAAAGTAAACAACACATCTGCTGTCGGAATAGTGAAGCATCCCCAACTCTCCTGTGGTTCCCTTTTTAGGTACTCCACGTCGATGTCTGCTCGTAGATACGTACGTCGGTAGGTTTTCCAGCTTTACTTCCCGACGACTCTCCGATGAGGTGCGAGTCTTGTATTTTGCTATTACTTCGAGTCTTGTAAATATCGCTTTTATTTAGTAATTTGCCCTTCTAAAACTGTCCCCTTTTATGATTGACAACCTGCGCAACCTTTCGGAAGGAGTGGGGACGTCAAAGAGTCACAAAAGTTCATATTAAACAGTCCGTAAAACACGTGAACGTTCACTTCAGTTAGCGTGTTAGTTAATGCCTACGCTTTCCGCTAGATGGTGCTGACTTACTGCTGAATGGCTTTGATTCCGTAAAACCTTCACTGATTAGTACTAGGTAAATGAAATAAGTACAAAACTCTTGTATCCCCTTTCACTCTATATTCAAGGATTAAGATGGTGACGAATGATAGTCTATTTAAAAGGTTCCTAGCATGGAGAAATCTAAATAGTCCGCAAATGCCGATATGCACGCGCTCTACGTCAAGATTCTCAACTAACGGCACACGACATTTTCAAAAGTCCACACGTTAATATCTGAATACTGGTACCTCTGAATTCACTCGTATCAGCACATAATTTGAATTTCTGTTGTCTGTATGTCCGTATAATTCCAGTCTAGCACTAAAGTCCTTAAATCCCCTTAATACGCCGTTGCTACCAACAGTCAGAGATCGTACACTATATCACTTTTAATCTCCGTAATATTCTGACAGTTTATCGTGAATCTTAACACGATAAAGTCCAATCGAATTATTGCCTCGCTGACTGACACGGGTTCTCCGCGCTTTAACAAAACAATCAAGCAAAAAAGGCGGCAATAATGACGATCAGGCCTTTTTATAGGTTTTTCATCACAAGAGTTTAACGTCACTGCCTTCTCCATGACGGAGCTTCCGTGGCTTTGCTGTACTTAGACGTTAAACTACTTGCTGATATACTGTAATTTTGATTTACAATTACCGAACTCCGTTTCTACACTATTTTCCTCTCTAAAAATTCTATTCTTAATTTTAAATTATTCTTGCTATAACTGAACCGAGGTGTTACAATAGTCGACGTAACATTTTACAATATTGCTGACAAGGCAAGTGGCAATTCTCTGCCTAATGTTTCGTCTTCCGCTGCTGGGGACTTCATCTGAGGCTGTAACGACCCAGAAATCTGTTAGAGACTCAAAACAAGCTGCGCAAGAAAAGATGATATCCACTATGAGCATGCCAACCTAAGTATGGAACAGCAAGGGGTCGACTTCAGTGACTGTAAGATATTTAATGACCTTCTTTCACAAATTAAGTGGTGAAAGAAGTCTATTGGGAGTTTGTTATTTGCATTTCTGGAATTTGTACGTACTCTGGATGTCTCAGGCATTAAGCGACAATTTTAAATTGCTTGTTATTCGCACGCAGTCTTTGGTCAGAGTAGCTGTGTCTTCGAAGATGTGGTTATTCTGTTATCGCTGTTTGACAGCGAGGAGCGCGGGAGTTTTGTCGTTAGAGGAGTGGTGAGACAGACACCGAGGAGAGAACTCGTGGCAACGTAGATTTAGACTTAAGTGCATTTGTGTTTAAGCGAAAGATTTGTGTCTGAATTTTGTCGAACAGAGGAGGAAGATTCGATTAGTGATTTAGAATGAAACGAGATTAGAACGGTGTATGAAGAAAAATGAAGTCAATAATTTCTTACTTAGCTGCATTGCGTCGCGCGTAGTTTGGAACCATTGTTGAATGAGACATCCATATCAGGGAACCTGATATTGTTTTATTAAAAATTGTGCAATTTTCACTGTAAGGTATTTTTTATGTTTATCAATTATTTGTCTAACGTTAGTGAGAGTAAGAGGTGATATCAATAGTGCACTTTGTCAATGTTAATAAGTGTTTTAACAAGTTCCTTGAGGAGAGTGTTAATGTTTTGTAGTTCCTATGTGCACTTGGCCGCAAGCGCATGTGATTTTATATACTCTTTTGCGCCAAACGGCTGGTACAGGTCTTTTGCTGTGTTCAAATATTCACGCACCCACCTTCCTTGTTGCTTTCAACACCGTATCAGGTCAGAGTCTTCTGAGTATTTTGCTGATGCGATCTGTGATAGTTTTTACAATGCGAAGGGAAACTTTCCCTTTAGTTGGCTCTTTTTCATTGGATTCGATTGGATTGTCTGGGGGAAGAGACCAAACAGCGAGGTCATCGGTCTAATCGGATTAGGGAAGGACGGGGAAGGAAGTCTGCCGTGCCCTTTCAAAGGAACCACCCCGGAATATTCCTAGAGCAATTTAGGGAAATCACGGAAAACCTAAATCAGGATGGCCGGACGCGGGTTTGAACCGTCGTCCTCTCGAATGCGAGTTCAGTGTGCTAACCACTGCGCCACCTCGTTCGGTCTCTCTTTCATTGTAAACTCTTCGCCGTTTAGAACGTGGCGCCCTGTTTATTTCCTTGTCAGGTTAGCCGTTTCTGCTGAAGGTCGATCGAGACGATCGAGCTCTTACTAGGATTCAATTAGGTCGGATCTAAGTTTTTGATCACTCCTCTTTTCTGCACTGGCTACAGTTATTTTAACGGTTAAATCCTACTTTTCCTTCGTTTATGACGCATAACGTACTCTCTTCACATATGGAAAAAATCGTGCTATGCAGTGACAATTGTAAGCTTTGGCGCACGTTATTATGCAGGTAATTTTATGGTGCATACTCTGTCCTCCTAGAGTACATACTACTTAGTATACAATTTTATAATGCTCATGTATCTTCCAGTTGACAATAATGACAATGATATACAGAATTATAAACGACAAACTGCACAAATAGGCAAATAGGCAGTTTATCAAGTCGCCACGAAAGCCTTAACAATTTAGAATTACAAATACTAGTATTACCTGTGGTCAACCGTCGCGGCCGCGCGGTTCCAGACTGAAGCGCCTAGAACCGCTCGGTCACACCGGCCGGCGATACACTCCAGAGAAGACTATGCCACATTGCAGTTGCGAATATTAATGAAATAATTCGGTGATTTCTCTTTAACTGTTCGATCATTTGACAAGAGTCCTTAATAAAGTACGTTGAAAAATAAATTTTTGTGTTAACGGCAGCAAATTAACTTTTCCCTTATGACAACACAATGCGAATGCCGTTATATCACGCCAAGTAATCTCAGAAGCGAAATCTTTTGCATTACAAAAACTACGCTGTAGATTCATCAAACTGCAGTTATAACTCTCAAATTAATATTTGGTATTACATCCAGTGCTCATTTAATTATGTCTTTCAAAACAACAATAAAATTTTCACTATTATTGCCCACATTACTCCTATTACTTTGTCTACACAAGCCGGCCGGAGTGGCCGAGCGGTTCTAGGCGCTACAGTCTGGAACCGCGCGTCTGCTACGGTCGCAGGCTCGAATCCTGCCTCGGGCATGGATGTGTGTTATGTCCTTAGGTTAGTTAGGTTTAAATAGTTCTAAGTTCTAGGGGACTGATGATCTCAGAAGTTACGTCCCATAGTGCTCAGAGACCTTTTTTATTTGTCTACACAAAAATTCTCGCTTTCTAGCTCTTTGTTTTTCAGTCCGACCCATTAATGTTCTTCTTCGAACCATAGCCCACCCCCTTCCCCCCTCCTCCGCAAAAAAATTCAAGGAGTTCCTTCACTTGCGCAGTTCAGTGCAGTCGCGCACTGCCATCCATAAAAATGAAGTCAGGGCTGTATGCACTACTGTAAAAAGGCTGCAGGGTCAAAATAGCGTGGATCAGCGAGTGTACGGCGTCAAAAGATTTGGAGGTCAGTACGCCCATTCTATGTTACGTCTACCCACAACAGGTGCCCACCAAAACAATCCTGTTTCTTAAATGTTCGTGGTAGCATTACATTTTCTCATCTCTCGCAATGCGAATAAGATAAAACAAAGAATACTTCATCACGAGTTCATTTAATCAGATTGAGACCGTTACAAAGATTCTCATCGAACTCCAGAATCAGAATTCGCAGCTTCTGGTCTAGTGACTAGCGTTGCTTCATCCGGATCACGAAGTCGCGGGTTCCATTCCCGGCAGGATCGGGGATTTCCTCCATCTGGGAACGGGATGTTTGTGTTGTCCTCAACATTTCATAAACATTCGTGAAAACGGGGGGACTGGACTGTGAAAAAGATTGAGAATTGGTGCAGGCGCTAATAACCACGCAGTTGAGTGCTCCGCAAAGCAAATATCATAATCATCAGTATCAGATGCTATAAGACGGGTAATTTGTATCACAGAGAGTTTGGCTGCTAAGATTTCGGGGTCATATTTTTCAAGCACAGTCCGGCAACAGGCTGTCTCATTTCCACATACATCTGGAGAATCGACCATGACGGGAAACAACAGATATGTAGCTCCAGCTCTTTTCCTCACGTATCATACGGAAAAGGGAATAATCACATGCTTATGCATTACGGATGTTTAAGAACCTGTGACTGTTTATTCAGTATAAATACAGAGTACTGCAACAAGTAATTTTTTTGAAATAGTTATTTATTCCATAAAATAAAGTTGAACATGAAAAGGCTCGTAAACCGATTCACAGAATAAATAACTATATCAAAAAAGTGAAGGGTTGCAGTTTTCTGTATGTATATTAAAGAGATAGTGGTGTCTGAAGAACTCTCCACAGCTCACCGTAAGACGTTTGTATAGAAATCGATGTGTGCGTGTGTTGACTACTAATTTCTTGGGACCTGTCAGCAGCGGTCGTGTGGGCAGAAGGCATGATCTTTGGGGTCCAAAGCCCCTTTTACACGATCGACTTTCTCGTCTCGATTGAGTACTCGAGACGAGTGAGTCTACCGTAGCGCCCCTGGCGTTTTATTCCTGTGTTCGTTCAAACATCAGCGCCAAAATTGCTTGTGTTGTGAAAGCTGTCTGCTCTGCGTTTCTCAAAGTGAGTTTATGAGGGACTATACTTTTTACGAAAAAAGCGAAGTATAGTAACAAAATGTAGGGACAAGCAGTGATAACGGAGTTAATCAGTGACCAAAACGAAATTCATTGTGGATGTTCTTGTCGAATGTCGTGTGTTAGATTCTTTACACTGCTGCAAACTGAAAAAAAAAAGGAAAAATGTCGTCCAAACATTTCAAAACATACACATGTATCTGCCCGAGAAAATTTATACTTGTAAACATCTCAAACAATGTCTAGAACGCAGTAAATTGCACTTTTTTACTTTACTCTTTCTATCTTGTTTTCTCGCTAAGAGCCAAAATACATCGAAGAATATTTTTTTGTCGACAAATAATTCTGGCCTTTTCACCGCTGAAATAATTTCCATCGAAACGCGTTTACCCATTTAGGTATACTGAAGGATCCTTCTTTGTAAAACGTGAATATCTTTTTACTTCCACATTATTCGTCTTTCTTTCAGAACACTAGTACGAAAAATACAAAGACCTGATAAAACCTTTACAATACGTCACGGAACCAAAGTATACAAGACACACGAAAGCACAAAATTCATTCGTATAACAGAAGTGAGATCGGCCAGAATAGGTTAACGTCTGATGTTAGCACACACACACACACACACACACACACACACACACACACACACACACACACCTGTTTCTGCTCACGCTCTGTGTGCTGCATACACGGCAATTTAGAACTCTCCTCTCTGCCAGATCGCTGACGTCACAGGCACACTCGCGACGTGCATGGCTGCTGATTTACACTCAGGCACCAAAGGCGCACGCACTTCGAATAGTAGATTTTGATCAGAAAGTCGCTCGCGTAAAACGGGCTTAATAGACAGTCAAGCTCCTTCGTGTGTTATGGTAGATGTTGACGAAGCTTTAGGCTTATTCTGAGTGGCAGGCCCACACAGAAGTTTTGCAGGCAGTCGTCAAGCTGGAATGCCAGCAAATTGGACCAAATGTTGTTTGGTCTGAGAAGCAGGGACTAGCTGTTCCTGGACGCTCTGTCTGGCTCCGTCCGGCTTAAGAGGGCGAACAAAGCCCCAAAGAAAGCGGTGCAGTCCACCCGGATTTAAAGGCGGCGCCTCGCAGGTTCCCTCGTTTCTGTAGAGGACACACACACACACACACACACACACACACACACGCACACGCACACGCACTGTGCAGACGACACACTGCAGCCCTGGCACAGGACTGGAAACCAACACACATCAATTCACGTCTACAGACAGTACATAGCATCGTCGAGGTGTGGCTGAAGAAATGTTGATATAAAGCAAATAAGTGCGAGGCGTTTCTGTTCACTCACTGAACGTGGTACCTGTACAACACTCACCACCAATTAGTTTTCACGAAGGGTTAAATACCTCGTTGTCTGGTTGGGTCGGAAGCACATTGACGGACCACTTGCAATACGTGGCAAACAGAGCGCACCCGAGCTTCAACACCCAACAGGCAAAGCACACTGAAAAGGAGGCAATCAAGGTTATGACAGTTAGACTACTTAGACACAGTAATCCTGATTTAATGTTCTACAACTTGTCACCAAGGCAACAACCAACAGAAGAATATAAAAGCTTAAAATCGTCGCCATTCATAGTGCAAAGTGACAGTGTTAACAGACAAAAAGAAAAATAACGCTAATAAATATACTGGATGAGTAGTATTTACTAATATTGCGAGAGCAGTGTCAGCGATTCCACATTTGTGGCTCAGCTCCAGGCCAGAGTGTTTTGTGAGTCACAGCCGAGTAAAATAATAAAGAAAAGGAATCTCTCTGTCATTTATGTTTCCGTGTGACTTTGATCAGCAACGAGAAAAGAAAATTTTTCAAAGAAATGATTTATTACTGTTAAATCGATCCTCTATCGCCAGTATGCAGTGTGGATAAGTGATTTATTCTTATACTTACTTGATAATGAAGTCGAATGAAGCCACTTCCACAAGAAGGAAAACTGTGCATTGCAACAACGTAACAGTTCGCCTTCTGGTCGGTGTTTCACTGCATCCCGTGGTCTCATTTTCCGCTAGAACTCACCATTTTGTCCCACAAGGCCGACAAGTGTGTCCATTGGCTGGCACCAACCACGTAGCGGTTATAAAACAAGCCTACATGTCAGATTCTACTCTTGTTTGGGCTACCATAGTCACAAGTAAAAGTAAAAAAATAAATTGAGATAATACACAAGCCATTAAAATTGCTACACCAAGAAGAAATGCAGATGATAAACGGGTATTCATTGGACAAAATCATTATACTAGAACTGACATGTGATTACATTTTAACGCAATTTGGGTGCATAGATCCTGAGAAATCAGTACCCAGAACAACCATCTCTGGCCGTAATAATGGCCTTGATACGCCTGGGCATTGAGTCAAACGTAGGTACAGCTGCCGATGCAGCTTCAACACGATATCACAGTTCATCAAGAGTAGTGACTGGCGTATTGTGACGAGCCAGTTGCTCGGCCACCATTGACCTGACGTTTTCAATTGGTGAGAGATCTGGAGAATGTGCTGGCCAGGACAGTAGTCGAACATTTTCTGTATCCAGAAAGGCCCGTACAGGACCGGCAACATACGATCGTGCATTATCCTGCTCAAATATAGAGTTTCGCAGGGATAGAATGAAGGGTGGAGCCACGAGTCGTAACACATCTGAAATGTAACGGTAACCAGTGGCACCCCATACCATCACGCCGTGTGATACGTCAGTGTGGCGATGATGATTAGACGCTTCCAATGTGCGTTCACCGCGATGTCGCCCAACACGGATGCGACCATCACGTTGCTGTAAACAGAACCTGGATTCATCCCAAAAAATGACGTTTTGCTACTCGTGCACCCAGGTTCGTCGTTGAGTACACCATCGCAGGCGCTTCTGTCTGTGATGCAGCGTCAAGGGTAATCGCAGCCATTGTCTCCGAACTAATGGTCCATACTGCTACAAACTTCGTCGAACTGTTCGTGCAGATGGTTGTTGTCTTGCAAACGTCCCCATCTGTTGACTCAGAGATCGAGATGTGGCTGCACGAACCGTTAGAGCCATCCGGATAAGATGCCTTTCATCTCGACTGCTAGTGATGGGAGGCCCTTGGGATGGGAGGCCCCAGGGATCCAGCACGGCGTTCCGTATTACCCTCCTGAACCCACCGATTCCATATTCTGCTAACAGTCATTGGATATCGACCAACGCGAGCGGCAAAAGTCGCGATACGATAAAAAGCAGTCGCGATAGGGTACAATCCGACCGTTATCAAAGTCAGAAACGTGATGGTACGCAGTTCTCCTCCTTACACGAGGCATTACAACAACGTTTCACCAGGCAACGCCGGTCAACTGCTGTTTGTGTATGAGAAATCGTTTGTCAACGTTCCTCATGTCAGCATGTTGTAGTTGTCAGCACCGGCGCCAACCTTGTGTGAATGCTCTGAAAAGCTAATCATTTGCATATCACAGCATCTTCTTCCTGTCGGTTAAATTTCGCGTCTGTAGCTCGTCATCTTCGAGGTGTAGCAATTTTAATGGCCGGTAGTGTAAATGTGAGAAACTATACTGGCCCCTTACGAGGTCTGTTTACAGATTGGTGATGATTTATGCAAGTCCAGTCTGGAGATTTTCAGTACCAACACATTGTGCCGGTCACGCAAATAGAGGTGCTACGAACAGTAATCAACGCTCTATGGCATACACGCCGGAGACATGCACCTTACGTTGCACCACGAGCCTCTCGCTGAGGAATCCAAGTTACTCGCCGCACGACTGCACGCAGAAGCTCGACACACTTTCATAACCCTTTCATTCTAAATCTGTGGCACAATGACCACAGCCACAGGCGGAAGCACAACTGGCCAAAATCACTCCTTCACAGGTGAAATAGTCAAGCTGTAGCCAACAAACTAACTCACCAGTCAACACAAAACGGAAATCTCATGTGACAACCAAGCGTCATTCAAATTCGGAAGATATGTACCAGGGGGCCGACAACACAGCAACATATAAATAGTCCCTAGTAGCGTAATTATCTAAGGGGTAAGATGCAGATGCAAATTGGTCACCCTGAAACTGATCACTGACGGTAAGATTACCTTGCATGAGTCATCCTAGGAGACCCAGCAGGCTACGTCGACTACGGCAATACTTCGACCAAAGAGACAGTCCAGCTAGGTAACACACTGCGGCTACAGTAAATGCAACTGAACACCTCCTGCCACGTTTTTAGTTGAAACAAATGATAAAGGATAGTGGCAGATGATGTGCCTGTTAAGTACGAAATAACGCTCAACTTTTCAAGTTCAGCTGTTACAATGACAAATGAAATTATAGGGCTGTTTAAAGCCATATTGATTGAGAGCGCTAACAGTCATAAATTTGTAGAATTAAACCTCATCCTCGGGCTGCAATGGCAATGCAGAAACATTTAACAACGTGTATTGTCCACCTCTGGGAATTTACTGTACTGGCCTGATGGTATCTACAACATCCTGTACGACTGTGAGATATGGAGGTCGATATATTTATGTGCAACACTCCACCGATACAGACTTGTTCGGCCAGTGGACAAAGCTATCCCTTGCGTTGGAAAGACAAAACCGTGGGCTACTTTATATTCAAACTGTGTATAAAGACACTGTAAATTTTGTGAATTATCTCCAAATATATAGCGTGCATGCAGATGATTTAGAACACTGCAATATGATGCCAAAAGAAGAAGCTAAAGAAATACCTATCAGTTTGAGAGAAATGCACGGTGAATTCTGTGCATACAAGAAATCTTTATTTGCTAAATTCTGTACAGGTGTGAACATAAAGAAAGAACAAGTAATTTTTGAAATATAGTGCACCCTATGTATGGCAGTTGGATAAAAATACGTATAGTACCGCAAACTGTTCTTTCATTATTTTCTTCATACCCTTCAAAACAATGTTACTGCTACCATCATTTTCAATGCAATGACTAGAAAATGCAACGCACGACACTGTCTGAATCACCTCCTCATCCAGCTGCGGCAAGACAAATGTTCTCCTGCTAACACACCCGGATGCAGTCCACTTTGAGCATATACACTCCTGGAAATGGAAAAAAGAACACATTGACACCGGTGTGTCAGACAAACCATACTTGCTCCGGACACTGCGACAGGACTGTACAAGCAATGATCACACGCACGGCACAGCGGACACACCAGTAACCGCGGTGTTGGCCGTCGAATGGCGCTAGCTGCGCAGCATTTGTGCACCGCCGCCATCAGTGTCAGCCAGTTTGCCGTGGCATACGGAGCTCCATCGCAGTCTTTAACACTGGTAGCATGCCGCGACAGCGTGGACGTGAACCGTATGTGCAGTTGACGGACTTTGAGCGAGGGCGTATAGTGGGCATGCGGGAGGCCGGGTGGACGTACCGCCGAATTGCTCAACAAGTGGGGCGTGAGGTCTCCACAGTACATCGATGTTGTCGCCAGTGGTCGGCGGAAGGTGCACGTGCCCGTCGACCTGGGACCGGACCGCAGCGACGCACGGATGCACGCCAAGACCGTAGGATCCTACGCAGTGCCGTAGGGGACCGCACCGCCACTTCCCAGCAAATTAGGGACACTGTTGCTCCTGGGGTATCGGCGAGGACCATTCGCAACCGTCTCCATGAAGCTGGGCTACGGTCCCGCACACCGTTAGGCCGTCTTCCGCTCACGCCCCATCATCGTGCAGCCCGCCTCCAGTGGTGTCGCGACAGGCGTGAATGGAGGGACGAATGGAGACGCGTCGTCTTCAGAGATGAGAGTCGCTTCTGCCTTGGTGCCAATGATGGTCGTATGCGTGTTTGGCGCCGTGCAGGTGAGCGCCACAATCAGGACTGCATACGACCGAGGCACACAGGGCCGACACCCGGCATCATGGTGTGGGGAGCGATCTCCTACACTGGCCGTACACCTCTAGTGATCGTCGAGGGGACACTGAATAGTGCACGGTACAGCCAAACCGTCATCGAACCCATCGTTCTACAATTCCTAGACCGGCAAGGGAACTTGCTGTTCCAACAGGACAATGCACGTCCGCATGTATCCCGTGCCACCCAACGTGCTCTAGAAGGTGTAAGTCAACTACCCTGGCCAGCAAGATCTCCGGATCTGTCCCCCATTGAGCATGTTTGGGACTGGATGAAGCGTCATCTCACGCGGTCTGCAAGTCCAGCACGAACGCTGGTCCAACTGAGGCGCCAGGTGGAAATGGCATGGCAAGCCGTTCCACAGGACTACATCCAGCATCTCTACAATCGTCTCCATGGGAGAATAGCAGCCTGCATTGCTGCGAAAGGTGGATATACACTGTACTAGTGCCGACATTGTGCATGCTCTGTTGCCTGTGTCTATGTGCCTGTGGTTCTGTCAGTGTGATCATGTGATGTATCTGACCCCAGGAATGTGTCAATAAAGTTTCCCCTTCCTGGGACAATGAATTCACGGTGTTCTTATTTCAATTTCCAGGAGTGTATGTGTATTTTCAAAAAACGCAGTTGTTGCAAAAAATACTGCAGGATAAGTATAGCGTAACACACATGACATGCAGTCAAAGCAGTCAAATGCCAGGCGAGTAAAGCTTAGCGGCGTGCAGTCATCAAGGGTACACGAGTGGGCCTTCGGCTCCAAAAGCCCATGTCGATGATACTTTATTGATTTGTTTGCACGCTGACCCTTGTTGATGGCCCAGGACTGAAATCTGCTGCTATTTGCGGAAGGGTTGCATTTCCGTCACGTTGAACGGTTCTCTTCAGTCGTCGTTGGTCCCATCCTTACAGGATTTTTTTCTGGCCGCAGCAATGCCGGAGATTTGATGTTTTTCCAGATTCCTGATACTCGTAGTACACTCGTGAAATGCTCGCACGGGAAAATCCCCAGTTCATCGCTACCTCGGAGATGCGGTGTCCCATCGCTCGTGTGCCGACTGCACCACCACGTTCAAACTCACTTAAATCTTGATAACCTGCCTTTGTAGCAGCAGTAACCGATCTAACAAGTGCGTCAGGCACTTGTCTGATAGAGGTGTTGCCGATCGCTTACATATCTCTGTATTTGGGTACGCATGTCTATACCAGTTTCTTAGGCGCTTCAGTGTATTTGCAAGTGTACACAGTACAGATTCGTCGCTCACGTGGTGTGCATACGAGGTAAATAAATAAATATTTACGTGACACACACACACACACACACAACACAACACAACACAACACAACACAATCATTTACATTGTGATAAAATGGTCATAATCCTCTTTTCTTGTTTTACTTGTGCCTTTGTCCCTTGGTTTCGCAGGATCGGCATGGTTAGGGTCGGATGTGGTAGGGTTAATTTAAGGGGTGGCCGGATGCTCTTCCTGTCACCACCCAGTACCCCCGCCCCCAGCTGTCTGTGTCTAGCGAAATCCATGGAATAGTGCGAACGTGTTCAGATATCGGCGAGTCGTGTAACTGAGGCGGGACGTGGGGAGCAGCCCGGTATTCACCTAGTGGGATGTGGGATGTGGAAAAAAACTACATCCAGGCTGTCCAGAACACCGGCCTTTGTCAGCAGTCCGCTGGGTCGACTCGATCAGGGGCTGGCGTGCCTACCCGAGTCCAGGAAGTAGCGCATTGGCTCTCTCGGCTAACCTGGCGGGTAAAGGGGTCATACTATTGTGCAATTTTACACCCATTCTCATTCTGTCCTTCTTAATGTCTCCCCTCCCCCTCCCGCCACACACACCATCCCCTCTCTCCCAACCAGTAATTAGTGTCAGTATGGGTGAGTTTAAATCCCGTGGTCACAAATGACCCTTTTATTATCATGAGGCGACAGGCTGACTTGAGACTCTAGGACAGTGTACACATAATGTCCTCTTGATTGAATACTAGTTTGCTGCCCATGTGCTGCGACTGCAGCAGAGCATAGCGAACAGTTCTATACAGGCACTATAAACAGTCTTCAACAGAGAGTGCTCCCATTTCTGTATGATGGACACCCTTAGCCCACCTCTGGGTGGCACTTGGTAATCATAGATACATATATACATTTGCTCACAGACCTACAAACCCTACAACCAGTGGCCCATTCATCTCGTCTTTCATTAGGCTGATAACCTTCTTGTTCTGAGGAACAATACCATAAGGATTATCGATCATGTATGAACATGTGTCGAATTTTTCATCGTTGCATCTCACTACTTCGTATGTTTCACAGTTCTTAATGCAACGGAAAGAGATATCTGTACCCATATAAAGTAACTTAGGATCAGCAAAGTGAGGACCACTTAGGAAATTTCAAGCTAATGATCACGTGAGCAATGTAGTAGTAGATACATTGCAGTTTGTAAGGCTGTAAAATATGTTTGTACCACAGAACCCATGGATGCTGTAATCTCCTCGGTCAGTATGGTGGTGGGAGTGTTCTGACACTCCCTCAGCTGACGACAGAAGAGTGGTTGGGCGCAGCTGTGGTGCCGATGGCAGTAGCAGGGGGGCGGCAGCTGCAGTTTCCCATGATGGGTTTGAAGCTGAATCCAAAAGGTGGATCCATCAGTGCAAGGTCCAGGGATATTGTTCAGGGAGGATTCAGTGTGCAGCACATCAGGGATACTGTTCTGAAAGGATCCAGCATGCAGCATATATGGAATATTGTTCAAGGTGGATCCACCTTTGAAAAAGTGTTCTGTATTAATCCACTCATGTATGATTTCAGTTATCGTACGAAACGTGGATCTGCTAGTGCTACGTCCAGCAGTATTGTTAGGCTGGATCCATGATGTAGTTCAATACAGAATATTGTTCAGACTGGTTCCAGAACGTGATACATCTGGGTTTATTTGTTGGCGCAGATCCACTTGCGTAAAATCCTGTCTAATGTTCTGTGTGGATCCACCCAAGTACAACATGAGATGGTGTCCAAAAGGTGGATTTTCCTGTTCTAGGTCTGACACTGCAGCTGCCACCATCATTGCTACTGCTGTCACTGCTTCCTGTGATGATGCCTCCATCGTCGATGGAGGGAGTGTCAGATCACTTCCACGACCATACTCATCAAGAAAACTACAGCCTCCATGGATGTTGTGGTAGAAGCATATGTTACAGATAGATGGCTCCATACACATCTCATACCTTACTACTACTACTACATTGCTCACATGATCATTACCTTGAAAGTCTCTTGGTGTTCCCTCCTACACTTGAGTGACAGAGGATGCCTTGCGTCTCTGACTGTTCTATGCTCATGTTGCTACACCATTGCGTGTAACGTGTTATATCAGCATGCCAGGATGAGGTATTGCCTTAATATCTTATCTGAAGCCTGATGCATGACACCTGACACGTGATGTCTGACACGTGACGCCCAACAGCAGACATCTGTCAGCCGTGCAAGAAATTGACACATGTGCACACAGTCTGTCAGTGCTGCAAGAAGGCAAAATATTCCACAGTAACAATGCTGGCTCCGGGCAACGTCCTTGCTGCTGTGGATACACTGGTCCCCGTGAGATCACCGAAGATAAGCGCTGTCGGGCGTGGTCGGCACTTGGATGGGTGACCATCCAGGTCGTCATGCGCTGTTGCCATTTTTCGGAGTGCACTCAGCCTCGTGATGCCAATTGAGGAGCTACTCGACCGAATAGTAGCGTCTTCGGTCAAGAATACCGCCATACCAACTGGGAGAGTAGTGTGCTGACCCTATGCCCCACCTATCCGCATCCTCCACTGAGGATGACACGGCGGTCGGATGGTCAGTGGCCTGAAGACGGAATCCTTAAAAAAAAAGTGCTAAAACAATGATGATCCCACTGTATGGCATCACACTCAAGAAACTGACACAATTAGTGGCAACAGATCTGATGGGCCCCCTCACACAACAAGTTGAATTTTTTGTTATATTTAGATGGTTTTAGAGGTGATTTAGAAATTCATGACACCTATGCCATTGAAGAAAGTTACAGTCTTGACATTGCCAATAGCACTGTGCAGAGAGTTGTTGCCACAGGTGAGCTATGTTGCCCACATAATTTCGGATAATGGGCCACAATATAAATCAGAGAAAAGTAACTGGGAGTCGATCACATTTGTCTGGTCAAGACTTTTGTTGAGTAGAGGTAGGTGATATGGATTCAAATTAGAATACAGTTGCTTTGTTTAGGTTTAGATTGTTGTACAATAAGAATGTAGTCTTCGTACGTGGTTGTCTTTCATTAACAACTTGTGTCTTTTGAGGGTTGCAATGACTGTTGTGTTGTCATGCAGCTCAGAAGAATCTGAGTGTGGTGCAAGCCCTCATACTTGCTTGCTTTAAGCCCACTGCATTGAGAAAGGAGACAGGAGAATTAGATTCGTTGGAGCAATTTTTGTGATAAAACTGGTGAAGTCACATGGAGGTGTTATCCATGTCTCCTGTCATTCATTTTTGTCAGATAAAGTCTGAATACTTTTTATCGTCCTACTCCAAGTCATGTCGTTTGCCTCTCCTACACATGGTTATCTATTCACTTGCTGTTAGCATCACTGATATTTTTTCTTGTTGCTGTGACTGGCCATGCCCGAGCTGCATGTTTGCCCAAGTTGTGTGTTTGCAGGAGTTCATAATGTGTCCCCATTGTGGATGGGTGTCCGACATAATATAAACTGTTGAGCTTGGTCCACGCTAGTGTACCATAGGAATCGCTTCAGAGAGTGTTTCTTATAAGTATCCCTCAGCGCAGTATGAGATGGTCAGTCTCTTTTTTCCTAGTTGTAGATTAACTGATAGCACGTACAGTGCGAGTCATTCAGAGAGACGATGCATCATGCGACATCGAATGACTAGATAAACCAAATATAGGGAGCTTACGAACAACACACAGTGAACGACAGGAGCATATCTATCTGTATACCCACTATCATTGGGGAGCTGAGCACATCACATTACAACTTTGAATGCAAGAGTGTTTCTATCATGTCATTAAGGCATCCACGTGTTTGAGGGAACAGGATACTTGTGGAGAACTATACTAAAGAAACAACATGTACGCTACTTACTACAAAAATACTTAGACTGGATGTCTTCGGAACAAACTGAGCTTTTCGTTACCACAGTAATCTATACCCAAGGGAGGGTTGTTGTTGTTGTTGTTGTTGTTGTCTTCGGTCCTGAGATTTGTTTGATGCAGCTCTCCATGCTGCTCTATCCTGTGCAAGCTTCTTCATCTCCCTGTACCTACTGCAACCTACATCCTTCTGAATCTGCTTAGTGTATTCATCTCTTTGTCTCCCTCTACGATTTTTTCCCTCCACGCTGCCCTCCAATGCTAAATTGGTGATCCCTTGAAGCCTCAGAACATTTCCTACCAACCGGTCCTTTCTTCTTGCCAAGTTGTGCCACAAACTCCTCTTCTCCCCAATTCTATTCAATACCTCCTTATTAGTTATCTGATCTACCCATCTAATCTTCAGCATTCTTCTGTAGCACCACATTTCGAAAGCTTATATTCTCTCCTTGTCCAAAGTATTTATCGTCCGTGTTTCACTTCCTTACATGGCTACACTCAATACAAATACTTTCAGAAACGGCTTCGTGACAAATCTATACTCGATGTTAACAAATTTCTCTTCTTCAGAAACGCTTTCCTTGCCATTGCCAGTCTACATTTTGTATCCTATTTACTTCGATCATCATCAGTTATTTTGCTCCCCAAATAGCGAAACTCCTTTACTACTTTAAGTGTCTCATTTCCTAATCTAATACCCTCAGCATCACCCGACTTAATTCCACTACATTCCATTATCCTTGTTTTGCTTCTGTTGATGTTCATCTTATATCTTCCTGTCAAGACACTGCCCATTCCGTTCAACTGCTCTTCCAAGTCCTTTGCTGTCTCTGACAGAATTACAATGTCATCGGTGAACCTCAACGTTTTTATTTCTTCTCCATGTTCTTTAGTACCTACTGGAAATTTCTTTTGTTTCCTTCACTGCTTGCTCAATATACAGATTGAATAAAATCGGGGAGAGGCTACAAACCTGTCTCACTCCCTTCCCAACCGCTGCTTCCCTTTATGAAACATCCCCTTAGAAAAATTTATACAAGACTGTGCTTAAATTGACTCACAATATTTTTAGCGCAACGCAATCTGACTTACAAAAATCCCTACGAAAGAATGGCCCTGACTAACATTAACCTATACGTTTCACAAATCACTTACCTCACAAAAATCTTCGTTACTCAAGCTACTGCAATACAGCGAGCGCCACTACTGCCAGCTAAATAAAAGATTCAAACTACGGAAGGCACTAACTACTGATAGGTATAGTTAGCAAATTAAAGATTTTAATAGAGAACAAACAGTGTATTTACCTTAATAGTCAAAATATGTATGGTAGTTCATGACATCCAGTCTTAAAAATTTCAAAACTCCGCCATCTCTCTCCCCACGTCCACCACTGCTGGCGGCTCACCTCCAACTGCGCAACGCTACGCGCTGTTAGCATCCAGCTGCCGCAGCTCAACACTACAATGGCAGACAACAAAGCAAACTAAACACAGACTGCACACAGCACAGCCAGTGATTTTCATACAGAGCGCTACGTGGCGGCGGCGTTACCAATAAAAAATCCTAAACAGCCTACTTACACCTTTCATGCCCCGCGACTCTTATAACTGCCATCTGGTTTCTGTACAAATTGTAAATAGCCTTTCGCTGCCTGTATTTTACCGCTGCCACCTTTAGAATTTGAAAGAGAGTATTCCATTCAACATTGTCAAAAGCTTTCTCTAAGTCTACAAATGCTAGAAATGTAGGTTTGCCTTTCTTTAATCTATTTTGTAAGATAAGTCGTAGGGTCAGTATTGCCTCACGTGTTCCAATATTTCTGCGGAATCAAACTGATCTTAGCCGAGGTCGGCTTCTACCAGTTTTTCCATTCTTCTGTAAAGAGTTAGAGTTAGTATTTTGCAGCTGTGACTTATTAAACTGATAGTTCGGTAATTTTCACATCTGTCAACACCTGCTTTCTTTGGGATTGGAATTACTATATTCTTCTTGAAGTCTGAGGGTATTTTGCCTGTCTCATACATCTTGCTCACCAGATGGTAGAGTTTTGTCAGGACTGGCTCTCCCTAGGCCGTCAGTAGTTCCAATGGAATGTTGTCTACTCCTGGAGCCTTGTTTTGACTCTGGTCTTTCAGTGCTCTGTCAAACTCTTCACGCACTATTGTATCTCCCATTTCATCTTCATCTACATCCTCTTCCCTTTCCATAATATTGTCCTCAAGTACATCGCCCTTGTATATACCCTCTATATACTCCTTCCACCTTTCTGTTTTCCCCTCTTTGCTTAGAACTGGGTTTCCATCAACGCTCTTGATATTCATGCAAGTGGCTCTCTTTTCTCCAAAGGTCTCTTTAATTTTCCTGTAGGCAGTATCTATTTTACCCCTAGTGAGATAAGCCTCTACATCCTTACATTTGTCCTCTAGCCATCCCTGCTTAGCCATTTTGCACTTCCTGTCGATCTCATTTTTGAGACATTTGTATTCCTTTGTGCCTGCTTCATTTACTGCATTTTTGTATTTTCTCCTTTCATCAGTTAAATTCAGTATCTCTTCTGTTACCCAAGGATTTCTACTAGCCCTCGTCTTTTTACCTACTTGACCCTCTGCTGCCTTCACTACTTCATCCCTCAGAGCTACCCATTCCTCTTCTACTGCATTTCTTTCCCCCATTCCTGTCAATTGTTGCCTTATGCTCTTCCTGAAACTCTGTACAACCTCTGGTTTAGTCAATTTATCCAGGTCCCATCTCCTTAAATTCCCACCTTTTTGCAGTTTATTCAGTTTTAATCTACCAATAGATTGTGGTCAGAGTCCACATCTGCCCCTGGAAATGTCTTACAATTTAAAACCTGGTTCCTAAATCTCTGTCTTACCGTTATATAATCTATCTGATACCCTCTAGTATCTCCAGGATTCTTCCATGTATACAACCTTCTTTTATGATTCTTCAACCAAGTGTTAGCTATGATTAAGTTATGCTCTGTGCAAAATTCTACCAGGCGGCTTCCTCTTTCATTTCTCTCCTCCAATCTATATTCACCCACTATGTTTCCTTCTCTCCCTTTTCCTACTATCGAATTCCAGTCACCCATGACTATTAAATTTTCGTCTCCCTTCACTACCTGAATAATTTCTTTTATCTCATCATATATTTCATCAATTTCTTCATCATCTGCAGAGCTGGCTGGCATATAAACTTGTACTACTGTAGTAGGCATGGGCTTCGTGTCTATGGAAGGATGAGTATCTATTATTATTCTAAGGTGTGAGATCATATTTTACCATTATGTGTTTTTAGTCAATAGCAACACTGTGGTGTGACTAGAATCATAACTATATGTAAGCTTGACATTAACTTGTAATTCTTGCCATAATTATGTTGTTGTTTGTGTGTGCCCATAGATCATGCTGTTGATGTCCAGCCCTGTACACCACTACAGCAAAAGTATTAATCAAGATACGTTTTGAATAGCCTAGTAGAGTAGCTGCGCAGATACACTGTAACTTTATAGTGTTATCTTCCAATGTAGTAAAAAGTGCATTTAATGTTTTGTGATGCTGCTCGTCTCTTAGTTTACTGCTCCCACGTCAACTGAAAACAAAACAAAGCTATGTGGCCGGATACCATCAAGTGAATTAATATACATTATCATTACCATGAAAGACCAAAATAAGTTAGTAGTTTCAATATTCTGATTTTATATTATTTTCAAGTTATTAGCAACCAACCATTAATGTCTTAACGAAGCTATTTCTGTCAGTTTTGTAGAGAAATTTGATTCTATTAATTTTTTCCGCTGAGGCAGTGAGTTTATTTGAAACAAAGTGTTCCATTACGCACTATTGTCTACTTTCAATTTCGTTTCTATTTCAAGTGCGAATTTTCATTTTCTGGGGCGAATGACGTTATACCATAATAAAGAACCAAACATGAGAATACAGTACTGGACCTCCAAGAAAATTTGTACTGCGAAAACCACATAGAAAAGCTGAATATCAGGAACTTCAGAGTGCGCCTGGACATAGAGATGTGTAATTAGAACGGAATGATGCATTTTAGTATGGTTTACGAAATTCCGATGCTGCTGGAGTAGTCTCTGATGTCCTGTCCCTTTTATGACACTGTAAGATCTCTTAATGCTATATACGTACGAACATACGTATATATTTACTTGAAGCTGAATAAGTAGGGAAATTTGGTCAGTAGTTTTGAACTAAATATTTTGTTTCAAATATAATGACAGCTGTAGCAGAATTTTATAAATCTGCCTTCTGTGAAAGTGTTTTTCGATCACAAGGCACTTGTCTAATACTTCCGTCTAGTACTTACTGTAGGCCTGAAGTTATTTCTTAATTTGTGTTTACGTCTTAAACTGATAGAATGCCATTCTATGCTAAATTGTAGACTTTCAGCACACCGTGTTTCATCTTTTCGACTCCCCACATGGCTTTATATTTATTCCTTGAGTAGAATATAAACTGTAAGTTGGTAAGTTGTACAGTTTCTTTGCCTCACAGGCAAGTATGGTTCTTTTTGTGCAAGAAATCTGTATGTGGTTGATGGAGTGGGTTCCTGTAGTCATGTCCTAGTTCATGAACCACGGGCAACGTGTGAGTGGTCAAGTAAGTGGTCCCGACAGTCGGGATACCAGTTACTTTGGAATAAGGCAGGGCATCTCGGACATATTCTGAGTCGTGGTCACCTTTGTGCTCATACGGCAAAGACTACCAAATCCACCAGTTAGTCCCTCAACCGGTATGGGTAATACCCAACGGGACTCGGGCAAGTAAGGCTAGCAACCTGCTTCCCTGGTACTTTAAATATGACGCTGGCAACAATCAGAGCAAAATGCCTCGGACCTTTGGAGGTGACGGAGTCCCGCCTCTAACTGACAAACCAGGGACTCCTAAGATACGCCTTGGCAAACAAATGGTAATGAGATGGGGAGCTATTAATATCAATGGGGGCTACTCTGGGAAGAAGGTAGAGCTGGCAGAGGCTGCAAGTAAGATGGGGCTGGACGTTTTAGCTGTTAGTGACATTCGAGAAAGGGGTGCAAAAAAAGAGGAAGTGGGAGAATAGAAGGTCTACCTGTCAGGAGTCAAAGCAGGAATAACACAATGGGGTGTAGGGCTTTACATCAGGAAAGAAATGGAACCCAGCGTAGCTGCAATAAGGTATGTAAACGAACGACTGATGTGGATAGATTTGACAGTGTCTAGCAAGAAAATTAGGATTGTGTCAGTATATTCGCATTGTGAAGGGACAGATCAAGATAAGATGGATAGTTTTTATGAGGCACTCAGTGATGTAGTTGTTAGAGTAAAGGACAATGACAGTGTTCTGCTCATGGGTGACTTTAACGCCAGGGTTGGAAATCGAACAGAAGGGTTTGGAAAGGTTATGGGTAAATTTGGAGAGGATATGGAGGCCAACAGGAACTGGAAACAACTCTTGGATTTCTGTGCCAGTATGGGCTTAGTAATCACAAACTCCTTTTTATAACATAAGAACATTCACCGGTATACTTGGGAAGGCAGTGGAACCAGACCTGTCATTGACTATATAATAACAGATCAGGAATTCAGGAAGGCTGTGAGGGACACACGTGTGTTCAGGGGATTCTTTGATGACACTGATCATTATTTAATCTGCAGTGAAATTGGGATTATGAGGCCGAAAGTGCAGAAGGTCAGGTCCATATGTAGGAGGATAAGAGTGGAGTAACTTCAGGATAAGGAAATCAGGCACAAGTACATAGCAGCGATCTCAGAAAGGTACCAGTTAGTTGAATATAGTCAATTACAATCATTGGAAAAGGAATGGACAAGGTACAGGGACACAGTACTAGAAGTGGCTAAAGAATGTCTTGGAACAGTAGTGTGTAAAAGTAGGATGAAGCGAACAGCTTGGTGGAATGACACAGTCAAGGCAGCCTGTAAAAGGAAAAAGAAGGCGTATCAAAAATGGCTACATACTAGAACTCAGGTAGACAGAGAAAGTTATGTTGAAGAAAGAAACAAATCCAAACAGATAATTGCAGCATCCAAGAAGAAATCTTGGGAAGATTTTGGAAACAGGTTGGAGACTATGGGTCGAGCTACTGGAAAACCATTCGGGAGTGTAATTAGCAGTCTTCGAAAGGGAGGTAAGAACAAAATGACAAGTACTTTGGACAGGTTAGGAAAACTGCTGGTGAATCCCGTGGATGCCTTGGGCAGATGGAGAGCATATTTTGAAGAGTTGCTCAATGTAGGTGAAAATACCATCAGTAATGTTTCAGATTTCGAGGTAGAATGGATAGGAATGATGAAGGAAATAGGATCACATTTGAGGAAGTGGACAATATGGTCAATAGATTTCAGTGAAATAAAGCAGCTGGGGTCGATGAAATTAACTCGGAACTCATCAAATACAGTGGAATTTCAGGTCTTAAATGGCTACACAGGATAATTGAAATGGCCTGGGAGTCGGGACAGGTTCCATCAGACTGGACAAAAGCAGTAATCACACCAATCTTTAAAAATGGAAACAGAAAAGGTTGTTACAACTACAGAGGTGTCTCTTTAATCAGCGTTGTGGGTAAAATCTTCTCAGGTATTGTTGAAAGAAAAGTGCGAGTATAGTTGAGGACCAGTTGGATGAAAATCAGTGTGGGTTTAGGCCTCTTAAGGGTTGTCAGGACCAGATCTTTAGCTTACGGCAAATAATGGAGAAGAGTTATGAGTGGAACAGGGAATTGTATCTATGCTTTATAGATCTAGAAAAGGTATATGACCGGGTTCCTACGAAGACGTTATTGTCTGTTCTACGAGATTATGGAATAGGAGGCAAACTTTTGCAAGCAATTAAAGGTCTTTACATGGATAGTCAGGCAGCAGTTAGAGTTGACGGTAAATTGCGTTCGTGGTTCAGAGTAGTTTCAGGGGTAAGACAAGGCTGCAACCTGTCTCCACTGTTGTTCATATTATTTATGGATCATATGTTGAAAACAATAGACTGGCTGGGTGAGATTAAGATACGTGAACACAAAATAAGCAGTCTTGCATATATTGGATGACTTAGTTGTGATGGCAGATTCGATTGAAAGGTTGCAAAGTAATATTTCAGAGGTAGTTCAGAAATGTAAGGACTGTGGTATGAAGATTAGCATCTCCAAAACGAAAGTAATGTCAGTGGGAAAGAAATATAAACGGATTGAGTGCCAAATAGGAGGAACAAAGTTAGAACAGGTGTACGGTTTCAAGTACTTAGGATGAATATTCTCACAGTATGGCAACATAGAGAAAGAACTGGAAGTGATGTGTAGCAAAGCTAATGCAGTGAGCGCTCAGCTACGATCTACTCTCCTCTGCAAGAAGGAAGTCAGTACCAAGACTGAGTTATCTGTGCACCGTTCAATCTTTCGACCAACTTTGTTGTATGGGAGCGAAAGCTGGGTGGATTCAGGTTACATTATCAACAAGGTTGAGGTTACGTATATGAAAGTAGTTAGGATGATTGCAGGTACTAGTAGATGGGAACAATGGCAGGTGTCCACAATGAGGAAATCAAAGAAAAACTGGGAATGAACTCTATAGATGTAGCAGTCAGGGCGAACAGGCTTAGATGGCGGGGTCATGTTACTCATGGGTTCAGCAGTAGAGGGTAGGAGGAGTCGGTGTAGACCAAGGAGAAGGTACCTGGATTCGGTTAAGAATGATTTTGAACTAATAGGTTTAACATCAGAAAAGGCACCAATGTTAGCACTGAATAGGGGATCGTGGAGGAATTTTATAAGGGGCTATGCTCCAGACTGAACGCTGAAAGGCATAATCAGTCTTAAATGATGATGATGTTGATGATGAGAAATTTGTATTCCATCCTACTAGCTTTTTGCAGTACTCTGTAGATGTAAACCTGTTGGCCGGCTGGTGTGGCCTAGCGGTTCTAGGCGCTTCAGTCTGGAACCGCTCGACCGCTAAGGTCGCAGGTTCGAATCCTGCCTCGGGCATGGATGTATGTGATGTCCTTAGGTTAGTTAGGTTTAAGTAGTTCTAAGTTCTAGGGGACTGATGACCACAGCAGTTGAGTCCCATAGTGCTCAGAGCCATTTGAACCATTTTTTGAAACAAGCGAAGAATTCCACTACTACTCGATCACACTGTTGGCGACAAATCCCTGGAAATAGGGAAACAGTAAAACTACAGTAAGATATCTAGTAGTACCCATACGGAGTCCTAATAGATGTGATAACATCCACTTCTGGCCATTAAAATTGCTACACCAAGACGAAATGCAGATGATAAACGGGTATTCATTGGACAAATATATTATACTAGAACTGACATGTGATTACATTTTCACGCAATTTGGGTGCATAGATCCTGAGAAATCAGTACTCAGAACAGCCACCTTTAGCCGTAATAACGGCAATGATACGCCTGGGAATTGAATCAAACAGAGCTTGGATGGCGTGTACAGGTACAGCTGTCCATGCAGCTTCAACAGAATACCACAGTTCATCAAGAGTAGTGACTGGCGTATTGTGACGAGCCAGTTGCTCGGACACCATTGACCGAACGTTTTCAGTTGGTGAGAGATCTGGAGAATGTGCTGGCCAGGGCAGCAATCAAACATTTTCTGTATCCAGAAAGGCCCGAACAGGACCTGCAACATGCGGTCGTGCATTATCCTGCTGAAATGTAGGGTTTCGCAGGGATCGAATGAGGGGAAAGCCACGGGTCGCAACACATCTGAAATGTAACGTCCACTGTTCAAAGTGCCGTCAATGCGAACAAGAGGTGACCGAGACGCGTAACCAATGGCACCTCATACCATCACGCCGGGTGATATCCCAGTATGGCGATGACGAATACACGCTTCCAATGTGCGTTCACCGCGATGTCGCCAAGGACGTATGCGACCATTAGGGTGCTGTAAACAAAACCTGGATTCATTCGAAAAAATGACATTTCGCTATTCGTGCGCCCAGGTTCGTCGTTGAGTACACCATCGCAGGCGCTCCTATCTAACCGCAGCCATGGTCTTCGAGCCGATAGTCCATGCTGCTGCAAACGTCGTCGAACTGTTCGAGGAGATGGTTGTTGTCTTGCAAACGTCCCCATCTGTTGACTCAGGGATCGAGACGTGGCTGCACGATCCGTTAGAGCCATGCGGATAAGTTTCCTGTCATCTCTACTGCTAGTGATACGAGGCCGTTGGGATCCAGCAAGGCGTTCCGTATTACCCTCCTGAACCCACCGATTCCATATTCTGCCAGCAGTCATTGGATCTCGACCAACGCGAGCAGAAATGGCGCGATACGATAAACCGCAATCGCGATGTGCTTCAAAGGCGGAAACGTGACGGTATGCATTTCTCCTCCTTACACGAGGCATCACAACATCGTTTCACCAGGCAACGCCGGTCAACTGCTGTTTGTGTGTGAGAAATCGGTTGGAAACTTTCCTCATATCAGCGAGTTGTAGGTGTCGCCACCAGCGCCAGCCTTGCGTGAATGCTCTGAAAACCTAACCATTTGCATATCACAGCATCTTCTTCCTGTCCGTTAAATTTCGCGTCTGTGGCACGTCATCTTCGTGGTGTAACAATTTTAACGATCAGTTGTGTAAAACAAGTAGTAGGAAAAGGAGAATCCAGACTTATTTCCTACCCTTCCACGAAAGGAGTGGATTGTAAATCACTCGTTCGATCGGTCAGTGTGGGACCCTTACCAAGCTGGATTAATGGTTGAGGTAGAGATGAAGAGCGGCGCATTTCGTTTAATCGGTTCAAGAGCGTAACGAAGATGCTCAACAAAACCCAGTAGTATGCGCTACAGGAGAGGTGATACTCATCACTGAATGCCTTACTGCCGAAATTTCGAGAGCGTAGTTTGTAATAAGAGGTGGGGACATATTGCCACGTCCTACACCTGATCACGACGAGTAAATCAGGGGGATTACCGACAGTCATTCTTCTTAAGTATCATTCGTCACTGGAACAGGAAAGGGGGAACAGAAAGTGGTAGCATAAATATACTCCGCCAGACACCTTAAGGTCTTACATGAGACGAAGCAGTTGACGTTATAAGCATTATTCTATCAGATATGGCCAACAGAAAAGATACCACTCATATCTACAATTCTATGGTCGCGACGGCTCATTGATGAAAGAGTTTCAGTGCAGATGCACGGGGTCGCAACGGTGCCATATACGAGAAAGGAGGAATTTAAGTCTGACGGAAAGCGTGTCCAGATAGCGGTGTCGGTTAAAGCAACCATCCTGGAGAAGCGGAGCATCCGGGCTTGAATCCTGGTCCGGCACAAATTTTCACCTCTCGCCGTTGCATTGTCGCAATTCCCTGTCACGCTGGAAATCATTATTTACCATCTAAATCTTTCGCATCCCGTTTCCTTTCCGTTCCTTTCACCCGAAGTATTCACGCCCCTTAGTTGACTTGACAGCATATGGGAAACCCAACCATATGAGACGAAGCGACTGCGTCACATGAGACGTGATGGTTAACAGCTGTCAGCTGTGTCTGTCTAGCTAACCACATTGTTTCTTTACAGAAATGTACATACATAGCGTTGCTACATTGTATTGTATTATATGGAATTGGGAACCTAGAAACGACGGAGAGGCTTCGTCCCCACCGTAGCCCGCAGTGGTACACAACCCCACAACAGGCCACAGCTGTCCACTCACCTCACCGCCGCCCCACGCCGAACTCAGGGTTATCGTGCAGTTCGGCTCCTAGTGCCCATCCCCCACCCGGGAACATCTCAAACCAGACGAGTGTAACCCCAATGTTTGCATGGTAGAGTAATTATGGTGTACGCGTACCTGGATAAATTGTTTGCGCAGCAATCGCCGACGTAGTGTAACTGAAGCGGAATAAGAGGAACCAGCCCACATTCGCAGATAGAAAACCGCATTAAAAACCATCCACAGACTGGCCGGCACACCGGACCTCGACGATAATTTGCCTGGCGGATTCGGGCCGGGGACCGGCACGCCTTCCCTCCCGAAAAGCAGTGCGTTAGGCCGCAAGGTTGGTTGGTTTGTGGGCTTTAAAAGGACCAGACTAGGCCGCAAGGCATTGCTACGTTAGTTCTAATAAAATGTGCATTTCCTCCATTGTCCACATGATAGTCACGTTGCTCTGTCTGTAGTATGTATAAATTAAACAATTCAGTATCCACGAAAGCGTTAAGCAGTAGAAAAAAAAAGGTCCATATGCAATGAGTAAGGGCATCAGTTTATAAAAGTTAACACAATCGAATAAACTCACTAGTAAGAGAGACTGTACTTCTATTTGCGACATGGGAAGGAGCTACACAGTACTTCGTACTCATAGCTCGGCACCACTACTTACTACTCTAATCTGAACTTGGGTAGCAGATGACCTTGTTTTACATCTTACGACGTCCTGAAGGCTTTAATTGCCAATATTTTATTAAGTTGTATTTAATTCTAAGAACTCCAACAGAGAACAATGTGTTGTTGATGAATCTTCTACGTGCCGTTGCCTTAAAACATATACTTTCGTGAGAAACTAGTTATAATACGAAAATAACCAAATCTGAAACTCTTGAACCAGCAATATAACGTTTCCCACCATTTTATTACAACATGGCGTACCAATGACTAGCTTGCAACTTACGTCCTCAATTATTTGCTGGATGTTTTCCAATATCTGTCTTCCTCTCTTCCTCTACATTTTTTATCCTCTACACCTCCCTCTAGTACCATGGAAGTTCTTCCCTGTTGTCTTAAGTGATGTCCTACCATCCTATCCCTTCTCCCTCTCAGTGTTTTCCTCGCAGGTCTGCGAAAAACTTCCTCATTCCTTACCTTATCAGTCCACTTAATTCTAACGATCTTCTGTAACACCACATCTCAAATGCTTGGATTGTCTTCTCTTCCGCTTTTCCTACAGTCCATGTCTCACTACTATACAATTCTGTGCTCCAAACGTATATTCTCAGAAATTTATTTCTCAGAAATTTCCGCAAATTAAGATTCGTGTTTGATACTGGTAGACTGGCCAGGAATGTCCTCTGTACCTGTGCTATTCTGCTTTTCATATCCTCCTTGCTTCATCCATCATGGGTTACTTTTCTACCTAGGTAGCAGAATCCCTTAACTTGATCTACTTCGCGATCACCAATTGTAATGTTAAGTTTCTCGCTGTTCTCATTTCTGCTCCTTCTGATTACTTCCGTCTTTTTCGATTTATTCTCAATTCGTATTCTGTATCACTAGACTGTTCTTGCTATTCAACAAATCCTGTAATTCTTTTTCACTTTCACTGAGGATAGCAATGTTATGAACGTATCTTACACTGAAACTTGAATTTCAGTCTCACTCTTAAGCCTTTCTTTTATTTCCGTCATTGCTCCTTCGATGTGTAGATTGAACACTACAGGCGAAAGACTGCATCCCTGTCTTACACCCATTCTAATCGGAGCACTTCGTTCTTGGTCTTGTTGGTCCTTGTACACATAGTGTATTACCAGTCTTTTCCTTCAGCTTACCACTATTTTTATGGGAGTCGAATGTCTTGCACTGTTACATTATCAATCGATTTTTCTTTAGTCTTGCTTCGATTGTCAACCGCAACGTAAGTTCTAATGTAAAACCCTCCAAATATTGAACTCATTTGAAAAGGAGGACATCCAACATGGCGTCTCCCAAGTTCTGCTTGAGATGTAGAGAGCTTTCTTGCCTCTTTTTGGCTCAATGTTTCGTACCATGTAGCCTAAATATCTCAGAAATTATATTTTACGAGTAGGGCAATACATTCTCAGTGTGGAATAAGATGAAGGGGTCACGAGATTCGTGTAGCTTCACGTCAACGTTCGCTAACTTGACCCATGTTAGGAGGGTGTAATTTGCGCTGCAGAGTATGCGAGTAGATGGACGAGGGACGTCTAGTGAGTGACGCAGCAAACTTTTTTTTCTGAAAGCAGGTTGGTTTTACTCAGGATTCCAATGCACCTTAATATTCCTCACTGTTCTGATAAGAAAACACTATTTTTCAATACAATTTCAGTTCAATGCGACGGCCTTACAGAGCCTAAGTGTGAGGAGTCCACGGGTCGACGTTGAAGCCAGCTTCTTGCTGCACCAATAACCTCCCGATCATCTACGTACTGCTTCCAGTAGATTGCATCCTGCATTGGGCAAAACAGATGGAAGTAGGATGGTGCGAGACCCATGCTGTAGGGTGGGTGAGGAAGAATATTCCAAGAAAGTTTCGTGACGAGTGTGTCAACATCACCAACAGAGACGTCCAGTTGAGCCGCGAGGTGTTTGAGTCCGAGCCATCGATCACCTCTGGTGAGAGTGTCCGCACGTCCCACACTACCGGCGGATTCGAAGGAGATCGTACAGGTTTGCGCGACCTTCTTGCCCCATAATTAACAATCATATACAACCGTTCCCTCGACGAAAGATCCGTGCCCAAAGGCTGGAAAGTTGCACAGGTCACACCAATAATCCAGAACGGTAGTAGCAGTAATCCACTAAATTACAGGCCCATATCGTTAACGTCGATATGCAGCAGGATTTTAGAACAAATATTGTGTTCGAACATTATGAATTACCTCTAAGGAAACGGTCTATTGACACACAGACAACATGGGTTTAGAAAACATCGTTCCTGTGAAGCACAACTAGCTCTTCATTCACATGAAATGCTGAGTGCTATTGACAAGGGATTTCAGATCGATTCCGTATTCCTGGCTTTCCGAAAGGCTTTTGACACTAAACCACACAAGCGGCTCGTAGTGATATTGAGTGTTTATGGTATATCATCTTAGTTATGTGACCGGATTTGCGATTTCCTGTCAGAGAGGTCACAGTGCGTAGTAATTGACGGAAAGTTATCTAGTAAAACAGAAGTGATTTTAGGCGTTCCCCAAGGTAGTGTAGGTCCTTTGCTGTTCCGTATCTATATAAACTATTTGGGAGACAATCTGAGCAGCCGTTTTCGGTTGTTTGCAGGTGACGCTGTCGTTTATCGATTAATAAAGCCATCAGAAGATCAAAACAAACTGCAAAACGATTAAGAAAAAATTTCTGAATGGTGCGGAAAGTGGCAGTTGACCCTAAATAAAGAAAAGTATTAGATCATCCACATGAGTGCTAAAAGGAACTCGTTAAACTTCGGTTACATGATAAAAACCGTAAATTCAACTAAATACCTAGGTATTACAATTACGAGCAACTTAAATTGGAAAGAACACATAGAAAATGTTGTGGAGAAGGCTAACCAAAGGCTGCGTTTTATTGGCAAGACACTTAAAAAATAACAGACCTACTAAGGAGACTGCGTACATTACGCTCGTCCGTCCTCTTTTAGAATACTGCTGCGCGGTGTGGTATCCTTACCAGATAGGACTGACGGAGTACTTCGAAAAGAAAGGCAGCACGTTTTGTATTATCGCGCGAGAGAGAGTGTCACAGAAATGGTGCAGGATTTGTGCTGGACATCATTAAAAGAAAGGCGTTTTCCGTTGCAACGGAATCTTGCAAAATGCATATGTGTGTGAAATCGTATGGGACTTAACTGCTAAGGTCATCTGTCCCTAAGCTTCCACACTACTTAACCTAAATCATCCTAAGGACAAACACACACACCCATGCCCGAGGGAGGACTCGAACCTCCACCGGGATCAGCAGCACAGTCCATGACTGCAGCGCCCTAGACCGCTCAGCTAATCCCTCTCGGCGACGGAATCTTCTCACGAAATTCCAATCACCAACTTCCTGCTCCGAATGCGAAAATATTTTGTTGACACCGACCTACATAGGGAGGAACGATCACCACGATAAAATATCGGAAATCAGGTGTCCATTCTTTCCACGCGCTATACAAGATTGGAATAATAGAGAAATGTGAAGGTGGCTCGATGAACCCTCTGCCAGACACTTGACTGTGATTTCCAGAGTATCCATGTAGGTGTAGATGTAGATGAGAGACGCCTCGCCCAACGACTCACCGTGCTCCTGTTCACTGCCTGGTCTCCGTAGACATCCCGCAAGCACCTAAGGATATCTTCGATGATCTGCTTGAAACGCACCTCCATAATAGACGCCATTTTTAAGGCCAAAAATAACGCCACCAACTACCTGAACTTTATGAAACTATAGGGGCTGAAGCGGAAATTTTCCACGACGTCCCACAAACATTCCTCATTTTTTCAACCGAAACTGGCCGAGAAAAAATGTGTTGCATTACTTATTGAATGCCCCTCGTAGATATAGAGACGCCTGTGAGCAGAGAGAAAGAGAGAGGCGTGCTCTCTGCGCTGCGCTGCGCGGTGCGGGGCATTAATCAGCGTCAGGGCGCGCAGGTATTCATAACGGCAGATTGCCGGCGCGGCGGAGCGCTTTATTAACGCCGCCTGCCGTCCCCGTGTGTGGTCCCCGCAGCCCCGGGCGCGGCCGCCACGTTTCTGTCAAAATAAAAATGTCCCTCACACGTGTTTATTAGCACCGGCGGCGCCCATTGTCTCGGCTCGGGCCGCCCCATCACGCCCGTCCCTCCCTGCCCAGCTGTCCGTCTCCTACACGCACTCACGCGGAAGAAAGGTGAGGCCAGGCCGCCACCCGCTATCGGGTCGTAGCCCTGACGGCATAACTGCGGCGCACTTGGCACCTTCGGTAAGCAGCCGGGCGCCCATTGTTGGTTATGGTAATGGCGAGCGCCGACGCGCCACGCCTTCAGCCGGGAGCCACTGCCGCCTGCGCCGACAAAGTAAGTCCAGCCTCTGCCGGCGCAACAGGTGGACAAGGCAGAGTAGCGTCCTGAAGGCGCTAATTTCAATTTCCGTATTTTTCCGTGCAGTTAGCATTTGGCGTAGACATCACACTACAAGCACTTCATTGCACAGGGTATCACGTCTATCCCGACCAGACTACATAATTTTTTGTTCAGAAGCAAACCGAAAAAACGGACCAACCGCATGTTGCTTAACTGCCGGAGAGAGTAACTACCATGACTGCCTATCTTGTAACATCATTCATTACGAAGACGTCTTCAATTCAGCAGATGGTTCAAGTGGTTCTGAACACTATGGGACTTAATATCTGAGGTCATCAGTCCCTAGAACTAAGAACTACTTAAACCTAACTAACTTACGGACATCTCACACATCCATGCCCGAGGCAGGATTCGAACCTGCGACCTAGCGGTCGCCCGGTTCCAGACTGAAGCGCCTAGAACCGCTCGGCCACAACGGCCGGCCTTCTTTTCAACAGCATCCTATATTATCTACTCGGTCACCCACTTCCTCCCTCGACCTGTTCAAAAACGTAACACAATATACACTACTGGCCACTAAAATCGCTACACCAAGAAGAAATGCAGATGATAGACTGGCATTCATTGGAAAAATATATTATACTAGAACTGACATATGACTACATTTTCATGCAATTTGGGTGCATAGAACCTGAGAAATCAGTACCCAGAACAACCACCTCTGGCCATACTAACGGCCTTGATACGCCTGGGCATTAAGTCAGAGCTTGGATGGCGAATACAGGTACAGCTGTCCATACAGCTTCAGCAGGATGCCACAGTTCATCAAGAGTATTAACTGGCGTATTGTGACGAAACAGTTGCTCGGCCACCATTGATCAGACGTTTTCAATTTGTGAGAGATCTGGATGATGTGCTGGCCAGGGCAGCAGTCGAACATTTTCTGTATCCGGAAAGGCCCGCACAGGACCTGCGACATGCGGTCGTGCGTTATCCTGCTGGTCTGTCCGCAGCTCGTGGTCGTGCGGTAGCGTTCTCGCTTCCCGCACCCGGGTTCCCGAGTTCGATTCCCGCCGGGGTCAGAAATTTTCTCTCCCTCGTGATGACTGAGTTTTGTGTGATGTCCTTAGGTTAGTTAGGTTTAAGTAGTTCTAAGTTCTAGGGGACTGATGACCATAGATGTTAAGTCCCATAGTGCCCCGAGCCATTATCCTGTGAAATTTAGGGTTTCGCAGGGATCGAATGAAGGGTAGAGCCACGAGTCGTAACACATCTGAAATGTAACGGTAACCAGTGGCACCCCATACCATCACACCAGGTGATACGCCAGTATGGCGATGACGAATACACGCTCCCAATGTGCGTTCACCGCGATGTCGCCAAACACGGATGCGAACATCATGATGATGTAAACAGAACTTGGATTCATCCTAAAAATTACGTTTTGCCATTCGTGCACCTAAGTTCGTCGTTGAGTACACCATCGCAGGCGCTCCTGTCTGTGATGCAGCGTCAAGGGTAACCGCAGCCACGGTCTCCGTGCTGATAGTCCATGCTGCTGCAAACGTCGTCGAACTGTTTGTGCAGATAGTTGTCTTTGCAAACGCCCCCTTCTGTTGACTCAGGGATCGAGACGTGGCTGCACGATCCGTTACAGCCATGCGGATAAGATGCCTGTCATCTCGACTGCTAGTGATACGAGGTCGTTGGGATCCAGCACGGCGTTCCATATTACCCTCCTGAACCCACAGATTCTATATTCTGCTAACAGTCATTGGATCTCGACCAACGCGAGCAGCAATGTCGAGATATGATAAAATGCAATCGCTATAGGCTACAATCCGACGTTTATTAAAGTCGGAAACGTGATGGTAAGCATTTAAGCATTTCTCCACCTTACACGAGGCATCACAACAACGTTTCACCAGGCAACGCCGGTAAACTGCTATTTTTGTATGAGAAATCGGTTGTAAACTTTCCTCATGCCAGCACGTTGTAGGTGTCGCCACCGGCGCCAATCTTGTATAAATGCTCTGAAAATCTAATTATTTGCATATCACAGTATCTTCTTCCTGTCGGATAAATTATGTATCGTTAGCACGCCATCTTCGTGGTGTAGCAATTTTAATGGCCAGTAGTGTACCATTCTCGTAAACATGATGTTATTAAAAACGTAACATACGATGGCCGTTCAACAAAGACTGAGAGAGATTGATTTTTACGGATGTTAATTACTCCATTTCAGTATTTACATTATCTTTCCAAAGAACTTCCCTCCTACCTGAATTCACTTTTAATAGCGTTTCTGCCAGTCCTGGAAGACATTGCGTAGGCCATTCTTTGTCTGGTCCTTGAGAATCTCCTCGCTTTTCTTGACCACGGATTCAGAGTTCTCAAATCGAATGCCTCGAAGCTTTGCCTTTGGTGATGGGAGTAAAAGAAACATCACCGGATGCAAGATCGGGCCTACAGCGTATGACTTGATTTGAGACGTGAGGTCGCTCATTGCAATGATGAAGTCGACACCCTGTCAGGAAAACTTTTGGTCTTTTCCTTGCAACTTGCAACATGGTTCGTCAATGTAACTAATACTGACATGTAGTACTTTGCTGTAACAGTAGTGTGAGGAGGAACTGCATGCTGGTAAATCATTCAATGAGAAAAAAAATGTGATCATCTTCACTTTCTCTGCAGATGGAACAACTTTCTCCAAGCTCGTTTTCCTTCTGGATCATAACGACGCGACCACGACTCAACACCGGTGATAATCGATATCAGAAACGCATCCTCTCCATCAACAACGAGACGCAACACCTCACAGATTGTCTCAATTCGCACAGCCTTTTTTTTTGGGGAGTCAATAGACTTGGCACCCGACGGGTACAAACAACGGTCATACGGAGATGATCGTGCAAAACTGTAAAGACACTGCCATGTTCACTTGCATCACTGGTGTAATGGTGGAGCTGTTGATTGACACTACATTGTAGTGTAGTGTAGTGTAGTGTAGCTCCACCGTTACACCAGTGATGCAAGTGAAGCAGCAAAATGATGAAATTGTAAGTGATCAACTGTCATATAAAAGCCTTTCACACTATTTTCTTAACACATAACTGATGCAAATCTATCTGCAACCTATACAGGCGGTGATACACATAATCAACCACAAGGAAGAAAACCAGTAGAAGACATCACTGATTTCGATTTCTAGCCATACACTGCCCCCTCCTTCCCCCCAAATGCCTCACCAGCAGCTACAGTAAAAAACAATGGACAAAAAGTTCGAGATTAATGTAGTTTAAGACTTTTTATTTAGAAGTAACATTTCTCTATATGTATGTATGTATGTATGTATGTGTGTATAAACGCCTGAAGATAACAGAACATGTTCGAAACGCGTTTCATTATGTTAGATTAAGCATAAAATAAAAAGCAACTGGTAGCAGAAACATGAAATAAATGATTAAAACACAAATACTTGTGAGCGAAGGACTGATCTATTATGTTTTATATTCACTAATTTCATATAATGTGGTATTTTGACATTATCTTCTAATTACACAATGGCTCCCAATATTTAGAGATTAAGCAATACGTTGATATGGCATTATAGCTTGAGAGACCGTGTTCGTGTACAAGTTCTCCACGGGAGCATGCACTCCATTATAGATGCAATTCTCAACCATTTCGAACATCCACGACGCATCTGTAGGTTGTTGTATTGTCACATGCGTGGGTAACAAGAATATTAGTAGCAAGTGTCAAATTTTAGTTTGCTTAGTCTCTTGCACAAAACAGCATTGTCATCGATAAATCACTCGTATGAAAAAAATATGTACAGGAAATCACAGGATTGTCATCAGGTCTCTAACGAGTAACTTACGGAGTTGATTGGAGAAGGTTCCGTCGTGGAGGTTAGTCCTTACCTTCCCTTTCATGTCCCTCGACTCTTATAACTGCCATCTGGTTTCTGTACAAATTGTAAATAGGCTTTCGCTCCCTGTATTTTACCCCTGCCACCTTCAGAATTTGAAACAGAGTATTTCAGTCAACATTGTCAAAAGCTTTCTCTAAGTCTACAAATGCTAGAAACGTGGTTTGCCTTTCCTTAATCTTCCTTCTAAGATAAGTCGTAGGGTCAGTATTGCCTCACGTGTTCCAACATTTCCACGGAAGCCAAACTGATCTTCCCCGAGGTCGGCTTCTACTAGTTTTTCCATTCGTCTGTAAAGAATTCGTGTTAGTATTTTGCAGCTGTGACTTATTAAACTGATAGTTCGGTAATTTTCACATCTGTCTACAATCGACAGGAAGTGCAAAATGGCTAAGCAGCGATGGCTAGAGGACAAATGTAAGGATGTAGAGGCTTATCTCACTAGGGGTAAGATAGATACTGCCTACAGGAAAATTAAAGAGACCTTTGGAGATAAGAGAACCACTTGTATGAACATCAAGAGCTCAGATGGAAACCCAGTTCTAAGCAAAGTAGAGAAAGCAGAAAGGTGGAAGGAGTATATAGAGGGTCTATACAAGGGCGATGTACTTGAGGACAATATTATGGAATTGGAAGAGGGTGTAGATGAAGATGAAATGGGAGATACGATACTGCGTGTAGAGTTTGGCAGAGCACTGAAAGACCTGAGTCGAAACAAGGCCGCCGGAGTAGACAACATTCCATTGGAACTACTGACGACCTCGGGAGAGCCAGTCCTTACAAAACTCTACCATCTGGTGAGCAAGATATATGAGACAGGTGAAATACCCTCAGACTTCGAAATATGGTGCTACAGAAGAATGCTGAAGAGTATATGGGTAGATCACATAACTAATGAGGAGGTATTGAATAGAATTGAGGAGAAGAGAAGTTTGTGGCACAACTTGACTAGAAGAAGGGATCGGTTGGTAGGACACGTTCTGAGTCATCAAGGGATCACCAATTTAGTACTGGAGGGCAACGTGGAGGGTAAAAATCGTAGAGGGAGACCAAGAGATTAATACACTAAGCAGTTTCATGAGGATGTAGGCTGCAGTAGGTACTGGGAGATGAAGAGGCTTGCACAGGATAGAGTAGCATGGAGAGCTGCATCGAACCAGTCTCAGGACTCAAGAGCACAACAACACGAAAGTGAAGATTTATGGTTGCCTCTAGATGTGTCCTATCTGCCAATCCCTTCTTTTGGTCAGGTTGTCTACGAATTTGTTTCTTCCCCAGTTCGATCCAATATCTTTTCATTAGTTATTCGATCTACGAATCTATGTCGAACTTGTTTTGTAGCAACACATTCCAAAAGCCTCTGTTCCCTACAAGTCTGAACTATTTATCGTCCTATTTTCTTCCGTGCAAAGCTACATTACAAGCGGACGCCTTCAGAAAAAAGATTCTAGTACTTTAATTTATATTCGTTCCCACCAAATGTCTCATTTAGTGAAACGATTTTCTTTCTTTTGCCATTCTACATTTATATCCTCCCAACTACCGCCGTCTCAGCTATTTTCCTGCCCAAATATCAAAACTCGTCTATTACTTTATCTTATTTTCTGATCTCATTCTGTCTCTATCACCTGATTTAATTCGTCTTCATTCCATTAACCATGTTTTACTCTTGTTGACGTTCACCTTAAAACCTCTCTTCCAAACAGTACCTATTTCGTTCAGCCACTCCTCCAAGTCCTCTATATCGTCATATTTCATGTCACTCTTCTTCCGAGTGTTATATATGTTCACAACATGTTCAAGAATGTCGTCGGATACATTGAAACCGGAGATGCGTCAGTGGCCGTTGAGATGAGCGCCATTTGTGAGAAGGTCCATGTGTTCGTTTTGTTCGAGGCCCCGCTGTGATGGAAGCCAGAATTCTCCGAAGTACCACACAGCCTCAGCGTTTGAAAAAACAAAAAAGAGGATGAAATTTTAATTGCCCAGCTATGTTACGCAGGAGCCAGTCACATTACAGAGCACAGTACGCTTGTAGTTGTGAATGCGAATGAAGGAGCTACGCCTTATTGATTCTCAGCACGAAGCTGGTGCCCTCTGAAAACAAAAACAAAAAAAATCTGTTCTGTGTTATTTCTAGGTTTTCCTAGATAGAAAGGGCAATTGAAATTGATAGGTGGGGTGAATGACGGAACAACAGTTAGAAGTGCCTAAATATTGCAGAACTTAGTGTAGTGAACTTCTTAGTTCATCTCAATAGTTGGTTGTCGGATAAGAAACAGCAGGACTTCAGAATTCTGATCCAATCTCCCTTTCGGCACTGATTTTTGGTGAGCTATGTTAATTTACTTAATTTTTGCAGAAAACATAAGAATAACAGAACGAACAATTTACGGTTCTTAGTAGCATTTTTTTGAGCCATCAACAGAGTACCGCGTATAGTTGCTTTCTCAATTTATATCCCATCCAAGCTTTTGACAATGTTGACTGGAATACTCTTTTTCAAATTCTAAAGGTGGCAGGGGTGAAATACAGGCAGCAAAGGCTATTTACAATTTGTACAGAAACCAGATGGCAGTTATAAGAGTGGAGGTGCAAGAAAGGGAGCAGCGGTTGGGAAGGGAGTGAGACAGGGTTGTAGTCTCTCCCCGATGTTATTCAATCTGTATATTGAGCAAGCAGTAAAGGAAACAAAAGAACAATTAGGAGTAGGTATTAAAATCCATGGAGAAGAAATAAAAACTTTGAGGTTCGCCGATGACATTGTAATTCTGTCAGAGACAGCAAAGGACTTGGAAGAGCAGTTAAGAACGGATTGGACAGTGTTTTGAAAGGAGGATATAAGATGAACATCCACAAAAACAAAACAAGGATAATGGAATGTAGTCGAATTAAGTCGGGTGATGCTGAGGGAATTAGATTAGGAAATGAGACACTTAAAGTAGTAAAGGAGTTTTGCTGTTTGGGGAGCAAAATAACTGATGATGGTCGAAGTAGAGAGGATATAAAATGTAGACTGGTAATGGCAAGGAAAGCTTTTCTGAAGAAGAGAAATTTGTTAACATCGGGTATAGATTTAAGTGTCAGGAAGTCATTTCTGAGAGTATTTGTATGGAGTGTAGCCATGTATGGAAGTGAAACATGGACAATAAATAGTTAGGAGAAGAAGAGAATAGAAGCATTCGAAATGTGGTGCTACAGAAGAATGATGAAGACTAGGTAGGTAGATCATGTAACTAATGAGGAGGCATTGAATAGGATTGAGGAGAAGCGAAGTTTGTGGCAAACTTGACTAGAGGAAGGGATCGATTGGTAGGACATGTCCTGAGGCATTAAGGGATCATAAATTTCGCAATGGAGGGCAGCGTGGAGGGTAAAAATCGTAGAGGGAGACCAAGAGATGAATACACTAAGCAGATTCGGAAGGATGTAGGTTGTAGTAGGTACTGGGAGATGAAGGAGCTTGCACAGGATAGATTAGCATGGAGAGCTGCATCAAATCAGTCTCAGGACTGAAGACTACAACAACAACAACATCCCATCCAACGGGCTTCCAGTTAGTAACCGACACCAACGTACGAGCTGGGAGCTGAGTTTCTTTTAAGTTAAGACTGATAAAGATTGGCTATTATTTTTATTCCCTGTTGGTATTTCCTCATATCCGTGATGCTGTCTGCATGAGATCGACAATATGTGTTGGTTAAAGTTGAGCACTTCCTAGGAGGAAGTTATTGTCTGTTCTACGAGATTATGGAATAGGAGGCAAACTTTTGCCAGCAATTAAAGGTCTTTACATGAATAGTCAGGCAGAAGTTAGAGTTGACGGTAAATTGAGTTCATGGTTCAGAGTAGTTTCAGGGGTAAGACAAGGCTGCAACCTGTCTCCACTGTTGTTCATATTATATATGGATCATATGTTAAAAACAATAGACTGGCTGGGTGAGGTTAAGACAGGTGAACACAAAATAAGCAGTCTTGCATATGCGGATGACTTAGTTGTGATGGCAGATTCGATTGAAAGTTTGCAAAGTAATATTTCAGAGCTAGATAAGAAATGTAAGGACTATGGTATGAAGATTAGTATCTCCCAAACGAAAGTAATGTCAGTGGGGAAGAGATATAAAGGGATTGAGTTCCAAATAGGAGGAACTAAGTTAGAACAGGTAGACAGTTTCAAGTACTTAGGATGCATATTCTCACAGGATGGAAACATAGTGAAAGAACTGGAAGCGAGGTGTAGCAAAGCTAATGCAGTGAGTGCCCAGCTACGATCTACTCTCTTCTGCAAGAAGGAAGTCAGTGCCAAGACTAAGTTATGTGTATCAAAGAAAAACTGGGAATGAACTCTATAGACGTAGCAGTCAGGGCGAATAGGCTTAGATGGTGGTGTCATGTTACACGCATGGGTGAAGAAAGATTACCCAAGAGACTCATGGGTTCAGCAGTAGAGGGTAGGAGGAGTCGGGGCAGACCAAGGAGAAGGTACCTGGATTCGGTTAAGAATGTTTTTAAGTAATAGGCTTAACATCAGAAGAGGCACCAATGTTAGCACGGAATAGGGGATCATGGAGGAATTTTATAAGGGGGACTATGCTCCAGACTGAACGCTGAAAGGCATAATCAGTCTTAATTGATGATGATGATGATAAAGTTGAGCACTTTTGTGAGATAGTTGGCGCTTAATTCAAGCGCCCACCACTTCATACGTTTCAGCGTTTCCGTGACACTCATCTATGAATCAATCAAATCTATGCCGTTAATTCATGCTGCCCCGTTTTGCTTGCGTTCAGTATCCACTGCAAGCGATCTCCTTCGTAGACTCATTGCATTTTCCCAGTATCCTACCAAAGAACCGGAGTCTGTCATCATCCTTACTTGCAACTGATTCTGTGTGATCATTCCAGTTGGCGTCCCCACAAAAGTTACACCGAGGTTGAATAACTCCATTTGTGAATCACTGACTTAGTCATAGCATACTACTAGCGAAAAACAATGAACAGCAAAGGAAATGACTAGAGAAACTCATTAAAATAGATATCAGCAATAACGGAAATGATTAACACGGTCATCAGTAATTTGCATATAAGATGCAGCGTCCGCGGCTAACCGACCGCTTTCCATGAGGTGGAGCCGAGGCTGTTCCTCAGCTAAGTAACGTAGCTTGATATGGTACCGCGGTACTTCAGCTTTTTATGTTTGACCGTGCTTATTCTGGCTTGTAATAGTTTATTTTGTACTTCTGAAGAAGGCTACATTACTATAGCTTAAACCTTGGTTAAGACCAGTATCTTTTCGCAACTGAGGCGGATCCTCGACGTATTAATTTATTTCTTTGGGGAATATTTGCAAGGCCTGCTTACCCCAACGGAAGGTAATCTGAGGCCATTTGTGAGCCGATACGAGAAGTGCGGGCGACAGTTTCACAACAGGGTAACTACAAACCCTGACGAAATCAGTGACGAAGAAAATTTTTGAGGTAATTAGGAAGAATGGAGCTGGGATAAAGTATTAACAAAGCTATAACACGACTGGACAATTAGTCAGTTTCCATCAGGGAAAGCAAACGTCTTATTTTGTTACTCGAAATATGAAAGAAATTACGTAATTGCGTCATGATAGCTTAGGCCACAACAACAACAGCTTAGACCTTATATGTATCCACTACAAATAAATTCGATTCATGTATTGCACGATATACAGTTATTGCACTACAACTCCTGTGAAAACTCTACCCTTATACCGATTTTTACTAGTGTATATAGAGCAACAAACAGAGCTCAACAGGGATTCAAATGACATTCCGTTGTCTTTGATCAACACTTTTATTAGTGCTTTTGATGATCCCAAATGATTTTTATGAGAGTTCTTTCCGTTGACGTTTCTCTGTGCTCTTGAGCTAAAATCTCTACAGTTACATTTGCGTCTGCACGACTTATTTCACTCGACACCATCTCGACTACTGTGTCGACAGAAAAAGAGATCGCGCTCCTGTTAGCACTTACTGTCCATCGTAGGCGACGGTGGGGTGACGCACGGGCAACTTTTCGTTGTCTGTGGAAACGTGGCTTAAGTCTCCCGCGGTGGGACCGCGCAGTGAGTCATTTTGCTCTGCCCGAAACTGTTTGCGGCGGAAATATGATCCTAGTCTGTCGGCTCAGCAGGTGTCAGCGCTTCGGGCAGGGAGAGACTTCAAGACTGCCGACAATGCCCCGTTTCCTGTGGGCACAGGAAAGGCACCCAGCGGCAGTAAAACCATTTAGGCGCCAGGTAACCGCCCGCTAAGGTGCGAATTGCTCGGAACCTGCGACTCGCTTTCGGACAGGTGTATTTATGGCCGGGGCGGCCACAAAGCCGCCAAGATACAGCAGAGATAGGGCACGCCTCGCGCCATCTCTACTGTTGCGGACACGTTTGGCGGCACAGTAAACGGCCATCTGGGGACCGGGGTCCACCCCAGAGCCGGAAGTACTTAATTCCGGCACCAAGCGACGGACAGGCCAGGTTTTTTCCACCCCGCATAGTGCCACCACAGCCAGTCCGAGTTTTTCTGCTGCTCACAACATTAACTCTCCGAGCCGGAGACTCCATCCCATTAAGGGCAGTACAAATACAGTTACACAGAATCTTTTGGGAAGCCTGTCGGTGGGACACAGAACAAGAAGCGAAAGAGAAATATGGGGTCATATACCAGGGGTTTCAAGTCCAGAGCCTGCACCTTGTTGACTGTGCAAACTCTACATCTTCAGCAACACACCTTACGCTGTGTGGAGGGACCACTATCATTTCCGCCCTTCAGTGTTCCATTCACGAATGGCTCGTGGGAAGAAAGATTGTCGGTAAAAAAATATTGGATGTAGCGTCCGCCTGTTCTGCAAAACACTGATTCAGTCAGTTTCATCAATCAAGCACTGAAACAAAGAGGAAACACACCAGACACATATACTGGTGCAACATGAGGGTCATTTCAAAAGTCCTCCATACTGCGCACACGCGATTTTTGCAGTGTCGTGATCGGTTAGCGAGACCTTAGGCGTGACGGTGCTTGGGTAAGGTCGCCATCAATGGACCCGTCAACTTTAGCCTCGAATTGAAGGAAATTCAGTTTTTCAGATGTTGTGAGACTGAATGTTAGAATTCTTTCTGTAACTTACATTACTGGGTATATCAGTTCCTGAAAAACATTTAACACTTCAGGGAAAAATGCTGAATTATTTTCCGTGACGTCCATTCATGACTACACGTTTCCATAAATGGAGCAACTGAATATAATCGAACTTTCGTGATTAAACACCTCTTATTCGAGTACACAGCGGCTGAGTGGATTTGAATATGGTCACACAGTATAATTAAGAAAATAAAAAGGATGGTTAAGTGGAAATTAATTTTAATATTAACGATGAATGTTGATATTGAACATAAAAAGAATTAAATTAGACCAGTGCTGAACTGCAGTACAAATCGACACTGACGTTATTACGAAATTAAGTGAAATTTAGGCTATTTTATAAATTAACTGCTATTGCATGTAACTGTGGACAAACTATGAGGCAGCTCAAACTCTTTTCCATAACACAGGGATACAGTCGATCTACAATTGAAACAAAGTTATAAATATCTTTTAGTATTGTTCCCAGCTCCAGCGCAGTTTTCATGCACTCGCTTCCTACGTGTCATGCACTGAATAATGTCGTGCATGTAGTTCACAAAACTAACGATTGGTGTTGGTACTTTTAACTTGTTTCGTTTGACTCACTATAGGCTCCTTTCTCATTAGATTAGTTTGAGTTTTAGTGCTACTTCCTAATTGATCCTTGTGTGGAAAAAATTTCACTATTAAAGCTTTTTGTGTGCCTTTCCTTCACTTGGCCATCAGTGACGTGTCACCTTTGGGAACAGGAGAAAGAATACCAGAACTTAAGTTTGCAACTGCTAAGTGCGAAATAAATTTGGTTTTCGTCCCAATATATTTAAAGATTGCGTGTGATAGCTGTTCTAATACTAAATATACAGAGGCATAGTTTTAGCTCAACTTGCTAGGATAATTTTAACGTGCTAAATAATTTAATATCATTTGTTAAATATTTGTTGAAGTTATTGTTTACAATATGCAATACTTGTAGTTTAAATTATATTTATGTACCTGTCAGAGGAACGGGAATGACGTCTTGACCGTATTACTTGCCAGTAAAATAAATAAACCCTAACTGTTTGTACACATCACATACTTCATTAATTTTACGATGTTTCTATGAGTCGATCATTGGTGCTTCATGGGAGTTCGAAGGGGTTCAGTGGTGGAAACATCATCGTCTGCTGTGCTCGCCATTAGACAGGATGTTGTAGCGAATAATTCAAATCTAAATATATCAATGAAAAGTAGATAACATTCACGCCAAGTGGACCTGGAATAATCGATGCTATCACTATACACAATCGAATTTGAACGCGACGCTACATCAAATAACACAATTATCTTCATGCATTTGAATCAGTCTTCATTGTAACCTACTACTTCCCAAATAAGAGTGTGGTACGTTTCGTAAGTGGTAAGTCGGTTCAGAGAGGCTAGATGACAGCAGCTATGTACTAAACAAAAATATAGCGATGGTCCATCCATGGGACCGGACCATTAATGGCACTTTACCCTGTGTGTGTTTGTTGTTTCGCGTGGCTGTGTCGTGAGTAATTCAGTCTTAAAATGGAAGCTGAAACCGAATAAGGTCGCATTACACGTAATGACTAGCGTCCCAACAACAGAATCGAATCCACACGTGGAAAGAACCCGGCGGAAATTCTCACGTTTTGAGAGATCTGTGGGAATAGCGTAGTGGATAGTAGCACGATATGGCGATGCCCTGCTCGTTTCCGTGAAGGTCGGGTAAGCACTGAGCACAATCCAAGAAGTGGAAGATCATAAACTGCAACAGACTTCACCTCACAGGTTATTGTTAGTGACATTTTGAGAAAGGATGGGCGAAACACAAGTGAGGAAATTCCATATGAGGCCCGAATGTCTTTCACTTTAATTTACAGAATCTTAACTGAAAAGTGAAAGATGAGAACAGTTTCGCCAGATGGGTTCCGCATAATCTGTTTGAATATCAGTATTCAGGCCACAAAAGATTCGCTGAAGAATCGCTTCAACATTATTGAACACAAGGAGAACAGTTTTTGAAAACGGTTCTTGCGCTTGATGAAACCTGCATACGAGAATTTGAGCTAAGAACACAAGTTTCATTCATCACAATGGAAAAGTACCAACTTTCCACGCCCGCAAAAGATTCCACTGCCAACACTCAAAGGTGAAACTGATGATGATTTCTGTGTATGACATGAATGGAGTCATAACTAAAAACGGAGTGCCCCACGGGACGTCTGTAACAGGCGCGTACTACAAACTGTTTCTGCTATATATTCTGCCCCCGAAAATTCGTCAAAGAAGGTGTGGCATGCTTGCAGCTCATGTTCTTATTCTGTACGATAATGCAAGATCGCATATTGTCCAACCACTGAGAGAAACTATCGACAAATATAATGGGAAATACTTCCCCACCCACAATACAATCCTGATATGAGCCAGCCAGACTTGGATTTGCTTCCGAAATTGAACGAACAACTCTGTGGGTAACGTTTCGATACGACTGATGAAGCTTCCATTGAAGTGACCCGAGTAATCAGACAGATCAACAATGAAGGTACCCTATCCAAAGTACAGAAGTTTCCAAAACATTGGAAAGCCGTCACAAGTAAGACTGGTCAATGGTGGCTGAGCAACTGGCTCGTCACAACACGCCAGTCACTACTCTTGATGAACTGTGGTATCGTGTTGAAGCTCTGTTTGACTCAATGCCCAGGCGTATCAAGGCCGTTATTACGACCAGAGGTGGTTGTTCTGGTTACTGATTTCTCAGGATCTGTACACCCAAACTGCATGAAAATGTAATCACATGTCAGTTCTAGTATAATATATTTGTCGAATGATTACCCGTTTATCATCTGCATTTCTTCTTAATGTAGCAATATTAACGGCCAGTAGTTATTATTATTTTTTTATTATTATTATTATCTTAAAATACATTTCACGTGGACGGAGAGGTATTTTTGAAAGGAAACATCAGATACTTTCAATTAACAATATATTGTAACCTTAAAGTATAGACGGCGTGTTATACGTACTTGGACCCACAGGCGAGAAGGAACAAACAGGCGAAAAACGTAGAACAAACAGGGGCGAGCAACATTGCTCTTGTGTATATATATTTCACTCGAAGTCCCATGCTTTAATGGAATGTATTGAAATATAGTATTCTTTCTCCGGTATTAATGGAAAATATTTGCAATATTTGTCACAAAATATTATCAGACTCGACAAAATGACTTATAATATTACAGAAGTAACTTTCTTATTTTGAATTACCTTCATATCGTTTGAATAAATCGCATCATGCATCAGACAGGCTTCCAGGTGATCTCACAAGTCCTCTACCTTTGCAACCGTGTTGTAGACAATAGCCTCACGGAGCCTCAAACGTTGTTCTCTATCTTATTTATATACACTGCAAACACTATCGGCCTTAGAACACTCTCTTGGAGTACTCATGAAATTATCTATACATTTGCTGATTTTATTCCCTTGGCAACGAAGTGTTGAGTTTTATGTATAAGAACGTCATTAGCCCATTCAGAAATCTTGTCGGATACTTGGTAAGCTCGCATTTGGTCTGTTCACATTACTTCTCGGCCGGCAGAGCGTGGTGTGTGGGCTGTAAACGTGACTGATAGGTGTATTCATTCTCATTAGTGTCTCTAATTTTTGCGTGCACAGTGAACTCCAGAATCAAACAATGGTTGATTCGCGCTAGTCCTGTAGAGACTTCATTTCTGATTTTATTGAAATATAATGGATAAGGAGCACAGAATATAGCACTCTGGTAGAATGGGTAGCCGCTCGTAATTCCTAAACAGAGAAAGCGAGAGCGGTTGACTCTGCGGCAAATAACGAAGCAGTAATTTAAAAAATGTATAGGAGGTGTGTTCAAAGACTGTCGGAAATTTTCGCTTTCAGAAGTAATTTTATTTGTTCGTCTACATTAATGTTATCTCCCTCAAAGTAGTCCATATTAGATATTAAACATTTATGCCAGCGCTTCTTCTAGTCTCTAAAACACTTATGGAGTTCGGTCGTCCTTATAGCACTTAACTTTTTCAGCGAAGCGCTTTTAATCTCATCTATGATTGTAAAACGACGGCTGTTTACTTTTGGAAACAGAAAAAAGTCACAAGAAGGATATATCTGGCGAATATGGAGACTGGCGCTTCCTAACAATACTGTTTTTCGCAAAAAAATTCACGAAAAAGCAGTGTAGTGTGAGCTGGTGCATTTGTTAGAAATTTTTGCCGCCACACGTTTCATACCGAAACGTCCTAAAAGATCTCATGGCAAGAGCCCACTGAGCCAGTTGATACGCCAGCATCTTTAGCAACTTCGCCGATTAGGGTCTTTTTTTTCGGGGCGGGGGGGGGGGGGGGGGGGAGGGCGACAGTTCAATTCATTTCTTTCACATCGGTTGCTGATCTGCTGGGGCATTGTGGCAGAAATTTTGCTGTCGCACGTTACTTACCGATTCATTTCATGACATGAAAATGTTTAACGCCTTCATTGCCATCTTGGAAACGCGTATACCACTCGTACAGCCTTATTTTACTCGTGGCAGACTCACCAAAAGCAATATTCAACATTTATAAAACTATGTTCCTCCCCCCCATGAACCATGGACCTTGCCGTTGGTGGGGAGGCTTGCGTGCCTCAGCGATACAGATGGCCGTACCGTAGGTGCAACCACAACGGAGGGGTATCTGTTGAGAGGCCAGACAAACGTGTGGTTCCTGAAGAGGGGCAGCAGCCTTTTCAGTAGTTGCAGGGGCAACAGTCTGGATGATTGACTGATCTGGCCTTGCAACATTAACCAAAACGGCCTTGCTGTGTTGGTACTGCGAACGGCTGAAAGCAAGGGGAAACTACAGCCGTAATTTTTCCCGAGGACATGCATCTTTACTGTATGATTAAATGATGATGGCATCCTCTTGGGTAAAATATTCCGGAGGTGAAATAGTCCCCCATTCGGATCTCCGGGCGGGGACTACTCAGGAGGATGTCGTCATCAGGAGAAAGAAAACTGGCGTTCTACGGATCGGAGCGTGGAATGTCAGATCCCTTAATAGGGCAGGTAGGTTAGAAAATTTAAAAAGGGAAATGGATAGGTTAAAGTTAGATATAGTGGGAATTAGTGAAGTTCGGTGGCAGGAGGAACAAGACTTCTGGTCAGGTGACTACAGGGTTATAAACACAAAATCAAATAGGGGTAATGCAGGAGTAGGTTTAATAATGAATAGGAAAATAGGAATGCGGGTAAGCTATTACAAACAGCATAGTGAACGCATTATTGTGGCCAAGATAGATACTACTACAGTAGTACAAGTTTATATGCCAACTAGCTCTGCAGATGATGAAGAAATTGAAGAAATGTACGATGAAATAAAAGAAATTCTTCAGATAGTGAAGGGAGACGAAAATTTAATAGTAATGGGTGACTGGAATTCGGCAGTAGGAAAAGGGAGAGAAGGAAACATAGTAGGTGAATATGGATTGGGGCTAAGAAATGAAAGAGGAAGCCGCCTAGTAGAGTTTTGCACAGAGCACAACTTAATCATAGCTAACACTTGGTTTAAGAATCATGAAAGAAGGTTGTATACGTGGAAGAACCCTGGAGATACTAAAAGGTATCAAATAGATTATATAATGGTAAGACAGAGATTTAGGAACCAGGTTTCAAGTTGTAAGACATTTCCAGGGGCAGATGTGGACTCTGACCACAATCTATTGGTTATGACCTGTATATTAAAACTGAAGAAACTGCAAAAATGTGGGAAATTAAGGAGATGGGACCTGGATAAACTGAAAGAACCAGAAGTTGTACAGAGTTTCAGGGAGAGCATAAGGGGACAATTGACAGGAATAGGGGAAAGAAATACCGTAGAAGAAGAATGGGTAGCTCTGAGGGATGAAGTAGTGAAGGCAGCAGAGGATAAAGTAGGTAAAAAGACGAGGGCTGCTAGAAATCCTTGGGTAACAGAAGAAATATTGAATTTAATTGATGAAAGGAGAAAATATAAAAATGCAGTAAATGAAGCAGGCAAAAAGGAATACAAACGTATCAAAAATGAGATCGACAGGAAAAGCAAAATGGCTAAGCAGGGATGGCTAGAGGACAAATGTAAGGATGTAGAGGCTTATCTCACTAGGGGTAAGATAGATACTGCCTACAGGAAAATTAAAGAGACCTTTGGAGAAAAGAGAGCCACTTGCATGAATATCAAGAGCGTTGATGGAAACCCAGTTCTAAGCAAAGAGGGGAAAACAGAAAGGTGGAAGGAGTATATAGAGGGTATATACAAGGGCGATGTACTTGAGGACAATATTATGGAAATAGAAGAGGATGTAGATGAAGACAAAATGGGAGATACGATACTGCGTGACGAGTTTGACAGAGCACTGAAAGACCTGAGTCGGAACAAGGCCCCCGGAGTAGACAACATTCCATTAGAACTACTGACGGCCTTGGGTGAGCCAGTCATGACAAAACTCTACCAGCTGGTGAGCAAGATGTATGAGACAGGCGAAATACCCTCAGACTTCAAGAAGAATATAATAATTCCAATCCCAAAGAAAGCAGGTGCTGACAGATGTGAAAATTACCGAACTATCAGTTTAATAAGTCACAGCTGCAAAATACTAACGCGAATTCGTTACAGACGAATGGAAAAACTGGTAGATGCGGACCTCGGGGAGGATCAGTTTGGATTCCGTCGAAATGTTGGAACACGTGAGGCAATACTGACCTTACGACTTACCTTAGAAGAAAGATTAAGAAAAGGCAAACCTACGTTTCTAGCATTTGTAGACTTAGAGAAAGCTTTTGACAATGTTGACTGGAATACTCTCTTTCAAATTCTAAAGGTGGCAGGGGTAAAATACAGGGAGCGAAAGGCTATTTACAATTTGTACAGAAACCAGATGGCAGTCATAAAAGTCGAGGGGCATGAAAGGGAAGCAGTGGTTGGGAAAGGAGTGAGACAGGGTTGTAGCCTCTCCCCGATGTTATTCAATCTGTATATTGAGCAAGCAGTAAAGGAAACAAAAGAAAAATTTGGAGTAGGTATTAAAATTCATGGAGACGAAGTAAAAACTTTGAGGTTCGCCGATGACATTGTAATTCTGTCAGAGACGGCAAAGGACTTCGAAGAGCAGTTGAACGGAATGGACAGTGTCTTGAAAGGAGGATATAAGATGAACATCAACAAAAGCAAAACGAGGATAATGGAATGTAGTCGAATTAAATCGGGTGATGCTGAGGGAATTAGATTAAGAAATGAGACACTTCAAGTAGTAAAGGAGTTTTGCTATTTAGGAAGTAAAATAACTGATGATGGTCGAAGTAGAGAGGATATAAAATGTAGACTGGCAATGGCAAGGAAAGCTTTTCTGAAGAAGAGAAATTTGTTAACATCGAATATAGATTTATGTATCAGGAAGTCGTTTCTGAAAGTATTTGTTTGGAGTGTAGCCATGTATGGAAGTGAAACATGGACGATAACTAGTTTGGACAAGAAGAGAATAGAAGCTTTCGAAATGTGGTGCTACAGAAGAATACTGAAGATAAGGTGGATAGATCACATAACTAATGAGGTATTGAATAGGATTGGGGAGAAGAGAAGTTTGTGGCACAACTTGACTAGAAGAAGGGATCGGTTGGTAGGACATGTTTTGAGGCATCAAGGGATCACAAATTTAGCATTGGAGGGCCGCGTGGAGGGTAAAAATCGTAGAGGGAGACCGAGAGATGAGTACACTAAGCAGATTCAGAAGGATGTAGGTTGCAGTAGGTACTGGGAGATGAAGCAGCTTGCACAGGATAGAGTAGCATGGAGAGCTGCATCAAACCAGTCTTAGGACTGAAGACAACAACAACAAAACTATGTTACATTTTATTCAATCTTTATAGCAAAATTCTCTCATTCATTTTTACAACAAATCAATAACCGCCAGTCGTAAGCAAACACATGCAATCTTCTTGATAACTGATGACAGACTAAGCATCCAATATGGCTACCAATATACAGAAACGTTCAAACATGTTTAACACACAACAATTTGCACGGATCGAAGTTACAAAATCCACGAAATAGCGAAATTCCCATACTTTTCTAACTCACCACGTAGGCCTACACAAGGTGATTAAGTGGTGATTTTACAAACTTTCATGGATGACGGAGAAGAGTATGTCAATACGAGGTAAGGGACCCTAGTCCAGAGACGAATGAGTCGAAACGTATCAGCGACAATCAACTGAAATTCAGCCTTAGCTTCGAGCAGCGCTCAAACTAAGGGTCCCGTCTTCCGAACCCTGATCATGACGTACAGAGTTCCCACTGAATACTCCCCAGTACCTTCAGATAATGCCTCTTTCGACGCCAATGGCGCCAGAGAGACCGCAAATCCTAAGACTGTGCTATAGTAATACTTAATTCCATTTACAGGCACAAGTTTCACAAGCTGCTATACTTACAACATTGTTCAAAATGGCGTCCCCCAGCTACAATTCAGGCACGACATCGTAGCAGGAACTTAGCCGTTCTACCATCTCCCCCGTATCGTTCGAACGGCGTTGGAGGCAGAGCGAATTCTTCCCAGGAGATATCCTTCGGTCTCGACAGGCGTCTCGTGCACAAGACTTCAGAAGAAATCAAGATTGGTTGGTTGGTTTTGGGGAAGGAGACCAGACAGCGTGGTCATCGGTCTGATCGGATTAGGGAAGGATGGGGAAGGAAGTCGGCCGTGCCCTTTCAGAGGAACCATCCCGGTATTTGCCTGGAGTGATTTAGGGAAATCACGGAAAACCTAAATCAGGATGGCTGGACGCGGGATTGAACCGTCGTCCTCCCGAATGCGAGTCCAGTGTCGAACCACTGTGAAGAAATCAAGAGGTGTTAGATGAGGTGAACGTGCTGACCACGAAACAGAACCTCCTCTGCCTGTCCAAGTTTCAGGGAATGTGTAATCCAGATGTTCACGAACCCTCAGTTCCATCATGTTGGAACAACATCCGTTGACTCAAGTAGTGCTCGTCGGTCAACACCAACACTCACACCGACCAACACACTATTATTGTACTAATAATCCTAGCAACAACAGGACCAATAAATGTTTTTCACTGTCGTATAAGAAAAATTTTCACTTATAACTTTGAACTTCGTCGTTTCGAACCAGTGTCCCTTATCTCATATTCACATATTTACCCTTCTCCACCCTCCCTGAGAGTTTGTTGCATCATCACGGAACCACTCTGTGTATATCATTTTTGACTGCCTTTCTCAAAGACAAGCAGAGGAACGAAATCTGTTCAATCTGAGGAACTTTACTTTCCTTCATAAAATCCTTCTGCAGAACGGAATATAAGCCCAGTCGTAGATAAATCACGTGTTAGCCTTCGCTTCGCTGTCAGGATATTGGGAAATAAGAAGATCGCTTACAAAACATCATAAATGATTTTCAGGCTTGCTTCCATGGGGAAGGAGGTGTGTCCAGCGACTGTATTTACTTCAAACGGTAAAGCGTACAGCAGTCAGTCGGAAATAATGTTTATTGCATGTCCTGATTTTGGTCACTGTGCGGAAATTTTCAGTGCTAAAAGACATATAATGAACTAGTCACAATAAAGTAACATTCATGCCCTATTTTATGTACAGTTGTATAAACTTCAAATGTGAATTAGTAATAAAATATATACAATTAAATATGAGATAAAACATGAAACCGCATACGAGTATATGCACATATTTTCAACTAAACTATTCATGTCAAACGTTGAGTTCACACTGAGGCTGTACTTTACAGTTACGACATAACTGGCTTCAGTGTACGTCGTTCCAATCTATAGCGACCTCTTTACATGTGTGATTCTTTGACAAAAATGTTAACTTTATTTTACAGTTCGTATGTTTTATCGTGCATGAAACAGATAACGTGATAGTATTTACAATCACCTTGTTTATTTTATGTACATAAGTACAACTTTAATCACCTTATTTGTTTTCTATATGTAAGTGTATGCAGTCACCTTACATGTTTTATGTACATAAAAAAATGGTTCAAATGGCTCTGAGCACTATGGGACTTGACATCTGAGGTCATCAGTCCCCTAAAACTTAGAACTACGTAAACCTAACTAACCTAAGGACATCACACGCATCCATGCCCGAGGCAGGATTCGAACCTGCGACCGTAGCGGTCGCGCTGTTCCAGACTGAAGCGCCTAGAACATCTCGGCCACACCGACCGGCTATGTACATAAGTTTTTAGAAAGTATAAAATAACAAATAAAACGATAAAACAAACGAAATGTACAATAAAGATAATACTTTTGTACACACATCACATGTGTAAAATGAGCACTGTAAATTGGTAGGACGTACAGTGAAGCCAGCTATGTTTAACTGTAAATTGCAGCCTCAGTGCAAACTCAAACTGTTACAAGAGTAGTCCATTTGAGAATATGTTTTAACCAGATTTTACTTTTTTTAATGACTGACTCACATTTAAAGTTTATATAACTCTATATATAATAAGGCGTGCACGTTTCCGTGTAGGGTTCATTATGTCTCTTAGTACTGAAAATGGCCACACAGTGACTAAAATCTGGATGTGCAATAAACATTATTTCCCTCTGATTCCTGTTCCCTTTACTACGTGACCCTAGAATACTACTGAACTATGTGGGCCGCATACCAAATACGAGTAACACAGAACGTTAAACCCACACGAAGAAAGGCAACACAAACAGTCACATGTTTCCTTGGCTGACGGGAGAACGTCATGGGAATGCTAAGCAAACGTAACTTGAAGACGGACGCCAAATACCCTTCGAAAACATTTCAAGAACTGGCGTCTAGGAATGTACTACAACCCTTTACGTGTTGCTCCCGTAAGTACCTCGAAGGCAACATCAATTACAGCTGGCAGAGCGGCACTTACGCAATCATTCTTCCCACATTCCTTGCACGAATGAAACGGGAGAAAATTGTAATACATGCTACAGTAGGAAGTACCCTCTGCTATGCACCTCACAGTGGAATGCAGAGTGTAGATGCAGTTATGGAACCTACTACTTCTCTTCTCCCTCTTCTAAACTACCTCCTTGGTATTTCCTACACTTCCTGAAAACGTGACACCAACCGCCCAATCGTTACGTCCCTAATTGCTATCCCTCGTCCTTCGTCACCCTTATACCAGCACATTTTTCAACACTATAAATACACGTTTTCTGCAACATATCCCTACGAAATCTTAACCAACGTGTATCCTCTTCCCCGTCATTTCCATCTGACACACCTTCCAAAATACAATTTGATAGTAACCCTCACCTACCGTTCATTTCTTTCTCCAAATCAACAAATCCCACTTCTCATCCATCCTTACTACCTCAAATCGTGCGACTTCATCACCAGCATCACCAACACAACGGCATAAACCTTACATGTAAGAACAATCATGTCAATATGCCTGACTGGTGCATTTAAACCTCACATTTTAATAACATAGGTTAATTCTAACAACCCGTTGAAAACATGATATATGTATATTAACACCCTAAGAAACGATGGTTATAATTTCAGTTTGAAATTTTACTTCGACATTTTAATAACCAGTTGTGAATTTTAGACGTATGTGTGTTATTGACCGTAAGAGCAGACGATATTTGCTACAGTTCTATGATATTATTGTTTTTCTTGTCGAACCTGATTCAGTGAGGGAATTCTCCACCAAAGCATATATCGATATGGCTATTATGTGCTCGACAAGAAATTATATATCTGGCTGTTTGATCTTGGAATGTATCTAACAAGAGAGTTAACGTTCCCTCTCATTAGTCATCTTACTCCATTTTATGTATGCAGCGACGCTATGTACGCCCACATAAATTTAACGTGGAGCCAGTTGCCACTTAATATAAGTTATCATTTTTTAACTTGAATATTTAATTATATTCCGTTTTATTTCCCACAGTTCTGAATATGGTCACGTCTGTCGTGTGAAAAATGTAAGTAAAGGAAAGTGTTCTGCTTCAAACTTACAAGACTTTACTACGTCATCAGATATTTAATTTCTCCTTTGTTTCGTTCACTGCTTGCTCAATGTGCGGATAGAATAACACGAGTGATAGGCTACAATATCTCCTTTTCCAAATACTGGTTCCCTTCCGATTCATGTAGCTGGACTTGTTATGGTCTTCCATCCCTCGTCTTTTATTGACCCAAGAATAATGAAAAAGACCGTTAAGAGAGATGAGACCTGGAGATACCGGAAATTTCAGGTGTATTATTTAATGGTAAGACACCCATTTAGAAATCATATTTTAATCTACAAATCATTTAGAGTAGCAAATGGGGGTCTGACCATAATTTATTAATTATGGAATTCAATTTAAAGCCAAATAAACTGCAGAAAGCTAGGCAATTGAGGAGATGACTCCTTATAAGCTAAAGCAACCAGCGTTCGTCTAGAGTTACAGACAGATGATTTAACAAACACTGATTGAAATTATCCATCAATTGCTTCCTCATGTGAAAGTGATCAGTTCAACATGCCCTACTGTCTGGTTTTGATCGTAAAGAGTTTGAAAGCTCTGTATACACTACTGGCCATTAAAATTGCTACACCACGAAGATGACGGGCTACATACGCGAAATTTAACCGACAGGAAGAAGATGAAGTTATACGCAAATGATAAGCTTTTCAGAGCATTCACACAAGGTCGCCGCCGGTGGCGGCACCTACAACGTGCTTACATGGGGAAAGTTTCCAACCGATTTCTCATACACAAACAGCAGTTGACCGGCGTCACCTGGTGAACCGTTGTGATGCCTCGTGTAAGGCGGAGAAATGCGTACCATCACATTGCCGACTTTGATAAATGTCGGATTGTAGCTTATCGCGATTGCGGTTAATCATATCGTGACATTGCTGCTCGCGTTGGTCGAGATCCAATGACTGTTAGCAGAATATGGAGTCCTTGGGTTCAGGAGGGTAATACGGAACTCCGTCCTGGATCCCAACCGTCTCGTATCACCAGCGGTCGAGATAACAGGCATCTTTTCCGCAAGGCTGTAACGGATTGTGCAGCCACGACTCGATTCCTGAGTCAAAAGATGGGGACGTTTACAAGACAACAACCATCTGCACAAACAGTTCGACGACGTTTGCAGCAGCATGGACAATCAGCTCGGAGACCATGGCTGCGATTACCCTTGACGATGCATCACAGACAGGAGCGCCAGCGATGGTGTACTCAACGACGAACCTGGGTGTACAATGGCAAAACGTCATTTTTTTCGGATGAATCCAGGTTCTGTTTACAGCACCATGATGGTCGCATCCGTGTTTGGCGACATCGCGGTGAACGCACATTGGAGGCGTGTATTCGTCATCACCATACTGGGTTATCACTCGGCTTGACGGTATGGGGTCCCATAGATTACACGTCTCGGTCACCTCTTGTTTACATTGACGGCACTTTGAACAGTGGACGTTACATTTCAGATGTGTTACAACCCGTGGATCTACCCTTCATATGATCCCTGCGAAACCCTAAATTTCAGCAGGATAATGCACGACCGCATGTTGCAGTTCCTGTACGGGCCTTTCTGGACACAGAAAATGTTCGACTGCTGCCACTGCCAACTCATTTTCCAGATTTCTCAACAACTGAAAACGTTCTGCTCAATGGTGGCCGAGCAACTGGCTCGTCACTATACGCCAGTCACTGCTCTTGATGAACTGTGGTATCATGTTGAAGCTGTATGGCCAGCTGTACCTGTACATGCCATCCAAGCTCTGTTTGACAATGCCCAGGCGTATCAAGGCCGTTGTTACGGCCAGAGATGGTTGTTCTGGGTACTGAGTTCTCAGAATCTATGCACCCAAATTATAGTATAATAAATTATAGTATAATATATTTGTCCAACGTATACCCGTTTATCATCTGCATTTCTTCTTGGTGTAGCATTTTTAATGGCCAGTAGTGTATTAATTTCTGACGTCACCAACGTTTATTTTACTTTCATAATTATGTGTATAAACTGGATGCAATGTAACATGGTACACCAGGTAGGAGAGGATGAGTGACTTTATGCTGGTGAGTGGAGGTAGAGTTGAAGTAGGTAGTCAGTCTGTAGACAAAACTCTTTACTAACAATCATACACGGACAAAGAGCAATGATCTGCAGCAAGCAGTGGGCGATGACAGACCTGAACACACCGGCAAGGAACGTCAGCAGCTTGAGACAGGGCAGTTGGGCAGCAACGAGATGGTCAGTAGCCACTGATAGACACGTATGCACAGTAGGATTGATGAACACGAAACGCAGGCTTTGGGTGCCGTCGAACTCCCACGGTATAAAAATTGATGGAACTCACAGCGTGGCCCAGACTATGAGGTGGCGGCTGAGTGCTGGCTGCCCATTCTCAGGTAGCAAGATGGAGGTCAGAGGTTCACAGCATGGACAGGTGTTCCTGGTTGCGTTAAAAAGTACAGCAACGACGGGCTCAGTTGTACTGATGATGGTGGGCTGGACTCCAGCGCTGACTTAGAGGAACAGATTATGTCCCTGTTTTACTTGGAAATACCTGGAACAGAGGCTAATGACTTGGGACAGACTGTCGTCGTGTGGTAGTAGACAGCATGGAAATGGTGGCTTCTGCTGAAGTTGTTGTGTAGGCAGAACGGGCTGCAGAGAGTGGTTGCGACCTAATTACGATTCTGAGCTGTGTTAAATATCGCTACAGTTCTCAGATGCTACAGCAAAATTTAAATTAACATTTCAGTATTTAAAATGTTTAGTTTAAGTCTTAGAAATTACTGCATAGAGTGTCGGATGTTGATAAAAGTTTGAGATGATGTCTCGATTAATAATTTTAAATTATCGTTAGACAGTTTTTTATGTTCATAAGTAAATATTTGACTCCTTTAAACAGAAATCTACGTAAGTGTGTGATATAAATTTCGAACGGTCACTATTCCCCATGCAGGTGATGCCTGCACTTGATGAACATGCTAATTACTGGTGTGTGAGAGACGGCAGAGGGCTTCAGGGATCAGCTGAACGGTATGTATGGTGTGTTGTAAAGAGGTCACGAAAAAAAAAAAAAGGATAGCAATGGTCAGGGAATTAGACTAAGACATGAGACGCTAAGTACATAGAAACTGCTGATGATGGCCAAAGTAAAATGTAGACTGCAAATAATGAGAAAGGCATTTCCAAAGAAGGGAAATTTGCTAACATCAAACATAAATTTAATTGTTAGGAAGTCTTACCTGAATGTGTTGGGTGTCTAGCCACTTATAGATGTGGAACGTCAACGATAAACATTATGTTAGATACTTAGATCAAATAACTAATGAAGAAGTACTCCAAAGAACAGGGGAGAGAAGGCACAGCGTGACTAAATGAAGGGATAGGGCGATAGGACACTTCATGATACAGCAAGGATTGATTATGGAAGAAAGTAAGGGGAGGGGGGGGGGATGCAGAGTGAGGCGAAGGCGTAACTACAGTAAACACGTTCAAGTGAGTGTGGACTTCAGTAGTTGTGTTGAGGAGACTACATTTGCACAGGTTAGACTAGCGGCCGGCCTGGTTGCCGACCGGTTCTAGGCGCTTCAGTCTGGAACCACGTGGCTCCTAGGGTTACAGGTTCGAACCCTGCCTCGGGCATGGACGTGTGTGATGTCATTAGGTTAGTTACGTAGTTCTAAGTCTAGGGGACTGATGACCTCAGATGTTAAGTCCCATAGTGCTTGGTGCCTTTTTTTCTTTTTTCTAGACTAGCGTCGAGACCTGCAATAAATCATTCTCTGGACACACGATCACGGCAACAACGCATACTGAGTACGACCTTGCTTCCAGTTCTTATAGAGAACTTACCGTCTCATGATAAAGTCTTGTTTGAAAAGCCTGGTGCTGAAGTTTAGTGGTTCATCTGTCACAGGAACAAAACTAGCTAATATTTATATTGAACATGAAGAAATTGCTCCAGCTATATTTAAGGTGTCTATTTTATTTTTCCACACGGAGCACGTCCGTATCTCACCACTGACTTCTAGTATCAGCCGCACGCAGTTGACGTCAACAAGTGTATGGGACTGTTACAACGTTGAAATTGGTTGCCAAAATAAAATCGATACCTTAAATACAGCTGGAGGAATTTCTTCATTTTTATTATAAATTTATACCAGCTGACGTCCCACTGTCCTCCATTTCAACTACTGATGTACGAAGAAAGCTAACATTTTGTCACTCACAAGTGTGACTTTCTGACCAAGTGTTAATTACTAAAAAGTGTGCCTTAAATTCTCACGTCTCTGCTTTGAATTCGCACTAGACTGTCTTCAGTTAAATTAACGAATGCTGTAAGTCAACAAACAGCCTGTTGCTGAAAGGTGAATGGCCTCATTGTTTTTCATATGCGTTGTTTCACGAGTATTAAAAACATACGTAGTACTTTTTCACGTACTCTAACACTACTTCTTAGTACTGTTTAATAATCAACCATTCAGACAGTTTCGTTCAATGCTTAGAATTATTAATTATTATTCCGTATTTGTTAATAATGTTTAATTACTTATACCTTGTGTGTGTGTGTTTGTGTGTGTGTGTGTGTACGCGTATAGAACAATACTGTCATGTCCTCGCGCTCCTCTTCCACGCAGTACAGCCATTCTGAACTGTCGAATACTATTTATTTCTTTACTCGGAACTGCTGAGTCAGTTCACCAGTTTATATTGGCGAAGTACCGCTACCCATTCTATACCTTTCACAGCAGTTCGGCTCAAGTGTACCACACTAATCACCGTGCGACAATACGTGTGTACAACGTAAGCGATAGCTACCAGTTATAACACGCTAACAAGGCCCAGTGTCTACATGAATGTGATCCATTTGTTAATAAACAAGGTTATTTGCGAGATTAGGACTAAAAGATAATCTAATTAAGCACAAAGGAAATACAGACATTGGCTGCAAGTGGGCACTGATGTAAATCAATGGAGAAAGTTGATAACTGGCGCCAGACTGGGAATCGAACCCATGTCTCCTGCTTAGGAAGATACCCTGATCACTAAACCATCCGGCAACAGTGGTCAACGCACTGCCCTAGTACAGCCCCCGTCATACCCAAATTCTCAACTTATCCCACACTAAGAATTTAGCTCCCGTTGTCCATTATCCTCATTATTCGCGGAATTTCTCCGGTTCCCGTAATTTCGAGCCCGGTGTGGCTCACTGACCGTCTTCGCCTTAATTGTATTTATCTGGTGTCTGTTCTGCATTCATTAATGTCAACACTAATCATTTATACATATCTTCTAAACTGACTAGTTTCAAATCATTTCGATAAAAGAATCGTTAAATGATCTATGAAACATGTAGCTAATTAACTAACTAACCAATTCGTTTCTTCAGTTGTTTATGTCGTTTGGAGAATGGTTTGAACAGTTTTCCACGATGCTCTATCCTGTACAAGTCTCTTCATCTTTCCATAACTACAGCAAACGACATCTGATTGAACACATTTGCTGCATTTGAACTCTGGCCCACTCTACAATTTTTACTTACACCTTCATTACCATGTTGATGATTCTTTGATGTCTCAGAAGGTGTCCTATCAACTTACCCCTTCTTTCAGTCAAATTTTCTCTTACATTAATTTTGCCCAATTTCTATTCTGTACGACTCCTTACTGGATCTACCCCTCTCATTTTAAACATTCTTCCGTAGTGTCCCACTTCGAGAGCTTTTGTTGTCGTTTAAACAGTTTATCGTCCACCTTTCATTTCTGTACGAGACTGCACGTCGACTGCCTTCAGAAAAGATTTCCTAATTTTGAAATTTTTGTCGGAAATCTTTTTCTTGCATCTGCCATTCTACGTTTTATATCCCCTTTACTTTAGGTTTCATCCGTATTTTTGCCACCAGGATACCAAAAGTCAGCAACTACTTCTGATATCTCTTTTTGTAATCTCATTCTCTTAGTACTTTAATTCTACTATAGCAGCCAGGTTCTACCTCTGTTTATGTTCATCTTGTAACTTCTTTTGTGCACACTGTTACCTTCTTCCTGCATGCCTTTCCTGTGCCAAACATCTTGATCTAAGAGTAGTATGTACACTCACCCAACAGTACTGGGACAAGGGCGGCATCAGCACAATTTGAAATTGCTGGTTGCCTACATTCAGAAGCAAGCATACATTCAAGGACAAACCTATTGTTTCCTTTGATTGAAAGGTGCTTAACTTATTGCTCTGCTAAGAGGATTATCACCCCCTGGGAATAATCCTTGCTTTTGATTGACATGTCCTTAACCTATTATCCTCCCATCCATCCCCCTCGTGCTTCTCCTCCCTCTCCCCCTCCTCCCCTGCCCTTAACCTTCTGGGAACTCCCCTTGCTGATACAAGCACACTTTTGATGTCATTTGGATTGACTTGTAAATTGAATCCATCAACTAAGTAACCCTCTCTGTGTACCCTCAACCATCCCTCTCCCCTCCTCCATCTGGATATTGGCTAGAAAAAGACTGAGTTGATTGCCCATGCAGAGGGAAATCGATAGCAGTGTATCGAATACTGTTTAAACAATTTAGACAATGTGTGGAATATCGTTTATTCAAGTAATATATAGGATACAAGGTCATGTATGGAATATTTAAACAATTGCATTCAAACTCATATTTACAGACCGCCTAAACATATCTGAAAAACTTCTTGTGCCTCGCCATGTGATTCACTCCTGCAACTACCATCTACATGCCGACGACATCCAACAGAACGTAAGTGCAAGCCCCAAGAACATTGCTGACGCAGTAGCGAGTATGAACGCAGATCTTTGCTCTGTTTCTCGATGGGCACAGAACCTAGGTCTGAAACTAAACCCCAAGAAATGCCAGTCATACTTATATCTCATCCAAAGTTAATCAGCCGGTACTTTCGCGAAACAGTCCCTCAAATACTCCTCAATGGTACACAACAACCATACCAAAAAACAGTAAAAGACCTTGGAATAATCTTGGATGAACACCTAAACTTGAAAGAACAAACAGTCACAGCTTGCCGGAAATCACTCTCCTCCCTATATGCAATGCAAAAATTTAGAAAAATATTCCCAACCCATGTTAAGCAAAAATTAGTCCAAACACTAGTCTTGCCTAATCTTTACTACTGCGATGTAGTTCAACACGGCACAAATAGTGAAAATTCGAGATGCCTCGAGCTAGTGATGAATGCTTGCGTTAGATACGTGTGCAATATACGGTTGTATGATCATACCAGTCCTTCATACTCCGAGCTAGGTTAGATACGCCCACATAAAGCATGCGATCTCCACACGATGTGCTTACTTCATCGATTTCTTAGCCAATGGTGCCCCCAATACTTATCTTCTCACATTAAACACCTATCATCATTCCACAACCGCAATACCAGATCGGATACGTCTAGCATCTTGGCTGTACCTTTACATAACACAAAATCTTTCTCCGTGTCGTTCTCCATCTCAGCCATACGACTATGGAACGCGTTCCCCTGTGATCTGCGTCTTATCCAGAACCACTCAACATTCAAGAGGGAACTCAAAACTTACACATTAGGGACGGTATAGCCACCATTGTTGTGCCCCTCTCATCTCTTTCTTTCTCCTCTCCATCGTAGCTTTGAATTTTACTATTCTATTTCTCTTCCTCCAACCTATCTACCTCTTCTATATCTCTTTCACCCCAGTCTATCGTCTTATGTCTCTGCTCGATGAGAATAACTCACAAGCTGCAAGAACATAACGAGAAAATTCCCAACTAACAATAGGACTGACATTCACAAAAGAAAAGTATGTTTACTTTCATATACATAGTTATTATTATTATTATTATTATTCTAGATTGTTATAATTATTTTTTATTGTTATAGTTATCACTGTACTATTGTTGTAATTTCTATTTTTTTTCTGTAACAGTAATACTGTATAACACGTTATATGTCCTTAATGTTCAGTAGAAACTGAAATTCGTCCAATCTGAGTATGCCTGGTTAGGTGTAAGAGAGGGCCTGAAGGCCCTAATCTTCCCAGGTAAAATAAATGCATAAATAAATAAATAAATTTACGAAGGCAGCCTGGAGTCAGTACGTACCAGAGATATTTTGAAAATGCCAGCAGGCTCGCCGTACTGTTGTCGGCAGTGTGTTGCCTTCTCAGGTGGTCTGTATGCATGAACCAGCTCACTTGAGAGACGCCTTCCTTCCAAAGCAAATAAATGATTGGGAATCGATTCTGAAATACTGCTGAAGCTAATAAATAACTTCCAGTCACATGATCATGATGTAGAAAAAAAGTGGACACAGTAGATATTTCACACACACACTCACAAACTGACATTATGACAAAAGTAGTAGCAGACCGACTCAAAATACACTTAAGAAAAATATGGTTGCACCCAAATAGAGAAACTGATGTGGAATAGAACATCTTGAAGATGCCACAAATCTTTGTTGTTTCAGAAGATGTGCCTCGGGAAATATTAATTTAATTGTTAATATAGCCTTTAAACAATATGCTTTACACAGTTTGAAACTACTTAAAAAAAAAGATCGGCACTGCACAGTAGTTTGAGTGGATAAACAACAGTGTTATGTTTTTGACGAGAAATTTCATTAACTAATCCAAACCTATTATTATTTGACATCACGATTGGAAGCAGTGATGTGTGAAATGATAGATGGAATTTCAAATTTCGACGTGAATTTTTACCGTCATGGTTATAGAGTTCTCGCCACTAGAGATCTGCTAAGTGTATTTTCTTTTTTAAAGCACTATGGAATTCCGAAGTTGACTGGTTCTCTCTGCTACACCAGGTCGAAGAAGGAGGGAGGAAAGTGTCTACCACATGGTGGGATAGTAGCAGCAACAACAATAAACAACAAGTACCTATGCAAGACAGTCCACTGCTATCTACTGAGAAGCACTAAACACGACACACACTTAAACCGCAATCAAATCCATAGTAATAAGTTGTCATGGCTGGATGTCAGAGATCGCTTTTAATCGGGAATTTCGCGTCACCACTACGTTTGATTATTTTCACTACATTCGGAAGAAGTAAGGGTGTACTGCAAGTAAAAGCTGGAGACAACGAGAAATACAACTGTAAGACTGAGTCCACTGCAATGCATTGAGAAGCACCAAACATGACAGACTTAAACCATGATCCAGTCCGTAACAGTAGCTGTCACGGCTAGATGTTGGAGATCGCTGAAACACTCGTACATCTCGCCCAGTCACGCCCCGGTCCACATGAAGCGTGCAACCGGCGCCAGCGCTCAGAGGTTGGTGAAAACTACCACCGTGGCTGCAGACACAGTTGTGGATACTTGAGTATGACAGAGTGCACGCCCCCGGCCACGGACAGCATCCGGGGGTGATTGGAGTGGTAGGAATTCAGATGTTATCAATACATGTAGCACAAACACACACCCATATTGAGTCACACAACACACACTTCTACTCCTGTCTCGTTCGCCCAGCACATAGGTCACTTTGCCGGCCCTCGCAGTTGTGACAAGATCAGACAGGTTAGCGCATTCGTTGTACTTGTTATAGGTTGAGCTAATCCTCATCTTCCGGTCGCTGAACCCTCGTGATCGCCCTTGCAGCCAGCCGTGGTACACTGTGAAACAAACAGGTGCATCTTGGATTTATACAGTAGTTCTAAGCAATTCCACCCCAACATAGATCCACCAGTTTAAAAAGTCTACTTTACCCAATCCGAGCCAGCGATTTTGTTGACCATACACATGGAATTTTCCACATCAAACGCAGATTTCTTCTTTTTACACGAGTTATTTTCTAAGACAGAAGAAATCGAGGCCTAGACTCGTTCTCACATCGCTGAAGTATCGTTATGTATTGTGAAAATTCTGTAGCGCTATGACATTCCTCTAAGTATGTTATCATCAGGTAGGAAAAAATCTTCTCTTGTCTGTTACATCATAGATCACATTTCCTCTAAGTATTTTCTCATCAGGTTGCGTCATGCTTCACAGGACTAGAATATTAAACTCATTTTGGCTCATGACAGAGTGCAAAAATCTACATCACAGGACACCTCCTCACTTTCGAACTCCCTTAAAGTAGCCAAATGCCTCAGCACATATGAATTTCCTTAAGGTAACAGCATAGAGAAGATCTAAATATCAGGGTTATACTATGAATCACTTTAAAAGTTCTGTAGTACATCTGATTTTTTTTATGTTGGTCGTCTCTGTATAGGTGAGAGATTAAAATATCACTAAACGACAACATCGCAATGAAAAAAGACTCCTGTTTAATGCTTCTAGTCAAGAATCATATCTGCTGTGCGCTAGCCATTGCTTCCACCTGCCAGACTGCACATCATGGATATTAAATTGATCATGGGCGTTGCTTTTCATTGCGAGTAAATTTTTCCAGCAATCGGAATACACACACTAGGTAGCTCAAATGCGTGTATATAGAAGAAAGACAATGTTCTTTTCGAGGGACGGTATTGAGAACTGACATTTGAAGCTGACGCAGAAGGACTCTAACACCGGCAACATACATTGCCTGTAAGGACCGTGCTATTAAAAACACAATCACATAGATTATGTTACTGTCACCCTGCATAAAAAGCGCTCTTGGTTCTATGGGCATCCGCAAGCGTTGCTCACAGTGTTATGCTTTCTGTTAGAAGTGCTGTCTGTGATTTGGAATCAAGCCTATCCATCCAACCACATAAATGGGTTTGATCCAATGGAGATGTCTTTTAATGATAGCAGCCACTGGTGAATCATATTTGTGACACGCTCATATCTCAAAACGTGTCACCTTTTTTCGAACCTATCTGGTACAGCAATACGCTAGTGCAGATCTGTAGACAGTCCCTCTGTATCTTGCAAACTGTTCCTTAGTCTCCGCCATGCACCCATGCAGCTTTGTACATCTGATTGTTCCAATTTAAGTCGGAATTGAGCATAAATCGAATAGGGCTATATCTACCACATTCTACAACCCATGGAGAATCAGGGTGAGCTGAGTTAATGTGACGGGACCATGTTTTGACCATTCAGTAGAAATGGAAAAATGTTTTCTTAGCGCTGCCAACCGTTTACAGTGTGACAACAGCGCCAAACAAAACTTTCTCCTGCAAAACGAGGTAGTAGAAAAGACAGTATGGATAACTGTGGTGGTACTTCTTATAGGGAAAAATAGGGAGACACCATACTATTTGGGAACTGGAAGAAGGATGAGTATTTCGTTACTGCATTGCGATATATATCCAAACTACATACAGTTACTGCAGTTCGAAGGAGATCTGCATCCCTCAGGGTGCATTCATGTCTTTCATCCAAACATTCTATCTGTTATCGTCATCTTACACCATCCAACTGAGATAAGCTATGAACTATAAAAACTCTGCTAATGTCATCCAATATAGAACTTAATAAGAACTGTGTACCTCTGTTCAGATATATCGAAAACAAATTGCGTCTGCGTGCTGGTATCGAATATCTGTAGTGAGCTGGCATCAAGCATATGTGGCGATCCTATTAAGTAAACAGCTATTGGTTAATTTGGGTAGGTGGCCAATGATCAATATCGTTTCCACCGATTACTGTAAAGTTTCGTCACCTGTGATGTAGGAGGACCATATCCCACAGACTATCAGTCACAAGAGAGAGTCCCTGTGTTGTTGCTTGATACATTTTTTTTTTGCTGTAACACATCCAAGCAGTGTACAACTACAGCTAAATACACTGCCATAATTTTGTTTTTTCACCATGAGTTCGAGGTGTCTGTATCAGTTGCTAAACCAACGTTACCATGTTTTGATCCATTGGCTCTGACAGAAAACTGGACATTGCACGGTGTAAATTATGATGCCGCTGCTTCCACAATACACAGCATGGTTGACATAAAGGACAAGGGCATGTTTATTATTGAGAGAAAAAAAGTGGAAGACCTTAGATGGAAACTGGAAGAGTTTTGCGTCATTGTGAGGAGTTTCCAAACAGCCATCTGAGGGTGATTGATAACCTCTATCATGTGTACAAATTTGTTTCCAGCGTTTGTCGATAGGTGGCGACAACGGTAAGTAGCTGTCGAAAGAAACAGATTGCAGACGTCAGGCTGTTAGCTTGGACTTCGGTCAACATAACCTCATCCAAATATTAGTAGATCTGTGTCTGCACCATAAAGTTGTTCTTGATTGAAAATGTCAGTTTACGAGCCTAATTCTCGTCATTTGCGGGAGGTGTTACTGTTTTGTTTCATTATGAAGAAAACAGTGGCTGAGTCTCATCGAATGCTCTCAAGTATGTGTGGTAAAGACGCTATTAGTGAAAGAACGTGTTGTGAGTGGTTTCAACGCTTCAAGATCGGTGATTTTTACGTCGTAGACAGGCATAGTGGTGGAAGAGGAAAAAAATGGTTCAAATGGCTCTGAGCACTATGGGACTTAACATCTGTGGTCATCAGTCCCCTAGAACTTAGAACTACTTAAACCTAACTAACCTAAGGACATCACACACATCTACGCCTGAGGCAGGATTCGAACCTGCGACCGTAGCAGTCACGCGGTTCCAGACTGGAGCGCCTGGAACCGCAGGGCTACACCGGCCGGCAGGTGGAAGAGAGATTGTTTTCGAAGATACAGAATTGAAGACATTGCTGAGTGAAGACTCACGTCAGACTCAAGAAGAACTGGCACTATTAGTCGGATCAATCAATTACCCCCACTACCACTGGTAAAACCCCAGCCCTCCCCTTCTCCCCCTGGAACTGAAGGAAAAAGGACTCAGTTGATTGTCCATTTGAAGGAAAATCGATTGCAGTGTATGGGATACTGTGTAAACAATTTAGATAATGCGTGAAATATTGTTTATTTAAACAATTTATGGGATACAAGGCGATGTGTGGGGTATTTAAACAACTGCAATGCTTTTTCATTCCACTCGTGCAAGGAAGCACATATGTTGCAGACCCCTTAAACATACCTGAAAAACTTACTTGTATCATGCCATGCACACAGGCTGCCGAGAGTTGGACTCACAAGAGGCGTTTTGGAAACGGTAGAGAACTCACCGCACTGCAGTCTGCTGTCGCCTGCCGTTCCAAGTGGTCGGTATGTGTGAACCAACCTATCAGATACCAGCGCTTGTGAGAGACACCTTCCTTCCAAGGCAAATAACTGATAGGGAATCGATCCTAAAATACTGCTGAAGTTAATAAATAATTAATTTCCGGTAACATGATCGTGATATAGGGAATATACGGCAGACACGGGGCTATTTCACACACACACACACACACACACACACACACACACACACACACACACACACACGATCAGTGTCATAAAACTAAAAAACTAGATCGTTGCATTCAACTAGAGAGAGTGCTGTAATTTAAATGAATTGTATGCATAGTGGATGCTGTCGAACTCCGTGGCTGTTCCTTTATAGGGTAAAATTGAAATATGGACGTGAAAATGACAATAAGTGTGTAACTAAGTGGCGAAACTATCACCAGAGCATATCTGTAATAATGGTGCTTCATCTCTATTGATCTCCAACAGTATAAACATGTACATGAATGTATAAACACCTGAGTATGGGCGCAAGCCCGAAACCGGTCGTGTGACAAATAAATAACCTTTTATTGTGACTGGTAGCGGATATTTTTCTACACCTTATAGAGCTGTAGTTTGCTTTGCAGATGACATAGGAACTAGCATGGGATATTTCATTCTGCCATGGGCTCCATCACGCCCCAGCCTTCCTGGCGCACTTCCTTGTGGTGCATTTCATGAACTGCTTCAGGAGTTATTAAATTTGATTGTAGGTGAAAGGACATCAGTGATACGATTTACTGATGACATTGCTAACCTGAGTGAAAGTGAAGAAGAATTACATGATCTGCCAAATGGAATAAGCAGTCTAATGAGCACAGAATACGGACTGAGAGTAAATCGAAGAAAGACGAAAATAATGTGAAGTGGCAGAAATGAGAACAGCGAGAAACTTGACATCAGTATTGATGGTCGCGAAGTAGATGAAGTTAGGGAATCCTGCTACATAGGCAATAAAATAAGCAATGACGGATGGAGCAAGGAGGACATAAGAAGCAGTCTAGCACAAGGAAAAGGGGCGTTCCTGGGCGACAGAAGTCTACTAGTATAAAACACTAGTCTTAATTTGAGGAAGAAATTCCTGAGAATATACGTCTGGAGTACAGCATTGTATGGAGTGAAATATGAACTGTGGGAAAACTGGAACAGAAGAGAATCAAAGCATTTGAGATGTGGTGCTACAGGCGAATGTTGAAAATTAGGTGGACTGATAAAGTAAGGAATGAGGAGGTTCTGCGCAGAATCGGAGAGGAAAGAAATATGTTGAAAACACTGATAAGGAACAGGGACAGGATAATAGGACATGAGGGAATGACTTCCATGCTACTAGAGGGAGCTGTAGAGGGCAAAAACTGTAGAGGAAGACAAAGATTGGAATACATCCAGGAAATAATGAGGACGTAGTTTGCAAGTGCTACTCTGAAATGACGAGGTGGGCACAGAAAAATTCGTGGTGGGCCGCATTAAACCAGTCAGAAGACTGATGACCCAAAAAAAGTGCACCTGATTTTCAACATCCTTCTATAGCACTAGATCTGAATCACTCTGTTTCTCTTCGTTTTCGGATTACCAGTAGACCTAGATTCACTCCCATACAACAGTGAGCTCGAAAAGTACAGTCTCAAAAAATTCTTTCTCAAATCAAAGTTGAGTTTTTATACTACTTGACTTCTTTTGATTGTGAATGCCCCTTCCCCTGTCCTAGTCTGCTTTTTATGTTATCCTTACTTCGTCCATCACGCCTTGTTTTCTTTCCAAGATAGTGGAATTCCACCAATTTGTCTACTTTGTAGCCATAATTCTGATATTAAGTTTATCACTAATCTCTTTATTCGATTTCCTACCAATCTCATGCATGTGCTCACTAGACTGCTAGTTTCATTCAACAGGTCCTGCAAGTCTTCTTTACTTTCACCGTGAATAGGAATGTTGTCAGTGAATGGGACAGAGGAAATATGGGTGGAGGGGCGGTGATGTGGATGATAGGATATCAGAAGTATTTTATTTATCTGCCCGGATCTGATTAGGGCATCAGGATCTCTCTTATATCGGACCTGGGATTCACACATTCGGTGCTTTCATTACATCAAAGTTACCTAAAAATACAGCTTTAATGTGACAAATACTGTTAAATGATTTAAAAAAATTTCCTCGGAACTGAGGAAACTCTGATTCGAAAGAAGGATGTACCAGGGTATCGAGTGTGAACAGGCACAACAGATATCATTACTGTTGAATTAATAGTCATTAATTGTTTTCTGAAGCCGGAGGTGTTTCTCTAACATAATGGGTAAGGTTATTCCAGGGCCAGGTTCCATATACTGAGAAGGTATTTGAGAAAGTGGCTGGACACTGGGATGGGACAGGAAAGATTTTACTCTGATGGGAATGGGTTTTTCGCCTTGTTAGTTACTTAGCTAGTTGGTTTCGTGCTCCATGGATCATTTTGCACGATAGAAAGTAATGATGTGGAATGAGTCACACTGCAAATTAATGCGTACATTCTGAACAATTGTAATTTTCTCTTTTCAAAAAGAAACAGGATCTTTAACGATGCGGGGGGACATGAGAGACAGTGTTCGCTGATAAGACAGAAGACAAAGTGTATGAAAACCTATGCACCGCCAGCCGGAGTGGGCTATCGGTTCTAGGCGCTACAGTCTGGAACCACGCAACCTCTACGGTCGCAGGTTCGAATCTTGCCTCGGGCATTGATGTGTCCTTACGTTCGTTAGGTTTAAGTAGTTCTAAGTTCTAGGGGACTGATGACCTCAGATGTTAAGTCCCCTATTGCTCAGAGCCATTTGAACCATTTTCTTGAAACCTATGCACCATGCAGCCAGGACGGTTGTGTGTATGATCAAGTATGAACAAGGAGTCGAACGAACATCTCAGATATAACGAAAACGAGTATCCATAACTAGTTCCAGGTGCTGTGAGCTTTCCTGACAAAGGCCTTGCAGTATAACATCACTGTATCTAGTTTCTTTTCCAGGTCAATACCAAAGAGCTTTTTATATTTTTTAGGCTGTCGAGAGATGCTGATGCCTTCTTGCACGTTGCTGTTAGATGCTCAGCCCAATTTAGACTCTTTGCTGAAGGAATTTCACACCGAGAAGTGTCTTGTAAAGCATGGATGTAGATGCAGATGACCCGAGTTGACACTCTCAGTTACTTTGCTGCAGACAGCCTCAGCAACGCCAGGAATCTTTTGCGAACTGTGGAATCACGTATTGATATCACCCCTGGGCCTCACAGCAACTGAACTGCAATTTTCTGTTTGACGCCGATCTGGCGGACCAATGTCGCGCACCCACTGAGTCACGCCTCCAGCGGCTCCGTAGAATGAGTGTCCTTTGCCGCCACAACATAGGACGGCAGGCGGCAGCCACTCGTCCACTTGCGCTTGGTGCCTCGTCGCTACACCACCATCGAACAGTGAGCCGCATCTTATTTGCTGTTGTATGAGCTCGACTCTAATTCTTGCTGCATTTTTGTACACGCTTGGAAAACACATGTAAATCTCCTGTCTGTTGTGTAAACTCGTTCAATATCCATTTCTGCTTTTTCTCAGCTTTCCTCCGACAACAGTTGGCACAGCACTCTGTAGCCAACCTCTCCTTACTGTTGTGTGTTTTTGTTGTTGTTGTTGTTGTGGTCTTCAGTCCTCAGACTGGTTTGATGCAGCTCTCCATGCTACTCTATCCTGTGCCAACTTCTTCATCTCCCAGTACCTGCTGCAGCCTACGTCCTTCTGTATCTGCTTAGTGTATTCATCTCTTGGTCTCTCTCTACGATTTTTACCCTCCACGCTGCCCTCCAATACTAAATTGGTGATCCCTCGATGTCTCAGAACATGTCCTACCAACCGATCCCTTCTTCTAGTCAAGTTGTGCCACAAGCTGCTCTTCTCCCCAATTCTATTCAATACCTCCTCTATAGTTACGTGATCTACCCATCTAATCTTTAGCATTCTTCTGTAGCACCACATTTCAAAAGGTTCTATTCTCCTTTTGTCTAAACTATTTATGTCCACGTTTCACTTCCATATATGGCTACACTCCATACAAATACTTTCAGAAACGACTTCCTGACACTTAAGTCTATACTCGATGTTAACAAAATTTCTCTTCTTCAGAAACGCTTTCCTTGCCATTGCCAGTCTACCTTTTATATCATCTCTACTTCGAGCATCATCAGTTATTTTGCTTCCCAAATAACAAAACACATTGACTACTTTAAGTGTCCCGTTTTCCAATCTAATTCCCTCAGCATCACCCGACTTAATTCGTTTACATTCCATTACCTTCGTTTTGCTTTTGTTAATGTCCATCTTATACCCTCCTTTCAAGACACTGTCCATTCCGTTCAACTGCTCTTCCAAGTCCTTTGCTGTCTCTAACAGAATTACAATGTCTTCGCGAAGCTCGAAGTTTTTATTTTTTCTCCATGGGTTTTAGTACCTACTCCGAACTTTTCTTTTGTTTCCTTTATTGCTTGCTCAGTATACAGATTGAATAACATCGGGGATAGGCTACAACCCTGTCTCACTCCCTTACCAACGACCGCTTCCCTTTCATATCCCTCGACTCTAATAACTGCCATCTGGTTCCTGTACAAATTGTAAATAGCCTTTCGCTCCCTGTATTTTACCCCTGCCACCTTCAGAATTTGAGAGTATTCCAATCAACACTGCCAAAAGCTTTCTCTAAGTCTGTTGGGTACGAAGTCGTATACAGCAGAACCAGGCCGGGTAGCTCGGTTCCCGGTTACTGCTAGCGACTCCGCCTGTGGGCTGCCGCCGCCGCCGCCGCCGCCGCAGATACGCAGCAGGTGCCGGAGTGTGGACGGCCTCAGCGGAGCCCAGCAGTCTGGCGGCTCCGTCTACGCAGCTGCGCCGGCAGCAGCAGCCAGTGATGGGAGGGTAATTACGGCCGATAAACGGGTCGGCCGCCCATTAGCCGCCCGCCCTGACTATTAATAAGCCGCTGCCGAAGCCCCGCGGGGAACTCCCGATCGCAGAGCTGGCACCCTCTGGGCAGTGCGCACTCCGGCCGCTGCGGCTGCCTCCCACAACTGCCAGGCCGCAGCTGTGCAAGAGTCACACAGTAGGCCCAAATACTCACTTGTAGGAGGTAAAGGAGTCGATAGGCGTATGGATTATGTATTGCTGAGACCGTGATGCCGAAATGTTACCACTTCCACCCTACGTCCCCTTTGGATGTATTCGCGTCTCTGACTTCCCCTAAAATTTCTGCCCTCTACAGTTCCCTCTTGTTCCATGGAGATTATCACCTGGTGCTGCAACACATGTCGTATCACGCTGCCCTTCTTCTTTTCAGTGTTTTTTATATGTTTCTCGCTTCAACGCTCCTTTGGAGAACCTTGTCATTCCTTATCTTATCAGTCCTTGAAACATCCCCTTAGAAAAATTTATCAATTACTGTACTGGTTAACCCCTTACGTTATTTGATTACAGCGGTGGATGTGGGGAGAGAGATGACAGAATTCTGAGAGCGGGCGATCTGGACGTGTGTCCATCAGAAAGAGTAAATTTGTAAGACTGGATATATATACTGACTTTTGAATACTATTAAGGTAAATACATTGTTTGTTCTCTATCAAAATCTTTCATTTGCTAACTATGCCTGTAAGTAGTTAGTGTCGTCAGTAGTTAGAATCTTTTATTTAGCTTGATAGGCATACTTAGCAAATGAAAGATTTTGATAGAGAACAAACAATGTATTTACCTTAATAATGTTCAAAAGTCATCATGTATGTATCAGTTCATGATATATAGAATTAAAAATTTACTCTTTCTGATGGACACACGTCCATATCGTCCGCTCTCAAAATTCTGCCATCTCTCTCCCCACATCCGCCACTGCTGGCGGCTCACTGCGCAACGCTACGCGCTGTTCACATCCAACTGCCCAACACTACAATAGCGAATATTCCAACAATGCCAACCAGCCACAGACTGCACGCAACACAGCCAGTGGTTTTCATACAGAGCGCTACGTGACGTTACCAACATAAAAACCTAAACAGCCTACTTACATCCTACACGTTCCAGTGACATTAACCTGAGCATCGCCCGACGTCAGCGTGCAATAGCCACTGAAAGATGCCAGGTGGCAGCACCAACATTGAAAAGTACATAAATCTTGTTGAGGAACGGCTATGATTGTATACTATTGACGTTCTGCCGTGGTTAAAGTGTGCCATGTCTGACAAAATGTCACTATTTAGAACCGGCGTCGAGGCAACAGTGATCATATACCGTACGGGTGAACGGTGGCTGCAGCAGAGTATATGAGGGAATAGACGTGCAGCTGTGGAGCAAGTGACCGCGTTGATGAACCATGGGCTACCAGCAGTGTGTCCTCAGTGACCATTCACGAAACGTTGCTGCATATGGGGCCTCAGCACGCACCTGATTCATGCGTCCCTGCTGATTATTGTCATTAACGACGAAGGCTAACTTTGCACGCCAGTGCTGCAACTGGACCTCTACTGAATGGAGACAGGTGGCCTTTCCAGGTGACAGATGGCCGTTGTCTTGTACTGGGCACGAAAAGTCTGGAAGAAAACCCTCTGCAACAATTGTCAGAAGTGTCCAAGCCGATGTTGGGAGCGTTATGGTGTAGGGAATACTTACGTGGCATTCCCTGAGTGATCTCGTCATTCTGGGAAGCGCAATGAATCAACTCAAATATTTATCTGTTCTTGGGGACCATGTCCACGCCTATATGAATTTCGTTTTTTATGAGCACAATGACATCTACCAGCAGGACAATGTAACGTGTCACACAGCTTACACTGAACGTGGATGGTTCGAAGAGCATCATTGTACTCCCTTGGCCATCACGCTTCCCGGATTTCAACCAAATGGAGAATATTCGATAGGTCTGTTTGCCCAACCAATCATTAGCCGAGAAAGCAGTAGGAGCTGGCCACGACACTGGGAAAGGTGTGGCTCTTCAGATCGCTATTGGTACTTTCCAGTACCTGATTAACTCTCTTTTGCAGCGGTCCGTGTTGCAAAATACGTTTTTTCAGGGTTATGACCGGTGGTCACATTAATGTGACTGGAGCGTGTATCAATGAACTCCAGTATGCGGTGTGTCTACCCTTCACCTTTATGAGACTTGAAGTGTGCTTCGAATACTTTCAGTAATGTGTCTGAGTGTTTGTGAAGGAACGGAATCCATTCTCCCTCAAAAGCCGCAACCAGAGAAGAATTTGATGTTGGACGCTGGGATCTCGAACGAAGTCTGCGTTCCAACTCGTCCCTCCCAAACGCGTTCCACTGGGTTACTGTTGTTACCCTGGGCAGGTCAGTCCAGAACAGGAACGTTAGTGCCCAGTAACTACTGCCTCTCAGCTGCAACTTTATGGCAGGGTGCATTTTCATGTTAATACAAACAGTCGTCGTATCTGAACACTTTCTTTACTGAACAGAGTACAAAGTGCTGTAAAATGTGTTCGTATACTTTCGTATTTTTTAGCATTTTCTTCAGCACAATAAGTGAACTACACACAACGAGTGAAAAAAATTCTTCATGCCGTAACAACATCTCCTACGTATTCCACTGTTGGCACTGCTCATGATAGCAGCTATGGTTGTCCAGGCATTCACCAAGCCGGTATCATTATACCGGATCGACACAGAGAATAGAGTGATTCATCACTCAAATAAGTTTAACAGTCAAATATATGTACATAGATGGCAGTGGGTCAACTAAGATAAAAAGAATTTCTTTCTTTTATTCCAGTCAATGATCACAAACGGAATGTCGTCAGGGAATCGTTTTAGGTTCATAATGATCGTATACAGATCTGTGTTCATCTGATTCGTACTTGCCTATGCCACGTTTCGGTGATCACACCAACATAGATGGCAGATTACCTACTTCAGTCTAACGTTTTATTCTTTTGTCTTCTATTTATTACTTACATTTTTCATATAATTTTGTTAGTTGCTAAATTTTGATACATGACTATATTATTACTGTTATTGTAAGTTATTGTTGAATACCACTTTGTACACATTGGTAAGGAGAGGCGGACTACATAGTGGTGCAGCAACTGTCGTCATGGAAATCTGGCAGGCGAAGAAATAATTATCGAACAAGTTAACACAATAAGCTAACTTGTATTTTCCAAGGCTTATGAAGATTCTTTACAAATAATGCAGCACAGTCCAGCAATCTCGATGTCAACAAGGATGAGCATCCTAGCACTACAACATGAGCTATGGTGTCGAAGCAAAGAGGCTCCAAGCGTGAGTGGTCTAAGAGGCTGCCACTGGCACCCTATAATTCGGCAGCAGAGGCCGCTCATAGTACAGAGCCGCTAAACTGTGGCTCAGAGGACGTGCACCATTGCGTATGCCAGATCACATTGCCAAACGAATGCAGTGGGCCGGCCATGTGACCCAGATGGAGGATCACAGATGGCCTCGGAAGCGTTGGAGGGATGGACTCCATGAAAATTTAAAGCAAGTGTCAATAGATGTGAACGGTTGGCGGATATCAGCAATGGACAGAATACAGTGGAGGAGGAAACTTGTAGATGCGTGCGGTCCACTGGGCCTGATCACGTAGTAGTAGTAGTAGTAGATCACGCACGACCGCTGTCGGCATCAGACGGAAACTTGCCATTCCGTTACCAACCTTGATAGACCGAGTGTTGGCATCAATACGTGGTACCACAGTTATCATCAAAGTTTTCAGCAAGATATTTTGCCTCCCCCCCCCTCCCCCCAATATCCTTTCTAAATTCTTTTTAAAAAATTATTTCAATTTACCTGTTTTAACGTACTACATTTTGTCACAACTTGTAAAATATTTTGTTCCAAAATAATTCTTTACCTAATTGTTCTGTTTTCACATAACTTTTCATACAAATTTGTCAAATATGCGTATAGTAGCGACAGCTGACTAGTTTACATCCAAAGCATGTTTTTTGTTTCGCAGCTGCACACTAGTCTGCTGTGAACAGCAATATCGGTCACTTTATGACTCTCCTGGCCCTGTGATCAGGTTCGTACAATATTATTATACTTATTCGATATCTTTTGACTATATCACTATATCACTTTGGTTTATCATATTTGGGCAATATAAGGCATCATTTATTTAAATTAAATATGTTTCCTGTATTCATGAAACTAGTATCTTCCATTACTTTATAATTTATGTTTACAAACAGTAGATTGCCCATATCTGGTTTCCCTTCTCCCTGCCAGATCCGGAGATAGTCATTATGGACCAAAAACGATAATCGGTTGACTGTTTTTGTTTGATCATTGACTAGAATTAAAGAAAGATGTTCTGTTCTCCCTGGATAACTATCTTCATTCGTGCAATTCTGCACAAACCACCCCCGCCCGCTTTCCTGCCCCCGGGTGACCGCCCACCATTTCTTGTTTACTCCTCACCCGCCGTCCCTCTCTCCAACCATCCTTATTCTTTTCCGACATTTGAATGCGCCAATAAAGCGAAACAGCAATGTACGTGTTTTCGATTATTTACCGAATATTTTAGGCGAGAGTAGTTTTATTTCTAGAACTCTCTGAGAAGCCGGCCGGTGAGGCCGAGCGGTTCTAGGCTCTACAGTCTGGAACTGCGCGACCGTCGCAGGTTCTAATCCTGCCTCGGGTATGGATGTGTGTGATGTCCTTAGGTTAGTTAGGTTTAAGTAGTTCTAAGTTCTAGGGGACTGATGACCTCAGAAGTTAAGCCCCATAGTGCTCAGAGCCATTTGAACCATTTGAACTCTCTGAGAATCTGCTTCCACAACAAGCCCCCAAGCATCCAATTCTAAACTCCAGATCAACCAACTTGTCTAAACATGGACGTTCTTAGGAAAATGCAGTAAGCCTTTGACTAAGAAATTTGGAATAATTAAGTATAAAGTAAAGATTTCGAAAAATCTTTTTTGTATTAGAAATCATTATAAAGCCAAGATCGCTTAAATACTTTACTGGATAACCGGTTTCAACACATAAAGGTGCCATCATAGTACCTAAATGTTTGCGATAAACCATAGAACACATAGTCAAAAGTCACAGTGCTTGCAAGTGTAACGCGATTCCTTTTACACTGATTAATTGACAATCAATGGAAATTCCAAGCATTGCATTGGATTACTTGGCATCTAGAAGCCGAAAACATAATGTAAGCGTCTTCCTACAAGGGAGAGGTGTGTCTTATGGAACTGTTGCTCAACGTACTCCATTCTGAATCTCATGATGATTCCCTTTTTTACATCTCCAGCCCCATTCCATTTTAGTGTTCTCCAATCTTTTACTTTCTTTCTTGTTCCTATTCTTCCTCCTCATTTCTCTCGATGATGAGCTTGCTGGTTAGTGTCCTCAGCCACAAATCATCATCGTCTTCATCATCATCGTCATCATAATCATCGTCATTTCATTTGGCGGTAACGAATCTGCACCCGTACGGGGTAAACATTCCCAAGGCGCGCGCTCTTTAGCTACGCCTCTGAAGGAACACAACTGCGGAAAAACTTTTGCTAACAGAAGAAACACTTCATCTGATGACAGAAAAAGGAAATACAAAAATGTTCTAAGTAAAAACGAATAAATGAGTCTATGTTACGAATAACAGCAAGTGGTAAAGCGATAGGCAGAATGGTCTCGCGGTTCTAGGCGCGCAGTCCGGAACCGTGCGACTGCTACGGTCGCAGGTTCGAATCCTGCCTCGGGCATGGATGTGTGTGATGTCCTTAGGTTAGTTAGGTTTAAGTAGTTCTAAGTTCTAGGGGACTAATGACCACAGCAGTTGAGTCACATAGTGCTCAGAGCCATTTGAACCATTTTTTTGATAGGCAGAAAAAGTAATAATAAGAAATCGAAAAGGAAATAATCGTCAGAGGACAAAGTTAGCATATAGGAAAGTCAAATTTACTTTCCGAGAAATTAATAGCAAAAGTGTCAACATTAAGAACGTAACTGGAACGCCGCTATCAAAGTCAGGGGAGAAGCAGATTGCGAAAGACTTGCTAGGGGGCCGCACGTAAGATCTCCCCGGTTAGTCTGACAAACAGTTGCAGGTGCTGTCTGTGGCTGACTGTCGGCCGCGCGGAGTGGCCGCGAGGTTTAGGGCGCCATGTCACGGCTTGTGCGGCCCCTCCCGCCGGAGGATCGAGTCCTCCCTCGGGCATGCATGTGTATGTTGTTCATAGCATAAGTTAAAGTAGTGTGTAAGGCCAGGGAGCGATGGCCTCAGCAGTTTGGTCCCTTAGGAATTCACACACATTTGAACATTTGATTCTGTAGCTCAGCCGGATGTAATCTCCTGTCCTGTTTCAGAGGAAACCGCTCAGCCTGCAAGATCCGGGCAGTCACGGAGGTTGTTATTATTTGTAGCTGGGAGCTCCAATTTTAGGTGCGTTACGGAGCCCCTTAGGAACATGGCTGTCAAGAAGGGGAAGAAATCCAATGTGCACTCCGTATGCACACCAAGTGGAGGCATTCCAGACGTGGAACGAGTCCTTCCAGATGGCATGAAGAGCACCGTGACAAATCTCTTGCTATAGGTGACGTGACAAGGTGCCGGGTTTTCACAGTGTGTACCAGAGGCATATGAAAACATGGATCACACAGAACATTATGACCAGCGACCTACTATCGACATAGCACAGGTCCAGGCGAGAGCAGTGTCACCTGGCAAGGAATGACTGCTAGTCACACACATGCACAGTACATGTAATACACTCCTGGAAATTGAAATAAGAACACCGTGAATTCATTGTCCCAGGAAGGGGAAACTTTATTGACACATTCCTGGGGTCAGATCCATCACATGATCACACTGACAGAACCACAGGCACATAGACACAGGCAACAGAGCATGCACAATGTCGGCACTAGTACAGTCTATATCCACCTTTCGCAGCAATGCAGGCTGCTATTCTCCCATGGAGACGATCGTAGAGATGCTGGAAGTAGTCCTGTGGAACGGTTTGCCATGCCATTTCCACCTGGCGCCTCAGTTGGACCAGCGTTCGTGCTGGACGTGCAGACCGCGTGAGACGACGCTTCATCCAGTCCCAAACATGATCAATGGGGGACAGATCCGGAGATCTTGCTGGCCAGGGTAGTTGACTTACACCTTCTAGAGCACGTTGGGTGGCACGGGATACATGCGGACGTGCATTGTCCTGTTGGAACAGCAAGTTCCCTTGCCGGTCTAGGAATGGTAGAACGATGGGTTCGATGACGGTTTGGATGTACCGTGCACTATTCAGTGTCCCATCGACGATCACCAGAGGTGTACGGCCAGTGTAGGAGATCGCTCCCCACACCATGATGCCGAGTGTTGGCCCTGTGTGCCTCGGTCGTATGCAGTCCTGATTGTGGCGCTCACCTGCACGGCGCCAAACACGCATACGACCATCATTGGCACCAAGGCAGAAGCGACTCTCATCGCTGAAGACGACACGTCTCCATTCGTCCCTCCATTCACGCCTGTTGCGACACCACTGGAGGCGGGCTGCACGATGTTGGGGCGTGAGCGGAAGACGGCCTAACGGTGTGCGGAGCTTCATGGAGACGGTTGCGAATGGTCCTCGCCGATACCCCAGGAGCAACAGTGTCCCTAATTTGCTGGGAAATGGCGGTGCGGTCCCCTACGGCACTACGTAGGATCCTACGGTCTTGGCGTGCATCCGTGCGTCGCTGCGGTCCGGTCCCAGGTCGACGGGCACGTGCACACTCCGCCGACCACTGGCGACAACATCGATGTACTGTGGAGACCTCACGCCCCACGTGTTGAGCAATTCGGCGGTACGTCCACCCGTCGTCCCGCATGCCCACTATACGCCCTCGCTCAAAGTCCGTCAACTGCACATACGGTTCACGTCCACGCTGTTGCGGCATGCTACCAATGTTAAAGACTGCGATGGAGCTCCGTATGCCACGGCAAACTGGCTGACACTGACGGCGGCGGTGCACAAATGGTGCGCAGCTAGCGCCATTCGACGGCCAACACCGCGGTTACTGATGTGTCCGCTGTGCCGTGCGTGTGATCATTGCTTGTACAGCCCTCTCGCAGTGTCCGGAGCAAGTATGGTGGGTCTGACACACCGGTGTCAATGTGTTCTTTTTTCCATTTCCAGGAGTGTATTACTGAGCATGGTGTCCATGTGTAGAATTTGGAAGGCGCGATCTGTCTGAGTATAGTGGGGATGGGCGGCCACCCTTCACTACAGACAGGAGGCGAGCTGTGGCGGAACTAACGTCAGCATTTAATGCCGGGCGAGTACAAGTGTGTATGAACACTCAGTGCACCGAACACTCCTAATGATATGTCTCCACAGTCGATGACCCATGCATGTGCCAATGTTAACATCACATCACCAGCAACTACGACTGAATTGGGCACGTGATCATTAGCACTGAGCATTGGCACAGCGGCAGAGCGTTGTACGGTCTGCTGAATCCCAATATCTTCTTCATCATGCCGATGGGAGGCGCCAATCCGTCGTCTTCCAGGGGAACAGCCCCTTGGCATCTGTACAGCGAGACGGAGACAAGCTGGTGGTGGCTCCATTGTGCTCTGGGTAGCATTAACGTGGGCATGCATGGGTCCAGTGGAGCTCGTGCAAGGCACCACGACGGTCAAGTTGTATCATACACTGGTTGCAGACCACATACACCCCTTCATTACGATTATGTTTGCCGAAGGCTGTATCATTTTTAAGAAGATAATGTGTCATGACTCAAGGCCAGGACTGTGATGTAGTGGTTCGATGAACAGACTTCCGAGTTCCAATTGATGTGCTTGTTCCCCAGCCCAACATCAGCGGATGTGAACCCGATGGAACTCATCTGGGATGTAATTGAATGTAGCGTCAGAGTTCATCGTCCCCTACCCGGAATTTACGTGAATTAGGTGACTTGTGTGTGCAGATGTGGTGCCAACTCCCACCATGATGTTCTGGCTGATAGGTGTAAATCTGAATTTCGAAGCAGTGGGTCACTTCTCATTGCCGGAAGCCAGCAGAACCGCTACGACACCAGAGATACGCCAGACAGCGAGAAAACTCGACATTGCCAGCAACAATCAAGGCTTAGAGACTTAGTTGCACCTGCCACCAGCACTAAGTCCTTCACGGTACTTGCTGCCACAGCCCCAGTGACGTGTTATTTGCGCCTGCTGCCGCCGACGCTGAGTTTCTAGTGGTCGAAGTCCCCCAGTGGAAAGGCTTCTGACACTTAAGCGCTAATCGTACTCCAATTCCTGCCACAGGGCGGCGAGTTGTGCCTCATGCAAAGCTGGCTCAACGTACCGTCTCAGTAACACGATCGGCGACGGGTTATGCGAACTCAGTGACGCCGAGGAAAGCAACGTGCCATCGTCGTCGACAGCCGTGGCGTCTAAAGACTGTCGATTTTCCATGGGCCTTCCGTCAGTAACGATGAGCGCCGACACAGCAGCCAGGGCGGAAATCAACACCGGCTCAGCAGCACCAGCCATGGACACCAGAGAGGCGTGCGGTCGCCTCACTACGTCATGTACTGAAGTCAATAAAAGTCATTCTTAAGTGTCGAAAGCCTTTCCACTGGGGGACTTCGACCACAGCACCCGCACTGTGCCCTACATGCTCATTAGTCACAGCAGATTCTTTAAGAAGATGGAGGTAGCTGGGATTTTTATCAATTTTTAATGGACAGCACTCAGAGGTTCCACAGCAACTGGCTGACGAGAATCCAGTGCTGGATGAACCAGCAAAATTTTTAGAAGGAGAACTTGTGATGGCTTCATCGTAGAGCCTCAGAGAAGGAAAACTTGGTCTTACAAGGGATACTCCCTATTGCATCTCCCTCAGATTTAGTTGTAAGATGGACCGCTGGACAGCCCGTCAAAAACTGAACACAGATCGAGCATGAAAACAGGAAGAAGGTGCACTGAATAGTGAAAAATGTAGCAAAATGGATACAGCGAACGGCCCAACCTCACGAAGTGAAACATCGAGCTTGTTTGAATAGGCATGGTGTCGTGGTTGTATGGTCACGGTATTGGAATGCAAAGGGGAAGATGCTTGCTCGAATTTCTCTCATGTCGTATTTTTTTTCCGCAAAATTATGAACGGTCCGTCCGGTCATTGACATGTCTGTTCTCCGTATTCAGTTTGTGTCTGTGTCGTGGTGTAAAGTCCGTTTGCAACAGCGAGCTGTACGGAAGGAGCATTCAGACATGTTGTTGTTGTTGTGGTCTTCAGTCCTGAGACTGGCTTGATGCAGCTCTCCATGCTACTCTATCCTGTGCAGGCTTCTTCATCTCCCAGTACCCACTACAACCTACATCCCTCTGAATCTGCTTAGTGTATTCATCTCTTGGTCTCCCTCTACGATTTTGACCCTCCACGCTGCCCTCCAATACTAAATTGGTGATCCCTTGATGCCTCAGAAGATGTCCTACCAACCGATCCCTTCTTCTAGTCAAGTTGTGTCACAAACTCCTCTCCTTCCCAATTCTATTCAATACTTCCTCATTAGTTATGTGATCTACCCATCTAATCCTCAGCATTCTTCTATAGCACCACATTTCGAAAGTTTCTATTCTCTTCTTGTCCAAACTAGTTATCGTCCATGTTTCTCATCCATACGTGGCTACGATCCATGCAAATACTTTCAGAAACGACTTCCTGACACTTCAGACATAAGACCTCCTATTTTTTCTATTCAAGTAGCACAAGTTATGAGTCTGGCGTTCCCTTCTGGAACATTTGACTCTTGAATTTCTTTGTTGTAACTTAGTTCACACCCGTTTGTGTGTTGTTACCCTGTGAGGAGTCTATAAGGCATCTCGCCTGCTCTCACAATTCATCACATTTACTTGCGACCGTAATATACTCTTACCATATTATTCATACTCTATAAGCAGTGAACAATATATTCAATTCAATTTTTCTGGTTTTGTGACCACATTGTCAACATATATAAAACTACAGACGTTTCGGTCCCTATTGCAAGCGACCTTCTTCAGGGCGTTTTTGTTTTCAGTAAACAAAAAACTGCCGGCCGCTGGTGGTCGAGCGGTTCTGGCGCTACAGTCTGGAACCGCGCGACCGCTACGGTCGCAGGTTCGAATCCTGCCTCGGGCATGGCTGTTTGTGTTGTCCTTAGGTTAGTTAGGTTTAAGTAGTTCTAAGTTCTAGGGGACTTATGACCTCAGCAGTTGAGTACCATAGTGCTCAGAGCCATTTGAACCATTTGAACAAAAAACACTGAAGAACCTCGCTTTCAATAAGGACTGAAACGTCGGTAGTTTTATGTATATTGACTATGCGATCACAAACCCAGAAAAATTTTACTGAATGTGACAATGGCCGCGGAAGCCTACATTTATAGTGTTCAATATGCTAACCGACAAGATAACTTCCGCTCCGCCGAACCAGCACACAACAGGGAATTCAATGGAACAACTTAGAAGGATTTTGGCGCCCACAACCAATTATCATTGAGATGTCAAACTACACACCGTGCTGGACAGCAACAACACGATGAGGAAAATACACTGCCTAAATTTACGTCAACGACCAGGGCAGGTAACCGGAACGTTAACGGCCTCAAGGCATAAGATTCCGCTGGTGCACTTCAATTCAAAATAACCAAGTACAGTTAAGCTCCACCGACGGGTGGCTAAAATATAGCAACTTGAAAACACGCATTGTTGCTTGCGGGAATGTCCCAACAGCCGACAACGAAATCCAAACGATACATTGTGAACGGTCGTGACTTGTTGGTAGATTAAGTGAAAACTCAACTATGGTGTCCAGGATCGGTGAGCCACGGACCTCGTAGCAATGGGAACAGCACCACACACGCCGACCGCTCGTGGACCCCACCAGCGGGCTCGGCCAAACTACGCGCCGCGGAGACTTCCTCGCTGCTCCACGCCAACCGACCAACTGCTCGCACACAGCACAGCCGGAAACTATAAGCGCCAGGCCAAAGATAGTACAAGGTGCGAATACCGATACACGACGCTGCTGCCACTAGCGGGGAGGGAGGATAACAGCATAGTCGCGAAAACCGCGGGAGACTAAACACAACCAAGGTTTTATCCAACGAATAACATGAGCCAGCCACGGCTCAAATTCATTATAAACATTCTGCATTTAACAACTACTTATATTACATATTCAATGTTTGGAGTCATTTCCACGGGTTTTAGCACTAAATAGGAGCTATAATTCGACTGTTTGATGAAACATGTCCACGTTATTTCTATGCGAGCTACAATAACAATATATCATGTTTAATCGGGCTGCCCTTGTTCGAGCTCAGACTTTCAATAATATCCATTGGGTGGCTTTGTCTTAACCAAGGACTAAATGCAATGTCGCGTCTGGTAGTAGTTGAATGGTACCAACAGTCTGACCCACGGTGCAGAGAAATGGTGATGCCGGTCGGGAGATCTAGATCTTGCGCCACGCGGTTTCCATCATTATGGCAAACTCAAAGACACTTTCAAACCATGGGGATTTCGCGCAGCGTTTCTCGAATGCCTCTATTCCTCTACCATCGAGGAACTGAACACATGGTGGAACGTTCCGACAGCTGTTTGCAGAGACTTAGTGATTACACAGAAAAATACACTCCTGGAAATGGAAAAAAGAACACATTGACACCGGTGTGTCAGACCCACCATACTTGCTCCGGACACTGCGAGAGGGATGTACAAGCAATGATCACACGCACGGCAGAACGGACACACCAGGAACCGCGGTGTTGGCCGTCGAATGGCGCTAGCTGCGCACCATTTGTGCACCGCCGCCGTCAGTGTCAGCCAGTTTGCCGTGGCATACGGAGCTCCATCGCAGTCTTTAACACTGGTAGCATGCCGCGACAGCGTGGACGTGAACCGTATGTGCAGTTGACGGACTTTGAGCGAGGGCGTATAGTGGGCATGCGGGACGACGGGTGGACGTACCGCCGAATTGCTCAACACGTGGGGGGTGAGGTCTCCACAGTACATCTATGTTGTCGCCAGTGGTCAGCGGAAGGTGCACGTGCCCGTCGACCTGGGACCGGACCGCAGCGACGCACGGATGCACTCCAAGACCGCAGGATCCTACGCAGTGCCGTAGGGGACCGCACCGCCACTTCCCAGCAAATTAGGGACACTGTTGCTCCTGGGGTATCGGCGAGGACCATTCGCAACCGTCTCCATGAAGCTGGGCTACGGTCCCGCACACCGTTAGGCCGTCTTCCGCTCACGCCCCAACATCGTGCAGCCCGCCTCCAGTGGTGTCGCGACAGCGTGAATGGAGGGACGAATGGAGACGTGTCGTCTTCAGCGATGAGAGTCGCTTCTGCCTTGGTGCCAATGATGGTCGTATGCGTGTTTGGCGCCGTGCAGGTGAGCGCCACAGTCAGGACTGCATACGACCAAGGCACACAGGGCCAACACCCGGCATCATGGTGTGGGGAGCGATCTCCTACACTGGCCGTACACCTCTGGTGATCGTCGAGGGGACACTGAATAGTGCACGGTACATCCAAACCGTCATCGAACCCATCGTTCTACCATTCCTAGACCAGCAAGGGAACTTGCTGTTCCAACAGGACAATGCACATCCGCATGTATCCCGTGCCACCCAACGTGCTCTAGAAGGTGTAAGTCAACTACCATGGCCAGCAAGATCTCCGGATCTGTCCTCCATTGAGCATGTTTGGGACTGGATGAAGCGTCGTCTCACGCGGTCTGCACGTCCAACGCGAACGCTGGTCCAACTGAGGCGCCAGGTGGAAATGGCATGGCAAGCCGTTCCACAGGACTACATCCAGCATCTCTACGATCGTCTCCATGGGAGAATAGCAGCCTGCATTGGTGCGAAAGTTGGATATACACTGTACTAGTGCCGACATTGTGCATGCTCTGTTGCCTGTGTCTATGTGCCTGTGGTTCTGTCAGTATGATCATGTGATGTATCTGACCCCAGGAATGTGTCAATAAAGTTTCCTCTTCCTGGGACAATGAATTCACGGTGTTCTTATTTCAATTTCCAGGAGTGTAGTATCGTGTATTTGTGTCACTCTGAACTGTAGTGCATCGTTCACTAAAAGTTAGTTAGTCTGCCATAGTAATGTAACTTTTTTATGTCCCCTCGCAAATGGTCGCACCAACGGCAGCCACGTCAGTCAATCGTTCCTCACGAAGGTGATTAAGCATTTCGTCGAAAGCTCGAAGTTTTACCCAGCATCGATGAGACCAGTAAACCGAGAATGTCATAATCAACAAAGACGTGCAGTTAATTATTATTGTACTATTTGGCTACAAATCCGAAGTCAGCGGACCACATCTGTACGGGCGGCATTCAACTTGCTGATATGCAGTTGCACTCGTGCTGTTGGAGGAACTATTCAACTCCAGCTATAGAAGTTGAGTTGGCTGAGCACCAGACACACAATTGTCTCGGATTGAGTTGCAACAGCCGTGTTAGGCTACCTGGCACCACTGATGGTGACCTATCTGTCCAGAGGGCGTGTCACGCACGGTAGTGCCCCCTTGATGCTATCTGGTACGAGTGAGCTGTGTGCTGGCACCTGGTTTTATCACCTCCCTTCTTTCTTTATGATACAACACAATCATACCACTACAATCTTTCACACACTGTGAGGAAGGAGCTCTTTTCTCACTATGCGATTTAACGTAGTCCTTCGGCATGTCCCAGATAAAAACACCGTGCGACTATTTCTTCCCTTATTTAATAATAACACAGAACAGAGTGTAAAATCGTATTTCTTGTTCCAATTTTAGAAACATGTTTTCTTACTGCGCACTGCACTTCCCCATGCCATTCCAGGACCAGCACTGAGCATCCTTTCTTCCTCACACTACTTTCCCCAAAACAAATAATAATAAACACCATTGTCACATAAGAAATGCAATCTCAACGTATCCCTCCGCTATTGAAATCATACTGTTGCATCAGACAGTCATATTTTTTTTAATAGTACTAATACGTACCACTTCAACTACTACATTCATGTCCAAAGTTCACCGTACTGAATAAAGAGACTTGTCGTACGTTGGGGATCAGTTCTGCCGAATTACTATTCTCTGATCTCCAGAGAAAATAGTGGAAGAGAATTTTATGTCGCTATTCCGCAAATAATAGCGCTCTTAAGATGGATTTTGTGGGTTTTTTTCTTCGCCCTGTATTTTGGTCTCCTCTTGCATGGAACGAAATTTGCATAGAAATCACATTTTTTCTATTGCTGCACATCCGCAACGTCTGCAGATAATCTCAGCTTAAAAATTGAATATCGGTAGACACACGATGATGTGAAGGAAACTTATAAAAATATGCAAGGACTGTTTTATTGCGATGATACCCGAAAGAGAAAGATGATGGAGAATGAAAGGAGCTGTCTAATTTATATGCAAAGCTGTACGCCTATTAGGACGTGAGATGTTTACCAGCACTGTGTTTGTTGACGAGGCTTGTCAGGAAGGGTGCTCGAAAAAATGTAATTACGGAGAAAAATTTCCCCCAGGTAATCCAGTCTTCGGCTCTTCTGGACGGACGATACCCGATACCCTGCGCGTCTTTCTTTTTAGCTACGTATCTGGTGAGTCGCCCGTTGCTGTGTAATTCGCTTAATGACGTTAGCAAATTGGATTGTCTTTCACTTATTTATTTAAATTTACGTAAGACTTCAATTGAATTTGGATTGGACTGTACGAGTCCTGCCAACATCTTAATTTTGCTTGTAATTGCTTGATTTATTTGAGACCGGGCATAATAAATACGTTAACTCGTACAGGCACACAGGCCCAAAACACTGTGATCAATGTCCACTGCGAGACTAAATGCCGTTTGTGTCATTGTGGGTACGTGGCTTGGTAAAGAAGTATATAAGCTTAGTAGAGACGAATGGTAAATCATTCTAGAGAAGACAGCTGACTCAGATGGTAAAATCCACTGACATAAGCGACTGTCACAAAGGGTGGCTTTTTTAAACAAAGTTTCAGCTCAGTTGCACTTCTCATTTTATCTTAAAAACACGACCGATTTCAGGCCCCAAAGCCTTTATCCAGTAATGTGTATATAGTGTTGACAGTAAACTGGAACCGAATTAGTAATATGGAGAAGAATGTAGTATCGAAAAATAACATGGAATGGAATCAATCAAAAAACTTCAAATGGATCTGAGCACTATGGGACTTAATATCTGAGGTCATCAGTCCTCTAGAACTTTGAACTACTTAAACTTAACTAACCTAACGACATCACACACATCCTTGCCCGAGGCAGGGTTCGAACCTGCGACCGTAGCGGTCGCGCGGTTCCAGATATGAAGCGCCTAGAACCGCTCGGCCACACCGGCCGGCAGGAATAAGTCACATGGAGAAGAATATAATAATAGAAATCATCAACAGCATCCGTGATAATGCTATGTTGAAAAACTACTCATTTTCTTACTTCGTAATAAAATGAATATTGTTGTATAAACTCGTTTAATATTATAGCAACAATTATTGGTAGCATTAACTATTACTGACAAACAACTCCTCAACGAAGATCCTAATAACATCATTATAACATAAATAATGCATATACTCGTCTAACATTTAAGAACTCGATGTATGTGTGTATACCACGTCGTACTAACCTACTTGTGATGATCTCTGCTAGAGATATTATAAATAATGTTTAAACTGTCTCAGTCAGTTACCATTTTTTAACAGCGTAATGTTTGGGGTTTATGGCCTTCGTTGTTCTTGACTGACTTACATCCTGAACGAACACAGAAAGACTGATGTGACTTGTCAGAAGGTGCCAATTACATAGGGGATGGGCAGGTTAAAGGGAGTGCCTGAATAGAGCAGGGAGGTAAGCAGGATGAAGCAAGTAATGATAAGAACATAGATATTATTTGAAATATTAGAATAGATACATAAAAAGGTCAACAGGTGTCGCTCAGACAACCTAATGTGAACGAAGAATCGAGCAAGTTTCATAAACGAACAGTGACATTGCTATACAGGGTTATATATCAAACACATTCTGAAAATCATCCAGAAAATATGACGTTTGTTGACACTGTCAACGTCGGAGACAAGAGGTCTGTCGTAGTCTTTGCATTAAGAATTGAAAATTCCTGAAGTCAAGAACGCAACTGTTTTTTTTTTCTTTTTTAATTTTGATTACTAGTTTGAGCTACACAGGAGCCATCTTCAGATCATAAAAACATTCTTGATTAGTGTAACTGCCGTCACGGCACAACATATCGTTAAAATCTATACATAACGTATAGATAAAATGACTTTACACCATTCGTAAACAGGCCATAAAACCGGGACCTTGCGCCCTTAAAACGTGATAACTGACTGACACAGTTTAATCAGTATTTGTATTATCTCATAACACATATCATCATAAGCACGTTAGTACAGTGTGGTACATGCAATTGACGACCATTGCAACCGTCAAAAAACACAACATTAGAAATACACGTTGCGTCAGCTACTAAGTTTTATCGGTATAATGAATGGTCTGAATCGTGTGTAGCTGAAACTAGCAAATCAAAATAAAAGTTTATTTGCTATCTTGACGTCCAGGATTCTAAATCATTAATATACAAAAACATTCAGAGAATAAATGGTTTTTTAGCTTTTTCTGTTCGCTATCAAGTCCTCTTTTTATTTGGTGTACATGGTTTTGCATTGGAATTTGGTCTTCAGCCAACAAAAATGTTATTAAAAAAGTCTTCTTACTTTGCACGTTACATAGACAGCGGTGTTTTTAAGTAGAACCGGTCCAGACATAACTGGAAGATGTCGCAGTACGCTCTTCCGACTATCGTCTTTTAGATGATTTCCAACTACTAATTTTAGTTTAGCACTATATAGCCCATTTAGACTTCTACTGCTAATGTGACGCTTGTTTGTTTGTTAACAAAATTACCGTGTAGCAAGTTATGTTTCAATAAATCAACGAATTAACGTCCAACGGACCAGTAATTTTCTAACAGTGGAACCTCAAGCTCAAAATAATTATTTTTAAACAGCCTTTGTTCGCCAGATTTATTTGTATTTTATTTTATTACTACTTTTTATCAACCACGTCCATATTCAGATCTAAATTCTTATCCAGGAAATATGAAAAATGCCGGAACTGAAAGAGTACAAACTCCAATCTTGTGATACTTGTTTTCAAATGTTCGGTTTCTGACATGAGTGACGTTACAGAAGTCTATTTGGTACTTTTATTTGTCGTATACGACATTGAACTTTGGGACAAAATTTCTATCACACGTCATCAAATTGCTGTTCGAAGGGTGGAGAATCTATTAAACGCGATAGCTTGCTCCATCACAGGCGTAATAAAGCAGTCACAATATAATAGCAACTTTTTTCTCCCGGTCTGTAACGATACGTATGTATCTCTTAAGTAATCCTGACACACGAGAAAATAGTTTCCTTGCTGATCACGCCACGCAGCTTATCACATTTAATAGCAAAGGTATAAGATGTGATGCTAAAAGTAACGAGAAAAATATCTTACGTCACGTGGTTACGCCTTGAAGAGACAGATTGATGTCAGGTTTGATACACTAAGTATTACAAGGTTAACTTTCATAATATGCATAGAACGACGCGCCCTGAATAAATAACGGCTACAGAGTACTCAGAGTAATAGGTTTCTCTACAGTTGACTGACAGGCTATCATAAAGCAGTCTGTTGTGAAGCATAACTTCTATACTTCCACAGCTTGACTGACGTCGTTGACCGATTATGGACGAAGCTGATCAAGGAGAGTGAGCGTGAAAGAACCCGGACCCGGAAAAAGTATCGCTTAGGTGCACTGTTAGTGAGACTATAAGACAGGGTGCCCCGTATTCTTACAGCAGACAGTACTCTTCAAACTTTGAAAAAAAAAAAAAAAACTCCCATAAACATATCAGCGGAAGCAAATACTTGTCGAGATGTGTTGGTTGCCATCTTATTGACATTCATTGCTCGTTTCTTATTGGCTGTGCGGATGGAAGCAAATACTAGAGCGTTCGTTGAAGCAAGGCATCAGTTTCGCCACATTATCGTTATGTCGGTGGGATTTCTGGGTGACACTTACAGGATCAATCACTGTAATGGACACATTAAGAATTACTGTTGAATACAAATTTCGCTTCACAAATTACGAGTGCAGTTGGAAAACATTCCTCTTGCAAAAAGATACCGTGTGACTATCAAAACAGAATGGACCGAATGCCAACAATTATTTGTTTCCAAACATTTCTTTTGTTTGACGAGTACTATCTCCTGCACCATGTGTGCATATCTTAAAGACCAGCGTCCGATTACCATGTGGTAGTGATACACCAGACCTTTATCCACTTCTAATAATGCCTGTTCCTTAAGGATAATAAAGTGAGCTCAGTTAGCAAGCAAGTCTTCAATCTAGTCACAATTCGAAGCGATTGTATGGACAGTGCCACTACGCTATGCTGTATGCCAAACAAGGCTGTTATGAACAGAATGTTCGGATGGTTCTTTCAAGGTGCCTATGGCCGATTCTTTCTCATATCCATGGACAATTTCCCTGTAGACATGATGGGAGAGTGTCATTCTTTCTTCGTTGCTACATTTTCTTTCTGTCGAGTCTTCGTTGCTTGACAGTGTCAGCTCATGCATTTATTAAAATTCTACCTTACCCTGTGCGTTTCTACGGAGAAATAAATGGGCTTAACCTCGTATTAGAAAAAAATAAGGGGAATATTTTAACAGCTCAAAGTATGTTTGCAAGTTTTGCCTACGCAGGACTCATGTTGATGTTTCTATGATCACGGAAGCGACATATATCCTTGAGGCAGACATTAGAAAATGATCGCTCACAGAAGAAAGAAATCAGCATTAATCGTCAATAACAAATTCCATCGCAGTACTTACAACCAATAAGTAAATGCATGGGGCATGAGACGGTTTTAAGTAATATTGATACTGAGTGAATTTCACGCCGCCATAGTACATTCTCTTGTTCTCTGTGTAGTAACACAATGGTAACTGATGTTGGTAAATCAGAAACAGTAGCAAAATAGATTTTTATTGTGTTCCACAGCTTTCACAAATCTTATAAATAATTTTTTGAACACGTGAAGCTGATGTATAATTATTTTTAGTTGTATGACCGTCAGTGCCAAAATAAAATATCCGTAGATAATATCTCGTTATGCCTCTACCTGTTCATATGAAAGTAACACAACACATACATGATTCTTTTATCCACATAACAATAACCTCGTTCAAAATGCTGTTGGTGATGCCAACGTGAACATCGTCAAGGATGATCTACTATTGTTCACATCTTCAGAAATAGCTATAAAACGTTTAGAATTTGAGACTGACACGCCACTTCTTTTATAGACTCGAAATCAGCCTATAACAGTATTGACAGAAGGGTAGTCGTACATGACAGTGAAAGAGAGATTCCTAAAAAATGATGAACTTAGTGAAAGCTGCTGTCAGAACCATCTGGAGTTAAATTAAGACACATAATACAACAGGAATGACAGGTAGATTCATTGTCCTTTTTCTCTGTTTGATGTAGCATTCGAAAAAGTTATAAGAGACGCGGACTTCAGTACGGGGGGGGGGGGCATCCTGTACAAAGCAGTTCAGGAGATGCCATATAACTGTGAGAATACCGAGAGCGCCGAAAGAAGGCTTTACAAGATAAATAAAGGGAAAACTAAGTATACGCCCGTAACTATGAAAGATTATCCTAATGAACACCCATTCACAGAAGTTATTGATACACGTTTCATTTTGTGCGTAGTTTCACTTGCCTTGGCTCAGAAGTAAACTGTAAGAACAATGTCACTTATGAAATCTGAAACCGAAAATTTTCCGCCAAGAAGGTCTACCACAGCGCTAAAAAAAATCTGACGTCTAAGTTCCTTTTCAGGAAAGCTAAAGTTTAGTGACGTTGGTGCTAATACTCCTAAACTGTGTTGAACGCTGCACAGTAACGAAATTTGATGAGAAGCCACTATGCATATTTACAAGAAAGAGTTTGAAAAAATTCTTGGAGCATTGCAAGAAAATGGTGTGTGGAGCAGGATTTTTAACTGTGAATTAATTACTCCATCAAATAAACCAGACATTTTCAATTGTATTAAAATTAAAAGGTTGGTGTAGGCATGACATCTACTGAAAGTTAAGGAGAGAATGATAATAAGACATACAACGTGTTTTTTCTCTCTTTAGAAAGAAATGGAGTTCCTCGACGGCATCACTTGCATAGTGATCATCTCAAATCCACGTAGTTCTGTTGGTACCTCTGCGAAAGGGTCAGTATTTCTACCGAGAAGTGACAGGATGCTGGACTGTGATGTTGTGCGTACGTCTGGGTGCTAACACCCATTATTACGGTCCCACCTTGAAGACAGTAGATAGAAAGCGTTTGAAGAAGAGCGGTTTTAGGGTAGAGGAAAACAAGTTTCACGGCAAGAGCCATGGGAAAAAACCTCGGCCACAGTCTGAGGTGGTAGCATGGCTATAGGTGGATCTACGCTGTCAGCAGCTATAGTTCATTCATGGGTGTAAGGATATGTTAGGAGTGGGTAGTATACAGTCGTTTCTGGGCTCAATGATGCCTCACGGGGCAGCTCCAGCGTCAGTGCAACTGTAACACGCCAGCGTCGTCATCAGAGAGGCTTAAGTCGATATTAAAATCGGCCGCTGAATTTCATTTTCGTTTCTGCAAGTGCGGCTTCCCTGTCGTCGTCAGTTCGTCGGATGTGCGAGCGCAGTTAGCAGTGCCACACGGATTAGCTGTGATGATTTAGGATGCAGAGGTTGTTCGAGTGCTTCAAATTCCTGTACAGACGTGCGGCGAGTTCCTTGAGTACCTCCACGCGGGTAGTGAGGTGGAATTCGGTGTGCGTGCCAGCGGTGCGTGAGTACGTGGAGCATTGCTCATCATTCGTAGAACTTCGTTCTGCATAACCTGCAGGTGGTGCAGCTGTATTGGAGCTGCATAAACTCCACACTGGAGCTATGTATATCGTCACTGAACTATTAAGAGACAATTACATGGACCTCGACATCCTCAGCGTACTTTGTCTGCTAAGCCGTCGGCACAAGGACTGTGCTTTCGAACATCAAAGTTAACCGTACGGAGTTCAATGTGCCACTGAACGCTCAAAAACGATGTGACTTGTGCCTCGGTGTGGTATACGCGATCGCTACGTGCTCCAGCGGCAGTCGTCGGCTGTATCTGGCTCGCACATCAAACTGATTACGAACACAAGGGGCGTGAAATTCCTACGTTAGCTCTATTAAAACGCACATTCCTCCCTGAGTCATCTGTTTGTCACGTTATTCTGCCTGTAGTATACATAAAGAGAAATTTCAGTATCCATGAACATGCTGTAAGGCAAAAAGGAAAGTACAGAAGCATGTCAACACGAACTTTAGCTTTACAAATGGTGCGATAGAAGATCTCACCTACTAACCATCCAACAGAAAGCCCAAAACAGACTAAAGCTACCAACTGGTTGAACATGGGTACTACATCACTCCACTGTCCTTCACACATACAAATCCCTGATCCGCCCCATTCTTTTCCATGAAATACTGCAGGTATATCCGCCCCATTCAAGTTCTGTGAACTCTTTCAGGTCCTCGCACGCAATGCTTTCTGCCTCGCATTGCACATCCTCTCACCTTCCCTTGAAAGGATCCTTTACCAAATTATCAAATTCCCACTTCTTCTCACACACATTGAACACCTCTGAATAAGCGATATCATTGGTAAACTCGACTCAAACAGTCCTGCTGTGTCTCCTCTCCTTTCCAGTCCTAGTGTATTGGCGTGCCTCTGCTTGCACATTCCTCCAACCCTCCAGCTCCATGCACTCTGCGTCCTCTCTCAAAGAAATTTTAACTATGTCCCTCTCCCGGACCGCGAACTCCACCTCTACATATACCCATCCTACCAACTCCGTATTCAACGCACTCTATCCACACTCCCCCTCCCCGCCCCCCTCCAAGAGCACCCACCTCATCCTCTCCCCATACCAAACGCTCTCCCTTTCCCCTTCCCTGACGCTTCCACCCCTTATCCTCTAAGATGTGTAGATCCTAATACCAGCTACCCCTCTGTCCTTGTCCTCCACAGTCACCCCTGTCTCGTCAACTATTTTAAGTTGCGTATCTAATATTCTGCGTGGTGTCTGTCTGTTCTAAGTCGTGTCTCCCTACCACTTTCGCGCAACGACGCTCTGAGCGTGTTTTTTAGGAAATTGACTAGTTTGGACCTGGGACCTGTTGCTGGTAAGGAGACGCCAGACCATACATGACATATAGAGTTCAGACGAGTTCAGTGAAACTAGCGATGATATAACAAAATACTTAAAGATTTCAGCGTCAGCTCCACTGCACTCCCTGTAAAAAAATCTTAAATAATGGTTCAAATGGCTCTGAGCACTATGGGACTCAACTGCTGTGGTCATCAGTCCCGTAGAACTTAGAACTACTTAAACCTAACTAACCTAAGGACATCACACAAATCCATGCCCGAGGCAGGATTCGAACCTGCGACCGTAGTAGTCGCACAAAAGAATCTTAATACTAACTAAATTTAGTGGAAGGGTTTCGAGGCTTTCCTATTTTTAGTTAGCTGGTAAAATAACGTCGAAAAAGCAGTAAAGTTTACCACTGGAAATTTTATTCAACTCACAAAACATTGTTTATAAATAGCGCTATTGATAAAAGGAAATATTTTAATACAGGATGATAAAAACCAACTGCGTTCAACAAAAATGTGAACGAATATTCCCTGAGTGGGTTTCCAAGTTCTACAATGGATCGAAGGATGACCTATGCCGTATCACATCTATAATCTAGGTTTAAATTAAGTTTCACAAAAGAGCAAACTATCAAAATGGCCTACAGTGACCCTCAATTATCTTTAATTACTTATCTAACTTGTCGTAAATTACAGTGGCTGATGTGGCTTCTCAATAACTATATAACAGAAAAATCATCGCGTTTCAGATTTTTACTTCAAGTGGCCATTGTGAACACCATGAGCTTTAATTTACGATCGACACTAGTATTACGCAAAAAGGGGGTGTAACAGATGAGACTTCTGCAGTTCTGAATGAAGCGTTATGCGTTGTTATACGGCATCGCGTGCGTTCATTTCCTTGTCGGTGTTCATCAGGGGGCGGCGGTCGGCGCAGCTCCATACCGCTCGCCATCTCGGAAGCAACTCTCGCCTAACTTCTCCTTACTACAATTTACCGAAATTGGTTTAAAAAACAACTATCTGGCAGTGTTTTCATCTGACCAATCAGGGTCTCAAAGTTAACCTTAAGCTCCGCCCACAAAAATTCTGTCTATCCAATGAGAAACATTATACTTTTCGTGGTGGGGCAATGTTTTTAAAGTTTGCAACGTAACAGAGACGCGAAAAAGTCTCACGCTAAAATTTGCAGCGGGTGTGGTCCTTTTAGCGTTGTCGTAAGATATGTACTGTTCTTCTGGAGGGCTCTATCTTTTAACATGGGCTGGGGGGTGGTCCTGGTGGTTAGCTGGCGACCTGGGTGTCCGTCCCTTATCATAGGGCCTTCTAGCTTAACACGGTTCTGCTCTCAGCTTCTGTTCTCGTTTCTACCTTCGGAACTGCATCTGTCTCACAGTGGGAAGGTATGACATGCATTTAGGCATTCTTGCGTTAGTCTGTGGTATTCCATTTGCTCACTCGTTACTCGTATTACTTTCGTTAATTTAATGTCACGCTTTATTCCGAGCTATGTGACATACTACTGGATTTGTTATCATGTCAGGGTTTTCATGGAAGGTGTTGGATTTGCCTGACACCTTACACGTATTATGAAAATATACCATTTCAAGCTACTGGCACATTCAGGGTCCCTCAAAAAAGTATTATAGATAGAGGAATAAAGCTTTAAGGAAATGGTAAGATGCAACGTTGATCGTTTACCGTTCACAGTCGATATAGCGCAATGAGTAGGGAGGTAGAGGTGTTGCTGTTTCTCGTCTCACTTGGTCCATATATTTTTTAGTAACCTTTGGGTTGTCTAAGATGTTCCAATATTTTCATTTTCGTTTCATACATTATATTCTACTATATTCGATGTCATGTAAATATAACTAGGCTATTTCTGAGGAGCGAATTTCTTGAATTGGCTTTATCTACAAGACACCTCATCAGCACCACTCTCCTATCTCCTTCCACACACATCTTTCTTTTCATCACCAATGTATCATCCCAGGGCAGGTCTTTTTTCAGTTTTACTGAAAGTGTACAGTGCTCCGTGTTTGATGGTTACTGTGTCTTCTCTCATGTTCAATGTTTTTCAAGTGTTTTTTCAAGTATTAAAAGTTGTTCAAATGTTTTTGACAGGGTACAGTGTAAAGTACTCTGTTTTTAATGATCAGTGTCTCTTTGTCATGTTCATTATTTTTCAAGTGTTTTTTTCTTTTTTTCAGGTTATAAGAGTTAGTCAAGTATTTTTCAAGTGTTTCTGACTGTGCTGTCTGTCTACATTGTTTATCATTGCTTTAAACAGTTCGTGAAGGCAGTATTTTTTATTTACATTCTCTGTTTAACATCACCTTTCAGTGTAATTTTAAATTCATGGTAGGTATGACTCTTTGCTTTTTGTTTTAGCGTCAAGTTAGAGACTAATGTCTATTGGTTGAAGAGCGGGTTCACTGTATCAGCCCACCCCACGCCCAAACGAGGTGAGGTGGATAAAACAACCATAAAGAAAAGAAGTGCGCTACAAATTTGCAATAGTTCTCGACATAAAATGAAAATTATTTCATCGCTCTCACCTGTTGATAAAACCCTAACGTTCTTCCTGTTCATTAGAAGAATATTGAAGCAAGACAGTGCAGAATATCTTACTGCAAATAGTGCAAGCTGTCCTTAAGATAAAACCAATCGCACAAATTCGTTCCTGAGAAGGAGCGCACTTATATTTACATGACATCGAATATAATAGAGTATAATTCTAAGCAACCAAAAGGAAAATATTAGAACGTCTTAAAAAACGCGAAGGTTTGTAAAAAACAATGTGGATCTAGTGACACGAGAACCACCAACACATCACCGATGACATGCCGACCTCTACCTTCCTGCTCATTGCGCCCTACCGACCGTGAATAGTATATGATCATACTTTATATCTTACCATCTGTTTAAAGCTTTATTCGGCGATGTATTATTAAATGACATTTAGTTATAACAAATTGGACAAAGAACAATACGTTCTTGATGGACCCTGAATGTGTTATTGGTTCGAAACGTATATTTTCATAATACGCAACTTAATATAATTCTTTAACCACCAATATGACTTTTCCCGTCATTTTATTGCAACAACTCGTGCAATTATCTTCGAGTTTTCGAGATATTGTCAATTTGTTGGTGTTTAGGAACGGCAAATATGCATATAAAATCCACCAAGTAAGGGCTTCAACTGAAAACCAATATGGCGTTTTCCGACTCTGTAGTGAAAAGAGATGGGGTCCTGTGACGTAGGTGGTGTTCTTTCATCTCACTGGCCTACATTCAAACGCATGCGGAGAATATCTGACATGGTAGATATTGCTCTGCACGTTTGGAAAGACTCTGCAGTGTGCTTTTTCCACGTCACGACGTCATAATCTCGGCACGCTCAACGTTGACGTTAGAATGCACAGTCCGTGTGCCGATGGCTTTAACCGCTGTACAGAGTTGCCTGACTCTCGCGTTTGCTGTGTTGGTGACATACAGTATGCGGCCCGCCAAGTCAGTGTCCGATCTAGCCACACACCGAGGCACCTAACTTTCTCACGGAATAGTTTTACTACAGCACGCTATTTCTCCAGATAAGGCTCGACAGCTCTGACGATATTCAACGCAGTGACTGAAGGAACCAATTGGGTTGGGAGACGAAAGCTCAGATTGGAGCAATGTGTCTGAGCGAATATAGGGAAAGTTGTTTCGGAAACTGAGGAATCTGATATTCAATAAGAAAGAAGGAAATAATTTTCTACAGAAGGCCAAGGCTCACAAGGGGCCTTGCGCCACTGAGAAGGACGATGATGAGGTATATCGAGGTCGTGTACAATGAGGTGACAAAAAATCATGGGGTAGCGATATGCACTTATACATATGGCGCTAGTGTCGCGTACACAAGGTTTAAAAGGACAGTTCATTGGCGGAACTGTCGATTCTACTCGGGTGATTAATGTAAAAAGGTTTCCGACGTTATTATTGGCCGCACGACGGGAATTAATAGACTTTGAATGCAGAATGGTAGTTTGATCTAGAAGCATAGGACATTCCATTTCGGAAATCGTTAGGGAATTCAGAATTCCATGATACACAGAGTCAACAGTGCGCCGAGAATATCATATTTCATTCATTACCTCTCGCCACGGATAAGGCAGTGTTTGACGGCCTTCATTTGACGACCGGGACTAATGACGTTTGTGTAGAGTTGTCAGTGCTAACAGACAAGCAACGCTGTCTGAAATAACCGCAGAAATCAATGTGGGAAGTATGACGAACGCATCCGTTAGGACAGTGCGGCAGAATTTAGCGTTAACGTGCTATGGCAGCAGACAATGACGCGAATACCTTTGCTAACAGCGGGACATGATCTGCAGCGCATCTCCTGGTCTCATGACTATACCGGTTTGATCGTAGATGACTGGAAAACCATGGCCTGGTCCCGATTTTAGTTGGTAAGAGCTGATGCTAGGATTCGAGTGTGACGCAGACCCCATGGCGCAATGGACCCAAGTTGTCAAATAGGCATTGCGCATGCTGATGTTGGCTACGTGTTCCCAAAAAACGATCGAATTTCTATGGATGACAATGACTCATATCACCGTTCCACAATGCGATTGGTATGAAAACCGTTAGAAATTTTGGAAATTTGTGACAAGATCTTATGGGACCAAACTGCTAAGGTCATCGGTTGCTAAGCTTGCGCACTACTTAATCTAACTTAAACTAACTTAACACTAAGAACAACACACACACCCACGCCCGAGGGAGGACTCGAACCTCCGACGCAGGGAGCCGCGCGGACCTTGACAAGACGCATGAGACCGCGCGGCTTTAAAGCTGTTCTGGAAAATTCGAGCGAATGATTTGGATACAAAGATCGCGCGACTTGACTACCATCGGACATTTATGGGGCATAATCGAGAGGTCAGTTCGCGCAAAAAACCTGCGCTGTCCACATCTTCGCAGTCATGTATGGCTATAGAGGGGGTATTGCTCAATATCTCTGCAGCAGGTTTAAAACAGCTTGTTCCGTCCAGGCACGTCTAGCTGCTGCCTGAGTCCAGACACGTCGAGCTGGTGCATTAAGCGGGGAGAAGGGAGGTCCGACACGATATTAAGAGATATCCCGTGACGTTTGTCAGCTCAGTGTAGTCTGAGTTGGCTTTTTTCTTCTGGCTATTCTGATGCGATTCGCCACGAATTCTTTCCTGCGCCAACCTCTTCATCTCAGAGTAGCACTTGCAACCTACGTCCTCAATTATTTGCTGAGTGTATTCCAATCCCTGTCTTTCTCTACAGGTTTTGCCCTCTACAGATCCGTCTAGTACCACGGAAGAAAAAAATGGCTCTGAGCACTATGGGACTCAACTGCTGTGGTCATAAGTCCCCTAGAACTTAGAACTACTTAAACCTAACTAACCTAAGGACATCACACACATCCATGCCCGAGGCAGGATTCGAACCTGCGACCGTAGCAGTCGCGCGGTTCCGGACTGCGCGCCTAGAACCGCGAGACCAGTACCACGGAAGACATTCCCTGATGTCTTAATAGATGTCCTGTCATTCTGTCCCTTCTTCTTGCAGTGTTTTCCATATATTCCTTTCCTCTCTGTGATTCTGCGCGTCGTTCCTTATGAATCCACCTAATTTTCAATATTCGTCTGTAACACCACATCTCAAATGCTTCGATTCTCTTCTGTTCCGATTTTCCCACCGTCCGTGTTTCACTACCATACGTTCTCGTTTCTGCTACTTCTCATTACTTTAGTCTTTCTTCGATGTACTCCAATTCATATTCTGTATCCATTACACTGCTCACTTCATTCAGCAAATCATTACTTTCGGCCGCCGGCCGGAGTGACAGTGCGGTTCTAGGCGCTACAGTCTGGACCCGCGCGACCGCTACAGTCGCAAGTACAAATCCTGCCTCGGGCATGGATGTGTGTGATGTCCTTAGGTTGGGTTTAGGTAGTTCTAAGTTCTGGGCGACTGATGACCTCAGAAGTTAAGTCCCATAGTGCTCAGAGCCATTTTTTTTCATTACTTTCGTCTTTCTTCGATTTACTCTCAGTCCATATTCTGTACCCATTAGACTCTTCATTTCATTCAGGAAATTATGTAATTCTTCTTCTCTTTCACTCAGAATAGCAATGTCGTCAACGAATCTTACCGTTGATATCCTTTCGCCTTGAAATTGAACTCCACTCCTGGACGTTTCATTTATTTCCATCATTTCTTCGATTGGATTGATTTGGGGCGGAGGAGACCAAACAGCGAGGTCATTAGTCTCGTCGAATTAGGGAAGGAAGTCGGCCGTGCCCTTGGAAAGAAACCATCCCGGAATTTGCCTGGATTGATTTAGGGAAATCACGGAAAACCTAAATCAGGATGGCCGACCGCGGAATTAAACCGTCGTCCTCCCGAATGCGAGTCCAGTATACTAACCACTGCGTCACCTCCCTCGGTGCTTCTTCGATGTACAGACTGAACAGTAGGGGTGAAAGACTACAGCCCTGTCTTACACTCTTTTTAATCCGTGCACTTCCTTCTTGGCCGTCCACTCTTACTATTCCCTCTTGACTCTTGTACATATTGTCTATTATCCGTCTCTCCCAATAGCTTACCCCTATCTTTGTCAGAATTTTGTACATCTTGCACCATTTTACATTCTCGAATGCTTATTCCAGGTCGACAAATCCTATGAAAGGTCTTGATTTTTCTTTAGTCTTGCTTCCATTGTCTCCTACATCTACATACATTCTCCACAATCCACCATACGGTGCGTGGCGGAGGGTACCTCGTACCACAACTAGCATCTTATCTCCTGTCCCACTCCCAAACAGAACGAGGGAAAAATAACTGCGTATATTCCTCTGTACGAGCCCTAATCTCACTTATCTTTGTGGTCTTTCCGTGAAATATAAGTTGGCAGCAGTAAAATTGTACTGCAGTCAGTCTCAAATGCTGAATTTCCCCAGTAGCGATTCACGAAAAGAACGCCTCCTTTCCTCTAGAGGCTCCCACCCGAGCTCCTGAAGCATTTCCGCAACACTCGCGTGATGGCGCCAAACCTACCAGTAACAAATCTAGCAACCCACCTCTGAATTGCTTCTATGTTCTCCCTCAATCCGACCTGTCAGGGATCCCAACGCTCGAGCAGTACTCAAGAATAGGTCGTTTTATAATCGGTCTCCTTTACAGTCTCCTTTACAGTCCCTCCGCCACACACCGTCAGGTGGCTTGAGGAGTATGGAAGTAGCTGTAGTAGATGTAGATGAACCACATCTTCCCAAAATTCTACCAATGGACCGAAGACGACTATCCGCCTTCCCCACAACTGCCATTACGTGCTTGTCCCACTTCATATCGCTCTGCAATGTTGCGCCCAAATATACCGACGACTGTGCCGCTAAAGCGGAGTTATTGAACGCAGTTTTCCGAAATTCCTTCACCAGGGAAGACAAATGGAATATTCGAGAATTTGAAACACGAACAGCTGCAAGCATGAGTTTCTTGGAAGTAGATACCTTAGGGGTTGCAAAGTAACTCAAATCGCTTGATACGGGCAAGTCTTCAGGTCCAGATTGTATACCGATTAGGTTCCTTTCAGATTACGCTTATACAGTAGCTCCCTATTTAGCACTCATATACAATCGCTCGCTCACCGATAGATCTGTACCTACAGATTGGAAAATTACGCAGGTCACACCAGTGTTTAAGAAGGGTAGTAGGAGTAATCTATCGAACTACAGACCTATATCATTGACGTCGGTTTGTAGTAGGGTTTTGGAGCATATACTGTATTCAAACATTATGAATCACCTCGAAGGGAACGATCTATTGACACGTAATCAGCATAGCTTCAGAAAACATCGCTCTTGTGCAACGCAGCTAGCTCTTTATTCGCACGAAGTAATGGCCGCTATCGACAGGGGATCTCAAGTTGATTCCGTATTTCTAGATTTCCGGAAAGCTTTTGACACCGTTCCTCACAAGCGACTTCTAATCAAGCTGCGGAGCTATGGGGTATCGTCTCAGTTGTGCGACTGGATTCGTGATTTCCTGTCAGGAAGGTCGCAGTTAGTAGTAATAGACGGCAAATCATCGAGTAAAACTGAAGTGATATCAGGTGTTACCTAGGGAAGCGTCCTGGGACCTCTACTGTTCCTGATCTATATAAATGACCTGGGTGACAATCTGAGCAGTTCTCTTAGGTTGTTCGCAGGTGATGCTGTAATTTACCGTCTAGTAAGGTCATCCGAAGACCAGCATCAATTGCAAAGCGATTGCTGTATGGTGTGGCAGGTGGCAGTTGACGCTAAATAACGAAAAGTGTGAGGTGATCCACATGAGTTCCAAAAGAAATCCATTGGAATTCGATTACTCGATAAATAGTACAATTCTCAAGGCTGTCAATTGAACTAAGTACCTGGGTGTAAAAATTACGAACAACCTCAGTTGGAAAGACCACATAGATAATATTGTCGGGAAGGCGAGCCAAAGGTTGCGTTTCATTGGCAGGACACTTAGAAGATGCAACAAGTTCACTAAAGAGACAGCTTACACTACACTCGTTTGTCCTCTGTTAGAACATTGTTACGCGGTGTTGGATCCTTACCAGGTGGGATTGACGGAGGACATCGAAAGGGTGCAAAAAAGATCAGCTCGTTTTGTATTATCACGTAATAGGGGAGACAATGTGGCAGATATGATACGCGAGTTGGGATGGAAGTCATTAAAGCAAAGACGTTTTTCGTCGCGGCGAGATCTATTTACGAAATTTCAGTCACCAACTTTCTCTTCGGAATGCGAAAATATTTTGTTGAGCCCAACCTACATAGGTAGGAATGATCATCAAAATAAAATAAGAGAAATCAGAGCTCGAACAGAAAGGTTTAGGTGTTCGTTTTTCCCGCGCGCTGATCGGGAGTGGAATGATAGGGAGATAGTATGATCGTGGTTCGATGAACCCTCTGCGAAGCACTTAAATGTGAATTGCAGAGTAATCATGTAGATGTAGATGTAGATTTAATCGACGTGACTGTGTCAAGCGCCACATTACTAATGGGCTATTCAAACATTACGGGATTCTTTTTCCTATTGATCTGTATTAATTTACATTTATCTATATTTCTGCTACGGTCGCAGGTTCGAATCCTGCCTCGGGCATGGATGTGCGTGATGTCCTTAGGTTAGTTAGGTTTAAGTCGTTCTAAGTTCTAGGGGACTGATGACCATAGACGTTAAGTCCCATAGTGCTCAGAGCTTTTATCTATATTTAGAGTTGTCACCAGGGACATCAGAATTGACTCTTCAGTCCCTATACTTTTCCTATAGTTGGTTTACAAAAGTTTATTACTGGATGAGAAAGAAAGGCTTGCGGACAGCGTATCGGCACTTGGGATGCGGGCAACATTCGACTTGCCCGCTGTGAGCTGTGTGCCCGCCGAAGCTGCCGCGCTGCGGAGCGACAGGGCAGGGTTCGGGACGCGGCCCAGCTGGTCAGTGGGTCCCGGGCGGTGAGAGAGCGCGCCCAGTTCCCACGCCCAAAGTCGTCCGCGCTGTCATTTCTCACTGTCGCGGAAACAAAGGAGCGGCGCGCGCTTCCGCCGTCGTGACGGGCGTGGCCGGCCCGGCACCGGCACCGGCGAGCCTCCTCTTCCCCCGCCCCCTCGCTGGAGAGCGCACCTGATTAATAGGCGCGCCCTATCTGATGCTGCCGCTCCGCGCCGCCAGCGGCCGCACTAATTAATTGGCAGCCGCCAGCCGTGGCGGCCATTGTCCGACTCGCGAGCCGAGAGACACCTGTTGCCGGGGACCCGCGCTCGCATACCGGCGCGGACTCTCCGGGCTCGCCGGATCACACGCGTGGCCCCATGGCACGGCCCGTTCCGTCCCACTTGTCCGACTGAGCAGTCTCTGTTGAACAGAGCGGCCGTAATGGTTAATGTTGCGTACACAACTTTCCCACTTTCCGCTAAGCACAACAGCGCAGGCGCAGCGCTCGTCCGTCTCCGCACTACGAGATGGCGCTGTCTTCTGATGCTGCTCCTAATATGACTTCCTCACTGTGAGGAGGTTCGGGTGGAAGTTTGTGGCCTGTTGGCCTTTACTCCTGGGAATTTTGCAGGATTTTCTGTCTATATTGTTGGATTGGCTCTGGACTGGCAAGGAGTGCCGGTGGCCTATTTCTTGGTCTTATCGATATGACGACTTTTCTTCGTCTTCTTGCTCGTTGCAGAGGGCTCTGCCTCGGTTAGGATCCCGTGCATACGGATTCCCTCTTTATCATTCTCTCCGTTGACCAGAGAGATGATGATGCAGCTCATTTGCAGCTCTGTGAATATAGGGTAGGAATCAATCAGGTTGAATTCCTCCCTAGAAAGACCTAAAAGGCCTTCTGGATACCCAGTTGGGTGATGTGGGAGTGGAGGTTTGGGATGGTTGGGAGGAACGAAGGGATAAGGGTTGTCGTGGTGGGGGTATGTGCCATCGCGAAGCGACCCAGCGATCTTCTTCGTTACAGCGCTTGCGCTGTACATGTCTGGGAGCGGGAGGAATGGCGCTTCTTACCACTCTTCTTCTTGCGCTGCTACTTCGGTGACCTTGTGCTGTGTCGCCTCCCCTTCGGCAGGCTCGTCGGTCTGCGTGGCCATCGTCGCGAACTCCTTCTAACGTGAAGGAGTCGTCTGGGTGGCGGTGTCTTCAGTTGTAGCGGGAACTTCTTTGGCTGAGCGAAGCTCCTGCGTCGGCACAGCAATCTGACGCCGAGCCTCGCCCACTTCCGCCAGCATGGCCGCCCTTTCTTCCGCCACGGCAGGTTTGAAGGCGGACATCGCTTCTTGTACGGCGTCGTTAAGGCGCCTGGTGACGACGTCTTCCGTGCAAGTGACCGCCTCTTCGTGTGTGGTGGTCACTTGCTTCTGCGTCATCTTCTCCGGCCCGCGCCAATTTCTTCTGTAGGCGCAGGAACGAGCGTTGGACGCATGTGCGCCGCCGTAGTTGGCGCAGGTACAGGGGGCGTCCTTCTGCTTTTTGCAGTCGCGTGTGTCGTGTGCTTGCGCTGTCTTAGAGACGGACGAAATTCTGCTTCCGCCGATCCGCGTATTAATATGTCACGCAGCCAATGAGATTGCTGCTAACGTAGAACCTTTTCTCCTCGCGGATCACACTCGCGCAGTGATACCTGAACGCTCGAGGTATTATAACGAGAGTACAGACCTCCGATTAATCAGTCTGCATTAGTCTGCATTAGTCTGTAGTCAAGTTTCAGTCTGCGCCTAATAAGATTGTCATATTCCTGTACATAGCCATGAAGATAAATGAAGAGACACTTTGTCAAGTATCAGAGATATGTGAGAATAAGATTAACGTACCAACACCAAAGGAACTTCAGATTGTCAGTTGTAAATAGCATCCAGAATCAAGTTAAGTAATTTTATGTTGTTATTATTTTAATAAATGTGTGAAAATTAATCAAGTTCTGTTTAAAGTTGGTCACCGTCAATCTGCTACTCTAAGCGTGCAAGTGGCATTTCTATCGTCTGACCTAACGGCAGAAGATAAACACCCCACGATAAGACCACAAGACATATTGCTGACACTCGCCTACTTCGTTAGAGCAACGAGTCAAATAATCTGATGGTGTGTGTACCGAAGGTCTAACAGTACGCACCCAACAGTTAACATGAATCGAACAGACGGATCATACTAGGCGTGTTCAGATACCGACTGTGCTAGAATTTTATATCTTTTAGAAAAAGTCCCTATAGACGACGAGATCTTGTTTATTTTTTGCTGAAGACCAAGTGTTAGTAGCTGGAGATGAAGAAGATGCAAATTACATGCGCTCCAAATTAAAAGAAGAATATGAAAAATGGGGTCTTGTCATAAACGTATCTAAAACAGAATATCTGAAAGTGGGAGAAATTACTGTTAACGACTTACAGCTCGGTCCTGATACTGTCAAAGGGTGTCATAATTTTAAGTACTTGGGAGTGACACTGTAGTCCAATCGTAGAAATATGGAATAATGTAAACAATAAAATAGGCCAGGGCAAGCGAGCCATAAAACCGCTAAATGGTATTCTCTGGAACAAAAACATAACGCGCAGAACAAAACATACCATCTACCACACAGTTATTGAAAGTATCACAACATATGGTGCTGAGTTGAGGGAACTAACTCAGAGGCAGAAAGATCGCCTGCTGGCTGTCGAGATGGATTTCTGGAGACGAAGTTATGGATACTCCAGACTTGACCATGTTAGAAATGATAGGATCAGAGAGGTTATGATTGTCAAAAGCACAATCCTAGACTACATAGAAAGGAAGCGCCTACTATGGTATGGTCACTTACAACGTATGCCAGACACAAGATGGCCAAAACGGGTATGGCAATGGACTCCACATAAAAGAAGAAAGCGCGGTAGACGTGCGAGATGCTGGAAAGACGATGTCAACGAAGCAATGGCGGCGAGAGGTCTTAATAAAGGAGACTGAAATGACCTAACTAACCTAAGGACAACACACAACATCCAGCCATCACGAGGCACAGAAAATCCCTGACCCCCCCCCCCCCCCCTCTCTCTCTCTCTCTCTCTCTCTCTCTCTCTCTCTCTCTCTCTCCCCATCTTTGTTGACAATTATTCTACATAATCGCCATCCCTTTCAGTTCATGTGGAGAGCCGTGTCACAAGTTTCTTTATATCTTCCTTAGAGAACCCTCCAGTCAGCTCAACCCACTTTAGAACCTCTTTCTGCACCTGCTCGTCGGTTGAAAATTTAACTCCACTCTTGAGTGCCTTTAGAGAAGTGAAGGGGCGAATTCGGAGGAATACCGGGGGTGGTTCAAGACATCCCATTCAAATGACTCCAAGAGCTCCTTGGTGGCTAAGGCTGTGAGGACGGACATTGTCGAGCAACAAGCCCATTCCGCTAGTCACGATTCCCCTCTTTTTGTTCTGATAGGATGTGAGAGGCGGCGGCAACCGTAGGGTCCCGCAATATCGTTGTGCATTTCTGTCTCTCCCTGAGACAGAAATTCGACCAAAATGGTGCCTTTTCGGTCCCAAAACAATGAGACCAACAGTTTTTTTTCCCGAAACTGTGGTTTTGAATTATTTGGCGGAGAATTATCACCGTGGCGACTGTCTTTTTTCCTCGGCGTGTAATGAGAAACCCACGTTTCATCTCCTGTCACAATAGGTCTCAGAAAAGCCTCATCTTCCAAATAAGGACGCTCAAAAAAATTTCTTGTGTTGTTCTGTCAGCTGATTTGGAACACAATTTTGGAACCACAGTGCGCACAGTTTCTAGTATCCCCGCGATTCTGGGTCTGGTATAGCAGAGTCCTTTAGAGCTATGGAACCATCGCATAAAAAACATCCACCGAGCAGGAAGAGCATCATCGCATTTGGCGGTATTTCTTAACCGAAATCTTTCATGCAACTGGATATTACAACGTCAGTTTACGTTCTACCGTGTTCCCGTGATGATCGCTCTGGTCAGGGAGTCGCCCTCTAACAATCAGTGACGTCAACCCTCGGAAAACAAAAACCCACAGCCCGTTATAATCACAGTACACTAACTTTCTGAACATGCCTAGTATTTTCACAGTTCTGGCGTTATGCTTGGTAAAAGAAGCACATGGTATCAGTTTTCTGAATGGTTTGATGCGACCCGTCACGAATTCCTCACCTGCGCAACCTCTTCATCTCGAGTAACACTTTCACCCTACGTCCTTAATTATTTCATGAATGTATTCTAATCACTTTCTTCCCCAACATTTTTTACCCTTCAAATGGCTCTGAGCACTATGGTACTTAACATCTGAGGTCATCAGCCTCCTAGAACTTAGAACTACTTAAACCTAACTAACCTAAGGACAACACACACATCCGTGCCCGAGGCATGATTCGAACCTGCGACCGTATCGGTCGCGCGGTTCCAGACTGAAGCGCCTAAAACCGCTCGACCACAACGGCCGGCAGTTTTAACCTCTACAGTTCCCTCTGTTATCATGGAGGATACTGCTTCATGCCTTGACATACATTCTATCATCCCGTACATTCTCCTTGTCAATGTTTTCCGTATGTTCCTATCCTCACCGATTCTGGTGATAACCTCCTCATACCTTACCTTTTCAGTCAACCTGATTTTCAATATTTTTCGGTCGCAACACATGTTAAACGCCTCAGTTCTCTTCTTTTTCGGTATTCCCGCTATCCATGAATCACGACCATACAGAAATGTGCTCCAAATGCACAGTCTCAGAAATTTCTTCTTCAAGTGAAGGCCTGTGTTTGATTCTGACAGAAGTCTCTTGGTCAGTAATGCCCTCCTCACTTGTGATACCTTGCTTCTTATACCCTTCTTGTTTCGTCAGTCGTCCGAGGTAGCAGAATCCCGTAACTTCGTCTTCTTTGTGATCACCAATTTTTCTGTTCAGTTACTCGCTATTCTTACAATCCTGCTTCTCATAGCTTTTGTCTTTTTCTGGTTACTCTCAATCCATATTCTGTTTTCATTACATTATCCATTCCGTTCAACATATCTTGTAACTCTTCTTCACTGGGGATAGCAACGTCATCTGCGAATCTTGTCATTGGTGTACTTTCACCCCGAATGTACATCCCATTCCTGTACCTTTCTTTTAATCCCGTCATTGAACGGTAGGGGCGAAAAACTACATCGCTGTCCTAGACCCATTTTAATCCCAGCATTTCGTTCTTGTTCTTGAAGTCTTATTACCCCTTCTTGGTTCTTGTACATACTCCGTATCATTCATATTTCCTTGTACGTTACTTCTATTATTCACGGAATTTCGAAGCTGTTGTAGCGTTTCACAATGTCGAACGCTTTTTCTAGATCGACAAACCCTATGAATGTATCTTGATTTTTCTTGCTTCCATTATCAAGTGCAAGGTCAGAACTGCCTCTCTTGTTCCTTTTTTTTCTAAGGCCAAGTTGATCCTCACCTAAGAGTTACTCAATTTTCTTTTCCATTCTTCCGTATATTATTCTTGTCAGCAGCTTGGATGCATGATGTGTTAAGCTATTTGTGTGATAGTTTTTGCAATTGTCTGTTCATGCTATCTTCGGAATGAAATTTTCAAGAAAGCCTGATTCTACGTTCTATATATTTACATAAACAGTCGTTTGGTCGCCATTTCCTCCTATAACTTTAGAAACTCCAATGGAATATTAGCTAGCCCTTCTGCTTTATTATTTTGATCTCAAAGCCTCCCGCGCTCTTTTAAATTATGACTCTAATACCACTCTAGTCTACGCTTATTGTCGAAAGTATAATCGTATAGAGCAATGGCCGATTTTGCTCAAGAGCCGATACTGGCATGGTGTAGCGGCAGCCCTGGCGACGTATGTATCGATGTTATTATTAATTGGCGTGTTATCTGCTCCCAATAGACTAATCACGGTAAGGGCGCGATAAGTTTTCCGCCCCCCCCCCCCCTTAAGCCCAAGTCGGAACCATTTTCAAAACTTCACACCGACTTGAAACTTCCTGGCAGATTAAAACTGTGTGCCGGACCGAGACTCGAACTCGGGACCTTTGCCTTTCGCGGGCAAGTGCTCTACCAGCTTTTTTTAAATTTTTTTATTTATTTTTTTCTTTTTGTTTTAAGTTGCAGGTAATGATAAAACAAATAAAAACTTCTTGTGTATGAAAATAAAAGACGACGTTCTTCGTAAAATAACACAATATCCTTTGAAAACGTAAAACATAAAAGGTAGCTATATTTCCGCAACGGATTTTTTTTTCTTTTTGTTAACATAAATGAGTATACAGTCTCACCATCAGCAGCAACTTTTTTTTTTTTTTTTTTTTTTTTTTTAGCACAGGAGAAAGAAACCAAATAAGTAGCAGATAGAAAGCTACGCGTGAAAAGGATAAACATGTGTAAGGAAAAAAAAACTTAGAAGAGGAGGGGAAAAAAGTGAAATAAAATAGGAATATTTTCCGCGCCATGCTCCACTTTGGCGCGCCATCAGAACAGAATGCATTCTATCATTGGCCATTAAAGGGGAACGTGGGATCGTCCAGTCTTGGCTGGCACGGTTCGTTGAGATTCCAGCTTTGAGGCGGGTTGGTGAAAATACTCTGTAAATAGTTCGCGAAAGTGGCCCGATAGTGCTGATGTCGGCGAAGGGTGTGGTGATGTACTTGGAGGCGTGTCCAGAAGTCCGCTGGATCGATGATGTCGTCCCGAAAGAGGTAGTTGACAGCCATGCCACTGATCCATGTGATGGCGTGCCACGTAGCCGATGGAAAGTAGGTCGTGTCGGGATATATCATCATGGCAGGAGAAACGTGATGTGGTGGTACTCGGAGGTAGAAAGCCACAATTTCTGTACGAGGGTCCAGACAGCTGCTGCTGGCCCACGCTCAAAGCGATGTAAATCTGTATCTTCGACATTGCACTTGAGGCACAGGGGTGAGTCCACCAGTGCGATGCGATGCAGTTTCTGTCTTGTAGTATACTTGACGTTGACGAGAAGGTACCACACAGAGGTGGTTTCAGTGGTGTGATATGGTTGGTGGATCGTTTTGCAAACTGTAGGCCATGAAACCTGGGGGTGACGTGATTCGACGGGGTTGCGGGGTGGAGGCTTTCGGAGAAGGCGGTAGACGTTGCGGGTGGTCGTCTTCCTGGTCCTGGGGAGTTCGGTGCATATGTAGCTGTACTCCAAAAAGAAACGGCCGATATGTGACATCTGAGATGGGATGTGTGCCAAAGACGTCGGTGGGCGTCTCGAAACAGGTGCGAGCTCGGTGGTCAACATTCCAGTAAAACTAGCATTTTGGCTTTTCCATAACTGGAGCATAGCATTGGTGTAAAGTGCCGTAGTCCTGGCTCTCACATTAACCAGATCGAGGCCACCATTCCGCATCGGTAAGGTGAGAGCTTCATACTGGACTTTGAAGATGTGTCTAGAACAAATGAAATAGCCGAAAGCCGCCTGTAATCTGGCCGCCATTGTCGCAGTAATGGGCAGAATCTGCGCTATATGGGGTATCCGGGCTGCCAGATGGGTATTGACGAAGGTGACTCTCTGGCACATATTCAGTGAGAGTAGTATGTGATTTTGTATGTTGGCCCAGATGCGTTGCAGTAGCGCCCGAAAATTGATCGCCGAGGTGCGGCGAATGTCTCGCGTGTACACTAATCCGAGACAACGAAGGGTGTCCATCAGTTGAAATGGGACTACGCTGTCTGCGGAAACGCCGCGGCCGATCTTCATGGCGCATGATTTTGCCACGTTCATAGCGCTCCCTGCCCCTGCACTGTAACGGGTAATCCACTGCATTGCAACTTGTACGTCGGCCACTGAACGTACGACGAAGGCCAAGTCGTCCGCGTAAGCTCTGCAGCGGAACATATGATCCCGGAGTGGAATACCTGTTAAACGTCTCCATAATCCGCAAATGAGTGGTTCCATCGCAATGGCATAAAGCACCGTCGACAAAGGGCAACCCTGCCGTACTGAGCGTTCAATCCGTATAGGTTCTGTAAGTCTGCCATTGACGAGAAGTCTGGACGTTGCTCCACGAAGGTGCTTCATAATCACTTGCGTGAACGTCGAACGTCGGGGAATTGCCATTCGGTCCATCACTGCGTTGAGAAATGCATGATTGACGCGGTCAAATGCTTGATTGAAGTCGGTGGAGATTAAAGCGCATGGCAGTCGCGAGTGTGTTGCCACAGCGATCACATGTCGATATTCTCTGAGGGCTGTCTGTATATTACGATCGCCGCCTAAGTATGTTTGTTCGTGGGAAACAACGTCTCGTAAGACATGTTTAAGTCGCACTGCTAGAAGGTGTTTGAAAATCTTGAAGTCGGAACTGAGTAACGTGATCGGCCGATAACTGTCGAGTCGTGTTCCTCCTGCGGGTTTCGGGACTGGTACAAGTAAGCTTTCCATGAACGTTGGTGGCGGGTTCGCTGCGCCGGACAAAAGTTCCCAGTACATGTCCCTCCATCGTGGCAACGTCAAATCTTGGAAGGTTCTGTAAAATTCGAGAGGTAAATCATCCGGGCCGGGAGATCGATTCAGAGACCCCTTGGCCACAGCGCCTTGGACGTCGTCGTTGGTCACTTCAGAAATCAGGAGGGTTGCAGCTGCTGCGTTTAGAGTATCAAGTGTCTCCTCGGAAACCTCAGCAATGGCCTCTGCACCGGCAGGTACTTCTTGATAGAAAAGTCTATAGTGCGTTGTGAATGCATCCGCAATGGGAGCTTCCGAAGACAGCCGTCGTCGATCAGGTAGGTCTAAAGTTGTCATTAAAGCCTGTCGGCGTCGACGAACATTTTGAACAATATGATGCATAGAAGGTTCTTCACCGTTAATCCTATCTTGGCTGCGTGCTCGTACAATGGCTCCCTCTAGACGGCATCTGGTCAAGGTTAAAATCTTTGCCTTGATGCGTTGAGCTTCTTGTAGACTATCCGGAGATGGAGGATGATCCATGAGTTCACGTAGAGCGCTATAGTAGAAATCAGTAGTGTGGTGATGTCACCTGGCTTTCGCTCTGCAATAGTATGTCAATGTGCGTCGGATGGCCGGTTTGGCGCACAGCAACCAGCACTGCAGTGTGGTCTCGTAATGCATAATGCTTTGAACACAGGTGTGCCACGTGTCGGTGACCTGTTGTCGACATTCAGGGTCCCGCAGTAGCGTGACAATGAGTTTCCAAGGTCCTGCACTGCGCCATATTGAATGTCGGCGTAGGTTCATGGTACAGATGTAGATGCCATGATCCGAAAAGGCAGACGGCCAAAGTTCCGCGTCGAGGAGAACTGATTTTAGAGCGTCAGAGATGTATATTCTATGAAGTCGGCTGGCGGAGTGGCTCGTGATATATGTATACCCCAGGCTGTCGCCGTGTACCACTCGCCAAGTGTCAAGGAGACGAAGGCGGCGGACGAGGAAGCGAAGTTCCGCAGATGTGGTGAAATGGGGGTATTGGTCTGTGCGCTTGAGAACACAGTTGAAATCTCCACCTACGATGAGATGATCGTATCGGCCAGGGAATAAAGGCGTGATATCTTCTGCGTAGAACTGGGAGCGATCCCTCCGCTTATCAGTGCCCTATGGGGCGTAGAGATTTATGATTTTGAGTCCTTCAACTGTTATGCCACCCCTCGAGCCATTGGGAGGTATGCGACATCGAAAACTGCAATCCCTTCTCGTAGGAGGATGGCTGCGCCCGTATGTTCCATAGCTGTAGGGGCGGCGTGCGTCTCATATACATAACACCCAGTCCAAGTTGCTGTCCTCAGTAACAGGGCTTCTGTAAGGTTTGGAAGGTAGGAGACGAGGTAATGGCGGCATTAAAGCTGTGAGGAGGGGGCGTGAGTGGTGCTTGGGTAGCTCAGTTGGTAAAGCACTTGCCCGCGAAAGGCAAAGGTCCCGAGTTCGAGTCTCGGTCCGGCACACAGTTTTAATCTGCCAGGAAGTTTCATATCAGCGCACACTCCGCTGCAGAGTGAAAATCTCATTCTTTTCACACCAACTATTCTCTACTTCGGGCTACTGTCAACCTCAGCGACCACGAATCTGTGCCACTGTAATTGCCTGAAGAAGTGTTGTCGTATTGTCTTTGAGAGACAGTCAGTGATAGATAAATGACGTAATTGCACTTATATTTGAATGCATTATGCTTTATGAGAGATGATCAAAGACGTTTACTACATGTTTTGAATGTCATGTTTCTTCTACTCGTTCCCTTCTGCATCTACATACATCTTGTACCACAGCAGCTTTAATTTAATTTCATATCCCTTGATACAAATAGCTAACGGCCTTGCTGCAGTGGTGACACCGGTTCCCGCAAGAGCACCGACATTAAGCACTCTCGTGCTTGGCTAGCAACTGGAAGGGTCACCATCCGGATTTGCTGAGTGTTGTTCGCAAGCGGGCTACTTTCCTAGAAGTAACTGCTCCGGTCACGAAAAGTGACAACGGCCGGCGGAGCGGTGTGCTGGTCACATCCTCAGGGCTGAGGATGACACGGCGGCCGATCGTACCGTTGAGCCTTCAACGTCTGTTCGGACAGTGTTTGTTTGTTTTGTTCGCTGCAAATATATACCCCATTTCCATAATGCACATTCACGAATAGATGCTCTTTCTGTTTGAAATTTGTACTATAGCATGTCATCAGTACGAGTCAGCCCCGCATGACCGTCAGATGGCAGTATTCAAAGTCACTCAATAAATCTTTCCCTCTCTCACAAACTCTAACCACACCAAGATCGTATTACCTCTATATCTACACAGACTTTCCACCACCGTACGGTGTGTGGCGGGAGGGAACCCTGAACCACATTTAGCCTTTCTTTCCTGATCCACACGCAAACAGAGCAAGGGAAAAACGACTGTCTATGTGCTTCCGGAGGAGACCTAATTTCTCGTATCCTATCTTCTTGGTTCTTACCCGAAATGTATGTTGGCGGCAGTTGAATCGTTCTGCAGTCAGCGTCAAATGCCTATTCTCTAAATTATCTCAGTAGTGTTCCTAGAAAAGAACGCCGCCTTTCCTCCAGGGATTTAACTCCCGAAGCACCTCCTTAACACTCGCCTGCTGTTCGAATGAACCGCCAACAATACCAGCAGTCCACCTCAGCACTGCTTCGTTGATTTCCCTTAATCCGACCTGGTGCAGATCCCAAACCCTCGTACAATACTCAAGAATAGGTCGCAAAGTCATCCAGTATGCGTCCCCTTTGCAGATGAATCATACTTTCCCAAAGTTCTCCCAATAACTCGGTGTCGACCACACGCCTTTCCTACCACAGTCCTCACATACTCGTTCCATCCGATATTGCTCTGCAACGTGACTCCCACATGTTTAAACGACGCGGTCATGTCAAGCAAGACACTACTAAGCTGTATCCTTACATCACAGTTTGGTTTTCCTACTCATTTGCATTACCTTACTTTTTTCTACATGTAGAGCTGCCTGCCATTCATCATACGAACTAGAAATTTTGTCTGAGTCATCTAGTGTCCTTGTACAGTCACTCAACTTCGACGCCTTTTCGTAGACCACAGCGTCGTCAGCAAACTACCGTAGATTGCTGTACACCCTGTCTGAAAGAGCATTTATGTACATAGAACATAACAATGGGCCAGTCATAGTTCCATGTAGCACTCCTGACAATATCCTTGCCTCTAATGAAAATTCACTGCCGAGGACAACATGTTGTTGTTGTTGTTGTTCTGGTCTTCAGTCCAGAGACTGGTTTGACGCAGCTCTCCATGCTACTCTATCCTGTGCAAGCTCCATCATCTCCCCGTACCTACTGCAACCCTCATCCTTCTGAATCTGTTTATTGTATTCATCTCTTGGTCTCCCTCTACGATTTTTGCCCTCCACGCTACTCTCCAGTACTAAATTGGTGATCCCTTGATGCCTCAGAATATGCCCCACCAATCGATCCCTTCTTCTGGTCAAGTTGTGCCACAAATTTCTCTTGTCTCCAATATTATTCAATACCTCCTCATTAGTTATGTGACCTACCCATCTAATCTTCAGCATTCTTCTGTAACACCACATTTCGAAAGCTTCTATTCTCTTGATGTCCAAACTATTTATCGTCCACATTTCACTTCCATACATGGCCACAATCCATACAAATACTTTCAGAAACGACTTACTGACACTTAAATCTATACTCGACGTTAACAAATTTCTCTTCTTCAGAAACGATTTCCTTGCCATTGCCAGTCTACATTTTATATCCTCTCTACTTCGATCATCATCAGTTATTTTGCTCCACAAATAGCAAAACTCATTTATTACTTTAAGTGTCTCATTTCCTAATCTAATGCTCTCAGCATCACCCGATTTAATTTGACTACATTCCATTATTCTAGTTTTTGCTTTTTTTGATGTCCATCTTATATCCTCCTTTCAAGACACTGTCCATTCCGTTCAGCTGTGTTTCCAGGTCCTTTGCTGTCTCTGATAGAATTACAATATAATCGGTGAACCTCAAAGTTTTTATTTCTTCTCCATATATTTTAATTCCTACTCCGAATTTTTCTGATGTTTCTTTTACTGCTTGCTCAATATACAGAGGACAACATACTAGTTTCTATTACTAAAGAAATCTTCGAGCCACTCACATATCTGGGATTGTATTCCATATGCCCGTCTCTTCGTTAACAGCGTGCAGTGGAACACTGTGTCAAATTCTTTCCGGAAATTCAGTTTATCGAAACTTCCTATTGCCTTCCATCCACAGTTCGCAGTACATCATATGTGGAAAGGGCAAGGCAGGTATCGCATGGGTGGTGCTTTCTAAAACTGCGCTGATTCTTGGAGATAAGTATTTCGTTTTCTAGAAAATTTATTATATTCTGAGAGTATTTTCAAGAATTCTGTAGAAAACAGATATTAAGGATATTGGTCCGTAATTTTGCTGGTCTGTTATGTTGTTCTGCCTATACAGGATGTTACAAAAAGGTACGGCCAAACTTTCAGGAAACATTTCTCACACACAAGTAAAGAAAATATGTTATGTGGACATGTTAGAGCTCATTTTAGTTTCGTCAGTATGTACTGTATTTCCTCGATTCACCACCAGTTGGCCCAACTGAAGGAAGGTGGTGTTGACTTCGGTGCTTGTGCTGACATGTGACTCATTGCTCTACAGTACTAGCATCAAGCACATCAGTACGTAGCAACAACAGCTTAGTGTTCATCACGAACGTGGTTTTGCAGTCAGTACAATGTTTACAAATGGGGTGATGGCAGATGCCCATTTGATGTATGGATTAGCACGGGGCAGTAGCCGTGGCGCAGGACGTTTGTAACGAGACAGATTTCTAGAACGAAGGTGTCCCGACAGGAAGACGTTCGAAGCAATTGATCGGCGTCTTAGGGAGCACGGAACGTTCCAGCCTATGACTCGCGACTGGGGAAGACCTAGAACGACGAGGACACCTGCAATGGACGAGGCAATTCTTCGTGCAGTTGACGATAACCCTAATGTCAGCGTCAGAGAAGTTGCTGCTATACAAGGTAACGTTGACCACGTCACTGTATGGAGTGTGCTAAGGGAGAACCAGTTTTTTCCGTACCATTGTGCAATCACGTCATCAACACAGATTTTCTGTGAACGTTTGGGCAGGCATTGTTGGTGATGTGTTGATTGGGCCCCATGTTCTTCCAGCTACGCTCAATGGAGCACGTTATCATGATTTCACACGGGATACTCTACCTGTGCTGCCAGAACAAGTGCCTTTACAAGTACGACACAACATGTGGTTCATGCACGATGGAGCACCTGCACATTTTAGTCGAAGTGCTCGTAACGCTTCTCAACAACAGATTCGGTGACCGATGGAGTGGTAGAGGCGGACTAATTCCATGGCCTCCACGCTCTCCTGACCTCAACCCCCTTGATTTTCATGTATGGGGGCATTTGAAAGCTCTTGTCTACGCAACCCCGGTACCAAATGTAGAGACTCTTCGTGCTCGTATTGTGGACGGCTGTGATACAATACGCCATACTCCAGGGCTGCATCAGCGCATTAGGGATTCCATGCGACGGGGGGTGGATGCATGTATCCTCGCTAACGGAGGACATTTTGAACATTTCCTGTAACAAAGTGTTTGAAGTCACGCTGGTACTTTCTGTTGCTGTGTGTTTCCATTCCATGATTAATGTGATTTGAAGAGAAGTAATAAAATGAGCTCCAACATGGAAAGTAAGAGTTTCCGGACACATGTCCACATAACATATTTTCTTTCTTTGTGTGTGAGGAATGTTTCTTGAAAGTTTGGCCTTGCCTTTTTGTAACAACCTGTATAGAGGTGTCACCTGCGCTTTTTTCCAGTTGCTTACGACTTTGCGCTGGACGAGAGATCTGTGATAAATGCAAGCTAAGCAAGGTGCCAATATCGTAGTGTACTCTTTGTATAAACGAACTGGGATACCATACGCTCCAGGCTACATATGTGATTTTAACTTGTTTTTCTCTACGCCACGGATGCTTATTACTATGTCCTCCCATATGCGACTCTGTGCGATGGGCAAACGACCGTATGTTTGTCGACTACCCTGCGCCAAAGATTTCTTAAACTCGAAATGTAAAACTTCGACTATCTTTTTGCTGTGTCCTGCTGCCACACCAAACTGGTCGCTAGTAACTGGCTGGAAGCCTCGCATAGGCCCAGAATTTTCTCGGGTCCTATGCCAAATCTTTTACTAAGGTTTGACTGTGGTAGTTGTGCAACAGCCATCGCTTCCTCAGCTTTTTCCGAATAATTTTACCTCTGTCCCTGAGAAAAGAGGCAAAATTTACTTAGCTTATAGCCGAATTCACAAACGTCAATTGATATTAAGTAAATCTTAAAATATTACTGTCCCTGTTTGTTTTTTGTTTGTTGCTGAGCACGAAAACTACACTCTTAAGAAGTTCTTGATGTTAGTTGACGTTTCTGGATTGGACTTTTAAGTCTCAGATGCATATTATTATTAAAAACGATTCAGACCCTCGGGCCATACGAATACTTGATTGGCATGTATCCCGGTGAACACAGTTCCGCAACCACTGGTGCAGGGCATCAAGTGACATTTGTGACTGGGCTCAACATTTATTAGTAGGGAGGGCGCAGCGTGTTGTTTTTGTTGAGTCATCGACAGATGTAGAAGTAACCTCAGGCGTGCCACAAGAAAGTTTCTTGGGACTCCTGCTGTTAAAGTTGTGTACTGATGTGTTTGCAGGAAATATTGATAGCAACCTCAAAATTTCTGCAGATGACGCAGTTAAATGCAGTGAAGTACAGTCTGAAGAAAGCTGTAGAAACATTCAGCTAAAAGTTCAAACTTGTCCAAAGATTGGCAGCTTGCTTAAAGCGTTCAGAAATATAAAACTGTGCACTGCACAACATAAGCAAGTCACAACTTGTATCGGTCACTCATAAAAATCACCTAGATAGGCCCTATAACAAATCGTATGGATCTGAAATAGAACAACCACATAGGATCAGTCGTAGGTATAACAGGCAGTATAATTTACTTCACTGTTATAATACTAAGGAAAAGCAATCTGTCCAAAAAAACTAGTGCGACATCCTAGAACGTTGAACAAGTGTTTGGTACCAGCATGAAGTAGGAGTAACGGGAAATACTGAACATATACAGAGAAAGGCCAGACGAATGATCACATGTCTTCTTGACTCATTGGCGAGTTTTTCAAATACGCCGAAGAAACTGAATTGACAGACACTTGAAGAGAGACGCAAACTATCCAGAGAAAGCCTTACAATGTTTCTAGTACCAGCTTTAAATTATGCATTCTGTAGCATATTAGCACACCCTACGTGTCGCTACGGTAAAGATCGCGAGTGCAAGATTAGATCAATTACAGCACGTTCAGTGGTGTTCAAACGGTCATTCTTCCCGTGCTCCATATTGAATGGAATGTGGAGAAACTCTAGTAACTGTCCAATGAGGAATACTCTCTATCATCCACTTCACGGTGGTTTGAAGAGTGTGTATATAGATGCAGACAACGGAAGCAAAACCTAAGAAAAATCAAGACACTATCTTAGGAATTGTCGACATGAAGAACCTTTCAGCCACACAAATTGGTGAAACATCTTCGAAATTCTCAGGAGATTGATGTAAGCTTTACGGGAACACAGGGAGTGGACAAAAATATGGAAACACCAAAAACACAACACATTAAGACGTCTAATACTGTGTAGGAGACCCTTTGGCATTCACAACAACTTTCGGGTGTCCTGAAATGGATAAATACAGGTCGTGTACGGTTTTCAATGGAACCTTATACCACCGTACATGGAAAATTGGAAAATAGTGACAACTGCAGGTAAAGACTGGAGATGGATAGCGAGACGCGCTCTTTTCTGCAGAGTACACTACAAAGGCTCAATAATACTGAAAGACTCGCGAGATGCATGACAGCAGAAAATTTATTTAAATTCCCTGACTGACTGTCCCGTCAGTCCTTGGTAGCATATTTGATACGTTATCAATGAAAACACATGCACCATTAGTGTAATGTTCTACAATATTTATTGATTATTTCACACACCAGTTTTCGATTGTCACTCCATCATCAGGTATATATATAATAGGTGTTGTAGAACGTCACACCAGCGTCGTGGGTGTTTTATTATACTTTGTAGACAAAAGCTGTGGTTTTTGTAGCTATACTGCAAAGTACGGAAAACTACAGAAACCACAGCATGGGTTAACAAGAAATAAAAATCCTTCTGCTTCAGTCCGTGAAATACTGAAATTCTGTATGGACAGACAGTAAAAAGTAATTTTTCCTGTTACAGAAAGAAAACAAACAAGAAACTCACTGAAGATGCTGCAACTACAGTGAAACAAATTTAGGTAAAAACAGAAGAAAGAATTGTGTTTGCTCAAGGCCGAATCTACCCAAAACACAAATTTATTCCGCGAAGAAATCTGACGTCGCATATTTCTGGAACGTACCAGCGACTTGTACAATCTGTGTCTACTGCATTGTTTTAGAAAAATCTAGCAAGGCGCTTTCGGCTCATCAGAGTGTAACTGACTTATAAGTACAGTTAATGATATGAATTGTAAATTAACTGAATTTTGTTAGTAAATGGTTTTACAACAAAAGACTTCTGGTTCATTTTATAAAACAGAAGAAGTAAAGATGGAGATGCAGTGAAAGGACTAAGGTTTATGGAATTCTTTAAAACACATTTACTTAAACGTGGTGATAACTGTTCCGGAACTGTTTTACAGCTTGCCCGCCTTATCAGAGTGGTTGTGACATCACGAGCTGACTGCATGGAGTAGTTTGTGCAGTGAAGCCCGCTGAGATTGAGATCTTGTCTTCCGCTAAGCCTTCGGCACGCGGACCGAGTTTGACGTCCCGTCTAAGAGTTTTGTGGCGCCAGTTCCTGTTATTTCTTGTCAAGAACCGTTTCGTCACCTGAAACACGAAGTAAGTTCAGCAACATTTCGCCAATGCGTCACGTAAAGTAGAACCAATAAGAAGCAAGAACGCCCCTAGCCCCAGAAGCAGCAGAAAGCAAGACGTCATAATGTATTTGTCGTGTTCGAGAGAAACCTATATTCGGTGTGTTTTGTGTTATATGTTCCACCCTATGAACATGTGCTGATTCTGACCACTAGCACATTCATTGTCTCGAGAACGAATCTTTATTGGTACCATGTGTTGTTATAAAATGACGGGAACCCTTATATTGGTGGTTAAAGAATTTTCGTATTTAGCTATTTTCGCATTATAACTCGTGTATTGTGAAGGTAAGCCGTTTTAAGGTAAAAACCCTCTGAAGATTCATGAAAACGTGTCGATATTTTTAGAATTTGTTGCAGTTACATGTCAATAACATTTTGACGATTAATGCCTTTAGAACGTTAAATACAATACGAGGTCTCTAGGAATACAGTTGCAGCACAGCGTTGTTTGAGGTGGAACGCTATCGAACTGACAGAGGATCGATAAAGGATTTGCGATATGCTGTGTGTCTTTTCTTTTTTTTTAGCTTTTTTTTTCACCTCCACTTTTACTGAAAGGTTGTTCGAGTTTCCTATCTAATTAACAGAAAATTGCTGCAAATAAAAGTGCGCTCTCTGTCAGTAGTGAGTTTCTTCAGTTTGGCTGATGTCCTTAGCGAGTGGATATGTGCTTGTCAGTTTCGTCTTATTACACGTTCACGGATTCTGAAGATTTTATTTACGTGTAAGACAGACGGAGCAACATGTCTACCATACGGTCAAAAAAATGAATGTGCATTTTAACACAGCTAACGTAGGTATTCGTGAGCAGTCTGTGTGGTTCGCGAACGAAAGAAAGCCAACTGGCGCTGGAGAGTGCTGAAAGGGCAGTTTCGCGTTAACCAGCTCGTACCGTGTTCCGTCGACGCTGTCTCTCGTGAAGCTGGATATCCTGTCAGCGTGCACGTCAACCGTTAGCTGCCTCGTCCCGTGTCCCGACGGCCTCGGCTGACTCTCTACCGCCATTCTGTGATACTTTCAGCGCCTCGAGAACGCTTGCTAGCAGAGTCACAGACAATCGGCTCTGCTTACAAGTATTGTGTCAGACAAAAGTACTACACGTGTCTTCAAACTGTTGCGCCCTTGCGCGCGAGGAAAAGGTTTGTCGACGGTCGAGCGTGACCGTAGTACAAGCGCCGCTGACGAGGCATTCTTGTGCGCGATTTGGAGACGGAGCGTGACTTCCGGTGCACTGTGGGGAGGCTTTGGCAGGTAGCAGGTATATAGCGCGGGCCGCTCCTTCCTGCTACCTGGCGCCTGCCAGAGGAACCGCCCCCGCACGCCCCCGTTGCCAAGGACGCCGCCACCCTCAACACCGGACACCTCCAAGCTCTGCAGTCCGAGGCGGAAGAGGGCGCTGAGGCAGGAGCGGACTGTAAATTGTCTCTGCCGCCGGCCTTTTAACACCTACCGTCGGACGGAGAACACCTCCATACCCTTCCGGCAGCTTTTTTTAAAGGGGTGAGACATATAATCAGTCTTGTGACTGGTTTGATGCTACCCACGAATTCCTCTCACCTTAGAATAGCATCCACAGCCAACGTCGTCACTTACTTGATGTATATATTCCAATGTGTTTTCCCTTACAGCTCATGCCCTTAAAGGTTCCCTCTGCTACCACGGAAATTAGTCACTGAAATCGTATCACATGTCTTAATATTCCTTCTTCTAATCAGTCGTCAGTATTTTGCGTTGGTTCACTTAGGTAAGTTTTTTTTATTCTCTACTAAAATATTAATTTAATTTATAAACTAGTAAAATATTAGTTTAAAAATTGGCCAGCTGCGACTAGGGTACGCGTACTAACAGTTCCATACAAACTTATATATAATATGTGATCAAAAGTATCCGGACACCTGGCTGAAAATGGCTTACAAGTTCTTGGTGCCCTCCATCGGTAATGCTGGAATTTAGTATGGTATTAGCCCACCCTTAGCCTTGATGACAGCTTCCACTCTCGCAGGCATACGTTCAATTAGGTGCTGGAAGGCTTCTTGGGGATTGGCAGCCCATTCTTCACGGAGCGTTGCACTGAGTAGAGGTATCGATGTCGGTCGGTGAGGCCTTGTACAAAGTCGGTGTTCCAAAACATCCCATAGGTGTTGTGTAGGATTTAGGTCAGGACTCTGTGCAGGCCAGTCCATTACATGGATGTTATTGTCGTGTAACCACTCCGCCACAGGCCGTGCATTATAAACAGGTGCTCGATCGTGCTGAAAGATGCAGTCGCCATCCCCGAATTGCTCTTAAATAGTGGGAAACTAGAAGCTGCTTTAAACATCAATGTAGGCCAGTGTTGTGATAACGCCACGCAAAACAACAAGAGGTGCAAGCCCCCTCAGTGAAAAACACGACCAAACCATAATACCAAAGCCTCCGAATTTTACTGTTGGCACTACAATGAGAGATGTTCACCGGGCATTCGCCATATACACCCCCTGCGATTGGATCGCCACATTGCGTACCGTGATTCGTCACTCCACTGTTCAATCGTCCAATGTATACGCTCTTTACTCTAAGCGAGGCGTCGTTTGGCATTTACCGACGTGATGTGTGGCTTATGAGCAGCCACTCGACCATGAAATCAAAATTTTCTCACCTCCCGCCTAACTGTCATAGTACTTGCAGTGGATCCTGATGCGGTTTGGAATTCCTGTGTGAGGGCCTGGATAGATGTCCGCCTATTACACATTACGACCCTCTTCAACTGTCGGTCAACAGACGAGGTCGGCATGTACACTTTTGTGCCGTACGTGTCCTTTGACGTTTCCACTTCACTATCACACCGAAACAGTGGACCTAGGGATATTTAGGAGCTTGGAAATCTAGCGTACAGACGTATGACCCAAGTGACTCCCAATTTCCAGGACCACGTTCGAAGTCTGTGAGTTCCGCGGAGCGCCCATTCTGCTCTGTCTAATGACTACTGAGATCGCTGATATGGAGTACCTGGCAGTAGGTGAGAGCACAATGCACCTAATATGAACATCGTATGTTTTGGGGGGAGGGGGGGGGGGGTTCCGGATGCTTTTGATCACATAGTGTGCCGCGCGTGATTGGCCGAGCAATCTGGGATGCCATTGACTGTGCGACTGGTTTCGGCGGAGGTTCGAGTCCTCTCTCGGGCATGGGTGTGTGTGTTTGTCCTTAGGATAATTTAGGTTAAGTAGTGTGTAAGCTTAGGGACTCATGACCTTAGCAGTTAAGTCCCATAATATTTCACACACATTTTGATGTTTACTTGATTATACTGTAAAACGAGAAAGCCAGATTCATTTTTCTCTTAGTACTCCTTGTAACCATATCATGTGTTGTGTATGAACTTTTGAGATACTTTGCATAGCCTAGACTTCTCGCTGGTACGCCGTAGCGCCTGCCAAGCTCTGTATTGATAGAGAAATAATGTTTAACTACTAGCTTGAGCGAATTTGAGAATGAATAATAGCACGACTGTGGAATAATTCCAATCTCATTTCCGTCCTCTGAACTCAAATTATTTGTTGGCTTTCCAGTTTATTGTCTTAGACGCCTTGAATGAAAATTAGGTTTGATGGAAACCACTAGTGTGATGTTAGTGTTTATTTCGGATTCTGTTTAAGGAAATAAAATAGCTTTTGCATTGAATATTGTCCCCACTTTTCATTTCAATCAGCAACTTATAACCCACCAAATGCACTTGCAAGCTAATAGGTCAATAATAGGAAACAATAGTAGCGATCAGTTTCAGCTAATGAACATCCATTGTGTCATTGCTCTTAAAGCTACCCCATTTATTTCAGTCTCATAAGTCGTTATCCGTTGCATTAAGAAATTATGAATTACATGCTGATGAATACATGCAGTTGGGGTTGCTTAATTAACTTATTCGAAAGAGCCAGTGCTTGTTGCATGCTTACCCAATAATAATTTTTAGAAACAAAAGCACTGAGCGCTTAAAAATCTATATGCTAAACTCCATTCTTGTATTCATGGCCAGATAACATTTTACCCAAACGACAGCACTATTTCACACAACCTTGCTTTTAATAACATCCATACCAGTAACGACGGATAACGTTCAGGATATGGCCACTTCGTGTCTCTGGCAGGGAATACGGTGTACTGTTCTGTAAGGAAGCACATGAGTAGAAATGGCGTCACTATAGTCATTCCTAATAGTACCTGTAAAGCTGTCAAGTCTTTTAAGCTCCTTTGAGGTAGAATAAACTCTATTAAAATAGAGGCTTTCTGGTTTACGCACCTATTCAGCTTCATCACACGCAGAAATCGATGAATTTTATGAGCTGCTAGAATATACCATCAGAATCACATTTAAACTTACAAGGAAATATTGGTCACCCAGAGTAATTTTAATGTGAAGGTTGGAGACAGTATAGACACGCGAGATCTGTGGCTGGACTTGAGCACGAGGAAAGATCGTGGAGAGCAGTTACTGGATTTTTGTATGAATAACAACTTATCTATCTGTAATAACCTCTTCTAGCATAATTAACGACGTCGCTACACGAGGATTTCTTCTGTGGATATGGTTATAAATCAGATTGATTTCATTTAGGTGACCACAACGCTGGTGTACTTCGGTCCCAGATGGTAATACTTACGGCAATGAACATATCTGTGAAAATGCGGGTAAAACTGAAATTGATCGAGAAGGCTAAAATAAGGCAGCAATCTCTAATGAAATCGATATCGACGGGACGTTAAACCCTTCCTTCCTTAGAATAAGACAGGTTCGTATTACAGGCAAAAATAGCCCCAAAAAAATTGAGGGGATAGATAAGACCCATCCTCCAGCAAGTAACGGAAGAAGGAGTAGCCCCAAACTCGTGGGACAAAGTGAAGGAAATGATCCGTTCGTCTCTTCTTCGGCAGGTTACTGTCATGTGAAGCGTCTCTGGATTCCGAACACAAGTCTACCACTGATCGAAGGTAGGAGCATTGATGCGATGTAGTATACTGACTGCTCAATATGAAGGAGAATACAGCACAGATCCCGAACGGATAACACACAGCTTCTCACCAGTATTCGCAATGAAAAAGAGCAGCTAAATCAAACGCATAACCTCTTCACAAAGATAAAACGGGAGTTCAAAACGCGCACCTAAGTGACAGATGATGCAAATGACAATCTTATCAGTGACAAGAGAGAAATAATCGTAGGGCGGAAACAACACTGCAAAATCATGTATTACAAAGGAAATAACATCTAGGAAGAGACCATTTTCATGAAATCATAAAGGGGAACCTGATATGCTATTTAATGAAATGGAGAATGCCATGAAGCATTTCAAAGACAAAAAAGCCCCAGGTCAGAGACTGTGATGTCAGAGAAAGGCAGTACAATATAGCATGCAAAACTGGTGCATGACCTAAAGACTGAATTACTTCTGTTCTAATTCCTCTTCACTAAAAAGAAGAGTTAAGGACTGTGAGCCGTGGTAAAAATTGCTGTTTTGAAAAGCGCGCTGCAGCACGTTGTGTGAAGCAGTCGCCCTCCGTTTCTGGCGGTGGCGCCACTGTGGCAATCGCAGCTTTGGCGACTCCCTCTGGTGGGAAAGAGGAAAGGTTGCCTGTTCACGTGCATTTAAGGGGCGCTGTGGACTCGCCAGTGGGTCAGTCTGGGTGAGTCTGTAGTTAGTCTGGGGTCAGTCTCTCGTCCCCCAGCTTGCTAGTCTGTCTCTCGTCCCAATTTGTGGCGCAGTGAGAGAACTCAACGAGTGGTCGCCTGGTCGGGGGCTTAGTTCCTGCATCTGAGTCTGCGCGTTAGGCCGCCAGTCTGCTCGAGTTGCTCAGGCAAAGGTCATGGGCGGTTGGATCGATCGGTTGGTCGGTCGCGCACTGAGACACAAGATGACTTGTTCGCCACATGAGTTCAGTGGGCCGCGCCGTATAGCAAGGGATAGTGGCTTTGCGACCGACACGAGAGCAATAGGAAACCCACGACATCGGTCTGGCCGGTGCGAGCTGCGACGCCGTGAGACGGGAAATCGGCACGCCTTCCTGCGTCCGTCGAAGCGGCTGGCAGCGGACGGTTCGGGAGAGCGTTTTAGGGGTGCTGCGCCAGGTCTTCGCCAGAAATCGCAGTTTATTAGATGTTAAGTGATTGGTGATATGCTGTTTCATTTACTTGTTAAATTCTACTCGTTTTCTTGGTGAGGTCACCAGCCGCTTTGTTTTGGGGTCGTCCCACCATTCTTCTCCGTTTGCCCACCCGCAAGAAGGTGGTTATTTATGAATTGGGTGGTCCGTTTTTCCCTTGTGGAGTCGGGGCGGGTTAGAGCAACCTGGGGTTCGGGTTGTTCGGTAAACTCCCTATTAATCTGCCGTACGTTTATAGCTGCCTCTGTCATGTTTCTTGGATTCGGTGTGTTAACGAATTTATTGCTTGAAGTGTAACGACCTAATTCCTGTAATATGTTTTTATCTTGCCTATCATCTTGCGAGACAATATATGTGTACTGTAGAACATGTTTGGCCAATCTTGTGTAATTTTATGTTAGATTGCATTTCATGGGCTTTTATTTAAATGGTCATTTTAGTATATAAAGTTGCCACACTTTCACTGTAATACTTTTCTTAGAAGTTAAAATGAAGTTGCACCTTCGGTGGCAAGTTAATCTTTTAATTTTAGTGTTTTGTACCATTTCCATCCCTCCTATGGGGTGCATAGTTTGTGTGCTTGTGTGAATTGTTAAAACTTTTACTTTAATGTAATCTGGTGTGTTGCAGATTTGCACCAGTGTAGTCTTTCAGAGGTTGTTGTGAGCGGTCGTGACTACGGCTGTGTCAAAAGGGAGTGGTGAGGTTCTCAGCCCGACAGCTCATGCACTCAAAAATGTTTCTTTCTGCCTCTGAATAAATTGTAACTTGATATTTAGAGGGTATTTTCTGCTTACAATTTTTAATCTGTTTCTTAAAAAGAAAAGAAAAAAGCTTTTAGGAATAAAATTCCCATTTATTAAAAGGAATTTGGTTATGATTTCATCAGTTAATCCCTGGCAACTACTTCCATGCTTACATAGTGTGATTAAATGTGTTAATGTTCTTGATGAATCACTATTAAATAACGTAAATTCTTAAGAAAAGGTTTTGAAGCTAAAACACAGTTCAGACTGCTCCAGCTATCGGATTGTAGTATTTATATCGTATGCTAGCAAAGTTCTACTGTACATAATGTAAGATGGCAAGAACTATGCCCCTTACATGAAGTCATTAGAGATCACCTAACTCACGTTGAGCGAACAGTAGGCCTGAACAAAAAAAAAAAAAGACTGACAAGTCACAATGTATCTTGTAGAGGGTATAGCATGGACATACTGGAATAAATAATGTCGAATGACGGTTTTGTGGAAACGAGTCGATTTACTAGATGCTAGTTTAGCCCAGGGTAGCATTTAGAGTTGACCATGGCCGGCGGGGGAACGGCGAAGGGAAGCGTCAATAGGCAGCTTAGGGCGGCTCAAGCTCTGAGAAAGCGATAACACGGCGTGGCCTCCAGCCGCCTTAAGATGAGTGACAGTGAGTGGGTGGTTGACCCTGCCTCCATGCTCGTGTACCAGGAAACAAATGGAGAACTTGTACGCCTGTTGATAAATGTCCGTCCTCCCGTTTTCTGTGAAACATGCGAGAAAGCCACTCAAAGCTACCAGGGAGTGATCAACAGAGGTCAAAATATGCATGTTCGTGACTATAGCAACTTCACGATAAATTCACGCAGAGTCTGAAGCAAGTCAGGGGAAGAGCGACAGAATGAAATACGCCGCCTCTGATGGGAAAGTAGGATCAAGGAATTTGAAGTACTCTCCTGGGAGTCACAATTCCGGAAAACTTGGTGTTTGTGCAGATGCTAACTTTGATGGGTAGCCTGGCAGAAGCTATATAGCAGAAATTGAGAGAAAGGAAAATTTTGTGAGAATTTGTTCACTTCCCAGAGCAGGCACTGGTTAGCGCTGGGAAGCGATGCATAATTAACATGACTTAAGCTGCAATTGATGTAAGGGATTTTGCTGGAGGGGAAACCGAGGCGAAGAGCGGACTGTGAGAAGTCTCCGTAGAGGTCTTCCATTTCCAGCTTCCCTAGAGTGCGGACGTGGCGTTCTTTACTCAGTTTGCCTGAGAAAGAGTGAGCATCTCTCCAGTTTAGGAATTAGCAAATGGAACGTTTGAGGGAGGAGATAGAAAGTTTTGGTTCATCTATGTACTGAGCGAGATAGCTAGGAGTGACTAGACGAGCGCAGCCTTGCAACACCACGAGGTCGGCCGACGTCCACAGTACGACGCCGCTCCGCCATGCTGTATTCGGTGATATTGCGCCCGCTCCGGCCACTGATTAATTTGTTGGATCACTTCGGCAAAGTTTCCATGAGGGTTTCATGGGCCGTGTATTGTAGAATTCTTCTCTCACTTCGCTTTACGCCTGGGTCAGTCGACAGGAATTACTTTTCAGTTATCGCGCTTTACTCCATGCAAACGCAATTTATTGCCACTGCCTGATAGGAGAGTCTTGTAATGTGATGATTGAAGGTCGGGAGTTAAAATAAATTTGTGCTAATCGACTGTATATGTTTTCAATCGATTAGTTGAAATCCCAAGTCACTTTTTTAATAAATTTTACGTTCAACATCTGCATCTGGGGTTCAATAGCGGAATATAACATCAAAGTGCACCTCTTTTTAATTAAAAGTGATCAATTCTGAATAAATTAATGTCAACACTGCCACCGGAGTTCAATCAGAAGTCACAGGGCCATATTATTTTTTGCGTTATCCGATATTTCGGCAGTTTTGCACTCTCTGTTGAACTGTTAGTCAATTAGTTTTGGTGAACACACTCCAAAACGGTGGGGTGTTACAATACCGAAACAACGCCTAAAGAAATTCCTGCTATCTCAGACTTCTGCAGAACAAACAGAATTTGTGACATGTGAAGATACTCAAGAGGCAGTCAAGAATTTATGACAGATAACTGAAAAATCTCATGACTTCGTGTCCGTGCGTTAATTTGCTTTCTGGATTACAGAAAGGCCCTTGATTGCATCATGTGTACAAGTTGTGACATGTGATCAATGAGTTTGGGGTTTCAAAACACGAACTTTACTAGCATTACTATAAGGTCCTTATAATCCTCATACTGTAACCCTAAAGGTGCTTGGTGAATACTCGGAGTATTTCGGTGTGGCAAATGGACTCAGACAAGGTTTTTACTGTCACGTTAGCTCTATAGCACCTATGAAGAGTATATCATCAGGGACGGACTAGATGACTGCTACATCTGTTAAACGAATGTTGGAAGAGCAAGAATATTCCAAAAGACTGGAAGATTGGTAGAGTGATATCATTTTTCAAAAATGGAAACATACGTACAGAGGAATATGTTTACTGGATTCAGCATACAAGATATATGCCAAGATTTTAAGCACAAGACTTAAAACATAGCGGAAGTTGTGCTGCATGAGGAACAAATGGATTTTAGCAAAGGACGCTCTACGATAGATGCAATTTTTATTTTACAACAGACAATACAAAATCGTATAGAATGTAATAATGAAACACACATTGCTCTTATCGATTTCAGAAAAGTTTTTGACAATGTCAATAGACCAAAACTTTGGAAGATAATGACAAATCGCGGATATCCGAACATCTAATAGATACGATAAAAAATTTGCATCAGAACACGACTATCACTCCAGAGCTCAAAGGAAAAATGATTAATGAGATAGCAACTAACGAAGGGGTGCGACAGTGCTGCTGTACGTCCCCAAATTTTTTACCATGTACGTACATGAAATAGCGCACAAATGGGAAGCAGAATATCAAAAAGGTATATATATCCAGACAGGAAGACTTTTAAATAACTTACTACGTGCTGACGATGCAGTGCTCCTTGCAGATAAAGCAGAGAACCTTCGGAAAGGAATTTACATACTGAAAAAAATAACTGCGAAATTTGACAGGATATCTCAATAGAAAAAAATTAGACAATGGTCTTCATGGAGAAAGAACACATTCGAGCCAAAGTAGTGGAAGATCAAGAGATTTTAGAGCAAGTAAACCACTTCAGTTACCTAGGATGTGAGGTGACATATGCTTCAGAAAATACATAGAAATTAAGCTCTATGGAAGCAAGATCTAGATGGTTGACAAAAAGCAAGGAAGCCGTATTCAGGCACAAGAAATGAAATTCGTGAGACGAGTTAAAGGTTGTACAATAGACTAAGGAATCAAGATATTAGAGAATAACTAAAAACTTTAGTCTAAATAATAAAATTCTAAAGTATAGGCGAAAATGGAAAGGACACCTAGAAACAATGGAGAGTGACAGATTCCCCTCAAAGGTTAGAAATTGTAAGGGTCAAGAAAGAAGAGATAGAGGAAGACACTGGCAACGATGGCTACCGTAACAGGTACTAGCCGTAGTACCTGAAAAGAAGATTTTATAGTAGCAGTTGTTTCTGTGGCACGGTGTACAGCTCGCTGCGGTTTGTCGGTGTCGGTCAGGACCCAATAACTGTTCCCACAGATATCCGGGCTAGGAATCTACGACAGGCACAAACGTACCGTGGCTCACCAGCAACTAGTGTGGCTTGCCCCAGCGCTCTCGAAGATGGAGATAGTGCGAGTTGTGGTATCGTGGCCGGTTCGCGGGTGGAGAAGCGTTGCAAAGTTCGGCGTGAAAGACGGCGATACGCGGAGGAACAATTAATTACGGTACGTCGGCTGTGTTAATAGGAGATCGTGCATTATTAAGTGAACAGTAAAACCTGAAAACTATATCGAGTGTTTGCGGTGACGATTTTATATTCTGTGTGAATTTGTGACAATTAGCCGTGAAAAAGACACTATTGTCGTGTGGAGACACTAACTGTTAGAACTGCGTGAAAGTGGAACAAACCAAAAGTTAAGTAAAAGAACAGTGCTGTTGTTTGATCAAGAAACATTTATTTTATCATCCAAACTGTCTTAAAGACGACGACGTAAATTGAACTGATGTTTAACGGACTGTTATAGTGATAAACACATGTGACTGTTTTCCTGTGGCAACACGGTGAAAGAAGTGTGTGAAGTATTGGCATTAACCGGCTATCCATCGTAAATACTAAAGAAATTGCATAATTCCGACCTACCCGCACCACGCGATTAATAAACTTTTAATAATAAAACGTCGCGCGCGTAACGACAACGCACGCACTGGAACTATTATCATCGCGCCAGTGCTGCCAGCTGATTCGACTACAACGAAAACGTGAACCACCGCTGTAACTGGAATGCCGGCCCTGGTGGCCGAGCGGTTCTAGGCGCTTCAGTCCGGCACCGCGCGACTGCTACGGTTGCAGGTTCGAATCCTGCCTCGGGCATGGATGAGTGTGATGTTAGGTTAGTTAGGTTTAAGTAGTTCTAAGTTCTAGGGGACTGATGACCTCGGATGTTAAGTCCCATAGTGCTCAGAGCCACTTGAACCTAATTTTTTTTGTTATGTAAACATTGGCATATCATATTTAGATTAAAATTGACGTCTTATTGGCCCCACATAAGATTCTGCACGTTCTGACAAAGACTATGCCAATTTTTTTTTCGTCCGTTACTAACAGGGGTAGTCAGATTCCTTGTACAGGTCATATTTTATTATTTAAAAGGTTCTTTTTTTTTAAGTGGGAACAGCACATCGCCGATGGTGGGTGTCATCAAGGCGAAAGTCCAAGAACCAAATCAGTAATACAGCGCATATCGAGGGAGGCGGTACAGTATACAGGCACGCAGGCGGTGTTCAGGTGTCTCACTTAACAGGTTGACAGCGTTTTCAGTTACGTGTTACGGCCCTCCACCAGGAGAAGGCTCAGGCTCGTCCACACCTTTTAATCAGTCAACATCGTGATCAGATAACTCTGGCAGCCTGTAACGGATAAGTTCCACTGGAGCCTGTTGACCTTAGCCTCCGAGACAAAGTCTTCTCTCCTCAGCAGGCAGCACACTACGATTCGCCAACCAAGTTATCGTGTAACTGGCGAGGCTGTAGTTCCATCAGAATCAGAGATGCACATACTGTGACGAGGGTGTTTGACCTGGGCGTACCGTCGTTGCGACCAGGGATGCAGACATTTTCACTCATTATCAGGAGGTGTCAACGGACTTTGCCCTACGGTGGCGTCTCAACTATTGTCATTTACCTTTGCCTTCATACTTTCCCTCAGTGCAAGGATGCCGTGGAGCGGCAACGTGAGCCCACTTCTGGACAGCACTTGCAGTGGTTTGGAGTTTCAGTGGGCTTGGAGGCTGAGTGGGCGAGATGGTGACACTACAGATGCAGGAACAGCACTGGGGCTGTCACAGGCCCTGAGGTGCCAACGAAACAGCATTGTCTGAAAACATACTCGTATTAACTGTTCGTTATTTTACAGTAGTGGTTGTCTTCCACGGCACGGTGGAAAGCATCTTGAACAACAGATCGAGTGTCTCAAGGAGCGTGGACAGAGTGCTATGTTGTAGATCAGGACCCAACAGCGATTTCCTGCAGGTAACCAGAACAGAATTCTGTAGGCACAAGCCTACCGTGGTTCACCAGCAGCTAGTGTGGCCTACCCCAGTGCTCTCGAATATGGCGCGCGCTTAAGCAGGTGCCAGAAGCGTGGGTTGGACAGTGGTCGTACAACCAAGGAGGGGGCTACAACGCACAGCCAAGGAGGAGGTACTCACGTTCTACACCCAACAGCTTGCGGTCACCTGGTACAGCCCTTCACCAGGCTAAGATTCACTCTTCCGTATCTTCCGTTAGTCAAGCCGGCCGCTGTGGCCGAGCGGTTCTAGGTGCATCAGTCTGGAACCGCGCTGCTGCTACGGTCGCAGGTTCACATCCAGCCTCGGGCATGGATGTGTGTGATGTGCTTAGGTTATATAGGTTTAAGTAGTTCTAAGTCTAGAGGACTGATGATCTCAGATGTTTAGTCCCATAGTGCTTAGAGCCATTTGAACCGTTACTCAAGGTGTTGATCAAACAGCAGTGGCAGCTTGCGCAGAGGTTATGTCCCGTTACAGCCCATAGCAGCGATCTCAGGGGATAAGTCTTCTCTCGACAGCAGGCAGCACATGATTCGCCATCCTAGTTATTCCGTAACTGGCGCCATTCCGTCGGATCAGAGATGTAGACAAAATGTCCAGACAATGACAATGAGGCTTCTGGCTGTATTAAAGCTGGAAGTAATATCATGGCAGCTGGCGTTGCGGACATTTGCTCTCATTATTTGTAGATGTCAGCAGATTTGTCCACATCGTGCTGTCTCATTTACTGTCAGTTCCTGTAAGCGTCACACTTTCTGTCAGTGCAAGGAAGCCGTGGAGTGTCTGAGCTCGGATGTCACATCTTATAGCTCTGTATGGCAAGCCTCACACATTGAAGCTTGGGGTGCTGTCATACTACGCTGTTTGCTCTTCTTGATTATTTTGGTTGATTGATTTTGGAGAGGGGACCAAACTGCGAGGTCATCGGTCCCATCGGATAAGGGAAGAGTGGGGATGGAAGCCGGCCGTGCCCTTTCAAAGGAACCATCCCGGAATTTGTCTGAAGCGATTTAGGGAAATCACAGGTAGCAGAAAGCGGGTTTGAACCGTTGTCCTTCCGAATGTGAGTCCGATGAGCTAACCATAGCGCCACCTCGTTCGAAGGCTTATATGAAGAGTATCAAGGTTAGTATTACAAAAATGGATGACGATGAGATGAGGGAAGCATTACTGTGAGAAGAATTTGACAGATTACTGAAGGACGTAAGTCAAAACAAGGCCCATGGTGTAGACGACATTCCCTCAGAATTATTGAGATCCTTGGGAGACCCAGCCATGACAGAATTGTACCATCGGGTGTGCATGATATATGAGACAGGTGACATACTCTCGGACTTCGAGAAGAATGTAAAAAATATAATAATTACAGCTCAAAAGAATGCAAGTGCTGAAGGGTGCGAATATTACGGGGCCTTCAGTTTCATAAATAATGGTTGCAAAATACTGTCTTAGTTTCGTACAGAAGAATCAGAAGACTGGTAGAATTCAATTCCAAGGAAAATCCGTTTGTTTTAAGTAAATATAGGAACGCACGAGGCAATATTAAGCCTACGAATTATAGTTTTAGGTGGGCTGAGAGGGGAAATATACGTTTTTGCTTTTTTTACAGAAAGGTCGTAAACGCGGAAAATCGAATATCTTGATGTATACGGGACAAGAAGGTACGATTAAGTCTCATAACATACATGATTAAAAAGAAATTCGAAAAAAATCGTAGGTACAACCAGACAGAAATTTCACTTTACGAAACTTGTGCTCCAAATAATTATTTCTTGCCCAACAGTAAGAGAGTGATAAAAATATTATAATATTGTAAGATATCTATAATATTATACAAAACGTTTATTACGTGCATACAACAAAACTGTATTGCAGGACACATAATTGTGTGTGTGTGGTGTGCGTACTGTAAGACCTTCGGTACACACACCATCAGATTATTTGACTTGTCGCTCTAACGAAGTAGGCGAGTGTCAGCAATAGGTCTCGTGGTCTTATCATGGCGTGTTTATCTTCTGCCGTTAGGTCAGACGATAGAAATGCCACTTGCACGCTTAGAGTAGCAGATTGACGGTGACTAACTTTAAACAGGACTTGATTAATTTTCATACTCATTTATTAAAATAATAAAAAGGATAGATATTACGTAACTTGATTCTGGATGCTGTTTACAATTGACAATCTGAAGTTCCTTTGCTCTTCGTACGTTAATCTTATTCTCACATATCTATGATACTTGACAAAGTGTCTATACATTTCTCTTCATGGCTATGTACAGGAATATGATAATCTTATTAGGCGCAGACCGAAACTTGACTACAGACTAATGTAGACTGACTAATCGGAGGTCTGTACACTCGTTATAATACCTCGCGCATTCAGTTCTGCGTTAGCAGCAATCTCATTGGTTGCGTTACATATTAATAAGCGGATCGGCGGAAGCAGAATTTGGTCCATCTTTATGGCAGTGCCATCTCGTAGAGCGGAGACGGACGAGGGCTGCGCCTGCGCTGTTGTGCTTAGCGGGGCGCGCTCTAGTGGGGAAGTTGTGTACACGCTGACTACGCGGAACTTTGTACACAGCAGTGTGGCTCAATGGGCGGGTGCAAGTCTTCCAACGCGACGCCACTTCGGCGACTTTTGTGTCCCCAGTTTATCCCTCTTAACCGACTGCCGAACGCGGACCTATGGTTTAAGTTGGGATCCGAGCGACATGTCGTTCCTGGCAACTGTTCACATCGATAAGAGATAAAGGTTAGATTGAAGGCAAATTGAAAATTTTCTTTCGTCCGACTTCTCTGTTTCCATGCATGTGCCTTACAGGTAGACTACCAGGCAAAACACCATGGATCACTGAGGATGGATCATTAATTGCAGGAACTGAAATGCATGTGACATAAAAAACAGACACGTACGGACCACGTCCCCTGAATGATAATGATAGAGAAGCTGCCAGAAGCTGGTTGTGCTGTGAACCCAACCTCTAGCTCAACAGCTGTTCCTTGGGTATGTATATTAGATTTAATGCGAGTTTTATCACACCAGATCATGTAAAATGATAGATTAAACCCATGAAGTAAATAGGATACTTAAAATCAACTGCTATACACACAGGAGATGCCATAAAATAATTCTCCAAACTAATATTGCGCCTCTCTAATTGCTTGCAGGTGGAGGAACTTACTTTATTATTTGTGGAATCAAAGAGTTTGATCTTGTAACAGCGGCATTTATCAGGAAAACGTAGGAACCGAGCAAAATACATTAAATGTGAGGTTAATAAGAATTTCAACAGAATAAAGAAAGAAAAAAATGAATGCTTACTTGGGTCCCCACCTGCATGATGATGCACAATTAAGGTTCAAGTCCTGTCCAGACACATAAAGGTCACAAAATGAGAATTCGAACTGCGATACAAAAAAAGAATAAAAAGTTACAAAAAAAGTTCTATGAATCAGGACACAGTGAAAAAAAGATTAAGAAATAATGAAAGGATTGGAAAGATGGTGACAAGTCATGTACACTCCTGTAAATCAACACAACATCGAATCGAACAGGGGTGGTTACCTAACTGTACAAAAAGTTCTCCTTGAAAAAGAAAATCAAAGTGAAGATCACATGGTTATAAGTCGCGATGACTGGGTGTTGTGTGCTGTCCTTAGGTTAGTTAGGTTTAAGTAGCTCTAAGTTCTAGAGGACTGATGATCACAGATGTTAATTCCCATAGTGCTCAGAGCCATTTTTGAACATGGTTATAAGTGCTGAAGTGCGTAGAATATATGATGAACTCCCTGTTGCGACTTCCGAAGTAGCATGATAGTCACAACCAGAGGCTAAACCAGAGGCTGAGACGAATCTGCGACGGTATAGGATGTGAATTTCTCGGCTGCTATCGGGTGCAGAGTTCTAGGGGTCCCCTTAATAGGTCAGGCGTGCACTACATGAAGGAAGCGGCTATTAGGGTAGCGGAATACGTGTGGCGTGCACATGGGGCTCTTTTAGGTTAGAGAATCCATTCCTTGGGACCAAAGACGATTTTCCTCTTAAATCAGCCACAGTGGCCTTAGAGAATCTTGGTCCTCGCAGATCAGAGATAGAAAAGATTGTATTGTATGTTAACCGGGGACCTAGAAACGACGGAGAGGCTCCGTCGCCGCCACAGCCGGAGTGGTCCACAACCCCACGACGACTGCCTCAGTCCACTTCACCCCTCCACCGCCCCACACTGAACCCAGGGTTACTGTGCGGTTCAGCCCCCGGTGGACCCCCCAGGGAAAGTCTCACACCAGACTGGTGTAACCGCTATATTTGCGTGGTAGAGTAATGGTGGCGTACGCGTACGTCGAGAAATTGTTTGCGCAGCAATCGCCGACATAGTGTAGCTGAGGCCCGCATTCGCCGAGGCACATGGAAAACCGCGTAAAACCCATTCAAAGATTGGCCGGGTCACCCGACCTTGACACAAGTCCACGTGCTGGATTTGTGCCGGGGACCAGGTGTAGAAAATATTAATATGATTTTAATAATGAACTGCAGGAGCATCCAAGGTAAGGTCTCAGAATTAGAATCGCTTATATAAGGTAGTAATGCGCGGGTAGTAATGCGAACAGAAAACTGGCTGAAACCAGACGTCAATGACAGCGAAATCCGAAGTTAAGATTGGAATAATTATATTAAGGATAGGTTATTCGCCAGTGGTTCAAATGGTTCAAATGCCTCTGAGCACTATGCGACTTAACTTCTGAGGTGATCAGTTGCCTAGAACTTATAACTAATTAAACCGAACTAATCTAAGGACATCACACACATCCATGCCCTAGGCAGGATTATAACCTGCGACCGTAGCGGTCGCTCGGTTCCAGACTGCAGCGCCCAGAACCGCACGGCCACTCCGACCGGCTCGCCAGTGGTGACGGCGTGTTAATTACAGTAAAAAATTCGATAAAATGTGGCGAGGTTATCAGGGATTCCGATTGTGAATTAATTTGGGTGAAACTGAGTATCAAAGAACAGTCGAAAATGGTGATCGTATTATTTTATAGACCACTTGGACCAGGATCTGTAGTTGTAGAGCGCTTCAGACAGAACTTGCAGAACGTCATTAGTAATTTTCCTCATCATGCGGTTGTAATGGGGAGGGGGGGGGGGGGCGGCCTCTACTTGCCAGGTATAGATAGGGAGAGTTATACCGTCAAAACTGGTGCCAGAGACAGGGTTCGTGTGGCATTGCTCTGGATGTATTGTCCAAAAATTACCTTTAGCAGATAGTTAGGGTAACGTCGTAACGTCTTAGACCTCCTGGCAGCAAACAGACCTGAACTTCCGAATCAGTTAACGTAGTGGAACGTATCAGTGATCATAAGGCTGTGATAGCATCTATGACAACGGGTCTTACAAGAAAGCCGTCCGTTGTGGCCGAGGGGTTCTAGGCGCTTCAGTTTGGATCCGCGCGACCCCTATGGTCACAAGTTCGAATCCTGCCTCGAGCATGGATGTGTGTGTCGCATGTTCGAATCCCATAGTGCTCAGAGCCATTTGAACCATTTGAACCTACAAGGATTCTTAAGAAAGATATACTTTCTCAGCAAGGGTGGCAGGATACAAATTTTAGAATATCTCAGCAGTCAGCATCAAATGTTCGGTAATGAGGACGAAGATGTGGAGAACAAATGGAAGAAATTCAAAGGCATCGTTCAATATGCCCTGGACAAGGGCCTCACGAGCTCTGGACGGTGCAGCTGGCGCCGGCTGGTGGACAGCGTCCGGCGATGCTGCGTTAGGGCTGTGGCCCAGCGGCAAAGGCAAAGCCACAGCGAGCTGCGACAGCGGCGCTTCCCTTTAGAGCAACACGCCTGTCGGCGAGCCCCCTGTTCTCTGCTCCACCGTGACGGAGGAGGCTGTGGACCCCTCGGACGGGCGGCGGACGTTGGCCGGCGCTGTGACGCCAAGTTCCTCCGTGGGCGGCAGCAGGCACAGACAACAGGCTGGCGGAACTGTCGCAACAAGTGCAGAGTGGTGGAAGACGCCGCCTGGTCTCGAACCGGAGGCTTCTGTTGGCTCTGGCCAGCCGTCTCACGGTCTGGTGATGGTCTGGCATCGTCTTGATTAGTCAGTAAGTCGAATGACGCCCCGTCCTCAAATTCAACCTCATTTATACTCCGCAGCTGACCATTTGTGTCTCTAAAACCTGGTGTCTAGTACGTTGCCCATAAGAAAGAGACTCGCTAGAGTACGGTGGCAACGACCTGGTTACTACATCCAACGACCTGGTTACTACATCGTTCTTTACTTCACGGGGCATTATGCCGCTGCACTCAGCTATCCTCACATTGCATCTCGCTTGCACATCTCTGATTGTGCCCTGATTGTCTGACGGCCAGCGTTCGTATTTATTTATTTCTCAAATAAAGACCTGCTGCCTCTTATTATATAGCAGATCGTACATTGTGTGGTTTTACATGTTATATCATACACATTCAGTTTTATTACTAGTACATTTTTGTTGAAAATTTCACAAAAGTTAAATTAAGATAAATAACAAATTAAATTATATATATTTCATAAGTACAAATGCATATACACAATTTAGTTTATACTTGTTACTAACTTACATAATGATAATAAATAAGATACATAATAGGTTCTAGGCGCTACAGTCTGGAACCGCGCGACCGCTACGGTCGCAGGTTCGAATCCTGCCTCGGGCATGGATATTTGTGATATCCTTAGGTTTACTTAGGTTCAAGTAGTTCTAAGTTCTAGGGGACTGATGACCTCAGACGTTAACCCCCATAGTGCTCAGAGCCATATGTTCCAACTATAATAGGTTGTAGATGTATTTTAAATTCAAATTAAAAATGTATTTAGTGGAAGAAACAAGAGATGGAAATTTGATATAATGTGACTGTTCTTCCCTATATACTTTCTGCTTCTATGGTTACGCAGTACCGACCTCCATGCTCCTTTCAGTCACTTACACTGAAGGTTTAGTACCGTTACCAAAAATACTGGGTGGTGCCACTGTATCATTGTTATAAAATTTGAGACTACAGTAAATAACAACAAAAACTACCGAACATATCGAATGTAAAAAAAGCAAAAATTACGGAGGAAATATACAACGCATGATCGATTTGTAGACAGTCTACTAAAGTTCAGAGATATACCTTGCTTTGATATCCAATTTTTTTTTATTTGATACCTTCATAGGTATGTCCGAAGAAATGCACACGATTGATTGAATGTCGTAGCATGGCACGTGGACACTTCACGGATTTGAAAGTCGTGTTGAACACTCTGATCATTGTTTGTGGGATCCTGCGAGCGGGTGAGACCATCTGAAAGGAAACGTCTGGCGACGACATCTGGAACACCCAGGCATCTCTTCTGACTGTCGCAGCTCGGGTATGAGTACGGTCCTATGATGAGGTAACTATAACATGAGCCAGAAGTTGCCAGTTACATACCAGGCTGTCAGTTATCAACATGGTTACGCGTCGCTACCCATGATTAGTAGTATGAGATCTCGCTAGGAGATAACAACTTGGAGTGAGCTTGTGGTTACGATGTGGAAAACTAGAATCAATCAGAAATTGCTTCGTGCTTCGTCATTGTGCGTGACTAGTAATTCGAAATTTGGTTCTCAGTCATGTGAGGAAAGGATTTTTCTTCAGTGGGGCGTGCCAGGCTCAGTCCACTCATCACTGTGACGGGTTGATGCATGTTGTGGATTTGCTGGGAGCGCATAACGGCTGCAGTTAAAACGTCCTGCTGACAGCCCCGTAAGATGTTTACCCATGTTCATTCACACTTGTACCGAGCGAGGTGGCGCAGTGGTTAGACATTGGACTCGCAATCGGGAGGACGACGGTTCAATCCCGCGTCCGGCCATCCTGATTTAGGTTTTCCATGATTTCCCTAAATCGCTCCAGGCAAAGGGCACGGCCGACTTCCTTCCCCGTCCTTCCCTAATCCAATGAGACCGATGACCTCGCTGTCTGGTCTCCTTCCCCAAAACAACCCCAACCCCATTCACACTTGTTCACCACTAGCATCAGCGCCAAATGGTCGCTCTCACTGTGTTGGCATGAGCTTCCCAATGTATCGACCCGCACCGCTAACTCTTGAGTTGTTACTTGACCCTGTTCAATGTGAACCCACCTATGTCTATGAGTAGGGCGGTCAGTGACCTGATGGAGACGCGGCGGCCTTGCACCTCCCTTCAAGTCAGATGCCTCACCTCACTTCCTGTCACAGTACGCATTCGCTCGCGTGTGTCAGCACTCACGGCGTCTTTCGCTATCTTTACACACTTACACGAACTAAATACAACGTGCAACTGATAGCTTCAAAAAAGCACAACGCACATGCTTCATGCCATAACCATCCTATCTGGACAATTGACTCTACTAATGAACTTTATGAACAAGGAAAAATTAAACACAAATAACGTGTACAATGACCGTTTTGCATTATTTAACTTTACAAAGAAAAAAAAATTAATGTAAGGTGAACTCTACAATGACTTTGACATCTAGAAAAAAATGAAATTGACAAACAAAAAAATTTTCTGGCCCTGCCCTATGGAGTCTTTATTAATTTATGATAAATTTGATGTTTATCTTTACTTAATTCATAAATATCAACTGAATACTGTTAATCATAATTATATGACAACACTGATACATACAAAATCATGAGCATCGAAAATCTGTACAACTTAACCAAACACATAAAGAGAATTACTTCAAGAAGATGGGTGGACAGTGGAGTGGAACAGAAAGGATTTAACTCTGTTGGGAGCGGGCGTTTCTGTTGTGTTGTTCGACAAGAGCGTTGGACGCGGAGAGATATGAGAGACAGCGTGGTGCATTGATAAGATAGTAAAGAAGACCGAAGGAATGGAAATTTCAGCAGTTGTTTGCACGCATCCGGGATAGTAGTGCATACGATGGAAAAATGTGATCAAAGAGTCGACCATCACATATACAACGAACACAGGCATTCATAGCCAATTGCAGGCGACCTGAGCTTCGCTGAGCATAGTCTTTCAGGATAACATGGATGCACTCAGCAGCTGGAATTTTTTATACGGCGTTCTTTTTCAGGTCAAGAGGGAAAAGCTGTTTATAATTTGTAGGGCACGCAGAGATGCAGACTCCTCTTTGCACATTGCAGTTGTGTGCTCAGTCCTATTTCGACTTTGGTATGTTACTACCCCTAGACTCTTTGCTGAAGGAGAGCAGTTGACGTGTGTCCCATTTAGAATTAGAGATTGTAGGCTTTCTCATATTTCGGGCTAATGACCAACCAGTACCACTTGGGTTTTGATGGGTTGAGCTTTAACCCCTTATCCTGCGCCCGGTTTGACAGCGCATCCAGGTAGGTACTGAGATACTCGACAGATATCTTCAGGCTAATAGGTTTTGCGCTTAGATACAACTTGAGGTTATCAACTTACATGTGGTATCTGCAATGAAACAAGACTGCTGACACATCATTTACGTACAATGGATGCCTGGGAGATTCTGATACTACCTGTCTCTATTGTATCCATTTGTGATGCTGGACATGACGCATTGCTGGCGAGACGTCAGGTTTGAGGTAAACCGTTGCAGTGGACTTGGCAAGGAATTTAGGCTGCTAAGTTTGGAAAGCAAAATGTCGTAGTCGACAGTGTCCAAGCCTTTGCAGAAGTCTAAGAAGCACATGATAGTTGCCACGTCTGCACCCATACCAAGTTTCAGGTCATCTGTTACCTTTATTAAGGAATAAGTGTTGCCACGTTTACGGAAGCCTGATTGGTATTCATCTAATAAGTTGTCTGTTGTTAGGTAGTTTGTCAGCTAGTCGTGGACTATATTCACTAAAAACTTAGGCAGTGTACGAAGAATCCAAATTGGTCGGTTATCGTAGGGTGCTGTGACAGCGTCCTTTTTTAGGTAATGGCTTAACTAGACCCTGTTTCCAGGTCTCAAGGAAAAGACTTATGGTTAAGGTGTGGTTGAATATATCTGATATTGTGGGCAGTAGTGGGTCAATAATATGCTTCATTATATGAACTGTGACGTCATTGTGTCATATAGATACTGCCCTGACAAGCATGGTGGCTTTTTTACGGTGTTGCAAGTAAAATGCCTTAGGCAGAATTTTTCTTGGCTACAGCGTTTGCCCCCATGAAGTAATCAATGAGTCTATTTTGTTTCTGGTTCAGTTGTCACTGTAGGTAATGTGAAGTACATACTCAGTTTGTGGGGTGGGACAATGGGATCAGCTGCAGCTTTTACTATGCCTATTAACAAGACCACACAGGTTTTTCCATAGGAATGATTCAAATGGCTCTGAGCACTATGGTACTTAACATCTGAGGTCATCAGTCCCCTAGAACTTAGAACTACTTAAACCTAACTAACCTAAGGACATCGCACACATCCATGCCCGAGGCAGGATTCGAACCTGCGACCGTAGCGGTCGCGCGGTTCCAGACTGAAGCGCCTAGAACCGCTCGACCACACGAGCCGGCTTTTCTATAGGACAGCTGGTCTGTTTCTGTTGTCGCTTAATGTGTGGGCTTGTCTGTGTTTTCATTTCTCACAGCTTGAATGACTCTGTGCCCCTTGCATTTGAAATCAATCTATTGTAAGTAATTTATTGTATAAGATTGTAGCCACGGAGCCGAATGATATCATAAAGTATTTTCGGATGACTTCAGCATCTTATGACAAATTACTAATGTTGATATGACATAAAATAGACAGGCAAAAGACTTAATGGGAGACTCAATCGCAGTCGATGAGAGATTAGATGAAACTGAGATTTCTGGCGACAGGTGGGCCTTTCGAATGGTCGAAGCTCAGTGCTGTAAAACAACCAAACACAATTATAAAAACTTATTGAAACCTGTGAAGTAATTATATCTATCGTGCAACGATATAATTTGGTAGTTACGATAAAATAGCTTTTTTTTACCTTGTGTGATAGTGTGGTGGGTCTGACATGTATTTTGCACTCACTGCATAAGACTACCACCATCATATTTTTCAGATTAATAAAGAAAGCAATGTCGCAGTTAGTCTTCTATCGACTATCCCAAAATGGTAATCATAGATTGTTAAATTAAAAATGTTGTGTTTTAAAAGATTACTTAAAAAATTGAATTTGAGGGATGTTATGCTCACAGGCCACCTGGAAACATAAACTGTACACCTTCAACTATAGACCCTGACGTCATTTTCGTGGCTCCAACATCTCTGGGCTAAAGTCACTGAATGTTGGCAAAACATGGTTGTTTCGTGTTGCGCTTACGGCTGCACTCAGCGTTTTGTCGGGGAAAATGGTATTCCATTTCACGTGTAAGTGTTTCTATGATAGTACAGATGCGTTTATTGAAATCTGCTGAAGTGACTTTTATATGTTTTTTACACATGAAATAGAGTATCACGAAAGTGATGCCTGTAAAGTCAGACTCATATTACATTTTGGAATGTATCTGTGATAATTCGGTTACAGAAGTAAGTATAACTGTTTCTCGTTCCCACTCATAGGTTCCCTAAGGATGAAAACCGAAGGCAGCTTTGGATACAGGCCCTGAAACAGAAAAACTTTAAGCCATCTGCACATACGCGCCTTTTTGTACATACGAGTGAGATTATAATAAGGTAAGAGCACCTATAGTCGACACATGAAGAGAATTTTTTTCTACTTTCTAATACTATTAAATAAATGTAGGCTCCAAAATTTCTTTAAAATCTCACCTTTCATCTAAAAAATCATTTTTTTAAAACTGGTAGTTTAAATTTTTTTTTAAAATAGTAGGAACTGAGCCTTTGAAGTGCATCTAAAATTGATAATCTAAAATGGACCTGCTCCTAAAGTCGACAATTTGGCACCTATAGTTTACATAATTCCTATATCCCATTTTCTTTTATAAGTGACTAGAGCTCAAAACGCGGCGAATCCAATGTTTAAAGCCCACGCTTACTGTTTAAAAGAATTTTATCGACATTTTACTTTAATTGATATTTTATAGTAATTTCGTCCCGCTGCCCACCAGAGGGGCGTTCGATGTATTTGTTAGATTTTATAAATTGTACTGTGAACAAATCGAGGTCAAACGTAGTTCTGACATAATTTTTCGCAAATTAAAAAGTATTTTTGTTGGAAGCGTTTGGCAGTCAATTGAGAAATGTGGGTAAAATACGATACAAACATAGGATGGCAGACCGCTGATTTGAAATCCCGCCACGTTTTGCCAACCGTCACGTGGTGTATGTTGGAGCCACACCAGCCCTATAGCTTGTGCACAGCGAGGCCAGTCTACTAGTATCTATGGTCGAAGCTGTACACACATAAGCCGTGTGGCTGGTTCATGAAGCTCTGACAACATCTGAATAGCGAATATTGTCAACCCATCAATGCTCGATCTCAGACACTGAGGTTATTTTTGGGGCATCAATAGTGTTCTTTAATACTACTAATTTCACGATGCATCAATACGCGTCATAATACGATCAATATATCGACGGTTTGGCCTTATTGTTGAACGTATGAGGGCCCTTTGGAGCTCCATACTGGGCACAGTCAATTGACCGTTGACGACGTCGAACGACTGGCGATGTGCTTCGCCGTTAATTTACAAGCTAACACGTGGTGTGCAACTACAACGAATAATCGACTGTGGCCAGAAAATCACTCGTGTAAGATAGGCGTAAGTGCTAGCGGCTACTGGCTGCTTGCAGTACACGCGTACGTTGGCGGCTCTTGGACGCGGCTGTACGCCGGCCACCCAGGCGGGCGCTGGCTCGGTTTGTCGGCAGGCCGGGATGAAGACCTACTGTACGTGCTGCCGCTCCCCCGACAGTTGTCAACATTCCTGCAGAGGACGCCTGAGCCTCACCTTCGAGTTCCAGGTGCGCGGACGGGGTCAACAGGACTGGTGGGTAGGCGCGTCTGGCAGGGTGTAAAGCCACCGTGACGAAACGCGCCGGCGTGGCGAGGGGAACAGCTGAACGGTCACAGCTGCCACACAGTACACCAGGGCGGCGCGTCTCGCACCTTCCTTCCCAGAGCCCTCCACCGTCAACCACAGAGCCGCTTTACAGAATTGCTATGTGTGTGTGACGGTGCAGGTACCATCAAATCGTTCCACACTGACAGCCTCATGAACTTCAGGCCGATTCACAACAAAAATAATTACCATAAAACATAGTTTCATATAGGTATTTTTTTTCTTCATTCAATTTTCTTCCTCCGTTTCTCCCCGAAGTTCGAGACTTTATTGTGAAAAACATACAAAAAATTTTTGATTCACAGTATTGACCACCACTAACCACTGCTTTATCATACCATTGGGGCAGTACGCGAATCCGGCGATGAAAGAACTGGACATCTGTTGAGGAGGCTCATGAATCGATCCAGTTTTGCACTGACTTGTTCATGTAACTGGGAGTGCTGGTCAGCCAGACCGTATGATTGTGATCAAAAGTGATAGTAGTCAGAGCGAGCAATATCTGGAGTTTAAGATGAATGGGATAGAACTTCCCATTTCAACGTTTCCTAGAATAGTTTGACGTGTTTTGCGAGCATTGTCATGCTACCAAATAACTTTAATGTCTATCACGGAAATGCGGCCGCTTGTCTTTCAGCGCTCGGCTCAGTTTCTTTCGATGACGATCTCCTGTAATTGTTTCCGACGGGTTCAGTAGCTTCGAAAACCTTCTTCCACTGCCATCTCGGTCTTCGACGTCAAAATCACCGTTCTTGAAGCGTCGAAACCATTCCTTGTACGTTCTTTCAGTAACAGTTGACTCACCATAGGTCTTATCCAGCATTTCATGAGCCTGGTCGCAGATTTCTTCTTGTTAAGGTAGATAGTTGAAACTTCTCGCAAATGACGAGAAATGGGTTCGTAATTTGAGATATTTAATGAAATGGTTCAAATTGCTCTGAGCACTATGGAACTTAACTTCTGTGGTCAACAGCCCCCTAGAACTTAAAACTACTCAAACCTAACTAACCTAAGGACGTCACACACATCCATGCCCGAGGCAGGATTAGATATTTAATCGAGAATAACTTTATGATGCAATCACAAATCGAGTAATATTTTGTTGGCAATATATTTATGAATGCCCAAACGTATTGTATGACACTAATGACCCACCACTTGTACCACAACTTGCCCCTACTGCCATTTATTGCAAAACGGAGGATGCAAAGTTGTAGACATAAGAAAATATTTGGAAGCTTTCTAAGGTTTGTTTAATCGTCTATTATCCATTTACCGACATATTTCTTCCCATTTTTTCCTAATATTTTTCCCTCGTTTGAGTAACAATGCTTTTTATTTCTTTTCTCTTTCTCCTAAGCACTTCCAGTCATTGAGAATCCGCTACTAACTGTTCAACATTGCATCCCGTTACTCCTCTGCGTTTGTTTCAGTTTCCTCACTCCACCATTTTTACTCCCTCATAAATAAAAAGCTCACCAGACAACATACTAGTCATCTCATTAAAAGACTACACTCGTCATTTTGAGCGATGCACATGTTGCATAACTCGTGTAAGACGGTCGTGTTGTCCTCTACCACTAATGAAAGTTATGGCAGTAAGGTGGTGCCCATGCATCATAAAATAATGCCTATCTGCCCGGTGGTCGCGTGGAATCAGAGCAGTAAGATGGTTCGACAAGAAAACATGATTCAGTGCTAGAAACCAACTATGGTGATTAGAAATGGCCATGACCGCACTGTGAATCAAAGTCTCTGGTTTATTGCTGTATCAATGCAAACTGCCTAACGTGTCTACAAGGAACGGTGTAATCACTCGCAGCTATACAACACAGGGTGAGCGCAGCGGTCGTGAAAAATCGCATCCGACAGGGTCTGGACAGGGGTGTCACGCCTTGTCAGTGTTAGTCGGTTTCAAACTCGACAGAAACTGCTCACCTCGATAAATCCAGGCCCATCTCAGCCAATACAGATAAAACAGTTTCTGTGTCAGTCAGTTGATTATCTTGCCACTAAGCGTTTCGATAGTTCACACCATCATCTTCAGGTGGAGAACTGTTTATTTACATGGCTGGTATTTGTGAAGAGTACAGACGTCTTTTCATAGTCGCAGACCAAGGCAGTGTAGGTTACTTTCCGTCTTTTGAGTTGACGGTAGAGTTGTAAAAGTTCTGTATACTGTTGCCTGACGTATGTCCTCTGCACTTCACATTACGTTTGTGCATCGTAGAGGACATACATCACGTACGTCAGGCAACAGTATGCAGACTTTTTACAATTCTACGGTCCCTAAAAAGACGCTAAATAACCTACAGTGCCTTGGTCTGCGACTGTGAAAATTTGTCACCAACACTACCAAGTAAGTAAACAATTCTTCACTCGAAGATGATCGTGTGAACCATCAAAACGCGTAATGGCAAAATAAACAAGTGTCTGACGCAGAAACTATTAGTATTAATCAACATTCGCCGCTCTCATAATGCCGTCCCTTATGGACAAAATTCCCATCTCGAGCAGTTACACCGCGACTGGAGCTCGATGCTATGGGCATTTATAGTCGTGCTCACAGCAGAACGTGAACCTTAATGGGCCATACTACTCAGAAATTGGACAGTATCGAACCGTAGAAGTGTAACTGGGTTCGATGAGTCACAATTTTGTCAATTTTCAAATGACATAAGGCGTCAAGTGCACTGAACGCCCGATAAGGGGTTTCACCCAGAGTGTACGGATGGTGTATTTCAAGCTCCAGGTGGTTATTCGATGTTTCACGGGTGTTTTACGAACCATTATTTCCACCATTCTTTCAGGCAACCATGAAACATGAACCTGAATGTTAATTTAAATATTATCTGTGACCAAGCGTTGCCTTTCCTTCCACGTCATCGTGATGATCATACTATGGAGACTCCCGTCGCCCAAGATCACATCAGACTTGTTCACAGCGATGCGTACATCATTCCTGGTCTGACGAACAGTCTAACACCCTATCGCACTTCCATTAGAGTGTTAAATCATCTGATCTTAATCCCATAGAAAAATGGTCTAAAACAACGCTCTAGATTGCAATATTTTAATAATGACCGGTTTCGAATTCACGTGTAAGTCATCTTCTGAAAATGAGCGCTGTAAGAACGAGAATAGCAGAGTTACAGAAGATTTTGTGAGTTTGGCGTCAGAGGAAGTATAATGTAGCGATATAGCATTTATCCATCTGTCAGGCATTTATCCGTCTGGCTGATCGAGTGAGGTGGCGCAGTGGTTGGCCTCGTATTCTGAAGGACGACGATTCAGACCCGCGTCAGGCCATTATGGTTTAGGTTTTCAATGGTGTCACTAAATCGCTGCAGGCAAATGTCGGGATGGTTCCTTTGAAATACTTGCCTAATCCAAGCTTGTGCTCCGTCTCTAATGACCTCGCTGTCGACGGTATATTAAACAATAATCTCCTTCTCTTCCCATTTTACTGCTGCTAGAGGCTCCTCGGATGCTCACACGGCAATATGACCGCTAAGTGCTGACTGATGGCTACAGAGCCACGGGTTGAACTGTGTAAATTTGGCGCAGAAAACGGATTACGTCAGCCCCAGTCAATCGTAAACGCTTTACAAAATGTGAGATACAGATGTTATACTGAATTTACAAAATACGTTATAGTAAACTGGGTACAAATATAGAAATAGTTAAATAGTGAGAAATCATCAGACCAGTAGTCTCTTTATGTTAAAATTAGTGAGCTTACAGACAGAAAGAAGATGAAGTGCCATCTTGTGGCACTGCTCCGAGTTACACAGACTTCGTTGTTAATAGTTTACAGCCGATAAGCAAAATAACAAAATAAAATTGTTATTTTTATATAGGTGATGGCACAGCCTGACATATAACTGGCAAATGATTGCACTAAATGGTGAAAATACTAAAATGTGTAAGTATCACCGTATAACTGCTAAGCAATGATCTCTAGTGTGTACTTGAAATGACGTCACTTGTTAAAGTAACACAGGGGCCAAGATAGCGCTATGAAACCAGAGAATTAAACACAGGGACTGTAGTCATGGTGGCGGTAGAGATCAATATCTTCATAGACATTTGCTTCGGACACCTAAGAAGCAGGTTGCAGGAAAATTGAGAAAGTCTTTACCACATGACGACCAATAGTTGGAAAACAGTGGACATCAGCTGTTACTCCTGTGCACCATATTGTCTGAATTTACGACCCATATAAAATGTCTGGGAACGTTGCAATCAACACCCCAGCAGTGCTGCATCTCTACAGCGTCTAATCATTAGTCACTGCTTGTGTGCTAGAACTGTAGAAACGTATGACCCAAAGAAGCTTAGTAGCCCTTTTACTTTCCTAATACACAAAGACGATTTGCTACAGAGGATCAGGAACGTTATTGTTCGCTGGCTGTCGAGTTGTGTACAGGAATGTATTGCTGCTGGACAATTGTGAGATATTGCAGAAAGACGAGCAAAATTTTCACATAGTGTGTTAAATGGAATCTCTCCTTACCTGTATGTAAATGTTAGAAAATAGCTATATCAAGTAGGTAAACGTTGGACCTACGTAAATGTTAGAAAATGTCTATAACAAATAGGAAGACCCGATAGTACCTGAATACAAGATCATTTTGAGCACGTACATGGGGAGGACAGAAATAAGATACACCAGAAACGCAACACAATACCTTGCCTAATACGGTGTAGGAAAATTTTTGGCATACAAAACGACTTGTAATGGATAAATACAGGTCTTGTGTGATGTGCATGAAAATCTTCTACTACTCTTCCTCCAAAACAGTGGGAAGTTCAAGTATGGTGACGCAGGTGGAGAGCGATCGCGCACACTTCTCTCCGAAGTACCTCACAAAGACTCGACAATATTGAGATCTGGTGTCTGTGGTGGACAGGATAGTTGTGGTATTTCATCATTGTGCTCACAAAACCAGATCTAGATGACGCGAGCTGTGTGGAAAGGTGCTCCGTCGTCTTGGAACACAGCACCACCACTGAGGAACATACATTGTACTACGGAATGAACCTGATTCTTGGCAGTAATGTGATCTTACAGAGTAATCATGGGGCACATGGAATATTACGATATAGGTTCCCAAATCATCACCGAACCCCTGGCATGTTTCACTCTTGGGACGTAAACTCGACCAAAAAATGGAAACAGTGTGAAACAAGACTCATCCGACCAAATTACTTTCTTGCATTGCTCCACAATTCGGGTTTTATGGCTTCGGCATCACTTTTCCTGTTACCGGCTTTGGCATCACGTGTGAGTGGTTTTGGAATTCCAGTACGCACTGCAATTCCCTTCTCCAGGAGCTCCCTTCGTGTTGTTTTGGTGCTAACAGAGTTTGCGATTGCGAAATTCAGTTCTGCAGTTCCTTTTTCAGCTGTCGCTCCCTTGTCACGATCACCCAATTCACACTTTCGTCTGTGTTACGACTTACCAGATGATGTGTCTCCGCTTTCGCATGCAGTATAAAACTTCAGTACGGTGCCTCTTGAAACGCCAAAGACTAAGGAACCACCCACCGTACGAGCAACTACCATTTGCCCACTTTAGAATTCAGTTGTCTCCACTTATCTCAGACACTCGCAAACATACAGAACACTATTCTGGCCATGACTGACACTTGCAACGTATTGAGGACACTGTATAGTGCCGTCCGTCGTCAAACACAACAGCGCATTCTGCAGGTTAGTCTAGCATCTGCATTTTTGTTCAAGCAAGCAACCTTTAAAATTGTGTATTTAGGGGTGACACTAAGAAGCGATATGAAACTGGGCAATAACGTAATCCCAGTATTAGGGAAGACTTAAATTTTTTTGAAGAGTCCTGGCAAAATACAATGCACCAGAAAAGGAAATTGCATATAGGGTGTTTGTGCGACCACTTATAGAGTATTTGGAATCCTTATCAAACAGTCATGACAACAGACATCGCATATAATGAGAAACGTACTGCTATGCTGCTATGATCGTAAAAGATCTGTTTAGCTCATACGAAAGTGCGACAGAAATTCTCGTAAGATTTAAATGAGAGTCCTTGGGAGAAATACGACATACGTCACGCGAAACAATACTGGAGAACTTGCATTCGAAGAAGACTATGTGGTCTATGCTGCCACGATAAGATATTTCATGTAAGGATTAACAGCGATTAGGGCGCATATAGAGTCATTTAGATATTTTCCTTCGCTCTGTAAGAGGGTGGGAGAGGAACTAACATCGGTGGCATTGGTAGGAACTACCCTACGCTACACACAGCACAGTGGCTCGCGGAGTGTATCTGAAGATGTAGATGTTAAAGGACACCTCCGGTATAGCCATGCTGTCGACAGTGACGTCACGAGTGCTGACTCGACTACCAATTAAAGCTGCTTTTACGTCCTGCGTCGGCCGCAGCTACTTCAACCTCGTTATGAATGGATCCTACATGCAAGCCATCATCTTCATATAGGATATTTCCCGAGATTTTAGTTATTTATTTCATTAAACCGTGCCGGAAACTATTCGTGCTCCTGGAAACAGATGTATCGTCGAGTGCATACTGCTGCCAATTTTCTAAAACGTGCTAACTTACAGCTGGATTCTCAGATAGAGTAAGGGCAGTCACGATTTGCGTTTCAGCCAGCGTTGCCCCACAGCCCACACTTTTTGATCGTAGCGAGAACTGCCCAAAATAACGGTTACAATCCAAATACAGTGAAACATGTATATGGCAAGAATATACATAGAAACAATACGACCTTATCTACACTAGGTACCGCTTATAAAGATCACTCCATTAATTTCATCTCTATCCCGTTTATAGGCAAACCTTCTTACAAAATAGGGCGCCTCTTAAAGAGTCGGGGCTTTAAAGTCGCCTACAAGAACCTAATCCGCTCTCTAAGTAACACTAACGATAAATGGTCACGATCAGGTGTTTACCAAATTGACCTAGTTATCACAAAGGTCAGACAGGAAGCGCTTCCTCGGCCACATACAAAGAGCATTTACCCATAAAAAGTGGAGATGGCACCCGTGGATCGCCATTTGCAGAACATCTAATCCAAATGACCCATGCCCTTAACCCGGTTATAAACACAGAGCTCTTAAACCAAGAAGCTAAAGGATGCAGGCTAGATACACTCACAGAAATGCAAATTTTCAAACATCTTCTTTACGATAAAGACACCTTGCCTAATGACCAATTTCAGTTGAAAAATAAGAACTTCTTCGAAGGATTTCAGCCCTTGCCTCGTCTGCCATGATGATTCGGGACTTTCTACTTCGCCTAATGCCATAGCCCTCTTGTCTTTATGTTTACATGCGCATTTCACGTATCGTCGTTATTTTCTATAAGTTTAAGGCTGTTTCACAAATTAATGCACGTCAAATGGTGTATATCTCTTTATGAGCTTGGTAAAGATTGCACACAACATGACTTTTTATAACTGATTTTAAAATGACTGGTGACGTGGTACGCGCTGTGTACTACTTATTAACCCGTTAAGTCTAAAACTGTATATTGCTTATTACTCACGCCAATACCTGGCTACGACATACAACCTTTTTGTTCTTATTAGTAGGTTCGGGTATCCCCGATTATACTCTGCATATTTAATACACTAACCTATGTTCAATGCTGTTTCAGAATTTGTTACACATCATATCGTATATTTATATTTAACAGCTCCATAAAATTTGCATAAAACTCCACTGGCTAAAACGTCTTCGTAATGTTTTGTGGCGTTGCACGCACCTACGATTAATCCATTACTTTATATGATCTCCTACGTACGTTAGTATGACATACAGCCTACTGGTTTTCTTATGTATTAATTGCTGATCACATACTGTATATCTAAGCGCTAACCTCTATGAGACAGTTGTCCTTATTATAATTAATTCTTAGCTAAGTTCCACATATTTCAGGCACTGTCAACCTTAACTTAGGATCTTTTCTTATTAAAAGGTTCCTTTACGCTGTATAATGTCATTTGGCTCTCATAGAATTGTAGCTTCAGTCATTATGGTTTATCTGCCAGTAACATTTTTAGCTGCTGTAACAAATAATGTTTATTTTTACTTATGTACAGTACACTTGTTACATGTCTTTTACCTTTTAAGGAACGGTAATTTCAGTGACTTAGAGTTTTAATGCAATTGATAGTCCCAACTATAGTAATAAGCTATTGTCGGTAATAATCTCAGTTAACATTTACTCGTTTTAAGTCAGTATTTCCCCTCACGCACATGCTCGCGACCACCAGCTGAGCTCGCTGCGTAGCTGCCCGCGGTGCCCAGCTACGACTCAGCGCCCGCGGCCAACCTGTCTAGGCTGTTTGTGTGGTCTATCGGCAAAACATTAGTAGAAGTGACGCAGTCATGACTGTGTACTGTAGCACTAACATTTTAAGTTTGGCAAGGCCAATATCTGGAATATTTTAATTTTATTTTATTTTGTGACATTTCTAAAGAAGGCCACATTATTATAGCCGAAACCTGGGTAAAGTTTCTTTGCTTATGCAACTGCAGGCTGAAATTTGTCACAATTACATTTTACAGTTGCTGACTCTGGTGCACCACGCTAAAAATATTCATACTGATATGCTTACATCTGAGAAGGGCACATGACTCCACTCCTCGTTGGGCCGGCCGGTGTAGCCGAGCGGTTCTAGGCGCTACAGTCTGGAACCGCGCGACCGCTATGGTCGCAGGTTCGAATCCTGCCTCGGGAATGGATGTGTGTGATGTCCTTAGGTTAGCTAGGTTTAAGTAGTTCTAAGTTCTAGGGGACTGATGACCTCAGAAGTTAAGTCTCATAGTACTCAGAGCCATTTTTTTGATCCACTCCACATTGATCCAGACCCTGAGCTCGTGGCACCACCGCAAACGGGTGCCAAAGGAGCACAGTGACACATTGTACTGGTCGTCGGGCATACGATATTCAGTCGTCGTGCGACTGTGAAGCGAGAGACTGGGTATGATGCCACTGAATGTGGTTTCTTCAATTGCACCCGCTGTTTGACTTGGGTTCCTTCTTAACTGTTGCACAATGTAACCGTCATCTACTGCTTTGGTAGACCACCTACATCGGGCCACTAGTGGCTGTGGATCGGAAAGTTCTCCATGTACGAGAAACACTGCTGTGAGCACTACCAAACTCCGCGACTACATCCGCCACACTTAGTCTCTCAATGATTCCTCTCCGTGTAAAGTACTCCAAATGATACCTCCGGACCATATTGCCATGAATTACAGTACCACACTGTACCATAACTGCTCACTGGCTGACTCTCACTGCCTTTTCCCTTCAGTTGTCTCGTGTTGCGGAGCCAGCCCCATTTGGAGCTACACTGAAGCGCCAAAGAAACTGGTACAGGCATGCATATTCAAAAACAGAGATATGTAAACAGGCAGAATACGATGCTGCGGTCGACAACGCCTATATAAAAAACAAGTGTGTGGCGCAGTTGATAGATCTGTTGCTACAATGGCAGGTTATCAAGGTTTAAATGAGTTTTAACTTGGTGTTATATTCGGAGTACGACCGATGGGACACAGCATCGCCGAGGTAGCGATGATGTGAGTATTTTCCCGTACGACCCTTTCACGAGTGTACCGTGAATATTAGGAATCCGATGAAACACCAAATCTCCGACATCGCGGCGACCGGTAAAAGATCCTGCAAGGACAGGACCAATGAAGACTAAAGAGAATCGTTCAACGTAATAGAAGTGCAACCCTTCCGCAAATTGCTGCAGGTTTCGATGAAGGTGATCAACAAGTGTCAGAGTGCGAGCCATTCAGTGAAACATGATCGATGTGGGCTTTCGGTGCCGAAGGCTCACTCTTATACCCTTTATGACTGCACGACACAAAGCCTTACGCCTCCATGGGCGATGACTGGAAACATTTTACCTATTCGGACGAGTCTCGTTTCAAATTGTATGGAATGGATGGATGTTTACGGGTGTAGACACAACCTCATGAATCCATGAACCCTGCATGGCACCAGGGGACTGTTCAAGCTAGTGGAGGCTCCGTAATGGTGTGGGGCGTCTGCAGTTGGAGTGGTATGGGACCCCACACGACTCTGACAGGTGATACATACGTAAGCATCCTGTCTGATCACCTGCATCCATTCATGTCCATTGTGCATTCCGACGGACTTGGGTAATTCCAGTAGGACAATGCGGTACCCCACGCGCCCGGAATTCCTACAGTGTGCCTCCAGGAACACTCTTATTAGTTTAAACACTTCGGCTGGCCACCTAACTCTCCAGACATGAATATTACTGAGCATATCTAGGATTCGTTGCAACGTGCTGTTCAGAAGAGATCTCCATCCCTTCGTACTCTTACGGATTTATCGACAGCCCTGCGGTATTCATGGTGTCAATTCCCTCCATCACTACTTCAAACATTATTCGAGTGCACCCCACGTCGTGTTGCGGCACTTCTGCATTATCAAGGGGGCCCTACGTGATATTAGGCAGGTGTGCCAGTTTCTTCGGCTCTTCTGTGTATAGTCAGGCTGACCACATCCCATGTGACGTCAAGCTTTCTGTGCACGGCTTGAAGATCTCTGACAACACGCTCCCACACTTTAGTTTCCACTAAGCTGACAGTAGGTTGTGTTACTCTGTCTATCTCATAAAGTTTTGCAGAACAGTGTATTTTAAAAAGAAGACTTACTGTGGGTCGCGGTGCTAGAGGGGTGTAAACCACAATTGTGATTATAGCAGTGAAATATGAAACAATAAACACAGTCTTTTTTTAGGAGCAAGAACAACGTCCCTGCTTGTTCTATCAGCCTCACAATTACCTTATTTCCCATAAGTTTCATGCACTCAACGGGATACGTACTATTCAGAATATTGGATCTATCGTTGATGTCAAAATACCATGTGATGATCATGGTATGAATCACCCAATATAGCAAATGTTACGCTTAGCCATCTGCGATCGCGTAATAGCTACGAGGTATCGGCGTCGTTACTGCATTTAAATAGCAAGTAAGTGATCAGAGAGAGCGAACTAAAGAGAAAATGTATGTGTAGCGCTACATAACAACTGAATCGATAAATCAAATTAACAGAATAAAAAATATCTCCTAACGCACAAAGACAAATGTTAGATAATCCATAAACACACAGTCATCATTTGAACAAAATTCCGTACACGAAACAAAGCGTTTAATGAGCATTAATGAGGGAAAAAGTGACTGAGCTGTATTGGCTGTAATGTTCTTCTGTTTAAGCTATTAAAACCGGATTCTGCACCAGGTCTTAAAGCTTCTGACCTCGGAAACACAGCGGATTAGAAACGACACGTGGAAGATGCGGTCACACGCGGTATTCATAGCAAGCAAGCAACGTGAACCAGTGAAAATTTAAATATGGTTTACAAACACCTGAAGAAGGATTAACGAAATAACTTTAGATATAGGTTACGCATACGGATAAATACAGTAATATGAACTATCTCATCCACGTTGCAGTTCAGCGATCAACCACATCCAACACATTGCCCACGGAACACACTAGAGAAACTCATTTTAGCCATGTCCCAGCGTCCGCTCGTGAGGAAGCCGCATTGTGATTGGCTCGTTGAACCAGAAACCAAACACACGAGTTCCCGTAGTCCTCCCAGAAAAACTACAAAAATAGCATGTATCCGCAACCGAAATATGGTAGAAACCAACTTTACAGTAATGCTGCGATAACTATGTTGCGAAGTAACGAAAATAGAGAAAATTTAAAACTGAGTATTGAAAGTGACGATTTAACGGGCGACTTCCCACCTTCCGACTCTAGAGCGTAAGCGATTGAGAGTTGGCCATGTAGTCCACTCCTCTAGATGGCCAGAGGTGAAATTTTGAGATGTCTGACTTCAGTACAGATGGTACACATTTTTCATTCTTGTTTTGGACGGTGTCATTTGCACGATGTAGCTGGTTTTCATGACGCTTTTCCTATACCTTCATCCCTGATGGTCATGTAAGATGGCTGTACATGGATAGCAGTTTCGTTCTTTCCAGCCTGCGGCCCCCTCGCGACGAACGTCAAGAGGAGCAATACCCGCGAGATGATATACCTTGGCAAGTGGTGTAGGCGTCAGACACCCTGTAATAACCCTGCACTTCTCATTTAGTACTTTTTAGACTTCTTTGACATGGACAGACCAGTACCAGACAGGACTATCAGACTGATCATACACTGTTCTTTTAGTTCGTGGCTGATAGTCCCACGTGCTGCCGATTGTGTTCCTTGCGATGTTATTCCCAGTTTCTGTTTTCAGGCTTTTGTTGCGACAATGCGGTTTGTAGGTCAAAGTGCCTGGAGAGTAGAAATTTGCTATTAAACGATTTCGAACAGACGATGTTACAGGTTCAATTTCATATGGATTTGTGGCAGCACAGTCTCATGTAACACGACATTTCATTTCTTCGGGAATCTTCTTGTTTTCATTTTCCCCACAGATATTAGTCCACAGATGTCAAGTCTGGAAATCGTGGAAGGTGTTTTCTGGCTTCCCAATGACGGAAAAAAATGTTCTGTAACGAACCACAAAATCATTGATGAGCCTGCACCACCACCATCACACGCTGGCAGATCAAGGACGTTGTTTTTCTCTCTCATCTGGCACTGATTTTCAAGATACTGCGAATATTGTTTTGCCCCTCAATCATAAACAATGATTCAACCGCAAATAAAATTTCGCATCAGAACGTCGCATCACTTTGTAATTTCAGCTAACAGCATTTCGAGAATTATAGCTAAGTCTGACAGTCAGTACCATGAGGAATGAACCGCATTATAACGAAATACATTCATATTGTCTCGTTGCGCCATGTGGCCAATTTGTCTTATCGCTGCTAAAATGTTAACTGCATCCGGTACTCTCGGCAGCTGATGTTTTTCTTTTTCTTTTTTTTCATTAGCGTATTTCTTCTTCATACTTCCATTTACATGATTTTTTTACTTGTTTGTGAAGACAGATCGCAAAGGCTTGCCGCGATCAAGATTCGGAAAAAAAACGGGTGATAGCCCAGGGCTCTCTACATTCGTTAGCAAACGTAAGTGTGCTCGCTTGCACATTTGAGCACAGGCAGCTCGGTTAGATTTCGCACATTGATCTCAGCCTATGACCAGTACCGTATCTCTGGTGCCTCTTCGGTCTATTCAAGAGCGAAAGGCCTTTCAACCTTAGTTCAAAAGACTGCCTTACAACGGAAAGCGCCATCTTGGCGAAAATTACTAACCTGTGAATTAATTTTAATGACGACCAGGAGAAATTATGAACCATATCCCAATATGTGATATTATTGCTGTCTGTTCGGTATCTGTCGTTCGCCCTCACAATACACACAAAACAAGAATAAAAAATCTGTGTTGTTGTTGTGGTCTTCAGTCCTGAAACTGGTTTGATGCAGCTCTCCATGCTACTCTATCCTGTGCAAGCTTCTTCATCTCCCAGTACTTACTGCAACCTACGTCCTTCTGAATCTGCTTAGTGTAGTCATCTCTTGGTCTCCCTCTACGATTTTTACCCTCCACGCTGCCCTCCAATACTAAATTGGTGATCCCTTGATGCCTCAGAACATGTCCTACCAACCGATCCCTTCTTCTGGTCAAGTTGTGCCACAAACTTCTCTTCTCCCCAATCCGATTCAATACTTCCTCATTAGTTATGTGATCTACCCATCTAACCTTCAGCATTCTTCTGTAGCACCACATTTCGAAAGCTTCTATTCTCTTCTTGTCCAAACTATTTATCGTCCATGATTCACTTCCATACATGGCTACACTCCATACTAATACTTTCAGAAATGACTTCCTGACACTTAAATCTATACTCGATGTTAACAAACTTCTCTTCTTCAGAAACGCTTTTCTTGCCGTTGCCAGTCTACATTTTATATCCTCTCTACTTCGACCATCATCAGTTATTTTGCTCCCCAAATAGCAAAACTCCTTTACTACTTTAAGTGTCTCACTTCCTTATCTAATTCCCTCAGCATCACCCGACTTAATTCGACTACATTCCATTATCCTCGTTTTGCTTTTGCTGATGGTCATCTTATATCCTCCTTTCAAGACACTATCCATTCCGTTCAACTGCTCTTCCAAGTCCTTTGCTCTCTCTGACAGAATTACGATGTCATCGGCGAACCACAAAGTTTTTATTTTTACTATATGGATTTTAATACCTACTCCGAATTTTTCTTTTGTTTCCTTTACTGCTTGCTCAATATACAGATTGAATAACATCGGGGATAGGCTACAACCCTGTCTTACTCCCTTCCCCACCACTGCTTCCCTTTCATGCCCCTCGACTCTAATAACTGCCATCTGGTTTCTGTACAAATTGTAAATAGCCTTTCGCTCCCTGTATTTTACCCCTGCCACCTTCAGAATTTGAAAGAGAGTATTCCAGTCAACATTGTCAAAAAATATAATCAATATTATTTAACTGCTAACCATAAAGACTTAATTAATCTAATTCTGACGTGGCGATAATACACTGTAGAGTCACGTAAATGTGACCATGTCAAAAGCCTGAATAACCACCTTTCGATAAGCGGACCGCAACGAGACGCGCAGAAACAGTCAGTGAGATTCTGGAAGGTAGTGACAGGGAAGTGAGTCACGCTGGCTCGAGCGTCTGGGCGAGCAGCTCTGTGCTTCCTGGTTAAGGATCCATGGTGCAATCAGCTCGATCGAGGTGATTCCACAAAGTCTCTATCTGGTGTAAATCTATGGAGTTAGGTGGCCAGGGGAGTATGATGAACTCTTCCTGGCTGTTCGAGCCACGCATGTACACTGCGAGTTGTGTGACACATCTTATTGTCCTGCCGGTAGATTCCACGGTGCCGAGAAAAAGCGAAATGCATGCAGGGCTGGACATAGTGTCCTAGGATAGGTGCATACTTGTATTGATGCATTGTGCCTTCCAATATGAGGGGATCACACAGGGGATGCCAGACAATCGTCCTCCAGGCCACAACGCTCCCTACATCTACACTCCTGGAAATGGAAAAAAGAACACATTGACACCGGTGTGTCAGACCCACCATACTTGCTCCGGACACTGCGAAAGGGCTGTACAAGCAATGATCACACGCACGGCACAGCGGACACACCAGGAACCGCAGTGTTGGCCGTCGAATGGCGCTAGCTGCGCAGCATTTGTGCACCGCCGCCGTCAGTGTCAGCCAGTTTGCCGTGGCATACGGAGCTCCATCGCAGTCTTTAACACCGGAAGCATGCCGCGACAGCGTGGACGTGAACCGTATGTGCAGTTGACGGACTTTGAGCGAGGGCGTATAGTGGGCATGCGGGAGGCCTGGTGGACGTACCGCCGAATTGCTCAACTCGTGCGGCGTGAGGTCTCCACAGTACATCGATGTTGTCGCCAGTGGTCGGCGGAAGGTGCACGTGCCCGTCGACCTGGGACCGGACCGCAGCGACGCACGGATGCACGCCAAGACCGTAGAATCCTACGCAGTGCCGTAGGGGACCGCACCGCCACTTCCCAGCAAATTAGGGACACTGTTGCTCCTGGGGTATCGGCGAGGACCATTCGCAACCCTCTCCATGAAGCTGGGCTACGGTCCCGCACACCGTTAGGCCGTCTTCCGCTCACGCCCCAACATCGTGCAGCCCGCCTCCAGTGGTGTCGCGACAGGCGTGAATGGAGGGACGAATGGAGACGTGTCGTCTTCAGCGATGAGAGTCGCTTCTGCCTTGGTGCCAGTAATGGCCGTATGCGTGTTTGGCGCCGTGCAGGTGAGCGCCACAATCAGGACTGCATACGACCGAGGCACACAGGGCCAACACCCGGCATCATGGTGTGGGGAGCGATCTCCTACACTGGCCGTACACCTCTGGTGATCGTCGAGGGGACACTGAATAGTGCACGGTACATCCAAACCGTCATCGAACCCATCGTTCTACCATTCCTAGACCGGCAAGGGAACTTGCTGTTCCAACAGGACAATGCACGTCCGCATGTATCCCGTGCCACCCAACGTGCTCTAGAAGGTGTAAGTCAACTACCTTGGCCAGCAAGATCTCCGGATCTGTCCCCCATTGAGCATGTTTGGGACTGGATGAAGCGTCGTCTCACGCTGTCTTCACGTCCAGCACGAACGCTGGTCCAGCTGAGGCGCCAGGTGGAAATGGCATGGCAAGCCGTTCCACAGGACTACATCCAGCATCTCTACGATCGTCTCCATGGGAGAATAGCAGCCTGCATTGCTGCGAAAGGTGGATATACACTGTACTAGTGCCGACATTGTGCATGCTCTGTTGCCTGTGTCTATGTGCCTGTGGTTCTGTCAGTGTGATCATGTGATGTATCTGACCCCAGGAATGTGTCAATAAAATTTCCCCTTCCTGGGACAATGAATTCACGGTGTTCTTATTTCAACTTCCAGGAGTGTACATCCATACTCCGCAAGCCACATGAGGGTGTGTGGCTGAGGGTGCACCCTCCGGCCTGGACCCTTCAACGTTAGTTGCAGTGTCTTTCCTTTCAGTCATTTCACTCTGATGGAGCATAACACGTGATTCATCTGAAACGACCACCTGTCGCCTGTTAGTGAATTTCCAGTTGCGGCACTAAAGTACAAATTCGAGCCTTCGTCACAGATGAACAGCAGTCAGCATGGGTACATGAACCAAGCGGCCTGCTGCGGAGACCCATACGCAGCAACGTTCGCTGGACTGTTATTGAGGAGATACTGTTGGTGGTGCCTTGGTTCATAAGGGCGGTCAGCAGCTCCACAGTTGCGCGTCTAGTCACCTGTGCACGCAGCAGTCGTTCACCTCTCTCATCTACGGCCCAAGGTCCACCACAGTTGCCTCAACGCCAGTTTTGGATAGCGCTATTTTGCCGTGCGTGGTATTCTTTAACCACAGCGGCACACCAACAGTTCGCAAACTTAGACTATTCGGAAATGCTTCCACCCTTGGCCCGAAAGCCAATGACCATGCATTTTGGACGTCAGATAAATCGCTCTGTTTCCGAATTACGACTACGACTACTCCGTTTTCCACGGTCCACGGACACGCCTTACATAAGCTGCATTGCTAGTAAGGTCATCTGCCGCCAGTGAGTGGTTATTGCACGTTGACGTCGAACATAGTCGGTGATCACATTAATGTGACTATCCCGTGTAGTTTTCCGCCCCTGGAGAGTGTGGCAAAACAGCATCAAAGCAGTCATAGGACAAAAATCTCTGTAAAGAGGAATTTCCTCGTAAAATAAAAAAAAATGCTATGTACGTTCTGCTTTATTGTGTTTGTAGGAATAAAAATGAAAATCGGAGAGACCGGAAATGAGTTACTTTCGGAATAGTGCAGGAGCTCGTGCAGTAGGGACATCGCTGTTGGCACTTGGCAAAGGAGCATCAGTCATGTTGTCCATACAGCGCCAAACACGTGCGGTTTCCTTCGCGAGACAGCGAGCTGAGAAAGTGGCTTTGATGGTGATGGATGGTTGTTTGTGAGTGGCCTCGCGTGCCGTCACTCGGACACTTGTAGTCGATGTCACAATGCCCGTGGGGAAGTGCTCAACACGGGGGCAGTGGCTAAGTGGCGGCCGCGATGACGGATGGCCACGGCGAATGGCGTGCAATCGCTGCATTACCCGCCGTAGCCTGCCGCTGCCGCTGCCGACGGTCCGCGAGCAGCGCTCCCGAGCTGCGTCCCCAGCACACACCAGACGCCCTGTGCACAGCCTCCAGGCTCAGTCGAATAGGACACGGAGCTGATGAGTCTCCGATTCGCACCGTCTGCACTATCCTTTCTGCAAAGACTGCTCGTAAAAACTGAGTTTCTCTAGCGTATCGGTCCTAGCGAGGCAACTTAAGTCACTTAACAAAAATAAGTCTTCCAATTCGGGTTGTATACAAGTTAGGTTTGTTTCATGGTAACCTGACGAATATCTTAATTTTTTGTAATAATATGAAACCGCTCGTCCGACAAAAGATTCGAACCAAAAGACTGGAAAGCTGCACAGACCGCACTAATACACTACGAAGGAAACAAAATTAAAACTAAATGTTACAGCATAACGTACCAAAAAATACGAAAGCTGCGGTCACACCTGACAGCGTCAGATAGTCGGAATTAAAATAAAATGCAACAGAGGTGCAAGCCACTAGGGGCTGCCATGTGTCCTCTGCTACAGTCAACACAAAACTGAAACATCATGTGACTTGTGCGCCACCGCAACTTCAAGAGAATACCGCCATCTAGTGGTTAATTGGTAAAACAAGCTATTTTGTACGCACCTCTCGTAACTGCAGAGTGAAATAAACAAACACCTGAACGGTGTACATGAAGTAATTACAATAGCAGGATACTGCATCATATAAAATACAACTAATGAATGACTGGCTGTAGTAGTCGTCTGCAGAATTCTGGTGTCTGCAAGATTTCATGTGACACTTGTGGTGCCTATTTTATTGGTCAGACACGACGTGCCTTTTCAATTCGCTGTAAAGAACATTTTCTGAGGAAAAACGGTTCGTGTGCCCCTAATTCTTCTTTTGCAGATGACCTGTTAATCACAGGGCACTCGCCTAAAGGGGTTGAGGAATTGGAAATTTTGCATATTGAAAAAAAAGGGCGTAAACTTGATATTTGGAAGGAGTTGGAAATTTTCAAGCATTTCCTTTCGAATGACGGACTTTTTCTCAACGAGCAGGTGCAGTTGCGCGGAAGAAGTTATTTCAATGGTATAAAGCCGCTGCTTGATGAGATCTAACACTTTGGTGTACCAACTACTACTTGCAGATTCAGAGGTACCTTTTCTTCCTACTTTTTAGGCTCATATACATAAATTAAAAAAACTTTTTTTTTGTTTTTATAACGTAGCCATTATAGCAAGCAGTAATGGCATTCAATGGATTATGTCGTATATGTCTTCTTTATGCAATCTGGAATTTTTGTACTACAGCCAGTACTTGTATTTTATATCATGCAGTATCCCGCTATTGTAATTATTCATGTACACCGTTGAGGTGTTTGTTTATTTCTCTCTGCAGTTATGAGAGATACAAAATAGCATGTTTTACCAATTAACCTCTAGATGGCGGTATTGTCTTGAAGTTGTGGTGACGCAGAAGTCACATGATGTTTCAGTTTTGTGTTGACTGTAGCAGAGGACACATGGCAGCCCCTAGTGGCATGCACCTCTGTTGCATTTTATTTTAATTCCGACTATCTGACACTGTCAGGTATGACCGCAGCTTTCGTATTTCTTGGTACGTTATGCTGTAACATTTAGTTTTAATTTTGTCCGAAGAAGGTATCCCTTGTCACACCGAAACCTAGGTTACAAATTAATTGCGTTCGTGACTGAGGGCTGTTTTTCAAAATTTTGTATTATACAACAGTCGCTGATTGACAGCCATGTTAAAAACCGTTCAATAATTATAGACTTCTTCTAACGACATCGATTTGTGTAGGATTTTGGAACACATACTACGAGTATTTCCCACATTATGAAACATAGTCATTCTTCACGTTTTCCGTCGTTCCTTAGTTGTTCCAAAATTCTTGAAAGGCAATTTGTTTTTGCCGTAGGAGTTTCGCTTCTTCAGTGGCCTGTAATACATCTTTCTTTCTGCGTATTCAGTAAATGCATTATTTAGTGGTTACAAGTACGCCATTATGTTACGTTTTGTGATGTTTTTCTCTTGTTTTTCGAACTATAAACAACTTTTGCAGCACAAATTTCGTGTCATTAAATTACGTTTTGGTGTTTCTTCGATTTGCAACGGTGCTAAGCTGTGTTTTTTGTCCTTGAGATTTGTTTACTCTGTCTCCACTCTCCATATGGCCGATTTCCAGCGTTTTTCACCCTCATTTATTACGACACTGCACTTAAATTTGCACACACGGTTAAGCTAGTTCGCTACGGATCCACTCTCGAACGCCACGCCATGCCTGCTCTGACTTCTCGTAGTTTATTACGATGATTTTTCTTCCTATGTAGGTGGGAGCCAACAAAATATTCTCGCAGTCGGAGGAGCAAGTTGGTGATTGCAATTTCATGAGAAGATCCTGTCGCAGCGAAAACGACGTTATTTTAATAACTACACCCAAATTGACGTACGATTTCCGCGACACGCCCTCTCCATTTTCGTGATAGTAAAAAATGAGCTGCCTTTCATTGAACTTGTTCAGTCTCCCCTGTCAGTCCCATCTGATTTGGATTCCACACCACAAGCAGTACTGCAGAAGAGGACGGACAAGCGTAGTATAGTTAGTCTCTTTAGTAGATCTGTTGCACTTTCTAAGTTCTGTGGCAATAAACCGCAGTCTTTAATTTGGTTTCTATCTAATTGTTCGAATTTAAGTTATTCGTTCTTGTAATCCCTAAGTACGTAACTGAATTTACGTCCTTCAGATTAGTGATTTATCGGGTAACCTAAATTTAGCTGATTTCTTTTAGTCTGATGTGGGTGACCCCACCCTTTTCAATACTTGGAGTCAATTGCCACTTTACCATACATATATCCTGCCTAAATCATTTGCAATTTGTTTTGATCATCTGATCGTTTTAGAATACGGTAAACGACTACATCATGCGCGAACAATCTAAGAAGAATGTTCAAATGTCGTTTTTGTACATCTGGAACAGCAGAGGGCCTGTAACACTTCATGGGGAACGCCATATGTTACATCTGTTTTGCTCAATGACTTACCGTCTGTTACTAAGACTGTAAGTAGCCTGAATGAGATTTTCACTCTGCAGCGGAATTTTAATCTGCCAGGAAAGTTTCATATCAGCGCACACTCCGCTGCAGAGTGAAAATCTCATTCTAATTACAGCGATGTCTGAATTACGCGCGGAAATGTGTCTCGGACCTATCTCGACCAACAGTCAAATATATGGGAAACACGAACAAATTGCTCGAAATAAAGTGATATTTTATAACAAGATCGTATGAAACTGACGAAAGACTTGGAAAAAGTCGCCGCGTGAAGTGCCCGCGACGTTTGAGGCATCATCTCACTGACGGCACATTCCCTCCCGCCAGAGGTTCGAGTCCTCCCTCGGGCACGGGTGTGAGCGCTGTTCTTAACATAAGGTAGTTTAAGTTAGTTTAAGTAGTGTGCAAGTCTAGGGACCGATGGCTTCAGCAGTTTGGTCCCTTAGGAATTCACACATATTTGGACATATGGAAAAAGTTGATGTAATGAATGGCAGCTCTCTTTAAATGTGGATAAATGTGGGATAAACACTGTAAGAAGGAAAAGGAACGCGGTAATACTACATTATAAAATTAATGACAAACATCTAGAGTAGCCTGCCAGGGTGACCGAGCGGTTCTAGGCGCTACAGTCTGGAACCGCGCGAGCGCTACGGTCGCTGGCTCTAATCCTGCTTCGGGCATGGATGTGTGTGATCTCCTTAGGTTAGTTAGGTTTAAGTAGTTCTAAGTTCTAGGGGACTGATGACCTCAGAAGTTAAGTCGCATAATGCTCAGAGCTATTGGAACCATCTTGAGTACATCACATTTTGTAAGTACTTGGGATAACACTAAGAAGCGATGTGAAATGAGACGACCACGAACAGTATTACACAAGGCGTAAGGAAGACTTAGATGGATTATGACAAAGTGTGATGCGTCTGTAAAAAAGAAAATCACTTACGAGAAGGTACTACGACAGATACCAGTATGTTATTCCATTGTTTAAGACCACTTATCAAGCAGGCTTGACAAGTCGCCTAATGAATTCAACTGATCGATATGCCCCATACGAAAGTGTAACAGAAGTGATCAGGAAACTTATACGGCTGTTCCGTTAATAAACACTGTTGTATACATTTGAAAAAACTTTGTTTGAAAAACACTATGCTACAGTTCTGCTGCCACCATCGTATTTCTCGTATAGGTACCGTGAGAATAACACAAGAAAGATTGGGAAAAATACAAAAACAACAATACCGCCGTTTCTGTCTCTCTTAGTAGTCAATCGAACAGTACAGAAAATCGATAATGCTAGAACGAAGTATCCTCCACCACACACAATACGGCGGGCTGTGGAGAATACACGAGGAAGTGCTGAAAAGTAATACCTCCGAATTTTTTATGTGAAAACTCTTGAAGCTTTTTAAATAAAACAAACGTTTTCATCATTCCAACGTATTGATTCTTCATGTCTACATATCTCTGCTACTTGAGGGTTCCATATTGTAGAGTGTAACATGGTGAGGTGCGAAGTAACTATGATGGTGCGTAAGAATCAGATACTGTAATCGAGTTTCGAATTCAAAGAGTCCGTCCACACATGGCGTGCCCTCTCCGCCAGCATGACAACAGCAGACCACACACTAGCGCTGCGACGCCTGCGTCAATCCAACGCTTTTGTTTCAGTCATCGATCATTCTCCATGTAATCCCGACTTGGCCCCATCCGATTTCCATGTATTTCCAAAACATAAAGAACGCCTTCTAGGGCTTGAGTTTGATAGTGATGAAGTGGTGTAAGCAGTAGTGAGGTTGTGGCTGCATCAAGAAACTTAAACCTTCTCCATCAGCAAATGAGTCTCTCGTTGAAAGAAATTTGCTCGTCACGAGGAAGAGTGTGTTGCGAAAAATATATTGAGACATAAAGACTAAAGATGTAGAATGTTAATAAAGTTTATTTACTTTAACAAGGTTTAAGGGTTTTCACGTATAAAATTCTTAGGCACTACTTTTCTAGCACGGCCTCATATGCAGAGGAGAGTAGTGGAATCACGGACGTGGGATAATGGTTGAAATGGCTCTGAGCACTATGGGACTTAACATCTCAGGTCATCAGTCCCTTATAACTTAGAACTACTTAAACCTAACTAACCTAAGGACATCACACACACCCATGCCCGAGACAGGATTCGAACCTGCGGCCGTAGCGGTCGTGTGGTTCCAAACTGAAGCGCCTAGAACCGCTCGGCCACCAGAGGCCGGCCGTGGGGTAATGGCGGGCATGTATGTTTGGTTATGTTATAGAAGGATGGAACATACACTAAAGCCCCAAAGAAACTAGTATAGGCATACACATTCAAATACAGAGATATGTAAACGGGCAGAATACGGCGCCGCGGTCAACAACGCCTATATCAGACAAAGAGCGTCTGGCGCAATTGTTAGATTGGTTACTGTTGCTACAATGGTAGGTTATCAAGATTTAAGTGAGTTGAACGTGGTGTTGTAGTCGGCACACGAGCGATGGTACACAGCATCTCCGAGGTAGCGATGAAGTGGGTATTTTCTCGTACGACCATTTCACGAGTGTACCGTGAATATCAGGAATGCGATAAAACATCAAATTTCCGACATCACTGCGGCAGGAAAAAGAACCTGCAAGAACGGGACCAACGACGACTGAAGAGAATTGTTCAGGGTAACAGAAGTGCAACCCTTCCGCATATTGCTGCAGATTTCAATGCTGGGTCATCAACAAGTGTCAGCGTGCGAACCATTCAACGAAACATCATCGATATGGGATTTCGGAGCCGAAGGCCCACTTGTGTACCCTTGATGACTGCACGACAAAAGTATTACGCCTCGTGCTGGACCTATCAACACCAACAATGGACTGTTGATATCTGGAAACATGTTGCCTGGTCAGTCAAATCTCGTTTCAAATTGTATTGAGTGGCTGGACGTGTACGGGTATGGAGAAGACCTCGTGAATCCATGGAATGGTTAAGCTGGTAGAGGCTCTGTAATGCTTTGGGGCATGTGCAGTTGGAATGATATGGGACCCCTCATACGTCTAGATGCGACTCTGACAGGTGACACGTATGTAAGCATCATGCCCGTTGCGCATTCCAATGGACTTGGACAATTCCAGCAGGACAATGCTACACCCAGCACGTCCAGATTGCTACAGAATGGCTCCAGGTGCACTCTTCTGGGCTTTCACACTTCCACTTGGCACCAAACTCCCCACTCATGAGCATTATTGAGCATATCTGGGATGCCTTTCAAAGTGATGTTCAGAAGAGATTTCCACCACCCTGGTACTTTTACGGACTTATGGACAGCCCTGCAGGATTCATGATGTCAATTCCCTGCAGCACCACTTCAGACAGTCCAGGCCACGTTGTGTTGTGGCACTTTTATGTGCTCGTAGGGACCCTACACGTTATTAGGCAGGTGCACCTGTTTGTCTTGTCAGTGTATTTCCAGTGGCGCAATCGTGAGTCGAGCCTGAACGCAGTGCCAAACAAGAAGTTACGAATTGACGCTGCACTCGCTGTACATGGTAAGTTTTTTTTTCGGTAACTTCATACGACGTATGAGTTAACTTGAATAGGTGTATAATATTTTAGGTATAACTCAGAAATGCGGTAACGTTTTTGAGAAGTGACGTCTAATCAAACCACGTTACTTTATCCATATTGGGTTACATTAAACAACATCAAATAAAAACATTGTTTTGCGTTACCTTATGTGCTGGGTAATGTCGGGTGTTTTGCATGGGGTAATCCCGGCTGCCCTTAATTATCCCTACACAATTAATTACATGTGTTTCAGATGCCTCGAAATTACCAAAGAAGAACAATGGTCAAACTCAACTTAGACGACTGATTTACAGAGAACCATTAAGGATGTGGAGAACAAACACGTTGACTAGGAGAAGCAGCTGCAACTTACTCCTAAAAAGTACTATACAATACCGTCCCAAGAAAAATCAAGACCTGGACGTAAGGCTGTATTTTCCGAAGAACAAGGCAAGCTATTGGAATGATATATCTTAAAATGCAGTAAATTATTTTACGGGTTAATCATAAAGATGATGCGGAAAACGATTTTCAAGTCTGCTGAAGTAAGAAGTTTGAAGGAGAGTTCTGACAAAACATCCAAAATAGCAAGAAAAGACAGGTTCTACGGATTTAAGAAAAGGCGCCCTAATATTTCGCTACCGGAAACTGACAAGGGGAGACCGCCAATTGTGAAATTCAGATTCGATTCATACTGCGCATAATAAAAGATCATGGCCAGAGGTGTAATGTGGCAAAGCACAAAGATGCACTTCTCAGCCGTTGTCGAGAAAATCGACAGTTAAAAGAAACCGTTGCGGTGAAATACTCTCTACGATTAATAATTTTCTACAGCGTCGTGGAGCAGCGGTAAGCGCTCGGGTTCGTAATGCGAAGGTCGCCGGATCGAATCTCGCGCCCGGATAAATGGAGGCGGTACAATTGGAGAGCGATCCGGCCTCACCAACATGCATAAGCAATTCGTTGATAGTTTATATATATGTAAACTATTAACGAATTGTATAAACTATTAACGAATTCCAGAATGAGATTTTCACTCTGCAGCGGAGTGTGCACTGATATGAAACTTCCTGGCAGATTAAAACTGTGTGCCCGACCGAGACTCGAACTCGGGACCTTTGCCTTTCGCGGGCAAGTGCTCTACCAACTTTTTTTTTTTGTATGTATGGTTTTATTTATTCATTTTTTTTGTATTATGGCAGTCGTTGCACCAGAATTCTAGGAGTCGCTTGCGCCGTCTGATTGGCGGAACATCCAAACGTGTCTTCTCGAAATTTTAGTGGGGATTCCGTGTGTAGTACGTTCAGAACATCATATCGGCAAAAAAGCATCAGCATCTCATGGCTTGGACGTTCCAGATGGAAGGCGGGTCATGAAAGGCGCTCCGTAGAAAATTGGAAAAGAACTGCTTGTATCTGGGGTTGCGAACAAGTGCACAATGTCGATCGTTAAGGTACGTCCAATAACCTAGTTCTGATTTCTCATCGGGCCCAAAAAGGTAGCGGACTGTATGACCGCGTATCCAATTCACGGCATTAGTTTTTGTTGTGGGGTAATGAATCACATCCGGGAATAGAAGCGTCAGGAAAATAATCTGAGCAGGCGGCTGTCGGGTGAGGAAAGCCAGGATACGCTGCGCGAGCCTCCAGACGTCAGCAGACGGACCACATGAGAACCAATGAGCGTCCGTGTCCTCTACACCACAGTGAACACAGAGTGGTGTGTCAGCAAGGCGGATGCGGTGCAAACGAGACTGGTTGACCTGTTTGCCATTGACGGTGATATACCAGGTGGACTGAACGCTGGTGTCGAGGTAACCAGCATGCACTGCTTTCCACACACGGCGCCATATGATCTGGGGAAACTTGTGTTCAATGGGGTTGGGGGTTTGACACATTTGTAAGGTGTCGTATACAGTCTTTGTCTGGAGTATACGGAGAAGGGGTAAGGAGTGCAGAATGTAACTGATTTCAAAGAAGAAGTACCGAAAGTGATAAAAGGGGGGTGGAATGTCGGATAACATGACCGGGGCTGACATGGAGACTGGTGCGTATTCACGCAAAAGCAGTCCGGTCAGGCTCGTCGGGCAGCGACGCCAGACTTTCAGTTGGGAGCTAACAAAAAGTGCGGTAACTCTGTCTGGCACATGGAATAAGCCCACTCCACCAAGCTCCCGCGGGAGGGCAAGGGAGGAATATTGAACTTTAAATAACATCCCGGCACAGACAAAGGATCCCATCGCCATCAACATACGACGTGCGAGGGTAATCGGAACCGGGAACACTTGTGCCACATGGGGGATGCGTGAGGCGTGATAAACATTCACGTATTGCGCGCGCTGTATAATGTCGAGGGATCGAAGCCGGTGGTCCACAAGGCCAGCCCTGATCGTTTGTAGGAGACGTCGACCGTTGGTTGCCGCTGAGCGACGGAGGTCATTCATAAAATCAATGCCCAAACAGCGGACGCTGGTGGCCACACTTAGAGGAGCGACAGATCTTTCTGGTAGACCCTCACCAATGAGCAGAACCTTCGATTTGGAAATGTTAAGAGAACTGCCCGATGCCTCCCCATAAGTCGTCACCCAAGTCAGAGCAGCGCGAACATCGTCTTCATTGCGGAGGTAGAGGACTAGATCGTCAGCATAGGCTGTACAACAGAAGCGGTGCCCATGCAATGTCAGGCCCACCAGGCGTTGGCGAAGCCCCTGTAGGAGGGGCTCTAATGCCAAAGCATACAGTATCGTGGAAAGTGGGCATCCCTGTCGGACAGAGCGCTCGATCGCTAGAGGCGCGGTGAGGCGACCATTACAGAGTATTCTTGAAGTTGCGCCGCTCAAGAGCCGAATTACCACGGTGATTGTACGAACCGGAAAACCCATGTGTTGGAGGAGCGATTTCAGAAAAGTATGGTCGACACGGTCGAAAGCTTGACGGAAGTCAAGCGATGCCAATGCGCCAGGTAAACGTCGCGAGCGCGCGAGCGCAATCATGTCCCTATAACGGCAAAGGGCCGTATGGATGTTGTTGTCACCGCCCAACGAAGTCTGATCAAGGGAGGTGACGGATCTTGCTGCCTTCTTGAGGCGTGAGGCCAACAAACGGGTGAAAATTTTCATGTCACTGTTGAGTAGAGTGATGGGCCGGTAATCACAGATCCGTGATCGCCCATGTGGCTTAGGGACCAGGATGATGACCCCATCAAGGAAGGTGGCTGGGATCATCGTTGTGGGTGACATCAATTCACGACAGATGGACGTCCAAGCAGGTAACAAAAGGTAGCTAAAATACTTGTAAAAGTCGAGGGGGAGGCCGTCAGGTCCAGGGGACTTGTTGGCAGCCCCCACCTTGATAGCATCTAGGACTTCATCAGAGGTCACTTGTTCCTGAAGTTCTTGAGCCACATCCTCTGGCATGGTGTTGACAGTCATTGCTGCCACCTCCTCAATTAAGGTTGGGGGATGAGGGACGGCAGCGAACAGTTGACGGAAATGAGAATAGAAAGCGTGACCAATGTCGCATTGCGTAGTGTGTCGTCGTCCTTCCGCATCTGTGAGATCGTGGATGAGGGTTCGACGACGACGTCGGCGTTCCCTGAGAAGGTGGTACATCGATGGCGTTTCATGAGGCATATGGTCACGGGTGCAGGATCTGACAAGAGTCCCTTCTAAGCGCCGTCGCGTGAGGGAAGTGATCTGCGCTTTAGCACGATGCACCATCATCTGACGATCAGGAGAGAAGGCCATCGAAGTGCAGTCACGAAGGACTGCATAATAAAAGTCCATGGTGCTCGCTTGCCAGGCTTTGAAGTCTTTGCCATATCCTATCAGCGCCCTGCGCAGAGCTGGTTTCGCCCATGATACCCACCACGATAAGGTGGATGCGTAGGCGGGGCGACGACGATGACAGAGGGCCCACGCATCCTCAACGATTCGTCGGCAGTCAGGGACAGTCAGGTGGGAAACGTTGAATTTCCACAAGCCGCGGCTGTGCCACACTTGTTGGCGGGCGAGGACGACATCGCAGATGTAGGCGTCATGGTCAGAGAAAGCCAGAGGCCATACTTCGGCATGTCGAGTGTCGGCAGCAAGGGAACGTGTGAGGTATATACGATCGAGACGACTAGATGAATGCGCCGTATAATATGTGAAACCTGCACGGGTGCCATGCACCTTTGTCCATGTGTCAACAAGCTGGAGTCTGTCGATGATGACGGAGAGGGCCGCACAAGGGGAATGATGCGGTAATTGATCTTCAGGCCTTTGCGTGGAGTTGAAATCGCCACCGAGGACCATATCATCTAGGGGACCCTCAAACAGCGGCGTTACCTCGTCAGCAAAGAAAGTGTGTCGATCACGACGTCGACTGGAGCCGGACGGCGCATATACATTGAGGATACGGACGCCGAACAGCGTGAGAGCCATACCCCTAGCATTAGCAAGGTACACTACATCTTCAGCAGGGAGTCCAGAACGGAGGAGGATGGCAACTCCACTACCGTTGTCAGAAGCATGGGAGATGTGTGCCACGTAGCCAGTGGGGGCATGGAAATCGGCGACAAACACTTCTTGGAGGAGGGCAATGTCGACATCAGCAGCATAAATGGTCTCACGGAACATTGCCAGTTTATGGGGGGCCCGAATGGTGGCCAGATTCATCGTCACTATGCGGTAATGTTGGGGGCGTGCTCCCACCATTGGCACAGATGTTCCGGCAGAGATGTCTGGCTGGCGTGTAACATCTGACGTAGTCACCGTTGTCGTAATCACTGGCTGGAAGGTGGGTCAGGCACCTCCATGGGGCACTGCCTGATGGGAGGACCACCATCTCGAACTGCTCCTTCGTCGATATCATCAGCCCAGGAGACTGGAACAGACGGTGATCGACTGTCACACTCCTCGAGGGCGAGTTGTAGCGACGCTGCTGTAGTGGGGTCCAGGGAGGCACCCTCCTTGGAATCCGTCATATTCGTGTGAGATCGTTCTTCAGATGGGACATCAGGAGCAGCCTCTCCTGTCGTCAGAACGCTCGAAGGAAGATCACTGTCGTGTATCAGCTCCACTGCCTGTGATGCCACATGAAGAAGTGTGTCGTCAGATGGCGTTTGACTCCTCTTCTTCCGTTTTCTGGGCGACCGTTGCTTTCGGAGGTGCTGTTCTGAATCAGAATGTGGATGTTCGATGTCCGAGGTCGCGCCAGTCTGAAGAAAGGCAGAGGTAGGCACCGCATTCGCGTCGATGTCCATCGAGCTCTGGAGAGTTGGTGGTGTCGTAGCCGTCAGAGGAGATGGTGCCGGTGAGGCCATGGCAGCACCGTCATTTCCAGTGGGGAGTGCCGGGTGGAGAAGAGGTGCTTCCTGAAGTGACGCATCGGGGCTGCGTACGGCTGTGGCGTAGCTATCTGGTAAAGAAGCGGCCGTCACTTTGGGAGCTGAGTCACTGGTCGGGACCTGGAGCAAACGTCGGCGGAGACATTCTGACCGAACATGGCCCTCCTGTCCGCAACCGGCACACGTCCTCGGCTGGCCATCATACATAACGATGGCTCGCACGCCACCTATCAGCAGATAGGATGGTACATGTTTGGAGAGTTCGATTTTGATTTGGCGGACACCATTCAACACGTTGTATGTCGTGAATGTCTGCCATTTCTCCGCGATGTGCCCCACAACATTGCCATAGGGTCGGAAAGCTTCGACGACCACATCTTGCGGCACTTCGAAAGGGAGCTCAAAAACCCGGATTGTTCGAAGTCCGAAACCAGCGTGATCGACCGTCACCTCTCCAATATGCCCGTCAGAATGTTTGAACTTGAGTCCGCGTGCGTGTTGTCGAACTACGTTAGCACACGCTTCCTCCGTCGTCATCTTAATATAGACGATGCTGCTAGTGATAGAGAAATGAATACCTATCACTTCCTGAGGGTCCAGACGTAGCTCTTCGCGAATGAATTGCTCAATTTCAAAAGCGCGTGGTCTAGCATGTTCGGCTTGGAATGTTACTTTAACTGTCGCTCGGCGGTAACAGTGCGCCATGAGGTGCAATAGAAATGGACGCTACACAACACGAAATACCGCGACGCGGAAGTAAACAAACTACGGTGCGCTGTCCGGCGCGCGGAGCCGGTCCGCACGCGACCACGGCCGAAAGCCGACTGACCAACTGAGCTACAGAAGCACGACTCACGCCCGGTACTCACAGCTTTACTTCTGCCAGTACCTCGTCTCCTACCTTCCAAACTTTACAGAAGCTCTCCTGCGAAACTTGCAGAACTAGCACTCCTGAAAGAAAGGATATTGCGGAGACATGGCTTAGCCACAATCTGGGGGATGTTTCCAGAATGAGATTTTCACTCTGCAGCGGAGTGTGCGCTGATATGAAACTTCCTGGCAGATTAAAACTGTGTGCCCGACCGAGACACGAACTCGGGACCTTTGCCTTTCGCGGGCAAGTGCTCTACCAACTGAGCTACCGAAGCACGACTCACGCCCGCTACTCACAGCTTTACTTCTGCCAGTACCTCGTCTCCTACCTTCCAAACTTTACAGAAGCTCTCCTGCAGTTAATGAAATGGAAGCGAAAACGTTCCTCAACAACTTGCAAGCTTTGCACGCAAAATACCACTTTGATGTTAATCGTATTTACAATGTTAATGAGAGAGGCATTTTTAATGTCCAAAGAAATTCAAGGATTTTAGTACCAAAGGACCAGAAATCAATGTGCATGGCAAGAAGTGGTGAAAGAGACATCACAACAATAGCTGTTTGGTCATTTAGTAATTCAGAGAAGCGTCTTCTTTCGTGTTTGCTTTTAAGAGGAAGCGAATGATTACTCAGTTACTGCATGGAGGCAATGGTAATGTGATAGCAGCAGTTAGCGATTCTGCTTTGATCAACGAGAACCCATTAGTAGATTGGTTACACCACTTCATCTAGTGTAATAAGGTGAATACAGCAGAACCAATGCCACTGATTTTAGACAATCACGTTAGTGTTGCCTGCTCTGTGATTTTTCGTCAGAATGGAATAATGTTGTTATTCCTTCCAGCGCATACGTCACATCGTATGTAGCCACTGAAACTGACATATTTTGGACCTCTCAAGGTCTCATACAACAGAGAATGCGACTTGTACATAGCTTCATCTGTAGGCTGACGAATTACAAAGTATGAAGTCGTCGAACTTTTCACGAAAGTCTTCAGTCGCATCACAATGTACAGAGAAAGCAGTAAACGGTTTCCGGGCAGCTGGTATCTCGCCAATAGATCCAACTAAATTTGAGGAACATTTCGTAGATGTAACATCAGTAACACGTGAGGCACAGCTAGCATTGGCATCGAATTTGCAAAGGAGACTGGCACTTGATTCGCAGATAGGCCTAGTATCGACATTAAATGTGCAGCAGAGACCAGTCACCCCTGTACCTGTTTTGCACAAATCAATTCCGCTTGAAGGTACTGTTAGGCCTAATGTCACCAAGCCGCCACATCGGCAACGCCGAGAAAATGACAGAAAAATTCATTCAGGTAAATCACTAGTTCTGCTATGGAGGATATTACATTGCAAAAAGGAGAAAGAAAAAACAATATGGAGCAGTTAAAAGAAAGGGAGAAGACTGAATGTTGCACTAAAGTTAAGAAAGGTGCGGAGAACCTTCAAGTATTTGCAGATGATAACTTTAAGATGAAGGTTCAAGAAAAGGACATACCACGCAAGAAGAAAAAGATAAGTGAAAGGGCTGCGATGGAGAATGAGTATTATTGCCTAATTTGTGAAGAAAAGTATGGACATCCTCCCACTGCAGATGAGATAAAATGGTATAAATGTAATTTACGGGACTACGAAACCTCCATGAGCGGTGAAAGTACATGAGTAGGATTTATCTGTGAATTACGTGATGATTCTCCACACAGAGTCCGTAAGTACTCCACGCCACGATGGTTTTGTTTACTTCCTTTTTTAAAAAAGATATTTGATTTAGTACGGAAAATTTATCTACGTTGATTATTCGAACTTGAGACTGATTCGTTTAAGTAAAGTTTCAGTAATAAATAGTGTTGGTAAGTTTACCTGGTTTTGATCAATTGCAGTTCTCTCTTAAGTGTTCCCAGTTACCCACCCTCCCCTAGGAGGGCAATTCATAAAGTAATACTTCCCATTTTTTTCCGTACATTAAATTAATAACACGGTATTGACGTGCCTATATGGCAGATTCATGTGACTGAATTCTTTACTGCATTTATTACGCCCAACCATATTGATGACAGACTCCGGAACGTGTTTGGAGTTGCTGAAGTGGACGTCAGCCCCGTTGATAGTGGGTACATTACTGTGGAGAAGTTGGCTGAAAAATGAGCGGCCGGCTAGATACTACAGCGACTTCACATGACAACCAGTGATCGACCAAATCACGTATGGTGGCCGCTAGGAAACAACAGACGAATTGTCTTGCCAGTTAACGATCGATAAAGGCAGTGTGCTACCAGTTATAGAAATCCTGAGCTACACCAACATCTGCGTCTGTTGACCGACCAAACTAAAGAAGGAGCGAAAATAATTGCATCTAACCTGCCTGTTGCTATGTCTCAGTGTGAGGGGGAGCGTCTTTATGGAGAACTGTGACTGGAGATGAGACCTGTTTTTTTTTTTTTTTTTTTTTTTTTTTTAAACTAACCGTAAGAGGCAGTCGGTATAAGGCACCACACAACATAAACAGAAATTCGCAACAGTGTGTGCTGCTGGGAAAGTTATGGCGACAGTCTTTTCGGCTGCAGAGAGTGTGACTGTCGTTGATTTTTTGGAGACAGGAAACGCAATAAAGTCTGTACAATAGGTGAAAGCCTTCAAGAAGCTGAAAGATCGCCTTCAGAGAGCTCGCTGCTCAAACGTTACGGAGAACGTACTTCTTCTGTGCTAAGATGCAAGACCGTACACCAGTCACTTCACCGCTGGTGAAATTGCAGAAAATGACTGGGAAGTCTTGCCCCGTCAATCATACAGCCCTAGCATTGCACCATCAGACTTCCATCTGTTTGGACCACTCGGAGAAGTTAATCGGAGATACCATTATGAGGATGCGGAGACCTTGAAAAATTCTGTGCGCCAGCAGCTGGGGAAGTAGGTCCATGATTTTTACAGCACAGGTATACACGCTCTTGTTTCAAGGCGGAAAAAATGTGGGTAAATATGTTGATTATACGGTAAAGTGATAAATCAGTCGTAAATATAGTAGTTGTTACCACATGTAAATGACATTTATTTCCTAGTAAAATAACAATTTTTAAAAATAGTAGGTATTACTTTTCGACTGACCTTCGTAGATGCATGCAGATGTAGATGTAGAAGTCAAATAATGGGTTCGCGACTGGATGATTAAAACTTCTAACCACTCTCTCTCTCTCTCTCTCTCTCTCTCTCTCTCTCTCTCTCTCTCTCTCTCTCTCTATCTCTGACATTTAAGAGATCAAGTACACAGCGTGTCTCTCCAAAGAGACGCCAGGTGTGTTTCGCCTTTGCACTATGTCAGCCCAAATAATTACTACTCGTCATGTCTTTCATGCGATGTCAAGTGTCAACAGCAAGCTTCAGTTAGTTTCGCATTACAACTAAGATTACTTTCAAGTTGCAGTTTTATGTGCCAGTTTGATAGCGCGTGCCCAAAAGACTGTAGACTGTTGTTTGTTTTATCGATGTGGGTTAACAGGGACAGGGAAACACGAAGAATAGACAGCAGTCCAGCAGCGATTCATTAGCGCAGTCCATTACGGTAGCAGTCAGCGTGGGCCAGCATGCTGCTGTCGCTGCTAGAATACTGGTTGTTCTTCAAGTTTTACTATTCCTGTCAATACATATCGATAACACCAATATCGTGCTAAACTAATCTGGCACCGCTCTGTCTCACGGGGTGTAAAATTCCACTTTAAAACTCATTTTGTTTATAACGAGAAACAAACAGACGCTTTCTGTAGACACTGGGCACCGCGTGAAAGATGCAGTGAGCAGTATTTGTCCGGGCAGACTCCAGCCACACAGTGCGAAACTGGAAGCATCTGCTGAATCACCAGAGAAAACACACTTGACAACTCTTAGGAGAGACATCGTGTATAAACGCATTTCTGAATGTGGTATTGGGTGTGTCGCATGCCGGCTACTTGGATGTTTCAGTTGCTGTCTCACTTATCCAAATCGAGTAAATTCTGCCAGCTTCCTAAGAAGGAAATTCTCAACCCTGCCTTGCAGCTATTGGCATGTGACAGTGACTTACATTGTGTGGTAGTCAGGCGTAGCTGTCGTTACATTTCTTCGCAGACGTAACCGAACATTTCCACGGCACCCGAAGTACACAACGCGGAAGCAAGACGCTGCTGCGGACTCAGAATGCATCTCCGCTGTGCAACAAATCCAATTACGCGGGCAGCTGGGTCGCGGAACGTCTCGCCAGACGGCGGTCGCGGCCGCGTTCGCTTCCCGCCCAGTTTTTGCCGTGCTCGCAATGTGCGCGGCCTGAAACGGGGGGAAAGTCAGTAACCTCGGCCGGGGTGGGCGCCTCCACGAAATGCCCGCAGGCATCCGCGGGCCTGGGAAGAGTGCGCGGGCCGTCCACAGCGATTAGCCCGCTGTCTGCGAAAGGCAAGTCGAGCCGCGGCAGGGAGAGGCGGCCGCTCCTCGCGAATGCGCACCGCTAGCTGCACTCGCATCTCGGTATTCCGCCGGCCACTGCGCCTTTGTGCACCAGCACAGCCGCCCCCACGGAATTTGCGACGTACGTCGCGTTGTCCGCCTCTGGAAAAAAGGAAAAGGCAGTAGGCGCAATTCCAGTTCGAAGCAACTGTCAAGACAAAAAAGTGACGGAACGTAGAAGAGGAGGGAATGCAGCTCATTTCGAGCACGGTTAGCACAGGCTGTTTCAAGTAAGGTATAAGCTCAAAACAATACATGGACGTATACATATACACTGATCAGCTGGAACATTATGAACACCTACTTCCCCAGGGAAGCGTCCTGGGACCTCTGCTGTTCCTGATCTATATAAATGACCTGGGTGACAATCTGAGCAGTTCTCTTAGACTGTTCGCAGATGATGCTGTAATTTACCGTCTAGTAAGGTCATCCGAAGACCAGTATCAGCTGCAAAGCGATTTAGAAAAGATGGCTGTATGGTGTGTCAGGTGGCAGTTGACGCTAAATAACGAAAAGTGTGAGATGATCCACATGAGTTCCAAAAGAAATCCGTTGGAATTCGATTACTCGATAAATAGTACAATTCTCAAGGCTGTCAATTCAACTAAGTACCTGGGTGTTAAAATTACGAACAACTTCAGTTGGAAGGACCACATAGATAATATTGTCGGGAAGGCGAGCCAAAGGTTGCGTTTCATTGGCAGGACACTTAGAAGATGCAACAAGTCCACTAAAGAGACAGCTTACACTACACTCGTTCGTCCTCTGTTAGAATATTGCTGCGCGGTGTGGGATCCTTACCAGGTGGGATTGACGGAGGACATCGAAAGGGTGCAAAAAAGGGCAGCTCGTTTTGTATTATCACGTAATAGGGGAGAGAGTGTGGCAGATATGAAACGCAAGTTGGGATGGAAGTCATTAAAGCAAAGACGTTTTTGGTCCCGGTGAGATCTATTTACGAAATTTCAGTCACCAACTTTCTCTTCCGAATGCGAAAATATTTTGTTGAGCCCAACCTACATAGGTAGGAATGATCATCAAAATAAAATAAGAGAAATCAGAGCTCGAACAGAAAGGTTTAAGTGTTCGTTTTTCCCGCTCGCTGTTCGGGAGTGGAATAGTAGAGAGATAGTATGATTGTGGTTCGATGAACCCTCTGCCAAGCACTTAAATGTGAATTGCAGAGTAGTCATGTAGATGTATATGTACTTAATAGCCTGTATGTCTACCTCTGGCAGCGAAAGGGTGAGCCCTTCGTAGGTCGCTGGAGGGACTTGGCAGCCAATCTGCAAACACAAGTCACCTAATTCTAGGGCGATGAACTCTGACGTTACGTTCAATCACGTCCGAGATGTGCTCTATCGGGTTCTGATCTGGTGAGTTGCGGGGGGCCATCAGATCAACTAGATTATGATGATGATGATCAGTGTTTTAGGGCGCACAACAACGAGGTTATCAGCGCCCGTTCCCAAAATTAATGATGACGGGCGCAGCCAAGATCTTTTAACCAAGGATCAATTCAGACCCGATCTTTGCGAGAATTGTAAATGCTCAAATTTCAAGATTGGACGCAGCACATGAAAACAGGTAGATAAAACTAAAAATAAAATACCAGTACAAAACAGGTAAAAATAATTAACTTTGGCAGGGTGACCACTTACAAATGGCTGACCAAACCACTTTACAACACATTAAGATCTCAATCCCAATATTTTTGGAAGAACTCCAGACATCACACAAAAACGTAAAACTCCAGCCACACTCGCCTCATTATTAGTTAAAATAGAGGGCAGGTCTGGTGGGCAACTGAAATCTTCCCTCAAACCCGCATGTAAAACACACTCAGCTAAAGTATGTCGTATCGACAGCTGTGTTCCACATGTCTGACACGTTGGTAGCTCCTCACGACGTAACAGAGAACCATGTGTCAGTGGACAATGTCCTATTCAAAGCCGTGTAAGGGTTACTTTCTCAGCTCGTCGTGGTCGGAAGGAGGTAAGCCACGGTCGGACAGAATGCTTCACCGCTCGCAACTTATTATCCCTCACTTCCAGCCACTGAGGCTCCCACCAACTCATGATCTTCCCAGTCACGAATGATGTTATTGCCTGCAAGGGGACGGAACAGCGAGCAGGAGGTGGGATGGAGCAAGCCTCCTTGGCAGCCGCGTCTTTAACCTGATTTCCAGAAATCCATATGTGCCCTGGAACCCAGAAAAGATTACATCCTTACCCCACTTTTGCAAGAGCAGGAGTGCGTCCTGCACTTCTTCCACCATCCGACCTGCTGGGTACATCTGTTCAAGAGCGTGTAGAGCACTTTGGGAATCTGAGCAGACGATGAATTTCTTGCCATGATGTCGTCGCATACGCTCTAATGCTTTCAGAACCGCAAACAGTTGTGCATAGTAAACTGAGAACTGCTCTGTGAGCCCTATCCTACGGACAGTATCGGGAAACACAGCAGAGCAGCCTATAAAATCCCCCTGTTTAGACCAGTCCGTGTAAACAGTAATGAAATCTGAATGGCGGTCTAAAATTCTCAGTAAATTTAACTTTAAAAAGGTTGTCCGGGGTACAATACTTCTTCTAAGCAGCCAGATTCTAAACATTCATGGTGGTGTCTGATTGTTCTATATCGTGTCTCCCTACCAAGCGTGTTTTTTAGGGAATTAACTAGTTTGAACCTAGGACCTGCTGCTGGTAAGGAGACGCCAGACCACACATGACATGTAGAATTCAGAAGAGTTCAGTCAGACTAGCGATGATATAACCAAATACTAAATGATCTCAGCGTCAGCTCCACTGCACTCCCTGTAAAAGAATCTTAATACTAACTAAATTTAGTGGAAACGGTTCAAGGCTTTCGTATTTCTAGTTAGCTGGAAAAATAACGTCGAAAAAGCAGTTAAATTTACCATTGGAAGTTTTATTCTACTCACAAAACATTTATAAATTGCACTATTGATAAAAGGAAATGTTTTAATACAGAATGGTAAAAACCAACTGCGTTCAACAAAAATGTGAACGAATATTCCCTAAATGGGTTTCCAAGTTCTACAATCGATCGAAGGATGACCTATGCCATATCACATCTATAATCTAGGTTTAAATTAAGTTTCACAAAAGAGAAAACTATCAAAATGGTCTACAGTGACACTCAATTATCTTTAATTACTTATCTAACTTGTCGTAAATTACAGTGGCTGATGTAGCTTCTCAATAACTATATAAAAGAAAAATCATCGCGTTTCAGATCTGTTCTTCAAGTGGCAAATGTGAACACCACGAGTTTTAATTAACGATCGACACTAGTATTACGCAAAAAGGGGGTGTAACAGATGAGACTTCTGCAGTTCTGAGTGAAACCTTATGCGCTCAAAAATGCGGCATCGCGTGCGTTCATTACCTTGTCGGTGTTTAAGCAGTGTCAGGGCGGCAGCGGCCGGCGCAGCAGCCATCCAGCTCGCCGTCTCGGAACCAACTCTCTTAACTTCTCCTTACTACAATTTACCGAAGTTAGTTTAAAAAAACTATTTGGCTATGTTTTCATCTGACCAATCAGGGTCTCAATGTTAACCTTAAGTTCCACCTACAAAAATTCTGTCCATCCAATGAGAAACGTTATACTTTTCGTGGTGGGGCAATGTTTTTAACGTTTGCAACGTAACAGAGACGCTAAAAAGTCTCACGCTAAAACCTGCAGCTGGTGTGGTCCTTTTAGCGTTATCGTGAGATCTATACTGTTCTTCTGGAGGGCTCTATCTTTTAACATGGGCTGGAGGATTGTCCTAATGTAACAGACACGCGAAAAAGTCTCACGCTAAAACTTGCGGGTGGTAGTGGCCCTTTTTGTGTTATCGTAAGATCTATACTGCTTTTCTGGAGGGCTCTAGCTTTTAATATGGGCTGGGGGTGGTCCTTGACATACCTGAGACGCGAAACACTCTCACGCTAAAACGTGCGGGTGGTAGTTGTACAGGTAGGCTGGGCCGTACGTTCCTTATCCTAGGGCCTTCTAGTTCAACACGGTTCTGCTCTCGGCTTCTGTCCTCGTTTCTCCCCTCGGAACTGCGTCTGCCTCACGGTGGGAAGGCACGACATGCATTTAGGCATTCTTGTGTTACTCTGTGGTATTCCATTTGCTCACTCGTTATCGTATTACTTTGGTTAATTTAATGTCACGATTTATTCGGAGCTATGTGACATACTACACTCCTGGAAATTGAAATAAGAACACCGTGAATTCATTGTCCCAGGAAGGGGAAACTTTATTGATACATTCCTGGGGTCAGATACATCACATGATCACACTGACAGAACCACAGGCACATAGACACAGGCAACAGAGCTTGCACAATGTCGGCACTAGTACAGTGTATATCATCCTTTCGCAGCAATGCAGGCTGCTATTCTCCCATGGAGACGATCGTAGAGATGCTGGATGTAGTCCTGTGGAACGGCTTGCCATGCCATTTCCACATGGCGCCTCCGTTGGACCAGCGTTCGTGCTGGACGTGCAGACCGCGTGAGACGACGCTTCATCCAGTCCCAAACATGCTCAATGGGGGACAGATCCGGAGATCTTGCTGGCCAGGGTAGTTGACTTACACCTTCTAGAGCACGTTGGGTGGCACAGGATACATGCGGACGTGCATTGTCCTGTTGGAACAGCAAGTTTCCTTGCCGGTCTAGGAATGGTAGAACGATGGGTTCGATGACGGTTTGGATGTACCGTGCACTATTCAGTGTCCCCTCGACGATCACCAGAGGTGTACGGCCAGTGTAGGAGATCGCTCCCCACACCGTGATGCCGGGTGTTGGCCCTGTGTGCCTCGGTCGTATGCAGTCCTGATTGTGGCGCTCACCTGCACGGCGCCAAACACGCATACGACCATCATTGGCACCAAGGCAGAAGCGACTCTCATCGCTGAAGACGACACGTCTCCATTCGTCCCTCCATTCACGCCTGTCGCGACACCACTGGAGGCGTGCTGCACGATGTTGGGGCGTGAGCGGAAGACGGCCTAACGGTGTGCGGGACCGTAGCCCAGCTTCATGGAGACGGTTGCGAATGGTCCTCGCCGATACCCCAGGAGCAACAGTGTCCCTAATTTGCTGGGAAGTGGCGGTGCGGTCCCCTACGGCACTGCGTAGGATCCTACGGTCTTGGCGTGCATCCGTGCGTCGCTGCGGTCCGGTCGCAGGTCGACGGGCACGTGCACCTTCCACCGACCACTGGCGACAACATCGATGTACTGTGGAGACCTCACGCCCCACGTGTTGAGCAATTCGGCGGTACGTCCACCAGGCCTCCCGCATGCCCACTATACGCGCTCGCTCAAAGTCCGTCAACTGCACATACGGTTCACGTCCACGCTATCGCGGCATGCTACCAGTGTTAAAGACTGCGATGGAGCTCCGTATGCCACGGCAAACTGGCTGAGACTGACGGCGGCGGTGCACAAGTGCTGCGCAGCTAGCGCCATTCGACGGCCAACACCGCGGTTCCTGGTGTGTCCGCTGTGCCGTGCGTGTGATCATTGCTTGTACAGCCCTCTCGCAGTGTCCGGAGCAAGTATGGTGGGTCTGACACACCGGTGTCAATGTGTTCTTTTTTCCATTTCCAGGAGTGTAGTAGATTTGCTTATTATGTCAGGGTTTTCATGTAAGGTGTTGGATTTGCCTGACACCTTACAAGATCAAGAAGTAATCTCGGCCTTTGTAGTAGCCAGGGAGATCCCCTACTCCATCCCTGGTTGAAGATCTTAATGCCCTCCAGGCGTACTGGCTCGAACTCGGCACTGTGTTCCCCTAACCACTTCATCACACTTCTAGGCTTTTGCCATGGCGCATTATCTTCCTGAAAAATGCTACTACCGTCATGGAGCAGGGTCGTCATGAAGGGATGCACGAGATCTGCAAGCAGTGTACAATACTCCTTGGCCGTCATCGTCCCTTGCACGAGCTACGCTGGACACATGAATGCCCACGTGAAAGTTTCCTTGAGGATAATGGAGCCTCCACGACCTTGTTCCCATCCCACAGTACATGGGTTAAGTGCTGTTGCCCTGGAAGATGACGGATTCGCGTCCTCCCATCATCATGATGAAGAAGGTATCGGGATTCATGAGACCACGCAATGCTCCGCCACTGCGCGAATGTCCAGTGCTGGTGAACATGTGCCCATTTCATTCGAACTTCCGATGTCGTCGAGGTTAACATTGGCACATGCAGTGGTCGTCGCCAGTGCAGGTCCATCATTTGGAGTGTTCAGTGCACTGTATGTTCAGACACTCTTGTTCCCGCCCAACGTTAAAGTCTTACGTTAGCAGGTCGCCGCCTGTTCTGTTTTACCAGTCTGGCCAGCATACGACGTAATGAGGAGTGGCCGCCCAACCCCACAACGTCTGTACGTCGATTCACCTTAGTTTTGCGACGTGTTGAAGACACCACAGCACTCCTCGAACGCTCGACAATTCATGAAGTTTACGAAATGCTTCTGCCGAGCCTCCGGAGCATTGAAAACTGCCTTCTCTCAAACTCTGATAGATCGCGCGCCTTCTCCATTCTACCCACGAACAGCACACTCACTTATACTACATGCACCCTGCATATGTCTGACTAGCAGTCGTTACGCGGCAGGTAACGCTGCTAATGCATGGAGGGGTTCACATTAATAGCAAGTCGGCAGTCAGAATGTTCTGGCTGGTCGCCTCCTTAATAGCATCTTGGTCCATCTTTGGAACGCTATACAGATGAGACTCTGAATGGCGTGAATTCGACAGGTCCTCGGTATATAGGGTGCGACAATATAGTAATGAGACTGATGTTATTTTCAAGATGTGGCAACCCTGCAGGCTCGCGTAAGCACAATATCTTTCACCTTGGTCTATAAGCTGCTTCTAGTCCAACTGCTCAGTCGTGAGATGTGCTGTAATAAGTTAACACGTGTTTGTGTCTCTCGTCACGGAAATGGAACTGCATAATATTGCGCAACGGTAGGCCATTTCTTTTTGCGTTAAATTGGGTAAAAACGTAACGACAACTTACGGTCAGCTTCAGAAGGCTTTTGGAGAAGAGGTTGTGTCAAGAGATCAAGTTTTTCGTTTGCATAAAATGTTTAGTGAAGGCCGAACGAATGTTGAAGATGAAGACCGCAGTAGACGACTATCAACCTCACGGACGGATGTCAACTTGGCCAGAGTGCGTGAACTCGTACGACCTGATCGAATATTATCCTTGAAAATGATTGCAGAAGAACATCAATCGAAAAGCGGTTTGTCTAATAATAATTGGATTCTGCATCACGATAATGCGCCATCCCATACTGCTCTGTCAGTACAGCAATTTTTAACCTCAAACCAAATTTCAGTACTACCACAGCCACCTTATTCACCAGATATCGCTCCTTGCGACTTTTTTCTATTTTCAAGAGTCAAAACGGCGGTCAAGGGACACCATTTTCAAACAACACAAGATGTACAACAAGCTGTGACGAGGGTCTTGGAGGATATAACAGAAGATGAGTTCCAGAAATGTTACTATCAATGGCAGAAGCTCTGGAAAAAGTGTATGCAATCAGAAGGGAACTACTTTGAAGGAGACAACACTAAACTTGACTAAAACAGTAAGCAACATTTTTTTCCACATCAGTCTCATCACTTTATTGTCGCACCTCGTATTTACGGATGTGTACGCGCAGGCGTGCAATTACCGTAAAATGCTGGCTGGTGGTTGGTAGGCGCGGTGCTGGTGGTCTGTAATGCGGTGACAAGATATTGTGGGGAAATGACTGAAAGAACACTGCAAGGCCTATTATGAAACATGGTCCCAGGAGCATGGAGGCTGTGCATGGAAATGATCTCTCCATTCAGAGAGAAAGCAGAGACGTCGCATTGTACACGCTACTATGACGCTACTATGACACCAGCGCAGACGTTCACACCATGTGCGACGGCATTACGTAATTGCCTACCAATCAGAAACCATATATAGGGCATATAGGCCACTGCAGCACCAGTTTTAACAGACAGCTGCTCCTGATGAAGTCGATGGACGTAATCCTCGAAAGCTCGAGTCTTAACCTGAACAATTGCTGCGAGAATATTCTATACAGCACGGTGCCAGGATCAGACAACATTCCCTCAGAATTATTAACGGGAGAGCTAGGCACGATAGAAGTATCCCACCCAGTACACAAGATATATGAGACAGCCAAAATATCCTCAGACTTTAAGAAGAATATAGTAATTCGAATTGTAAGTAATGCAGGTATTGACAGGTGTCAATATTAAGGAACTACCAGTTTAAGTAATCACGGTTACAAAATATTGATTCGAATTACTTACGAAAGAATGGGAAAACTGCTGAAAACCAACATCAGGGAGGATAAGTTGGGATTCCGGAGATATGTAGAAATACGTGAGGCAATACTGGCTCGCTGGTTCCATCACTTATCATAGAAAACAGGTTAGAGATAGCAAAAAAGCTACGTTTATGTTATTTTTAGATTTAGAATACAATCTGTACGTTGAACAAGCAGTAAAGGAAACAAAAGAAAAATTTGGATTAGTAATTAAAATCCAGGGAGAAGAAATAAATACCTTGAGGTTTGCCAATGACATTGTCATTCTGTCAGAGACGGCAAAGGACTTGGAAGAACAGTTGAACGGAATGGACAGTGTCTTGGAAGGAGGATATAAGATTAACATCAACAAAATCAAAACGAGGATAATTTAATAAAGTCGAATTAAGTCGGGTGAAGCTGAGGGAATTACATGAGGAAATGAGACACTTTAAGTAGTAAAGGAGTTGTGCTATTTGGGGAGCAAAATAACTGATGATGGTCGAAGTAGAGAGGATATAAAATGTAGACTGGCAATGGCAAGGAAAGCGTTTCTGAAGAAGAGAAATTTGTTAACATCGAATATATATTTAAGTCTGAGGACGTCTTTTCTGAAAGTATTTGTATGGAATGCAGTCATGTATGGATGTGAAACATAGACGATAAATAGTTTAGACAAGAAGAGAATAGAAACTTTCGAAATATGATGCTACAGAAGAATGCTGAAGGTTAGATGGGTAGATCACGTAACTAATGAGGAGGTACTGAGTAGAATTGGGGAGAAGAGGAATTTGTGGCACAACTTGACTAGAAGAGAAAGGTTGGTAGGGCACATTCTGAGGCGTCTAGGGATCACCAATGTAGTACTACCGTGAAGCGTGTAAAGTAAAAATCATAGAGGGAGGCCTAGAGATGAATACACTATGCAGATTCTGAAGGATGTTGGTTGCAGTAGTTACTCGGAGATGATGAGGCTTGCACAGGATAGAGTAGCATGTAGAGCTGCGTCAAACCAGTCTTTGGGCTGAAGACCAAAACAACAACACAGATATAGAATAAGCTTTATATGCTATTGACTGGAAAACACTCTTTGAAGTTCTGAAGGTAGCAAACATCCAATACAAGGAGGGAAAGATTATTTATCATCTTGTACACAAGACTTTAGTTACAAGAATCGAAGGACCTGGAAGGGAAGCAGTGGTGGAGAAGGGTCGGATTGTAGCCTATCCCCTGTGTTGTACAGTTTGTGCACTTAACAGGTAGTAAACGAAACGTAGGAGTAATTTGGAGAAGAAATCTAAGTTCAGGGTGAACAAATAGAAACTTTTGAGGTTTGTCAATGACATGTCAACCTGTCAGAGACATTAAAAGACTTCGAATAGCATTTGAACGGAATGGATGGTGTCTTGGAAAAGAATATGAGTTGACCAGCAATAGAAGTAAAACCATGTTAATGGAGTGCTACCGAATAAATTCAGGCGTTTCCAATGGAATATTATTAGGAAACGAGACACTAAACGTAATATAGCTCTATATTACTGCAGAAAAAAACTGATGACAGTCGAAGTGGAGAGCGTATAAAACACAGGCGGTCACAGCCATGGAAATAATTTATGAAAAGTATTTGAAAATTACTAGTGTTTAATGTTTATATAAATTTTAGGAAGTGGTTTCTAAATTTATTTTTCTGGTGTGTAGCCTTATACAGAAGTGAAACTCTTCAACGATAAGCGGTTCAGACAAGAAGAACGTAGAATGTGTTGTTACAAAAGAATGCTGCAGACAGGCTTTGTAGAGCGATTAGCTCACGATGTACTGAATCTAACTGGGTAAGAAGAGCAACTTACGGCACAGCTTGAATAAAAGAAGGTATCAGTCTATAGAATACTTCCCAAGGCATCACGGAATCGTCAGTTTCTTGATGGAGGGAAATGCAGGATAACAATTGTAGAGGGAGACCAAGGAATAATACGGTAAGTAGGTTCCAAGGAGTGTAGTCTACTGTACATATTGTGCGATGAACAAGCACACTATCGTGAAAAGCTGCATCAAACCAATCTTCCATCAAAAAATATGAGACATCAACAACATAGGGGAAAGCAATATATTGGTTGACTCTTCTAGGAACGCACACACAAGGAAACTTTTATCAGTAAATGACACTGCAGTGGAAAACCCCTCTCATGAACTGTCTGCCGCTGGGGTTGGCTCAGCATCTTAGTGACGCACTCTTTGGATCTTTAATATTTCCTTTATCACTCCTACCTGTTACGAATCCCAGATTGCCGATCAATATTCAGTATCGGTCGAACGAGGCTAGTGTGAGCTATCTCCCTTGAGGGTGGACTACGCTTTGTGAGTATCCTTGCAAGGAATCTCATTCCGGCATCTGTCTTAGCTGCAGTTAGTTTTATGAGGTCACTTTAAATCGCTCCGTTTGCATACTTCTAGCTATTTAATGAATGTGATTGCTTCCAGTGACCGTTCTGCATCGTGTAATCATACACCAACGAGTCTCCCTTCCAATATACGCCCAATCCGTTACATTTGTTTATGTTGAGGACCAACTGCTGGTACTTGCACCAAGTGTCGATTCTCTGCAAGCCTTTTTTTCCATTTTCTAAAATTTTATAGCGTTGCGACTTTTCCCTCGTATGCAACAGCGTCATTCACAATAAGCCTGATGGACATTCCGACGTTATTGACTAGACTTTTATAAAAGGATATTTGAAAGGAAATGCTCGCCCTTAGGGTATGCCCGAAGATTCTTTTGTCGGAGGTTTTCACTACATTAAAAATGACATTTTGTGTTCTGCTTGCTAGGAACTTTCTATCCATGTCACATCTCGTCTGACATTCCGTACGCTCATAGAGAGCCGGTCAATAAGTAATGCAATTCCTTTTTTTCTGAAAGCAGGTTGGTTTTATTCGGGATTCTCGTACACTACATTATGCCCCACTCTTTTAGCTACAAAACCATATTTTTCAATATCATCTCTGCTCGATGCGATGGCCTTACCCCACCTTACCGGGAGGGCGTGTATGCTCGCAGGGTACTATTCCACTGGCTCGCGCATGAGCCAACGTCTTGGTGCATGAATAACCTCTAAATGATCCAAGTATTGCTTTCCGCGGAGTGCATTCTCCATTGGGCCAAACTCACAGAAGTCGGAATGTGCGAGGTCCCGGCTTTAGCGCGGATGAGGAAGAAAAGTCCAGTGAAGTTTTGTGAGCTCCTCTGGGTTGCGCAGACTTGTGTGAGGCCTTGCGTTGTCTTGGAGAAAGGGAAGTACGTTTGCAGTTTTGGGTCGACGAACACGATGAGTTCGTTTCTTCAATTTCCTGAGAGTAACAGAATACACCACAGAGTTGATCGTTGCACCACAGGGTGGCATCAATCAGAATAAACCCTCCTGAGTCCCAGAAGACCGTACCATGACTTTACCGGCTCTCGTTGCGGCTTTAAACTTTTTCTTCTGACGAGAGGTGGTGTGGCGCTCTCCATGGATTACTGCTCTGTTTCCGGTTCAAAGTGATGAATCTACCACTGACTGTGTTCGACAAAAAACTTGTCACGGTCAACCACGTAAAGCGTAAGCAATTCCGCACAAATGGTGCTTCGTTGCTCTTTATGGCCCTCTGTTAGTCGGCGAAGAACCCAGCGGGCGCACGCCTTTGAGTACTCCAACTGGTGAACGAGTGTGTCAGCACTAAGGGGACAGAGACGTCCGGTTGTGCAGCGAGGTGTTTGATGGTGATCAGTCGGTCATCTCGAATGAGAGTGTCCGTACGTTCCAAAATAGTGTCCGTACGTTCCAAAGTTGCAGGATTCGCAGCTGTATGCGCCCGGTCGACGAGCGAGAGATCGGCCAGGTTTGTGCGACCTTGTTGCAATGATGACAGACGCCTCGCCTAGCGACTCACCGAGGTTTTGTTCAGTGCCAGGTCTCCATAAACATTCTGCGAGCACCTACGAATATCTGCGATGCTCTCGTTTTCCTTCAATAGAAACGCAATAACAGATTTCTGCTTGTAAAGCACCTCCGTCACAGACGCAATTTTGTAGGATACGTACAGCGCCGCCACCAACCGGAAGTTCATGAAACAATTGCGGCTGATGGGGGAATATTCCACGACGTCCCACAACAATTCCTCATTTTTCAACCGAAATCGAACGAGAAAAATATTTTTCATTATTTATTGGACGCCGCTCGTACTTTCAACAGGCGGCGACAGTGTGGAACAGTATCTCATGTCTTCTAGAACTCAAGTAATACGGATTCCACCTTGGCACAGGTATTACTGCTTTTATTTGCTTGATTTGCTGTACGATACGGAGGCTTAACCTTTCGCCCTTCACACTTCTTTCTTGACCTTCTGGTCCTATTGTTCTCTGATGGGCCCTTGTACATATTATACATCAGTTGTCTTTCCCTATACCTCCTATCTCTTTTGCTTAGGAGTTCAGAAGTCTTGCACCACTTAGCATAATCGAAAGCTTTTCTAAGTCGAAAAATCCTATGAAAGTGTCTTGATTTTTCCTGAGTATTACCAGCATAATCGAGAACGGCGTTGCTGAAGTGGTAACACCGGTTCTCGTCAGATCACCGAATTTAAGCGCTGTCGGGCTTGGCTAGCACTTGGATGGGCGACCGCCCGGTCTGCTGAGCGCTTTTGGCAAATGGGGTGCCCTTGTGAGGCCAATTGAAGAGCTACTTTGTTGATAAATAGCGGCTCCAGTCACGAAAACTGACAACGGCCGGGAGAGCGGTGTGCTGACCACATGAACGTCCATATCCACATCCATTGACGCCTGTGGGCTGAGGATGACACAACACCGTCGGTACCATTTAGCCATCAAGGCCTGTTCGGACGGAGTTTTGTGAAACCAAAAGTGTACGTGACCAAACCACTAACAATACATCAATTGAGGGATGAAATTAAAAGGGCTTTTAACGGTATCCCACCAGATGCTTGTGAACGCGTCATCGAGATCTTGAATGAAAGCATTGCTCGTTGCTGCGCGGCCTTTGGTGGTCATAAGGAGGATACAGTCTTTCGTACATACATGGGAGAAGTTACGTAATGTGTCTGTAAAAAATAATTACATTTTGATATTTTTTTATGTTCTACAGCACTTTAATATTCGTCCCTATTTCCCGGATACCCTCTGGAATCTCACATTAACCCCGGTGGCCTGCTTGATGCTATTCGGGAGGAGTAAGCTGCGTACCGGCATAATGCTCTCTTCTCTTGCCATCATCACACAAGAATAACTTCAGCCTAAGCTTTACACGCACGCTTTACATTCACCTACATTCCACAAGTACACGTACGACACAACTTTCACGTATCTGCAAGGGAAGAATTCACAGTTCATATTATGAGATATGTAGTAAAAAATCACTATAAATGTATCATTTAAACATTGTGTGTTAACCGAAAAAAATTATATGAAATATGTAGTAAAAAAATCACTATAAATGTATCATTTAAACATTGTGTGTTAACCGAAAAAAATGTGGCGATCGATAGCTTTTTTCATCACATTAGAATACACGAGAAAAAAATAACAAAAATAAAACCTTTCATTAAAAAAGTTTTTGCATCGTCGGTATAGCTCCTTCACTGAAGAATGTTTTCTTCACCTGTCATATCTCCTTCTGACATCTCTCTTGTTCCAGCATCATGTGTGACCCTGCTTCCTAGGTTGGAGAACTCTGTTCTTCCGGAACTGTGGCGTTCCCAAGGATGATGTTGAGTAAACTGTCTTTCTTCGTTCTACTATTCAGCATCACTTTCCTCTATTCTTTGTTTAACGTTGAGCCGTATTCTGTACTAATCATGCTGTTCACGCCTTTCAGTAGCTCTTCTGAATATTCCTTAAGCCACGTGCGAACCCCATGTCTTGTATCTATTCCTTCGCATTATTAATCCTCTTACGAAATTATCTCTCACTTCCTCAATTGTTTCTTCGTTGTACATGTTGAGCAGCAGTACGGTGGTGTGTTTACTGCAGCTCCCTTAACACCAACTTGTCTTTCTTCATCTTCCACCTTTATTACTCTCATTTGGGTTTTGGGTAGGTTTTAGATTACTAATCTATCTCTACACTTCAACCCCAATCTTCTAAGAGCGACGAACACATTTTAACACCTTAAATTGTTGTCAGCGTTCTTTAGCTCCAAAACCGATTAATTGACACGTAGTCAGCTCGGATTTAGAAAACGTCTTCCTTGTGAAGACCAACTGGCTCTTCATTCACACTAAGTAATGAGTCCTATCGGCAGGGCATTTCAAGTACATTCCATACTACAAAGTTCCATGAGGCTTTCGACACCGTTACTCACAGGCTTACCTTCTAAATATCGTTTCAGTTGTGCGATTGGGTTCCTCATTTCCTGTCAGAAAGTAGTAACTGACGGAAAGTCATTGAGGGAAACACAAGCTCCTCATGGCAGAGTTATTTGCTGTCAGCTATTCCTAATCTATATAAATGATTTACGAGATAATCTGAGCTGCCTTCTTAGACTGCCTGCAGATGATGCCGTCGTTTACTATCTAGTAAAGTCATCAGAAGCTCAAAAACAACTGTAAAAGATTTAGATAAGATATCCCTGTGGTGCGCAAAGTGGCAGTTGACTATATCCAATAAAAAGTGTGAGGTCTTTAACGTGACTATCAAATGGAATCCGTTAAATTTCGACTACGCGATTGATCACACAAATTTAACTATTGTCAGTTCCACTACATAATCAGGAATTAATTATGAACAGTCCACCACCAGCAGTGGAGGATGAAGCTTTGACAATGCCAATCACTCGTGCTACTGAAACGTCAGAAAAATCGTCAAACAAGCATCGGCCGAAGAACCCGAGACGGAAGGCAACAGGGAATTTCTCAACAGGTGATCACGAAAACCTTAATAATTGATTATGAATGAAAGCTCGCACAACGTTAGTGTAATATTTTGCAATATTTTACATACCGGTTTTCGGCTGTTGTGCCATCACCAGGTACAAAGATAGGCACATAAAACAAATAATAAATACTGTAAAATATATTACACCAGTGTTTTGCGTGTCCATTCAAAATGTACAAAATTTTCTACCAAGAGCCAATGGAAGTCAATCAATGCCTTAATAAATGAGATGCGAACAACTTAAATTTGAATCATCACACAGGAAATATTGCGGGGAAGTGAAGTAAAGACGGCGTTTTATTGACAGAATCGTTAGAACATGTAACAAATCCAATCAGTCGACTGCCTACACTTGTCTGTTCTTCTTCTTTTGAAGTGCTGCTGCGCGTTATGGGATCCTTACCACGTAGGGTTGACGGAAGTCATCGCAAAAAGTTGAAAGCATGGCAGCTCGTTTCTTATTATCGCGGAATAGGAGAGAGACTATCACGGATATGATAGGTGAGTCGGGTTAAAACATAGGCTTTTTCTCTGTTGATTATATTAGTTGAACGGACAAGAGGCTTTGATTCAAGACATAACTCTCTGCTTAATGTTTTGTCTTGCAGTGCTGGAGACATCGTAAGAGGCTTTAACGGCTCAGAAAGGAGTTCCAGGCTCAAATATACTGTTCACTCCCACCTACATAGAGAGAAACGACTGTCGTAATAAAATAAGAGAATACAGAGCTTCCAGAAAAAGATTTAAGTTTTCGTTTCTTCGACGTGCTATTCGAGAGCATGACGACAGAGAGTTAATGTGAAAGTGTCACGATGAACCCTCAGTCAAGCACTTAAGTGTAATTTAAAAAGTAGTCTTGCAGATTTACACGTAGATGAATATTACGTAGTTATCCTGATTTTTCTTTGATTTCCCTCCCGTTATTAAACGTAGATCGATTCACAATTGCTCCTCTTGTACTTTTTCCCTTCCTAAAAACAAAATGAACTCCGTCCAGCACTTCTTGACCTTTCTTGCATGTAATATTCTGGTCAGCTGTTCATTGCATTGCATTGTTTGGGGGGAAGAGACCAAACAGCGAGGTCATCGGTCTCATCGGATTAGGCAAGGACGGGGAAGGAAGTCGGCCTTGCCCCTTCAAAGGAACCATCCTGGCATTTGCCTGATGCGATTTAGGGAAATCACAGAAAACCCAAATCAGGATGACCGGACGCGGGACTGAACCGTCGTCCCCCCGAATGCGAGTCCAGTGTGCTAGCCACTGCGCCACCTCGCTCGGTTCAGCTGTTCACAGGCGTGATTTCTCGAACTAATTACGTCACAGTTTTCACATTTATCCGCACATGTCATTTTCGGTTACGTGGCGATAATATTTTTCTGTAAATCAGATGTTGTCACATATTTTATAAGATTTTCTTTTTTCATTCTTTAAGACATAGTGTGGGATGTTTGAGATTCGCCCCATTACAAAATCGCGGCTATCTTTAGCCAATAACGAGCGAACTGCTGGAGTAAAGAGGTTCGCTGTTACCTGAGAACCAATGGGAAACCTCCCGAAAACTGATATTAATATTTATAAGAACTGTCACAGATGTATTAATACACATTTCGCTCGATAGAATATCGTAAAGTTGCCGACTTATCCCATTATCGTGATTTAAGTGGTCTAGTTGTCTTACGTAAAGCTAGAGGCAAAATCTGGGAATGTTGACCATATAAACAATCTGCCGACCGTCTGGCAGAAGCATAGCGAACAGTACGTGCTTGCCACTCGGCTGTGCACACTAATCCCAAGTAGCCAACGTGATGATGTTCTAACGAACTAAACTGGTAGTGACACAATAAATGTGTATTAATGCAGCTGTGGTGGTTCTCATTAATTATTAACTTCAGTATCAATCAACTGTGGAATTCAAAATGACCAAGAGTATTACCTCTCGAGAGCCTTTGCTGTAACCTGGAAATTTGTACTATTGTTAATCTATTTTGTCCATTGGCCCATGTGTATGTGTGCGCATGTGCCGGCCGGAGTGGCCGTAGGTTCTAGGCGCTACAGTCTGGAGCCGAGCGACCGCTACGGTCGCAGGTTCGAATTCTGCACCGTCATGGATGTGTGTGATGTCCTTAGGTTAGTTAGGTTTAATTAGTTCTAAGTTCTAGGCTACTGATGACCTTAGAAATTAAGTCGCATAGTGCTCAGCCATTTTGTGTGTGTGTGTGTGTGTGTGTGTGTGTGTGTGTGAGCGCGCGCGTGTCCACATTTCATAACCTTCTAGTTCCAACAGCTCACAGAGGTTTCAATAACTCCGAAGGTACTCGATGTCTTGTCTGAGCTGAGCACATTTAGATCGATCACATTCTGACCGTATTAGTGTGTCATCAAATTCTTACACAGACGTCAGTTTTATTTTAGATCTCATTTCGGGAGAATTCCTCACACGCTACAGGCCTTCCATGTCTTCCTGTCATCTGTTTGATTTTTCTTTTTCATTTAATAGAGATATCCTTTTTACCTCTCTTTCAATATATCGTTTAATAGTTGTCTCCTTTTCTTCATCACAGGAGGTAATCACTTTTCTTCATCACAGGAGGTAATCCTGTGATGAAGACATCAGAGTTTATTTCAGATGAGCTGATTGCAAATCTACGACTGACTAGCTTGATATATGTATTCTCTAGGCTTCTTAAACGAATGTAGTTAACTGTGACCGGCATTACTTTCTTCAGATAATCTGACATAGTTTTCCTTGTACAAAGTTTTGTGAGCTAACGAGTCAAATGAGGAGTACGGTCAAATATATGTCTTCGCCATATCTCTCACTTCTGTTGTGTTTATAAATTCAGTAGCGGCGCAGGGAACAAAGCCCAACGGTGTGCTCGGGTGGCTTATTCACTCTCTCCTGTGTGGTGGAAAGGGCCTAAAAGGCTCGCTTCCTAACAGACGGTCTCGTGGAAGCGGTCTCCGGACACAACAGCACTGTTCGGCCTAAGCGGATTAGCTGCGAAGGCCACGTCCAGTTCTGGGTAGAATACCTGCACACAGTTCACTCGCAGGACACCGTTACCCCGAGTGCCACTCCGACTGGCTCCATTTCGTCCCCGTGAGTCCCATTCGGACGGCACGTTACTGTACGATATCCCTTTTACTGTTCCCGTCCCATACGATCATACATTCGAAACCACAACTGGACAAAGACAACCTCTAGACCAGTGGTCGTCAAACTTATTTGCTCAAGAGCCAACAGTGACATTGTGGGGCGGAGCCTTAGGCCACATTTGTACCGGTCTTATCATCAATTGGTAACCTATATAACTTAGTACGTTATGAGCCTGCAGTAGACCAGCTACGGTAAGGGCACGATGAGCTGGCCTCTGGCCCCCAAGTACTGATCGTTGAAAGTCCGAACACTTCGTGTCTACAGTTCTCTGTTTCAGAATGCTTTCACTCTCAGCGACTCCAAAGCTGTCACACTGCAATTGCTTGACGTAGTATTGCTGTGTTGCTTGTTTGAGAGGATAATTAACTGAAATGTTTTGAATGGCATTTTTCTTCTACTAATCGCGGTGTGGTTACCACGCATCATCGGTAGGCGAGCTATCTGTTATTATGAAAAATATAATATTCTGGTTGGAGAAATTTTATTTTGCTCAGGTCGCATGAAATACACTCCTGGAAATTGAAATAAGAACACAGTGAATTCATTGTCCCAGGAAGGGGAAACTTTATTGACACATTCCTGGGGTCAGTTACATCACATGATCACACTGACAGAACCACAGGCACATAGACACAGGCAACAGAGCATGCACAATGTCGGCACTAGTACAGTGTGTATCCACCTTTCGCAGCAATGCAGGCTGCTATTCTCCCATGGAGACGATCGTAGAGATGCTGGATGAAGTCCTGTGGAACGGATTGCCATGCCATTTCCACCTGGCGCCTCAGTTGGACCAGCGTTCGTGCTGGACGTGCAGACCGCGTGAGACGACGCTTCATCCAGTCCCAAACATGCTCAATGGGGGACAGATCCGGAGATCTTGCTGGCCAGGGTAGTTGACTTACACCTTCTAGAGCACGTTGGGTGGCACGGGATACATGCGGACGTGCATTGTCCTGTTGGAACAGCAAGTTCCCTTGCCGGCCTAGGAATGGTAGAACGATGGGTTCGATGACGGTTTGGATGTACCGTGCACTATTCAGTGTCCCTTCGACGATCACCAGAGGTGTACGGCCAGTGTAGGAGATCGCTCCCCACACCATGATGCCGGGTGTTGGCCCTGTGTGCCTCGGTCGTATGCAGTCCTGATTGTGGCGCTCACCTGCACGGCGCCAAACACGCATACGACCATCATTGGCACCAAGGCAGAAGCGACTCTCATCGCTGAAGACGACACGTCTCCATTCGTCCCTCCATTCACGCCTGTCGCGACACCACTGGAGGCGGGCTGCACGATGTTGGGGCGTGAGCGGAAGACGGCCTAACGGTGTGCGGGACCGTAGCCTAGCTTCATGGAGAGGGTTGCGAATGGTCCTCGCCGATACCCTAGGAGCAACAGTGTCCCTAATTTGCTGGGAAGTGGCGGTGCGGTCCCCTACGGCACTGCGTAGGATCCTACGGTCTTGGCGTGCATCCGTGCGTCGCTGCGGTCCGGTCCCAGGTCGACGGGCACGTGCACCTTCCGCCGACCACTGGCGACAACATCGATGTACTGTGGAGACCTCACGCCCCACGTGTTGAGCAATTCGGCGGTACGTCCACCCGGCCTCCCGCATGCCCAGTGTAGGAGATCGCTCCCCACACAATGATGCCGGGTGTTGGCCCTGTGTGCCTCGGTCGTATGCAGTCCTGATTGTGGCGCTCACCTGCACGGCGCCAAACACGCATACGACCATCATTGGCACCAAGGCAGAAGCGACTCTCATCGCTGAAGACGACACGTCTCCATTCGTCCCTCCATTCACGCCTGTCGCGACACCACTGGAGGCGGGCTGCACGATGTTGGGGCGTGAGCGGAAGACGGCCTAACGGTGTGCGGGACCGTAGCCTAGTTTCATGGAGAGGGTTGCGAATGGTCCTCGCCGATACCCCAGGAGCAACAGTGTCCCTAATTTGCTGGGAAGTGGCGGTGCGGTCCCCTACGGCACTGCGTAGGATCCTACAGTCTTGGCGTGCATCCGTGTGTCGCTGCGGTCCGGTCCCAGGTCGACGGGCACGTGCACCTTCCGCCGACCACTGGCGACAACATAGATGTACTGTGGAGACCTCACGCCCCACGTGTTGAGCAATTCGGCGGTACGTCCACCCGGCCTCCCGCATGCCCACTATACGCCCTCGCTGAAAGTCCGTCAACTGCACATACGGTTCACGTCCACGCTGTCGTGGCATGCTACCAGTGTTAAAGACTGCGATGGAGCTCCGTATGCCACGGCAAACTGGCTGACACTGACGGCGGCGGTGCACAAATGCTGCGCAGCTAGCGCCATTCGACGGCCAACACCGCGGTTCCTGGTGTGTCCGCTGTGCCGTGCGTGTGATCATTGCTTGTACAGCCCTCTCGCAGTGTCCGGAGCAAGTATGGTGGGTCTGACACACCGGTGTCAATGTGTTCTTTTTTCCATTTCCAGGAGTGTATATATAGCAGTTCATGACATCCATTCTTACAAATTTCAAAACTCCGCCATCTCTCTCCCCACGTCCACCACTGCTGGCGGCTCACCTCCAACTGCGCAACGCTACGCGCCGCTAACAGCCAACTGCCCAACGCTACAATGGCGAGTATTACAACAATGCCAACCACCCACAGACTGTACACAGCACAGCCAGTGATCTTCATACAGAGCGCTACGTGGCGTTACCAATAAAAAAAACGTAAACAGCCTACTTACATTCTTAGCGAATCCATACTACTGTATCGCAGTTCAGTGAGACGCAGACACCGAAAATTCAAGACGATTCGAACTAGCTAGTAATGCTTACGTAAGCCATGGGTGAACCACTACAATGTCTGATCACTTTAGTTCCTCCTTTGATTAATTAGAATGGTATGGACCGAATAGCCGATTTAATTTAAATATGGTTTATTTTCTTCACCGGTCTTTTGGTCAATAACGTACGAAGTGCATCTCCATGAACATGAAATACCTATCTTCATTGAATTTTGTTTCCTATGTATGAGCATGACGGGCACTTCTCTGGCAGCTCCTGCTCGTAAGCAGCTGCAGTACCGTGGGAGACATCTCTTCATAGAACCTGCAACTGGTCAGCTCCAGAGGCAGTTGCCATGACTGCCTTGTTGGTACTGGTCCTGTCGGCAGTGGCTGCGCATGCGCGTAGATCGTCATCGGTAGTTTAAAAATGTCCAACGGACACAAATTAGCTACTAGCTCAAAGGCATCAAATTAAGCATTTATTTAAAAAATACAGACAGTGTATGCAGGACGATGACTTCTCTGAAGGAATAATTCAGTATCTGCAAAACCAGATATAATACGTCCGACATACTAGTTGCGCTAATCTTATTACTAAATATTTCGCGACCTATTTCCCCATTTACAACATACACGCTGAAAAAAAAAAAAAAAATAGCAAGTAATGCGCAGGTATCCAAAACCACGTTACTTTCAAAAGAAAATTAAAGATATTGTTATAATCAACAGTTTAGCTTTTTTCTCTTTATACAGGGTGGTCCACTGATCGTGACTGGGCCAAATATCTCACGAAATAAGCGTCAAACGAAAAAACTACAAAGAACGTAACTTGCCTAGCTTGAAGGGAGAAGCGAGATGGCGCTATGGTTGGCCCACTAGATGGCGCTGCCATAGGCCAAACGGATATCAACTGCATTTTTAAAAATGGGAACCACCCTTTTTAATTACATATTCGTGTAGTATATAAAGAAATACGAATGTTTTCTTTGGACCACTTTTTCGCTTTTGATAGATGGCGCTGTAATAGTCACAAACATATGGCTCACAATTTTAAACGAACAGTTGGTAACAGGTAGGTTTTTAAAATTAAAATACAGAACGTAGGTACGTTTGAACATTTTATTTCGGTTGTTCCAATGTGATACATGTACCTTTGTGAACTTATCATTTCCGAGAACGCATGCTGTAACAGCGTGATTACCTGTAAATACCACATTAATGCAATAAATGCTCAAAATGATGTTCGTCAACCTCAATGCATTTGGCAATACGTGTAACGACAGTCCTCTCAACAGCAAGTAGTTCGCCTTCCGTAATGTTCGCACAAGCATTGCCAATGCGCTGACGCATGTTGTCAGAAGTTGTCGTTGAATGACGATAGGAAATATTCTTCAACTTTCCCCACAGAAAGAAATCCGGGGACGTCAGATCCGATGAACGTGCGGGCCAGGGTATGGTGCTTCTGCACCTGCCATGAAATATGCTATTCAATACCGCTTCAACCGAACGCGAGCTATGGGCCGGACATCTATCATGTTGGAAGTACATCGTCATTCTGTCACGCACTGAAACCTTGTAGTAACATCGGTAGAACATTACGTAGGAAATCTGCATACATTGCACCATTGAGATTGCCATCGATAAAATGGGGGCCAATTATTCTTCCTCCCATAATACCGCACCATGCATTAACCCGCCAAGGTCGCTGATGTTCCACTTGTCGCAGCCATCGTGGATTTTCCGTTGCCCAGTAGTGCATATTATGCCGGTTTACGTTACCGCTGTTGGTGAAAGACGCTTCGTCGCTAAATAGAACACGTGCAAAAAATCTTTCATCGTCCAGTAATTTCTCTTGTGCCAAGTGGCAGAACCGTACACTACGTTCAAAGTCGTCGCCTTGCAATTCCTGGTGCATAGAAATATGGTAGGGGTGCAATCGATGTTGGTGTAGCATTCTCATCACCGACGTTTTTGAGATTCCCGATTCTCGTGCAATTTATCTGCTACTGCGAATTAGTCGTGACAGCAGCTAAAACACTTACTTGGGCATCATCATTTGTTTCAGGTCGTGGTTGACGTTTCACATGTGGCTGAACACTCCCTGTTTCCTTAAATTACGTAACTATCCGGTGAATGGTCCTGACACTTGGATGACGTCGTCCAGGATATCGAGCAGCATACATAGCACACGCCCGATGGGTATTTTGATCACAATAGCCATGCATCAACAAGATATGGACCTTTTCCGCAATTGGTAAACGGTTCATTTTAACACGGGTAATGTATCACGAAGCAAATACCGTCCGCACTGGCGGAATGTTACGTGATACCACGTACTTATACTTTGTGACTATTACAGCGCTATCTAACACAAAGCGAAAAAGTGGTCCAACTAAAACATTCTTACTTATTTATGTACTACACGAATATGTAATAAATATGGGGGTTCCTATTTAAAAAAAAAAAACGCAGTTGATATCCGTTTGACCTATGGCAGCGCCATCTAGCGGGCCAACCATAGCGCCATCTAGTTTCCCCCTTCAAGCTAAACAAGTTTCGTTCTTTGTAGTTTTTCTTTTGAAGCTTATTTCTTGAGATATTTGGCCCGGTCACAATAAATGGACCACCCTGTATACTTTTATTCAGTCATCAATCAGTAAATCAATTTTTTTGTCATGTTTTCAACTCTGTGCCACTTATGCCCGTCTCTTACTACTTTGGTGGTTTCTTCCTCTCATGTGTTGACTACTTTACCCTGTTTCTCCTTTGCCCATATGAGCTAACTTCATTTCTTCTACAGTGCGTACCAGAAATGTTACGACAAAATTCGAGGCGTTGTAGAGGGTATCTTGAGGAACAAATCGAGGATAGGAACCCATGTCCGGAAACGACATCCAACGACACTACAGAGCGTCAAAGTTTTAGGCGCTGCCGCCTGCCGCTAGGGTGCTTTAAAAAATGTGTGTGAAATCTTATGGCACTTAACTGTTAAGGTCATCAGTCCCTAAGCTTACACACTACTTAACCTAAATTATCCTAAGGACAAACACACACACCCATGCCCGAGGGAGGAACCTCCACCGAAACTAGCCGCACAGTCCATGACTGCAGCGACTAAGACTGCTCTGCTAATTCCGCTCGGCGCTAGAGTGCTCCTTCGGCAGCAAACGTGACTTTGTACGCTGACGGACCGTACTAAGAACGTCTCGCAATGTTGTTAGTTATTCAGTGAGAGTGACTGATTGCCACGATCGCCACTGGAGACGGTGGGGCTTGCTAGAAAGGACTTATCTCCTATGACTGCGATGCTTTCTTGCTTCAGTGGATGACTGTTTCGGAAATGGGTTCTCACCCATAGTTTATCTTTCTCCTGAAAACCCTAAAATCTCCAATGTTTTCGGGTTACAGGAGAAAAATAAACCGCAGATGGAAACCCGTGTACAAAATCATCATCCACCAAGGCAGCACATCATTGCATTCATAGGATACAAGACCTGTCTACACAGCATTTAGCTCTATTTTTTACACTGGCGATGGTGGCAATCAGTTGCGATCACTGAATAACAACATTACGAGACGTTCAGCCTACGGTCCATCAATGAACAAAGTTACGCCGGCCGCGGTGGTCTCGCGGTTAAGGCGCTCAGTCCGGAACCGCGCGACTACTACGTTCGCAGGTTCGATTCCTGCCTCGGGCATGGTTATGTGTGATGTCCTTTGGTTAGTTAGGTTTAAGTAGTTCTAAGTTTTGGGGGACTGAAGACCTCAGAAGTTAAGTCGCATAGTGTTCAGAGCCAGCCGGTGCTCATGGCTCGTGATGTGTGTGATGTCGTTAGTTAGGTTTAAGTAGTTCTAAGTTCTAGAGGACTGATGACATCAGAAGTTAAGTCCCATAGTGCTCAGAGCCATTTGAACCCATTTTGAAGTTTTGACGTTCTGTTCACTTATGAGTACATCTTTTTTTACACAGTTTTCTCTATTTATGCCTGATTGGCTAACCCAGGCATCGTGCTGTCAGATGTAGATGGAGCCTCCAGTATTTCAGAAATAACTCTACTGCTCTCTCCAGCAGCTATATCGTCGTTAAGTGATTTGTGCTCCATGCACAACCATTTCCATCAATATGGGTATTACTACATTTTGTAATTTTATAGCTAATTTTAGCTTTAGATTTTAATGAATCCCTCTAATTGCTATCTTGAAGTTTATTACAGTTGTAGGTATGAAGATAGTCATATGATGATCGAAACCGATCATCTTTTAGTAAACGTGTCTTGCGATCTAGATTCTCATAATTAAATTCAACCCGGTTCAAATGGCTCTGAGCACTATGGGACTTAACTTCTGAGATCATCAGTCCCCTAGTCCCCTAACTAACCTGAGGACATCACACACATCCATGCCTGAGGCAGGACTCGAACCTGCGACCGTAGCGGTCGCGCGGTTCCAGACTGAGGCGCCTAGAACCGCTCGGCCACTTCGAGCGGCAAATTCAACCTGTGATGATGATCTTGGTAGACGTGTTTCTCAACGAACACCACCTTACCGAACTGTGGAGTAACCGAACACCGACTGGAGAGGAGTGGGGAAATACTCCCCCCACGGACTGCGGAACAGTTTGGTAGCCAGCGCAAATAACAGGTGGAAAATGTGCGTTAGTAGTACCCGGGGAGGGCATGTACCTTACTGAGAGTCCGACAAGGGCCTTTATGTTGGGAATCTGATATGTTATCCATGAATGTTATCCTGGTTTCAAATGTGGTCAATCGTGACCCATTCTTCATAATAAATATATCATTCCACCTCTATTTAGTGTGAACTGCGTTTCTTGTCGCCCCTCTCGTGATGCCAGCCGGTGCGGCTGTGCTGTTCTAGGCGCTGCATTGCGGAACGGCGCGACTGCTACGGTCGCAGGTTCGAATCCTGCCTCGGGCATGGATGTGTGTGATGTCTTTAGGCCAGTTAGATTTAAGTAGTTCTAGGGGACTGATGACCTTAGATGTTAAGTCCCGTAGTGCTCAGAGCCATTTGAACCATCTCGTGATTATTTCTTTCCAACAATGTCTCTGTTTCTTAGCAATTGTTCCATTGTAACTGTTGTTTACAAATCGAGACGGGGTCGTCTGGAACGCCTGCGACTGTAGAAAAACTCTCGTGTGCACGAGGATTTCACCACGGCGGTGTTTAATTTCATTCTTACTGCGACGGCCGACAAAATAAAAAGAATAAGAAGAACCCGAGTCGTAAAGACGATGACGCACTTTTGTTGAATTCATAAACGTCGAAGCCCGCCGGCCGGATTCGCGCCGCCTGCTTAGGCACGTTATGCGCTCGCTCGTCGCCCATCGCACGCCGCCCTGGCCCGCTTTTTATTCGCGCACGCTGATAGGAGAGCGGGGCTATTGTTCGCGTACGCAACACAGAGGAGCGCGCGCCCGTTTCGTCACACCTACCTGCTCCGGGTGGGGAGGCTGTGGTGACGCCGAAGCAGCGCGTGCAGGCACGGGATCGGCCAGCTCGGCTTCGGCGGAAAACTCGGCCGCGAGTTACGGCCGGGCTGCGACAGGCGGCGCCGAGTTATAAACGTCAGGCGGCCGCTAATGGACGGCTCCCGTCGACCTGCTTGCCGCCGGGACACGGCCGCACATCTGCCGCGCAGACTTCCCCGCCGCGATTTATCGCCTAATCAGTTCCACTTGGGCGGAGGGCGCCGCGTATTTCTGCCACATTAAGCCGTTTCACGTCGGATCCACGAAATTATGTCCACTTTACGGGTAAGGGAACGAGCGCACTTTTCTGCCAGCTTCGCTCGCGGGCCGTTGTGTCTGAGAGGGCCGAAACTATCTGTCGAATGCTGTAAAAATCTCTCGCCAGGGAGAAGGAGCTGAAACACTGGCGTGTGGCGCAACAGAACCTCCCGGCCCGCAGCCTACTGTCTCAGAGCTCTCCTTCGCGGTTCCGTCGTGATACCTTTTCGCAGCTATTCACTTAATTACGCCCTACATCTGAAAATCACGTTGCTTACAAACAGATGCGAAGTAAAGTCAGTGAAGCTGTGAGAAACACTAAACTCAGGCATGCTCATACATTAACCGACAGCAGGTCCGCCCGGTTAGTAGAGCGGCCCAACGCATGGCTTTCCGGATTGGGAAGGAGCGCCTGGTCCCCGGCACGAATCCGCCCGGCGGACTTACGTCGAGGTCCGGTGAGCCGGCCAGTCTGTGGCTGGTTTTTAGGCGGTTTTCCATCTACCTCGGCGAATGCGGGCTGCTTCCCCTTATTCCATCTCAGCTTCACTACGTCGGCGATTGCTGCGCAAACAAGTTCTCCACGTTCAAATGGCTCTAAGCACTGTGGGACTTAACATCTGAGGTCATCAGTCCCCTAGACTTAGAACTACTGAAACCTAACTAACCTAAGGACATCACACACATCCATGCCCGGGGCAGGATTCGAACATGCGATCGTAGCAGCAGCGCGGTTCCGTACTGAAGGGTCTAGACTCTCTCGGCCACAGTGGCCAGCACAAGTTCTCCACGTACGCGTACACCACCATTACCACGCAAACATAAGGGTTACACTCGTCTGGTGTGAGACGTTCCCTGAGGGGGTCCACCGGGGGACGAACCGCACAATAACCCTGAAAGAGTGATTCGGTGTGGGACGGCGGAGGGGTGAAACTGCGGTAGGCGTCTTGGGGTTGTGGACCGATGTGGCTGCGGCGAGGATGGAGCCTCTCCGTCGTTTCTAGGCCCCCGGTTAACAAACAATACAATACAATACAAACCGACAGCAGACGTTGACCAGCAGTCCTATTGAAAAGCCTGCATGGTGCTGGCACGAATAAAATAAAAGCTGAAACAGGTAGCCATAAATACCGTCAACAGAGGATTAAGAACCATAGTTCCATGTATAATAGAGCACTGGCGAAGAGAAAATGAAATTAACTATATAAAGCTAGATAATTATAATTTACTATTACACTTCTGCAGGAAACAGTTTACTAACGGAGGCAGTTGCATATTTGTAAAGGAAAGCGTAAACGTCCCAGCAACAGTAGTTCCAATGGATGAACATTCTGTAGAAAAGCATTGTGAATTCAGTGGTACAAAAATTGTGCTGCAAAACATAGTTTATATGTCTCTAAACAAGGCGCCAAATGGTGATCTCACGAGATTTGTACAAATAATCGATAGGGCACTGCCATACTTTATTATTAATTAAATTAATTTTTATGTGGGAGCGTAAATATCAACTCTTTATCAGACACAAGACTAAAAGCAGAGTTAGACACTCTTTTTGAAACAAATGGTTTTCATTCTACTGTTAATAGTGTTACCACGATAAGCGAGAATATCAATCTGCCCTTTGTTTTATAATTGCAAATACCGAATCCAATAAGAATATGTGCTGAATAAATAAAATTAGTCTGTCTGACCACAGTCCATAGACATTTATTACATATGATACTGCGAAGATAAATACTCACTACCATTTCTCTTGCAGAGATATAACATCTATAACGAAGAGTTACTAAAGAAAAAATTAAAAAATGATAATCGGCCAAAACTGTACCTATAAGATAATATAAAGATAACATTTTAGTAGATATTTACTTACAAGCTATAGAAGAGTGCCTACGGAGTAACAGGAGGACAGTGAAGGGAAAGGGAAGGCATGTGCCATGGTCGACGAACGGTTTGTTTGTATCCTGTAAAAAATTAAAACACCTTTATACTATTAGCAAAGATCCACAGAGACCTGACCATTTTCACGTATGTTGTAGAGCGTAAAAAAAGGACTTACAGTAAGACCCTTAAAGCTAGAAAAAATTGCTTTGGGAAACATGATTATTCAGTCACTGAACAGACCTCTGGAGCATGTGGAATGTAACCGATAAAAAAAAATTAAAAAAATTCTCAGACAATAATAGCCAACGCCTACAGCTCAAAGTAAACAGTAGAATAACGTATGGCAAAAACTTACACAATATAACGCAATTGATCCCCCGCACGTCCTACAGCTGCCTAAAAATAATCGAGGTTCCAACACTAACTCGTGGTACTTACGTCCTACAACAGAGCAAGAGATAATAAAACTGATAAAGAAATGTGGTGATAAAAGCTCCGCTGACATAAATGGTCTTTCAAATAAAATTTCAAAGTTAATGACAAATGAAATGGTCTAACTGTTTTGCCACCTAGTTAATTCATGTCTGACGAGGTACTTTTCCAAAGACAATGAAAGTAGCCAGAGGCTTACCACTATACAAAAATGGAGATCCACAGTGCCGTTACAACTACAGATCAGTTAGCCTACAGCCCATTTTCTCAAAATTTATTCAAAAAATATATATATTAGATTTAAGTCATATTTGGAAATAAATGGCATCGTAAATGGCAGGTAATTCCGATTCTAAAAACGAAAATCAACATTTGAGTGAATAAATATAACTCATAGGATTTAGACTAAGGCAAAATGCTCTTGGTGTATTTTGTGACTTGTCAAAAGCTTCTGAACTACTTGACCACGATATTTTAATAGGGAAACTTGATCACTAAGGATTAGAGCAACAACTTTTCATATCGTTACACGTTACCTGCAAAATAGGTAACAAACAGTAGAAATTCAATTCGAATGAAAGAAATATTTATCACAATTTTAATAAATAAATCACAGTGTACCAAAAGGCAACATATTAGGACCCCTGTTGTTCCTGATATACGGGGTGAAAATTAATAAAACCAACAAACTGCAGGGAGGAAAAAAGATCCTATGAACATGTGTCCTGAAATGCATCGCTGCCGTGGTGTGTTGCAGACTGTTTGATTGACTCAGTGCACTATAAGTAGCAGAATGGTCAGATATTCCTGTGGGGAACAAGCCGAGATGGTGTTTGCGAACGGCCAAGCAGACAGAAACGGTCACGAGGCAGGACGACTATACCAAAACATGTACCCTCTCAGACACCAACGACATCACGCGACATTTCAGGCCCTATTTGGGCTTTTGTGTGGTCATGGGTGCAGGGAGGCGGCGGTCTGTGCGTACACCACATATGTGGGACCTAGTCCTACAGGGTATTGACACGAACCCCAACACAAGCTCCAGTCAACTTGTCCGCCCACATTGTGCAAATCAAAGTACGATTACGTGTATCCTGCTTGATAAACGCTACTATGCCAATCACCTTCGATCCCATGAAGGCCACTTTGAAAGTCTGTTGTAACGTGGATGCGATGCAGTTCTGTACTGTGTTCCGGGACGATCTGCCGTCGTTGCACGCACACGGTCCATTTCTGCACTCGTGTTCATAGGACGTTTTCCCTTCATTTCCAGCAAACAGAAAAACCGTCCCTGCAGTTTGTCGGTTCTATTAATGTTCATCTTGTATATAAATAACTTATATCTAAAACTTGTTTTCTTTTCTTTTCTTTTTTTTAGAATGACACCACCAGCATAAGAGTTGGCACAAAATGGTATGACACCAAAACGAAAAGCAAAATTATACTCGACTCCATCACCCATTGGCTAAGAATCAATAGGCTAATTAGGTTAGGTTAGATTAGCTTACAATAAAGAGAAAACTAAAACAATACTATTTAGGAATAAGAACAGAGGAAGAATAGAGGAATAAGCATAATTACAAGCACTGTAAATCAATGTAGTTCTTAAGCCTCACCGTAGATAACTGTTTACTGCACAAAGACCACATTGCTAACATAGCAAGCAAACTAAGTTCAGTTGTATTTGTTCTCCAGAAAATTAAACCACTAGTAGCAGATAATGCTATGTAAAGGGTATATTTCTCATATTTGAATGCTATCGTAATCTATGGAATAGAAAAAAGAGGTCAGTTAAGCGACGCAAAAAATTTTCAAGTTGCAAAAAGTAACCATTACAATGGAGGCTAATACTGATACAAGAAGAACAGATAGTTGTAGGCCACTCTTCGAAAAACTTAAAATTTTAACCTTCTGCAGCATGAGTGTATATAAAAAACTGAAAACTACTCTTTTCATGAGAATATAAAAAAAAGTTTTAAAAAAATGAGGATATACGTAACCACGCTACCGGAAACAGTGTAAAGTTAAGAGTTCCACAACAAAGTTAAACTTGACAGAAGTACTGCTTATATGGCAATAAAACTACACAACTGAATATTTTAAATAGTATCTTGAAAGAAATTTAAGATAATAATAAAACACATACCAAATGCAAAAAATTGGAAACTGGCGTAAAACATAATAGAACTATAATGTGCGTAGATAGATAGGAAATAAATTCAAGATATATTCTTATGTTTTTTTTTTTTTTTGAACAGAAATAAAATGTATATACACAGCTTTATTCAGGTTGTTATCTGTAGCTGTAAATATTTGGGATAAATCATTTTCTGTGGCAACAACTGTACAGTTTTATTTGTCCTCTACCGGTTTGGTACAGAATATCATCTTCACAAGAAATAATAATACACATCAACCGGTCAAAAATACGTTTCTGCCAACATCGGGTACGAATTATCATAATGATTGTTTCATTCAATTTCCCCTGTAGTAGATTTATACAATCAAAGTGTGATAACGAGGACACACCTGATCTTAGCATCAAAGAAACATCACAAGCTCAGTCAGATCATGACAGACCTCTGGTCGAATTTGTGGTGATTATGTGCTGTTAAGATCAAGTGTGTAGATGCCACCACACTTTGATTGTGGAAATCTACTGTAGTGTAAAGTCAGTGAAACAGTCTTTGTGATAATTCATCACATATTATACTTAATGTTGCGGTATTTCACAGAGATGTATTTTTGATCAGTTGTTGTCTGTAATTATCTCCTCTGAAGATAGTAGCCAGTACCAAAAATGATATACCTTGACAATTAAATAGCGTACGTGATCATTATTGTGTTAAACCGACAAAGTGAAAATGTACTGTGATCTCATCAATATATGTCCTTACACAGTTGCTAAATAAATGAATAATAATAATAATATTCTAATAATGTAAAAAAAAATTACTGGAGAAACCAACGTTTCTTCACGGTTAATGTAGCCTTCCTTTGTCTCTACTGACTCTGGCCGCAGAAGCACATGCAATTATAAATTTTCAATAGCCCCGTTAAAGCCATTGCAGTAATAAACAACAATTTACTAAAAAAACATTCACACACAACATGTTACCGTTATTTACGCTCAGGTTCGACTGCTAGTCGGTGTAGAAACAGCAATCATTAGCAGACCGTTCTGCTATTCGTTACAGTCGCTGACGTTGCTACTATCTTGTGAGCAACTGTTCATCCATCATCTGCACTTGTTCTCTTGAGCTTCCGACGTAATCTGCTAGATTATTTTGTTCCGTTAAAAGAAACTTGTTGAATTCTGTCTATAAGGAAGTTCTGAAATACGTCACAAATTTGGTCCGATATTCGGTAACCCCAAATTTTGTTTACTAAAACACCGTGCGGAACTCTGTCGAATGCCTTCCAGAAGTGAAGGAACGCGGTATCAATCTAGGAGCCTTTATCTACGGCGCTGTGGATTTCATGGATGGACAGAGCGAGCTGACTTTCACAAGATCTCTGTTGGCGGAATCGCAGTTAATTTTTATAGAGGAGATTTTCGTTCTCTACAAACGCCACAGTAAATGAGCATATAATCTGTTCTATAATCTTAAAACAGACTGATGTATGTTCTATAGGCCTTTAATTACGTGCATCAATTCTACGACCATTCTTCGAAGCAGAAATAACGTGCCCTTCGTTCCACTCGCTAGAAACCCTTCGTTGCTCCAGCGAACCTCTGCTGCAAGAGGGGCATGGCCTTTCACGTAAGTTCTGTAGAATTCGACAGGTAACTCTACATCTACATCTACATCTATACTCCGCAAGCCACCTGACGGTGTGTGGCGGAGGGTACCTTGAGTACCTCTATCGGTTCTTCGTTCTATTCCAGTCTCGTATTGTTCGTGGAAAGAAAGATCGTCAGCATGCCTCTGTGTGGGGTCTAATCTCTCTGACTTTATCCTCATGGTCTCCTCGCGAGATATACGTAGGAGGGAGCAATATGCTGCTTGACTCCTCGGTGAAGGTATGTTCTCGAAACTTCAACAAAAGCCCGTACCGAGCTACTGAGCGTCTCTCTTTCAGAGTCTTCCACTGGAGTCTTATCTACGATCCCGTAACGCTTTCGCGATTGCTAAATGATCCTGTAACGAAACGCGCTGCTCTCCGTTGGATCTTCTCTATCTCTTCTATCAACCCTGTCTGGTACGGATCCCACACCGGTGAGCAGTATTTAAGCAGTGGGCGAACAAGTGTACTGTAACCTACTTCGCTGGCCGGAGTGGCCAAGCGGTTCTACGAGCTACAGTCTGGAAACGCGCGACCGCTACGGTCGCAAGTTGGAATCCTGCCTCGGCCATGGATGTGTGTGATGTCCTTAGGTTAGTTAGGTTTAAGCAGTTCTGAGTTCTAGGAGAGTGATGACCAAAGAAGTTAAGTTCCATAGTACTCAGAGCCATTTGAACAATTTGTAACCTACTTCCTTTGTTTCCGCACTGCAATTCCTTAGGATTCTTCCAATGACTCTCAGTCTGGCATCTGCTTTACCGACGATTAATTTTTATATAGTCATTCCATTTTAGATCACTCCTAATGCCTACTCCCAGACAATTTATGGAATTAACTGCTTCCAGTTTCTGACCTGCTATATTGTATATAAATGATAAATGATATTTCTTTCATGTATTGGCAGCACATTATACTTGTCTACATTAAGGTTCAATTGTCATTCCCTGCGCCATGCGTCAATTCGTTGCAGATCCTCCTGCATTTCAGTACTTTTTTTCCATTGTTACAACCTCTCGATATACTACAGTATGTACCGCAAAAAGCCTCAGTGAACTTCCGATGTTATCCACAAGGTCATTTATATATATTGTGAATAGCATCGGTCCTACGACACTCCCTTGCGGTACACCTGAAATCACTCTTACTTCGGAAGACTTCTCTTCATTGAGTATGACATACTGCGTTCTGTTATCTAGGAATTCTTCAATACAATCACGTTATTGGTCTGATAGTACATATGCTCTTACCTTGTTCATTAAACAACAGTGGGAAACTGTATCAACCGCCTTGCGGAAGTCAAGAAACTCGGCATCTAACCGTGTCTATGGCCCTCTGACTCTCGTGGACTACTCACCCTACCTCCGTGCCTTTATACCATTAAGCGATTGTAGCCGTTTTATACACTCTGGACAAGAAAAAAGACGTGATGTCCATGACAGACAAACCATTACAATTTCAGAAAAATTGGATGATTTATTCAAGAGAAAGGACATCACAAACTGAACAGGTTAACAACGCTTTGATCCACCTCTGGCCTTTATGGAAGCAGTTACTCGGGTTGGCACTGACAGGGTTGTTGGATGTCCTTCTGAGGGATTCTGTTCAGTTGGCAGGCGACAGGCAGGTTGGTGTCTTATCGCTGTCCAGAGCGTTTGCAGACACGGCTTCGCTGACCATCTAGGCTCATTTCGAAGTGGAGCTCATCACTGAAGACGATTTTACTCCAGGAAATGAGATTGCAGACCGAAGACATGTCTAGGCCAGCCTTACGGCCCGAAAACCAGGAGTGATGGTCTGGGGTGCCATTTTTTTTTTTTTTTTTTTTGTAACAGAACTCCTTTGGTTGTCACCCGTGGCACACGTACAATACAGCATACAGCCGTATATCGACCACACTCCACACCCCCTTCATGTTGTCATTCATGGCAAGCCATCCTGGACTAAAATTTCAGCAAGATAATGTCCGACCGCACACGGCGAGAGTTTTTACTGTTTGTCTTCGTGCTTGCCAAACCCTACATTGCCCAACAAAATTGCCGGATCCCTCCCCAATTTAGAACGTTTGAAGCATTATGGGCGGAGCTCTCGAACTATCTCTAGAGTTTGACGATCAAACACGCCAGGCACGATATCCCTCTGGACGACTTCCAACAGCTCTAACAACCAATGCTAACCGTATAACTGCTTGCATAAGGGCCAGAAGTGGACTAACGCTTTATTAAGCCCCTCAGTTCGTGAAGCTCTTTGTATTGAATAAATGATACTTTTCTTTCTGAAAGCGTAAGAACTTGCCTGTCTCTACCTTTTCATCCCATCTACTAACTTCTGTCCCATTCAGATAATTCCTTCAAGGTGCGTTCTTTTTTTTTTCCAGTGTGTTTCGTGATCACATCTCTTTCCTTGATACTTTTGGTCCATTCTGTCTCTATTTCAAGGGCTTGCTAGTACTATTTTATTTTAGAAATGACGGTTTTCCTTCGACTATGACTTAGCAACCTAAAAAATTCGTTCTCAGTAGTCGGAAGAAATCCACAGGTCAGGTCCCTCTGCAAGAAGGGTAGCAGAAGTGATCCACAAAACTATCGTCCACTACCTTGACATTTACTTGTAGTATTTTAATACATATTCTGAGCTTAAAAGTTATGAGACATATCTCGAACGGAACCACCTCCTCGACGCTAATCAGCACGGATTCAGAAAACATCGATCATGTGAAACCTAACTTGTAGTTAGCTATGGACCAAAACAATCATTATTATCCAAAGTAGGATCGTAAGGGGTATACTGTGAACTTTGTGACAGGACTCAGAAATCATTGGCAGGGTGAATGAAACATTTGATCTTGAATGAAGCATGATCGACATGTGTATAAATAACTTCAGATATGCACTTTGCTGTTAACATTGTGTATTAATAGCCTTGTATACAATGTTGATAGTAACATCAGGCTTTTAGAAGATTCAGTTAGTATAATGTGCTATCCCAAAACGCGTGTATGTATGTATGTGTGTGTGTGTGTGTGTGTGTGTGTGTGTGTGTGTGTGTGTGTGTGTCATCAGCCTTCTGACTGGTTTGATGTGTTACGCCACGAATTACTCTCCTGTGCCAACCTTTTCATCTCAAGATAGCACTTGCAACCTACTCTTCAGTTACTGCTCGATCTATTCCAATTTCTGTTTTCTTCTACAGGTTTCACTCTCTACGGTACCCTCAAGTACTATGGCAGTTATTCCGTGATGATTTAAAAGACGCCCTACCGTCATGTCCCTTCTTTTGTCAGTGTTTTCTATACATTCCATTCCTCGTCGATTCTCTGGAAAACTTCCTTATTCCGTACTTTATCAGTCCTCCTAATTTCTAATATTCTTCTGTAGCATCACACCTCAAATGCTTCAACTATCTTCTTTTCTGGGTTTATTACAGTCCATGTTTCACAATCATACATGCAGTGCTAGAAATGCACATTCTCAGAATTTTCTTCCTCACATTAAGGCCTATGTTTGATACCAATAGACTTCTCTTGGCTGTGAATGCCCTTTTTGCCTGTGATAGTCTGCTTTTTGTGTCCTCCTTGCTCCGTCCCTCATGAATTATTTTGCTGTCTAGGCAACAGAATTCTCTAACTTCATCTACTTCGTAAGCGTCAGTCCAGACGTTAAGTTTCTCGCTGTGCTACTTCTCATTACTTTCGTCCTCCTTCGATTTACTCTCAATCCATATTGTGTATTCATTAGACTGTCCGTTCCATTCAGCAGATATTGTAATTCTTGTTCACTTTCACAGAGGATAACAATGTCATCAGAAAATTTTATGATTAGTATCCTTTCACCTTTAATTTTAATTCCACTCTTTAAATTTCTTTAATTTCCATCATTTCTTTTTCGCTGTATACATTTAACAGTGGGGACGAGAGACTACATCCTTGTCTTACACCCTTCTTAGGACGAGCACTTCGTTCTTGGTCTTCCACCCTTATTGTTCCATCTTGGCTTTTATACATATAGTATATTACCCGTCTTTTACTATAGCTTACCCCTAATTTCCTCAAAATTTTGAACATGTTGCCACGTTCTGCACTGTCGAAAGCTTTTTCCAGGTCGACAAATCCTATTAACGTGTCTTGATTTTTCTTTCGTCTTGCTTCTGTTATCAAACGCAACATCAGAATTGCCTCTCTTGTGCCTCTAACTTTCCTTATGCCACACATATCGTCCTCTAGTACACTCTCGATGTTTTTCCATTCTGCTGTATATTATTCTAGTCAGCAACTTGGATGCATGAGGTCTAAAGCTGATTGTGGGACAACCTCGCAATTGTCACCTCTTGCAGTCTTCGCAGTTATGTGGATGAAATTCTCCGAAAGTCAGATAGAATGTCGCTAGTCACGTACTTTATACACAACAAAGAGAATAGTCGTTTTGTTGCCACTTTCCCCTGTGATTTTAGTAATTCTGATGGAATGTTATCTACCCCTACTGCCTTATTCGATGTTAAGGCTTCCAAAATGTCTTTGAAATTCTGTTTCTAACACTAGATCCACTACCTCGTCTATACCGACTCCTGTTTCTTCTCCTGTGACGCCATCAGACAAGTCTTCCACCTGAAAGCGGCATTTAATGTACTCGTTCCATCTATCCGCTCTTTCCTCAATATTTAACACTGGAATTCCCATTGCACTCTTAACGTTGCCACCTTTGCTTTTATTTCATCGAAAGCTATTTCGACTTCTCTATATGCTGATCAGTCCTTCCGTCATTTATTTCTTTTTCTATTTCTTCTCATTTTCCATGTGCCCATTTCGCCTTAGCTTCCCTACACTGATTTATTTCATTGGTAAGTGATTTGTATTCCTGAATTTCAAAGAACATTTTTGTGCTTCCTTCTTTCATCAATCAACTGATGTGTTTCATCTGCTGCCCATGATTTCTTCCCGGTTACCTTCTTTGTACCTATGTTTTTCTTTCGAAATTCTGTGGTCGGACTTTTCAAAGATGTCCATTCGTCTTCACCTGAGCTGCCTCCTGAACTATTCATTATCGTAGTATCTGTAGCCGCAGAGAACTTCAGGCGCATCTCATCATTCCTTAGTAGTTCCACATCCCTCTTCTTTGCCCATTGACTCTTCCTGACTCGTCTCTTGAGCTTCAGCCTACTCTTCGTAACTACTATTAAATTGTTATCTGTGTATCCTGGGTAGGCCTTACAGTCCAGTAGCTTATTTCAGAATCTCTACCTAACCACGACGTAATCTAACTGAAATCTTCCCATATCTCTCGACCTTTTCCAAGCATCTTGTGATTTTGATGAAAAACTTTTATTAAATGTTTAGAAGTGTAAAACTGTGCACTTCATATAGCGAAAAAGTGTAGTGATCTTTGCCTGCACTGTCACCGGGCCACAGCTGGGATCAGTCAGCTCATACAAATACGTGGGTGCTTCGTCGTAGATAAATCAGATGCCAGCTACTCTTTGGTTTATGGGTAGAATATTAGGGAAATGCAATAAATGCAGAAAGTAGATTGTTTAGAAGACACTCGTGCGATCCACCCTAGAATATTGCACTAAACTGGCAAATAGGACTAAAAGGGCATAGTGAACGTAAAGAAGGGAAGGCAGCACGAATAGCCACAGGTTTGTTTTGCCCTAGGCAGAGAGATATTGGAGGTACTGAACCGGCAGAGGCGTGAATATGACGCAAACTATCCCGCGTAAGCCTATAAGAAAAAAAAGTCAACCAATACAAGCTTGAGTGACGAATTTACGACTATGCACTGAAAAAAAATCATCAATTTGTTGTAACCGTCTCCCAGGTGGGACACCTAAGTTTGAAATTCGGCTCAAAGGAGGCAACAAACTTTCTCGATAACAGTACAAAAGCTTGTTACCCTGTGATGTCACCATTGGGTTCGACGACTCTTTAAATAGCAAGCTGTCGTCACGCGCGAAAAAGAGATCACATCTCAAAGGTCCGTAGCAGGTGCAAAGTAGGTTAACGACGTCATAACGGTACCAAATTTCACCACATTAGTGCCCAATGCCATCGCGGACGTGTCACACTATTAGAAGATTGTAAAACCCTTCTTAACGACATTTCACCTTGTTTTTTTTTTTTCCCTCTACGACTGAGGTCAGAACCGTGACACGTGGCGTTGAAATGACAGTTTTCTAATGGGTTGTGAAGGAAAACACTGACACTCAGAATCGACACGAAAAGCACACAGGAGCTGGTCAATGAAACCATCCGTTCCTTTGGGCGTTTAATTCCTATACATTTTGAAGTCGAAAACAACAGTGCTATTGTAAGTACGTTGTTTAGCTCTTTATGTTGGTAACACCACGTAGAGCTCTGTACGAAAATCACTGACTGTGGGGTGTGCAGTCTGTGGCTGGTTGGCATTGTTGGAATATTTACTATTGTAGTGTTGGGCAGTTGTATGTGAACAGCGCGTAGCGTTGAGCAGATGGAGGTGAGCCACGAGCAGTGGTGGATGTGGGGAGAGAGATGGCAGAATTTTGAGAGCAGTCGTTCTGCACGTGTGTCCGTCAGAAAAAGGAAATTTGTAAGACAGGATGTCATGAACTGATATATGACTTTTGAAAGCTATTAAGGTAAATACATTGACTGTTCTCTGTCAAAATCTTTCATTTGATAACTATGCCTATCAGTAGTTAATGCCTTCAGTAGTTAGAATTTTTCATTTAGCTGGCGGTATTGGCGCTCGCTGTATTGCAGTAGTTCGAGTAACGTAGACTTTTGTGAGCTAAGTGATTCATGAAAGGTATAGGTCATTGTTAGTCACGGCCATTCTTTTGTAGAGGTTATTGAAAGTGAGATTTCGTTGCGCTAACAATATTGTGTGTCAGTTTAGTGTTGATCAGAATAAGTAAAGAGAGAAATGTCTGAGTACGTTCAGTTTTGCTCAGCTGTTTGAAAATCAAATAACTTAAGAGGTTTACTAGCACTATCATTTATAATTTTCCAAAGGGGACGTTTCACGATGAGTGACAGGACATTCTTGACAACGTTCAACACCGCTGACACTTCCCTGACGATTCAGCCTACCCTGAAGACGTTGAGGGGCTGCAAGCCTACTGACCATGATCTGTCCGCTATGGAATGTAGTGCGACCACTATTTTTGATCTGGTATAAATGGTGGAACCGCTAGGGACAGTTCAAAAAGATTCCAGGAAGTTTAACGTGATCCGATGCAGCAAATGGTGTTAACGCTTATTCAGCCTTTCTGTTTCGTGCTCTTCTGTAGCCTGATTACGGAGGGTTTCATTGGCATTTGCATGGAAAAAACACACACACACATCTCTGTTGAGCACGTTAAAAGTGTACTTATGAGAGAATATGACTACTTTTAGATGAGTGGTGCCTGAGGGTATGCAACCTCTTCAACACATCTTGGGTGTTAATAACCGCTTCAGCTGTATTTGGTCCTTTATTATTGGATCACTACCGGTTTCGTGGCACTGAAAGTTACATCTTCAGGTGAACGTATGACTAAAACATAAGAGCGGAAAAGCTAACTCATGCTTTAGTCATACGTTCACCTGAAGATGTGACTTTCAGTACCTCGAAACCGGTAGTGATCCAATAATAGAGGTCTGAATAATAGAGGTCTGGATAATCGAGGTCTGAATACAGCTGAAGCGGTTATTAATATCGAAGATGACTATTCACAGCTATTTATTGATGAAATAATTTACCAACAGGCGTATGTAATGCTGTTGGTAAATTATTGCATCAAGAAATACATGCCAGGTGTTGTCCCACGGTCCAGTATGTATCACCAAAGACTCACAGCCATGGTTGCCCCACTTACAAGGTTGGTTCTTCGACACAACTTAGGTGGAGTTGTCTTGGTTTCATTGACGCCGTCTACGTCACGTCTTGAGGGCTTTTCGTGTTGATTCTGAGTGGCGGTGTATCTGAAATGTTTTTCTCACAGACCCATAGGAAAACCGCGTGATTTCAACGCTAGACGTCTCGGTTCTGACCTCCGTCACGAAGGTGTCAAAAGAAGGGTTGAAATGTGCCTAAGAGGGACTGCGGCAACCAAGATATCGCATCGAGTGATACGTCTACGACGACGTTCGGCAGAGTTTTGGTGAAATCTGGTGCCAATGTGGTGTAATCAACCCGCCTTACACTTCACATGAACTTCTGACCTATAGCCTTCAGCATGCATGTGTCGTCACCTTGATGATTAAAGCGACGCCGAGCTCCAGGGTGACATCAGAGGGCGCAGTGGTTTTGCACCGTCGCAGAGGAAGGGTGTAGACACCTATGAGCCAAATTTCGAACTTACGTGTGAGAATGGCAGACATTTACATGGTTTCGAAAAAGATATCCTTTTTTGCTCCGTGAATTACAACCCTCTACCTATCGCTCCTGCTCGGAATGCGAGGACCATATTGGACTAATTACAGCACCCACAGAGGCGTTTAAACAGTCTATACGCGAATATAAGGGGAAGAGCCTAAATAACTGGTACAATGTAAGGTACTCTCTGCTGTGCACTTCAGATTGGTCTGGAGAGTATGGATGTAGCTGTAGTACTGCTTTCTGTGAGAAGCACCGGCGGTGTGGTCCGCGGATGACACGCTGTAGGTCCGACGTCGCTTTGTCGCCGACGAGCGGGCTGTAGTTTGCCGCTTTGAGCGGCGCAAGACAAACGGCGGGCGGCTCGCGTGCGGCCTTTGTGCCGGTCGCAGCTTCCGCTTCACGCTGCATTTCGGAGACGCGTGGGAACCGCCGCCGCCTGCCTCGCGGGGGCGTGACAGGTAGCCGGCGTCCGCGGGGAGCGACTCGCGATAAATCTGCGTTTCGTCAGGCCGGCCGGCCCATTGTGGCGGCGGGCCGGCACCTGCGGTCTGTTAGCTGAGCGAGTCGTTTAACGGCGACAGACAATGCCACCTCGCCGGTCGGCCACGCCCCTCGCAGCACCGGAATGCTGCTCTGGGGAGGGCCTTACAAATCAGCGAGAAAAAGACGTACCGCTAACTGAAGGAGCTGGGCCGGCAGGCTAGTCGCAGCCGATTGAGGACTGCCGAATTCCAGAGCGTTCCGCGCCTACACGTACAAAAGCACGCGCTTACGGAGACCGTCGAGGGGAGCTTCGAAACACACGACATAACACAAATTGAGTTGTTAGACGAGGGTGCTGCTGGTTTTTTTTAACACCTGTCATCATCAGGCGAAGGAGACACCAACTTATACACACCGTTGCCTATGGACCCTGTTGCGTCACGCAGTGCTTTTATAAGGAACAGTCAAAAACGAGACAGACGGAAAGAAAATAAGTAAGTGCACAATTTTTTCAAAAGCATTCATCGTGTTCCTACATTTATCTCACTGATAGAAACGACAATCAATACCTTCATGGAAGAATTATGCGGTTGCCTACAGAACCCTGATTACACCCAGGCGTACACCTCTTCGTCCGAGGAAATCTATTGCCACGTATCGTTCTTCAAAAAAATGACTCTGAGCACTATGGGACTTAACATCTATGGTCATCAGTCCCCTAGAACTTAAAACTTAGAACCTAACTAACCTAAGGACATCACACAACACCCAGCCATCACGAGGCAGAGAAAATCCCTAACCCCGCCAGGAATCGAACCCGGGAACCCGGGCGTGGGAAGTGAGAACGCTACCGCACGAACACGAGATGCGGGCCGTATCGTTCTGCAGGGTTCCAAAAATACGGAAATTGCATACGGAGTGATCGGGACTGTATGTAGAATGTGTGAGGGCTTCTCATCTAAGCTTCTACAGCGTAGTGGAAACACCATTGGCAGTATGTGGACAGGCATTACGCTGCAGAAGTTTCGCTGGGACGCTCTTACACATCCTCCATACAGTCCAGATCACTCCCAAAGTGATTTTCATATCTTTGGAGGCCTGAAGAAAGACATTCTTGGTAGTCGATTTGCGTCGGGCCAAGAGATGCACGCCTGGATACAATCATCGCTCCACAGGCAACCGCAGACGTTTGTCCATGAAGACATTGGCTGTCTTCTCTCACAGTGAAATACGTATATTAACATTTGTGGTCAATAATTCTGAAATTTTCCATGTCCCTCCTTTCCGTCTTGTAACGTCGTTTTCCCGATCTTCTATATGGCTCTCATTCTCTCAGTGCATGCTTCTTTTTGCCTTTGAGATAAAAATACAGTCTTTATTGCAAAGGTTTTTATTGTGAATTTTCAGCTGTGGTAGGTGTCTTCAGATTATAGAAACTGGTCTCAGCGCACGCCCTCCATAAAATGATTACACGATGTAAATACATCGGTAAAATGTGATTGTGTAACCATTTTATATAAGGCGTGCGCCGTAATCAGTTTCTATAATCTGAAGATGCCCACCACAGGCGAAAAGCATCATTTAAACTTGAAAATGAAAACCTCAACAACTTAGAGAGTATTTTTATCTCAAATCTTACACTGGTTGTTGTATTAGCCGCAATGATGGAATGGAAGAAATTTTTATCTTTTTCCGGAATCTCATTCCCTGGTTCTACTTCATGACAGTTCTCTTTTTGACTGAACAGTATCCTTCCATCTACTTCCGTTGCTTCGGTCTGGGTTCTGTCGACGTCCTTTTTAATTTGTCGGATCCGTGCCATATTCTTCAGTTTTCCTATACAGACTGTGCCTCCTAAGAGACGTGAGGCGCATTTTCTCTGGTGTTGTGGCAGATACTTGCAATTTCTTTCTTGCAATGTGTAGATGGAGTCAACCCAAACAAATACTGCTCACCGAGTCTTTCACTTGACGCCCAGTGCCATCAGAAACTGTCAGTTTGTTTTCCGTTATAAACAAAATAATTTTGAAATCTGAATTTTACAAATGGTTCAAATGGATCTGAGCACTATGGGACTTAACTTCTAAGGTCATCGGTCCCCTAGAACTTAGAAGTAATTAAACCTAACTAACCTAATGACCCGTACCCTTGGTCTAGGGGAACGCCGGCACGGTAGCTCAACGTGATCGGTCATGGGGCGAACTGCCCTCTGTAATAAAAAAAACTGAGTGAATGGATCGAAAACGAACTTCAATGGGCGTCAGGAGACGTCCGCCACGAACAATTGAAACGAACAATAACGAACAAAATGAGATTACAAAAAAAAGGGGGGGCGGGGTAGCGTCTTTGATTCATAATCAATACGTCTTCGGTCCCGGGTTCGATCCCCACCACTGTCTAAATTTTGATAAATAATCAGCGTTGGCGGCCGAAGACTTCCGGCATAAGAAGTCAGCCTCATTCTGCCAACGGCCTTGTCAAAGAGAGCGGAGGAGCGGATAGAGGTTCAGGGCACTCTCTTGTCCTAGGGGTCAGAAATTGCCCCTAAAGGCGGAAGAATCAGCAATGAGCAACGACATGAGGAAGCAGAGGGCAATGGAAACCACTGCATTAAAGACACGTAACGTGTATCCACAGGACATGTGGCCTGTAGTTGAAGAAGTGTCATGATGATCTCTCCATTGGCAAAAGAATCCCGAATAGTCCCCCATTCGGATCTCCGGGAGGGGTGGTTACCATGAGAAAAAGATTGAATAATCAACAAAAGGATAATGTTCTACGAGTCGGGGCGTGGAATGTCAGAAGCTTGAACGTGGTAGGGAAACTAGAAAATCTGAAAAGGGAAATGCAAAGGCTCAATCTAGATATAGTAGGGGTCCGTGAAGTGAAGTGGAAGGAAGACAAGGATTTCTAGTCACATGAGTATCGGGTAATATCAACAGCAGCAGAAAATGGTATAACAGGTGTAGGATTCGGTATGAATAGGAAGGTAGGGCAGAAGGTGTGTTACTGTGAACAGTTCAGTGACCGCGTTGTTCTAATCAAAATCGACAGCAGACCAACAACGACAACGATAGTTCAGGTATACATGCCGACGTCGCAAGCTGAAGATGTGCATATAGAGAAAGTGTATGAGGATATTGAAAGGGTAATGCAGTACGTAAAGGGGGACGAAAATCTAATAGTCATGGGCGACTGGAATGCAGTAGTAGGGGAAGGAGTAGAAGAAAAGGTTACAGGAGAATATGGGCTTGGGACAAGGAATGAAAGAGGAGAAAGACTAATTGAGTTCTGTAACAAGTTTCAGCTAGTAATAGCGAATACCCTGTTCAAGAATCACAAGAGGAGGAGGTATACCTGGAAAAGGCCGGGAGATACGGGAAGATTTCAATTAGATTACATCAGGCAGAGTTTCCGAAATCAGATACTGGATTGTAAGGCGTACCCAGGAGCAGATATAGACTCAGATCACAATATAGTAGTGATGAAGAGTAGGCTTAAGTTCAAGACATTAGTCAGGAAGAATCAATGCGCAAAGAAGTGGGATACGGAAGTTCTAAGGAATGACGAGATACATTTGAAGTTCTCTAACGCTGTAGATAAAGCAATAAGTAATAGCGCAGTAGGCAACACAGTTGAAGAGGAATGGACATCTCTAAAAAGGGCCATCACAGAAGTTGGGAAGGAAAACATAGGTACAAAGAAGGTAGCTGCGAAGAAACCATGGGTAACAGAAGAAATACTTCAGTTGATTGATGAAAGGAGGAAGTACAAACATGTTCCGTGGAAATCAGGAATACAGAAATACAAGTCGCTGCGGAATGAAATAAAGAGGAAGTGCAGGGAAGCTAAGACGAAATAGCTGCAGGAAAAATGTGGAGACATCGAAAAAGATATGACTGTCGGAAGGACAGACTCAGCATACAAGAAAGTCAAAACAACCTTTGGTGACATTAAAAGCAACGGTGGTAACACTAAGAGTGCAACGGGAATTCCACTGTTAAATGCAGAGGAGAGAGCAGATAGGTGGAAAGAATACATTGAAAGCCTCTATGGGGGTGAAGATTTGTCTGATGTGATAGAAGAAGAAACAGGAGTCGATTTAGAAGAGATAGGAGAGCCAGTATTAGAATCGGTATTTAAAAGAGCTTTGGAGGACTTACGGTCAAATAAGGCAGAATGGATAGATAACATTCCATTCCATCAGAATTTCTAAAATCATTAGGGGAAGTGGCAACAAAACGACTATTAACGTTGGTGTGTAGAATATATGAGTCTGGCGACATACCATCTGACTTTCGGAAAAGCATCATCCACACAATTCCGAAAGACGACAAGAGCTGACAAGTGCGAGAATTATCGCACAATCAGCTTAACAGCTCATGCATCGAAGCTGCTTACAAGAATAATATACAGAAAAATGGAAAAGAAAATTGAGAATGCGCTAGGTGACGATCAGTTTGGCTTTAGGAAAAGTAAAGGCACGAGAGAGGCAATTCTGACGTTACGGCTAATAATGGAAGCAAGGCTAATGAAAAAGCAAGACACGTTCATAGGATTTGTCGACCTGGAAAAAGCGTTCGACAATATAAAATGGTGCAAGCTGTTCAAGATTCTGAAGAAAGTAGGGGTAAGCTATAGGGAGAGACGGGTCATATACAATATGTACAACAACCAAGAGGGAATAATAAGAGTGGACGATCGAGAACGAAGTGCTCGTATTAAGAGGGGTGTAAGACAAGGCTGTAGCCTTTCGCCCCTACTCTTCAATCTGTACATCGAGGAAGCAATGATGGAAATAAAAGAAAGGTTCAGAAGTGGAATTAAATTACAAGGTAAAAGGATATGAATGATACGATTCGCTGATGACATTGCTATCCTGAGTGAAAGTGAAGAAGAATTAAATGATCTGCTGAACGGAATGAACAGTCTAATGAGTACACAGTATGGTTTGAGAGTAAATCGGAGAAAGACGAAGTTAATGAGAAGTAGTAGAAATGAGAACAGCGAGAAACTTAACATCAGGATTGATGGTCACGAAGTCAATGAAGTTAAGAATTATGCTGCCTAGGCAGTGAAATAACCAATGACGGACGGAGCAAGGAGGACATCAAAAGCAGACTCGCTATGGAGAAAAAGGCATTTCTGGCCAAGAGAAATCTACTAATATCCAATACCGGCCTTAATTTGAGGAAGAAATTTCTGAGGATGTACGTGTGGAGTACAGCATTGTATGGTAGTGAAACATGGTTTGTTGGAAAACCGGAGCAGAACAGAATGGAAGCATTTGAGATGTGGTGCTATAGACGAATGTTGAAAATTGGGTGGACTGATAAGGTAAGGAATGAGGAGGTTCTACGCAGAATCGGAGAGGAAAGGAATATTTGGAAAACACTGATAAGGAGAAGGGACAGGATGATAGTACATCTGCTAAGACATGAGGGAATGACTTCCATGGTACTAGAGGGAGCTGTAGAGGGCAAAAACTGTAGAGGAAGACAGAGATTGGAATACGTGAAGCAAATAATTGAGGACGTAGGTTGCAAGTGCTACTCTGAGATGAAGAGGTTAGCACAGGAAAGGAATTCGTGGCGGGCCGCGTCAAACCAGTCAGTAGACCGATGGGAAAAGAGAGAGAGAGAGAGAGAAAACCTAAGGACATCACACACATCCATGCCCGAGGCAGGATTGGAACCTGCGACCGTAGCGGTCGCGCGGTTCCAGACTGTAGCGCCTAGAACCACTCGGCCACCCCGGCCTGCTGAATTTTACATGCCCATTTCTCTGAGCACCAACGGCCTTGCCGCAGTGGTAACATCGGTTCCCGTCAGATCACCCAAGTTGTGCTCTGTCGGGTTGGACTACACTTGGATGGGTGACCATCGGGTATGCCGAGCGCTGTTGCCCTTGTGAGGCAATCGGAGGAGCTACTTGATTGAGAAATAGGGGCTCCGGTCGCGTAAACTGGGAGAGCGGTGTGCTGATCCTCCATATCGGCATCCAGTGACGCCTGTGGGCTGACGGTGACACGGCAGACGGTCGGTACTGTTGGGTCTTCATGGCCCCCTTCGGTTGGAGTTTAGTTTACTTTTTGTTCCACTGAGCGGCCCAGATCAGTTTAGTGTAACATTTGTGTTGTCGGTATGTATTAACAGGGATGTTAAAACACGACGAAAAGCCAGCACAAGAGTATCAGTTGATGAGCAGCGCTGCTGTGTGGCAATACCGTAGCAGTCAGCGTGGGTGAGGGGGAGTGCCGTCGCTACTGGAGAGCCTGTTATTCCTCCCCTTTTACTGTCAGTGTTAATATGTACAGGTAAAACGAATATCGCAATAGACTAATTTGGAACTGCTCAATCGAATGGATTCGTAAAATTCCGCTTGAGTATTCATACTCCTGTTAACGAGAAACAACCCGACGATTTCTGTCGGCACTGGGTATCGCATGAAAGACCTGAGGAATGGTATTTATTTATGCTGACTCGATCAGAACACTGCAAGAACGAAGTTGCAAGTATCTGTCGGAACACCAGAGAAATTGCACATGACAACCCATAGGAGAGACATAATTTTGTTCGGAGTCTCTGGATACGCCCGTAAAATTTCAGCCTTCCTTTTTGTAACGTCCACTACTAGGTTTGAAAATGTCTCTATTATTTTACGGAATTTCAGTCTGTATCCATCCCTTATTTTATAAGCGAAAAATGTTCCACGGAACTCTTCGTTTTTTCTTGAGAATGTTTTCCAGAACGGTTTTTCTGTTGAGATTTCAAGTTTAGCTTACTTACAGAAGTTGTGAAGTGTGGGGCTGATCTGTTATTCTGCGCAACGGATTAATCTGAGATGTACCCTTTACCCTGTGGCTTGTGCAAGATGCAATTTCCACCCCCACACTACTACAGAAGTCAGACAGACGCTCCCAACGTTCTAAAGAGAAATGTCTGAAAAACTTTCAGCAACAAATATCTTCTGGAGTCGTCCGTGGTAAGGAAATGACACAAAAATTCACAAAATTTCTTACGTAACTAGTGGTACTTGGGTACTGGAATAGTGCTAGTTAGTGTAAGAAAAACATGAAACTAGTTATTATTTATTTTGTAAAAATTCTGAAAAATCACAATGGCACTTTTAGTTGTGAATTGAACAAGTTATATTCTGGTTCTTTTCGGAATGTGAAGTTACCTCTCAAGGACAGGATTCGCTAATGAAATTTCTATACGAAATTTAAGATGGTTGTTGACTTGGCAGAATGTCTGAGAGGCGTGCCTACTCAATTTGAATAATTATCCTTTAGAATGTTGCTAGGTACGGTCGAGGTTGTCGCGTGTGAAATGCAGCGCCCCTAGTCTAACTATTGGCGCGGTACACTGGTCAGATAACCAGTCCACCATGATGCCACTCAAAATTCGCTCACAGGCGTTTAACTATAACACAGTGAATGACGCTTAATTGCGAGGACTCAATATAGAGTAGCACTTCGATTCCCTCTCGACAGACGTGCTCTCCCAGTGAAGTACTGAGGAGAGACTTGTTCCTCGCTCCAAGAGCAACAACGGAACGGCGCCTTCTCCACGCCAGACGTGAAGGGGTATATCTTTCAGTCTCTTCCATTATTTCTTCAGCTCAAACCGTCAGAAATATCGTCTGTCAATCAGCATTGCTCTTCTAAAACGGGAGAATGATGTTTCGTTTAAGGCGACCAATCGGGAAACCTGTAGCATTGGCGTTAGGAGTTTGCTGTCTCCCTGTGAAAATCTCTGAAACTGCGTGCTATGTGTAAATAATGCATAGGCTGGCCGCTCCCACACAATGTAGCGGAATTTGCTTTTAAGCCGAACACGGGGTTGTTCTCCCCTTTCACTCTCGCCCACGCTGTCCGCTACACGGGCGGTCACCGGCCGACATAGGCTGGGCCGTCCTCTGAAGGGACCGGCGTCCCGTTGTACAGTTTCTATCCCGAACTGAAAGCTTCTGTGAGTGTTGTGTCTGGAATGTATGTACGCCAGCCTCGAGTATTTCAACCACGGTGCGCTTACTTGTTAATTGCATATCGTTTACATGAACTCATACATCATTGACTTTATCTTATCGAGTTTGGGTTCGAATGAAGCGTCTTGATGTGCGGAATATGATTTTGAGGAGAGCACGACGTCTTACAAACTTCAGGCTTGATCACAGTATTCTAGTGTGTAACCTTTACTGTATGGACATGCCGTTCTTGTTGCTGATGTCCTCAGTTCTGCCATATGCTCTCATGAGTTCCAAGCTCTGTGCTTCTTTTCCGCAAAAATTACAGTCTTCAGAGATGGTATACTAGAGTGTGGATATACAGCATCCAAACCGGCAGTGTCAACACCCAGATCACTACATGTCAGTTCCATCTCATTCGCAGAACGGTAGCTACCCTGAATTTGAAGCAGTCACTTATAGTGTACCTCAAGGTTCGATTTTGGGCCGTCTGTTGTATCTGATATACATACACTAATGGAAAGAAAAACGATACGCCAAGAAGGAATTGTGCGACAAAACTAAAGTTGGTAGACGTGCTTCTACATCTGAGATATGATGTCTGTTCAAATTGCGACGCAGTTGCATAAGAGTGACGCTAGTAGCGCAATGTGAGGATGCAAATCAGGTTTGTTTTAAATACAGGCTGTAACGGTCGTGGGCGTTAGTTATCTTTGAGGCTGGACGTGGTGAATTGATGTTAGTAAGAATGCCTTTAAGGCGACAAAGACACCCATTCTAAACAACTCACTGAGTTTGGACGAGGTCGTGTAATAGGGCTACGGAAGCTGGATGTCCCTTCCGTGATACTGCAGAAAGACTTGGCTGGAGTGTAGCCGCTGTACGTGACTGCTGGCGGCGGTGGTCACGAGAATGTACCGTCACAAGAAGACCGGGTTCCGGACGGCTACGTGGCACAACCAGTGAGCAAGACTATCGTTTTCGTCTTGGGGCTCTGGCGCCTCATACTGCATCTGCAGCAGCAATTCGAGTTGGCATACAGTGAAACACCGATTGTTACAAATGGATTATGCCCTGCAACGCGCATTCCACTAACCCCAATCCATCCCCATTGGCGATTTCAGTGCTGTGAAGCGAGAGCTCATCGGAGAGTAGGGTGGAAGTCTGTGTTGTTTTATGATGAAAGGTGGTTCTGCCTAGGCGCCAGTGATGAGCATGTCTCGGTTAAATGGAGGCCAGTTGAGAGCCTGCAACCAACCTATCTACATGGCAGATACGCTGGAACTACACCTGGAGCTATAGTCTGGGGTGCGATTTCGTATGATAGCTAGGAACATTCTCGTGGTTGTCTCACGCACCCTAAACTGAAGATTAGTAAGTCACTCTGGTGGACTAACCTGTTGCGCTGCCTCTCAAGAACAGCATTTTAGAGGGTAGTTTCCAACACGATAACGCTCACCCATATACCACTGCTGTAGCCAAGCATACTATACAGAGTGTCGACATCCTGCCTTCGCCCACTCCATCACCAGATGTGTGTCCAATCGAGCAGTTATGGCACATCATCGATCGACAATCCGAGCGTCATCCACAAACTGCATTAACCGTCCCTATATCGGCCGACCAAGTGCTAGAGCCATGGGACTTCAGTCCACAAGCTGATATCCGGACATCTACAACACAATTCGTGCACTTTTGCATTCAACTTTCTGACTGTTACACCAGTAATCAGTGTATCAGCATTTTACATTTGCAATGGCTTATCTCGCACTTACATTAAGCTGTGATCCTGCACTGTTAAACTTATATATGTTACCTAGATAAATGTATTCCTGAAATTTCACCACTCTACAATAATTATTTCATTGTGTTGCGCAATTGTAAATGACCCTATTCTTGCTGTTTCAGATGGTGCAATTTTTTTAACTTTTTCACGTGATGTACATATTGGAAAAAAATAGTTGTAGCCTCTTTGCAGAAACTCAGTTAATTACATATTCGAAAACATCAACACATGGTTCGACGCCAATATACGTATTATCATTGAACTTCGCGAGACTCAGTACAGACAGTTTAGCACTTCTCACAGAATTCCTCATGCTATAAAAGTAAGTTTGTAAAAGAGTTACATAAAACTGCAAGCAGTCACTTTTTTGAATTATTATGTTTTATTCCATGAACTGGTTTTCGAACCTTTCCAGGTTCATCTTAAGATAGATTATGGAGGGTACATCATTATTTCTAGAATAATGCTGGGTGCAGGCTATGTGACAACTGGTTCATGGAATAAAATATAATTACTCAAAAAAGTGACTGGTTGCAGTTTTATTTACATTCAGTTAACAGTGACGGGTTCTAAAATATCCTTAATGGATAAGGTTAATGTAAAGAAAGTTTATCAAACAATGAAAGAGAGGAACTAGAAAGTGTTAAGAAGCTTTTTGGGAATACAAAGAGATGACAATCTCAGCTGGAGATCCCACTGCCTACGATTTACGAAGCATATTTGTTCAGCTAACTTTACTGTACACATGATTACTGCTATAAGTGTTTTAAAAAAGGAGAAACGAGTATGGTCTGCATAATTAAATTCACTACTGAATTATTGAATCGTTTTGTGGGGAACTTTAAGTTATAGAAGTTAGTACAGAATATAGAAGCCTGTTGTAAGAACCGTAATTAGCGTTAAAACTACAACAATCCCCTCAAAAAAACTGGGTATTTTGACAACTGCTTCACAGTGCACATATTAATTCACATCCTTCCTAATTAGCAATATTTCTCTTTCACAGAAAGATAGTGAAAAGCGTGAATACAACACTAAAGCCAAAAACCACCTCTTCGAAGACCCCAGGGGTTTAATGTTAGTAGAGACTAGAGTTAGGCTGCTCATTTCTGCTCCAACATTCGTTGCGTGCAGACATGTACACCAGTGAGGAAAAGTTGGACATACTCGTATTATGTGGTCAGTGTAAAAGATATCCCATAAAAACAGTACAGCGGTATAGGGCTATCTATCCGGATCTCCAATGTCCGACGCGCCAGGGAGTTGCATGAATTTTTAAGACGGTAGTGTGAACAGGCTGCTTGAATATCATAAAGTGGACAAGAAAGAAGACTGCAACTGACTGAGACACAAAGAAGTTGTTCTGGCTACGGCGCTAATGAATCCACACAGTGGTTCGAGACATATATCCAAGGAATGAGGTGTCAGCCAGACGGATACATTTGCATCCTGCATTGACAAAATTTCCGTCCCAATCATCTGCAACTATATCAGGCACTCAACGATCGTGATTTAGTACGTCGTACGGAATTTTGTCCGTTTACCCTTCAGCAACTGTAAGACGATCCTAATTTCTTCCAACGTGTGCTCTTTAGCGATGAAGCAACGTTTACTAACTACGCTAATGTAAATTTGCCTAAAATGCACTACTGTGCAGTCGAAAATTTGCACTGTCTTCATCAGGTGCAACATCAGCGGCAGTGGAGCGTAAAAGTATCATAGTAAATTACATTGTGGGACCTTATTTTATCTCAGGCGTTCCAAATGGACATTCGTATGCACGCTTTCTGACGAACATTCTGCCGGTTCTTCCAGAAGAGCTACCACTGGATATTCGAAAGTGTATGTGGCTGCAACACGACGGTTGTCCAGCTCGCTCGTCCCGTGTAACATCACAAATACTGAATGAGAACTTTTCCGGTCGTTGGATAGGACAAAATTCTGTTGTCAAATGGCCTGCGTCGTCCCCCCGGTTTGACTCCTATTGATTTCTTTCTCTGCGGAGCACTCAGAGATGAAGTCTATGACAAAGACCAAACTACGCCGCGCCAAACAGCATGTGTCGTTGAATATCCAGTGCATGCTCTACCATATAATCTACTGTAATTACATCTGTTCGTCGTACTTTCGAACTCCGATTGCAAATGTATCTTTCAGTCCATGATCAACAGTTTGAACACATGCTTAAATAAAGCATAAAGAAATTTTTTTGAAATACGAAATTTATGCAGTGTTGCTTGGGTGGTTACCAAATCATTGGTAGTAAATTGTTTATTTCATTTACTTGTGTACTAAATTGCATTATAATGTCAAATAAGTCGACAAAGTGTATTGCAGGTAGCTGGTAACAATGTTATTACGCGCTCACGTTCAGCATGAAGGGTATTTGTTTTACAGTGTACAGGGGTCACCAAAGTACTTTTAATAAAATGTTTAGTTCAATGAATGTGTCCAATACGATACAATTTAGAGCAATGTAGGTAGAGACTTTTGTCCGACTACATGTATTTTACCTCCAAGAAGCACGCAGCCATGTGCGGGAAAAGATAGGTCAAGTGCTCTTTCTAACATTTAGATTGGTAATACAGTAGGTGCTTTTTGCAGCGTATAAGACCTCTTTATTTTTGAAGAAGGAACAGTTGATTTCTCTGTTTCAGCTCACGTAAATTTGGGAGGATAAGCAAATCTGAAACAGTTGTCCTAAATCCTTTGTGATACTCTAGATTCTTGTCTAGGACGTATTTCCATGCACAACATTCGGAGATGGACCCGCATCTATGTCGTAAGTTGCTTCAAGGGGAAATAAAGCTTTATTCTCCTAGTGCAGGCCCACCTTACGGTATAGAACTACGCAAGAACTACATATTTTTTTTTGAAAAAATCCTCTTTTTTCTGCACCTTTGCTGTTACGGAAGTTACTGAAACATTATTCCCGTTTGCATCCAAATTTAATTCATCATGTTTCCGTAAGTCGCGCTGTCGTAGCACTCCGTCAAGATGGTTGTTGCATTTGATGATGAAGAAAAATGCTGTTATAGAGTTCCTGTATAGAGACAACATACTGTGACAAACATTCAGAGGAGACAGAAGAAGGTGTTTGGGCTGTCACTGTTGATGGCAGTGCACTTAGCCATAGGATATGTAGATTATCTGGTGGCAGGCCGTGCATTGCGCACACTCCTGACATTGTTCAAAGTGTTCAGAATCTGATTTTGGGTGACAAATACATAACAGTGAAAGAATTGTCAATCTCAGCAGGAGTAGTAAATGCGAGTGTGTGCAATATATTGATACATCTGAAGTTGGAAAACAGCAGCTCAGACATACTGACCCTAACTTACACCGTGCGTGCATACAGGTCTCAGCTCTGCTGTGATGTAAGGTAATTAGGAAAGTGGTTAAGTTATGTGGGAAAATAAAATTTTGTCTCTCAAGAATGGTTCAACATACTGCAAGACTACCGAAGGTATTAAAAATAAATTGGATGTTTAAGGATACATTGTCATATCTTTTGGAGTGCCTCTCATTCTTACATATTCTTGGGAAGAACGCCGAGCTTATCCTAAAACATGGTCAATACAGTTCTCCTACAGAACTGTCGAATTCGAATTCAGATGATCTTGACATCGGCGGTGCTCTAAAATGATTTCCTCAAACAGTTACATCACGGACGGTAGTGTGAAATCATACACCTGTGGTTTCGCCTGCTCAGAATGGCTGATTCTCAAGGATAAGGAACTTGCGGCCATGTCCATAGCTCAATAATTATCCAGCAGCGTACCATTTTGTGCCAGTGACTTGCACACAACGAATCACCAGAAAAACCTGCAAAATATCGGTAGGAGAGGGTAGCCTTCGGATGAAGGAATGTGAGTTGACACCGAGCAGATTGTCATTTGGAACAAGATCGAGATCATCCTCAAACAAAGTCATTATAGGCAACACTGTCGATGATTTTGTGCACCATAATGCCTCTGCAGTCGTTATCTCCATTTTTCCCATGTCTGGAACCACAGAGAATGACGAATGTTTAAGTTACAGGCCAACCACGACGACCTTCTGGTGATGGCTGTCGGAGGCCGTCACGTGTGTCACGTGTGTCCCGAGCTTCCGGCGCAACCAACACATGCGGCTGCCACTCAGCCGTGGCGTGAGTAGAAACGCTGCATCTGCAGCGCCGGACGACCGCACGCGGGCGCAGCAGATTCCGGCAATGGCATTGGCGCTGACCCTCGCACACACGCCAGGAGGTGCCATCACCGCTGTGACCTTCGATGCAATAAAGTCATTGATGCACTAGCCGGTGTTTCTCTGCACGCTTCGGCGTGAGTCACCCGTCTCTCCCAAACCATACTCCCTCCGTCTCTCTGACATACTACAACCCTTGAACGCGGGGGCTTGTAACACAGCAATTTTCGAATGGCTGTTTGGCTCAGGGAGCTGATCTCTATCATCGAGGAACTGAACAATTGGTACAATATTCCGATCGTTGATCACAGAAACTTGATACCTATGATGAAAAATATTGTCATGTATCTGCGTCAGTTTGACATGTAGTGCAGGATTCAATAAAAGTTACTTGGCCTGTTGTAATAACGTGTAACACAATTTTTGAACTCCCCTCCTAATTTAAACCTCTATCCGCGTTTAAAACAATCCTAGCAAATGAAATACTATGCCTACATATGTCGTAAGAAATAAAAACTGGTTATGAACTGAGTTTTAGCTACTTTGAAAGATACTTCAACACTGGTGTGAAATCCATAGAAAGCCCACTCACTCAATCGACCTCATAAAATTAAATGGAATTTCTCTTTACTATGTACAAGAGCTTTTGCCGCAGTAATCTGTGTTATATTTTGATTGACCATAGATGAAAAGCTGTGCAGTATTATACCTCACACCTAAAAATTCTTAAAGCTGAAGTTGGTAATCAGCTGTCGGTATACTAGGTGCATTTTGGACGCAGTGTATCCACGTTGGTGAATAACAGATCTTTACAACAGTGCTTTACTATTGAAGAAAAAATGTCTTAAACATTTTTAAATTCTACAACACGTAGGTCATTGAAATTTGTTTACGCATTCTAGTGGTAAATTCAACAGCTTTCCCCCGCACATCTCCAGTAACGAGACAGCTCGTGAAATAAGATTTGCGCAAATGCGAACGAATCAACAATGCCTTGGGACCTAGCCCTAGGTAGAATAAACATTTAGAGACGATAAGCACCGCCTGGCTGTTCTGGCTTCCTGAATGAACCCTTGTTTACGGCTGGGTTGCAATATTCAACAACATCCAATATTTACGAAGTGGAAGTGTAAAGTGAGTGCTCGTTCTTCACGCTTCATCTAGTGGATAAATATTCTGATACGCCGGGTTTCGGCCAGGTTGCAATCCCTGCTACAGGACGTCAGCAGGTTAAAAGCTCACATGACTACGTTATCACCACACAGTCAAGGCTTCAGTTTAGTGTAATTTTTCGGAGAACATTGGAATAACAATGTAGAACCGAATCACATAGTGAGCCATCGTCTTCGTGTCAAATGACCATCAAGCAATGCAACTCCTGCTAAGCAGTCCAGTCGTAACAGAGGGACCAAACTGCACTGGGCTTAAGGAAGAGTTTATGATGTGTAATTTGATTTCATGTATTAAATGTGTACAATAATTTCTACAATGTTTATTCATGTGCGAGAATTATATGTGTATGAATAACATGGAAGGTTAGTTACTTCATGTGTGACTTTTGTAGAGTACGTTTGCTACCATGCAATTTCTGTGATCATATTTCGGCTTAAAGTGGTGAATATGAAATTAGAAACCAATGCCACCCCAATAAACTTCAGGATTTCCGTTTTAGTAGCAGTGAGCCTTGGCCAGTTAGGGAGCAGTTCCGTTATAGTTGGGGACTGGGTGTTTGTGTTGTCCTCATCATTTCATTATCATTATCATAATCATCATCATCATCATTTGTGACAGTGGCTAGATCGGAATGTGAAAAAAAATGGGAGTTTGTATGGGCGCTGATGACCACGCAGTTGAGCGCCCCACAAACCAAACATCATCATCCGTTACAGTCTCACGGCAAGAGCGACTAACGACCTACTTGTTAACTCTATGCAGAAACCAGAAAAACACTTTAAGAAGCGAAGTTGGTGGCATTTTCAAAATATCAGCGTTTCGCTTCGATGTGGCTACTACAGTACTACAATTATTTGCAATCTGAGGTATCAGTGGGAAGCGTACTCTCTCTGATGACAGAATTAAAACATATTCACTTGCGAAAGAGTGTATAGTAAACACAAACGTTCTCACCGCAGAGGATCACTGTAGAGTACACACTTTGATTTGAACTATTTTGACTCGAATTGCTTGTAGAAGAGGTTTTCCTCACAATAAATGCTACCGTAAATAAATAGGGTGTTACAGAATCTATCGGGCTTCCCGAAAATGAGTTCAGTGTGTTAACCAGTGGGGCATTTATTTGGAGGGTAGCCTTTGTCACAAAACATAAGGACGAAACTAAAACTCGCATAATGTGTCACTGCCAAGTAACATAGCTCTATGAAACTTGAACCACACATAGAGAGAATTATTACAGTATAGTGCAGAACATAAAGAAAAAAGCAGTGGTACGAACAGAAATTACACTTTTAATCAAAGACAACAATTGCACCGCGATTTGTTATCTACATTAACTGAATTCGCAATTGCGAAGAATGGCAACCATCAGCTGTAGAATGGAATGACAATGAAAATTTGTGTCCTATCGGGACTCGAACCCCTTATCGTGAGCGGTTGCCTTACCATTTTTTTTCCTGATCTCATTGTGTTGGTCATTATTCGTTGCATTTGTCCGAGACGGACGTCCCATGACACCTGTTAAATTTCGCCGTTGATCCGTTCAATCAGTTTCTTATTACAGAGGGCAGCCTAACAATCTGTCAGAACACACTGAGCTACCGTGCCGGCGCCATTTGGCTATCCGTGCACGACTCACAGCCAGACCTAAACTTCGATGTGACGTCAACCATGCGTCTACGACCCGTAGGCCTACTCGTACATCCATTATGTGTATTCCCGCATAAGGCAAACGTTGTGCTTGAAAATGTTGTTGTTGTTGTGGTCTTCAGTCCTGAGACTGGTTTGATGCAGCTCTCCATGCTACTCTATCCTGTACAAGCTTCTTCATCTCCCAGTACCTACTGCAACCTACATCCTTCTGAATCTGCTTAGTGTACTCGTCTCTCGGTCTCCCTCTACGATTTTTACCCTCCACACTGTCCTCCAATGCTAAATTTGTGATCCCTTGATGCCTCAAAACATGTCCTACCAACCGATCCCTTCTTCTAGTCAAGTTGTGCCACAAACTTCTCTTCTCCCCAATCCTATTCAATACCTCCTCATTAGTTACGTGATCTATCCACCTTATCTTCAGTATTCTTCTGTAGCACCACATTTCGAAAGCTTCTATTCTCTTCTTGTCCAAACTAGTTATCGTCCATGTTTCACTTCCATACATGGCTACACTCCAAACAAATATTTTCAGAAATGACTTCCTGACACTTAAATCTATATTCGATGTTAACAAATTTCTCTTCTTCAGAAACGCTTTCCTTGCCATTGCCAGTCTACATTTTATATCCTCTCTACTTCGACCATCATCAGTTATTTTACTTCCTAAATAGCAAAACTCCTTTACTACTTTAAGTGTCTCATATTATAATCTAATTCCCTCAGCATCACCCGATTTAATTGGACAACATTCCATTATCCTCGTTTTGCTTTTGTTGATGTTCATCTTATATCCTCCTTTCAAGACACTGTCCATTCCGTTCAACTGCTCTTCCAAGTCTTTTGCCGTCTCTGACAGAATTACAATGTCATCGGCGAACCTCAAAGTTTTTACTTCGTCTCCATGAATACCTACTCCAAATTTTTCTTTTGTTTCCTTTACTGCTTGCTCAATATACAGATTGAATAACATCGGGGAGAGGCTACAACCCTGTCTCACTCCTTTCCCAACCACTGCTTCCCTTTCATGCCCCTCGACTCTTATGACTGCCATCTGGTTTCTGTACAAATTGTAAATAGCCTTTCGCTCCCTGTATTTTACCCCTGCCACCTTTAGAATTTGAAAAAGAGTATTCCAGTCAACATTGTCAAAAGCTTTCTCTAAGTCTACAAATGCTAGAAACGTAGGTTTGCCTTTCCTTAATCTTTCTTCTAAGATAAGTCGTACGGTCAGTATTGCCTCACGTGTTCCAGTATTTCTACGGAATCCAAACTGATCTTCCGCGAGGTCGGCTTCTACTAGTTTTTCCATTCGTCTGTAAAGAATTCGCGTTAGTATTTTGCAGCTGTGACTTATTAAACTGATAGTTCGGTAATTTTCACATCTGTCAGCACCTGCTTTCTTTGGGATTGGAATTATTATATTCTTCTTGAAGTCTGAGGGTATTTCGCCTGTCTCATACATCTTGCTCACCAGCTGGTAGAGTTTTGTCATGACTGGCTCTCCCAAGGCCGTCAGTAGTTCTAATGGAATGTTGTCTACTCCGGGGGCCTTGTTTCGACTCAGGTCTTTCAGTGCTCTGTCAAACTCTTCACGCAGTATCGTATCTCCCATTTCGTCTTCATCTACATCCTCTTCCATTTCCATAATATTGTCCTCAAGTACATCACCCTTGTATAAACCTTCTATATACTCCTTCCACCTTTCTGCCTTCCCTTCTTTGCTTAGAACTGGGTTGCCATCTGAGCTCTTGATATTCATACACGTGGTTCTCTTCTCTCTTGAAAATACATAAACATAATGGAAGTACGAGTACAGGTCGTAGACGCGTGGTTGACGACATATGGAAGTTTAGGTTTGGCCGTGAGTCGTGCACGGATAGACAATGACACGCATGCATGTCGAAAGGAACTTTGCATCGTAACCAGAGTAACGCAGGCACTGCAATATCGCGATTTATGATGGTCCCATGGACACTACAGAAGGCAGGATGGCGGGGCGCTGTTCTTAACATGATGTGTGATCATGAAGAAGAGCAGTGCGTGCTCTACAGCGGTCTCTCATTCTTGTTGCAAGGTTGGTAAGGAGTTCTTTTGGTAGGACGTTCCATTCCTCCCCCAGCGCTGTTAACAACTGGATGGTTGTTGATGCGTGTGGATGTGCTGCGATATCTCTACCTAACGCGCCCCACGCTTACTCTGTGGGATTTAAGGCAGGAGAACAGGCAGGCCAGTCTATTCGCCTAGTATTCTCTCGTTTCAAGAGCTCCTGCACCTGTATAGCTGGATGTGGTTGTGCATTGTCATCCATTAAAGTGATTCCAGGGTCGAATGCATCCCCGTGATGGTGCACTTGAGGTAGGAGTACATAATCAATAACATTGAGCAGTAAGTGCACAGTGTTCGATGATTTGGAGGTCAGTACGCGAACGCAACATTAGGCCTAGTCACACAGTAGCACCTGGACGACCAAAATGATGATGTTAGACAACGTTCCTGGCTGCATTGCGTACCCTCATATGGTAAATGGAAATAAGCGTTTGGCGTCATTGGCCACGAGGCCCCTTGCGGGGCAGATCCGGCCGCCTTGGTGCAGGTCTTACTACATTCGACGCCAAATTGGACAACCTGCGCGCCGGATGGGGATGAAATGATGATGAAGACAGCACGACACCCACTCACTGAGCGGAGAAAATCCCCGACCCAGCCGGGAATCGAACCCGGGCCCGTAGGTTGGCAATCCGGTCACGCTGACCACTCAGCTATTTTTTTATTTATTTATTTATTTTAATACTAAAAAATAGGTTCCGTGCGCGAGATTTTTTTTCTAATAAAACGCTACCCCTTTTTTTTATCTGGACAGGAAAGGAAAAACTACAAAAAAATGTCTATTTGCCACCGCCACTTGTATTCTAACAAAAAAATAAAATTAAATGCACCTCTTCAGGCGTTGGCACCTATCTACACCTATTCCAAAACAACTAACCTATTACTGCAAAGGTGTAGGAAAGGAAGAAAGTAGGGTGGAAGAAACATAGAGAGTAGCAAAAAAAAAAAAAAAAATGAAAATTTGTTGTGAACAGGAACTTTTTTTTTTAGTTTATTGTATTGCATTTTTGTTTTCTTTATTTTTCTTTGTTTTTTTTGTATGTATGTTTTTATTTATTCATTTTTTTTGTATTATGGCAGTTGTTGCACCAGAAATCTAGGAGTCGCTTGCGCCGTCTGATTGGCGGAACATCCAAACGTGTCTTCTCGAAATTTTAGTGGGGATTCCGTGTGTAGTACGTTCAGAACATCATATCGGCAAAAAAAAACATCAGCATCTCATGGCTTGGACGTTCCAGCTGGAAGGCGGGTCATGAAAGGCGCTCCGTAGAAAATTGGAAAAGAACTGCTTGTATCTGGGGTTGCGAACAAGTGCACAATGTTGATCGTTAAGGTACGTCCAATAACCTAGTTCTGATTTCTCATCGGGCCCAAAAAGGTAGCGGACTATATGACCGCGTATCCAATTCACGGCATTAGTTTTTGTTGTGGGGTAATGAATCACATCCGGGAATAGAAGCGTCAGGAAAATAATCTGAGCAGGCGGCTGTCGGGTGAGGAAAGCCAGGATACGCTGCGCGAGCCTCCAGACGTCAGCAGACGGACCACATGAGAACCGATGAGCGTCCGTGTCCTCTACACCACAGTGAACACAGAGTGGTGTGTCAGCAAGGCGGATGCGGTGCAAACGAGACTGGTTGACCTGTTTGCCATTGACGGTGATATACCAGGTGGACTGAACGCTGGTGTCGAGGTAACCAGCATGCACTGCTTTCCACACACGGCGCCATATGATCTGGGGAAACTTGTGTTCAATGGGGTTGGGGGTTTGACACATTTGTAAGGTGTCGTATACAGTCTTTGTCTGGAGTATACGGAGAAGGGGTAAGGAGTGCAGAATGTAACTGATTTCAAAGAAGAAGTACCGAAAGTGATAAAAGGGGGGTGGAATGTCGGATAACATGACCGGGGCTGACATGGAGACTGGTGCGTATTCACGCAAAAGCAGTCCGGTCAGGCTCGTCGGGCAGCGACGCCAGACTTTCAGTTGGGAGGTAACAAAAAGTGCGGTAACTCTGTCTGGCACATGGAATAAGCCCACTCCACCACGCTCCCGCGGGAGGGCAAGGGAGGAATATTGAACTTTAAATAACATCCCGGCACAGACAAAGGATCCCATCGCCATCAACATACGACGTGCGAGGGTAATCGGAACCGGGAACACTTGTGCCACATGGGGGATGCGTGAGGCGTGATAAACATTCACGTATTGCGCGCGCTGTATAATGTCGAGGGATCGAAGCCGGTGGTCGTTTGTAGGAGACGTCGACCGTTGGTTGCCGCTGAGCGACGGAGGTCATTCATAAAATCAATGCCCAAACAGCGGACGCTGGTGGCCACACTTAGAGGAGCGACAGATCTTTCTGGTAGACCCTCACCAATGAGCAGAACCTTCGATTTGGAAATGTTAAGAGAACTGCCCGATGCCTCCCCATAAGTCGTCACCCAAGTCAGAGCAGCGCGAACATCGTCTTCATTGCGGAGGTAGAGGACTAGATCGTCAGCATAGGCTGTACAACAGAAGCGGTGCCCATGCAATGTCAGGCCCACCAGGCGTTGGCGAAGCCCCTTTAGGAGGGGCTCTAATGCCAAAGCATACAGTATCGTGGAAAGTGGGCATCCCTGTCGGACAGAGCGCTCGATCGCTAGAGGCGCGGTGAGGCGACCATTACAGAGTATTCTTGAAGTTGCGCCGCTCAAGAGCCGCATTACCACGGTGATTGTACGAACCGGAAAACCCATGTGTTGGAGGATCGATTTCAGAAAAGTATGGTCGACACGGTCGAAAGCTTGACGGAAGTCAAGCGATGCCAATGCGCCAGGTAAATGTCGCGAACGCGCGAGCGCAATCATGTCCCTATAACGGCAAAGGGCCGTATGGATGTTGTTGTCACCGCCCAACGAAGTCTGATCAAGGGAGGTGACGGATCTTGCTGCCTTCTTGAGGCGTGAGGCCAACAAACGGGTGAAAATTTTCATGTCACTGTTGAGTAGAGTGATGGGCCGGTAATCACAGATCCGTGATCGCCCATGTGGCTTAGGGACCAGGATGATGACCCCATCAAGGAAGGTGGCTGGGATCATCGTTGTGGGTGACATCAATTCACGACAGATGGACGTCCAAGCAGGTAACAAAAGGTAGCTAAAATACTTGTAAAAGTCGAGGGGGAGGCCGTCAGGTCCAGGGGACTTGTTGGCAGCCCCCACCTTGATTGCATCTAGGACTTCATCAGAGGTCACTTGTTCCTGAAGTTCTTGAGCCACATCCTCTGGCATGGTGTTGACAGTCATTGCTGCCACCTCCTCAATTAAGGTCGGGGGATGAGGGACGGCAGCGAACAGTTGACGGAAATGAGAATAGAAAGCGTGACCAATGTCGCATTGCGTAGTGTGTCGTCGTCCTTCCGCATCTGTGAGATCGTGGATGAGGGTTTGACGACGACGTCGGCGTTCCCTGAGAAGGTGGTACATCGATGGCGTTTCATGAGGCATATGGTCACGGGTGCAGGATCTGACAAGAGTCCCTTCTAAGCGCCGTCGCGTGAGGGAAGTGATCTGCGCTTTAGCACGATGCACCATCATCTGACGATCAGGAGAGAAGGCCATCGAAGTGCAGTCACGAAGGACTGCATAATAAAAGTCCATGGTGCTCGCTTGCCAGGCTTTGAAGTCTTTGCCATATCCTATCAGCGCCCTGCGCAGAGCTGGTTTCGCGCATGATACCCACCACGATAAGGTGGATGCGTAGGCGGGGCGACGACGATGACAGAGGGCCCACGCATCCTCAACGATTCGTCGGCAGTCAGGGACAGTCAGGTGGGAAACGTTGAATTTCCACAAGCCGCGGCTGTGCCACACTTGTTGGCGGGCGAGGACGACATCGCAGATGTAGGCGTCATGGTCAGAGAAAGCCAGAGGCCATACTTCGGCATGTCGAGTGTCGGCAGCAAGGGAACGTGTGAGGTATATACGATCGAGACGACTAGATGAATGCGCCGTATAATATGTGAAACCTGCACGGGTGCCATGCACCTTTGTCCATGTGTCAACAAGCTGGAGTCTGTCGATGATGACGGAGAGGGCCGCACAAGGGGAATGATGCGGTAATTGATCTTCAGGCCTTTGCGTGGAGTTGAAATCGCCACCGAGGACCATATCATCTAGGGGACCCTCAAACAGCGGCGTTACCTCGTCAGCAAAGAAAGTGTGTCGATCACGACGTCGACTGGAGCCGGACGGCGCATATACATTGAGGATACGGACGCCGAACAGCGTGAGAGCCATACCCCTAGCATTAGCAAGGTACACTACATCTTCAGCAGGGAGTCCAGAACGGAGGAGGATGGCAACTCCACTACCGTTGTCAGAAGCATGGGAGATGTGTGCCACGTAGCCAGTGGGGGCATGGAAATCGGCGACAAACACTTCTTGGAGGAGGGCAATGTCGACATCAGCAGCATAAATGGTCTCACGGAACATTGCCAGTTTATGGGGGGCCCGAATGGTGGCCAGATTCATCGTCGCTATGCGGTAATGTTGGGGGCGTGCTCCCACCATTGGCACAGATGTTCCGGCAGAGATGTCTGGCTGGCGTGTAACATCTGACGTAGTCACCGTTGTCGTAATCACTGGCTGGAAGGTGGGTCAGGCACCTCCATGGGGCACTGCCTGATGGGAGGACCACCATCTCGAACTGCTCCTTCGTCGATATCATCAGCCCAGGAGACTGGAACAGACGGTGAGCGACTGTCACACTCCTCGAGGGCGAGTTGTAGCGACGCTGCTGTAGTGGGGTCCAGGGAGGCACCCTCCTTGGAATCCGTCATATTCGTGTGAGATCGTTCTTCAGATGGGACATCAGGAGCAGCCTCTCCTGTCGTCAGAACGCTCGAAGGGAGATCACTGTCGTGTATCAGCTCCACTGCCTGTGATGCCACATGAAGAAGTGTGTCGTCAGATGGCGTTTGACTCCTCTTCTTCCGTTTTCTGGGCGACCGTTGCTTTCGGAGGTGCTGTTCTGAATCAGGATGTGGATGTTCGATGTCCGAGGTCGCGCCAGTCTGAAGAAAGGCAGAGGTAGGCACCGCATTCGCGTCGATGTCCATCGAGCTCTGGAGAATTGGTGGTGTCGTAGCCGTCAGAGGAGATGGTGCCGGTGAGGCCATGGCAGCACCGTCATTTCCAGTGGGGAGTGCCGGGTGGAGAAGAGGTGCTTCCTGAAGTGACGCATCGGGGCTGCGTACGGCTGTGGCGTAGCTATCTGGTAAAGAAGCGGCCGTCACTTTGGGAGCTGAGTCACTGGTCGGGACCTGGAGCAAACGTCGGCGGAGACATTCTGACCGAACATGGCCCTCCTGTCCGCAACCGGCACACGTCCGCGGCTGGCCATCATACATAACGATGGCTCGCACGCCACCTATCAGCAGATAGGATGGTACATGTTTGGAGAGTTCGATTTTGATTTGGCGGACACCATTCAACACGTTGTATGTCGTGAATGTCTGCCATTTCTCCGCGATGTGCCCCACAACATTGCCATAGGGTCGGAAAGCTTCGACGACCACATCTTGCGGCACTTCGAAAGGGAGCTCAAAAACCCGGATTGTTCGAAGTCCGAAACCAGCGTGATCGACCGTCACCTCTCCAATATGCCCGTCAGAATGTTTGAACTTGAGTCCGCGTGCGTGTTGTCGAACTACGTTAGCACACGCTTCCTCCGTCGTCATCTTAATATAGACGATGCTGCTAGTGATAGAGAAATGAATACCTATCACTTCCTGAGGGTCCAGACGTAGCTCTTCGCAAATGAATTGCTCAATTTCAAAAGCGCGTGGTCTAGCATGTTCGGCTTGGAATGTTACTTTAACTGTCGCTCGGCGGTAACAGTGCGCCATGAGGTGCAATAGAAATGGACGCTACACAACACGAAATACCGCGACGCGGAAGTAAACAAACTACGGTGCGCTGTCCGGCGCGCGGAGCCGGTCCGCACGCGACCACGGCCGAAAGCCGACTGAGGAATGTTGTCTACTCCGGGGGCCTTGTTTCGACTCAGGTCTTTCAGTGCTCTGTCAAACTCTTCACGCAGTATCGTATCTCCCATTTCGTCTTCATCTACATCCTCTTCCATTTCCATAATATTGTCCTCAAGTACATCACCCTTGTATAAACCTTCTATATACTCCTTCCACCTTTCTGCCTTCCCTTCTTTGCTTAGAACTGGGTTGCCATCTGAGCTCTTGATATTCATACACGTGGTTCTCTTCTCTCTTGAAAATACATAAACATAATGGAAGTACGAGTACAGGTCGTAGACGCGTGGTTGACGACATATGGAAGTTTAGGTTTGGCCGTGAGTCGTGCACGGATAGACAATGACACGCATGCATGTCGAAAGGAACTTTGCATCGTAACCAGAGTAACGCAGGCACTGCAATATCGCGATTTATGATGGTCCCATGGACACTACAGAAGGCAGGATGGCGGGGCGCTGTTCTTAACATGATGTGTGATCATGAAGAAGAGCAGTGCGTGCTCTACAGCGGTCTCTCATTCTTGTTGCAAGGTTGGTAAGGAGTTCTTTTGGTAGGACGTTCCATTCCTCCCCCAGCGCTGTTAACAACTGGATGGTTGTTGATGCGTGTGGATGTGCTGCAATATCTCTACCTAACGCGCCCCACGCTTGCTCTGTGGGATTTAAGGCAGGAGAACAGGCAGGCCAGTCTATTCGCCTAGTATTCTCTCGTTTCAAGAGCTCCTGCACCTGTATAGCTGGATGTGGTTGTGCATTGTCATCCATTAAAGTGATTCCAGGGTCGAATGCATCCCCGTGATGGTGCACTTGAGGTAGGAGTACATAATCAATAACATTGAGCAGTAAGTGCACAGTGTTCGATGATTTGGAGGTCAGTACGCGAACGCAACATTAGGCCTAGTCACACAGTAGCACCTGGACGACCAAAATGATGATGTTAGACAACGTTCCTGGCTGCATTGCGTACCCTCATATGGTAAATGGAAATAAGCGTTTGGCGTCATTGGCCACGAGGCCCCTTGCGGGGCAGATCCGGCCGCCTTGGTGCAGGTCTTACTACATTCGACGCCAAATTGGACAACCTGCGCGCCGGATGGGGATGAAATGATGATGAAGACAGCACGACACCCACTCACTGAGCGGAGAAAATCCCCGACCCAGCCGGGAATCGAACACGGGCCCGTAGGTTGGCAATCCGGTCACGCTGACCACTCAGCTATCGGTGCGGACACTCTTATATGGTGAGAGATGGGAACAGGTAAAGCATCCAGGAACACTGTCTAATACTACCGTTTTGAGTTTTGTGTAATTATCTTCTTTTCATATTATGTCAATACTGTTTATCTCAATTTGTAAGTCTTTCATTTACTTTCTGTAGTATGCTGTAGCAGCATAGGGGTATGATGCAAATTTCATCGAGCTATCTACGTGTCAGGTTCCCGGGTTCGATTCCCGGCGGGGTCAGGGATTTTCTCTGCCTCGTGATGACTGGGTGTTGTGTGCTGTCCTTAGGTTAGTTAGGTTTAAGTAGTTCTGAGTGATGACCATAGATGTTAAGTCCCATAGTGCTCAGAGCCATTTTCTTATCTACGTGTCAGTGACACATCACCCTTTAGTTTTACACGCCAGTAGACGTTCAGGACACTGAATAAATGACGTTGACTACTTCGAAGTCGAGCATCGCTCCCGACTGCACAGACTACAGTATTACCGCACGTGCGCGTCGGCTGCAGAGTGCGAGTTACGGATCCGACGACGTGAGCAAAAGGGTCCGGCGTGGCCCGCCAGCTACCTGTGCAAGCAGCGCCTGACTTCGTGCGCCCATGACATCATTTTGACGTCAAGCTGTATCGAAGTTGAAACGTGCTGTCTGTCGACTTTCGTGATCTTCCGGTTAACAACATGTGAGCCGCATGATGCTAAAAACAATAACATTCGCCCCAGTTAGAGAACTGGAAATTAATTTTTTTTTTTTATTATAAACGTGTAGAGTTCTGGATCCAAGTGGCCTGGGCAGTTAATAAGGGAGCTATTCAAGTCTTTGCTGAAATTAATTTCGAAACTTGCTGAAAGAATTCTGTTAGCTATTTTTCCTGATACATCAACCCTGAAAGTGAGACGTCTTGGTGACTGAAAAACAAAAAACAAGCGGAAGCCAGCCAACAATGAATCCAATAACGCATGTATTAAACAGTCTTCATTAAGTTTATTTTAGAAACTCTGGAACTAGTTTCAGGTGTTGGTCTGTAATGGGAAATGGTGGGCAGGTCTTCTAGCAGACGAAATAAAGCTGCAACACGCACACCGTGAATCTATGGAAAACATGTCAGTACTGGTACAGTTTTTTGTAATAAAAGGACGAAAAAGTCATTGCGGTGCTTAAAGATGTACAGTACTTTAATAGAAGACGTTGTTATTCGGAAAAGAAATTTTCTTTTATATTTTATAGACGACTGAGACTAAGTTACCATTTAATTCTTTTGTAAATGTGTCAGTCTTTTCTACGCTTCTTTATTTTGGTGCTAGTTTGTTTTTCCAGATGCTCAACGTGTTTCAAATATTTATTAACATTTGCGTGTTTCATGATAAATTTCTAAATTATTAACACTGACAACTGACTCCTGATAGAAAAGGAGAGAGAGAGAGAGACAGAGAGAGAGAGAGAGAGAGAGAGAGAGAGAGAGAGAGAGAGAACACTATTATATGCATGAATATTACAAAAATGTTCAAATGCGTGTGAAATCTTATGGGACAAAACTGCAGGTCATCAGTCCCTAAGCTTACACATTACATAACCGAAATTATCCTAAGGACAAACACACACATCCATGCCCGAGGGACCGAGGGAGAACTCGAACCTCCGCCACGACTGAATATTACAGAACATAATTCTATTACATTAATAATTAAATCCTTGAAAATTTTAGAATTGCAAATGAGAACAAAATAATTGGAACTTGGCAATACTTGACAATAGGTTGCACTCAGTAATTCCTCGTTTATAACCATTACAGGACGATCGACTTGGGAAATTTCAGCCTTTGTCCTGTAAATAAGATCCTATGGAGGTTTCAATCATTGAGTGTCGTCATATGACGTTGACTTACAACGAATCATTTATAAATTTATACATTTTCATTGTGCAGCTGCCTTGAATAAGTATACTTTCATAATAAGCATGCTACGAATACGAAAACTATCAACTACGGAATCCAGTGTGGTGTCTACGAAGCACCACGCTTCCACAGCAAACTAAAGCTGACAGCAGTTCCTGCGGTCTTTGATAACTGCGTCTGATATCAAAATCACGTGTACACAAAGTCTTATGAATTTGAAAGCCGATCGTTTCTTTGCTTTTACTTCTACATGAGTAAAACTCAACATATGTTTATTGTTCGTCGAATAATATATGAAGTCGAAATCCGAGGATGGGAGTCAAAGTTTCTATAGTAGCTAACATTCGTGCTGCCCTCTCTCATTCAATGCTTGTAATTCGCAATAGTTAGGAACGCCCTAGTATTTATTTACTCAAATAGTTTAATCTTGATTTAAACAAAGAAGCAGTACGGATAACGTGATGGAAGGGGGCAAGCAATTGAAGGTGGTAGCCATTTGCACCTTTGACATGATTGATAATCACGTGGGTCTCTGATTTAGAGAATGATTCACTATTATTCTGGAGGTAAAACTATTTGGGATTGCATGACCAGGTGGTGTCAGGTGACTGGAATTAAACTACTGGCCATTATAATTGCTACATCACGGAGATAACGTGCGACAGTAAGAAGATGCTGTGATATGCAAATGATTAGCTCTTCAGAGCATTCACACAAGGTTGGCGCCGGTGGCGACACCTACAGCGTTCTGACATGACAAAAGTTTCCAACCGATTTCTCATACACAAACAGCAGTTGACCGACGTTGCCTAGTGAAACGTTGTTATGATGCCTCGTGTAAGGAGGAGAAATGCGGACCATCACGTATCCGACTTTGATAAAGGTCGGATTGCAGCCTATCGCGATTTCGGTTTATCGTATCGCGACATTGCTGCTCGCGTTGGTCGAGATGACTGTTAGCAGAACATGGAATCGGCAGGTTCAGAAGGGTAATACGGAACGCCGTGCTGGATCCCAACGGCCTCGTATCACTAGCAATCGAGATGACAGGCATCTTATCCGCATAGCTGTAACGGATCGTGCAGCCACGTCTCAATCCCGGAGTCAACAGATGGGGACTGCACGAACAGTTCGACGACGTTTGCAGCAGCATGGATTATCAGCTCGGAGACCATGGCTGCGGTTACCCTTGACGGTGCATCACAGACAGGAGCGCCTGCGATGGTGTACTCGGCGACAAACCTGGGTGCACGAATGGCAAAACGTCAAGTTTTCGTGTGAATACAGGTGCTGTTTACAGCATCATGATGGTTGCATCCGTGTTTGGTGACATCGCGGTGAACGTACATTGGAATTGTGTAATCGTCATCGCCATACTGGCGTATCACCCGGAGTGATGGTATTGGGTGCCGTTGGTTACACGTCTCGGTCACCTCTTGTTCGCATTGACGGCTCTTGGAACAGTGGACGTTACATTTCAGATGTGTTACAACCCGTGGCTCTACCCATCATTCGATCCCTGCGAAACCGTACATTTCATCAGGATAATGCACGACCGCATGTTGCAGGTCCTGTACGGGCCTTTCTGGATACAGAAAATGTTCGACTGCTGCCCTGGCCAGCACATTCTCCAGATCTCTAACCAATTGGAAACATCTGGTCAATGGTGGCTGAGCAACTGGGTCGTCACAATACGCCAGTCACTACTCTTGATGAAATGTAGTATCGTGTCGTAGCTGCATGGGCAGCTGTACCTGTACATGCCATCGAAGCTCTGTTTGACTCAATGCCCAGGCGTATCAAGGCCGTTATTACGGTCAGAGGTGGTTGTTCTGGGTACTGATTTTTATCTATGCACCAGAATTGCGTGAAAATATAATCACATGTCAGTTCTAGCATAATATATTTGTGCAATGAATACCCGTTTATCATCTGCATTTCTTCTTGATGTAGTAATTTTAATGGCCAGTAGTGTAATAGCGTGAACAATGACATTGATTCTCATTACAGATACAATTTACTGTGACACTTGGCCCAAATCTCAGTGGAGAACTCAGTATATACAATACATTTCAAGCGCCGAGGACGCTCGGTAGCTAAACCCAAGCGGCCTCGTACGTTATTATGCACAGGATTGGGAAGAATCACGTTGCTTCTGGGATTACAGTGGTTTCTAACGCATGGCTTCGATCCTGATGCCAACCATACAGCAGTTAATGGTTCAGACTGGTTTGATGAGGCCAGCCACGAATTTCCCTCCTGAGTCAACCTTTGCTTCTCATAGTAGCAAGTGCAAACTACGTCCCTAATTACTGTATTTGCCAGGTGTATTCCAGTATCTGTTTTCCTCTACAGTTTTTACCTTCCACAACTTGGTTTAATGCCATGGGCCTTATTCCACGATGTCGCAACAGGTGTCTTACCATCCCGTCGCTTCTTCTCGTCGGTTTTTTCCATGTATTCTTATTTCTCGCCGATTCTCTGGAGAACCTCCTCCTTTCTTACGTTACCAGTCCAACTAATTTTCTACATTCTTCTGTAACACGACACCTCAAATGTTTATATCCCCTTCCTTTCCTATTTTCCTGTAGTCAGTGTAGGAAGTTGTGTTCAAAATATACATTCTCAAAAATTTCTTTCTCGACTTAAGGCTTATGTTTGATACTAGTAGACTTCCCTTGGTTAGGAACGCCCTTTTTGCCAGAGATAATCCGCTTTTGATGTCCTCCTTGCTGCGACTGCCCTGGGTTGTTCTGCTGCTTAGGTAACAGAATTCCTTAAATTCATCTATTTCGTGTTCACCCATCCTGATAAGTTTCTCGCTGTTTTCATTTCTAATACTTCTCTTTACCTTCATACTTCTTCGATTTACTCTCAAGCCATATTCCGTACTCATTAGACTCCTCACTCCATTCTGCAGATTCTGTAATTTTTCTTTTTCTTAACTTTCACTGAGTACAGCTATGTCATCTGTGAACCGTATCACTGAAATACTCTCACCTTTAATTTTGATTTCTCTCTTGAATATTTATTTCCGTAATTGCTTCTTCAATGTGTAGATTGAACAGCAGATGCGAAAAATTACATCTCTGTCTTACACCCTTTTTAATCCAAGCACTTCGTCTCCTACTCTTACTATTTGCTATTGGTTCTTGTACAAATTGTATATCACCTGTCTTTCTCTCTAGCTTACCGCTGTTTTTCTCAGCTTTTCGAACTTCTTGCGCCATTTGACATCGTCGAACGCTTTTTCCAAAGCGAAAAATCCTATGAACGTGTCTTGATTTTCCTTCAGTCTTGCTTACATTACCAACTGCAACATCAGAATTGCCTCTCTGTTGCATTTACCTTTCCTAAGGCCAAATTGATCATGATCTAACACATCCTCATCAATTTTACAATCGCTACTATTTCTACTGACGATCCACACAACATCATTACGGGGGAGAGGGGGGCGGGGCTGAAGAGCTTTGATGGGTATAATCGAAGCTGCTGGACTGACAAAAAACACTACACAGGAGTGCGTTGGGAAAGTCTTCAACTTTTTCCGTCTCTGTCGAGCAACCTTCAAGAAACTTTGTTTCCGGATGAAAACATTGTCCGAACATGACTCTATGCGTTCTTCGCCTCAAAACAACATGATTTCTACAGTCGTGTAATCGAAAAGTTACCCCAATGTTGGCAGACGTTGTAAATAATGAAGGAGAATATATTATTTCCTGTTTATCGTACTTATGGTAAAACATGACGAACTTACGCACCAGCCTAATACTTTAGACATTGCCCAGCTGTTAGCAGTTCTACTCGTGAAGCCACAACTGAATCTGCTCTTCACAACATTCTCAGTTCCTTGTGTTTGTGTCAATCAAGCGTCTTCAGTTAGACATGTTCGAATGGACAGTTTATCACAACGTACAAACTATTAACCTCAGTGACTTCTAATTCCTCTTGTGGATCTTCATTCAGGAAGAATGCATTTGTGTGTCCTTTCGTCTTACTAGAACTGGGGTCCCCATGAGTAGTAGAGCAACCTATGTGCTACCCCACATTCCATTCTGCCAGATGTAAGCAAGATGGCGTCGATGACGACATCCAAGATGGCGTCATGTAGACTTGGCAACATTGCAGGAAGTCATTCAAGGTAGCGGATTTTGGCGGGAAGATAGCTCACTTGGTCTACCTACACTAACCTAGTCAACCAACCGCCACCTGCTCCTAATGATTCGTGAGAAAGGGACTTGGGCATAAGTCTTTATTTAAATAATTTCATGCAGGTGTGTTCGCCATGAGCTCTGGACTCCAGCTGACTTAATACACAACGCCACCACCGGTGGGCGCTCTCATCTGTGATGTAATCCTAGATAGCGACACCCAATGTATTCACCACAATGTCTGGACTCCAACTGACTTAGTACACAGCGCCACCGCCAGAGTACGATACCGTTATGTCAGATGATGACGCAAGTACAGTTATCCAAGGTGGCGGCAAACAGTGCTGTCGCCGTCCTCTTCGTGACGTAAACCAAGATGGTGAGCGAAAACGACTCAGCCTGCTCTGGGCTGCTGGGGAGAGTAAGGAATGACTGCATCCTATTTATTTTAGAATATTTTATTTAGGCAACGATTATATTTACCACACTATCACAAAACACCCACCCATATGCGACTGGGGTCATGTTGTACAGCCCACAGACGCGCAGACAACTCCTAATTTAAGTACACAATAGCAAACTGCTCCTAAATAATTCAAAATAGCGCATATCACCGCCTACAGACTTGCTCCTGAAATAATGCAATCAACACCTGCAAGCACAGTGCACTGACCCCTGTCCATTAGGGCACACAGGAGGTAGCGATAAGTGACATTTCCCTCAAACCACACACAGTCCCTGCTTGGCTTCCACAAGAATGAGATGGCGACACCCCAATTCATATGTAACACTTGAGAAATTCCTATTCAAATACATGTTCACATACACACGAAAGCTGCAGCCGAACGCAGGCCAAAGTTATACGTAGGCGCCGTTAGAGACTGGGGGCTTATTTTCAAAGCATGCAATCCAAGCAGAACCACACATGTGAGTCGTTCCTCGCTACCCTCACTCTAACTGCGGTCCGTCGAAGACCCTGCAGAATTCCATTCCACAATAGCAGAACCTGCTTTCCCATTAGCGATTCTAATCGACCATAAGTGTCGTTTGACTGACGCTTCACCGCGCGCGCCTCAACCCCCGCGACGTGAGGCAGCCACAGCTTGGGTCCGCAAGCTCCGTCACACCCGCCAGCTGCCGCCACCAAACACCGATGAAATTTGCATGCCTCTATAGAGCCACCGTTATACTGTCATAGCATTCGAAAGCGCGTTCACGCCAGTCTCATCTCCAGGCGCCACTTGTCTTTACCATTGAAGGCAGAATAGCACAGAGTGTGTTGACACAGACGCTCAACCACAGGTACCCGCCACATCGTGACCGTCGCAACACCGCCAAGTGCAAGCGCATAATTACGAACTCATCCAACAACCTTCCCAATCTTATTCTTACATCACATCGCTTTGTAAAAAAATAAGAGCCAAGTCGACCTCTCGGGAATTATATAGTGTTCCAGAAACAGTTAACGCTTGTTTTCTTCATGCCTGAGCTTGTATGGACGGAAATTCTTACCCTGACAGAACATGTTTACCAACATATCGCCTAATCCAGTCTTCCTCCCGGACATAACGCCATAGTCTTCCTGCTCTCAACATGCGCGAATGTTCTCACCGCTCCCACCACAATCAATCGAGCATTCTCATTGGCTCTTGTAGAATTTACCAGTCGAATTACTAACGCCGTCGGTATCGAAGCAACATCCACCTTTTCTTCTTGAGGCTTTCTGTCGCTATTTTGTTCTTCTTGAGGCTTTCTGTCCCTATTTTGCAAAGATTGCTAAATTGCACTGACAGTTCCCTCAATCTATCCACCCCCAACATGTTCTTTCTTTCTACAGACGCTACACTCAGTGGTAATAAACTATTTTACACTGATCACCATTTTGCACCGACAACTAAACATGGGAAATTTGTCTACAAGTCATCAAACACATTCGATACTAGCAAGAATATTGGAGAGTCAAACCGATCTCCAACCAGGGAATATATCACCGTGTTCTGTCTCGATCTAGTAAACATGCAATTCATATCCACCAACATGCCATACCATCACCTTTACATCAGGAAACCGAAGTTACTCTCAGAACTGATGTTCAACGACAGGCTCGTTTCCCTTGGCACAAACGCGTAACTCTCTCCGCTTTCTTGCTCGCATTTCCACAGACATCTGCAGACTTGTCTATTGCAAGAACGCCCGTATTTTCGGTATAATATTATACAATTTTCGCTGTACTTATCGATGTCAAGCACACAACAGTAGCCACCCGATCACTAAGGCAACATAATGCGCAAGATATAGACCGTAAGTTATTTCTCCAAAAACACCAAACATTAACGAGGTGCAGCGTGCTGTAAGCCATTTACTAACTACAAACAAGTAGAGTAAACTGATATTCGCACTCTCGAATACCGAAGTTGGTGATGTAACAGATTCCATATGATCAATATTGTCTACAAACCAACTAGGGTCTTTCCCACGTCTAGAGAACAGGCAACCGTGTGCCCAACACACCACAATCGATATTCCCTCAACTAAATATAGGTATCAAATGTGCAGAAGCAGTCGACAGAAAAATTTACATGGGGGGAACAACGCTCCACCGCAAACGCACCATCTTCTCAAAGTTACACTTGATCACGAAAGCTGCCCAGCACATACTTAGTTCGCTATTCGTCCGTCTAGAACGTGGTATAGTTAACTATCATACATCCCTACACTCCAACAGGCCTCTGCATTCGGATAGGGCCGCTACCATTAATGTGAGAACGCGAATCAATACCACCACAGACTTTGCATACACGAACACATTCTAGAAAACCCCTCACATTATACTTACAATTAAATCTTACATCTAGGTCTCAACTGAACGGCATTCCGCAATGAGTGAAGTATTGGAAATACACTCTGTTGAACGCTATGGCTCTGGAAATACCTGTACCCTCCTTAGCACTAGACATACTCTTCCCTTCGCTATCACAGTATCCCAAGTCAAATCCATACCCTCAATACAACAGCACATATACATTTTCTTTACACAAACATATATACTTTATAAGCCTGATGCTCAAATGCGAACAGATCACACACACCACTAATACTAAGTATAATATTATCTTCTCAATAACCGGATGCATACGACACAAAGTAATACTGATCAAAAATCAACGATGTGTGTGCCTGTCTCTTACGTTCTTCCTGCGAGTCATACCACTGTGTCATAGACGTAATCAAGCACATGTTAAAGAAAAAATCCCGATCAAAACAATTACTGCATGTTACTCACACTTAATCGGGCAGGTAGGCTAGAAAATTTAAAAAGGGAAATGGATAGGTTAATGTTAGATATAGTGGTAATTAGTGAAGTTCGGTGGCAGGAGGAACAAGACTTCTGGTCAGGTGACTACAAGGTTATAAACACAAAATCAAATAGGGCAATGCAGGAGTCAATTTAATAATGAATAGGAAAATAGGAATGCGGGTAAGCTACTACAAACAGCATAGTGAACGCATTATTGTGGCCAAGATAGATACGAAGCCCACACCTACTAAAGTAGTACAAGTTTATATGCCAACTAGTTCTGCACATGACGAAGAAATTGAAGAAATGTATGATGAAATAGAAGAAATTATTCAGATAGTGAAGGGAGACGAAAATTTAATAGTCGTGGGTGACTGGAAGTCATCAGTAGGAAAAGGGAGAGAAGGAAACGTAGTAGGTGAATATGGATTGGGGGTAAGAAACGAAAGAGGAAGCCGTCTGTTAGAGTTTTGCACAGAGCATAACTTAATCATAGCTAACACTTGGTGCAAGAATCATATGGAAGAATCCTGGAGATACTAAAAGGTATCAGATAGACTATATAATGGTAAGACAGAGATTTAGGAACCAGGTTTTAAATTGTATGAAATGTGGACACGCACACACACACACACACACACACACACACACACACACACACAAAATGGCTGAGCACTATGCGACTTAATTTCTAAGGTCATCAGCCCCCTAGAACTTAGAACTACTTAAACCCAACTAACCGAAGTACATCACACATCCATGACCGAGGCAGGATTCGAACCTGCGACCGTAGCGGTCGCGCGGTTCCAGACTGTAGCGACTAAAGTTATTTACTTGCTTTATAATTCTAGGTACGACATTACCTCTGAATGAGGTGCTTTTTTTTCTAGACAAATACCGAGACGGTAACCGTAGAAATGTGTATTATCAGACTAACACGTAGCCCACCATGCAACCTCATCATTAAATCGGTGAATTTTGAAAGTCATTTGGCTAAGGAACGCGGTATGTGACCGGTATTTGCAACTCCCTCACGCCGCTAGATATTAACCCAGTATGGGTAACGTATTCTGTCTCGATATCATGTCAGATGTTCCGTTACGTATCCACTGACTGAGAAGGATCACAGCCACAAGTGAATCATATCTCGAAATTAGTCACCTTCTTCGAACCTATCTGCTACAGTAAAAATTCAACATGGGCTTAGTTAGTCCCTACACATCTTACAAATGTTTCCATTTCTACAGTGTTGCGCATGTGATCATTCCATTTTAAGTCTAAACTTTTCAGAAGTCGGACAAAGCCATATGCACCACCTTCTGCAACTCGTCTAGAAATAAAGCGAACTGAGTTAGTGCGAGAGGACCGTCTTTTGGCCATTCAGCGGAAATGCGCGCATTGTGGCGCGTTAGCAGACTACATACAAGTACTACAGATCCACGCCCATTGATATCTATCAGCCCAACATTCTATCATCGTTATTCAGTACTCCGCAACAGAGAAAAATTAACAACTATAGAAGCTCAAATAACTACATCTGATATAGAACTCACATAGACGCCATTACTCATGTAATGCCGCCAAGCTGCGTTAGGGGTCCAGCGCGGAGAGAGAGGGAGAGAGAGAGAGAGAGAGAGAGAGAGAGAGAGAGAGAGAGAGAGACACAGAGATTTCGCAATGCTTCCCAGAATAGCACAACGTGCAGCCCTTCATGCATTCCTAATGGCATACTTCGTCCCTCACTGAATTTACCAGTGAAACTGCTGCTGCTTCTGCTACCTGTGTGGGACGAACCTATTATATACATACGTATTGATAGATTACAGAGGGTTGTTTAAAGTTTCATCACCTCTACTCAAGTAGAATGATCGTTTCCCACGTGCTGTACTGTAAATCGCAAGGAACGCCCCCTGTGGTCGCGTTCAGTTGTTTGAAACAATGTTTTCTAACACGCTTCGTACACTGCCAAATATTTCGGTTTTTCTGCCACGACTTCGAGGCCTGCGCCAGGTTCTAAACTGACATTAAGAAGTTCTCATTCACGGGCTTTCACAGGAAACTAGACGTTGCACGGTGTAAATCATATTCTTATGGGCGATATCATAACATGCCACATATCGGATGATTTTAAATAGAAGACAGCTACAACATATGGAAACCGGAAGAGTTGGTTCGCGTTGTGTAGAGTCTCCAAATTAAAGTCCGAGTGTGATTCATGAGCTCTGCGTTTACACTCATCTCTCACACTGACGAAATCGCTGATAACTCTACATTCTGTTTCGACTCATTCATAATTTTGCACACATGTACCTGATCACTGTTCCCGTGCTAAGCACCCCAGAAGATATAGCCCAGCCACCAAAACTCTCCCTCCAACTCAAACAAGTATTGTCACTCAATCATTACTTCGTAACCAACAGCATCTCAGTGGATGGGTAGGATGAAAAAGGCACCACCGATATACTCTAATAATAAGCATCATAGTTGATATTGTGAACAATTTTAACACTTTTACACTACTTTCGACACCGACCATTGATGTGACCGCATGGCCCCCAATTTCAGTATCACAGCTTAACCGCCCCTTTTACATCACTTTGCGAGTATGATTGCGAATGTGAATATATTACTGTGCAGTACATCCATTCATTGTGAATTCTCGAACACATGCATGATCAAAGTCTATGAGATAACGCTACATGTTTGCAACACTTCGAGCATAGTGTTTAATTTAGATCTATCTCTCAGCGTATGGGAGTCACAGAGCACGGGCTTGAGGTAAAAGACTAGCCTCACACAGTCACTGACCAACACACGCTGCAGCACCGTTAGGGACAATTAATCTCCAACCGAACAGAAGAAGAGCGCTACAATCCACGTCTCGTGAATGAATATAGGTTTCCACGTCCCAACCCATCCAAGTGCATGAGATTTCTCAAGATGTGACCATGTCGAGGAGCTTAGCACCCCTTATCGATGTATGGTAACAGATTTCAAAGCACCGTAGTGTAATAGCATACAGTTAAGAAGAACAAGAAAAGACTTATTTTTAGATGCGATGGAGTTCGAGACGAATTGAGTTGGACACATTTTTACCTAAATCAACGAAGCTATCAACTCTAAATTATTGTTCTAGGATCTGTAGCTGGAAGGTATTGGTAAGATAGAGAACATAAACACAACGTTCTGCACTTAAAAACGGGCTAGAATGTTAGATGGAATACTTTTCCGGCCTATCAGACATACGTGCTTCTTCACAGTTTCTCTACGCTGAACTATCTTATCAAATCGTAAAACATTTCCTTTGCATGATAGGATCACAATATAGCATTGCAGAGACGCATAGTGTCCACTGTTCACATCCGCCTACGGTTCATAAATTATACGATGCCTGCACAAGGCTTACATAAAAAGATAGTAGTGGGGGATACATCCTACAGTGAAACAGATAAACGCATAGCAGCAGCGTCTGACATGACATGTGAAAATTACAAGTCATTCAGTCACTAACTCTGTAAACAGCGCATCAGTTGGACAAATATGAACACAAGGGTTGCAGCACATCACAAGCTCTTACCGCTAAGATATTTATGACCCTGAAGTCTCGATTTTACACCCAAGATACGACAGGGGCGATAACATAAATCAAAGCTCCTTTAGAGGAATGTGTCAAGTTTCTTCATACATGAGATGGAAGTCCTGTGATGACCGACGGGTTTACCACTAATAATCGCAAGTAGACAGTGCTTTAAAACACATACGGAACACATAGCTGTATACGAGTAGAATGCAGGCTATGTCACGTGACTGATGCATCCGGAATCACTTGTGCCTCAATAGACATACAACATAATGCAGCCTCAATGGGAACAAATTGACTGCCACCCTTATTCCCTTCATTTCGATGTCCATGTTTTCCGGGATTCCTCCTGTTGAAGCATACTTGGTCCCATATACAAATTGTTCGGTGCGAACAAGAAGATAGCAAAGTACTTCCTCAATTTCACCGCATTATGCTCTATATTCTGTTAATATATACCTAATCCATCGTCACTTTTCGCAATTCTATCTATTTGAGGTAATATCTGTATATGCGACAATGACATAACATCGCGTTCTGTGTTCTAAAATTGATTGTAAATGTAGCACAGCTGCCACTGCCGAGCCCAAGTAGATTGATCGGAACGTGTAGTATAGCGCTGCACTCGACTCTATCCAGTCACCTCCACATTCGGAGAGCATTTGCTCTGCTTTCTGTATGTCTGTGTATATGCACGCCTTGTGGACGGCTCTCAGGACCCAGTTCCATCCGCTGGTGGACCAAACTCGAACACAGAATACGTGTCCGGAAGTAACGCGTGGTTGGTCCACGCGATATGTGTGCGTTATCCTGTTGTGAAACACCCCCTGGAACGCTGTTGGCGAATGGCAGCATAACAGGTCGAATCATCAGGCTGACGTTGAAATTTGCAGTCAAGATGCGTGGGATAACGACGACAGCGCTCCAGCTGTCGTAAGAAATGGTTCAGCAGACCACAGGTCCATTGTGTCAAAGCTGTAGACAGGTTGGTTGTAGGCATTCAGCTGGCCTCCTATTAACCAGCACACAGCCAGCACTGGCACTGGGACAGAACCAGCTTTCATCAGAAAACACAACAGGTATCCTCCACCTTGCCTTCCAATGAGCTCTTGCGTGACACACCTGGAGTCGCAAATGGCGGTGGTTTAGGGTTACTGGATTGCACGCTACAGGGCGTCTGGCTCGGAACTGTCCTCGAAGTAACAGATTTTCAACAGTTCTTTGTGACACTGTGGCGCCAACTGTTGTTCGAATTGCTGCTGCAGAAGCAGTAGGATGCGCCACAGCCTTACGCCGAACACGACGTTCTCCCCTCTCGGAAGCGCCACATGGCCGTCCGGAGCACGGACTTGTTGCGACCGTACCTTCCCGCGGCCACCGTTGACGACAACTACGTACAGTGGCTACATTCCTGCCAAGTCTTTCTGCAGTATCACAGAAGGAAGATCCAGATTCTCGTAGCCGTAGTGCACGACCTCGTTCAAACTCAGCGAGCTGTTGATAATGGTGTCTTCGTCACCTTAAAGGCATTCTTGGATAACCAACTCACTACGTCCAGTCTCAAAGATAACTAACGTTCACCTCAGTTGCAGCACGTATTTAAGTCAGAATGATTTCCATCATCATAGTGGTGCTAGTAGCGTTTCTCTTATGCGACCGTTGAGAAATATGAATTGACATTATCTTTCAGATGAACTACCAAATATCGTTTATCTCGCACTAATCCATGTTGGTACTGCGATTTTCTTGTGTCAGAGTATAAAATACTGTATGTCAGTTGTTGAAATAGGAGAAGTTTGCTGAGGGAAGAAGATCGTGTTCGTCAATCACTCTCGTTTGTTCTGTCTTATAATATAAAAGCAGGTAGGCGTAACTGACAAGTATTATATTTTATATTGTTCTGAATAATAGCTAGGCATAATTATCAAAAGTATCTTCCAATAATGTAGCCACTTATAGATTTCTCACGTTTTTATGCTGTGTATTTTCTATTCTAACAAAAGATGTCTAAGGATGGGTGGCGTACAACGTTCTAAAGCTAACAGACTCTTCGTGTATCGTATCTAGTTGCGTGAACATTTCATTTCACTTAGAACCTACAGCTTGTATCACGAAGCCCGAATTAGTATTGATACCACTATTTGATATGGATATTAAGTTAATACTTTTCACGATCAACCCGCTATCTAATAGTTAAACATCCTGCAGCGACCACGGCCTAATACAATCGGCGATCAGCAAGAACAATTATTTTACTTTTCAGAAGTTAAATCAGCATCAGACACGTTATTTAATAACTAGACAATGAGAATTACGACTTGCTATCGTTACTGTGGTGTGTCCTTTACCTGGCAAAACTATAATTATGCTACGCTATCACTGAGCAGATTTAATTATCCCCATCATAGATCTTTGCTGTTTAATGCCACATTAAGGATACATTACAGCGGAAAGACTTCTCATGACACACACTGCATTGTGAGGAAGATTGAACAGTGCTCGCTACTGAAATGCTTTAAGAGCTTTGCTCCATGTCTAGCGACTTCGTCTTCGATTGCGCATGCCGGCCGTTGGGGCCGAGTGGTTCAGTCTGGAACCGCTCGATCGCTACGGACGCAGGTTCGACTCCTCCCTCGGGCATGAATGTGTGTGATGTCCTTAGGTTAGTTACGTTTGAGTAGTTCTAAGTTACAGGGGTCTGGTGACCTCAGATGTTAAGTCCCATACATCTACATCTACATCTACATTTATACTCCGCAAGCCACCCAACGGTGTGTGGCAGAGGGCACTTCACGTGCCACTGCATTACCTCCCTTTCCTGTTCCAGTCGCGTATAGTTCGCTGGTAGAACGGCTGCCGGAAAGCCTCAGCGCGCGCTCGAATCTCTCTAATTTTACATTCGTGATCTCCTCAGGAGGTATAAGTAGAGGGAAGCAATATATTCGATATCTCATCCAGAAAGGCGCCCTCTCGAAACCTGGACAGCAAGCTACACTGCGATGCAGAACGCCTCTCTTGCAGAGTCTGCCACTTGAGTATGCTAAACATCTCCGTAACGCTACCATGCTTACCAAACAACCCTGTTACGAAACGAGCCGCTCTTCTTTGGATCTTCCCCATCACCTCTGTCAACCCGACCTGGTACGGATCGCACACTTATGAGCAATACTCAGGTATAGGTCGGACGAGTGTTTTGTAAGCCACCTCCTTTGTTGATGGACTACATTTTCTAAGGACTCTCCCAAAGAATCTCAACCTGGCACACGCCTTACCAACAATTAATTTTATATGATCATTCCACTTCAATTCGTTCCGCACGCATACTTCCAGATATTTTACAGACGTAACTGCTATCAGTGTTTGTTCCGCTATCATATAATCATACAATAAAGGATCCTTCTGTCTATGTATTGGCAATACATTACATTTGTCTATGTTAAGGGTCAGTTGCCACTCCATGCACCAAGTGCTTACCCGCTGCAGATCTTCCTGCATTTCGCTGCAATTTTCTAATGCTACAACTTCTCTGTATACTACAGCATCATCCGCGGAAAGCGGCATGGAACTTCCGACACTATCTACTAGGTCATTTATATATATTGTGAAAAGCAATGGTCCCAAAACACTCCCCTCTGGCACGCCAGAGGTTAATTTAACGTCTGTAGACGTCTCTCCATTGAGAACAACATTCTGTGTTCTGTTTATTAAAAACTCTTCAATCCAGCCACACAGATGGTCTGATATTCCGTAGGCGACAGTGCGGAACTGTGTCGAACGCCTTCCGTAAGCCAAGGAAAATGGCACCTACCTGGGAGCCTGTATCTAATATTTTCTGGGACTCATGAACAAATAAAGCGACTTGGGTCTCACACGATCGCTGTTTGCGGAATCCATGGGATTCCAGAAATGACATGATACGCGAGCAAAAAACATATTCTAAAATTCTACAACAGATCGATGTCAGAGATATAGGCCTATAGTTTTGCGAATCTGCTCGACGACCTTTCTTGAATACTGGTACTACCTGTGCTCTTTTCCAATCATTTGGAACCTTCCATTCCTCTAGAGACTTGCCGTACACGGCTGTTAGAAGGGGAGGGGGGGGGGCTAGTTCTGTCGCGTGCTCAGAGCCATTTGAACTATTTTTCGATTGAGCATAAAAGCCTTATCTTCCCTGCTTCCTTGCTCTTTAGTGCTAACGCATTAAGATGCGTTGGCGAACTCTGACGCAGAGGCCAGTAGGTTTTGGTATAAGTGGTACGACAGCTGGTAGAGAGGTACCCTGGGAGCGGGCGGTGCTGGAGACGTCCTGGAACCACTGTGCGCAGCTCCCAGCTTCCAGGCCGCCCACGCGCGTGCTTCGTGCCGCGGCCCGCGGCCCGTGCGTGCTCCTAACAAGAAATAATAGCCGACCCGCCTAATAACGCGCCGCCGACACCATTACCGATATTTCGTTTAGTCACGTCTCGCCGCCATGATGGCCGGCGCTTCCTGGGAGGTCAGTCCGTAACGCCGACTGCCCCCCCTCCCCCCCCCCCCCCACCCTTTCCCATAAAGGTGGCCGCTTCTGCCTGGCCGGGCGCGGCGCTGTCTTCATTAGCAGTCGCTACTCTCTGACAGCCGACAACCTGCAGGAGGGTTCGCGTCGTGTCAGCTATCGTCCCCCATTCCAGGCTGCTGGCATCAGCCGTGTTAAGTTCAGGCAGGCGCATCAAATGTGCTCACTCCTCCTCGTATGCAGGGTAACATAGCGCGACTCGAAACTATCCCTCGGCGCTGTGTAAAGGATGGTTCAGAATTTTGTTACCATGCAAATGGGACAGATATACACACTGTGGTGACAAAAGTCATGGGATAGAGAAATGCTCATATACAGATGCAGTGGCATCGCGTACGCAAGACACAGGCATAAAAGGGAACTGTCATTTGTACTCATCAGATTCATGTGAAAGAACTTCCGACGTTGTTATGACCGCACAACGGGAATTAACAGAGTTTGAACGCAGAATGGTAGTTGGAGCTAGACGCACGAGACATTACAGCCGGCCACGTTGGCCGAGAGGTTCTAGGCGCTACAGTCTGGAACCGCGCGACCGCTACGGTTACAGGTTCGAATCCTGCCTCGGGCATGGATGTGTGTGATGTCCTTAGGTTAGTTAGGTTTAAGTAGTTCTAGGGGACTGATGACCTCAGCAGTTAAGTCCCATAGATCTCAGAGCCATTTGAACCATTTTTGAACATTCCATTTCGGAAATCGTTGTTGTTGCTGTGGTCTTCAGTCCTGAGACTGGTTTTATGCAGCTCTCCATTCTACTCTATGCTGTGCAAGCTTCTTCATCTCCCAGTACTTACTGCAACCTACATCCTTCTGAATCTGCTTACTGTATTCATCTCCTGGTCACACTACGATTTTTACCCTCCACACTGCCCTCCAATACTAAATTTGTGATCCCCTGATGCTCCAGAACATTTCGTACCAACCGGTCCCTTCTTCTTGTCAAGTTGTGCTACAAAGTCCTTTTCTACCCAATTCTGTTCAATACCTCCTCATTAGTTATGTGATCTACCCATCTAATCTTCACCATTCTTCTGTAGCACCACATTTCGAAAGCTTCTATTCTCTTCTTGTCCAAACTATTTATCGTCCACGTTTCACTTCCATATATGGCTACACTCCATACAAATACTTTCAGAAACGACTTCCTGACACTTAAATCTATACTCGATGTTAACAAATTTCTCTTCTTCAGAAAGGCTTTCCTTGCCATTGCCAATCTACATTTTATATCCTCTCTACTTCGACCATCATCATTTATTTTGCTCCCCAAATAGCAAAACTCCTTTACTACTTTAAGTGTCTCATTTCCTAATCTAATTCCCTCAGCATCACCCGACTTAATTCGACTACATTCCATTATCCTCATTTTGCTTTTGTTGATGTTCATCTTATATCCTCCTTTCAAGACACTGTCCATTCCGTTCAACTGCTCTTCCAAGGCCTTTGTTGTCTTTGACAGAATTACAATGTCATCGGTGAATCTCGAAGTTTTTACTTCTTCTCCATGAATTTTAATACCTACTCCAAATTTTTCTTTTGTTTCCTTTACTGCCTGCTCAATATACAGATTGAATAACATCGGGGAGAGGATACAACCCTGTCTCACTCCCTTCCCAACCACTGCTTTCCTTTCGTGCCCCTCGACTCTTATAACTGCCATCTGCCCAGTCAACATTGTCAAAAGCTTTCTCTAAGTCTACAAATGCTAAAATCGTAGGTTTGCCTTTCCTTAACCTTTCTTCTAAGATAACTCTAATGTCAGCGTCAGAGAAGTTGCTGCTGTACAAGGTAACGTTGACCACGTCACTGTATGGAGAGTGCTACGGGAGAAGCAGTTGCTTCCGTACCAAGTACAGCGTGAGCAGGCACCATCAGCAGCTGATTGGCCTCCACGGGTACACTTCTGCGAATGGTTCATCCAACAATGTGTCAATCGTCACTTCAGTGCAAATATTCTCTTTACGGATGAGGCTTCATTCCAACGTGATCAAATTGTAAATTTTCTCAATCAACATGTGTGTGCTGACGAGAATCCGTACGCAACTGTGGAATTACGTCATCAACACACATCCTCTGTGAACGTTTGGGTAGGCATTGTTGGTGATGTCTTGATTGGGTCCCATGTTCTTCCAGCTACGCTCAATGGAGCACGTTATCAAGATTTCATACGGGATAATCTACCTGTGCTGCTAGAACATGTGTCTTTACAAGTACAACACAATATGTGGTTCATGCACGATGGAGGACCTGAACATATCAGTCGAAGTGTTCGTACGCTTCTCAACAACAGATTCGGTGACCGATGGATTTCATGGCCTCCACGCTCTCCTGACCTCAACCCCCTTGATTTTCATGTATGGGGGCATTTGAAAGCTCTTGTCTACGCAACCCCGGTACCAAATGTAGAGACTCTTCGTGCTCGTATTGTGGACGGCTGTGATACAATACGCCATTCTCCAGGGCTGCATCAGCGCATCAGGGATTCCATGCGACGGAGGGTGGATGCATGTATCCTCGCTAACGGAGGACATTTTGAACATTTCCTGTAACAAAGTGTTTCAAGTCTCGCTGGTACGTTCTGTCGCTGTGTGTTTCCATTCCATGATTAATGTGATTTGAAGAGAAGTAATAAAATGAGCTCTAACACGAAAAGTAAGCGTTTCCGGACTCATGTCCACATAACATATTTTCTTTCTTTCTGGGTGAGGAATGTTTCCTGAAAGTTTGGCCGTACCTTTTTGTAACACCCTGTATAAGGTGCCTGCCCTGGTATTTGCCTTTTAACATGAGCATTGTATGACTTCATTCTAATTTAACATATATTTAAATTACACGAGACGGGTTGACCTGCTGTAATAAATGAGGAAGAAATAAAAAATAAAAAAAACAGCTGAACATATGACTCTCTTAACGGCCAAACGGTGGATACTGTGCCTCGCATCTGTATGAGGATCTAACACATTGCAAAGAAATTGAAGAAAGCGAAAGAAGAATGCGCACCTAGGAAGGCGACGGTATGCGTCCATCTGCAAGTGCAAACCTACTTGAAACTGCATTAAACAAAGTTCGAAACTGTTCTGACAATACTACTGTCATCGGACATGTAGTAAATCAAAATGTGATCCTGAGTTAAGGTCTTGATAACGCGCACAGTTAGTGAAGCTCGCCTACTTGGATCTAACAAACTTTGCTCTCTACGCTGTTTGACACGAATGCAAAGTGCATTGTCTCATGACAGGCTATAAGAGAATCGTTGCGACTTATCGGAAGCAGTCAAGAGTTAGTAGGCGTGAATTGGGCGTTTTCTTGATGCGTGAGAGGACAGTTTGGTAGGCGCTGTTTGTTCCCGCTTGCGCGGTATGGCGCCAGGAAGATACATGGGATTTACCCAATGGTTCAAGATTTCCAATGGCAGATAGGAATACAGATCGACAGACGGAATATTAGGTGAGGTTTTCGCATTCCAATTCTCCTGTGATGTTGTTCTGTGCCTTCACCAAGAATTCCTTGGACAGTGACGTGCGTCAGCTGTGTTTATCCGTCTGCAGCGTTGAAAGCCATGGATCCAAGTTGTCAACAAAGCACTATCCAAGCTGGTGGTAGCTCCGTACTGGAGTGGGCTGGTTCCCTGGTCCAACTCACCCGATCATTGACTGGAAATGATTATGTTCGGCTACCCGGAGACCATTCATGGACTTCGGTTCCCAAACAACGTTGGAATTTTTATGGACAACAATGTGCCATGTCACCGGGCCACAGTCGTTCGTGATTTTGTTTGGAGTACATTCTGGACAATTCGATCGATTGTTTTGGCAACCCAGATCGCCAGACATGAATCCCATCCAGTATTTTGGGACGTAATGGAGCGGTCAGTCCGTATAACAAAATACTTTCGCAGTTATGGACGGCTATAGAAGCAACGCGGCTCAGTATTTCTGCAGAGAATTTGCAACGACTTGTTGAGCCCATGCCATGTTAAGTTACTGCACTACGCCGAGCAAAAGGAGTCCGACATGATATTAGGACGTATCGCATTTGTTCTGTCACCTTAGTGTATCTATGAGGAACGTTCAGTAAGTAATGCAACACAGTTTTTCTCGGCGAGTTTCGGTTGGAAAAATGCGGACTTTTTTAAGGGACATCCTGCAGTATTCCTGCTTCAGCGTCTGTAGTTTCATGAAGTTTCGATAGGTGATGGCGCTATACATAGTCTTCAGAATGGCGTCTGCAGCGGAGGTGCTTTCCAAGCAGAGAAGTGTCATTAGTTTCTTTTGGCGGGAAACCGGAACATCGCAAATATTAATAGGTACTTGAAAAATATCTACGGTGACCTAGTAGTGAACAAGAGCTCGGTGAGTCGTTGGACGAGGCGTCTTCATCATCAGAGCAAGACCGCGCAAACCTATGCGATCTCCCGCATGTCGGACGGCCGCAGGCAGCTACACTCCTGGAAATTGAAATAAGAACACCGTGAATTCATTGTCCCAGGAAGGGGAAACTTTATTGACACATTCCTGGGGTCAGATACATCACATGATCACACTGACAGAACCACAGGCACATAGACACAGGCAACAGAGCATGCACAATGTCGGCACTAGTACAGTGGATATCCACCTTTCGCAGCAATGCAGGCTGCTATTCTCCCATGGAGACGATCGTAGAGATGCTGGATGTAGTCCTGTGGAACGGCTTGCCATGCCATTTCCACCTGGCGCCTCAGTTGGACCAGCGTTCGTGCTGGACGTGCAGACCGCGTGAGACGACGCTTCATCCAGTCCCAAACATGCTCAATGGGGGACAGATCCGGAGATCTTGCTGGCCAGGGTAGTTGACTTACATCTTCTAGAGCACGTTGGGTGGCACGGGATACATGCGGACGTGCATTGTCCTGTTGCAACAGCAAGTTCCCTTGCCGGTCTAGGAATGGTAGAACGATGGGTTCGATGACGGTTTGGATGTACCGTGCACTATTCAGTGTCCCCTCGACGATCACCAGAGGTGTACGGCCAGTGTAGGAGATCGCTCCCCACACCATGATGCCGGGTGTTGGCCCTGTGTGCCTCGGTCGTATGCAGTCCTGATTGTGGCGCTCACCTGCACGGCGCCAAACACGCATACGACCATCATTGGCACCAAGGCAGAAGCGACTCTCATCGCTGAAGACGACACGTCTCCATTCGTCCCTCCATTCACGCCTGTCGCGACACCACTGGAGGCGGGCTGCACGATGTTGGGGCGTGAGCGGAAGACGGCCTAACGGTGTGCGGGACCGTAGCCCAGCTTCATGGAGACGGTTGCGAATGGTCCTCGCCGATATCCCAGGAGCAACAGTGTCCCTAATTTGCTGGGAAGTGGCGGTGCGGTCCCCTACGGCACTGCGTAGGATCCTACGGTCTTGGCGTGCATCCGTGCGTCGCTGCGGTCCGGTCCCAGGGCGACGGGCACGTGCACCTTCCGCCGTCCACTGGCGACAACATCGATGTACTGTGGAGACCTCACGCCCCACGTATTGAGCAATTCGGCGGTACGTCCACCCGGCCTCCCGCATGCCCACTATACGCCCTCGCTCAAAGTCCGTCAACTGCACATACGGTTCACGTCCACGCTGTCGCGGCATGCTACCAGTGTTAAAGACTGCGATGGAGCTCCGTATGCCACGGCAAAGTGGCTGACACTGACGGCGGCGGTGCACAAATGCTGCGCAGCTAGCGCCATTCGACGGCCAACACCGCGGTTCCTGGTGTGTCCGCTGTGCCGTGCGTGTGATCATTGCTTGTACAGCCCTCTCGCAGTGTCCGGAGCAATTATGGTTGGTCTGACACACCGGTGTCAATGTGTTCTTTTTTTCATTTCCAGGAGTGTATTAATCCTGCAATATTGAAAACTGAAGAAAGACTTCAACATGTTCGTCGCCACGAAAATGCAAACTAACTTATTCTCCATCACAATACAAGGCCTCACACAAGTCTGCGCACCCGAGATAACAAAACTTCATTGGACTGTTCTTCATCAACCATCCTACAGCCCGTGTCTCGCACCTTGCGACTTTCATCTGTTTGGACCAATGAAGGATGCACTCTGCAGAAAGCAGTACCCGTAGATGATGAGGAGGTTATTGATGCAGCAAGGCGTTGTTCTTTGACGTCGACCATTAGAGTGGTACGATGCTGGCGTGCAGGCCCTCCTAGTGAGGTAGCGTAATCCCATCGCACTGAACGGAGGTTATGTTGAAAAGTACGATGATGTAGACAAAAGTGTGGGCAATAATAAACGTATATCAATCCTGAATAAGTATCTTTAGAAAAAAATATGTTGCATTATTTACTGAAGGCCACTCGCACTACGCATACACCAAACATATTGCTTCCACTCCATTTTGTCTGTCTGATGCAGCAACGGTTATGAATATTTTGAATGGAAACAGTCTCGGTTGCAAAACTGTTTTTTATTAATAACAATTACGCTTTTCGCTCTTGTAAGGCATCACCAGATTATGTCAAAATGTATTAGGATAAACTTCTTTGTCAGTTGCAGCCGGAGGGCATTAAATAAGAGTAAGAAGCGTCTGGATATAACATCCGGTCGTCAAATGTCTTATCAGATACGGGAAGGACCTACGTGTACTAAAGCACGCTCATTATGGTGTACACAGCCCAGAGTGACACGTGCAACATGTCGATTTAGGGAAGAAACGATCGGCTAAGCAGGTCTGACCAGCACAAGAACAGAACTGACTTTTTACATAATCGAGCTGTTTTTCACTTAAAATACATCAAACATATACCATATTCTACTGTAGCATAACGGTTATTCAGCTATGAGCGTTATCATGTTTCCGTTTTTACGGTTCCGTACCTCCGACGGTAGAAACGGCACCCTTAGGGTCACTTTCTTGTCAGTTAGTCTGCCCGCCGTTGTGAAGACCTCATTTTCTCAGGAACGGTTAGGGTATCATGTTGAAATTTATGTAAAACACTAAGTTCTACAGTCCCTTGGCAGTGTAAGTAATTTAAGCTTCTAAGACAGTGAATTGAAAATATACGGCCATGAACGAACCATGGACCTTGCCGTTGGTGGGGAGGCTTGCGTGCCTCAGCGATACAGATAGCCGTACCGTCGGTGCAACCACAACGGAGGGGTATCTGTTGAGAGGCCAGACAAACATGTGGTTCCTGAAGAGGGGCAGCAGCCTTTTCAGTAGTTTCAGGGGCAACAGTCTGGATGATTGACTGATCTGGCCTTGTAACATTAACCAAAACGGCCTTGCTGTGCTGGTACTGCGAACGGCTGAAAGCAAGGGGAAACTACGGCCGTAATCTTTCCCGAGGGCATGCAGCTTTACTGTACGATTAAATGATGATGGCGTCCTCTTGGGTAAAATATTCCGGAGGTAAAATAGTCCCCCATTCGGATCTCCGGACTGGGACTACTCAAGAGGATGTCGTTATCAGGAGAAAGAAAACTGGCGTTCTACGGGTCGGAGCGTGGAATGTCAGATCCCTTAATCGGGCAGGTAGGTTAGAAAATTTAAAGAGGGAAAATTGTAACTACTGTAATTTCGAAAGTTTGTCCGCCTGAAAATGTACTGTTGTCCCAAGCATATTGCAACAAATGGTGTATTTCTATCGCTGCTCGTTTAGTTTTTATTGCCGTTTCAAATATACCGGTCATTTTTGAAACACCCTATATGTTTTGGAGCAAGCGTCATTCATCTTTCACATCTTTCATTATTTTAAAAATAAAGGTATATCAAGAAAAGTATTTCATTCTGCAGTTTAGTTAGGTGCTAAAGTTGGTGTCATTGTAGGGGAGAGGGGGTGGCAACAGACGCCACGGGACGTGGTGAGGGGGAGACAGGAGAGGGGGTACTAGCTAACGTCTAATTGCAACGAGGGGTAACGGTGCAAGAAAGATTGGGAACCACTGATATAGTGCGATTCATCACTCCCAATTCGTCGTTTACATTCATCCACTGTCGTTCTTTACGCCACCTCAAGTATCGCGTATCGTTGACGTCAGGAATGTGTGGCTTCTGAGGAGCTGCTCGACCATTTGAAGGAAGATTTTGGTTTAACATCTCGTCTCGACCATTGCACCTCATTCTTTTGAATTCCTCACGCACTGTCATTGTGATAGCCGGACTGATGACCGTACTCTGGAATTCGCGAGAGACTCCTTCCGCTGATTTCATGCGTTTTTTTATAACCATTCCCCGCAATGCTCGATGGTTCCTTTCTGTCAGTACAAGAGGTCGGCCTGGTTGGCTTAGTTGTGAGCCGTGGTTGCTCCTTACAGTTTTCAGTTCAAAAATGGCTCAAATGGCTCTGAGCACTATGGGACTCAACTGCTGTGGTCATTAGTCCCCTAGAACTTAGAACTACTTAAACCTAACTAACCTAAGGACATCACACACATCCATGCCCGAGGCAGGATTCGAACCTGCGACCGTAGCAGTTGCACGGTTCCGGACTGCGCACCTAGAACCGCGAGACCACCGCGGCCGGCGTTTTCAGTTCACAATCATATAATCGACAGTCGACTTGGACAGCTCTAGAATGGTCGAAAGGTTCCAAGGCACTGAGCTCTCCTGACAGACCCATCGCGCAGTTATTGTGTCTTTACTCATAACACAAACTCCTGCCAGCATTTATACTGGCAGTTACGCCTGTAATGATATCTCGTGGTCAGTTCAGCATTATACAGGGGTATTCAGATACTTCTGATCAGATCGTGTAGAGGCCATTGAGGACGGTTCAAAAGTGAAAACAGGCGAAACACATACGGGGCAAAAATAAATAGCTTTTTGTTTAGTTGTAAAGACAGACCACATTTTTAGAAGATATTAATAATATCATACACCGACGAAAAAAATCACAGCACCAAGAAGGAGTTGTGCGACGTAAACGATAGTTGATAGGCGTGCTTCTACGTCTGAAGGATGATGTCTGTTCCAATTTTGTGCTGGCCTTTGTGGCCGAACGTTTCTAGGCGCTTCAGTCTGGAACCGCGAGACCGCTATGGTTGCAGGTTCGAATCCTGCCTCGGGCATGGATGTGTGTGATGTCCTTAGGTTAGATAGTTTTAAGTAGTTTTAAGTTCTAGGGGACTGATGACCTCAGCAGTTAAGTCCCATAGTGCTCAGAGCCATTTGAACCAATTTTGAACATTCCATTTCGGAAATCGTTGTTGTTGCTGTGGGGTCCTGAGACTGGTTTTATGCAGCTCTCCATGCTACTCTATCCTGTGCAAGCTTCTTTATCTCCCAGTACTTACTGCAACCTACATCCTTCTGAATCTGCTTAGTGTATTCATCCCATAATGCTTGCACCTATTTGAACCATTTGAAGCTTGTTCGATTTTGAGACAGTTGCGCAAGAGCGGCGCTAGCAGCGCCACGATACGAATGCAAATCAAGTTTGCTTTAAATACGCGCTGCAATGGTTGTGAGCGTTAGTTACATTTGAGATTGGACATGGCGAGCTGATGTTAGTCAAGAATGGTTTTAAGGCCATAAAGACGCTTTTATCAACACCTCTCTGTGTTTGGACGGGGTCGTATAATACGAGCACTAGAAGCTGATGTTTTTGCGTGATACTGCAGAAAGACTTGGCAGGAATTTAACCACTATACGTCGTTATTGGCAGCTGTGGTCACGGTAAGGTACGGTCATAAGAAGAACGGACTCTGGACGGTCACGTGGCGTTTAACGGAAGGAAGGCCATCGTCTTCGGCTTATTGGTCTGGCGCTCCGTACGGCATCTGCAGCAGCAATTCGAGCAGCAGTTGTCGCCGCAGTGACTCAACGAACTGCAAAAAAAGCGGTTACTTAGATGACATCTCCGAGCCAGACGCCCTGCAGCGTGCATTCCATGACTCCAAGCACCCCATTCAGAGGTGTCAAGTGAGGGCTCATTGGAAGGCACAGTAGAGGCCTTTGTGTTTTCTGATGATCGTGTGTTGGTTAGGAGGACGCCAGTTGAGAGCCTTCAATCAAGCTGTGTGCATGCTAGACACTCTGACCTACACCTGGAGATATGGTCTGGAGTGCAATTTCGTAAAACAGCCACCACGACTGCAAATGTGTACATCAGTCTGGTGATTGGACCTGCTGTTCTGCCATTCGTGAACAGCACTACAAGTGTTGTTTTCCAACAGGCTAAAGATCGCTTGCATTCAGCTATTGTAACCCAACACGCTCTACAGACAATAATATTATCTTGGAACTCTTCCATTTAGTCCGTGTTTGCATAGAAAAACAGTAATATCATAAATAGAGTCGGCCTTGATGCAAAACACAGTGTAATTTGTTTATTTCTCTATTATCCCAAACTAGTTTCGGCGACAACTATCACCATCATCAGTGGGGTTTTTTAATCTAAAACATGCAGAAAATGGTATGGTGGTACAAACACAGAAAAACATTATTACATTTTTGAAATATAGTTTTATATTGATACTTTTACACTACCTTATTTAATGTATGCTACAGCGTGTTTTAAGCTATTATTGGCGCCTTTCGTGACATATTTTTCTGTGCTCTTTTTTTTCTGTTGCCATCTTTTTACTTAGCGAATATCATGTCATCTGCAACCATGTGAGCGGCTGTTAGCAAACTCTACAGAGTGTTGACATGTTGCCTTGGCCTCCTCGATTACCAGATCTGTCCCTGTCTCTGGCATACCATACAAATCCAGCGTCACCCACACCGAGGATTAACTGTCACTGTATTGACCGATCAAGTGCAACAGGCATGGAACTCCATCCCAAAAATTGACATCCGGTACAGAAATAAAAACTTGGAGCTTCACCGATGACATTGTAATTCTGTCAGAGACAGCAAAGGATTTGGAAGAGCAGTTCAACGGCATGGACAGTGTCTTGAAAGGAGGGTATAAGATGAACATCAACAAAAGCAAAGTGAGGATAATGGAATGTAGTTGAGTTAACTCGGGTGATGCTGAGGGAATTAGATTAGGAAATGAGACACTTAAAGTAGTAAAGGAGGTCTGCTATTTGGGGAGCAAAATGGCTGATGATGGTCGAAGTAGAGAGAATATAAAATGTAGACTGGCAACGGCAAGGAAAGCGTTATGAAGAAGAGAAATTTGTTAACATCCAGTATAGATTTAAGTGTCAGGAAGTCGTTTCTGAAAGTATTTGTATGGAGTGTAGCCATGTATGGAAGTGAAACATGGGCTATACACAGTTGGACAAGAAGAGAATAAAAGCTTTCGAAATGTGGTGCTACAGAAGAATGCTGAAGATTAGATGGGTGACTCACAAAACTAATGAGGAGGTATTGAATAGGATTGGGGAGAAGAGAAGTTTGTGGCACAACTTGAAAAGAAGAAGGGATCGGTTGGTAGGACATGTTCTGTGGCATCAAGGGATCACCAATTTAGTACTGGAGGGCAGCATGGAGGGTAAAAATCGTAGAGGGAGACCAAGAGATGAATACACTAAGCAGATTGAGAAGGATGTAGGCTGCAGTAGGTACTGGGAGTTGAAGAAGCTTGCACATGACAGAGTAGAATGGAGAGCTGCATCAAACCAGTCTCAGGACTGAAGACCACAACAACAACAACAACCTGTACAACCTAATGCATGCATGTTTTGCACACTTGGCGGTTACATCAGTTATTAAAGTACCAACATTTCACATTTGCAATGGCTCATCTCGCGCTTACAGTAATGTGTGAACTAACAGTGTTAACCAGTTAAATATATTACGTAGACAAATGTATTCCCGAAATTTCATTACTCTGCATTAATTATATTTTGGTGGTTCGTTTTTTTAGGGACTACAGATCAACGAAAAACATAAAAACGGTGACAGTTTCTTCTTTCTGCACAGATTGGTGAAAATATTTTCCGGGACTACCTGTGTAGAAGTTGTTTCTGACTGGCGGTGCCGGCCGCAGGCCTTTGTGGGCCGGCCAGCACGTGTGGACACGCTCCCTTTGTGGCGGCCGGCCCGGGGTGAGAACAATGCGCGGCGGAGGCGGTGACATGGCGCCCTGGGTGGCGGTGGCGGTCATTAGGGCCACGCCCCCGCACACCGCCGCCGCTAATGGAGTGGCCGGCACAATGGCGAGGCGCAGGTATGTGCAGGGCGCAGGCCGCGGGCCGCGGGCGCCACCCACGCAGGAGCGCACCCATCTGCGGCGGCGGCCGGATTCTCCGCTCTCGGCTAGATGGGCCACCTGCTGACACTCCGGGCGAGAGCCGACACGGCTGCCCGGGGCGGCGGCGGTGTGCGCTGTCCGCTCCCAAATGCTGTAAACAAAGTGTCCGTCACACAAGAGTTTCCAGGCCTCTACCCAGCCTAACGGCCGCCGCCTTCCTACAGTTTTACCCGAGACTGAGACAATAATTTGTGCTACTTAAAGGTTAGTTTGAGCAGTTACCAGAAAGCGGCAGACAACAAGCTGTACTGGGCATGCGCAGCTACGATGACTTAGGCAGCCCGTGCTTGGTGCTTGCTCTGCTCATACGCTTTTCGTCGTATTTCTGGTGGGGCATCACGTGACCATGTGTAGCCTTGCGGCATGTTGTTGAGAGGACATACTGAGTTGTACTTAGAGCAATTGTTTTATCATATCCCACACAGATAAAGGATGCAAATAAGGAAGCGGTTCTTGTCCAAATATCATTTCAAAATTAGACTCCACAGCTCGAAGTACCATAAAATTTTGCTAAGGGGTAACTTCAGATTTTTTAATTCGTACTCTGCAATATTGTTATGTAGCATTTGCAGTAGGTTTACATCTACAAAGCACTGCAAAAAGCTAGTAGGACTGAATACAAATTTCTTGCAACAAAAAAAGAGACAGTTCCTTGTGTAGCTTACACCGGAATAAAGGACAATAAATTTCGTGACTATTTCAAAACGTGATAAAATTAACATGGTTGTCTGAGAGGCAAAGAAACTGGACAACTGACAGTTTATATTCTACTCTAGGAATAAATATGAATCCATGTGGGGAGTTAAAACGATAAAACACGGTATGCTGCCAGTCTAAAATTTAGAACAGAATGGCATTCTATAAATTTAAGACGTAAACACAAATTAAGAAATAACTTCAGGAGTAGAGAAAGTATTAGACAAGTACCTTGCGATCGAAAAACACTTTCACAGAAGGCAGATTTGTAAAATTCTGCTACAGCTGTCACATTTGAAACAAAATATTTAGTTCAAAACTACTGACCAAATTTGCCTACGTAGTCAGCTTCAAGTAAATTTTTACGTATGTCCGTACGTATATAGCATTAAGAGATCTTACAGTGTCCTTAAAGGACATCCGAGACTACTCCAGCAGCATGGGAATTTCATAAACCGTACTAAAATGCTACATTCCGTTCTAATTGCACATTTCTCTGTCCATATGCACTCTGAAGTACATGATGTAGTTTTTGTGATACCAGTTTTCTTGGGGGTCCAGTTCTTTATTATGGTATAACATCATTCGTCCGAGAAAATGAAAATTTGCACTTTGAATTGAACGAGGTTGAGGGTAGCCAATAGTCCGGAATGAAACACTTCGTTTCAAATAAATTAACTGCCTCAGCGGAAAAAAAATTCACTGAAGCAAATTTCTCTATAAAACAGACAGAAATAGCTTCATTAAGACATTAATGGTTGATTGATAATAACGTGGAAATAATATAAAATCAGAAAACTGAAACTACTAATTTATTTTGGTCTTTCATGGTTATGAGAATGTATATTAATACACTTGATGGCTCCCGGCCACAGAAATCTGTTTTGTTTTCATTTGACGTGGGAGCTGTAAATGAAGACACGAAACATACACGGAACACGGATCACGTGAGGAAGGACCCTCACTATAACTCAGCTTAGTCTGCGCATGCGCGAATCTGGCAGCTTGGGCGCGCCAGAAAAAATTTTCCGGGTAGCTTCTGGCTACTTGCTGCTACTGCTCATACAGCTCCAAGTAGCCAGAAGCGGGAGGAAGGCACTGCTCATACGCGAATTCAGCTCTGCGCATGCGCACGAGCCCGCTGTCAACTGCTTATACGAACCTTAAGATGCCACATACTGACACGAATTGTTTACGGGAAGCTTCCAATGATCATATTAAGCGAGGAACCTAGCAGTTGTCCTTTCCTCACTTCAACACGCCACTGAAACGGGAAGAAGGCATAGTACGTGGAACAATGCAAGTACGCTTTGCCATTCACTGTGTAGTAGTTCGTAGGAGCACAAAAAAGGCCAAAATGCTTCTCTTTAAAAGACTCTGAAAAGTGGGGCAGCAGCTGCCTCAATCTGTCTACCTCAAAAATTTTGGCATGCGAACATATTCGCGCTCTTTTTAACGTGCCACTCACCTCAAACTAACACAAGTTTCCCAAACTGAATGTCACATACACCCACTAGTCCATCACTGTAAGTCGATCACACTCATCCATTACCAGTTGCCCATTGTCGCTCACTTATTCAGCCAACTCATTGTCTTTATCACTTTGTGTCTCTCTGTCATCGTCTCCTGTGTCACAGTCCCCTTCGTTCTATCGTACTACTGCTGTCTCCTGCCACTGGCACTGTCTCCCTCTTGCTCTGTCTTACTGCTACTACCTCATTCATTCCAACTGGTGGTACCTCCTCTCACTCCCACTATATCTCTTTTCCTCGCTGTCTTTGTCACAGACTCTGTCTCTCATTATCACTGGATTTCACCCATTTCAATTTTCTGCTACTCTTTAGTCGTCTCCCACTGGCACTGTCTCCTTCACTCTTTCCCTAGCACCGACAACTTTCTTCCACTGCCACTGCGTCCCCCTCTTTATCTCACAGTGCTGTTGTCTCCTTCGCTCTTTCTGTATGACAACCACTTACACTCTTCCAGTATTTGTTTCTTCTCCATCTCTTTCCCACTGCCACTATCTCACTGTCTCACAGTGTGATCAAAATTATCTGTACCCTTTGCTGAAAATGACTTACAAGTTTGTGACGCCCTCCATCAGTAATGCTGGAATTCAGTATGATGTTGGCCCATCCTCAGCCTTGATGACAGCTTCCACTCTCGCAGGCATAGGTTCAATCAGGTGCTGGAAGGTTTCTTGGGGAATGGCAGCCCATTCTTCACGGAGTGCTGCACTGTGGAGAGATATCTTTGAGGCCTGGCACGAAGTCGGCGTTCCAAAACATTCCAAAGGTGTCCTGTAGGGTTCAGGACTCTGTGCAGGCCAGGCCACTACATGGATCTTATTGTCGTGCAACCACTCTGCCACAGGCCGTGCGTTATGAACAGGTGCTCTATCGCGTTGAAAGATGCAGTCGCCATCCCCGAACTGCTCTTCAACAGTGGGAAGCAAAAAGATGCTTAAAACATCAATGTAGGCCTGTGCTGTGATAGTTCCACGATAAACAACAAGGGGTACAAGCCCCCTGTATGAAAAACACGACCGCACCATAACACCACCGCCTCCGAATTTAACAGTTGGCACCACACACGCTGGCAGATGACGTTCACCGGCCATTCGCCATAATCACACCCTGCCATCGGATCGCCACATTGTGTATCGTGATTCGTCACGCCACACAACGTTTTTCCACTGTTCAATCGTCCAATGTTTACGCTCCTTACACCTAGCGAGGCGTCGTTTGGCATTTACCGGCGTGATGTGTGGCTCATGAGCAGCCGCTCAACCATGAAATACAAGTTTTCTCACCTCCTGCCTAACTGTAATAGTACTTGCAGTGGATCCTGACGCAGTTTGGAATTCCGGTGTGATGGTCTGGATAGATGTCTGCCTATTACATATTACGACCCTCTTCAACTGTCGGCGGTCTCTGTCAGACAACAGACGAGGTCGGCCTGTACACTTTTGTGATGCGCCTGTCCCTTCACGTTTCTACTTCACTATCATATCTTAGACAGTGGACCCAGGTTTGATTAGAAATGTGGAAATCTCAAGTACAAACGTTTGACACCAGTGACACCCAATCACCTGGCCACGTTCGAAGTCCGTGAGTTCGGCGGAGCGCCTCATTCTGCTCTCACGATCCATAATCACTACTGACGTCGCTGATATGGAGTACCTGGCAGTAGGTAGCAGCACAATGCATCTGATATGAAAACATATGTTTTTGGGGGGGGGGGGGGGTGTCCGGATACTTTTGATCACATCGTGTAAAAGGCCGAATATGTTCGAATGCTAAAATTTTTGGCAAAAATTTTAAAGGGGCTGAGGAAGGTTGGACGAGGTAGCTGGTAACACATCTTCCAGTAAGAGTCATTTAAAGATGAGCACATTCCTCTGTTTTTCTGATTCATTCCTCGTTTTGCCTGCTACAGAAGGGCATGTCACTCATATGAAAAGAACTTCATGGTTTAGTAAAATTTTGATAGTTTAGTTATGCAGAATAACGTAAAACTAATTTTACACCTCAGATCGGATTTTACGTGCTCAAAAATTTTGCAGGTACTACGAGATGCTTCAGTATTATAGTATAGGGTTTCCAGATGATAACGGTTACCCATTACAGCATATTTCTCTGTGCTAAGTCACTTTATAAACTACGTTTTCGCGTCACACTGGATTTAATGGGCGTATTTTGCGTGTACAAGCAGGGAAACTTTGAACCACTGTATCTCGGAAACGAATAAAGATATAGAAAATTTTCAAGGTTGTTCGACATCGGGCTCTTAAAGAAATATGGTAAAAATTTCATCCATTTGCTGTGTATAGCCTTCTTCGAATCCGCGGATCGGTTTTGGCACCGAAAAGCATGTTTTTGATGTGTTTCTCCGTAATGGGTGAAGATTTCTGAAAACGAGAAGATGGTACTTCCAGACAAATGCCTAGATAACAGACCTTTAAAATTTGAGCAGTTTGCTGTACTTAATTTAGATATCTACTGCTGATGAAGAAAATATGGTGAAAAGCGGCTTTTTTAGGCTTTCCTCATGAACCGTCCATGAATTAAATGGTGCCTCCATAAGGCCCTTGAAACCCACCGTAGACAATATGTAATACAAAAAAACAACTGATATGAACACACCAAACCAAAAAGAACAAATCGCCTTGCTCCCTTAGCCTAAGATGCAGGAAGTGCGTAATATTTAAACTTTGAGGGTGCATTGTGAGATAGTTACAGTAAACCAATCCTTCCGTTGGGTGTAGAAATGGTGCCTGTCGCATGCGTACCGACATATCTTTTGACATAGGAGGGCCAGTTAAGTTGATTAGTAACTGTATAAAATAAAAATGAAAATATTGAAAGAAGACTTTGCACATTGTTCCGTGGCTTACGAGTGTAGTTACATCCATTGTGCTAAGTAGGTCGGAGTAGAAATTTTCTCGAGTAAATCCAGAAAAAGAATTGCGTGCTTCTTACGAGTATGAGAACTTCGACAAAAGCTTACACGTCTGTCGATGAAAACAATTCACGGAAGTGTAATGTACTCAACCTGCTTTTAAAAGAAACTTCCTGGCAAATTAAAACTGTGTGCCCGACCAAGACTCGAACTCGGGACCTTTGCCTTTCGCGGGCAAGTGCTCTACCATCTGAGCTACCGAAGCACGACTCACGCCCGGTACTCACAGCTTTACTTCTCCCAGTATCCGTCTCCTACCTTCCAAACTTTACAGAAGCTCTCCTGCGAACCTTGCAGAACTAGCACTCCTGAAAGAAAGGATATTGCGGAGACATGGCTTAGCCACAGCCTGGGGGATGTTTCCAGAATGATATTTTCACTCTGCAGCGGAGTGTGCGCTGATATGAAACTTCCTGGCAGATTAAAACTGTGTGCCCGACCGAGACTCGAACTCGGGACCTTTGCCTTTCGCGGGCAAGTGCTCTACCAACTCTTTTTTTTTTTTTTTTTTTTTAAGGTAAAGGGCTTATCTCCTTCATGGAACATATGCCCCTATAAATTTTATTTTGTATTCTGAAAGAATACAGTAAATAGCACTTTCAACAATCACATAATAATGCCAATAATTTACAGTGTCAGTAGAAATTAAAGGTCACATAACATCTCTGTTTCACAACAAATCAAAAAACTTCTCCTAGTGTCATTAAACACTATCACTGTCTTCTGTTAGCTCGTAACAAATTATCTGTGCACCTGGCAGTAAAACAAATAGTCAAATGGCTTTCTAAACATTCATCAGTCGTCTAAATAACACATCCTGAATATAAAAATACAATGAAACATAGACAATACAACAATTACATTATTTGCCAATAAATGCACACAATTCAGGCGAAGATGACTGAGCACTGGTGATGTTACAACACCTGTGCAGATCAAACGGATGAGTCAGTGCAAATTAGTCTCTCTCGTTACATCAACGAATAGCAATCAATCCTGATTCCAAAAGCTTCTGAATCTTTGAAGCAATTTCAGGATTTTGCAAATGCTCTGCAAGAGCTTTCGGATCATTCTGCATTTGCTCTAAAATAACTCTGATGGCTGGATCTCGCATAATAGCTTGTATTTCAGGATCAGCCATTGCCCTCTTACGAACTTCTGGATTTGAGTTTACTGCCATTGTACAGGTTCTGTAGCCATCAATAGCTTCAGCATTTGATGGATCTAGTTCCAGTGCTTTTTGGTATGCTGAGATGGCTTTGCCAGGTTGCTGCATTCCCTGCAGAATTTTACCTTTTCTTGTCCAACCTCGAGTGAACTTTGGATCCAATTCAAGACATTTCTCACAGTCTTTTAGTCCCAAGTCAAATGCAGCAAGTTTTGTGTAACATGCAGCACGGTTGCTGTATAGTTTTGGATCATCAGGATTCCGCTTTATTGCCTCTGTGTAGTGTTTGACAGCTTCTGCATAATTGCCATTTTTGAAGAGTTCATTTCCTTTCTCCTTCTCTTCTTCTGCCTTAGCTGGATCAATGTATGCCTTTCGCTCCACTTCTTTTATCTCTCTCTCTACATTTGAAAGCAAAGCCTTCACCTCAGGGTTCCTGAACTCCGACATGGATTTTTCAAATGCAGTTTTTGCACTGTACAGGTCCCCAAATTTTTTGTGGTAAAGGCTTTGGCAATCAATTTAAAATCAGCCCTATTTTCTCTCCCAATTTCAATAGCCTTTTCACACTGATCAATGCACTTTTTATACTCCTTTTGTTCAAAATACACAGCTGCTATGTTATTAAGAAAGGTCATATCAGTCGGATCGAGTTCAACTGCTTTGTTATAATGGTTCAAAGTCTCTTCAAACTTTTTCTTCTTGTACGCTTCATTTCCAAGATCTTTTTCTTTCCGTGCTTTTATTTGACTTTCAGAGAGATTTTCAATTGTCTTCTCTTCTTTCGGTTTTGTATTCGATTGTGACTGGTGTTTGGGTGTTTCGGGTTTAGGGGGTATAGGTTCAGTTTCCATTTCTTCATCTCCATGAGGATCAATGTTTAATCCAAGTAAAACACTTAGTGTTGTTAAAATTCGGGTATCATGTAAATGGGTCCCTAGGCTATTTGGATTATTCTGCAGTTCATTTATCAATTTCACATAATCAGGATCTTCCAAATACGCTCGAGTACGAGGATCACTTCTCAATTTAATAAATAAATCTGGCATTCTAAATGGGTTTGCCATCCCCTTCTCAGCAAACTGCTGAGCTTTTACATCTTCCAAGTCTTTCTTTAACTGGGCATTGTCAGGTTCTTTCTTCAGACCCTCTTCGTATGCTTTAACAGACTCAGCTAGACGGCCCAGATATGCTAAAGCAGATCCTTTCCTGCTGTAACCCTTAGCCCAATCAGGTTTCAATTCCACAGATTTTTTCCGCATCTTCCAGTTCCTGAGAGAACTTTCCTGCTTTTTCATACGCTGCTGAACGGTTACTGTATAAAACGTGATTGTTTTTGTCCAGTGCTATTGCATCGGTATAACATTTAATCGCTTCGTCGAGCTTGCCCGCTTGCAGGGCGGCATTTCCTTTGTCCTTCAATGCATTAACCTTATCCATTTCACTTGCACAACACTCAAAACTCGATTCTCACAGGTAACGAAACATCCAGAACTACGAGTCAAGCAAACAACTGCAGCTCAAAGATAATGGATTTTCAGTATTTTCGTGCCATACCCGGCTTTTGCCATCTGAGCTACCGAAGCAGAAGTAAAGCTGTGAGTACCGGGCGTGAGTCGTGCTTCGGTAGCTCAGATGATAGAGCACTTGCCCGCGAAAGGCATAGGTCCCGAGTTCGAGTCTCGGTCGGGCACACAGTTTTAATCTGCCAGGAAGTTTCATATCAGCGCACACTCCGCTGCAGAGTGAAAATCTCATTCTGCTTTTAAAACAATTAATGTGCCTTTGAGTTACGATATGCAATACCAAGACTTCAGCACGCCTGAGTCCTGGTGACACAAACACTACAAGCGTGTATGTTAAGATAATTTGTGAAGTGTACAACTAATAGTGCTTGAAAAATAATAACTATGAGCAATACAGGGTTACTGCTTTAGCTCATTCTCTCGTTGCTTCTTGGACAACGACACCGTTGTAAATGAGAAAGTACAGGATTAATTTGTTTAGTTAACCGTTTTTAGACAAGTCTGATGACATCTTGCAAGCCGAAAAGCGGTTAAATAAGTACGTTAATCCTACAGAATACAAACAATATTGTGCTATTCATTTATAAATAAGTATTGTGTTCTGCGGTATTATATTTTGGGGCATCTCTATGTACGCATAAAAAATATTCCAGTTCAGTAAAAGTTCGTCATTGTTCAAGCGGATCGAAAAACGTAACATGCCATCTCTGTAGTTAATTTCCTTGAATGACATTGTGTTTAATAATAATGGATCTATCGAAAGGAACAATATAATTCCACCAGTGAACTCTGAAAAGAAAAGCACTTTGGACTTGGAAAAATACTTTCTTTACCATTGTACAGAAAGATGTGCAATACTTCGCAGCTTCGAGCAGAGCAGAGAAATGTGAGTGATGACTACAAGACTCCCTAGTCTAAATTGAAACTTTTTATTGTGATGCACTTCTTTTGTACTCCGCAGGAGTCCCTTGTAGTTGCATAGGTCGTTGCGCTGTAGTATGTTAAGTGACAGAGCCAAGGCTGGCCCACAATTCTTAAACGTTTAACTACACGCACATGACAGCCTGGAGAGAAGTTCACGGTGTGATTTTAGATCATAGTATCTGCGCATGTAATGACTGTTTTTGGTAATTATTTTGTAGCACAATTACTGAATGTATGTCAGACATTTTTGTTCTACTTCTGCCAGACACATTCAAATGGCTCTGAGCACTATGCGACTTAACATCTGTGGTCATCAGTCGCCTCGAACTTAGAATTAATTAAACCTAACTAACCTAAGGACATCACACACATTTATGCCCGAGGCAGGATTCGAACCTGCGACCGTAGTAGTCGCGCGGTTCCGGACTGAGCGCCTAGAACCACGAGACCACCACGACCGGCACCAGACACATTGTGAACATGTTCTCTTTACATCCTGTGACACTTGGATTATATACACAAATGCAATATACGGGGATTGGAACTTAAATAGTGGCAACAATTTATTCGCAACCGATACAAAATGGTTCAGATGGCTCTAAGCACTCTGGGACTTAACATCTGAGGTCATCAGTCCCCTAGAAATTAGAACTACTTAAACCTACCTAACCTAAGAACATCACACACATCCATGCCCGAGGCAGGATTCGAACCTGCGACCGTAGCAGCAGCACGGTTCTGGACTGAAGCGCCTAGAACCGCTCGGCCACAACGACAACCGATAAAAAAGAATTACATGTTTGCACCTGTTACTGTCCTTCAAAGTAGTCACCAGCGTTGTGTAGAATACGTTGCCAGCGATGTGGAAGGCGTAGTATACCGTTAGCAGAGCCTGTTCTGTTGATGGTGCAGCCGGACTGTGTGACCGAGCGGTCCTAGGCGCTTCAGTCCGGAAACGCGCGACTGCTACAGTCGCAGGTTCGAATCCTGCCTCGGGCATGGATGAGTGTGACGTCCGTAGGATAGTTAGGTTTAAGTAGTTCTAATTTATAGGGGATTGATGACCTCAGATGTTAAGTCCCATAATGCTCAGAGCCATCTGAGCCATTTTTTTGTTGATGGTGCGAATGGAGCAGTCTAAAGTTAAGGTGATTCTCGTGTACGACTGTGATGGTGTTATCCTAATGCATTACTTTCCTCCACGGCAGACCGTCAATGCTCAGTACTACTGTTCGTTCTTGGAACATCACGTGCAACCAGCTTTGCGATAGAAGCGACTACACTTTCTGCGCAACCCACCCATCATTTTGCACGACAATGAGCGGGCGCATACAGCGCCAAGCTGTGGCTGCTCTGTTCGGTCGATGGGACTGGGAAGTACTGTACTATCCACCTTACTCATCGGACTTAAGTCCTTGTGACTTCGATTTGATTCCGAAGATGAAGGAACCACTTCGTGGCATTCGCTTCAGAACTGTTCCAGAGATCCGACAGGCAGTATACCGCTCCATTCGCACCATCAACAGAACAGGCTCTACTGACGGTATACTACGCCTTCCACATCGCTGACAACGGGTTCTACACAACGCTAGTGACTACTTTGAAGAACAGTAACAAGTGCAAACATGTAACTCTTTTGTATAGATTGTGAATAAATAGTTGTCACTATTTAAGTTCCAACCATCGTATTTCGACGGTGACTACTTTCACAGAGGTCTGATCGTTCTTAACATTGTGATACTTCAAAATGGCCAAAGACCAATATCATGATTGTATAGTAGAATATACAATTGTACAAATGGTGCAACTTTCATTTAAACAGAATTATATGACCGTAGCCCCAAACTTCAGAGAGATTATCAACAATGAGTAAACAGTTTGATACTAACACGCAGTATTCACAGAGTAGTCAAAGGGCAGGTAGACGCCGACCTCAGGGCAAATCATTTTGGCTTCCGCAGAAATATAGGACCACGCGTGGTAATACTGACCCTGCCAGATTGCATTTGTAAAAAAATGGCTCTGAGCACTATGGGACTCAACTGCTGTGGTCATTAGTCCCCTAGAACTTAGAACTACTTAAACCTAACTAACCTAAGGACATCACACACATCCATACCCGAGGCAGGATTCGAACCTGCGACCGTAGCAGTCGCACGGTTCCGGACTGCGCGCCTAGAACCGCGAGACCACCGCGGCCGGCTGCATTTATAAGAGTCGAAATACATGAAACGGAATCAGTAGTTGATAAGGAAGTAACACAGGGTTGTAGCAAATGGGCAATGGTATTCAATCTGTACATTGTGTAAGTATTAAAGGAAACCAAGGAGAAATTTAGAAAGGCATTTAAAGTTCAGGAAGAAAATATAAAAAATTGAGGTTTACCGATGATAAATTAATTCTGTCAGAAGCAGCTAAGTACGCTGGAAGATAAGTTGAACTAAATAGATAATGTCTTGAAAATGGTAATAAGCTGAACATCAACAAAAGTGAAAGAAGAGTAATGGATTGTAGTCAAGTGATATCAAGTGATTCTAAGAGCATTAGTTTAGGAAATGAGGCAGTAAAGTAGTAGATGAGTTTTTGTTATTTGGGCAATAAAATAACTGACGATGGCCGATGCAGAGAAGACATACAATGTAAACTGGGTATAGGTAGGAAAACATTTCCCAAGAAGAGGAATTTGGTAACATCGGATATAAAGTTTAGTGTTAGGAAGTATTTTCTGAAGGTATTTGTCTAGTGTGTAGCGTGTATTGAAGGGAATGTGGTGTATAACAAGTTCAGACAGGAGATAATAAGAAATATGGAAACGTGGCACTACAGAAGAATGCTGAAGGTTAGTTGGGAGGTCGAATAAGTAATGAGGAGGTACGGAATCTGAAAACTAGCAGTTATACAACCCGACTAGCAGAAGTCATCGGTTGATAGGATACATTTTGAGGCATCTAGGAATTGTCAGTTTGGCACTGGACGAAAATAAGGGGGACGGGAGTTATGAATTGTAGAGTGAGGCCAAGGCCAAGGGATGAATTCAGTAAGCAGGTTCAAACTGATGTAGGATAATAAGAAATATGGAAACGTGGCACTACAGAAGAATGCTGAAGATTAGTTGGGAGGTCGAATAAGTAATGAGGAGGTACGGAATCTGAAAACTAGCAGTTATACAACACGACTAGCAGAAGTCATCATTGGTAGGATACATTTTGAGGCATCTAGGAATTGTCAGTTTGGCACTGGACGAAAATAAGGGGGACGGGAGTTATGAATTGTAGAGTGAGGCCAAGGGATGAATTCAGTAAGCAGGTTCAAACTGATGTAGCATGCAATAGTTATTTGGAGATAAAGAGGACAGCGCAGGATGAATATCAACAAAATAAAAACATAACTATACCATGTGTAACACCTCTTCAACCTTGTCTTGTATTAATTTTATCATGCTGAGATTGTTTAATTTAAATTGTTATGTAGGCACTGGCTCTGAACACTATGGCTCTGAGCACTATGGGAATTAACATCTGAGGTCATCAGTCCCCTAGACTTAGAACTACTTAAACCTAACTAACCTAAGGACATCACACACATCCATGCCCGAGGCAGGATTCGAAACTGCGATCATAGCAGTCGACCGGTTCCGGACTGAAGCGCCTGGAACCGCTCGGCCACCGCGGCCAGCTTATGTAGGCACTGTTTTTGCGAGGTTCATTGTTAGTCTCGGCTGTGAAAGACTAGCGGAAAAACAGCTATAATGCGAAGGGGGATGGGGGGGGGGGGGGGATCACGAGCCTTGGTTAAAGCTTTGAGGCGGTAGAACATATGCCCGCGAAAGGTAAAGGTCTGTCCTGGTTTGGCGCACAGTTTCATGTTAACGTTTCTCACGTTTGCTCCCTTTATATTTACTTAGTGTTTAATGTTAACATTTCAGTTGACAAACTGCTAATCACGAGTATTGTACCTTCTTTGATTAGAAATACACAATATTGAGCTTTTATTTATAATTTGCAAATAATGGAATGTAGTCGAATGAAATTAGGCGATGCTGAGGGAATTAGAATAGGAAATGAAGCAATAAAACCAGTAGACGAGTTTTGCTATTTGGGAAACAAAATGACTGCCATGATCGAAGTAGATGACGTATAAAATGATGACGGGCACTAACAACAAAAGCATTCTGGAAATGAGAAGTTTACCATCGAATATAAGAGTACATTTTAGAAAATTTTTCCTGATGGTGTTTATCTGGCGTATATTATTCTAGAGAAGTGAAACGTGGGCGATAATTGAGACAAGTGTGTACGTATGTATGTGTGTGTGTGTGTGTGTGTGTGTGTGTGATTGAGTGAGTGTGTGTGTGTGTTTTTTTGAGGCTTATCGGGGCTCAACGAATGTGGATAGAAGTAGAGAAATTGTCATCATACAGAGAGGAAGGAATCTATGAATTGACACTCATTCACTCACTCCCACCTCACCCGCGTTGGCCCACTCAGTCACTCCATTTCACACGCCTTAAGGCGACGGATAAATGTGAAAGGTGCGATGCCTAGGACTAAAACAGAAATGACACCACAGAACAGATATAAGCAAGGCTTACAAAAAAAAAAAAAAGAAATGGGTGAGCCTGTCACCTTTTCAACACATTCAGAACATCTATCTACAATTTTAGGAAACAAGTTGGACAAATCACAATACCGTATAACTCTCACCACACTCGTTTCAGCGTCAAATAAAACAGAGGACAGATCTGTTGGAAAATTAGCCGCTGCCCGCTTGCCTGAAAATAAAACACAGTCCAGTAAAATGTGGCGCACAGTGACCTATACGCCACTTACGCCACACACTGTAGGGGCCTCTCGCCAGAGCAAGAAGCCATGCGTTATAGGGCTGTGGCCTACGCGAAGGCGAGTAAGGAGGACGTCAGCCCGTCTTCGTGGATGAAAGGAAGTACGTCACGAGCATGTAGTGAGGTTTACTAAATGGAGCTTATTATCAGTCACTTCCAGCCACTCGTCTTCCCGTCGACGCATGACTGAACCTCACCAGCGAGTAGGGAGCATGCAAAGGGATGGCACACTGGAATAACTGAGGATCGCTACACACCTTCTTGGCTGCTGCGTCCGCCCTTTCTTTTCCCGCAGTACCCATGTTCCCTAGTACCCAGCAGAAAGACGTCTCCTTCCCCAGCAGCTGTAGTTAGAGAAGGGCGTCCTGATGTTCTGGACTATTTTATCTGCTAGGTACAAGCGTTGCACAGAGTGAAGGGCACTCAGAGAATCGGAACAGACAAGGAATTGAGTGCCCGAATCGTGTCTCTTCCGCTCCAGTCCCCCGAGATCGCATATAATTCTGTGTCAAAGACAGTAAAGTTCCCAGGCAGTCGGACACTGACCGATCAGGGAAAACAACATAGCAACCAACAAAGTCCCCCTGTTTCGGCTCATCCATAAAGACAGCTATATATTAGTGACGCCAACCTCAACTGCTTGCAGGTCAGTAGCCAGGGGGAGAGCAGAGGAGTGGTGACAAACACAGCAACCTCATCCTTGGTTCTGTCTCCAGTAAGGTCATCCTTTTGGTGAAGCGTATAGCCCTGCAGCACAGAGGCATCACTGACTTTAAGAAGTGTTTCTTGTAAACAGAGGCACAGGTGGCGTTCCTGTGCTACCTGTTTCAGTTCGTCCACATGTGCCCTGAATCCATTAATTTTCCACTGCAATATGGGAGCTATCTATCATGAGGTTTTCATTTTCGCGCTGTCTTTCCAATGGAGAGGGGAACCTGTAATGGATGGAGGCTCAGCCTTGGGGAGAGACGATTGCATCAGTCCAACAACAAGGTCCATTAGCTCTCCAGGTAGAATCGTGAGTGACTTCAGATAGGATGACATCGATATCATCAGACTCTTTACTTTCTGGCTCCACCTGTGGTTGATTTTTTTGTCCTAGGTAGACTTCAGAGCCATAAGCGCGACAGTGATAGTGGCAGCGCTGGTCAGTGGACCAGACTGAACCTTTGGAGGAACAGGAGCTCCGCGATGTGAACTGCTATGGCCTTGTCTACTGTTGTGGGAGAAAGTGTAGACTTTGGAGTAACTGCAGCAGCAAAGTGCACTGGCAAACTCAGGTCTAACTGCTGATACTAGCAATCTCCATTTGTGTAGTAGCATCAGTCTTCTATTTGTTTAAGTACAGATGCAAAGGAAGTAGTGAACTTCAGTGACCGCATGGCCTTATAGACCTTTTTGGCCCCACCATACAAGACAGGCTTAGTTGTTTTGATCCCCTGTATCTTCCTTTTTTGAAGAAAGCACTGCAATCCCTACTCCAGGCAGGGTGATCCTCGTAGCAGTTTACACACATGGTAACAGATGAACAACTAAGACTTCAAGGGCGGCCTCATCACATTTGCCACAGGTGGGTTCTCTTTTACAACTCAAAATGTTGTGCCTAAAGTCCTGGCACGTAAAACTGAACACTGGGTTGGAAAAATAAGGCTGCATGCTGAACCAAAGTAAACTGGCCTTAACGTGCTCTGGAAGTTTTGTGCTGCTGAAAGACAGTGTAAACGAATCTGATTTGACAAGATCGCCATCCATCCTTTTTATTATGTTTTGCATATCACTGATGCATTTCTTAGACCAGTCAGCTTTCTGTTCTTCTCGGGGAATGTCAACCAGATCGCTGCAACTCACAACGCCTTTGCTATAATTCAGGGTATTGTACAGTTCAGTTTCTATTGCATACTCCCCAAGGAATTGAGCTTCCTGGATGTTCTTCATTTGTTGAGAATTAGATGTTTCTACCAAAAGGGTCCCGTTTTGCAAGCACATGACAGATTTTAAACGTCCATATGCCCTTAAACCATTTTGTGTTTAAAAAGGTGCACGTTTTTCAAAGCTCTCCACTTTCCTTTTGAGTATAAGAAACACATTCTGGCCGCCATCTTGTGTTCAGTTACAAGAGACTAGAAGACTGTGTAATCCCCAAGTCTGGAGGACTGGCTGCACGAGTCCTCGTGTTTGACTGGGGGTTCGTACAACGGCCCACTCTTTCTGCTGGAAGGAGGAGAACTGAATTTCGAAACTTCCACTGTGATCCCCAACATATAAGTCCACTCAGACAGAGCCCCATGTGCCTAGGTAAGCCTTATACAGCTGAGGTTCGGTAGCTTCCCCGGAGGTTGCCCATTAACGACTATCTCACCTCAATAGCCATGCATCTCATCAGTGCATAGCATACCTTGAGGTTGAGGGATATTTTTACAGACGTTTTTACCATCTCGCGATCCTGGTGGTCAAGCCAAATTCCCATTCCCTGCAACACACAACGTTCTACTGCCGCACTGCACTTTGGTCGCTGAAGCATGCCTAGTTCATACGGTGACAGAAGACTGGCGGCGCTTACCAGTCGCCAGTTCAGGAACCTCAGGGCCTCCCAGTCCATACCCAGCAAACGAATTCTGAGTCCCTGAGGGCTTAAGACGAGAATAGAACAAAAGCTTTTTAAATAGGATGCTACAGAACAATGTTGAAGATTATGTTGTTAGATATAATAATTAATGTGAAGGTGCTGAATCGGAAAACTAGACATTTATGGTACAACCTTACCAGCAGGTTGGTAGGATGCATACACGCGTGTCAATTAATTACTAATTTGATTATAAGGGGAAGTGTGGAGGAGGGACCTCGATGGTTGATACTTTCAGTATCCACTGTATACACAAAAGATGACGACACAAATTCACTTTTATGTCTACATCAACATCTACATACATACACCTACATCAACATCTACATACATACTCCCCAAGCTACCTTATGGCGTGTGGCGGAAGGTACCACTGTTAGTCATTTCCTTTTCTGTTCCACGCGCAGACAGAAACACGCAAAAATGATTGTCTATATTTCTCTTATCTTCGTGGACCTCTGGCGAAATGTACTTTGGCAGCAGTAGAATCATTCCGCAGTTAGTTTCAAATACCGGTTCTCTACATTTTCTCAGTAATATTCCTCAACAAGAACACCGCCTTCCCTCCAGGGATTCCCACTTCTGTTCCTGAAGCGTCTCCGTGAAGCTTGTGTGTAGTTCCAACCTACCGGTGACAAATCTAGCAGCCCGCATATGAATTGCTGCAACGTCTTCCTTTAATACGAGCTGGTGGGAATACCAAACACTCGAGCAGCAGTCAAGCATAGGTCACACTAACGTCCTATATGCGGTCTCCTTTACAGATGAACCACAATTTGCTAAAATTCTCTCAGTAAACCGAAGTCGACCATTCGCCTTCCCTACGAGCGTCCTCACATCCTTGTTCCATTTCATATCTCTTCGCAACCTTATGCCCAGATATTTAAACGACGTAACTGGGTCAGCGCTGTATCTGAACATTACGGATTCGTTTTACCCACTCCTCCGCATTAACTTACATTTATAGCTAGCTGCCATTAATCATACTAACTAGAAATTTTGTCTAAGTCGTCTTGTATCCTGCTAAAGTCACTCATCTGCGTCACCAACCCACACACCACAGCATCATCAACAAAAAAACCGCAGATTGCTGCTTACATTTGAAAGATCATTGTGTCGAAGAGTTTGGAATTAAGAAGGGAGACACTAGCGTAAGAAAGACTGTGAGGACGAGTCACGAGGCATGCTTAGATGGGTGGTTTTCTCGCGAGAAGCGAGATTCCGGGTTCGAGCCCCGACGTGAACAGCAGTATTAATTTGCCAGCAAACTTCAAAACTGCGTCTGCCACTGCACTGTGATGAGCATCGTCGCTAGGCTCCCGCGCTTACTAAACTAAACCGTGCCAGAAGGTGCTGCTCTTCTTTGGAACTTCTTCATCTCCTCTACCTATTGTTACCTAATGAGGGCGACTGGCTGACGACCAAGACTCAGCAACCAGGCAAACGAGGTTTTTATAAGTCAAGGCACTTATTTCGTGGTTGAATTCATCTCCTTAGATTTCATTCAATGAACCTCAGTGAGCCGTCTGCTTTTCCTGCAGCTATCGTTATCACATCGGTCCGCTATCGGTCGCTTTAGGCGCACAAACCTAGATACTTTACTCACATTACTATCCCCAGTGATTCATCACCATATGCACGATAATGTGCAATATTCAGAATGTGTTTCCACTCTGGAGCGGAGTGTGCGCTAATTTGAAACTTCCCGGCGTATTAAAACTGTGTGCCGGATCTGGACTCGAACCTGGTACCTTTGCCTATGTCCTAGGTCTGAGTCTCACTACGACATTCAGTTTTAATGTGCCGAGGAGTTTCAATGCCCTTTGTGTTACATTTGTGCACGAACACACCAACGACCACGTTCCTTCTTCTTCATTCTGTCCATCCTGCTACCAACAGTATTGTGAAAGACCATTCAATCACTTCACGTGCGACTCGTGCTTCAGCTGGTCAGGCGAGAAGCAAAGTGGATTTGGCTAAAAGCCAGAACGTGCTACAGTGTGCGTTGATATGTCTTATACTGCACTCATTGAACTCCATGGGTTCTTTCTGGAAGCTGTGACCGTTCATCCTAATGTTTCTCTTAATACCAGTTCACAGGCAAAATAATGCAACACGCATATCGGATAACTCTCTTTTGAGACAACAGGAGCATTTAGTCTGATGTTTTAGCAGGTATTTGCAAATTAGTTTTACATTGTACGTACGTAAAGTGAACGACTAACATGTTTCAGAAATTTCGACTGAATAGTTGGTTTGTAATTTGACTGGTTGGAAACAACAAAATGAACAAAGTGAATCAGCTTCCTGAGCGATACCTGCTAGTCCATAAGACTCTGATCGGTTGCGTGGAGCTCATCGAACTCTGGAAACAATTGCTAACACGCCACGCGCTCCCTTCGAGCTTACAGCGGAAAGCACCGCCGAACGTAATCTTACTCCGGGAAAGATCTCTCGCAGAAATAACTTTGTGTGCGAATGCGCCAGCAATGTGCTTACCTGAAACTTAGACAAGTAGAAATTTATCGGTCGTCAATTCGTGCATATTTAAACGAGGTGAGGTACGTTGGTCGGAGAGAAGACAAAATAATATTGTTTTACAAACGGTCAGACGACGCCACAGGAACGTATAGACAAAATTGTTTGTTAAGTTTATTAAAAATGACTGCTCTTAAGACAGATACAACTTTTGGAAACGTGTAGTGGAAATTTAAATGAAGTGATGACGATATTCTTCTGTTTCAGTTGATGTTCACAGTATTCAAATGTGTACCCTGTACCTATCACAGAGTGTTCACATTCAAAATGCCGCGGCTATTTTTGATGATTGATTCTTCCTTCTTCCCAGTTTGGGCATATGGACCATGTACATAACTGCTTATGACTGAGCTTCCGGTTTTTCCAATAATTTTTCATTATTATTTATTATCGATGTTGTTTCCGGATTTCTAAGCACGTTGTTTTGGTTTTTTGCTTTTCTCTGGTGTCAGTACTAAAACCTTGCGAAACATATTTCTCTTTTAGATCACTTTTCATTTCTCTTGCATATCTTATTCTCATTCATTCGAACCAGATGACCATAAAACATCAAACTGCGTTTTCTCATCGTTACATTTAGCTGTTCAGTTTTCTTGTGCAGAACTTCATTACTTCTGTTCGTGTATTCATCCTTGTTTTTAATTTGCTCCCAGTATTTTTTTTGCCATCTTCCTCTCTTTGTTTTCCAGCTTTTCTATTTGTCCTGCCATAGTCAAATTCAAGCATTCGGCTGAGTATAAATATTCTGCTTTTAGTAGAGCTGGAACTATGCTTGACAGGATATTGATATATTGTACATATCTCTAGCTAACTGAAAGGCCAGTTTCCGTTTTCGTTGCTCTGAGTACCTTAAACTCCTTATCACGGCCATTCTTCTGGATTCTCTCACCAAAATATTTAATGTGTTGACTCTTTTAATTTTACTGTAAGCTGCATTCTATTTTGCCTAAGATATTTGAAGCCCTTCTTTTCAAAATGTTAATTTTACTTGTTGCCATTGCTAGGTTCAAATGGTTCAAATGGCTCTGAGCACTATGGGACCCAACTTCTGAGGTCATCAGTCCCCTAGAACTTAGAACTACTTAAACCTAACTAACCTAAGGACATCACGCACATCCATGCCCGAGGCAGGATTCTAACCTGCGACCGTAGCGGTCGCGCGGTTCCACACGGTAGTGCCTAGAACCACTCGGCCACTCCGGCCGGCCGCCATTGCTAAGTTTCCGGACAGTATTTCAAGGTGTGTAAAAGCGAAAAACTGAATTCGAAGATTTTTGTTTTTCTAGCCCAGCTGTAGCTGGTCACTTACTGTATACTTTCTGTGTTCTTCCTTTTGCTTCTTTAGATTACCTCATCCCTATTCTTGCACTGGTGACGAAATGGTACACCTTAGGCAGAAAAATAACGAACTGTATAACTGTGACAGAATACTTTAATAATCGTCCAGGAATTACGTTACGTTCGTAAACGTCCAGGTAGCTGCGTCGTACGCCAGCTAGCTGTCACTACTGTTTTTGCTACAGAGTGTCAGCCCTGCGGTATCCTGAACTTCGTGCTTGCCCCAAGGCCGCAGATCAATGAACTGGTCGGCCCGGCGCCTTACCTTACTGTCTTCTCCGCACTGCTGACCTCCGCAACTTTTACGACTTTGCGGAAAGTCGCTGGCAAAGAACGCCCTAGCTGCACAAGTGTACACATTCCTGAGAGCAGGCGCATCGTAAACTGCTAAGAAATACGTGCCGCTTCACGTGTACTGTCCTTTTAGATTGTAACGAGCAGCTAGAAATGTGTGCCGCGCTTTTCTTGCTTTGTCACAAATAATGCAGCTTAAAGCACTGAATCCACTAGAGCAAGAGTTAATACTAAACCCAGGCAACTATCGTCGAGAAGACTTTCCTGTCCGTCAGAGTTCAAATAAAAAGGTCGAATACTTTATTACATTACACTGACAAGCGGAAGACCTTCCCATGACTCTTAGCCACACACAAGGGGAAGATCTGAGACATCACCAACCAGTTCGGCTCATATTTGGCAGGTCGCTTGCGTAAGACCTAAAATGAAGGACTAAGACATTTTGCTCCTCCCCCTCTTCTCCCCCCTCTAAAGTTCATGGTGGTGGTGGTGGTGGTGGTGGTGGTTAGTGTTTAACGTCCAGTCGACAACGAGGTCATTAGAGACGGAGCGCAATCTCGGGTTAGGGAAGGATTGGGAAGGAAATCGGCCGTGCTCTTTCAAAAGAACCATCCCGGCATTTGCCTGAAACGATTTAGGGAAATCACGGAAAACCTAAATCAGGATGGCCGGAGACGGGATCTAAAGTTCATGATACGCAATCACTCAGAATTGATGGAATAAGCATTTTCATCAACATATCTTGGACCGCACAGAAATATTTGCCTAAAAATCGAAGAAAGAAACTTAAGCAAGTTTCTAGTAAGTTTTGATGTGGTCTCACTTTTTACAAAAACTCCTCTTGCAGATTCTTTGACACTGATTGGTAACATGTTTCCTGTTGATATCACTGCTTTGTTTAGGCACGCTCTTTCCTCAACTTATTTTATGTTTAATCAAGAATATTTTGAACAGACTGACGGTGTCGCCATGGGTAGCCCCCAGTCTCCCTTGGTGGCCAACCTTTTTCTGGGGGATTTTGAGGAGAGAGCGCTTGAATCAGCTGCCCTGAAACAGTTTTTTGGAGGTATGTAGATGATACTATCATAGTATGGCCTCATGGAGAAGACAAATTAATGAGGTTTCTACATCACCTCAACTCCATTCCAGCCGGTTCACCATGGAAATAGAGAAAGATGGTTGTTTGCCTTTCTTGGGTGTCCTGGTTCGAAGGAAGAATGATGGTTCTCTAGGGCGTTCAGTTTATCGGAAGCCCACTCATACTAATTTGTACCTGCAATCATCGAGTTGGCATCACCCATCGCAAACCGTGAGTGTGCTTAAAACACTTGTTCGTTGAGCTCAACTGTCTCAAATCTAGAGAGCTTACCTAAAGAACTCGCCATGTAAAGACAGTATTCAGTGAAAATGGGTATTCTATCCGGCAGATTAACAGGCCACTAACAGTTAAAACTGAGAAGCAGGAAGTTGATAAAGAGGAGAACATGCTTGAACAATCTTTAGCTTTTCTTCCTTTCGTTGGCATCAATGCGTTTAAAATAGCAAGAATCCTCCGAAAATTTCAGGTAAAAGTGGTTTTCCGCCCACCATCGAAGATTGCGGGCCTTGTGGAATCAGTGAAGGACAATCTGTTACTACGAAAGACCGGAATTCGCAAGATACAGTACCAATGTAGTATGGTTTACATAGGTCAAACACTTGCATCGTGAAAGAAGGCTGCACTGAAACATTAACGTTACACCCGCCTTTTGCAGCCAAGCTAATCCGCTATTGCTGAACATTGTTTTCTCATACTCCATTGAATGTCCAGTAGAAATACAATGATTTTGTCCACAGCAACGTCCTTCTGGGACTCCATTATTAAAGAATCCGTAGAAATACGCCTGGCGGAAAATCTGTTGAACCGTGACAGCGGCTGCCAACTGGACAGTGCATGGAATCCCATCATCTCCACGATTTGCTCAAATCGAAGAAGACAGAGTGCGCCGACGGCCGCGGCAAACAGCAACGCTGAGGGCGACTGAGTTCCGCTACTCCACCAGCGAGGGCGCTGCCGGTGGGCTGTGTGGTCCATCTATCAAGTTTTCGACACATGCGCAGAATAGTTACAGCGCGCACCTGAAGAAGAGTGGCAGGTGCCCAGTTGAAATATCGTGCGAGGTATTGAACGACGACCGGCTGCAAGCCCGAAATTTGTTTGAACAGTCAATTCGCCGTGAAAATGTTATAATTCACAATGTCGACGTATTTACCATAAGGTATATATTTGCTGTTAAACGCAAAGGCTGCTGGCGTAGCGACCAATGCATCCGGATGGTAAGCAGTGAACCTTTGTTCGATTTCCAGTTGCATTCTGCTTTTTTTCTCATTTGTATTTTCTCCGCGTCGAAACTAGCAGGAATAGGAGTTTTAGTAAGATAAGTAAATCAACACGGAATCATAACAGAATGGACAAATAAATTTCTCAAACTTCTTGAATTAGCAAAAAAGAAAAATTTTAAGCGTCGTTGTGCGAATATAATCCGACTAAAATTGCTGCGAAGAAGAGCGTTCGATGCACGCTATCGCACATGGGAGAAAAAGTAACCCTTGTTGCAGTTGTAATGTGCCTAAAATAACACTTTCGTACACAGCACAATATTCCATCTCAGCGTCTGGATAATTGATGTTCTAAACTTTTCCCGAGCTTATAAGAAAGTAATCATTAATTTAGTCCTCGGGGTAAAGGAGAGGTCAGTCGCTTAGTCGTCTCTATAGAAAATGTTTATGTAACAATCCGAGAAATAACAGAATTCAGTTCACAAAACCTATCTTGAGAACATTTTAAAACTGCACATTGCTGATAACAAGTTTTGTCTGATATTAGATTCCTAGCGTGGACAAACTATCATCGCCATGCACGATAGCACGTTTGTAGATGACGAGGGTCAACCGACTTGTGCGGTGGAAGTGACGTCTGATGTTTATTTTTATCGCCAAGTTAAAAAATTTGGTTCGAGACTTCGAAATTACAGTTCACTTCTGGAAACGCAGCAGGAATTGCACAACCGAGAAGATGGAATAGCGATTCGTAGCATAATTCAGTGTCGATATTTCGGTGGTGATGGTAAGTTCCTATGGGACCAAAGTGCTGAGGACATCGATCCCTAGGCTTACACACTACTTAATCTAACTTAAACTAACTTAAGCTAAGAATAACACACACACCCATGCCCGAGGGAGGACTCGAACCTCCGACGGGGGTAGCTGCGCGAACCGTGGCAAGGCGCCCCTGACCGCACGGCTACATACAATGTTATCGTATGCGCGGTGTGTATCAAAATTAATTCCCAACAAAGAAATGTTTTTAAAAATAAACCAAGTTTCTTTTCCTCCGAATATTCGGAAAGAACGATGTAGTTGCACAAAGGTTGCATTCGTTAGCTGTTCTTGGTGAAGCGAGTATATCTGCTGCGAATTTTTATACGACAAGTGCCATCCATCTAGTTGTTTGAAGTAAAATGAGGACATGTAACAGTGAGTGAAAAACATATCGTAAATCGACCAAGAGCAGATTTTTAATCCTTTACTGATCCAAGTCGTTTGAGAAATTAATTTGAATACATTTTAATTATTTCTATTGATCTGCTTACCGAATTAACCTTTCTACGCCTGCTAATTTCGAAATGCAAAAAGTACCAAAAAATAACTGCAGAATACAACTCGGAATTGGAAAGAGGTTCTCCACTCCACCTTGGTCTCTACACCAGCGGCGCTTTCGTTGAACAGTGTTTACTTTATGGGCACATCAGCTACAGTGTAAAATGTCTCTTTGTTCAATTCCTACCTTTCACGTCGTTATCAAATGGCTCTGAGCACTATGGGACTTAACTTCTGAGGTCATCAGTCCCATAGAACTTAGAACTACTTAAACCTAACTAACCTAAGGACATCACACACATCCATGCCCGAGGCAGGATTCGAACCTGCGACCGTAGCGGTGGCGCGCTTCCAGACTGTAGCATCTTGAACCGCTCGGCCATCCCGGCCGGCGCCATACGATCGTTTCGTTTTATAGTGTCAGCGCTGTTTACCCTTCGCTGTTTGATCGTGGTACAAAGGAAGTTCACAAGTCCAGTGGGTGTATGCACAAAAATAAGCAGTCTAGCAATCGATCGTCACAAGCCTTCAAACATAAATGGGAAGGACAGATGAGAGGGATGGAATTCTAAGTACATATTAAGCAGTCACGTAAATGATGGGTACTGTAAATTAACTGTGAAACGATATTAGAGTATCAGGCAGAAAGAATTTAAGGGTTTAGGTAACTATGAAAGAGCAAAAATTTACAACGCTCGGCAGACGGGATTCATTGTTCTGTACATCAAGATGCATTTTGTGCCAAATTTTCCGGGATGTAGCACGTGAAGAAACTGGTGGTACGAACAGTAACGTTTCTGAAATGGCGCGCATTATTCCATTGCCAGTTGCAACAGGTTTCAACGGAATTGAACTAAAAGTACGGAGACTTTATACAAGGGCCATCAAAAAGCCGTGGCAACTATGGTAAATCGTGCGAACATGTGCCACTGTTGTAATCGGCAGTAACTGTATTTGAAAGTCAGCGGAAAACTGCACTGAAATCAACCGACAATTGCTACCAGATACGAGGATGGCTCGATACCAGCGCCTGAAATATTCATTGTAAGCTTGGCCGTGCTAGAAGATGGATGTAAGCAGAGCGGAACAGCGAGAAAACGTAAAAATTGGCATTCTTGCTAGCGGGAATGCTACTCATTGTCTTGCGAAACTACGAGCAGTCCTGGGTGACGGCGAAAACATGCGGAACTGCTGGATAATGCAGTCATAGTGCCTGGTAACACTGCAGCCCACACAGCAGACGTCATCAAGAACTGTGTACAGCGTTCGGGCTGTAAACCCTCACTGGCCCAACGTGCTCACCAGACCCCAATGCATGTGACTTAGATCTCATTCCGCGGCCGAATAAACCATTGTGTGGGAGACGCTTTGCAGAAAGGGCAGATCTCCTCACGGCATTTCGATGACGGGTGGGACACATTGATGGCAATGCGAATGGCATTCAGCGCCTTCCACGTCGTTGGCAAAGCTGTCTGGATCCACCGGGGAACTATTTTGAAGGATCTTAGTTGATTTTGATACATCTTTGTTCTACTTTTACTCGTGCACAACAAATTTAGAGTTCCATTGTGTGTGCTGGATTTCACCCTTTGCTGCGACCACCTGTACTGAAACTACACTGAAAAAGTTTTTCATCGCGACGGTTCCCAGAACTCCTGAAGATAGACGTTGACTGTAGTTATTATATCGCAGACACAGTCCCTTTGACTGTTCAGAGATGTAACTAATCCGCCCAAAGATTCAAAAAACGATGCATGAGCAGCGACTATTAGGGGCTCTGACAGCCACAAGGAAGGAGGTACAAGGCTCGTGTTGTCTGTAGTTCAACCGCGGTTCGATCGCGTCCGTATTGTTACTTTGTGCCAGGAAGGGCTCTCAACAAGGGAAGAGCCCAGGCGTCGCGGCGGGAACCAAAGCGATGTTGTTCGGACATGCAAGAGATACAGAGAGACAGGAACTGTAGATGACATACCTCGCTCAGGCCACACAAGGGCTATTACTGGAATGGATGACCGCTACCTACGGATTATGGCTCGGAGGAATCCTGACAGCAACGCCACCATGTTGAACAATGCTTTTCGTGCAGCCACAGGACGTCTTGTTACGACTCAAACTGTCGCAATAAGCTGCTCGATACACAACTTCACTCCCGACTTCCATGGCGAGGTCCATCTTTGCAAGCACGACACCATGCAGCACAGTACAGATGGGCCCAGCAACATGCCGAATCGACCGCTCAGGACTGGCATCAGGTTCTCTTCACCGATGAGTGTCCCATATCCCTTCAACCAGACAAACGTCGGAGTCGTGTTTGGAGGCAACCTGGTCTGGCTGAACGCCTTAGACACACTGTCCAGCGAGTGTAGCAAGGTGGATGTTCCGTGCTGTTTTGCGGTGGCATTATGTGGGACCAACGTATGCCGCTGGTGGTCTTGGAAGGCGCCGTAACGGCTGTACGAGACGTGACTGCCACCCTCCGACCGTTAGTACAACCATAACGGCAGCATATTGGCGAGCCATTCGCTTTCATGGACGATAATTCGTGCCCCCAACGTGCGCATCTTGTGAATGACTTCCTTCAGCATAACGACATCGCTCGACTAGAGTGGCCAGCGTGTTATCCACACACGAACCCCATCGAAAATGCCTGGGATAGACTGAAAAAGGCTGTTTATGGACGACGTGACCCACCAACTACTCTGAGGGATCTACGTCGAAACGCCGTTGAGGAGTGGGCCAATCTTGACCAACAGTGCCTTGATGAACTTGTGGACAGTATGCCACGACAAATACAGGCATGCATCAATGCAAGAGGACGTGCTACTGGATATTAGAGGTACCTGTGTACAGCAATGTGGACCACCACCTCTGAAGATCTTGCTGTATGGTGGTACAACATGGAATGTGTGGTTTTCATGAGCAATATAAAGGGCGGCAATGATGTTTATGTTGGTGTCTATTCCATTTTTCTGTACAGGTTCCGGAACTTTCGGTACTGAGCCGCTGCAAAACTTTTTTTGATGTGTGTATATACCATCATAAGCATTCAAATACACACTGCCTTAGCGGCTCAGCATAAATCGGGAATTACCATGTTGTCGCATTGTCGTGAGGTATCTCTTAGTTACATGGCTTAATGAATAACTCCTGTATATTCTTAAAAGCCGGATTCGCCATGATACCTTGTCAATATTTCTTAAATGAACACGCCCGTGTGTAGATCTCGAGCACCGCATCATTTTCATTTATGATTATCTGTAGTTTATTTTGTGTGGTGTGATGATTACTTTTATGGAAACCTAACAATTTGCCATAGAATTATTATGTAAGAAGGGTCGTGTTCGTTCCCATATCTTAGAAATATTTCGATCTGGGCAGCTAAGGGTTGAAATGTCTCTGATGTATTTGTTACTCAGGTGACGTCCAATAACTATTCCACGTTCGAAGTCACTGAGTTTTCTTCTGTTATTGCTTCTCTGTTGACAACACAGTACTCCCCACCTCCTCTTATAGTGTGCTCCACTGGTCCGCCTCTCGTGACATCTACTGGTAAGTTCTGCGTTATGTAGGGGTGTCCGCATACTTTGGATCTGAGTGTGTATAGTATTTCATTGAAGTCCGAAGAAGTCTGTACCCAGGGGTCTATCAGCATGGCCTTAAGCTGGCTGGAGAATCGAATTACTTCCGACAGTACACCCAACGTCCTCGGAACAGATCGCTTAGCAAAAAGCATTAAAAGAATTTGTACGTCTGTACTGCTGCAGGCGCCTTGGATTAGCTCTGGTGGTGATCGCATCGGCTTCGCCTTGAGGAGGCTGCGCTGACCATTGACTGCCCACGCCGGTGGCCCGCGGCCGCGGACGGTACAAAGGGCAGAAAGGGCAGCTGCCCTCAAAGGGCCGGCTGCGGGGCGGGCCCTTTAGCCCTCCTCGGGCGCCAGCATTCTGCGCGACCAGCCGCGCGTTCAGAATGGAGACGCGGCACCGCTTGCTGGGCGGCATTACGCCGATTCTGAACACGCCGCTGCGTACCAACACAGCTTGTCGTCTACAGTGAAGAAGTCACCTGACATGATGCGAAGTGACAACTTATTCGTACCCCCTGCTTCGCCATTTGTCCGCTGGATACCTGTCGTTGGCGTGCAGTGGATACATGTTAGCAGTTTTCAGGCGGACGGCTCGCTGCAAAGAGAGGACCACCAGCACTTGCCTCGGAAGCGACCTCGCCTCGCTCCCGATGGTCTCGGATTTCAGATAACCTCAGTTAAGAGCTGTACATCTGTCCAAGCCGTGTTGTATGGAGCGTTCCAAATTTAACATCTCTAATGTTCCATATCTGTTCAAGACATCGAAATAACTTTTCCGAATTGTGACGCCACCCCAAAAAACGAGGGTTCTACAGTACTGGGGTAGGGAAAGAGGGGGGGGGGGGATGCTGCTGGTTTTTAACGACACCCTTACGCCCTTAAAAAGACGCTTATAGAGTTAGGGAAATTTAAGATGCAGAATCCTTTCATAATGCATTTCTTATAATGCACAGCCAGGAACACAGCTATATTCCACAATTTTTTTAAATGTTTCCAAGTGCTGAAAGTGCACTTTTGAGATGATAATTTGTATCTTAAGATAATGGGCACTAGTCGAAATTTGTTATTAGAAAAGACTATCTCAGACTTGCTATGATTTTCAGCTACCTATCCGCGAAAGAATTTGGGAACGGGTAAAACCCTTTCCTTTATACCAACTTCGAGGCAGGAAATGGACAAATAAATCCACCCTAACCCACAGCTGCGCCAGGAACCTAAATTACTAAAATTTCTGACTGCTGTTGTTGTGGTCTTCAGTTTGAAGATTAGTTTGGTGGAGCTTTCCCCCCTAGTCTACACTGTCCAAGTCTCTTCATCTCAGCATAACTATTGCAACGTACGTCCAACTGAACCCACTTCTGCACACAATCGTTGATCTCCCTCTACAATTCTTACGCTTGACATTTCCCTTCATTACCAAATTAACTACTCCTTATGGCCTCAAAATGTATCCTACGACATATGCCTTCTTTTATTTCAGTTGTGCCACACAATTCTTTTCTCTCCAATTCGATTCAGTCCCTCGATATTAGTTATTCGATCTATCCATTTACTCTACAGTACTTTGCCGTTAACACCAGATTTGAAAAACTTATATTCTTATCTTATCGGCAGAGTCCACCGTCTTCCTTTCACTTCCATTTAAGAGCTTATACTATTTTCAGCAGCATTTTAAGTAGGGCTACGTCCACATTAACCACTATACAGTCATAACGTATAATATGGTTGCTATTGTACGTGGAATTACAGATAATTTTAAATGTTTGACACGCACCAGTATTAAACTTGTTATTCGTACGGCAACACTTATCCTCAAAAGCACAATGGCTGTGGACGTCAATGAAATGTAACATGTGAAGAGACTGCCGTGACGTAATGCGCTGAATTTTTATGGAGATACTTGAAAATTGTTCATTACTGAAATTACATAGTAGCTTAAAAATATAGGAAAAATGACAGCTGCGGGAGATATTTAATCATACACCGAGCGAGGTGGAGCAGTAGTTAGCACACTGGACTCGCATTCGGGAGGATGACGGTTCAAACCCACTTCCGGCCATCCTCATTTAGGTTTTTCGTGATTTCCCTAAATCGCTTCAGCCAAATGCCGGGATGGTTCCTTTGAAAGGGCGCGGCCGATTACCTTCCCAACCATCCCCTAATCCGATGGGACCGATGACATCGCAGTTTGGTCCCCTCCCCAAAATCAACCAACCAATCTAATCATAAAAACAATAGCTCCAAAGTCTAATTCAGATCGAATTTCATAAAAATTCTCACGATATCTACATCTACATCTTTCCATACCGTTGCGAAGTGCATGGGAAAGGAAAAAATGAATACCGGGGGTGGTCAGAAACAGTCTGAAAAGCTTGTTGCGTGGGAGGTTGTGCGGAGAACTAACTGTTAAGAAAACATTCGATGCGCTGCACTGTTCCCGAGTTATTAAATATTGAAATGAGCCACTCAGATCGCTGCGAGCGCAAATTCAAGCATCCGCACTCGCTAAAATGCGATGCAGCAGGGACATTACTGTGTTCGTTTGTTACTACATGTTCAAATGCTCATTACCAATTAAAATTTGTCTTTTTCGGAAGAAATAGTTTTAAACTGGGTGGGCAAGAGCTAAGTTTGTTCGGTTTTAAGGACCCAAGCGATAACAAGTTTGCCGACTCTGTCTCTAGTAGGCTGCTTGCATCTGTGGGCGCGACGATGTGATTGGGTAACTTCGATGCTAAATAACTCTATAGCGGTGCACCATATGAATCTTTTCCTTAACAACTGTTTCTAGCACAGCCTCCCCTGCAACACCTTACAAGCTTTTCAGACTGTTTCTCCCTACAGTTTAGAACTTTTGACTGTAAGGAAAAATACTCTTTACGTACCAACCAATTAACTAATTTATTATTAATTTATTATTATTATCACTTTATTATTAAATAATTAAATTATGTTAGTACATGTAAAATAAAATTGTATTTTAAAAGTGCAAGTAGAATCAGAAAGATAAAGTAAGAGAGACACAAAATGAAAATACATTTTTCTTGCATCTAGTATCTAGTATCAGTTCTGTCGCGCAAGGCTTCGGTTTCATATATCTACCAATGTTGTGATGTTCATTTACTTTTCATTTGCGTATCATGTATACGTTTTCACATATATGTACTGTTCTAATTTTTCTTTACATACAGTTCATTTCAACCTTTACATTGCTGTTGTCATAACCATTTGTTTCTGTATGTACGTAAACTCGTGTTTAAGAACGAGAGTTAAGAGTACGACGGGAGCGCGGGGGAAGGCAGAGTGAATCATTATAACTTGTCAGTTATGCGTAACTGCGTCTACCTCTGTGTTAAAACATTCTTGGGCATCTTGACGCGTCAGTTCAGGGTAAAATCTCGAGCTTTCGACGATTACCTCCATCGTCTTCGTCAACAGTCCCTGACGAAGACGATGAGGTAATCGTCGAAAACTCGAGGCTTTACACTGAACTGACGCGCCAAGAACACTGAGAATGTTGTATTCAACAGTTCTGTCGCGCAAGGCTTCGGTCTCATATATCTACCAATGTTGTGATGTTCATTTACTTTTCATTTGCGTATCATGTATACGTTTTCACATATATGTACTGTTCTAATTTTTCTTTACATACAGTTCATTTCAACCCTTAAACACGACAAAACTCTTTCATCTGGTGAGCAAGATGTATGAGACAGGCGAAATACCCTCAGACTTCAGGAAGAATATTATAATCACAATTGCAAAGAATGCAGCTGCTGTCAGGTGTGAAAATTAGCGTACTATTAGTTTAATAAGTGACGGCTACAAAGTTCTAACACGAATCCTTTACAGAAGAGTGGAAAAACTGGTAGAAGCCGACCTTGGGGAACATCAATTTGGATTTCGGAGCAATGTAGCATCACGCGCGGCAATACTGACCCTACAACTTCAGATAGAAGAAAGGTTAAGTAAAGGTAAACCTACGTTCATAGCATTTTTAGACTTAGAGAAAGCTTTTGACAGTGTTAAATGGAATACTGTCTTTCAAATTATAAAGGTGGCATGCGTAAAATACAAGGAGCGAAAGGCTATTTACAATCTTTACAGAAACGAGATGGCAGTTATAATAGCCGAGGGGTACGAAAGGGTAGCAGTGGCTGAGAGGGAAGTGAGACCGGGTTGTAGCCTACCCCTGATGTTATTCAGTCTGTATATTGAGCAAGCAGTAATGGAAACAAAAGAAAAATTCGTAGTAGGTATTAAAATCCATGGAGAAGAAATAAAAACTTTGAGGTTCGCCGATGACATTGTAATTCTGTCAGAGACAGCAAAGGACTTGGAAGAGCAGTTGAATGGAATGGATAGTGTCTTGAAAGGAGGATATAAGATGAATATGAACAAAAACAAAACGACGATACTGGAATGCAGTCGAATTAAATCAGGATGCTGAAGGGATTATATTAGAAAATGAGACACTTAAAGTAGTACATGAGTTTTGCTATTTCGGCAGCAAAATAACTGATGATGGTCGAAGTAAAGTGGATATAAAATGTAGCATGTCGATGGTAAGGAAAGAATTTCTGAAGAAGACAAATTTTTAACCTCGATTATAGGTATAAGTGTCAGGAAGTAATTGTATGGAGTGTAGCCGTGGATGGAAGTGAAACATGGACTATAAACACTTTAGACAAGAATAGAATAGAAGTTTTTGAAACGTGGTGTTACAGAAGAATGTGCAAGCTGACTAAAAGAAGGGATCGGTTGGTAGGACACGTTCTGAGGCATCAAGGGATCACCAATTTAGTACTGGAGGGAAGCGTGGGAGGTAAAAATCGTAGAGGAAGACCAAGAGACGAATACAATAAGCAGTAGTTTCTCGGAGATGAAGAGGCTTGGAAAGGCTAGAGTAGCACAGAGATCTGCACCAAATCAGAGCAAAATGGTTCAAATGACTCTGAGCATTATGGGACTTAACTTCTGAGGTCATCAGTCCCCTAGAACTTAGAACTACTTAAACCTAACCAACCTAAGTACATCACACACAACCATGCCTGAGGCAGGATTCAAACGTGCGACCGTAGCGGCCGCGCAGTTCCAGACTGAAGGGCCTAGGACCGCTCGGCCACCCCGGCCAGCAAGCCTCTTTACACCATGGAACCGAACACAAGCCGAAAAGCCGACAATATGTCAGTGTTCACTACCATTCGCCTGTATCTGCGAATAACAGTTCAGTTGAGGGGATAGAAGAGAACACGACATGACATAAGGAACCTATGGATGCTGTGTTATTAAATTTTTGGTGCTAATAATCAGCACACAGATACAACTCCATACAGTTAGAGCCACGATGTAAAGCTGTGATATTCAGTGAGGATTATTTGAAATGAAGAGACACTATTTTTAACGTAGTCAGCGAAGTGGCGTATGGTAAAAGAGTCTACATGTCTCAGTGAATATGTTAAAGTGTGTATGTAAATACGCAATTGCAGCTCCAACTTTTCTTATCATTGATCTAATTATTGTTACATATGTCGGCTGACGCTTTTCGCTGGTTTCTCATTACAACTGAAGAGGGAATTTAAAAGCAGAACACTAATTACTGACGACCAACACGAAGAAAGCCTGTTAGTAACCGGATAAATTTACGTTACTATTTGTTTAGTATTTCAATAGCTGCTATATATCAAAGAGTTTGTGATATCTGCTTGCAAAGTAAGCAGATCCATCATATGGTGTGATGCGCCTCATTCTTACAGTGATCAGCCAGAACGTTATGACCACCGACCTACTGTCGATATATAACCGTCCAGGCATAGCGGAGTCATATGGCGAGGGACGACTGCCAGCCAAACACAAGCACGGTGCATGTCGTGTAAGTGAGCGTGCTGTCCTTGTGTCTATTTCAGTCACTACGTTGCGTGTGATTACTCTAACGTCTGTGCAGTATTACTCTCCTCCCTGCGTGGTCTCCCAGCTTTCATGCCCTTGCCTTTGAAGTAATTCATACTGCAATTTTAATTAACCATGGTTATCATGCGCTAAAGGACTGTATGTTGTTACCAATGGTTTGATATGAGTTCATGTGTTTCATGTGGGTTGTTGCTCATTATAATAAATTAGCAGTTTCACTCAGAGTTGCTTTCCAAACTTTGGCCCACACTGTGCAGTCATGCATCCTCCAGCTCTTCCCACTAAAAGAGGAATGAATCAAGTCCTTTTAGACTCAAAATAACATTTAATCTAATTTCATGTGTAATGAATGTTTTTGTAACATACACAGTAAAATGAAATATCAGAGTTTTCATGAAGCTACAAAGTGGTCTGAACGGTCGACATTCGATGCACGATGGACAAGAGTGAGACAAAATTTACGTAAATTACTTGCTTCCTGCTCTGAGGGATGTAGTAGTGAAGGCAGCAGAGGATAAAGTAGGTACAAAGACGAGGGCTGCTAGAAATCCTTGGGTAACAGAAGAAATATTGAATTTAATTGATGAAAGGAGAAAATATAAAAATGCAGTAAATGAAGCAGGCAAAAAGGAATACAAACGTCTCAAAAATGAGATCGACAGGAAGTGCAAAATGGCTAAACAGGGATGGCTACAGGACAAATGTAAGGATGTAGAAGCTTATCTCACTAGGGGTAAGATAGATACTGCCTACAGGAAAATTAAAGACACCTTTGGAGAGAAGAGAACCACGTGTATGAACATCAAGAGCTCAGATGGCAGCCCAGTTCTAAGCAAAGAAGGGAAGGCAGAAAGGTGGAAGGAGTATATAGAAGGTTTATACAAGGGCGATGTACTTGAGGACAATATTATGGAAATAGAAGAGGATGTAGATGAAGACGAAATGGGAGATACGATACTGCGTGAAGAGTTTGACAGAGCACTGAAAGACCTGAGTCGAAACAAGGCCCCCGGAGTAGACAACATTCCATTAGAACTACTGACGGCCTTGGGAGAGCCAGTCATGACAAAACTCTACCAGCTGGTGAGCAAGATGTATGAGACAGGCGAAATACCCTCAGACTTCAAGAACAATATAATAATTCCAATCCCAAGGAAAGCAGGTGCTGACAGATGTCAAAATTACCGAACTATCAGTTTAATAAGTCACAGCTGCAAAATACTAACGCGAATTCTTTACAGACGAATGGAAAAACTGGTAGATGCGGACCTCGGGGAGGATCAGTTTGGATTCCGTAGAAATGTTGGAACACGTGAGGCAATACTGACCTTACGACTTATCTTAGAAGAAAGATTAAGGAAAGGCAAACCTACGTTTCTAGCATTTGTAGACTTAGAGAAAGCTTTTGACAATGTTGACTGGAAAACTCTTTTTCAAATTCTAAAGGTGGCAGGGGTAAAATACAGGGAGCGAAAGGCTATTTATAATTTGTACAGAAACCAGATGGCAGTAATAAGAGTCGAGGGGCATGAAAGGGAAACAGTGGTTGGGAAAGGAGTGAGACAGGGTTGTAGCCTCTCCCCGATGTTATTCAATCTGTATATTGAGCAAGCACTAAAGGAAACAAAAGTAAAATTCGGAGTAGGTATTAAAATTCATGGAGACGAAGTAAAAACTTTGAGGTTCGCCGATGACATTGTAATTCTGTCAGAGACGGCAAAGGACCTGGAAGAGCAGTTGAACGGAATGGACAGTGTCTTGAAAGGAGGATATAAGCTGAACATTAACAAAAGCAAAACAAGGATAATGGAATGTAGTCAAATTAAATCGGGTGATGCTGAGGGAATTAGATTAGGAAATGAGACACTTAAAGTAGTAAAGGAGTTTTGCTATTTAGGAAGTAAAATAACTGATGATGGTCGAAGTAGAGAGGATATAAAATGTAGACTGGCAATGGCAAGGAAAGCGTTTCTGAAGAAGAGAAATTTGTTAACATCGAATATAGATTTATGTATCAGGAAGTCGTTTCTGAAAGTATTTGTTTGGAGTGTAGCCATGTATGGAAGTGGAACATGGACGATTACTAGTTTGGACAAGAAGAGAATAGAAGCTTTCGAAATGTGGTGCTACAGAAGAATACTGAAGATAAGGTGGATAGATCACGTAACTAATGAGGAGGTATTGAATAGGATTGGGGAGAAGAGAAGTTTGTGGCACAACTTGACTAGAAGAAGGGATCGGTTGGTAGGACATGTTTTGAGGCATCAAGGGATCACAAATTTAGCATTGGAGGGCAGCGTGGAGGGTAAAAATCGTAGAGGGAGACCGAGAGATGAGTACACTAAGCAGATTCAGAAGGATGTAGGTTGCAGTAGGTACTGGGAGATGAAGCAGCTTGCACAGGATAGAGTAGCATGGAGAGCTGCATCAAACCAGTCTCAGGACTGAAGACAACAACAACAACAACTTGCTTCCTCTATTTATTACTCTAGGGCAAGTATCAAAGACCATGGTTAGTTGAACTACTCACGCTATTAATAATAGGTATTCTTCATGGATTAACTTCCCTTAAATTGCGAAATAGAATCCAAAGAAAAGTAGAAATAGTACCAGTAGTAGTAGCAGTAGTAGTAGAAAGTAAGCTTGCTTTTCCTTCACAATAAAAAAACTTATGAAGCTTGTGGTTAGGCACTTCATTCCCACATGATGCAAGCGTCTAATGAATGTATCGTCTTTCTCACGTTCCCAGTAGCAGTTGTGTTTCAGCAATTTTCTACCAATAGTGTTTTTTTTTTTTCCCTTCGGCATTTGTACTGTGGATCTCTTGCAACCCGGTGATGGTATCTATATCTTTCTATTAGGATCATTACATGACAATATAGCAGATGAAAGATTCTATACTAAGAGCAACCGAAGCTGAGAGGACGTGAGCTTCATTTGATGGTTCGCTAAAAGATGGACAATCAAATAAACAGGAGCGGACACAAGCGAATGAGAACCGAACACCATCAAAAGTCGTTTTCTCATGCGCGCTTAGCGTCTACACCAGAGTGGATTCTCGTTTACTGTCGCACGTTCGCTTCTATTCAGTTCGGAATCAAGAGGGCTTTACAGCTTGCTCAATGCCAGTACTGGGTACAAAATAATTAACTGAAATGGACTGAAGAGCCGGTCATCAAACCCTAGAACGCCTTGCATTCCGCCTAGCCTTCCGATACCGTGTACCTGCCGCCTTACATACCCTTTACTACCTCATAGGCTCATCCTACATCAAACTTCACTGCAACAGTTCTATTTTTCCCCTCTAATTTCCACTCATGCTACGCTGTCGCGTCTACTACCGACATGTTCCATCAATCCTACACTCATATATTCCATATCCTTTCCCAACGAAACTTCAGTCCACTCACTCTCCCAGGCAATGAAACCAGCCCCAATATTCATAAGTCCCATCAACTCTGTTCTTCCGTCCTTATCCCATTATTCTTATCCAGCTGCATACCTTCGAGGAAAGATATAATTAATCTTCTATACATTATTAATCCATGTTTATATTTTTGTTCTCAGACTCCTGTCCGCGACGATGTAAATCTGTCTATGATAACCCTCGTCCATGATCATGAAAAACAAAAACTTTTAATGGACAGATTTAAAATAGCCATATAATGAGACTGCTAAAAAGCAGGAATACTACAGCTGTATTTCGCCTTGTTCATCACTCTAAGGACGGAGAATATTAGTCGCGTATTCGTAGATTGTAGTGTAGTATTCAGTAGTCATGTGTAGGTAACAATATGACCACTTGTAGTTGCTCACTGCGAGGCCTATGTGTCTTAAAGATACGAGACAAAAATATTAACAACATCACATTGACGCTTATTGTTGCCTTACCTGCGATTCTTATATACCAATCAGCAGCTCTTATTTCCTTATCTTCCGTCCCACTGCAGGTATGCCTCAAGGTTCTGATCTTTCTCAACTCTTGTACTTATATCTTCCACATTGCTGATGTACCTAAACTCCTTCCTCTTGTCTCTCTCCTCTAGTACTCCTTCGACTTCGTGTTCCTAGTCCTGTACCGCATTCTCCATAATCCGTAGTGATTCCTTTAACTACATTTCAACCACTTTACTTCCTGGTGCAACTTAGTGACTCCTCAAGATCACCTATTCCAAGAAACAGAAAATAATAATAGGACGAAACGCCCGAAGCATTCGGATCCACGACTTCTGCCTATTCTACTAACCGTCGACCGTCAACTTATTTGGAAGTGACACCTTCTAACCATATAATAAAAGACTAAAACAACTGAAACTACTAACCGGGCTAACATAGGAAGTATTCCTCTGCCATACTCCACACTTACAAAGCCGTAATCCGACCAGTCCTTGACTCTGCCGATGTCAGCTTGATTTCTGCTCTTCTGCTCCACTCCCTTCAAATTCTCCAATAAAATGCACACCGCCTTCCCTTCCATATCTTGCTGTCTTACCACACCAGGTTCCTCTATGAACTTATCAGTTTTCTTTGTCTCTCTCTCTCTCTCTCTCTCTCTCTCTCTCTCTCTCTCTCTCTCTCTCTCTCTCTCTCTCTCTCACACACACACACACACACACACACACACACACACCAAACACGTTTGCACTTTCTACACTTTCCGCAAATTTGAATCCGCTCGCCCTAATATTTCATCCCTCATTATCGCCTCTGCGGCGCTTGTACCAACAAATGACTCCCTCCAATCCCTATCAACAACTGTAACCCATGACACTCAGTGTATCGAATCCCAATGATAATATAACTAACTCTTCCAACGTTACAACGAAATCCATCGAGAGTTCTGGCGATCCTTCCAGATTTAAACAATACTCCTCTTCCTCTCCATGTCATAGATACTCCCAGTTAAGCCTCCTCCATTTCCGAAGGATTAGTTTGGTGACCTCTTCCCTAATTTTAACATCCCAGATCCATTTCAAAACACTCTTCCTCCAAAAAACCTCACCTACCGCTCACTTCCTGTAGCAAAGTAGTGAAGTGCTTCATTTTTCAAAAATGATGACGAAATCCCATTCTTTTTGACAGAGGGTAGGCGGACGATGAGCACCCCCGTGTTACGCGAGGTCCAAATGGAGGTGGTTTGCCGTTGCCTTCTTCCGACCGTAATGAGGATGAATGATGATGATGAAGACGACACAACAACACCCAATCATCACGGAGCAGGTAAAAATCTCTGACCCCAGCGGGAATCGAACACGGGACCTTCTGTTCGGGAAGCGAGAACGCTACCGCGAGACCACTAGCTGCTGACTTTACTAAAATACTACCATAAATTTCCTGTATTGAAGGAAAAAAAACATCAATATTTTACTTAAAAACTTCAGTGTACAACAATCCATTTTAAGGATTCTAAGCGCATATACATATTTTATATTTTTATAGAGTAATAACTGCAACAGCTAAAACACTCATCCAGTTCACGTTTCAGGTTGCCTGTGTAAGAGTTTCCGGGAACTATAAAAATTTAATTTTCAACGTTTGATAAAAGTTGTCGCCGAACGTGAAAATTTAAAATGCTGTCATAATCTACTCATGGAGGGGTATAATCTTACGTAAAAGATTTAATACACGATAACAAGTACTTAAGTTAGAATCTGTGTATGCGTGTTGAGACAGCGCAATTCACGGTGCGCATATTCCACAGACAATATTCACATCTTCATGAATCATACGCAAGCCAACTGACGGCGCCTAGCAGAGGCTACTAGTACCACTAAATGATCTCCCCTCCCCTGTTCCATTCGTGAATACCGCAGGGGAAGAACGATTGTCAGTGAACCTATGTATTTGCTCTAATTTCTCGAATTTTCTCGTTGTGGTCATTTCGCGAGACATATGTGGGAAGAAGTAATATGTTGCCCGACTCTTCTCAGAGCGTACTCTGAGAATGTCGATCGTAGACCTCGCTGTGATACACAACGCCCCTCTTGTAGCGTCTGCCACCGGAACTTGTTGAGCATCTCTGTAATGCTCTTGCGCCACCTAAATGCGCTCTTGACGAAACACACTGCTCTTAATTGAATCTTCTCTACCTCTCCTATCAACCCCATCTGGTAAGGGTCCCAGGGTGATTAGCATTACTCAAGAGTCTGTCGAACAAGTGTTTTGTAAGCCACTTTTTTCGTGGATGAATTATGTTTCAGTAAGATTTTTTCTACGAATCTCAGTCTCGCATCTTGTTTCCTACTGTTTATTTTACGTAGTTATTCCATATAAGACAGCGGCGAGGGTTGTTCCTAAATATTTTACGGTAGAGACTGATGCCAGCAATACCCCATCATCCGTGTAGTCGTACAGTAGTGGGTTTCTTCTCCTACGTATGCGTAATATGTTACTTTTATTTACTTTCACGGCCAACTACCAGTCTCTGCATCATTCATTAGTCCTCCATAGGTCTTCATGCAAATCACTGCAGTCTTCTGTCTCGAAATCTGACAGAAAATCCAATGAGATTCTGGTCGTATGTAAATCACACCAGCAGTAACACACAATAAATACCTTCAACGGGCGATATCAGTGTTAATACTGAAACTTCCCCTTTGAAAGTGAAGAATGACTGTGCTGGTAAAACTTCTACCTTACTTGATTTTCAGAATCCAGAGTGAAACTGAACGTACTGAGACTGTTTTATCTTCACTTATTCTGATCATTTCTAAACTGAAACACAATATTTTAGCTCTACGCAATCTGACTTTCAGTAATCCCAACAAAAGAATAGCCCTGACTAACAATAACCTATGCCCTTCATGAATCACTTACCTCACAAAAGTCTTCGTTACTTGAACTACTGCAATACAGTGAGCGCTAATTCTAACAGCTAAATAAAAGATTCAAACTACTGATAAGCATATTCGTAACATCCAGTTTAACAAATTTCTTTTTCTGACGGACACATCTCCAGATCGTCCGCTTCTATTAACATCTCAAAACTCTGGCATCTTTCTCCCCACATCCACCAATGCTGGCGGCTCACCTCCAACTGCCCAACGCTACAAACTTCCAACAGCGAGTCCAACCAGCCACAGACTGCACGCAGCGCAGTCAGCGATTTTAATAGAGAGCGCTACGTGGCGTTACCAACATAAAAACCTAAACAGCCTACGTACAATACTACCGATGACAGCACTACTAAATCGTAGTTATTAAACACAGTTTTCCGAAATTTCTTCACCGAAGAAGGCGAAGTTAATATTCCAGAATTCTAACCAAGAACAACTGCCATCATGAATGACGTAGAATTAGATATCCTTCATGTAGCGAAGCAGCTTGAAGCAAGTCTTCCCGTTCAGACAGCATATCAATAAGGCTCCTTTCACAGTAAGCCGATAAAATAATCCCGTAGATATAAATCATCCAAAACCTCTGTACCAAAAGGCTGGAAAGTTGCACAGGTCACACCAATACTCAAGAAAGAAAATAGACGTACTCCATTGAATTACTAACTTCGATTTACAGTAGGATTTTGTAACATATACTGTGTTTGAACATTATGAACTACCTCAAAGGTAACGGTCTATTGACACAAAGTTAGCACAGATTTTGAAAATATTGCTCTCGTGAAACACAATAGCTAAGTAACAGGTGATATCGCCAGGGAATCTTAAATTCATTCCATATTTCTAGCTTTCCAGAAGGCTTTTGATACCGCACCTCACAAGAGACATCTAATCAAATTGCGTACCCATGGAATATCACTTCAGTTGTGCGACTGCATTCGTGATTTCCTGTCATAAAGCTCACAGTACGTAACAACCGACCGAAAATTATCAACTAAAACAGAAGTTATATCTAGCTTTCCCCAAGTGTCATAGGCCCTGTGCTGTTTCTAGTATACATAATCGATTTAGGAGACAGTCTGAGCTGTCTTCTTAGATTGTTTCCAGATTATCGTGTCATTTAGTCTAGCAAAGTCGACTGAAGGTGAAAACCAATTACAAAATGACGTAGACAAGATATCTGAATGCGTGAAAAGTGGCAACTGTTTCTCAATAAGAAGAAATGTAAGATCATTCACATGAGTACAAAAAGAAATCCATTAAATTTCATTTACACGGTAATTCACAAAAATTCAAATGCCTAGGAATTACAGTTATGACCAACTTAAACTATAAGTATCACATAGATAATGTTGTAAGAAAGCAAAAACCAAAGACTGCGTTTTATTGGTTCACCGAACGCTTAGAAGATGCAACGTGTCTATTAAAGAAACTGCCTAAAACTGCCTACACTACGCTTGTTCGTCCTCTGCTAGAGTACTGCTGCGCTACATGGGATACTTAACAAAAAGACTGACGGACTGACGGAGGACATCGATAAAAGTTCTAGGAAGAGCAGCTCGTTTTGTATTTTCGCGAAATAAGGGAGAAAGTGTCACGGATATGATAAGAGAGTTGGGATGGACATCATTATAACAAAGGCGCTTTTCGTTACGGCGAGAACACCAGCTTCCTCCTCTTAATGTGAAAATATTTTACTGTTGTCAGCGTAAATAGGGAGAAATGACCATCATAATGAAGGAAGTGAAATCAGAGCTAGTACGGAAGCGTTGTTAGAAAGTTAAACGGTAGAGAAATAGTCTCTGAAATGCTCTGGCAGGCACTTAAGTGCGAATTGCAGAGTATTAATGTAGATATAGAAATTCATCCAGTATTTGAGAAAGAAAGTGTTAAGCGACTTCCAACACAGTTTACAAGTAATTTTATTTCTTTTTGAAACATTTGTCGCTGATACCCAACAGAAAACTTTGAAAGAAAAAGGGTTTATCGTTTAGTACGTTTTAGTTGGTGATGTAGTAAAACTTCATCATCAGGCATGACGTTTAAATTTATTACTTCTTTATTACCTACAATATTCGCTACACGTTTTGCAGGCAGTAAGAACATATGCCAAATGATGTACCTGCTACGTGATATCATTGTACGACACACAGTTTGGACGATATGATGTCATAAACATTGCGATACGTGGAAAACTATTCTTAGAACTTACTAAGCGGCTAAATTTTAGTTATTCTACGGGTGAATAATCCGAAACAAATAAAAGCAACATAATTAGGTTCTCGCTTCTGCGACCATAATCTTTGATTGGTTCTTGGAATAGGTGATCTTGAAAAGTCACTAGTTACACCAGGAACTGTAGTGGTTGAAATGGAGTTGAAGGAATCACTACGATTTATGGAGATTGCAAGAAAGTGGTTCAAATGGCTCCGAGCACTATGGGACTTAACATCTATGGTCATCAGTCCCCTAGAACTTAGAACTACTTAGACCTAACTAACCTAAGGACAACACACAACACCCAGCCATCACGAGGCAGAGAAAATCCCTGACCCCGCCGGGAATCGAACCCGGGAACCCGGGCGGGGAACCCGGGCGGGGGAAGCGAGAACGCTACCGCACGACCACGAGATGGGGGCTGGAGATTGCAGTACAGGTCTAGGGACACGAAGTCACATGCGAACTAGAGGAGATTTTACATGCTTGGCGCCAAATATTTAATACATTAGTTCATTTATAAAACAATCAAGCGTTTGAAGTTGTTTTATACATGAGAGCTGCATTCTTTAAATAAATACATTTTTGGGGCGTCGCTAGGACGAGTATTTCATTAACGTTCTCGTCTGGAGAGCCGTAATGTACCGTCGTCGTTCGGTCCCTTCTCAAAGGGGCGAGGGAAATAACACTAAAGGAAACAAACTTTGTTTCAATCTGTATAGGTATGTCGGATAAGGTCCATGCCGCTCTATGAAGGGAACCTTTCCGTGAGTCACTTTCATGCGCCTCACCCTTCACCGTTCTCTGACGCCTGTTAGCAGGTGATGGACCCTGCTGGCAGTTTCCAGAGCGTCTCAGTTTAGAGAAAAGGTGCGTCGTTTAAGTGACAATGGCGACAGCGACGAGACTACGACCCCTCCGCCGGCACCGCCCGCTGGCTATTCACTTGTCGGTCCCGCGTCACTCAATGGCTGTCCGCCGCTCGCTGAGGCTTTGTACCTCCCAATGTCGCTGCCCTTCCGAGAGTCCCGGCACTCGCGACCTTCGCAGCTACTGCTCAATGAACTCATTTCTGTGGCCCTTGTATCCACTTCTGCAAGTCTGCTAGCGTCTGATTTCATTACTAAACTGTTGACAACAACGGAATAAAATGTTCAAATGTGTGTGAAATCTTATGGGACTTGACTGCTAAGGTCATCAGTCCTTAAGCTTACACACCACTTAACCTAAATTACCCTAAGGACAAACACTCACACCCATGCCCGAGGGAGGACCCGAACCTCTGCCGGCACCAGTCGCACAGTCCATAATACAACGAAATGTGGTAATACGGAGGTTAAGACATTGGACTTCATAAGAGAATATGTCATCGAACCTCCGAGCAAACATGTAGATTTTGAACATTTTTTAAAAATTTCATTTTTGTGTGCGTCCACAGCCCCAACGCGTTTTCAGATTGAAAACATGGCCCAAGCAATTTATTATCCTTGCAGTTCGTCAATTTCAACCGTTTGTCATTTACAAGCACATATGTTAATCTTCACGCTTCATTTCACATTATAATACATAGCTGGCACATGTGTACAGGTATACACATCGTATTTCTGTGCGTATGTGTCACAAAAATAGTATACAGTATTTCGTCGATTAGCTGTTTGTGTCGACTGATGGACGTAATCATGTACACTATTGTACTTTTTTTACGTCACATACGCACAGAAATGCGATATATACCTGTTTACGTGTACCAGAAATACATCAGAAATTTAAATGGACCGTGAAGCTCAAAATATGTGCTTAAAAGGTGCTTAAAACAGTTGTATGTGTCGGATAATTTCTTCTTGTGTGCCCCTTATGCATTATAACACTGTCGTCTCCTGCCCCAAACAGATGGTTAACCAGAACTCCACAGCTAAACTGCCAAATATGATAGTATGGACCGAAACAATCCAAAAATGTCTAGTAAACGTGAGCAGTAAAATGCAACCCTTAATATCTACTAACATCTGTTCGTCTTAGATACTGTGAAACCAATGCCTTCAACTGCAAGCTTTCTGCTTTCCGTATTTTGGGAGGAAATAGAAGGGACTAACAAAAGAAAAAACGCCCAGTAAGTATGGGCCCTAAAATGGATACCTTAACAGTTCATATGGTTCAAATGGCTCTGAGCACTATGGGCCTTAACATCGGTGGTCATCAGTCCCCTAGAACTTAGAACTACTTAAACCTAACTAACCTAAGGACATCACACACATCCATGCCCGAGGCAGGATTCGAACCTGCGACCGTAGCGGTCACGCGGTTCCAGACTGAAGCGCCTAGAACCGCACGGCCACACGGGCCGGCTATACCTTAACAGTTATCAGCACTTGTTCAGAGAAGAGATGTGTTTCACAGTAATGAAGGTGAACAACTGCTCATAGCTGTTAAAGTATGCACTTTTAAGTCGAAATTGCTGGATGTGCTATTCGTGTTTAGTAAGACTCAGTACACTTTACACATACACTCAGACCTTTGCGTAACTTTTTCTAAAAAGCCCCACAAAATGATGAAAGGGGAAATGTTTATCGCTTACATTTTCGCTGCTCATGCACTAAAATTGCCGCGTCAGGCATGATATTTCAACTTATTGCAGTATTACTCGTTTACTACTAATTGTGTTCAAACACATTTTGCAGACAGTATTCTCATATATCACTGAATGTTTCCTCAAAATTTATCGCTGTAAGACCCATAGTTCAAGACAAATGACGTCATAAACAATGAGCTGCATGAAAACGAAACTCTTTGGCGAGATTCGCTAGAGATACAGGTGAATTATATACAAAAATACATGTGAAATATATTAAAGATCGACATAAAAGTTTTTTGGGTATGGTACTGCATGATATTGTATAAAACTACTGCTGGAGAAAATCAACGTTTCGGCCACTTTTATGGCGACTGGCTCTGGGCGCGGACGCCTATGCAGTTATACACACATCAAAAAACGTTTTGCATCACCCTGGTTACCAGAACTCTTGAAGATAGACGTTGACTGTGGATATTGTATAAAAGACCAAACCCCATTGACTGTTCAGAGATGTCACTAAACCTGACCCAAAGACGTAACAACTATGCATTAGCAGCGCCTATGACAAGGAGGGGGTTCGACAGCTGATCAGTTTCAGTCATTCCACCAGGAAGGAGGTACACGGACCGTGTTGTCTGTAGTTCAACCATTCCTAGATGGTCAATACCGCGGTTCGATAGCGTCCGCATGGTTACTTTGTGGCAGGAAGAGCTCTCAACAAGGAAAGTGTCCAGGCGTCTCGAAGTGAACCAAAGCGATGTTGTTCGGACATGGAGGAGATACAGAGAGACAGGAACTGCCGATGACATGCCTCGCTCATGCCGCCCAAGTGCTACTATTGCAGTGGATGACCGCTACCTAAGGATTATGGCTTGGAGGTACTCTGACAGCAACGCCACCATGTTGAGTAACACTTTTCGTACGGTCACAGGACGTTGTGTTACGACTCAAACTGTGCGCAATAAGTTGCATGACGCACAACTTCACTCCCAACGTCGATGGTGAGGTCCATCTTTTCAACCACGACACATTGCAACACGGTACGGATGGGCCCAACATCATGCCGCTCTGGACTGGCATCACGTTCTCTTCACCTATGAGTGTCGCATACGCGTTCAAACAGACCATCGTCGGAGACGTGTTTGGAGGCAACGTGGTCAGGCTGAACGCCTTAGACACACTGTCCAGCGATTGCAGCAAGGTGGAGGTTCCCTGCTGTTTTGGGGTGACAACTCCGTGGGGCCGACGTACGCCGCTGGTGGTCATGGAAAGCGCCGTAACGGCGATATGATACGTGAATGCCGTCCTCCGACCGATAGTGCAACCATATCGGTAGCATATGGGCGAGCCATTCGTCTTCCCAGGCGACAATTCATGCTTCCTTCGTGCACATCTTGTGAGTGACTTCCTTCTGGATAACGACATCGCACGGCTAGATTGGCCAGCATGTTCTCCAGACATGAACCCTATCGAACAAGCCTGGGATAGATTGAAAAGGGCTGTTTATGGACGACATCACCCACCAACCGCTCTGAGGGATCTACGCAAAATCGCCGTTGAGGAGTAGGGCAATCTGTAACAACAGTTCCCTGATGAATATGTGGATAATATGCTACGCACAACGAATACAGTCATGCATCGGTGCAAGAGGACGTGCTACTAGGTATTAGAGGTACCGATGTGTACAGCAATCTATACCTCCACCTCTGAAGGTCTCGCTGTATGATGGTACAACATGCAATATGTGGTTTTCATGAGCAATAAAAAGAGCAGAAATCATATGTTGATGTTGTTGTTGTTGTTGTTGTCTTCAGTCCTGAGACTGGTTTGATGCAGCTCTCCATGCTACTCTATCCTGTGCAAGCTGCTTCATCTCCCAGTACCTACTGCAACTTATATCCTTCTGAATCTGCTTCGAGTACTCATCTCTCGGTCTCCCTCTCCGACTTTTACCCTCCACGCTGCCCTCCAATGCTAAATTTGTGATCCCTTGATGCCTCAAAACATGTCCTACCAACCAATCCCTTCTTCTAGTCAAGTTGTGCCACAAACTTCTCCCCAATCCTATTCAATACCTCCTCATTAGTTACGTGATCTATCCACTTTATCTTCAGTATTCTTCTGTAGCACCACATTTCGAAAACTTCTATTCTCTTCTTGTCCAAACTAGTTATCGTCCATGTTTCACTTCCATACATGGCCACACTCCAAACAAATACTTTCAGAAACGACTTCCTGTTACATAAATCTATATTCGATGTTAACAAATTTCTCTTCTTCAGAAACGCTTTCCTTGCCATTGCCAGTCTACATTTTACATCCTCTCTACTTCGACCATCATCAGTTATTTTACTTCCTAAATAGCAAAACTCCTTCACTACTTTAAGTGCCTCATTTCCTAATCTAATTCCCTCAGCATCACCCGATTTAATTTGAATACATTACATTATCCTCGTTTTGCTTTTGTTGATGTTCATCTTATATCCTCCCTTCAAGACACTGTCCATTCCGTTCAACTGCTCTTCCAAGTCCTTTGCCGTCTCTGACAGAATTACAATGTCATCGGCGAACCTCAAAGTTTTTACTTCGTCTCCATGAATTTTAATACCTACTCCAAATTTTTCTTTTGTTTCCTTTACTGCCTGCTCAATATACAGATTGAATAACATCGGGGAGAGGATACAACCCTGTCTCACTCCTTTCCCAACCACTGCTTCCCTTTCATGCCCCTCGACTCTTATGGCTGCCATCTGGTTTCTGTACAAATTGTAAATTGCCTTTCGCTCCCTGTATTTTACCCCTGCCACCTTTAGAATCTGAAAAAGAGTATTCCAGTCAACATTGTCAAAAGCTTTCTCTAAGTCTACAAATGCTAGAAACGGAGGTTTGCCTTTTCTTAATCTTTCTTCTAAGATAAGTCGTAAGGTCAGTATTGCCTCACGTGTTCCAACATTTCGACGGAATCCAAACTGATCCTCCCCGAGGTCCGCATCTACCAGTTTTTCCATTCGTCTGTAAAGAATTCGCGTTAGTATTTTGCAGCTGTGACTTATTAAACTGATAGTTCGGTAATTTTCACATCTGTAAGCACCTGCTTTCTTTGGGATTGGAATTATTATATTCTTCTTTAAGTTTGAGGGTATTTCGCGTGTCTCATACATCTTGCTCACCAGCTGGTTGAGTTTTGTCATGACTGGCTCTCACAAGGCCGTCAGTAGTTCTAATGGAATGTTGTCTACTACGGGGGCCTTGTTTCGACTCATATGTTGATACCTATTTCAATTTTCTGTACAGGTTCCGGAACTCTCGGAACGAGGTGTTGTAAGACTTTTTTTGATGTGTGTATATTAAATATGCGCTACCATTGCACCTAAAGCAGTTGATTGATTTCAACCGAATGTGGTACGATCTGAAAAGAAATGGTGCGTGTGTGTGTGTGTGTGGGGGGGGGGGGGGGTAAGAACCAGAAAAACTCCTCTATGTTGTTGGACGTGTTAAGTGAGTCAGGATAGGCAACTTTGAGGACATGGTCAGACAGAGAGGGGGCAGTATGAGATGGACATAACAGTTGCCTCCCTTATACCTTATACCTTCCCAACTTTTGTGATTGCCCTTTTTAGATACTCCACTCCTCTTCATCTGAAATGCCTGATGGCCATTATCGCAGTATCTATAGCCCAAACTTTAAGCTTATCACTTCATTTCTTAGTATTTTCGTATCCCACATCTTTGGGCATTAATTCTTTCCAGGCAGTGAAGATCCAGCCTACCCTTCATCATTACCAAATTGTTATCTGAGTCTGCATTTGCTCCTGGCTACGCCTTGAAATCCAGTATCTACTTCCGGAATCTCTGCCTGACAATAAAGCAATCTAACTCAAATCGTTCCGGATCTCCCGGCCTTTTCCAAGTATACCTTCTCATCTTGTGATTCTTGAACAGAGTATTTGCTATTACTAGCTAAAATTTATTACAGGTCTCAATTATTCTTTCTCCTGTCTCATTCCAACGACAATCCCATATTCCCCCGTAACCGTTTCTGCCACTCCTTCCTCTACAAACGCATTACGATCCGCCATGGCTATTAGACTTCCATCGCCCTTTACGAACTGAATTACTCGTTCGGTACCCTCTTTTACTTTCTCTATCTCTTCGTCTCCTGCTTGCGACTTCGGGATGTATAACTGAACTACTGTTGTCGCTATTGGTATACTGACTATTCTGTTGAGAACAACCTTGTTATTGAACTGTTCACAGTAACTCACTTTCTCCCCTACCTTCCTATTCATAACGAATCCTACTCCCGTTTTACCATTTTCTGCCGCTGTCGATATTACCCTATTACCCATCTGAGCAGAAATACTTATCTTCTTTCTATTCCATTTCACTGATCCCCGCTAAATCTTGACTGAATCTTAGCATTTCTCTTTTCAGATTTTCTAGCTTTCCTATCCCATTCAGACTTCTGACATTCCACGCCCCGACTCGTACAACACCATCCTTTCGTTGGTTATTCAATCTATTTTTCATGGAGGACTGCTCTAGAACTTTTTGCCAATGGAGCGATGATCATGACACATTTTTAATTACAGGCCACATTTCCTGTGGATACACGTTATCTTTAACGCAGTAGTTTCCATTCCCTTCTCCATGCTAACGCCGTTGATTATTGCTGAGTCTTCCGCCTTTAGGGGAAAGTTTCTCACTGCAGTGCCAAGAGAGTGACCTGAGCATTTGTCCGCTCATCCGCCTTCTTTGACAAGGCCGTTGGCAGAACGAGTGAGATCTGTTATCCTGGAATTCGTCGGCCGCCATTGCTGATGATATTTATTCAGAATTTAGAGAGGTTCGAACTCGGGACCAAGGACGACTAACTGTGACTCTATCATGGGCTAAGGAGCGTGGGAAGGCGGCTGGTCGATGAAGTGTAATAATACTGCAGCAGCAGCCAATAACGGCTGTTGGTACCGTATTATTAAACGTTTTCACCGTTAGTCTAAGGCGCTATCCTGTACTATGGATGCTATGAGCTAAAACAAATCTGGAATAAATACGCGTCTGGGCAACCCGTTCATGGAGAAGGGTAAATGTATCAGTTTGAGGTAGTGGGCCCTCCATGTCCAGAAACGACCGAGTCGAAAGTTATAAGCGAAAATCGTTCTCATACCTCTGACAATGGTATATGTGTACCAGCACTGTTGTTTGCTTTAATTGTAGAGTAGGTTCCTTTCATTGGCGGCAGTATGGACAAAAGAAACGAAAAAAATATCCAATTAAGTACCTGCTATCCGCGTATTATTTTGACATTATTAGTTACGCCAATTACGATAATTATTTTCAGAATCAAATTTCACGCTGAAATTATTAACGCCAAGTGGCAATTGTCTATTCAAAATTCTGTTTTTCTGCCAAAACCCTGAAGTGACAAGTAAAGGGTCAAAACGTATGTGAATCGGGTTCTTCACTAAACAATTGGATCGTGTAATAAGTTATTAGCTATCCAAGGTGGTTACATTTCAGCTTGGAGGTACACTGAAGGCAGGGTCTAATCTTAGATACATGGAAAGTGACAAGGAGTTCACAAGCAAGAGCAAGGTTTACGGAGTAGAGCAGAAAGACTGTTAGTATCATTACATGAACTGACAAGTAATATCAGTCGTATGTTCCACTTCCCACTTATACACTACTGGCCATTAAAATAGCTACACCACGAAGATGAGTTGCTACAGACGCGAAATTTAACCGACAGGAAGAAGATGCTGTGATATGCAAATGATTAGCTTTTCAGAGCATTCATACAAGGTTGGCCCCGGTGGCGACACCTACAACGTGCTGACGTGAGGAAAGTTTCCAACTGATGTCTCATACACAAAATGCAGTTGACCGGCGTTGCCTGGTGAAACGTTGTTGTGATGCCTCGTGGAAGGAGGAGAAATGAGCACCATCACGTTTCCGACTTTGATAAAGGTCGGATTGTAGCCTATCGCGATTGCGGTTTATCGTATCGTGACATTGCTGCTCGCATTGCTCTAGATCCAATAACTGTTAGCAGAATATGGAATCGGCAGGTTCAGGAGAGTAATACGGAACGCCGTGCTGGATCCCAACGGCCTCGTATCACTAGCAGTCGGGATGACAGGCATCTTATCCGCATGGCTGTAACGGATCGTGCAGCCACGCCTCGATCCCTGAATCAACAGATGGGGTCGTTTGCAAGACAACAATCATCTGCACGAACAGTTCGACAACGTTTTCAGCAGCATGGACTATCAGCTCGGAGATCATGGCTGCGGTTACCCTTTACGCTGCATCGCAGACAGGAGCGCCTGCGATGGTGTACTCAACGACGAACCTGGGTGCACGAATGGCAAAACGTCATTTTTTCGGGTGAATTCAGATTCTGTTTACAGCATCATGATGGTCGCATCCGTTGTTTGGCGACATCGCGGTGAACGCACATTGGAACCGTGTATTCGTCATCGCCATACTGGCGTATAACCGGCGCCGTGGTATGGGGTGCCATTGGTTACACGTCTCTGTCACCTGTTGTTCTCATTGACGGCACTTTGAACAGTGGACGTTACATTTCAGATGTGTTACGACCCGTGGCTCTACCCTTCATTCGATCCCTGCGAAACCCTACATTTGAGCAGGATAATGCACGACCGCGTGTTGCAGGTCCTGTACGAGCCTTTCTGGATACAGAAAAGTTCGACTGCTGCCATGGCCAGCACATTCTCCAGATCAGTCACCAACTGAAAATGTCTGGTCAATGGTGGCCGAGCAACTGGCTAGTCACAATACGCCAGTCACTACCCTTGATGAACTGTGGTATCGTGTACCTGTAAGTGTACCTGTACGCGCCATCCAAGCTTTGTTTGACTCAATGCCCAGGCGTTTCAAGGCCTTTATTCCGACCAGAGATGGTTGTTCTGGGTACTGATTTCTCAGGATCTATGCACCCAAATTGCGAAATATGTAATCACATGTCGATTCCAGTATAACATATTTGTCCAATGAATACCGGTTTATCATCTGCATTTCTTCTTGGTGTAGCAATTTTAATGGCCAGTGGTGTATTTACTAAACAGCTTGCAGTTGCTAATTTTATCAGATAAAACCGTATGGTAAAATGAACTTCTGCCCTGCAGAAGGGTTATCACGCTGCAAAATAGGAGAACATTCCAGTCGCGAGTTGCAAATAAAAGTCAGCTGCGCGCGCCGCATCCATCACTCCCAGTGGGGAGGTACGGTATCCTGATGAGGTCCGTTTCTTGCGGCGCGGTATGGAGTTCTGCTGGACGCTCCTCATTCACGGTGCCTTCGTGCCCGCAGCGGCTCCGTAAATTGCCGGGGGCGGCAGATGGCGTGGCCGTGTCACAGAAGAAGTGTGCGCCCCGTCCTCCGCCTGCGCTTCTTGCTGCGGAAAATTCCACACATTGTCTGTCGGGGAGACAGGCCTGTGGCAGCCGCTTGTCCTCGCAGTATTCCAGAAATTCGCTCCCTGCGCTTGCGTTTCATCGAGATCACTGGGAGCAACAAACTCTCCGGACATATCTGCGGCTTATTTATGACAGCATTGTGAGCCTAACGACCAGAAAATTTCGAGAAATTGCTGAAACTCTTGGTTTATAAATAAGTGGTGTTTAATTTCCACTCACCTTGACCAAATTAACGGTATAACAAACACACTGGGGTTACAAAAGTCATAGGATACCTCCTAAATCGTGTCGGATCTCCATTTGGATGAACTGACCTCTTGATTATGCCCCATAAATGTTCGATGGGATTCATGTCGGTGAGCTGGCTGGTCAAATCATTCTCTCGAACTGTCCAGAATGTTTCTCAAGCCAATCACAAACAATTGCGGCCCGGTGACATAGCGCACTGTCACCCATAACTGAAGTCCAAGAAGCCGAACATAACCATTTCCAGTCAATTATTGGTTCAGTTGGACCAAAGTACCTAGTCCATTCCATGTAAACACAGCCCACACCATTATGGAAGCACCACCAGCTGAGACAGTGTCTTGTTGACAACTTCGGTCCACGGCTACGAACCCTAACATCTGCTCTTGCTAACTGAATCGGGACTCATCTGAGACATCTACGGTTTTCTAGATTTCTAGGATCCAACAGAAAAGGTCACGAGCCAAGGAGAGGTGCTGTAGGCGATTAAATGCAATTGGCAAAGGCACTCTCGTCGGTCGTCTGCTGTCATAGCCCTCTAACGTCACATTTCGGCGAACTGTTGCGGCGGCGCGGTTGTTTCCGTCCCTTTACGACGAACCTGCAGCTACCTGTGACATTGTCTGAGCAGATCATCAGTAGGAAAGCCGTGTGAAACCTACTGTACTTCGACGTGAACCAGGCTGCACTGTAAGTCACTAATCTACCTTTCGGGAGAAAGTTTTCACACAAATGAAAGGTTGGAAATTTTGTCCTCAATTAATGTATTCTGAAACTTAGGTAAACAAGTATCACGGCCAAGCCCGTGCTAGTCTTAACACAGTCACTCATAATCCCTTTCACTCACGTTAGCAAGTTTATGGTGTTGCATTTCCCGAAAACGTAATAGCTACAAAAATACTGATTGTTTTTTATTGATAATGCTCGCCAAATATTAAGTCTGTCGGTACCAAATGCAGTCACAGTTTTTAGCCACCGACCTGCTCAATACGCCACGCGGAATATATGTCGTTTCTCGTCACAAAATTCACTTAAGAATTCCAAAATTTCTACACACCCACCGGAATAATTATGCCGTCACTTTAGAACACTTTTGATGTATGAAACACTGCTAGATCCGCAAACTTATCATTTTCATCGGAACTATTACTACACACGTCCGAACTGTTTCATGGCTTGGCTCCGACTCTTTTTTAGAATACTCTAAGTCTTCCCTACCAGCAGAGAAAGGCGCGCGAAGAATATTGCTTTAGCATTGGTCAGTTTACTCAACAGCCAAAAGCAAACCAACACTCTCCCGCGTCAATCCGCGCTTTTCATCAATAACCAATCGCAAAATAGTAACCCTAACGACTGCACTTTTTACCGACGTAATTATCTTATATGCTGAAGTTTTGTTTAGGCATAAAGTTATTTACTATTGTTATTTATACCTGAATTAACTTTCCCTTTACCATAAACTTACATTACAAATCTATTCTACAAAAATCCCCTTTGTCCATATCAATACTTCTTCGAAATGTTCCCACATTAAACCCTACTACATAATTTGTTAAACAATTATCTTCATATTAACCTCAAACCACACTCACGCATCATGCATACTGCTAAAACACATTAATAACATTTTAAGTACACAAAAAGACATAATAACACTTTATGAAAATACTAGAACAGTTTATGAAAAACGTTCTATTACTTTAGTGCACTCTAGTGGACACAATCAAAGTTAAATCGCAGTCCACATATTGTATTGTCCTCTATCGGCTGATACATAAACTGCGTGCGCGTCCAGTCTCGCTTCACCATCTGTAACTCTCCAGCTCTGAGATACATTTCCCACTTAACCACCTCCAAGGCAGGATCGTTATACAGCGCTACACCTCACTGTCCTAACGGCTACGTTCGTCGTATGTCTCACGTTGATTTCTGCGGTCATTTCAAGCAGTTTTACTTGTCTGTTAGCACCGACGACTCTACGCAAACGCCTCTGCTCTTTGTCACTAAATGAAGGCTCTCGGTCACTGCGTTGTCCATGGTGAGAGGCATTGCCTGAAATTTGGTATTCTTGGCATACTCTTGACGCTATGGATCTTGGAATATTGAATTCCCTAACGATTTCCAAAACGGAATGTCCCATGCGTCTAGCTACGATTGCCATTCCGCGTTCGTAGTCTTTTAAACCGTGTCGAGCGGCCATAATCACGTTGGAAACCTTTTCATATGAATCACCTGAGTATAAATGACAGCTCCGCCAATGCACTGCCCTTTTATACCTTGTGTACTTCATAATAACGGCATCTGCATTTGTGCTTATCGTGATCCCACACTTTTGTCACCTGAGTGTATGTTCCGCTTTTGGGTTCTGAAGGGTGAGCTCTAACTTTAATCAGCTTCGTTCTGTTCTATCACGGCGTCATCTTGGTTGCTTTGCTAAAATCTATGTGTCTGTAAACAGGAGCTGAACTGCATTCGTTCGATCTGCGACCTCAAGATAGTATCAGAAGTATTGCTGACAACAAACGGCGACGCCAGTGTAAAAGGTACAGGTCAAATGGCGTCTGTGGTATTCGCAGTTCAGTACGACACCAATGTGAAGGGTACAAGTTAAATCATGTCTGTGGTATTCACAATTCAGTGATTGGTAAACATGCCGTTTTACCAGAAGCAACGAGTTTTCGTTGTTGAACACAGTACAGAAAAAAGACTCACTTAAAAACAAACGATTTATTCTGCTTCTAATTAATAGGAAAATACGTATACATTAAATAAGTATTACCCTTCAAACCTTGGAGGCTGGTCTTTATAAAGAAAATATACGTACAACATTATACATTCACAAGCTGCAGCTTTTCAAACTTTCTCACTTCAAGAAACTTTATAGTCACTCTTCATTAGCAGAAGGTCACTGACGCCGTTTCGATTTAACTGGCTGTGCCGATCTATTAATACGAGTAACATACCAGCTTCACTAAAGCACCGTCCACTAGGTGAGCTTCTTGCTGAGGTCTATAAAATACGTTATGTAATTACATCTCTTCTTGGTAGATCCTATTCATTTTTGCGCCACGACTTTCAGGTGCCATCATCCTCTCCGATGTGCACTAAAATATTGTGATCTTCTGTGGACAATTCGTTGTTCTTCCAGTCCTTGAAACGATCTCCATTTCTCAGTGGGGACTGTACTAGATGGCTCTATATCAATAAACAACAGAGAAAGAGAGAAGTAATACATAACTGCGTGAATGTGAACCCAATAAAAACGGTATTTCACATTGATAAAATATTATACGAGTTATAAAACTTCCATTTGGCTGTAAGACACTGTTCACTAATGAAACAGAAACGATTATGCTGGATTGCACATGGTACCTGCCAAACTAACACACTTTTGTCTCACACTGGTGAGAATTCCCTGCTTTTTATTTATGTAAGAAGACGTAAGCAACGTGACAGTTTTATGTTTGGTGATAATTACACCCTTCTCATGCAGAAAAGTGAAGATTGCATTTTAAATCCCTTGTGCCTCTTATTAAAAAATACATATCTGTTAGCATACATCAGTACACTATGTAAGCACAAATCTATTCTTAACTCGTGTCATAATGAAACAATATTTGAAATTGCAGTAACGTATCTCATAATTGTTTTCAGATTTGTTGTTAAACCAAAGGTGAACTAACTAGGTTATAGGTTCCTGTTCCCCTTCTAATTCATACGTCCCCTTTTTATATACTGGCCGGGGTGGCCGAGCGGTTCTAGTCGCTACAGTCTGGAACCGCGTGACCGCTACGGTCCCATAGTGCTCAGAGCCATTTGACCCATTTGAACCTTTTTCAATGGTTTCAGGAAATCCTCGATTCTTCCTTATAGCTCATTATCATATCCTTGTAACCTCAAGCGGAATTCTTCTCCGTCACTAAAGGAGCAACTTCGTTTCCAGAATGCGCAATGACTCTTAGCATAGTGTACAAGCTCTTCCACTGTTTACTGACCTCTTGTTTCGAGACGATTTGAAAGATAAGCAGATGCCTATATTCTCGATGTACCGCACAATGCATTCTCCAGTATTTATTGTTGCTGCGATGATCGGAGCATCATTTAACAACAACCTATCAGTCTTTATTGTGTCTGGCTAAGTGTTACGTTAGTTCAGTGAGCAACACAAAGAAGCCATTCCATTTGTCATTTTTCAAAGCTCTCAGTATGTTGGCGCCCTGGTCGGAGACAAAAACAAAATTGTGCAACATGTCCAGCGAAATGTTCCAATCAGCCACACTCTCTTATACTTCTTTTTTAATATGTACTCCACTGTCCGGGGTTAAGCTGTAAATAAAATATTATTCGCAGCAGATCAATCCGTGTTTACGTAGTGTGCTGTACGCGTCATTTATTTGATCTAATTGTTAACTCAGTTCACATAACAACTGTTGTAGCACATGTTTTATTAATATCTTCCTTAATAACAGAAGGCATTAAGCTATTTCACATTGTATCAACCTCTTCTTTGATATCTCTGCTTATGGTAGAGAGACAGTAGCATGACAACTGAAATGCTGACTTCTCCGTCATGTGTACCTAGAACTTCTTGGTCTATGTCTTTGAAACCTTCGTCAGAAACAGCATTAAAAAGCCTCCTATTTTTGGCACGCATTGCAAAAAATTTTCATGTTGTATTGTCGGTATCGCTAAAGAACTGTGTCATGTTGTATTGTCGGTATCCCTAAAGAACTGTGTCAGTGTGGATTTCTCTCAACAGTGTTTCTTTCAGTGAGTGGATCCGACTGGAAACGCAATAATTTCCAGCAATTTATGCACATACGTACCAAGTGGACTTCCTGTTTTTGTCTACAACCAAAAGAAATATATTCCATAGTTCGCTCTTTAGGCACTCCCATTTTTTCAATGTTACGCATTGGCTTTAGTCTTACTACACAGGCTTCCTCACTCTACATGGTTACATACAGCCAAGCAATGAGAAACTCCTACTCGGAGTAGTTGCGTCATTGGCGCCGGACATTGACTGGGATTCGTTCGTGGCTTTTATGCTCGGTCACAAGAACTAGTGCGGGAAGCCTATTCTGTTAGGCCGCCCTCGTACCATCTCGCATTTTGTGCTCGCTTGCTCGGTCATGCAGTACGTGGCAAACAGTTCAACAGTACCGAGAATAATCGTTCGTTTTCAGACATGTGGATCAGTTGCACACAAGAACGAACTGTGAGACCGGCCATTTTGAGACACTAAACTGTCTAAGGTGAACGATGTGGTGATATATTCGTGCTCAAAATGCAAGAGGAGACTATATGTCCAGTCTCAAATATAGTGCGCTATGGCTCAGATAGCGATGAAAAAGCTTAAATTTCATGCATGCAATGTTCATAGTGTACAGGACATGAAGGCGTTGTATAAAGCGAAGTGTCAAGTATACTGGCGTACTGTACGTGGTTTCGGTCATTCATTATTATCCATGGAATCGTAAACTGGACCGTGCTTTCTGCTCTGATGAGACGTGAGTTCACCTTAATACAAGCTTGGGCAGCTTTTGGTGTGCCGCTGGCTTTATTCACGTCCATACTTGAGCTCGCAGCTCACTTTATCACTTGATGCTAGAATAGCGCTCCTAGCGCGTATTGTCAGAGCTGTAGCGTCCATGACGTTAATGTTTATGAAGTAACGCACCGATATGAATGGCAGCCCCATCCCGACATTTCACGTTAACAAATTATGCATCAATACACCCGTTTTTGAGAACACATACATTTTACGTTCAGCTCGTCTCCAGATGGTTATATTTATTTACGAATGACGAACATTGTGTCTTTATTTGTTTTATAAATAAAAAACCACCTTTTCTTGCTGCACTGTGTGTTAAAATGAAAAAGGCAAAAGGTGTCTTGAAGAAATAAAAAAAGTGCATCAAGAAAAGGTGGTTTTTATTTACAAAACAAATATTTCTGTGCTTGCTGCGGAGGATGGCCACGGAAAAAAATTTATTATTGTTTATTTACTTACAACGTTCTGCAATGACTGTTTTAAAAATTTCTGTTGCAAAATTCTGCAACACCATTAGTAGAGAAACAACTTTCACAAAACGTATATAAATGTAAACATCTCAAGGTAGGATGCCAGGCGTCTCGAAATGTCATCATAGAAAAATAAATGCCTGTAAAAGTAGCTGGTTGAAGCTAATCCATTATAAATTACATTCAGTTTCAACTGTTGCACACGTTCTGTATGGACAAGAAATGTTTACTAATGTTAATACGAGTAACAATAGAAAAATAAAATACGACAATGAGATAGATAATCCCAACTATTGCAGATGTTCTGTATGGACAAGAAATGTTTACTAATATTAATACTAGTAACAATAGAAAAGTAAAATACGACAATGAGATAGATAATCCCAGTCGAAAAGGCAATTAGGAAAAATTTGGCGAGTTTTGGCCACAGCCATGTTATTCTAACATTTGAAAGTTAGTCTGTTAATATCCACAAACACTAGCAGCAGCAATTTTTTAAATATTTATACTAAAGTACTTTTGGTGTCACACCGCATAGGCGAGGGTTGTTCCTGTAACACTAAATAAATTCGCATTCACTGGTCTGCGTTATGAGCTGCATACCCGAGGCGAGCCTATAGTAGGTGGAAACATCCGAAAACACGTCTCGGGAGATGTACAATGCGAGCGTCTCACGTATTTCTTATCAGACCGGACTGAAACCAGTCATCGGCCGTGCCTTAATAGAGACGAAAATAGTCAAAATCAACATGTTTCTCAGGGAACAGTTTGCATTATCAGAAAATACTGCATCGCATCGTCGAATAGTTTGTCCCATTTTCTTTGAAACCACAGTGAATATTGTTGTGAATCAAGACATCAGTACACAGTTTATTTCGCTTCTCGAGGCAGATGAACAAATGAACATTATTTCTTCTTGCAGCAGGACGATGGCACAAATCACATATCTAAGAAACAAGTTTTTAGTGATTGAACTGTTTCTGAAGGATCATGGTCCCAAACTTCTGCCAACTTCACGTCTTCTGTTTTGTTCCTAAAAGGCTGTCTTAAAAGAAAGGTCTACAGAGACAGGCCACGTACTCTGCTGCAACTAAAGATTCGCAAAGAATGGAGAGTAACAGTTGTGATCTACGCCAGGTTCTACATAAAGATATGAAGCAAGTTTGTAAAAATGAAAATAAAACTGCAATTCTTCTTCATACCATAACTACACAACACAAGAAACAGTTCACAATTAATTCCCTGTCTTGGAAGTGTGTGAGATATATAAGCGCAATAGACTATCAGCCACTGAAAAGTGAAACACAATTACCTGAGTCGAAGAACAGGCTCACATAAAACTGATTGTCTCTAACTGTACAAACACTGTTCAGGCAAAATTATCAAAGTCCCGGAAGTCTGTACTATAGAGTCCAAGATAAGACAGCTCGAGAATGATTGTCGGCAGCTGCACGTAGCATCAAAGGCAAAGAGCACAGACAGGTAGACTAATATTAGATTGAGGAATCTTGGCGGCGGTCGGCATGAAGCCCAGAGAGCTCGTCCATGGAGAACTCACTAACTATGACCCGGGCTAAATATTGTTGAGGCACCAGGATATGGCGAGACCTATTTTAGAACACGTAATGCTGTGAAAGCGATTAGGCCCACGGCGACTGCGCCCTCTTGTAGCACTGCCACTGCACTCTGTCAGTGAGGCACGTGCCTGTAACTGCAGTGGCAGTGTTCACCGTTAAAACGTCTGTGACTTTTGGCATAGGCTACCCTTGGTCCAGTGACATTATCCTGGAGGACTATGAGCCACAACATAGCATCTCTTCACCCATAAAAGAGATATGGTGACCCATTTCAGCATCTCAGAAGGTGGGCGGTGCTGCTCCCGGTGTCCTGAGGAAGTGGATAACCCAGAAGGCTGCTGTCGATGTCATGGAAGTGATCACCTGGCCCACCAGAAGGCTGGCGGCCCCAGACACGATGGGTCTTGCGGCTGAAGCAGCCAGCAGTTATGGTTGGCGCTCCAGGGTGCCGAGAGCACTAACTCTGGAACAGAAAATTCTTTTCTCTGGGCAGCTAATGCAATGTAACGGTGCACCTGGCTGATATGCTTTCCTGGAACTGATGCCTAAAATGAATGTGCTATGAGGCGATACCCACTTTAGCGATCCCTGGGAAAAATTAGTGTCCAAAATGTATGCTGAAGGTTGTAGTGGTTACGATGCAACTGCTGGGTGGGGGATGGGAGAGCGCTGCGGAGAGTGGTAGCCAACTGTGTTTGATGTGGCCAACGATGTAATTACTCAGTCGGTGTGCATCGATCCTGTTGACAGGAGCAGTAGCGTGCAAGCACAGACAAACCTCACCACCAGTCTACTGGAAACACAGTGGAATTATGCCAGATGCACCAAAGCTTTTCTTCACAGAAAAACTGCAAAGTACTGGTGCAAACTGAAGGCTCTAATGTGCGACAATTGTTTCTGGTAGACCTTCAATTAAGATACGACATAAGGCCTGGATATCTTTTGGTCATGATGTTAAGTACATCCGTAAAATTGACGGAAAACTGCTGCCAGCTATTAGGATCAACTAAGAGCAGCCCGAAAGAGCCATGTAAAATCTGAACTAATGTGAGATCAAGGAAAATATCGATGGACTTTTCGTACTGACTGCTTGCTATGACACGTTGTGTATGCCGCAACCCTGTGTTCTATACCTCTGATGATTCTTCTCCTTGAATTAAGTTGATGGGTCTACTGTTTGGTGAGAAGTATGCCCCAATGAGATTTGTGAATAAATGTCAATACGCAAGTGCTGGAGTGCTTGTGGAGTTACCACTCTGGTGGGGCGATTATCTTCTTGGACATACGGGATGTCGTTGAGAGTGAACAACTCATGTTGACAGTGCTAATAGGCCAGAATATCTGGATGTTTAATAGCCTTGTGATCTAATGGCCAACCATTTTTCACCAATCGCATGACTCCTAGGAGGATGGTATACTCCAGCAGGTGATGACTGTGGCATCAATGGGTAAGCCTCGTCTTCTGCCTGAGGATGAAAGCAGACTTCCGCAGCTGCATCAGGGGAGCGGGGGAGGGTCTTATTCCACTGAAAGATGTATAGGATATCAACATTGGCATGTTGCATTGTGGGCCAATAGCGAAAGTCACAGTATTAGTCTGAGGGGAACAGTGCCCATCTCTGCGGGCATCAGGCAGTCCTGGTCAGAATATTGGTATGGGCAGTGAACAATGGTAACAGAGGCTTCTGAAATCTTATCTGGATAAACCGCCATGTGTACACATAATCGTGAAATTTCTTCAATAAAGAAATGATAGTTAAGGTTTCTTTTCGGCTTTGACTGTAATTTAGCTGTACATTTGTTAACATCTTGGAAACTAATATGATCGGTTGTTCAATTCTGTCGAATTTTGTCAAAGATAAAAGCCCTAAAGCCACAGTCAGGTGCATCTGTCAACACTCTCAGAGGCTTGGAAAGATCGTATGTCATGAGGCACATGGTGTGGAGTACAGCCTGTTTGAAGTTTAAAACAACTTTGTCGCTAGTTGTGGTTCACTGCCAGTTAGCATTCTTGTGAAGGAGAGATGTTGATGTTCTGCAAAAGCTGCTGCATGAGGAATGTACTTTCTGTAATAGTTTCTTTTGATCCAACAGTTGTTTGGCATCGCTGGTAGCTGTATGGCCTTAATATTATGTGGAGTGTTGCATTTCATGATGTGCTGACAACATGTTCCAGAGATTAAACTTATGACATGATGAAACAGCATTTTCCATTATTGCTTTTCAAGTTAGCCAACAAAGAGTCCAAACTGATTGCTATCCTTTTTTACAGTAACAGTGGTATTGTCTAAGTAGTTTTCCTTCCACAGAACGACCCATGTGAAGTGTTCCAAATAAAATGGCATATGGCTGGTGCACTGTCGACGCCAAAAACAATTATACTAAAAAAGATGAAATGGTATATGGATGGTTAAAATGCTTATTGAAGCTTCAAACATTGGAGTTGCAATTAAGTGTCCATAGGTCATTTTTTTTTGGAAAAATTTTACTTCCTACAAGGTTCATAATGATTTCCTCCAGTATACACTCCTGCAAATTGAAAGAAGAACACCGTGAATTCATTGTCCCAGGAAGGGGAAACTTTATTGACACATTCCTGGGGTCAGATACATCACATGATCACACTGACAGAACCACAGGCACATAGACACAGGCAACAGAGCATGCACAATGTCGGCACTAGTACAGTGTATATCCACCTTTCGCAGCAATGCAGGCTGCTATTCTCCCATGGAGACGATCGTAGAGATGCTGGATGTAGTCCTGTGGAACAGCTTGTCATGCCATTTCCACCTGGTGCCTCAGCTGGACCAGCGTTCGTGCTGGACGTGCAGACCGCGTGAGACGACGCTTCATCCAGTCCAAAACATGCTCAATGGGGGACAGATCCGGAGATCTTGCTGGCCAGGGTAGTTGACTTACACCTTCTAGAGCACGTTGGGTGGTACGGGATACATGCGGACGTGCATTGTCCTGTTGGAACAGCAAGTTCCCTTGCCGGTCTAGGAATGGTAGAACGATGGGTTCGATGACGGTTTGGATGTACCGTGCACTATTCAGTGTCCCCTCGACGATCACCAGAGGTGTACGGCCAGTGTAGGAGATCGCTCCCCACACCATGATGCCGGGTGTTGGCCCTGGCCCTGTGTGCCTCGGTCGTATGCAGTCCTGATTGTGGCGCTCACCTGCACGGCGCCAAACACGCATACGACCATCATTGGCACCAAGGCAGAAGCGACTCTCATCGCTGAAGACGACACGTCTCCATTCGTCCCTCCATTCACGCCTGTCGCGACACCACTGGAGGCGGGCTGCACGATTTTGGGGCGTGAGCGGAAGACGGCCTAACGGTGTGTGGGACCGTAGCCCAGCTTCATGGAGACGGTTGCGAATGGTCCTCGCCGATACCCCAGGAGCAACAGTGTCCCTAATTTGCTGGGAAGTGGCGGTACGGTCCCCTACGGCACTGCGTAGGATCCTACGGTCTTGGCGTGCATCCGTGCGTCGCTGCGGTCCGGTCCCAGGTCGACGGGCACGTGCACCTTCCGCCGACCACTGGCGACAACATCGATGTACTGTGGAGACCTCACGCCCCACGTGTTGAGCAATTCGGCGGTACGTCCACCCGGCCTCCCACATGCCCACTATACGCCCTCGCTCAAAGTCCGTCAACTGCACATACGGTTCAAGTCCACGCTGTCGCGGCATGCTACCAGTGTTAAAGACTGCGATGGAGCTCCGTATGCCACGGCAAACTGGCTGACACTGACGGCGGCGGTGCACAAATGCTGCGCAGCTAGCGCCATTCGACGGCCAACACCGCGGTTCCTGGTGTGTCCGCTGTGCCGTGCGTGTGATCATTGCTTGTATAGCCTTCTCGCAGTGTCCGGAGCAAGTATGGTGGGTCTGACACACCGGAGTCAATGTGTTCTTTTTTCCATTTCCAGGAGTGTATGAATAGGATGTAAGTCGATGAAGGACTGCAAATTGATAACTGATCTAAAAACCCTACGAAACGACAATGATTCATTCGCTTTTTCAATTATCACAATAGGTATGGCCTGATAGCTGACTTAAAATCCCTACAAATTATCGCACTAGGTGTGGCTCATCTACTGTTTTTAAAATGGGGGATAGAATACCTTTTTTCTACAGGCATTGAAGCTCGACATGTAGCTTATCGCACAGAGAAAAAGGAACATCAAGAAACCTGAGTGCCATCAAAGCAGTAGACATGCGCATAAAAGTCAGTCATGCTCGTTGATGGATGTGAGAAAACTGAAGCATTGTGTATTAAACCGAGGAACTGGAACGACGGAGAGGCTTCTTCCCACCGTAGCCCTTGGTGGTTCACAACCCCACAATAGGCCGCAGTAGTCCACCCACCCCAACGCCGCCCCACACGGAACCCAGGGTTATTGTGCTATTCGGCCCCAGTGGACCCCTCCCCCACGGGGAACGTCTCATACCAGACGAGTGTAACCCCAACTGTTTGCGTGGTAGAGTAATTATGGTGTACGCGTACGTGGAGACTATGTTGTGCAGCAGTTGCCGACATAGTGTAAATGAGGCGGAATAATGGGAACTACCTGGCATTCACCAAGGCAGATGGAAAACCGCTTTAAAAACCATCCACAGGCTGGCCGGCACACCGGACCTCGACACTAATGCGCTGGGCGTATTCGTGTTGGGGACTGGCACGTCTTCCTGCTCAGGAAGCAGCGCGTTAGACCGCACGGGTTGTCGGGCGGGCTGAAACTGAGGCATACTTTGTTCAAAGGTCTCATTGGTAGGAACTTGGGGTGAATTGTTGGATGTAAATTCACTGAATCATGGACTTCTAAACCAATGATACTGAACAGATCCAAATCTGAAATGTTCGCAGCCCGCATCGTGTTGACCATGAGGAAGCGAGCTGACAGGGAGGTTGCCTAATACTGATCTCAAGCACTGAACTGTCCCTTTATCTTGATGGTGTCTTTACCATAGTTTTTCATCTGCTTAAAAAAAGTTGTAGTGTAGGCAAGCTTATGCAGCAATATCTCTCAGTCGACAGTAGAGGTCGAAGAAACAGAACCAATATGAGAAATAACTGGAACAGCGTTTAGGCAACTTCCTATGTGAATAATGTATTGAAGACAGGGAGGGCAGCCTGAACATGGATGATGTTAGTGCCACACACATAGTAAACGTCGGCCGAGTCAGATTGTCTGGACTGCAGTTGAGCCTAATCACAATTTATCTTCATGGACAATCGGCGCACTTGACCTTTTCCACAGATTGTGTATTTTGCCCTATAAAAGTAGCAATACTGGCGATGATGTGTTACAGAAAAATTACTGCATGAAGGTAATTGCCAGCTACACCATCCACCCACAGCGTCTCTGCAAGACATGTCGCTAAAGTTGGGTCATTGCACTGTACGAGATAATTCCAGGGTCCTTCGTCAGGACAGTTTTTGACGTCACTAATGGCAGACAAGTTTTTTGGTCTTGTTATGATATGGAGCAGCGTGTATCCGAGATGTGCTGAATACATATCCTAAATAATCCACTAGCGGAACAACGATAGAGCATTTTCCCTTATTGCATTTCAGATTATCTGGCCAGAGCATGCTGGACAAGAAATCCAAATTGGTTGCTAGATCTGTGTGTTTTTTCCAGGCCATCCTCAGAATGTCCCATGTGTGATGTTGCAATTAGTGTTGGAATATGGCTGGTGCGCAGACAGTGCCAAAAAAAGGCTACATCAAAATAGACCAAGTGGGCCGGCCAGAGTGGCCGTGCGGTTCTAGGCGCTACAGTCTGGAGCCGAGCGACCGCTACGGTCGCAGGTTCGAATCCTGCCTCGGGCATGGATGTGTGTGATGTCATTAGGTTAGTTAGGTTTAATTTGTTCTACGTTCTAGGCGACTGATGACCTCAGAAGTTTAGTCGCGTAGTGCCTAGAGCCAGACAAAGTGGCGTGTTGATGACCAGGATGCTTCGAAGGCTTCGTCCAAGAGGTGTTGTAAGTAATTACCCAGTGGGGTCAATTTTTGCAGAACATTACCATATATTGTAACATAAGCTTATGAGCTTGTTGCATGTTTTTAGTAGCAGTAAGACTTGAGTGATTACGTCCACAAATGTGGATATACCATAACTAAGAGCAAACATTTGTCCTCCATAAACTTGGCAAACACACGAAGAAGCACCATCTACCTGGGATATTGCGCAAGCGTGCAGAGTGCGTCTACAGAAAAAAAAAAACTTCGTCGAGAACTGAAGCGGTCAAAACTAGGTTCGACAGTTAGACAATGAAAAGCAAGTTAATATAAATGAACATAAACTTCAATTTTCCTTCTTTGGAGCGTAACTGCACAACACAAGAAATAGTTAATAATTAATCATCTGTTTCTGAAGTGAGTGAGATACAGAAAACAGAATAACAATTATTAGATTCAAAGTACTCGTTCACTGATTATCTCTAAGTGCACAAACGCTGTGTCAGGCCAAGATACCAAAGTCTCTGAGGTTTGCACTGAAGAGGCCAGCCGCGGCGTAGCTCGAAGATTACTGCTGGCGGTTCCACATGTTGTCGGATGCGAATATCTCAGGCAAGTAGACTGGTATCGAACGTAAAAGGATTCGAGGAGTTTCTGACTGTGGAACCTTAGCAGGGGTCAGTAAAAAGCCCAGAGAGTTCGTCTGTGAACAACTGAACAGCCATAGGTGCACACCAGCCTAAATGCTATTGAGGTGCCAGGATACTGTTAGATCTATTTCTGAGCACATTATCCTGCGGAAGCGCGTGGATCCGCGTTGCCTGCATCGCTTTGGAGGGCCTGCGAGGCGAGGCATGCGCTCTCAATTCTAATCGTGGTGTTCGCCTTTGTGGCGCCTGCGACTCGTGGTATAGGCCACCAGTGGTGCAGCGCTGTTGTGCTGGGGCTGTGAGTCCTGATAAAGCACTACAGGTACGCACGCACGATGCCTCTTTCGTCGGGCGAATCGCAGGCGCAAGGGAATAAAAATGGATGCACAAAAATTTGTGGAAAGAATGCATGTTATCGTGTCCAACGTTGCTTCATTGTGCAAGATGTCTGCTATGAATTCCCTTCTGTGCTTGTAAGCTTGTGGTGCGTTTATTGTGATGAAAGGTGACAGAAAAAGAAAACGCAAAAGCGGCTATGGGTATAGAATATAGGTACGAGAAATACAAAGTGATCACAACGTTTTGTCTGCAAATTTCAGAAGCAGGTCACAACGAGATTTTACACTTTCTTCTTGGGAAACTGCAGCGATAAGGCTGCCAATAAAATTTTGATAGCTAGAAACTGGCGACCTATATACTCGTTTGAATTATTTATTCCTCATGTCAGAACAAAGCGTTTCAATTTTATCAAATTTGTAACTTGCAATGTGGAATTATTGTATTTTATTATTTGATTGTTTTCTACCTTTTTTCACTGTAAGAAATGCCTAAGCTTGTAATTATTAGCATATTTTGTTCCCATATAATATTACAATTTGTATCTATTAGCATCTACAAGTACTGCCTTTACGTATAAAATATGACTCGCTCCATATTCATGCAACTCTCTTGCATGTTGCATCAACGGAACACGAATAAATAAATAAAAGTAAAAGCGATTATTCCTGAAACTGAGAAATACTTAAGGGAGGTTCTTAGTTGTTATGTGAAGGTTAATTTACTTTCAATGCCTCATTTGTATCTAATCACGAAATATGGTATGTATATTAAGGTCCTCATATGCGAAAAATCTGGGAATTTCGTAAGACGCCAGAATCCACTAGAAAGGAGGCTGTTTTTTTCAGTTTCGTATTTTTTGCATAATCAATGTGCTTAATTTCTGTTTTTAGTAGTTTGTTGACGGACTACACATACGCCATAACTTCTTTTGTTCAGACATCAGGTTCCGCAGTTGTGCTTTTAAGACGCCACAGCATGAATATTTGTTCACAATTTTCATATAAGCTTTTCATACATTATTGGATTATTCTTCTCAGTTTTCCTACTTCGAAACTTACGTTATCTTATTCTTTACAGAAACATGATCGGGGACTTTTAACTAATACGTGACGCCCAGGGCAACGCATCACGAATTTTTACTCTCATATTGGGAAGCGGCATTCCACACTACTTATTTCTTTGTGTGTAACCGTCTATAAATTTCAGCGTGCTTCCTTTGGAGTCAACAGACATTATTGCACATAAATCGCTGTCCCAGCATAACCTCAACACAGTACTCAATCAATCACATATGGGTCCAGATGCATGTCATCTGCTAAAATTCGGAAAGATTCCTATCGAAGGTGGATAGCAATGCGCCTTACGCAAGGCCTCCATTTCCAAGAAATTATGCATGCACAAATGCACATGTGTAGTTGTAATATTGGAAATTTATGCGCATGGCCAAAGTCGATCACAAAAAAGTATAGTGTGGACGCACCTTAATAACAAGAGAGCCAACGTGCTCCACAACGTGGTCTCAAGTGCTGTAAAACGAGTTCGTGCATTCTTAACTGAACATATTTAAAAAAGAATGCCCGATATTTCGATCACAGCGTTGGCGGTCTTTCTCTCTATTTGCCTCTCTCACTCATTCATTCATTCATTCATTCATTTTCTCTCTCTCTTTCTTCTTTCTCTCTGTCTCTCTCTTTTCTCTCCCTGCCTCTCTCTTCTCTCTATCTGTCTCTCTCTCTCTGTCTTTCCCTCTCTCTTCCTCCATCCCTCCCTCCCACTCTCCTTCTCTCCCTCTTTCCTTCCCCACACTAGTCTTTAAGTAATAATTTTGTTCATATAATTAAAGTATTCTTTCCTTATTTGTCTTGAGTCATCTACCACTTATATTCTATGCTTAACTAAAGTTACTGGAATCGTTTGGCTCTCAGGGTGTCAATGGCGTATTTGCATGAGGGATAATTTGCTCTTAAATTAAAACAATGATTTACAGTACCTATCTGACATTGCGGCTCTTACGAGGTGTGTTATGTCTTCGTGAAACACAGTCGATTACAGGATGCGTGCACTAAGTTTTCATTTCTGAATTTCGAGTTTCGTCTCAAAAACTCATATTGAGCAAAACAGAAACAAATAGTTGTTCACTGGAACACATTTACATGTACACAACTTGGTTACTTTTTACGTCTTCAACGGCATTTGCATCAGCATTTTATGTGTGTAGCTCATCCAGCTGGTTCAGAAAGTGGTGATAACTGAATACTCATTCCCGTGCAGTGTAGAAGTATGCGACGTATTTCTCATGCCAGTGTCAGTATATAACAAATCTTTAGTCGTCATGATGTCGTTGGAACGACCCGAAATAAAGCTTTAATTTTTAAAAATTATTTGTCGGTGGCTGCGATCTCTCTCAAAAGTATTTAAACTTTTTAATCTTTTCTCATTTACTGTGATACTGAAATGCTAAACTATAGTCATTTAAATATGTCTCAACGCATTAGGAGATAACAGACTTCACTGTAATATCCAACATTTTAATTTTAAAAAAATATAAATCAAATTATTAGTGACGTTGGTTAATTTAATTGTTGGTTAAAGAAATAATTATTAAATTCTGAATATAGTTTTAGTTTTAATATAAATGTGAGCTTCTCCCTGATTGAGAATGATCTTGAAATTTATTTGAATTCCAAGCTTTCAGTAAGACTGGACAGTTTTCACACTAAAATTTCATTTTCTGGGTCATGTGTACACCTCTAGTGATGCAATGTTTTTTCCGTTTTCCAGAGCAACTAGATATTTATCTCTATAACAAAAAACACCACATTTCAGGCAGTACTAGCTAGGATTCTTCACCTCTCGTGACGTATACGTAGCACCCAGTGCTTTTCATCGCTCTGACGGCCATTCACGGTATCGAAGGTATGTACAGGCTGATTCAGATATGTGCTTTTCGAATATAATAGGAAAAGAGGGCGGACTAATTGGAGCTCCCTGCTTTTGTCGACATATGTGCCCTTATTTATCAGTTTGGTCGTTGCCTGAAATGCCTGTGATCATCCTACAGCTCAGAGCGGCTCCTGGAACGTTAAATCATTTCGCAGCTGCAGCAAATGGCATCTTGTTTGAATAATATGTTTTATTGCTGCTGCTTTATCTTCTATATCCCGCTGTCCACGCCTACCCTTTTATTGCTGTGCCATTTTAACGTAACACAGAAAATGGTTATAAAAATGTGCAACAGTTATATTTATTTATTTATTTAGCGTATGGCAAGTACAATAACTTTATAACTTTGGCACTAAAAAACAAGACATCGTACGATCGGTCCGAGCTGTCTAATCAAGTTGCCCTCAGAAGGACACTCAGCATTTCGTTTTCTGTGAGTCATTGTGATTTTATTATGACCAGGAGATATTTTACTGATTGTCTGGTGCCAGTATGGGGCTAGTTCATTTAGCGTTACTCAGGGTGCACGTGTAGATTTCAACTACGGACGCGAACAAGCATTATACCCCGCAACAGTTATAAGTCAAGATAGATACGAGGCGTAATGATATTTGCCACACACGCCACGTCGGAAACTCCCTGAATGACAAAAGTGTCCAATAAATGACTCTACCAACAGATTATAAACATGTTCTGTTTCATCATCGGCCGGCCGGAGTGGCCGTGCGGTTCTAGGCCCTACAGTCTGGAGCCGAGCGACCGCTACGGTCGCAGGTTCGAATCCTGCCTCGGGCATGGACGTGTGTGATGTCCTTAGGTTAGTTAGGTTTAATTAGTTCTAAGTTCTAGGCGACTGATGACCTCAGAAGTTAAGTCGCATAGTGCTCAGAGTCATTTGAACCAGCCATTGCATCATCAACCTCTGAAGAATACACAGAAAATACCTGGATATGGAATATCGCTAAGATGATCCTTGAAAAATATGATAAATTGCTTATTAAATATCCTATCGATATAGTTTATCAGCTCATTTAGAGCATTAACAGATGCAACATAAGACGACAATAAAGATATAGTTAACTTAGTGCTGGCATCTCTTTTAGTACAAATTAATCTACGTATAGTACCAAAAAAAAAATGGTTCAAATGGCTCTGAGCACTATGGGACTCAACTGCTGTGGTCATTAGTCCCCTAGAACTTAGAACTACTTAAACCTAACTAACCTAAGGACATCACACACATCCATGCCCGAGGCAGGATTCGAACCTGCGACCGTAGCAGTCGCACAGTTCCGGACTGCGCGCCTAGAACCGCGAGACCACCGCGGCCGGCTAAGTATAGTACAAGCAACCTAAAAATTAAGGCACAATATGGAACAACTTGGAAACTGTTCTGCTTTAATTGTGTATTAACGACTAACATGAAGAGAACTAGAAATTATGAACATGTCTAAATCTTTTACCACTGTTATTAATAATTATTGTAATTTTAATTTAAAACGGAAAGCTCACGAAGTGAACACTTGTGACAAAACGTCCCCATTCGTCCACCACCGTAAAAAGAAAAAGTTGAAGAGTGATGGGATGTTCTCCTGAGGTCATGCATGTTATGAAGTGCTTAAGCCGACAATATTCTAACAGTCAAAACAAAAGTTACAGTATTGAAAAAGGTTAAACTGGAAACGATCCTAAGCACGACATTCCGTATCGTGCAATATTAGCTCATGTGGAAGCATAGCCAGATATTACCTCATTTGATATACTACAACTTGTAGGAATCGCATTCCGAACAAGCTCCAGCACCGACAAGACAGCACTTCTCATTCTACCGATGTTCGACGAAGAGGCATTAGTCAGCGCGGACTGGCTAAACCACAACAATAAATTTTCTATCCAAAGCGTCTCCTTTATACGAGTACTCAGGAAAAAAGCTCGACTCCTGAGATGTCGGTTGATGTATGAAGGGAAAAGTGTCGTGTGAACCAAAGATCTACGAATACCAGATCTATAATATTGGCTCCTGTTATGACTGAAAACGACGTTGGTTTCCTCCCAGTTCTCCTCGGTCATGGGCCAGAAGATGGTCTAACGGAAAACCGTAAGTGGTTGCAAAAACAAATTAAATGCACGAGTGACGGCTGCAGTTGTTACAATTTTCGTTTCAACAGCCGAAGTCCTGGAAATCATCCATTACAGTGATTGACAAGCAAACATCTCAAAGGTGGGCCACTGTATTCATGTCTGGACTCTGGACAGGGCAGTCCATTTCAGGATTGCTACTGTCCACTACTGCCTCACACACGCTGATTTATGACACAGTGCATGTCAAGCTGATGCAAACAATAATGTTCTCCGAACTGTTCGCCCACGTTACGCAGTAACCCCTTCTGCATTTAGCATTTTCTTAAACGCAATAAAGGGATCACACCCTAACTACGACCAACACCGGCATAGCGTAACGTAACATCCTCTGTACTTCATTGTCGGCTCTACACATGAGACCACGCAGGGCTCTTCAGGCATTCAGCAAACCCAAACACTTCCATCGGATTGCCACAGGGTGTAGCGCGATTTCTCACTGAAAATCACTCGGTTCTAGTGCCGTCGCTCTTTACACCACCTTAAGCGTCGCTTAGCATTGCCTACAGAAATGTGTAGCTTACGAGGACCTGCTCAACCACTGTACCCCATTATTTTCAAGTCCATACGTACAGTAACTGTGCTAGATACACGGCTGATAGCACATCGGTATTGATAACTGAACCCTTCCGCTGATTTCATGCGATTTTTACAACCACCGTCAGCAATGCTCTATCATCCCTGACAGTTAGTAAAAAAGGTCTGCCTGTTCTTGGTTTAGCTTTGGTTATTCCTTCTAATTTCCACTTCAGAATCACATCATCCACAGTTGACCTGGGGAGCTTTAGAGCGGCTGGAATGTCCCTGATAGATCTGATATTCAGGTGACATCCAGCGACTAGTCCACGTTCGAAGTTACTGAGCTCTCCTGTCTGACACATTCTGCTGTTACTGCCTCTCTGGGGGGTAACGCATTTCTCCCCACCTCCTTTTATACTAGTGGGTTCACCTCTCGCGACATTCTATGGCCAGTTCTGCATTACGTACCGGTGTCCGGATACTTTAGATCAGACAGCGTACAGCCAGAACTTTATTACCGCCGACCTACTATCGGTATAAACCCACCCAGGCGACGGCTGCGTCAGCCGGCGAGGAATGAGTGCTAGCCATACACATGTACGTTGCATGCAGTACCAGTGAGTGTGCTGTCCGTGTGTAAAATTGGGAAGGCGCGCGGTCTATCTGAGTTTGACTGAGGGCAGATTGTGATGGTCCGGAGCCTCGGAACGAGAATTTCCGAAACTGCACGACTTGTCGGGTGTTCGAGGTGTGCTGCGGTGAGTGTCTTTAACAGATGGTGGAACCACGTGCAGACGTCCTGAGGTTGGGCGGCCACCTATCATTACAGACGTCGGACGTCGTAGCCAGGGCAGACTGGTAAAACAGAACAGGTGGCGAACTGTGTCGGAACTAACGTCAGACTCTAATGCTGGATGGAGTACAAGTGTATCTGAACACACAGTGCACCAAACCCTCCTAACGATGGGCCTCCGCAGCTAACGACCGACGCATGTGCCAATGTTAACACCTCGATATCGGCAACAGCCTTGGGAGAGCCAGTCCTGACAAAACTCTACCATCTGGTGAGCAATATGTATGAGACAGGCGAAATACCCTCAGACTTCAAGAAGAATATAATAACCCCAATCCCAAAGAAAGCATGTGTTGACAGATGTGAAAATTACCGAACTATCTGTTTAATAAGTCACAGCTGCAAAATACTAACGCGAATTCCTTACAGGCGAATGGAAAAACTGATAGAAGCCGACCTCGGGGAAGATCAGTTTGGATTCCGTAGAAATGTTGGAACACGTGAGGCAATACTGACCGTACGACTTATCTTAGAAGAAAGATTTAGGAAAGGCAAACCTACGTTTCTAGCATTTGTAGACTTAGAGAAAGCTTTTGAAATGTTGATTGGAATACTCTCTTTCAAATTCTGAAGGTGGCAGGGGTAAAATACAGAGAGCGAAAGGCTATTTACAATTTGTACAGAAACCAGATGGCAGTTATAAGAGTCGAGGGGTATGAAAGAGAAGCAGTGGTTAGTAAGGGAGTGAGACAGGGTTGTAGCCTCTCCCCAATGTTATTCAATATGTATATTGAGCAAGCAGTAAAGGAAACAAAAGAAAAATTTGGAGCAGGTATTAAAATCCAGGGGGAAGAAATAAAAAACTTTGAGATTCGCCGATGACATTGTAATTCTGTCAGAGACAGCAAAGGACTTGGAAGAGCAGTTGAACGGAATGGACAGTGTATTGAAAGGAGGGTATAAGATGAACATCAACAAAGGCAAAACGATGATAATGGAATGTAGTCGGATTAAGTCGGGTGATACTGAGGGAATTAGATTGGGAAATGAGACACTTACAGTAGTAATGGAGTTTTGCTATTTGGGGAGCAAAATAACTGATGGTGGTAGAGAGGATATAAAATGTAGACTGGCAATGGCAAGGAAAGCGTTTCTGAAGAAGAAAAATTTGTTAACATCGAGTATTGATCTAACTGTCAGGAAGGCGTTTCTCAAAGTATTTGTATGGAGTGTAGCCATGTATGGAACGTGGACGATAAATAGCTTAGACAAGAAGAGAATAGAAGCTTTTGAAATGTGGTGCTACAGACGAATGCTGAAGATTAGATGGGTTGATCACATAACTAATGAGGAGGTATTGAGTAGAATTGGGGAGAAGAGGAGCTTGTGGCACAACTTGACTAAAAGAAGGGATCGGTTGGTAGGACATGTTCAGAGATATCGAGGGATCACTAATTTAGTATTGGAGGGCAGCGTGGAGGTTAAAAATGGTAGAGGGAGACCAAGAGATGAATACACTAAACAGATTCAGAAGCACGTAGGTTGCAGTAGGTACTGGGAGATGAAGAAGCTTGCAGAGGATAGAGTAGCATGGAGAGCTGCATCAAACCTGTCTCATGACTGAAGACAACAACAACTACAATTTTCTTTCGAAACTTTAACCGAATGACTATGATTTTGTCTCTCTGGTGGATAGTGTCAGAATGTACATTTTTGCTGTTTCTAAATTCCATTGAAAAAAATTGTTAGTGTTATTATTGTTAATAGGCTTGTGTGGCTCTTGGTCAAGTTCTTAAATATCTTCCTTAAAAAATGAAAATAAAAAGTAAAAATATAGTAGGCCTAATAAAGATATGAGATGTTTAAGTCATGTAAGCCCAGCAACTTATCACGCCCAGACGTGGGCTCTCTACTATTGCTCCTCCGTTCTACCATTGGTAAAGTGTAAACCCTTAAATTCCAATCTTACATTCTCTAGAGCTAAGCTATCGTTTTCTCTTTGTCGTAAAACATTTGCAACTTGACTCCATACGCGTTCCGCCATGTTTTGTACACTTCTATGGTCATCCTCGTGGAACTTTACACTGTTGGATCTTAGTTTACTCAGTGATTCTATTAATTCTTCCGCCAGTGTGTTTACTTTCTCATCAACGCTATACTGTACTTCACTACGTCTTCACTAGATTTGATCCAAAAATAACTAATTTTTGTCTCTTGTACCTATTTTTTCCTTTCTCTAACTTTTGAGTTTTTAATATGGTTATTTCGTCTTTCCATATTCTCCTCTTTCTGAGAGCTTTTCAGTAGCCTGTACCATTTTTTTACCTTTTTGATTTTCATTTCTATACCATTAGCTGTTAAACTGTCCCTCGTGTATGCTTTTATTTCATATAAAATTTCTTTCGTATTATTATCTTGCTTACTATCTAATTCTTTCATTTCTGTATGATTAGCTGCTAATCATCCCAATTTTCTTTCATTTCTTTATAGTTACCTGCCACAAAATGCATTAATCCCTCCAGCTTATCTATAGATTCCATTGTTAACAACTATTAGTGACTAAAATAATTAAAATTTTACTTCACGATACGTAAGTATTATTGAGAAAGCTGATAGTCCTTGTAATACCTTAATATTGTCTCTCCTAGTCTTCTAGTGACAGAAAATGTCTATTCAAATATAATGTAAGAGCCACTGAAATGAAAAATAAAATTTTGTCACTCAATCTGACTTACCGAGTAGTGAAGCAATGGTTACCGCGACTGCTGCTGGAGGTAGGTGGAGCACGTCGGCTGCCACTGCTCTCGTAGTGGTGTGTTGTCAATGAGTTGATTCGCCATCGCAAACTCCGTTGGTGCGGAGGGACGAGTTGATAACAGCTGGATGCCTTGGAAGCTCGTCCAATTCGCATTGTCACCCCCTGGACAAAGAGAGCCCTTTACACCAAAGACTTCTTCTTCTTGTGTTCTTTTATCTTTAGCTTCGTTAAGCATCTTTGTCTTGTGTATTCATCTTCTCTTTGTATTTTCTACTGTCTGGATGATCATCTTTCTTCTTCTAGAATCGATTTACTAGTAGGGTTCCATGCCTCCATCAGTAAAAATGGAAATTCTATAGAACTGCTTTGTCCTCTGTTTGTCTGCGTATCTGACTGTGTGTTGTAAGCTCTTTTTCTCAGGAGCAGGTACACGCACCAAGTTCAAATTTATGTCACATACTAAGGCCTACGGTTCATGGCGGTATAAAATACTGAAGTTTCTAAGTCAGTACAGTTAATGCAGTTAATTTATGTCACATATTTTGATACTTGCAACTCACTCATCAAATACTATAGGGTACTTCCTGTTGGTCTAGAATTATGAAATTTTTGCAAGATTTCACAGTACAACTAAAAAAATCGAAAATTATAAATTTGTAATTATATCACACGAGGAAATTGTCTTTTTTTATTAGATAGGCAGTCCATCTGTCTATCAATATCCCGTGTGGCAGACGTATCAAGTTACAATTTATGTCTCGTACCGACTTTTGTGGTCTCTTGCAGGTATGATAAACGTTAGCTTCTTAGGCAAAACAGCCAGTCTGACACTCGCAAACTCACTTATCAAAACCTGTGAGGTATTTCTCATTGAGCAAGAATCAAGAAGTTTGGAAAAAACCAAGATTTCACTGTACAAGTAAAGGAAAAAGTCCGAAAATTTTTAATTTTTAATTATATCGCACGAAAAAATATTTCTTTTGTCATTTGTTATCCAATGTCGAACTTGAAGTTAAAATAATTACTAGTTATGCATTAAGGCTGACTTGGTAGCAATTGCAAAAGTGAAACATCAGGCAAGGAACGACAATATTGCTCATATGAAGAGTTTCGATATTTATCCATGCTTGTTTCACAAACAACTTGAAACGCCATATCTACATGTATTAATCACTCCTGGATATATGATGATGCATCAATTCTGAAAAGCATCATATGAGCAACAAAATTATTTCTTTCACGTTATTTGACTTTTACCATTGCGACCGAGTCAGCCGGAATGCAGAAGTTCTGAGTTTTGAAATTAAAACATTCTCATAAATCTAGGAATCCCTGGGGCAGATATATTGCAAGTATCAACGTCGATAACAGGTTAAAATGGCCGAATTCCTTGATTCCCGAACTGTCTACATATATAATTAAGTTTTTAAGTTTGTACAGAACTGTCATTGGACGAGTCCTGCTGGTTGGCTCCTGGCTAATCTTTTTTTTTTTTTTTTCTCTCTTTCTTCGGCTATTCCAGTCCTGTCGTACAGGCGACACAAAGTGCTATGATCCATGTAAGTAGCCTAAGTGAAGTTCTGTGTCACACTGCATTAGCATTTAACGTTCAAAATTCAAAAGCTTCGCTGCTTAGCGATCATGAGTCACTTTGTTTCCGGAGTGTCGTTTGTTGCAGGTTTCTACACTATGTGATCAAAAATATCCGGACACCTGGGTGAAAATGACTTTCAACTTCGTGGCGCCCTCCATCGGTAATGATCCAAGTCAATATGGTGTTGGCCCACCCGCCTTGATGACAGCTTCCACTCTCATAAGCATACGTTCAATCAGGTGCTGGAAAGATTCTTAATGAATGGCAGCCAATTCTTCACGGAGTGCTGCATTGAAGAGGGGTATCGATGTCGGTCGGTGAGGCCTGGCACGGAGTCAGCGTTCCAAAACATCCCAAAGCTGTTCTATAAGTTTCAGGTCCGTTACAGGTATGTTATTGTCGTGTAACCACTATGCCACAAGCCGTGCATTATGAACAGGTTCTCGATTATGTTGAAAGATGCAGTTGCCATCCTCAAATTGCTCTTTAACAGTGGGAATCAAAAAGGTGCTCAAAATATCCATGCAGGCCAGTGCCGTGATAGTGCCATGAAAAACACGACCACACCATCACACCATCGCCTCCGAATTTTACTGTTGGCACTACACACGCTTGCACTTGACGTTCACCTGGCATCCGCCGTACCCACACCCTGCCATCGCATCGCCACACTGTGTATTGTGATTCGTCACTTCACACAACGGTTTTCCGCTGTTCGATGGTCCAATGTTTACGCTCCTTCCTCCAAGTGAGGCGTCGTTTTGGCATTTACCGGCGTGATGTGTGGCTTATGAGGAGCCGCTCGACCGTGAAAGACAAGCTTTCTCACTTCCCGCCTGTCATAGAACTTGCAGTGGATCCTGATGCAGTTTGGAATTCCTGTGTGATGGTCTGGATAGATGTCTGCCTATTACAAATTACCACTCTCTTCAACCGTCGGCGGTCTCTGTCAGTCAACAGGCGAGGTCGGCTTGAACGCTTTTGTGCTGTACATGTCTCTTCACGTTTCCACTTCACTAGCTCATCGGAAACAGTGGACCTACGGATCTTTAGGAGCGTGGAAATCTCGCGTACAGACGTATGGCACAAGTAACAATCAATCTCCTGACTATGCTTGTTTTTATATTCCTATGAATATATGCTGTTGCAAGGTACCGGCACGCTGAGGATCTCTCTAAAACTCCTCGTCTTTCATACGACTTGTAATTTTAATATTGGTTGTTAAGGCTTTTCATATTGCAGTTCGAAAGCTATAAAAGAAGGCTGTTTTATAACACTAGCATATACCGAAACCGCTTCGTTTTTCGTACGGTTTGTTACAATTAAATGTCAGTTACTGACATACCGGCTGCTAAAGACTTCAGGATCACAAGATCAAAAATACAGACGTAAACAAGTCTGTCAACTCGTCACTATCCCTCCCCTATTGCCTCGGGGAACGAAAGGTTGCACTCTGCAGTCATGCCAGAATCCTGTTTGTTCATGGGTTGATCGCCACAAAAATTCTAAAAATTTGCTTTAATGTACAAATGAGAGCGCTCTCCATTCAGGATTGAGTTGGTTCGATTTCTTGAACGTGCCGGGGAACGTCAACCGACGAATAGCAAGGGCGCCGTCTACGACACCCGGTGGTGCCTTCTAATTGAGTACAGACACAAAAATATTGCTGGTGTCTGGACGTGGAAATAAATGCGCTTATATTAATGCGCAGCGTTTGTGTACTGTCAAAAGCAACAGTTACCACGACATACGTTGTCAAGCCGAAGCGGAGTTATTGAACGCAGTTTTCCGAAATTCCTTCACCAGGGAAGATGAATGGAATATTCCAGAATTTGAAACACGAACATCTGCTAGCATGAGTCTCTTAGAAGTAGATACCTTAGGGGTTGCGAAGCAACTCAAATCGCTTGATACGGGCAAGTCTTTAGGTCCAGATTGTATACCGATTAGGTTCCTTTCAGATTACGCTGATACTATAGCTCCCTACTTAGCAATCATATACAACCGCTCGCTCACCGATAGATCTGTACCTACAGATTGGAAAATTGCGCAGGCCGCACCAGTGTTCAAAAAGGGTAGTAGGAGTAATCCATTTAACTACAGACCTATATCATTGACGTCGGTTTGCAGTAGGGTTTTGGAGCATATACTGTATTCAAACATTATGAATCACCTCGAAGGGAACGATCTATTGACACGTAATCAGCATGGCTTCAGAAAACATCGCTCTTGTGCAACGCAGCTAGCTCTTTATTCGCACGAAGTAATGGCCGCTATCGACAGGGGATCTCAAGTTGATTCCGTATTTCTAGATTTCCGGAAAGCTTTTGACACCGTTCCTCACAAGCGACTTCTAATCAAGCTGCGGAGCTATGGGGTATCGTCTCAGTTGTGCGACTGGATTCGTGATTTCCTGTCAGGAAGGTCGCAGTTCGTAGTAATAGACGGCAAATCATCGAGTAAAACTGAAGTGATATCAGGTGTTCCCCAGGGTAGCGTCCTGGGACTCTACTGTTCCTGATCTATATAAATGACCTGGGTGACAATCTGAGCAGTTCTCTTAGACTGTTCGCAGATGATGCTGTAATTTACCGTCTAGTAAGGTCATCCGAAGACCAGTATCAGTCGCAAAGCGATTTAGAAAAGATTGCTGTATGGTGTGTCAGGTGGCAGTTGACGCTAAATAACGAAAAGTGTGAGATGATCCACATGAGTTCCAAAAGAAATCCGTTGGAATTCGATTACTCGATAAATAGTACAATTCTCAAGGCTGTCAATTCAACTAAGTACCTGGGTGTTAAAATTACGAACAACTTCAGTTGGAAGGACCACATAGATAATATTGTCGGGAAGGCGAGCAAAAGGTTGCATTTCATTGGCAGGACACTTAGAAGATGCAACAAGTCCACTAAAGAGACAGCTTACACTACACTCGTTCGTCCTCTGTTAGAATATTGCTGCGCGGTGTGGGATCCTTACCAGGTGGGATTGACGGAGGACATCGAAAGGGTGCAAAAAAGGGCAGCTCGTTTTGTATTATCACGTTATAGGGGAGAGAGTGTGGCAGATATGATACACGAGTTGGGATGGAAGTCATTACAGCATAGACGTTTTTCGTCGCGGCGAGACCTTTTTACGAAATTTCAGTCACCAACTTTCTCTTCCGAATGCGAAAATATTTTGTTGAGCCCAACCTACATAGGTAGGAATGATCATCAAAATAAAATAAGAGAAATCAGAGCTCGAACAGAAAGGTTTAGGTGTTCGTTTTTCCCGCTCGCTGTTCGGGAGTGGAATAGTAGAGAGGTAGTATGATTGTGGTTCGATGAACACTCTGCCAAGCACTTAAATGTGAATTGCACAGTAGTCATGTAGATGAAGCATATTTGAAAGCGTAAAATACGTTTGTCTGGAGTTGAATATATCAAAGGAATACCGAGGCAAATCTTTAAATAGGCGTAAGAATTCGTAGCACGGTCCGCAGATGGTTTACCAAGGGCGGTAGTGGGAGTGATAATTGGCTTAGTAAAGTGCAGGAAGACTACTTAACATATATTAATTAAAAATTTTGATCTGCTGTTTCTGATAATCAGAATTTAAATTATCTTACGCCACCACAAACTGACGATTTACATTCAGTGCAATGAGTGGGTTCTGTGGCGCCTTCAAAAAGAACGTTCCTCCACAGGTTGTAAGTACAGAAAACTTAGCGTCCTTCTTGACTAGATGTATGTTATTGTTGTACAACGGAAATTCTGCTCGTCTGGAAAAATATATCACATTAGTATTTGGACAAGAGGTAAGGTTACTGTCCCCATACCAGCTAAACTCTCACACCTGTGCTTCTACCAGCACAATTAAGATATATTAAAAAAAAAAAACGACCGAGCGGTTCTAGCCGCTTCAGCCTGGAACCGCGCGACCGCTACGGTCGCAGGTTCGAATCCTGCCTCGGCCATGGATATGTGTGATGTCCTTAGGTTAGTTAGGTTTAAGTAGTTCTAAGTTCTAGGGGACTGATGACCTTAGAAGTTAAGTCCCATAGTGCTCAGGGCCAGTTTCTTTTAAAAAAACACACATTGTCAGCACAGAGTTTAAAAATTCCATAAATTGACTAGCATTTGTACGAGAACATGGCTTTAAATAACACCGTCTCAGCTCGGAGTTTAAATTTAAACAGGTGCGTTAATAAAATACCTAAAATAACACTTCATAAACTAGCTAGCGTGTGGAGCTCCACTTAACTTTCGAAACCCCAGCACATGTTGTACAACGTGTAACATATAATTAATAACAACAGCAAGGTATTGGTTTAAATTAAATACTTGTAACAATTATACTAATACTTCCTGGTCACGCCCGTGGTCCATAATTTCAGGTTAGTTTAACACAGCCAAGTATCACGGTAAATCTTGCGCCATGTACACATTACCATACACGCACCACACCCAAAGTGGCAACAAGTTCGATCAACAGTGATTCCAGTACCTAACTAGATGCGTCCGAACTCTCGCCTAAGTGTACAAACAAAACACCATGAGTGTGAGAACGATCCTTCGGAACACACTGGCAGTTCCAAGTACAAAGACTATGGCGAGGGGACACACCAGATACGATGATGATGTCCCATACTCCTTATAGAGCGTCGGGGACCGATGCGGGAGACCCGCACCGCAATTGCCTTCCTCCGACCGTAATGGGGATGAAGGATGATGATGACACAACAACACCCTGTCATTCCAGGCAGGTGAAAAATCCCCGACGCCGCCGGAAATCGAACCCGAAACCCCGTGCTCGGGAAATGAGAACGCTACCGCGAGAGCACGAGCTGCGGACACAGCAGATCCATAGTCTGCAATTAAGCAGCCGTTTGTCAGAACGTACCACTTGCATTCTGTATTTAGGCCAGTCGCGTGTGTCTGTTCACAACATACTCCCTTCTGGAAATACGTTTCCAAACAGATGAGCCAAAGCTTTGCTGAAAAACATGGTTTCTAGAAATAATCAGCAACCAGTTGCACAAAACTTAGCACTTAGTGCCCTTCTCTAGAAAGTTGTAACTATCACATTAATTGCGAGCTTCAAAAGCAGGATTCTACATCTCTTCTACATCCATACTCCTCAAGCCACCTGACGGTGGGTGGCGGAGGGTACCTTGAGTACCTCTATCGGTTCTCCCTTCTATTCCAGTCTGTATTGTTCGTGGAAAGAAGAATTGTCGGTATGCTTCTGTGTGGGCTCAAATCTCTATGATTTTATCCTCACAGTCTCTTTGGGAGATGTACATAGGAGGGAGCAATATACTGCTTGACTCTTCGGTGAATGTATGTTCTCGAAACTTCAACAAAAGCCCGCACAAGCTACTGAGTGTCTCTCTTGCAGAGTCTTCCACTTGAGTTTATCTATCATCTCCGTAACGCTTGCGCTATTACTAAATGATCCTGTAACTAAGCGCGCTGCTCTCCGTTGGATCTTCTCTATCTCTTCTATCAACCCTATCTGGTACGGATCCCACACTGCTGAGCAGTATTCAAGCAGTGGGCGAAGAAGCGTACTGTAACCTACTTCCTTTGTTTTCGGATTGCATTTCCTTAGGATTCTTCCAATGAATCTCAGTCTGGAATCTGCTTTACTGATGATTAATTTTATATGGTCATTCCGTTTTAAATCACTGCTAATGCCTACTCCCAGATAATTTGTGGAAGTAACTGCTTCCATTTGCTATATTGTAGCTAAATGATAAGAGATCTGTCTTTCTATGTATTCGCAGCACATTACATTCATAGTGCCTGTACAAAAATGGTACGTTGTATGCTCTGTGTGCGAAACCGGCGGCAGTCTCAGCTCGGCCGGTCACTACAGGCCGGGTCCCGTCGTAAACAGCGAGTGTCGTGCTGTGTGGCGGTGCGGCCGCAGGTAAACAAGTTATTGAGATAATCCCGGGGCCCGATCCGCCGGCCAGCCCTTCCGCGCGCCCTGTGTGTTCCTCCCGCACGCACGCACACGTCATAGGCGCGCGGGCCTCTGGGAGGAGGGATCGTTGTGTCGCCGGCGTCCCTTAATGAAGCCGCTTATTGTGTTATTCCGGCGAGAGGACCGCCGCGCCCGTTCCCCGGACCTACAAAACGCTCCGCTGCTTTCTGATCCCTCCGCCCCCTCCTCCGCCCCCATTCCACTCGTCCAACCCCCCCCCCCTCCCATCCTCCTCCACACTCACAACGTCACAACGCCCCCTCCCACCTCTCCGCGCCCGGGCCGGCCACTCGACTAATGGAGTGGGCTCGGCTTTTGAACAGCTCTCCGGGATGGCAACCTTTTCATGTAGCTGTATCATGGTCCGGTAAGTACCCGGTATTCTGAGGCCGAACGAGCCGCCTCCCTTTCACGGGAGAGAGGGGATTATGGTAATCTGGCAGCGGGGGAGGTGGAGCCGCGCGGTAGGGGCGAGAGGGGGAGGGGGCAGCGACCCGACGGCCAGAAAACAATTTAGTGCCAGCGCGCCGTCAGTTCGATGCGTTTGCGCTCCGCTCGCTGCCGTGTGAGACATCGATCTGCCGGTGATATCGATATCGAGTTCGAAGCAGAGCTATCTCCTCCCCAATTTGTCGGCGCGGCAGGACCGGACGCGCGCGCTGATTCCTGCGAGCGCGAGATAGATATCACGGGCCCCCTCTTCCCCCTCCAGGGAGAGCCGACCTCTCGTCCTTTTGTGCTCGGCGTCGGGGCCTCCGCCGGCACAAAGGGATCTCGAGCTGTCCGCACCGATCCGGACCATCTTCATTTCAACAGTGCGTGTTAAGCCTGTTATGATCTAACAAATATATCCGCCGTAAACAGAAATTGGCCACTAACTGCCGAGGGCTACATTCAGGGGTTTCATCGGTCCGAGCCTGACCCGTGTGAAAATCAGTGTGTTGACAATGAACGCTCCCATTCCATTCTTCACGAAACAAATTCACTGTTAGAGATTAGTGAAGTGTTCGAGGTCGACAAGTTGAGTATTTGAAAATCGGGTCAGAAATGACTACGTAAGCCTCCAAACACACAATATATATATATATATATATATATATATATATATATATATATATATATATATATATATATATCGTCTTATACGACCCGCAATAATGTTATACCACGTCATAAAAATCTACGTGCGTGAATTTCAATTTCTCTCGCTCACTACGTGCAAACTATTGGTCCCACAGAAAAATGAACAGAACTATTTTGCAGGAAATTTAGTTTATTTAAATTCTATACGGGGTTCCTTTCTCTCCAGAGGGCGTAGTTCTCGAGTTACTCAAGAAAAACGTACAAAAGTGACAAGTGACCACTCACTCTCCCCCCTCCCCTTCTCCCTCCCCCCCCCCCCCCTGTCCGGGCCGCGAGCCCCTCCCCTAGGTCAGTATGTTGATCACGGCACTTCCTCCTACAACTGTACACAAATTTGTGACTGCACGAATTAGTTACCACATTGCACCTTTTTTTGTTTTCATTGACTGGGCTTATTACGCCATCAGCTTAATCAATCACTTTCAAGCTGTAAAATTTATGTTTGTGGTAATTGTACCTAACAATTTTGTGAATTTTAACAGCATAAAGTGAACAATAACATCGTTGTATTCGCCAGATCTTCCGACTGCGGGACTACCGCGCTTGTAAGGGTAAAGTTTGGATCGAATTTTCAACCTAACTGGTTTGAGAGAACATTTACAAAAATCGTTTTCCTTTCATTACTGCCGTGGACACTTTTAAATTTATAATCTTAACGAAATAGGCGCCTACCCTGATGCATAACGGCCTAGTCAATAGAGGCCACAAAAGGTTGAGCATCTGGAATATATTGTGCAGTCGGAAATTTTTGTACAGTGGCGAACAACATCCTAAAAATCCTGACCTGTATGGGATGAATATGATGATGCAGCTGCGTTTGATGATCTCTGTCGAATATTTTTCTTGAGTAACTATAAACTGTGGGCTCCAGTGAAAATGTATCCCAGTACAAAATTTAACTGCATTAAATTTCCTACAAAACGGTCCTTCTCTTTTTTTTCTGTTCGACTTACAGTTTGTGGCTAGCGAGAGAGATAACATAAAAATCTAACGCGTGGTTTTTAAGATTAGAATAACATTGTGAGTTACATAAAACGATATCAGTAGAAAAAAATCAATACATTGCTCCGTTTCCTAGTTATTTAGCACTAAAATCAGCCAATCGGGCCGTCGCGCGCTCACATTCAAGCGGCCTGCCAGGGGCCGAGTTGCCCAACAAGTGCTTTGTTTGGTTAGCAGAAAGTGTGCTGCAGAAGTACTAAGTATTGACGAACAGACCACATGATTATAACATGTAGTGATAACGACGAAACGTCTTGTACTATCAATCTATCTATTAGTGAAAACCGTATCAAAATCCGTCTCTAGTTCAAAAATGGTTCAAATGGCTCTGAGCACTATGGGACTTAACTTCTGAGGTCATCAGTTCCCTAGAACTTAGAACTACTTAAACGTAACTAACCTATATCACATACATCCATGCCCGAGGCAGGATTCGAACGTGCGACCGTAGTGGTTGCGCGTTTCCAGACTGTAGCGCCTAGAACCACTCGGCCACTCCGGCCGGCTGTCTCTAGTTCTTGAGATTAGTTTCCACATACAGGCAGACTATAATTTTTTATACGTATAAGATCTGGCCAAGCTTTGGTGCGCTCTGCAACTGCGGCGGTTGTTACTTGACTGCTTTTCCCGCCAGATGCCACCTCCTCTCTAGCTGATCAGGTCGTAGTTACCATCACTGCCACGAAAAATCACTCCAAATCCAAATTTAATACGGAACGGGTTAGCCACATCATGCAGACAGATGGACGCGGTAAGGGACTCTTCAACGACAGATACTCGTGGGATAGCGCCATGCACAAAAATAGAGGGCGGTTGTGTCGAGCACACTAGGTATAAAGGAGTAGTGCATTGGTGCATCTGTCATTTGCACTCAGGTGATTCATGTGAATAAGCTTTCGACGTGATTGTGGCCACACCACAGGACTTAACATACTTCAAAATAAGAGTGGTAGTTGGAATTAGACTCGTGGGGCATTCCATTTCTGAATCGTTAGGGAACTCAGTAGCCCGAGATCCACAGTGTCAATATTGTGCCGAGAATACCAAATTTCGGTCATTACCTCTCACCTCAGACAACGCAGTGGCCAACGGCCTTCACTTAACGACCGAGAACAGCGGCGTTTGCGCAGAGTCGTCTGTGTTAACAGGAAACACTGCGTGAAAAACCGCAGAAGTCAATGTGGGGCGTACAACGAACGTATCCGTTAGGACAGTGCGGTTAAGGCAGCAAACGACTGAGGCGAGTGCCTTTGCTGAAAGCACGTAATCACTTGCAGAGCCTATCGTGGGCTCGGGACCAGATCGGTTTGACCCTGGACGACTGGAAAACTGTGGCCTGGTCAGTTGCTAAGAATTGATGGTAGGGTTCGAGTGCCAGGTCCCACGGTTCCAGGTTGTCAACTAGGCACCATGGAAGCTGGCCTTAGCTCCATAATGGTGTGGTCTGTTTACATGGAATGGAAATGCTTATGTTCGGCTACTTGGAGACCATTTGAAGCCATTCAAGGATGGAATTTTTATGGATGGCAAGGCGCCATGTAACCCGGCCCACAAGTCAATCTGGACATTTCGAGCCAATGATTTGATCACCAAGATCGCCCGATCCCTTTGAACCTTTACGGGACATAAGCGAGAGGTCAGTTCGTGAACCGGCAACACACTGGCAATTATGGGCGGCTATAGAGGCAGCTTGACTCAAAATTTCAGCAGGGGACTTCCAACGACTTGTTGAGCCCATGGCAGCTGCTGTACAACGCCGGGCAAAAGGAGGTCCGACACGATGTTAGGAGGCATCCCGCGACTTTTGTCACCTGATTTGATATGGTGACAAAAACCACACGCCTTCATTCGAAACAAAAGAAACACAAAACTAGATGATTTACTTTTTGCAGATGATTTAGTTTCTTTATTATCTTCAGACGGTAATCTGCAGCGTCCTTTACACAATTTACATATTATATCCGAGAAATACACCATGGGAATTAACATCGAAAACAAAAACGATAACCTTTTCCAGAAAATATGCAGTACAAAGTAAGAGCCGGCCGCGGTGGCCGAGCGGTTCTAAGTGCTTCAGTCCGGAACCGCGCTGCTGCTACGGTCGCAGGTTCGAATCCGGCCTCGGGCATGGATGTGTATGATGTCCTTAGGTTAGTTAGGTTTAAGTAGCTCTACGTCTCGGGGACTGATGACCTCAGATGTTAAGCCAAATGTTAAGTCCCATAGTGCTTACTGCCATTTGAACCATTTGAAGAAAGTAAGATCTGTTTGCTAAATAAGGTTCCAGAAGAGTGAAATCATTCACGTATTTAGGCTATAGACAATCTTTTCTTAAATAAGTAGCTCTAGCTCAGAAATCCATCAGACATGCAAAAAATAATGGGAGTCGTTATAGTGTAATGTAATCTTTCCTAGTCCAGATACACTCCAGAATACGCGTTCATAAGAACTTAGAAAGGCGTGTGCTGCGCTATGGCAGCGAAGCCTGGACAGAAAGGCAAAAGGTGGGAACACTAACAACCTGTGAAACGAAATTATTGAGACGTATAGCTGGTTACACTAAATGGGTTCAGAAAAGGACTGAAGATGTGTTGAACAAAACTTAAAATGCAACCCATCATACATTATACTCAAAAATATCAAAACAACTGCATAAAACACCTACAATGAGTGAACTCAAGGAGGATCCTAGGATCCAAGTTACACTACCGCCCAACGGCGTATGACAGGTAGGACGACCGATGAAGAGATGACAGGAGACCTTCTCTAGGGGGTCGTAAGAGGTGAAGAGGTCTAATACTTGGAAGGAAGATGATGATGATGATGATGATTATTATTATAATCAGGAGTCAAACATCATGATAACTGCACCGCGAGACTGAGTTTCGTCTGGTGGCACAAGGTTACATGACATGGCGAAGGAAGCTTATAAGCGTAGCAGAGATGAATGGGGAATCATCCCAGCGACGACATGTGCCGAAATGGGGAAATCCACTGACATGAACGGTTCTGACAATGGGCAGATTGTGATGGGATGGTGCCCGGGAACGAGCATCTCGGAAACTGCGAAGCTCGTCGGCTGTTCGAGTGCTACTGTCGTATTTTTGGAATGTGGTTGAAGGGTAGTGAAATCACGAGTACCCCCTCATATTAGTTCGCGGTGCAACACGAAATAATTCAGAATGTATTCTGAATTTGCAGCGCAGTTTTAGCTTGTTTGAAACTTCCTGTCAGATTAAAACCACGTGCAGGTGCAGGACGCGAACGTGCGACCTTAGCCTTCGGCGGACAATTGCTCTACCGAATAAGCCATCTAAGAAAGAATAAAAGATAGATGGGTAGGTCGGTAGAGCACTTGCCCGCCAAAGGCTAAGCGCCCAGGTTCGAGCCCCGCTCCTGCACACACTTTTAATCTGTCAGAAGTTCCAGTGACAAATGTCTGTTGGCACACTTACTGTCATATAATTTCCGTTACTTTCTTCAAAATGATAATGCATTGATACATTTGTCTGTTTTGTGGGAGACGATGCTCTTTCGGTTGACGAAGATTTCTTTTCAACGTGCAAAGCGGCTAGGAGGGGGCTCACGAGGTGGTTGGGATGGGAGGTGGAGGGTGGCTACAATCTCCTGTCCCTCCCTGGGTACTTACTTGGCTGATACAATGAATCAGATTCCTACATATCCACGATGTGTCCTCTCTTGAATACATCCAGCATCTCGTACCGAAAGAGGTCACTACTCCATGATGTTTTTCAAAATTATTGAGGAACTACTACCGTCGATACATGGCCACCAACGTGAGAATCCCAGGCATAGCAAACTTGATCCAAAATACCGCCTTCTATATCTAAAAAAAATGGCTTTAGAATCTTTCCTGCAGAGAAACTATACGCCAAGCTGGAAGCGATACTCTAGATTGTTCTGTTGAAACTATTCCTGCGTCTAATACTGTAAGGGATTTCTCAGCTTTATACTAATTTTAAGGCGTTAAGCGTCTCCACATGCCAACAGGGAAAGAATTAATCTTCCTCTTCTCAACAGCGTGAATGTGTCGATCCTAGATAAATGCTGAAGTTCAATACACTATTGACTGTTAGTCTTGCCGTATTTTGTTAAGCACGGCGTAACTGTCTTTTCAGGGCATGTTATGATCGGCATAATAATTCCTTTTTCTTATTTCATTTAACTATATAACCACCGGTTTCAAATGTAATCTACAATTCGGATCTAATGAAACCACTGCTCGGTCCCGCTAGCAATACACGAGTGGAGGGTAGGATTTCTCCCTTCTCCGATACTTAAACGTCTAATAAATGCAACACACAAGTCAGTGGCCATAACAATAACCAACTAGGACAATTAACCCATACACCAATGATCGATCTGCAAGGCGTTATACGTGTTTCACAACTTACTTTCAAATGCGACCCTGGTAAACTTCATATACGCTGAAGTATAACCTCATATGGAGATCAACAACTAAGTACAGCAAGTCAACCATTTTAACCGATGAAATATATATCGAGCATTAGCTCCACTACAAGTCAGAGTTGTCTTAAGGCCACAAACACGAACTGCAATAACAACCACTGCCAGGTTAAGAAAAGAAAAATAATCACAACAACTCTAATACATCATAGAATTTGTCTCCAGCTGGATACCCCATTGACTGCCGTACTCAACAACCTCAGAAACCAGTGATCCACAGAAAAATATAATCTGGAAACCCATTGAAGCACAAACAATTACTAAAACCTTTTGGTAGAGCAATAAGTATGGTCTTCAATACCTATCGACGTGCTTGAAAAATTCTGTTGACTAAGCCCACTCAATTCCAATGCGCTGCAGTATTACTAGGAGCTACGTCACCCTATCTGCTCCCTGTTTACTAACAGACGATTTAAGGAAATATTTACAACCAAAGGAAGCCTCTTCAACAGATATGCTTATATGGGACGCAACCCCGCTCCTCTTGTGTTTGGCTAACAGCGACTTATACATGGTAAAATGATGACGCACCGGTAGACTTACTAGGTGCCAGACTAACTGATGGAGTACTTAAAATTACCAAAAAAAATGTAATCAACAGCTAAAACAACGCTCATCACAGCTTAACAAACTTAAAATGAATGCCTGTCAAGAAAAATTAGGCAAATACCACTAAATTGAGAAATTCTTAGTCCCTACTCGTATGCCCTTAACAAGACCTAACACCGGCACTAAATCACATCACTAAACTTGCAAACATCGACAGTCGGAAGCTAATCTAAGGTAATCAACTAAATCTAATAGGCAGTTCTTCAAGGCACATCGACCAAAAACAAAAGTATCAAAATGCATACCACACGTAGCAACTGTAAGACAATAGCCTGTCGAAAGCCCACCACACACACCACAGTAAAGGCCCGGTCGCCGGCACTCTCCTGGTTAACGCTAGAGGTCATTGCCCGCTTATCCAGTACGCAACAGTTTGAAGCAGCACGTCTTCAAAATTTATGCTGTAAGTCACCACCATCGAAGGCTAAAGAAGAGTAAGTAGGTATCATGTGAACCGTGCCCTGTATTGTAAAGCTCTTTTGGCCTTTCCTTTTGTTAGGAAGGAACTGGTAGGTTCTTCTCCGTGTTTCTCCCTTGTCGCAACTACCTTGCCATTCTGTATCAATACGGCTTTTGTGCCCAGAATATGCTTGACCTCATCACATTCGGCCTTCCTGAACTGTTACTGTGTAGCTCTTTTTCTTACGGCTAGGTCCAGTGGTAGAACCACCAGGAACGCCTCAGTCGGTGTGATTCAGTGCACGCCTTTCAGGACTAATTTGAGGTGTTCGACACATTTAAATCGCTTCATACTATTACCAATAAAGATTTAAGCGCTTCTCGCGGTCTTCGGCTGACAGTCATTTACTGGTTCTCCTGGCGTTTCGCCAGCATGAGCGTCTGACGTAGTCGACGATTCAGCTTCCATTGTGGTTCCACCAGCGGGTGCACTCCGCTCAGGGGTTGCACTAGCGGCTACCGATCATTCTGTTGTCGGCATAGGGACGACCTACCTGGTTTATCATCAAAATCCGCTTCTCTCGAGTTTTATCTCTCCCTCCAAATCTTGGATCGACAGCCACTCCACCTCACTTTCCGCATCCCATCACCTTCCCCCACCATAATCCTCATGTTCCAACACTTTCTCAAGCAACTAGTACACCTCTGCCTCTCCTACAACTCCTGCAAACTTGAGTACCACCAACCTATTAGTTTTTCCGATCGTCGAGAACTGCAATCTACAGCAACGTCCCTTGCAACTCGTACCACCTTCTCTATCCACCATCAAACACCCCACGTTCTTTCTTAGCGAAATTCCAGTCGCCTTCCCCTCCCAGACCACGAACGCAACCCTGAAATCTACTTTTCCTTACAATCTTAACCTATTCTAAGCGCCCCAGTTTTGCGCCGCAAAATGATGTACTTGGAGCGGATGGGAAAAACTGCGACATCTTACTTGGCTAAAGGAACGGACAGCTAAGGAAACGGGCGGCATAAGCGGCTCATATCAGACCGTTACTGCATAATGGGCTTGTTCCTGTTGCGTGGGCTGTGGTACGAAGCCCAGGTGGTTATTCATGCTCACGTCAAGCAGGGAGATCAGAGGTGCAAAAGCATCGACACAGAGGAGACAAGGCCATTGCAACTATGATGGCCCAGTTGTTTCACAATCTAGAGACGGATTTATTGTCGCTAGCATGACCACAACCGATGCAGTAGCAAAACAATTACGCTGGAGTCTCAAGGTGAAACCTACGTCAGTCTATCATTATACGAGTCTACAAGACTCTACTGGCCACCCTCTTCAGATTCGGACGCTGCTCGCCGTGCCATTGTTGCTGGCGCCAAGTCCGATGCTGAGGACTGTGCGCTGTCCAGCCAGCAGGCCGCCTGCAGAGCTCGCTTAAGCTGCTGATGCCTTCCGTCCTGGAGGTCTCTGGTTCCTGCCTGGGGAAGTGCAGCCCCTCGTCCGTCACTTCTTACTGCCTACTTCTGCTCTGGCTATTGGGAACTTCTACGCTGGGGAACTAGCGTCGTTATGTTCGCCTTGGCTGACCACATCCGAGGCTACGGACAGTCTCTAACCTGCGCGATTGACACAAGTTTCTGTCCAGCTGGACCGGCGGCTTTGTCGAACGGTTGATACCTGCACGCCGCGACGTGATGACTGTGGTGCCTTCCTCGACCGGGAGCGACCTGTTTGCATCCTGTGGCCGCTGGCTTCCGGGCCAACGCACAATCGATGTACACTGAGTAATAAATAAACGATTTTCCTACGGTGCTTCTCTCATGCCTTACTGGGCGTCTAAGAGCCACCTGTTAACTACTCCACACACTGGAACCCTCTTCTTGGGTAGTGGTTCCCTGACATTCTGACCACGATCCACCTAGTCCACCACCTACCACAGCGGCCGATCAACCTGGACTTTATACCACCTACCAGCACCTACCCCCATAGATGTTCTCAGCCTTTTTCTGTATAACATCCTCTCTGAGAGTTGCCATATTGAGACCCTACTAACAGTTACCATAATGAAGACAATCACCTTGAGTTTATGATAAGCGTCTCCACTTTTTAATTATTTTTATATTGAAATTGTGTAAGTTTATAATGCAGTGGCTGTAAACCGGCAGTTTGGCAGCCCTCAGCGAGAACCCAGTAGGGAGAATATGATTAACTATTAAATAAATAAATAGTGTTTTCAGCAGTTCACCTTCGCATCGAACAAAAGTGATCAGTTGGAATACCGAAATAAACTGCCTGACAAAAAGTGAATCACCCAGAAGGCATGGTCCGGTACGAATGTAGCTTCGTACACGTACACACCATCAGTGAGGACGTAGACTCTTAGAGTTACAATACTCTATGGCATGTGTAGTCTGGTCTAACAATACAAATTGTTGCGTTTGGAGTGGAGCCATGACCAGAAAGTATCGACTGCTGATTAATAGCGTCACACTAAGTTCAATGATGAATCGCGGTTCTGCACTTAGCTAGATGGTCATGGCAGGGTATCCCATTCTTCCAAAGTTCTTAAGACCTACAGCGGTGCTCCTGGCGTCATGGTGTCCGAAGACATAGGGTATGACTCCATGATACGTTCTGAAGTAACAGCGGCTGGCACAGCAGTACGTCACGGACACTCAGCGTCCTCGTGTGGTATCTTTCACACAACAATATCGTGGTGTCATTTTTCAACAGAATAATGCTCGTCCACATAAGACACGTATCTCCATGAACTGCATACGTTGATGTTCGGGTACTCCAGTAGACAGCAAGCTCCTCACATCTCTCCCCGATAGAATGTGTATGGTTCCAGCTGGAAGTCAACTCCGTCCCAGTGCCAGTATCCACGATATCAAGCAGCAGTCACAACAGTTGTGGGCCAGCTTGCCCAGGATAAAATTCATCGGTTCTACGACACGCCAACGATCGAATCAGTGCATGCATCCAGACCAGAGATGGTGCAACGTTGTACAGACAGTTCAGCTCATACTGACTAGTTCTTTGTAATCTGACTTTATTTTGTAGTCAGGGAGACGCTCAACTTAAAATCAATATTATCGAATACTAAGATGAGAATATGTAACACAGTGATATGCCCAGCAGTCACGTATGGATCAGAAACCTGAAGCGTGACTAAATGAGAAAAGGAAAAATTATTAATATTTTAAAGAAGAGTAATGAGGAAGCTATGGGGACCCATCCTACGTAAAGGAGAATGGAAGAGGAGGAAGAATGAGGAAATCACTCTCTTGATGTAACAACCAACAATTCTAAAGAATCCGAAGAGCAAAAGAATCCAGTGGGCAGGCAATGTAGCCCCTATCCCAGAAGAAAGGCAGGTGAAGAAATCACTAGAGAGGGGGCCAAACACCAGACTCCCCATAGGAAGGCAAAGTCAACGCTGGATGGACGACCTGGGAAAGGGCCTGGTATCCCTGGGGACTGAAGACGCCTATAGGAATCGAACACAAAGCAGAAAGGAATGGAGGCAGCTTGTGGAAGTAGCACGTGGTACGCAGGGCCTGTGATCGCTGGATTTGTATTGATGTATGTACGTGTTGAATAAGATCACACACCCTCTCAATTTGTGAAGCTTCATTTCAAATCTTCCTTCTCTTTTCGCGCTACATTTTTTTGTCGGACAGTGCGTTATGTCAGATTGATCTGAGGATGTGGCTGTAGGCCCGACTAACATACCACATTGTGTGGCAGTCAATATAGCAATGTATGTCAATATTTCCATTCAGAAAGCAAATTCAAGAGACAGCGATTTAGATCTCCTGACCCTATGTTTTAAACTGTTGTGTGTGTATTGGTTACACAGTCGTCCTATTGCACTCTATGGGACGCACATTTCTGCTGAAGAATAGCCGTCCAGTATAGTGTATAGTACTCTATAAGTAAAACCGTCTTTGACGAAATCACGTAGTCGTGAAGAGACTCGGTGACATTGTATCTAGGTTGTCTGTCAGCAGTTTGGCACAGTGTGGAACACCTGTCGTAAATCCAGAAAGACGGAATGAAACTGATCATCCTCACCCACTATAGGCCAGATATTGCATTTCACAAGAATATTACCTCCTTAAGCCACATTAATTCCTTTTCCCACACAGCAAGTCATGACGCTAGAACGTAAAACATGCTTTATGCCCCTAAATTACACGGACGTCACTGAAGTTGTTCTATGACCATTTTCATCCGTCTTTATTATTTTTACAAACAGTAGCAACCAGCATTCATGTCAGGTGACGTTCGAGAAGGAGACGCGATAAATATCTACTAGGAGACGAGCTATCGCAGTGTAAAATGTTGTACGTATTCCCTCAGAGCTTGGTGCCTCGTTTGTTTTGCGTAATCTTAAATGATTTTCAGTACCTGGTTTTTCCCAATCTGGTCCAATATCTCAAGAGAAAATTCGTGGTGAGTCTGCAAGTAGTTTCGCTTCAATGCTAGCACAATTTGAACTCTGTAAGCGTGCAGCCTAAGTCGTTAATGCATCATCTTGTGAACTGTAAAGCGAGGGTTGCTTAGTTGTCCTGACGCTCAGCGAACAGACATTGATGGGGTCCTTTGAAAGATCTCTCTGATATCCTCTTCCATTACATCAGATGTGTGTGTTCTGCCAGAACCTGGCTGTCTGTTTACACTCTCAGTGACTAAGATCATGTCACACTAAACATCTGGCGAGTTCCTTTGAAATTATCGTCGGAAATTTCTTTGGACAAAAATATGGTTCAAATGGCTGTGAGCAATATCGAACCACATCTGAGGTCATCAGTCTCCTAAACTTAGAACTTCTTAAACCTAACTAACCTAAGGACATCACGCAGATCGATGCCCGAGGCAGGATTCGAACCTGCGACCTAAGAGGTCGCGGTCCCAGACTGAAGGGCCTAGAACCGCTCAGCCACACCGGCCGGCTTCTTTGGACAGAAATGAGTGATTTGTTTACGCATTCTTCACCATGCTTTGGGCTCTGTCTTGATGTTTAGTCATTTTTGGCAATTATTTATCACTGAAACGAAATAAAAGGAAACGTTTGGAAAAGTTCACACAAAACTTTTTAAGTTTCTTTACTTGATGCTGCATGCAGAAAGAAGCAATGTCTCATAGTTCTTTTTATTGGTTTTGGAAACCAGGTAGGTTTCATGGGCGCACACTGGTTTATATGATTGCATTAAGAAGCTGTACAATTAGAATCAGTCAAGTCACACAAATTACCTCGGAGCAACAACGTAATTCTGTCAGAGACAGCAAAGGACCTGGAAGAGCAGTTGAATGGAATGTACAGTGTCTTGAAAGGAGGTATATCAACAACACCTGTCGGCAGCTGAGGGTTTCAGTCAATCATCATTTATTCCAGAGAAAAGCTGCACGTTCATCAACAGTATCTCTTCTTTCGAGAACAGTTACTGCCTTCATATATGTAGTTTAAGGCTACCGAGCCATTGACATTCGTCTGTGCGAATGCGCACAGGTTGGTCAAACTCTTATGGGAATCGCCAAAGGGTGCGCGAATAATGAGTGGATGGGCAAATGTCTATAAGGTACATTGCATATGTAGAATTGTGGACAGTTGGGAATGTCTCACGGGAAGCGTGCAAGGGATAAGTCGCTTTAGTCGCGCTGTTCATCTGTGTCCTCGGTGGCTCAGATAGCTAGAGTGTCTGCCGTGTAAGCAGGAGATCCCGAGTTCGAGTCCCGGTCGGGACACACATCTTCAGGTGTCCACATCGAGGTATATAAATAACACCTGTCGGCAGCTGAGGGTTTCAGTTAATCACCATTTATGATGATGATATCATTGTCTCCCACCCCCGTTTTCTGTGTTTCTTCTTGCTGTAGTTAAATTGTGCTCTGTTACATTCTCACGTAATTCTTACTTAAATATTTCTAGTCACGCACCAGTTATGTGCGCAACCAAGTACATAGATACAATAAATAATCTACGTGAAAGATAAATTCTGTGGTGTTGATCTTACCCCTTACTCCGATTTCCAATCCAGAATTAATCAAGTTGCTTCATGCACGACATGGAGTGCTATTTATCTGGCTGCTTAAAGAAATTTGCATACTTGTAATTAAATTATTAAAGTAATTAAACTAATAATTTTCGAGCTCCGTTTTTTCCTAAATGGTTAGGAAGGGCTTGGGCTGGTGGCGACCCTGAATTTCTGAATTCTTATCACTATTTGTGTGAGAGAAGCAGCTAGAAATGCGAGATAACGTATGTGGCTCGATGAGAAACGTCGTAAAGATAGTAATACGTTACAGGGAGTATGGTAGGCTCACCCTGCCGCTCCTCGAACCACGCACGTACATTCCGAGTTGTGAGACTCGTTGCGTACTCCTACTGGTACATGCCATTATGAAGCAGGTCCCCAAGTATAGATGCATACTTTTGCTGATCCACTGTGCCGTTCAGAATGACGAGATAAGCAGGAAATGCCACGAAAACATTCCGCAGATCGTAACGCTCCGTCCTCCGGCTTGGACCCTTCCGATTATTGTTGCAGGGTATTTGCTTTCAGGCGTTTCAATCCGTATACGACACCGACGATTTGTCCGCAAAGCCTTGGCAGGCATCCTCAACTTGAAAATGGCACCTGCGTCTTATGTTAAAGAAGCATACGACCGATTGCATGAGCAAATATCACTACAAAATTTCTGATTATTGCTTAACTTTAAGTTGAAAGTTTGAATAACTTAACTGGAATGGTAACTGAAATAAGACGTTGCTGTGAAACAAAGAACTTTATATAACAAATCATGAAAATGACTCATTGATCACTCACTTTACTTAATGGTACGGTTATATGGAATGCTGGCCCGTCGTCAGTGATTAAAAAAAATAGCAATTTTATGCAACCTGACTATATGTCCTAGCTAAGATGATTATAGGAGCCATTACGCAGAGCGTCTATCTACATCTACATCTAAATCTACATAGATACTCTATATATCACTTTTAAGTGCCTGCCAGAGGGTTCATCAAACCACCTTCACAATTCTCTATTATTCCAATCTCGTATGGCGCGCCGAAAGAATGAACACCTGTATCTTTCCATATGAGCTCTGATTTCCCTTAATTTATCGTGGTGATCGTTCCGCCCAATGTAGGTCGGCGTCAACAAAATATTTTAGCATTCGGAGGAGAAAGTTGGTGATTGGAATTTCGTGAGAAGATTCCATCGCAACGAAAAACGCCTTTTTTTTTATTGATTTCCAGTCCAAATATTGTATCATTTCTGTGACACTCTCTCCCATATTTCACGATAATACAAAACATGCTGCGTTTCTTTGAACTTTTTCGACGTACTCCGTCAGTCCTATCTGATAAGGATCCCACACTGTGCAGTAGTATTCTAAAAGAGGACGGACAAGCGTAGTGTAGTCAGTCTCCTTAGTAGGTCTGTTACATTTTCTAAGTGTCCTGCCAATAAAACGCGGCCTTTGGTTAGCCTTCCCCACAACATTTTCTATGTCTTCTTCCCAATTTAAGTTGTTCGTAATTGTAATACCTAGGTATTTAGTTGAATTTACGGCTTTTAGATTAGACTGATTTATCGTGTAACCGAAGTTTAATGAATCCATTTAGCACTCATGTGGATGACCTCACACTGCTCGTTATTTAGGGTCAACTGCCACTTTTTGCACCATTCAGATATCTTTTCTAAATCGTTTTGCAGTTTGTTTTGATCTTCTGATGGGTTTATTAGACGATAAACGAGAGTGTCATCTTCAAACAACCGAAGACGGCTGCTCTGATTGTCTCCCAAATCCTTTATATAGATAAGGAACAGCAAAGGGGCTATAACACTACCTTGGGGAACGCCTGAAATCATTCTGTTTTACTCGATGACTTTCCCTCAATTACTACGAACTGTGAGCTCTCTGACAGGAAATCGCAAATCCGGCCACATAACTGAGACGATATTCCATAAGCACGCAATTTCACTCACCAGAGTCTCAGCAGGGAATGCCTAACCGTCTCCCCTCTTCCGGGATCCACACACGGTGGCCGGAAGGGCTCAGAGAGTCTGCACAGCGGCTATTTGCCAAACTAACAGGACCTGCTAACGAGCGGGGAAATTATGTCTCTCTGGTCCAGTGCAGTCGCACTCTACTTAATACAGTGGTTGGCTAAACTGCATCCCCACATTCACAGAACCCACAACAGACAGCCCACGTATACGTCAGCAGACGACCCGTATTCACACTTGCAGACTACACTAAGAGTGATAATGTAACATAATTTCGAATAATAAATCTTATATTGCTCTTGCCTGAGTGTCGGAAGGGCACCCAGGTATGTTATGACTGTAAAACTATTGTGTCAAGCCATGTAGCGGTTCGCATGGAGCCGTTACAACGTCGCTCCGTTTCCACATTACTACAACGACTGCGAGACACGCTTTATATGATATCCACTGCTGGTTGTGCCATCTGCCCTCCGTGAGTGGTTATCGCGTGTTTACGTCGAACATAGGCAATGCTCACATTAATATGAATCATGTATAGTCGAGGACAAAACGAGCGAGAACCCTAGCCTTTTCGTTATACTGATCCGCACAGCTTTAAAGTCTGCAACACAGCATAACAGGCAAGGCGACCAAGTACTACCAACGTACTATGCACAGGCATGAAATTGACAAACCACCCGAACTCTGTCAGACTGTTTTCAGTCAAGTGTAAGGCTATATTAATGCTGATTAGTGTGTTAAAAACAACACATAAATATAAGATATAAATGAAAGAAGAAACACGTGGTAATTCACATCCCAGTATTAATGCCACCGCGTTTTAGAAGTGCGAGCATTCCAAAAAAAAATGTTCAAATGTGTGTGAAATCTATGGGACTTAATTTCTAAGGTCATCAGTCCCTAAGCTTACACACTACTTAACCTAAATTATCCAAAGCACAAACACACACACCCATGCCCGAGTGAGGACTCGAACCTCCGCCAGGACCAGCCGCACAATCTATGACTGCAGCGCCCTAGACCGCTCGGCTAATCCTGCGAGGCAGCGAGCAGTCCCATTGTCAGCTAGCTTAAGAAACACTTCGGCTAATGAACATTTTATGGCTGTGGCGAGTCTAATGGAGAATTCGAAACATTGTAGAATACGTTTGGCAGCCATGTAGCCGTTTATTTCCTGGGGTAATGCAGAATTATCCTACTAAATTTGATCGCTAATAACAGTATTTCGTCATTTCGATAAACATCCCGAATGATTGTCACATAAGCAGTGACATAAAGGTAGAAAATTCATGTTTTTGAGTCCAGAAAGCTCTACAACAGCAATTGCAGATCATTTTGCCATTTTCATTGGAAAATTGCCGGCTTATTCATGTCTGGGGTAATAATAGACGACTGTTTGCCTGTGTTGTCTGCTAGCGTAGTGAGAGGTGTTTGCTGCTGGAAGGGAGTTCTGATTTGTTTTGGGTTCTAATCTCGATGGAGGCAGATAGACTATCAGTAAAGAAATCTTAATCAATCCTCGCTCCCTCAATACGTTTTCTTGCTACCTTTATTCTGTACTGGCGCCCTTTGAATGTCAATATGAAACTATTGTAGAATTTCATACTTGTTACTGCCTACTTTTTCCACTTCTGTCAAAGACTCAATTGGCTTAAGTGTAGCACTGAATGATTTTTAACTGAGTTTCGTTATGAATCTTCAGGCATTGCTAAATTTGCACACTTTCATGGTAGGTCAGCAACGGTAATCCAGTATAACTGGTCTGAACGTTGACACAGACCGTTTCACGGCAGAATGCGCATAATATTTTGCTAATTCGTAACGATCTGGGGTGCTTCGTCTTGCTAAAGCAGTTATGTTATCTTGATAAGCTGAAATTCATTTTTATTGGTACAGTTTATACTAATTAGCGTTTCTTCTTTCATTTATTTCTTATGTTTACGTGTTGTGTTTAACACACTTATCAGAATTAATGTAGTCTTACACATGACTGAAAATAGTCTGGCATAGTTCGGATAGTTTTTAAGTTGCATGCTTGTGCATAGTATGTTGGTAGCACTTCGTCGCCTTGCCTGCTATGCTGTGTAGCAGACTTTAAAGCTGTGCGGATCAGCATAACGAAAAGGCGAGGGGTCTCGCTCGTTTTGTCCACGACTGTACATCTACATCTACATGATTACTCTGCAATTCACATTTAAGTGCTTGGCAGAGGGTTCATCGAACCACAAGCATACTATCTCTCTACTCCCGAACAGCACGCGGGAAAGACGAATACCTAAACCTTTCTGTTCGACCTCTGACTTCTCTTATTTTATTTTGATGAATATTCCTACCTATGTAGGTTGGGCTCAAGAAATTATTTTCGCATTCGGAAGAGAAAGTTGGTGACTGAAATTTCGTAAATAGATCTCGCAGCGACGAAAAACGTCTTTGTTTTAATGACTTCCATCTGAACTCGCGTATCATAGCTGCCACACTCTCTCCCTTATTACGTCATAATATAAAACGAGCTGCCCTTTTCTGCACTTTTTCGATGTCCTCCGTCAACCCCACCTGGTAAGGATCCCACACCGCGCAGCAATATTCTAACAGAGGACGAACGAGTGTAGTGTAAGCTGTCTCTTTAGTGGACTTGTTGCATCTTCTAAGTGTCCTGCCAATGAAACGCAACCTTTGGCTCGCCTTCCCCACAATATTATCTATATGGTCTTTCCAACTGAAGTTGTTCGTAATTTTAACACCCAGGTACATAATTTAATTGACAGCCTTGAGAATTGTACTATTTATCGAGTAATCGAATTCCAACGGATTTCTTTTGGAACTCATGTTGATCACCTCACACTTTTCGTTATTTGGCGTCAACTGCCACCTGCCACACCATACAGCAATCTTTTCTAAATCGCTTTGCAACTGATACTGGTCTTCGGACGACCTTAGTAGACGGTAAATTACAGCATCATCTGCGAACAACCCAAGGGAACTGCTCAGATTGTCACCCAGGTCATTTATATAGACCAGGAACAGCAGAGGTCCCAGGACGCTTCCCTGGGGAACATCTGATATCACTTCAGTTTTACTCGATGATTTGCCGTCTATTACTACGAACATGGGTGGTGGCGGAGAAGGAGAGTCGAGTCTCCGAGAGTTCAGAGACAGGGAGTTCTGAGATGACGTCACAGGACCCGCTGGTGAGTTTAAATCGAATATACGGAGCTCATTTCTGATCTATAGCCAGTCCTGCAAGTAATAATTAATACGTAAGAAGTAGGAAATTAAATATTAGAAGTTTTAAAGTAACAGGCAACTTTCGAGCTTTTCGGAGACAAAAATGGAGGAGAGGAAACGAGTAACGAGAAACGTCGCTACTTCGGAGAAACCGGCCCTCTTAAATGGCGAACGCGCGGCCATCGGGGACGTGACGATTCGGCGCAGTGGAGCAATCAGCGGGCGTGTGCAGGCAGGCATTTGGCAGCGCGTGCGCGACCCGGCGAGTCGTTTTGCTCGGCGGACCTCCTCGCCGTCGTGACTTTTATACCGCCAGAGGCGCTCCCGCCGGCCGTATTGTGTATTCCGCGCGTCGCGGACGAATTTATCATTCACGCCAGTCTGCGTGTGTCTGTGTCTCCCCGGTACGACGCGGGCCGAGAGAAAAAGGACGGCGGCTGGCCGGCCGTAAGAACGGTGAGTGACGGCCGGGAGAGCCGAGGCGTATCAGCGCGCCGCGCTGCCTCACGGCAGAGGCTCAAATGAGTCTCGGCCGGCCGGCGAGGGAGAGCCGTGTAAAAAAACAGCCGCCGGCGCGGTCGCCCTTCTTAGTATGCGGCCGACAGCCGCACGCCGCGGAGTGCCTGTCAATTGCGAGCGGACGAGCCGGTAGCGCACCGCATTCTTCCTCCAACTGCCGCGCTTTTTCGCCGCAGGCTCGCTTTAGTAGCCGTAATTTCATCACACGCCAGATTCGGCCCAGCATATTAAGCGCGTGGCTGCTGGCGGTGCAGCAGCTGGGTCTGTGTGTCTATGTGTGTGGGCAGCCGTCGATACCAATTTGCACTGTCGAGACACAGTGCGGACAAGTGCAGCACCCCGTCCCCACCCTCACTATCCCCAAATGCCAAAAGGATAAATGCACAGTCACGTTAATGTGACCACCGCCTATGGTCGACGTCAGAATGCAATAATCACTCGCTGAGGGCATGTAGCAGCACTAGCAAAAGAGGGTATGTACAGCGCGTCGGGGGGATGTGAAGAACAGTGCAGTCGTTGTCATGATGTGGGAATGGAGTGACTATACAGGGTAGGGGAAATAAAGTTAATTGTGGGGTGTTATTACCGGCCACCAGGTTACACCGTGACAGTTCTAGAATCATTCAAACGGGGTCTACATTCTGTATCGCAGAAGTACCCGAATCATGCTATATTAGTCGGAGGTGACTTCAACCTACCTAGTATAGACTGGGATGTCTATGGATTCATTACGGGTGGTACAGACAAGCCGTCGTGTGAATTACTTTTGAACACATTATCCGAAAACTGTCTCGAGCAGCTAAATCGACAGCCAACGCGGAAACATTTTAGATCTCGTAGCTACGAACAGACCAGACCTCATCGACGGTGTCAGTGTTGAGACAGGGATTAGTGATCATGATGTTGTCATTACGATTATGGTTAAGAAAGTTAAAAAGTCGGTCAAGAAGGCTAGGAATGTATTCTTACTAGAAAGAGCAGATAAGCAGTTGTTAGCATCCCACTCAGTAAATGAATCGACTTCATTCACTTCCGGTACGATGGACATGAAAGAATTATGGGCAAATTTTAAACACATTGTAAATCACGCATTGGAGAAGTATGTGCCGAAAAAGTGGGTTACGGACGGAAAAGACCCACCGTGGTTTAACAGCGCAATTTGGAGAACGCTCAGGAAGCAAAGACACTTGCACTCGCGGTACAAGAAAGATCGGGAGAATGAGGACAGGCAAAAGTTAATAGAGATTCGTGTTGCTGAAAAAAAAGCGATGCGCGAAGCATTCAACCACTATCACCGTCATACTCTAGCAAAAGTTCTTGCTGAAAACCCAAGGAAATTCTGGTCTTACGTAAAATCGGTAAGGGTGTCGAAGGCTTCCATACAGTCACTCACTGATCAGTATGGCCAGGCAACGGAAGACAGCAAAACGAAAGCTGAAATTTTAAATTTATCATTTGAAAAATCTTTCACGCAGGAGGATCGTACGAACATATCGCCGTTTGAGTCTCGTACAGATTCCCGTATGGAGGACATAATGATAGACATCCCTGAGGTTGTGAAGCAGCTGAATGGGTTGAAAATAAATAAATAGCCAGGTCCTGATGGGATTCCAATTCGGTTTTACAGAGAGTACTCTACTGCATTAGCTCCTTACTTAGCTTCCATTTATCGCGAATCTCTTACCCAACATAAAGTCCCGAAAGACTGGAAAAAAGCGCAGGTGACGCCTGTGTATAAGAAGGGTAGAAGGACGGATCCTCAAAATTACAGACCAATATCCTTAACATCAGTTCGTTGCAGGATTCTTGAACATATTCTCGATTCGAATATAATGAATTTCCTTGAGACAGGGAAGTTGCTGTCGATGCATCAGCACGGTTTTAGAAAGCAACGCTCCTGCGAAACGCAACTCGCCCTTTTGTCACATGGTATCTTGCGAACCATGGATGAAAGGTATCAGACGTAGCCATATTTCTTGACCTCCGGAAAGCGTTTGACTCGGTGCTCCACAGAAGACACCTAACTAAGGTACGAGCATATGGGATTGGTTCCCAAGTATGTGAGTGGCTCGAAGACTTCGTAAGTAATAGAACCCAGTACGTTGTCCTCGATGGTGAGTGTTCATCGGAGGTAAGGGCATCATCTGGAGTGTCCCAGGGAAGTGTGGTAGGTCCGCTGTTGTTTTCTATCTACATAAATGATCTTTTGGATAGGGTGGATAGCATTGTGCGGCTGTTTGCTGATGATGCTATGGTGTACGGGATGGTGTCGTCGTTGAGTGACTATCGGAGGATACAAGATGACTTGGACAGGATTTGTGATTGATGTAAAGAATGGCCGCTAACTCTAAATATAGATAAATGTAAATTAATACAGATGAATAGGAAAAAGAATCCCATAATGTTTGAATACTCTACATCTACATCTACATCTACATCCATACTCCGCAAGCCACCTGACAGTGTGTGGCGGAGGGTACCCTGAGTACCTCTATCGGTTCTCCCTTCTATTCCAGTCTCGTATTGTACGTGGAAAGAAGGATTGTCGGTATGCTTCTGTGCGGGCTATAATCTCTCTGTTTTATCCTCATGGTCTCTTCGCGAGATATACGTAGGAGGGAGCAATATACTGCTTGATTCTTCGGTGAAGGTATGTTCTCGAAACTTTAACAAAAGCCCGTACCGAGCTACTGAGCGTCTCTCCTGCAGAGTCTTCCACTGGAGTTTATCTATCATCTCCGTAACGCTTTCGCGATTACTAAATGATCCTGTAACGAAGCGCGCTGCTCTCCGTTGGATCTTCTCTATCTCTTCTATCAACCCTATCTGGTGCGGATCCCACGCTGCTGAGCAGTATTCAAGCAGTGGGCGCACAAGCGTAGTGTAACCTACTTCCTTTGTTGTCGGATTGCATTTCCTTAGGATTCTTCCAATGAATCTCAGTCTGGCATCTGCTTTACCGACGATCAACTTTATATGTTCATTCCATTTTAAATCACTCCTAATGCGTACTCCCAGATAATTTATGGAATTAACTGCTTCCAGTTGCTGACCTGCTATTTTGTAGCTAAATGATAAGGGACCTATCTTTCTATGTATTCGCATCACATTACACTTGTCTACATTGAGATTCAATTGCCATTCCGTGCACCATGCATCAATTCGCTGCAGATCCACCTGCATTTCAGTACAATTTTCCATTATTGCAACCTCTCGATACACCACAGCATCATCTGCAAAAAGCCTCAGTGCCGATGTCATCCACCAGGTCATTTATGTATATTGTGAAAAGCAACGGTCCTATGACACTCCCCTGTGGCACACCTGAAATCACTCTTACTTCTGAAGACTTCTCTCCATTGAGAATGACATGCTGCGTTCTGTTATCTAGGAACTCCTCAATCCAATCACACAATTAATCTGATAGTCCGTATGCTCTTACTTTGTTCATTAAACGACTGTGGGGAACTGTGTCAAACGCCTTGCGGAAGTCAAGAAACACGGCATCTACCTGTGAACCCGTGTCTAAGGCCCTCTGAGTCTCGTGGACGAATAGCGCGAGCTGGGTTTCACACGACCTTCTTTTTCGAAACCCATGTTGATTCCTACAGAGTAGATTTCTAGTCTCCAGAAAAGACATTATACTCGAACATAACACGTGTTCCAAAATTCTACAACTGATCGACGTTAGAGATATAGGTCTATAGTTCTGCACATCTGTTCGACGTCCCTTCTTGAAAACGGGGATGACCTGTGCCCTTTTCCAATCCTTTGGAACGCTACGCTCTTCTAGAGACCTACGGCACAACGCTGCAAGAAGGGGGGCAAGTTCCTTCGCGTACTCTGTGTAAAATCGAACTGGTATCCCATCAGGACCAGCGGCCTTTCCTCTTTTGAGCGATTTTAATTGTTTCTCTATCCCTCTGTCGTCTATTTCGATATCTACAATTTTGTCAACTGTGCGACAATCTAGAGAAGGAAGCACACTGCAGTCTTCCTCTGTGAAACAGCTTTGGAAGAAGACATTTAGTATTTCGGCCTTTAGTCTGTCATCCTCTGTTTCAGTACCATTTTGGTCACAGAGTGTCTGGACATTTTGTTTTGATCCACCTACCGCTTTGACATAGGACCAAAATTTCTTAGGATCTTCTGCCAAGTCAGTACATAGAACTTTACTTTCGAATTCATTGAAAGCCTCTCGCATAGCCCTCCTCTCACTACATTTCGCTTCGCGAATTTTTTGTTTGTCTGCAAGGCTTTGGCTATGTTTATGTTTGCTGTGAAGTTCCCTTTGCTTCCGCAGCAGTTTTCTAACTCGGTTGTTGTACCACGGTGGCTCTTTCCCATCTCTTACGATCTTGCTTGGCACATACTCATCTAACGCATATTGTACGATGGTTTTGAACTTTGTCCACTGATCCTCAACACTATCGGTGCTTGAGACAAAACTTTTGTGTTGAGCCGTCAGGTACTCTGTAATCTGCTTTTCATCACTTTTGCGAAACAGAAAAATCTTCCTACCTTTTTTAATATTTCTATTTACGGCTGAAGTCATCGATGCAGTAACCGCTTTATGATCGCTGATTCCCTGTTCTGCATTAACTGATTCAAATAGTTCGGGTCTGTTTGTCACCAGAAGGTCTAATATGTTATCGCCACGAGTCGGTTCTCTGTTTAACTGCTCAAGGTAGTTTTCAGATAAAGCACTTAAAAATATTTCACTGGATTCTTTGTCCCTGCCACCCGTTATGAACGTTTGAGTCTCCCAGTCTATATCCGGCAAATTAAAATCTCCACCCAGAACTATAACATGGTGGGGAAATCTACTCGAAATATTTTCCAAATTATTCTTCAGGTGCTGAGCCCGGGAAGTGTGTAGCACTTGACAAGTCACGTCGATTAAATATTTGGGCGTAACATTGTAGAGCGAAATGAAGTGGGACAAGCATGTAATGGCAGTTGTGGGGAAGGCGGATAGTCGTCTTCGGTTCATTGGTAGAATTTTGGGAAGATGTAGTTCACCAGTTAAGGAGGCCGCTTATAAAACACTAATACGACCTATTCTTGAATACTGCTGGAGCGTTTGGGATCCCTATCAGGTCGGATTGAGGGAGGACATAGAAGCAATTCAGAGGCGGGCTGCTAGATTTGTTACTGGTAGGTTTGATCATCACGCGAGTGTTACGGAAATGCTTCAGGAACTCAGGTGGTAGTATCTAGAGAAAAGGAGGCATTCTTTTCGTGAGTCGCTGCCGCCAAATTACAATTCACGGAAAGACCACAAAGATAAGATAAGAGAGATTAGGGCTCGTACAGAGCCATATAAGCAGTCGTTTTTCCCTTGTTCTGTTTAGGAGTGGAACAGGGAGAGAAGATGCTACTTGTGGTACGAGGTACCCTCCGCCACGCACCGTATGGTGGATTGCGGAGTATGTGTGTAGATGTATGTAGATGAGTTATCTGACGTTCAAAAGGCGATGTTCACTGGCTTTCGGGACAAGGGTAGTAACATTTGCGGAACGGCTAAGTTTGTAAACTGTTCGTGTTAAAGTTCACCGCGCACGGCGAAACGGCGCTATAGAAAACTGGTGCCTAGGCAACTGTGGTGCACCATGGGCCATAGGGGTGAAAGACGGTTGAAGTGATGTGCATGGCTCAATAGACGAGCAACTGATAGCCCAGATTAACCAAAGGGCTACCAACAGTGTCTCATTAACCAAGGGGATACGAACAGTGGTTCGCCATCGACCGTTCAGCGAACGTTGCTGCGTATGGGCCTCCAAATAGGCGCCAGGTTGATGCACCCATTCTGACTGCTGTTCACTGGTGACGAATCCTGGAATTCACAAGCCAGTCGCACAATTGGACGTCCACTGGGTGGCGGTAGGTGGCCTTTTCACAAGAATAACTCTTTGTGCTCCATAGTACAGATGGTCGTAGGCGTTTACGGCGTGAAACGACTGGAAGCAAACATCCAGCAACGATCGTCGGATCCAGGCCGGAAGAGGGAGCATTATGGTTTTGGCAATGCTCCCGTCGCATGCCCCGTATGATCTCGCGATTCTGGAAAGCACAATGCATCAGCACACGCGTGAATCTATTCTTGGGGACCATATCCACCTCTACACGCAGTTTGTTTTTCCTCTGCGCGATCGCACCTGCCATCAGGACAATGCAACTTGTCACACGGATCTCAATGTTCGTGTGTGATTCGAAGAGCACCAGGATCAGTTTGCCGTACTCCCCTGGCCACCAAACTTTCTGGATTTAAACCCAATCGAGAATCTGTGTGACCATCCCGATTGATCTGTTCCTGCCTTGTATCCTTAAATGAGAAACGTGGAGCGTTGACCACGGCACTGGCATCAGTAGGGGTCCAAATCCCTGTCCGTATCTTCCAGATCCTCACTGACTCTCCTCTTGCGTGTCCCGCAGAAGACCGCGCTGCAAAAGGTTTTTCAGGCTTTTGACAGATGGCCACATTAATGTGACTGGTCAGTGTATAGTGGTAAAGGCAGGAAATAGGGAAGAAAAGAATGGACGCTCATTGTGAATTGAGATTTATCTTGTCGTGTTGTGATCTGACTGACAGGGTGAGCAGCAACCTGCGACTGTTTGCTGATGACACTGTGGTGTACGGGAAGGTGCCGCCGTTGAGTGACTGTAGGAGGAGTGATGAATGATAGCTAGCTATAAACGTAGAAAGATATAAGTTGATGTAGATGAGAAGGAAAAACAGTCTTATAGTGTTGGAGCACAACATTTTTAGTGTGCCGCTTGGCACAGTCACGTCGATTGAACACCTAAGCTAATGCTGAAAAAGCGATATGATGTGAACGAGCACATAAGGGTAATAGTAGGGGAGGCAAATGGTCCACTTCCACGGAATGGGAGAATTTTAGGAATGTGTAGTTCACCTACAGAGGAGACAGAATGTAGAGCACTAGTACGACCCATTCTTTAGCACTGCTCGAGTGTTTTGGTTCCCCACTGGGTTGGATTAAAGGAAGACATCGGAGCAGCTCAGATCGGAGCTGTTAGATTTGTTACCGCTAGGTATGATCAGCACGTTAATATTATGGAGAGGACTCAAATGCGAATCCCTGGAGGGAGGACGATGTTCGTTTCGCCAAAAACTATCGTGAAAATGTAGAGAACCGGAATTTAAAGCTAACTGCAGAACAATTCTTCTGCCATAGACGTACATTACGTGTAAGGAGCGTGAATATAAGACTGGACTGTACGGAGGTATATAGACACTCGCTTTTCCATCGCTTCTTTTGCGAATGGAACAGGAAAGGAAACCACTAATAGCGGTAAGAGGTACCATCCATTATGCACAGTACGGTGACTTGCGAAGGATGTATGTAGACAGAGACGTACATGAGAATTGTACTATAGGAGAGGGGAGGGTGGAAGGAGCGGAGACTCTGCACTACCTCACTTGTATGGTCGCCATCTGACGCTCCTTCTCATCCACATTACGGCAGAAAAGTGCAGTAGTAGAAAAAAAGTGGTATTCTGTGGTCGTCAGTTGTGACTTACATCCCATCCAATTAGCGACGTTAATGACTCTCAGAAAGATATATATAGTGGGTCTGTATAGGGAAAAAAACTTGCGGACAATGTTATTGGAAGGGAAGAGATAGTACGTGAATATGAGAAGGGGCTATTATGCTGTGAGAAGAATTTGACAGAGCAATGAAAGACTGGGAACAATGCCCCTGGAGTAGACGACACTCCCTCAGAATCACTGAGGTCCTTGGGAGAGCCAGCCATGACAAAGCTATTCCATCTGCTGTGCTAGATGATATACCATCATACTTCAAGAAGAATGTAATAATCCTATTCAAGCGAGGCAGGTGGTAACAGTGTGAATAGTACAGAACCATTACTGTAATAAGTTTTGCAGTATACTGACACACAGTTTACAGACACACAATATAGTGACACGAAGTACTTCTGGAAGAATCGAAAAGCAAGTAGAAGCTGAATTCCTACATCAGTTTGTGTTCTGGAGAAACTTAACAACACTCGAGGCAATACCAGCACTACAACTTATCTTAGAAGTATACTGAAGAAAGTAGAATACATCTTTATACCAATTATAAAGTTAGAGGAAACTTCTAACAATGTTCACTGGTCCACACTATTAGCAATTTTGAAGGTAGCAAGGATAAAATAGCGGCATTGAAAGGTTATTTACAACTTGTATACAAACCAGACTGCAGTTATATCAGTTGAGTTTTTTTTTTAATAATTGGCTTTCGGGACGTGCCCATACACCCATTTCAAGGGTGTAACGCCAGTTATGGCACTAGGAAAGTTAAGAACAACACGATACAGTTCCCGAGTGGAGAAAGTTTCCTACCCGGTTGGGAATCTAACACGAACCCTTCTGCTTAGCAAGACTGACTGCACGGCTACCAAGGTAGACAAACTGTCGACCTCCATGAAAGGGAAGCAGTGGTTAAGTAAGTGAGAAGGGTTTCTAGCCTATCCCCCATGTTATTCAGTCCGTACATTGACTACGCACTAACGGAAATCCACTACGAATTAGAAATGCGAACTTACGCTTAGGGACAAGAAATAAAGATTTTGATGTTCGCTGATGTCTTCGTAATTCTGTCAAAGAGAGCAAATAACTTGGACGGACAGATGAACATAATTAATAGCGACTTGAAAATAGGTTATAAGAAAAACAAGGGTAATGAAATGTAATCGAATTAAATCAGGTGATACGGGGGAATTAAATTAGGAAATAAGACACCAAAAGCAGTAAAAAGTTTTCCTATTTGGGCAGCAAAATAATTGATAATGGTCAAAGCAGGGAGAATTTCTGAAAAAGAAGAATTTGTTAACATCTGACATCAAATCATGAGGAAAGCTTTTCTGGAGACATTTGTCTGGGCGTTAGCCTTCTATGGAAGTGAAAAGTGGAGGATAAGCAAACACTAGAAAATAGCAGAAGTTTTTGTGATGTGGTACTACAGAAGAATACTTGCGATTATATGGATGTGTGAAGATACTGAATCGAATTGGAGAAAAAAGAAATTTGTGAGTGACCTTGACCAAAAGATGTGACATGATGATAGGGCACATCCGGAGGCACCGAGAAATTCTCAGTTTGATAATGGAAGGAAGCTTTTGCTTCGTTGTTGTTCAGCATGTAAACTTTTTTCAGTACATTATTGATTCTGTTCAACCGATCTTCCAAGTCCCTTGATGTCTCTGACAATCTGACAGAATTACAGCAAAATCGGCGTTTTTTCTTCTCCCTGAAATGTACTTCCTTTTCTAGATTTCTGTTTTATATCTTTTCTACCTGGTCAACGTACAGAGTGAATAATTTCGGGAATAGACAACCATGTCTCATTCCCTTCTCAGTTACTATTTGTCTTTCATGTCCTCAGGCGCGGACCCAAAGGGGTGGTGAAGAGGGTAGTGGTGATGTTGGTTTTTATGATTTTCCTTCTCCTACCTTCCCACGCATTTTGATAAATGCGTTTATATTTTTATTTATATCAGCTTCTAAATTTCGCAATTAACTTTCGGAGGATAAAGTAGCATGAAAAATAAGAGTCTTAAAAGACTGGTGGTATTCTAGAACTTTCGAGCTACGTTATCACAGCAAACTCGACGCTTTTCGTGAGGCCACAGAAAGCTCCAACGAACTACAACAAGAACTACAAGAAGCTAAATAAGGGAAGACAGAAGGGGGAAGCCTAATTGAGAGAGGGAGAGGCAGAGAGAGGAGAGCATGCAAATTGGACAGGAATAAACCGTGATTTGTGATACCTTATGCTGTTCACTTCACAATGGTCTGTGATGGAACTGGACACGGTAACACCCTCAGGCGACTATTTACGCCTATTATTATAACTTTCATGTAGTGTATAATGGTCCAAGATACAATTGGAACGGCCTTCAGCTACCATGATAATATTTTTAAAGAGACATAACGTGACCAGAAGTCAGACGTAATTTACTGTTATCGCGCTAGGCTGCATGTTATTAACATTGTGCATTTGTGCACATGCTGTAGACTATTTAAATCAGGTGATGTATCAATACCTTTAATCGTTTATAGTTAGCAATACAAATCAACTTCCTCAACGAATTTGCAAGTGTCTCTCTCCTCTCTCTCGCTCTTTTTTTTTTTTACCGTATTTGCATCGACTAGACGAGATGAGAGGTAAATATTTAATTAATTCCCACCGAATTCCATCACGAAAAATAGGAATCTAACCGCAGCACAAATCCTTGGGAACACCTACAAGGAAAATCACCGGTGGTCAGTGCTTCTTTTTGTTTTTCATTTTTCCGAATAAATCATCACCCGACAGTTGCCTCGGTCAGTTTAAAGCGATTACAGGAAACCAGAATTTACATTGATGGACGAGGGCTCGAATACCGATTGTCTTGAAAGCGGTAATAGACTTTGACTTCTAATGGAAATATTTCTACCTATAATATTCTTTTGTATTTATGATTTGTAGACAAGTTGTGACTGTGAACATTTATTCATCGTATTTAGGGAAGCTATTCCTCCATGTTACTAAAAGTACGGAGTGCCAAAAAATAATCAACGGGAAAAGTCTGGAAATTGTCCTACGGAAACGCTAAGGTCATGACCTGGAGTATTACTCTGTCTCTACTCTAATGAACGAATCACTTTATCTGTGTCAGTAAGATCTAATCAATTTGATTCACAAAGAGACGGTAAACGGACGAACGTCGTGGCTGTGTTCATTAAAGTGTGGACGGTGGTATTCGAGATGCACAGCACAGATGCTGCTTCTCCCGCATGCCGCCAGATAGCAGCATCAAACGGCCGGGCAGCTCCTTAAATGATATTCGAATATTATCATTAGTAGAAATGTCAGTTAATAAAATACACAATATTCTTCAACATTGCTGTCAAACTGTGACTGAAAGCAGGATATATTTTTGAGCACTACTACACTGCAGGTACATGAACAGTTTTTCTGTGACAACTGCGCGAAAGCATCGCACAACCTCATTAGAATCGGAAAAAAAGTAGAGAGGAACTCCATCTTATGCAAGACACTATTTTTTGTTGTTACCCAGACATTTTTCAGTCATTATATGTTATATTCTAAGGAATTTTTTGTGTATTTTCTTTCTCAAATAACGCTATTAGTCGTGTACGGTGGTGGCTTTAAATCTACCGTACGTTCTACAGCTTGTCCTGCTATTTTTGTGTTGTGCCATTGCTTCCCTTAATTGTGTCGCTAAACGGTGGCAAAAACCTTGTCCTCTCCTTGCACAAAATGCTTTTATCACAGCAAGAAGCGATAAAACAACGAAAGAAATAAGTACTTTTGCAAATGCACAGACAGGGAAATAAACGATGGAAGGATAGAGAAACAATTAAAATCGCTCAAAAGAGGAAAGGCCGCTGGACCTGATGGGATTCCTGTTCGGTTTTACACAGAGTACTAGAAGAAACTTGCCTTCCTTCTTGCAGCGGTGTACCGTAGGTGTCTAGAAGAGCGTAGAGTTCCAAAGGATTGGAAAAGGGCACAGGTCTCCCCGTTTTCAAGAAGGGACGTCGACAGACGTGAAGAACTATAGACCTACATCTCTAACGTCGAACGGTTGTAGAATTTTGTAACACGTATTATGTTCGAGTATAATGACTTTTCTGGAGACTAGAAATCTACTCTGCAGGAATCAGCATGGGTTTCGAAAAAGACGATCGTCTGAAACCCAGCTCGCGCTATTCGTCCACGAGACTCAGAGGGCCATAGACAGGGGTTCCCAGGTAGATATCATGTTTCTCGACTTCCGCAAGGCGTTCGATACAGTACCCCACAGTCGTTTAATAAACAAAGTAAGAACATATGGACTATCAGACCAATTGTGTGATTGGATTGAAGAGTTCCTAGATAACAGAACGCAGCATGTCATTCTCGATGGAGAGAAGTCTTCCAAAGTAAGAGTGAGTTCAGGTCTGCCGCAGGGGAGTGTTGTAGGACCGTTGCTATTCACAATATACATAAATGAACTTGTGAATAGCATAGGAAGTTCATTGAGACTTTTTGCGGATGACGGTGTGGTATATCGAGAGGTTGTAACAATGGAAAATTGTACGGAAATGCAGGAATATCAGCAACGAATTGACGCATGGTGCAGGGAATGGCAACTGAATCTCAATGTAGAGAAGTGTAATGTGCTGCGAATACGTTGAAAGAAAGATCCTTTATCATTTATCTACAATATAGCAGGTCAGCAACTGGAAGTAGTTAATTCCGTGAATTATCTGGGAGTAGGTATTAGGAGTGATTTAAAATGTAATGATCATATAAAGTTGACCGTCGGTAAAGCGGATGCCAGAATTAGATTCATTCGAAGAATCCTAAGGAAATGCAATCCGAAAACAAAGGAAGCAGGTACGCTTGTGCGCCCACTGCTTGAATACTGCTCAGCAGTGTGGGATCCGCACCAGGTAGGGTTGATAGAAGAGATAGAGAAGATCCAACGGAGAGCAGTGTTCTTCGTTACAGGATCATTTAGTAATCGTGAAAGCGTTACGGAGATGATACGTAAACTCCAGTGGAAGACTCTGTAGGAGAGACGCTCAGTAGCTCGGTACGGGCTTTTGTTGAAGTTTCGAGAACATACCTTCTCCGAGGAGTCAAGCAGTATATTGATCCCTCCTACGTATATCTCGCGAAAAGACCATGAGGATAAAATCAGAGAGATTATAGCCCACACAGAGGCATACCGACAATCTTTCTTTCCACGAACAATACGAGACTGGAATAGAAGGGAGAACCGATAGAGGTGCTCAAAGTAACTTCCGCTATACACCGTCAGGTGGCTTGCGGAGTATAGATGTAGATGTAGATAAAAAACCATTACAATGTATAGAATTTACGGTGAATTTAAAGAAAGCAGCATACACAACTAATAGTGTACCATGAGAAAGAAAATAAACAAAAATTCCACTGAAGATATTGCGTAGAGAGCAGAAACATGTCTGTGTAACAACAAAGAAATAAAACGATGTCTTGCATAAGGTAGAATTTGTCTCTGCGAATTATATGTCGCACGATTACTCCACTGTCACCACCGAACACTGCTGTCACCTTTTACACTATCCACAATCTATTAGTTATCGTAGTAACGAGGTCCAATGCAGCGAACAGTGCGGTTATGACAAGCAGTTAAGTGAACACTATTATCATAGAAGCTTCCCCGCTGAAACATGCGTAAAAGTAGGACCATGGAGGGAAGTGTTCAGTCTACATTTTTCATTTGTAATTAATGTGAGTGCTATGTTAACCTGAACGTCCTGTCCTGAAACACTACGATTCCAAGAATAAAATAGTTAATTAAGTAATAATTCCCTTTGTAGACAACTGAGGATATCTATAACAGTTAAGTGAAATCTTTTTTCGTTGGAAACAAAAATAATTTGCAGTTGCAAACGAAGGTTAATAGTCATTTTTATCTACAAGGCGAACAGGATCGTTCAATATCTGAGCAGGTTCTGCCTGTTATTATTTTACAGAGCCTTTTTTCATCCGAGGGTAAACTGTAGCTGCAACATGTATGATTCTGTATTACCGTAGCATTTACAGAACTTAGACACAGTTCACCATGACGATATGAATAGAAGACACAGGCCATCTAAGAAAGTTGAATAGCAAACCTTTGTGTAGAGGCTAAAGTACGTCCGTTGACCACTCGGAAAGTTCCTCAGTGTTAATATCCTCATTTCCGTAATATAATACATCACATGAGTGAGTGTAATTGCACCTTGCGTTTCTGAAGTTTGCATCACAGAAGAAATTCTATTTGGAAACAGTTAAAGAGCAGTTTCATAGTATCAAAACGGGTTTGCGGAAATACTGCAGTACAACGTGAAAACTAATTTATTGAGCGATACCTGCTCACACTTCCCGTAATTTACCTCAGGCGGAAGCTGACAATGACACGGTGGACTTTCTACTCATCCCTTGACCAATGAAGCAAGTCTCAGACTTGCAAATATTCACACACACGGACATATATTTCTTTGACTGTGAGAAGTAATTGAGACCTATGGTTTGTGTCCAAAATTTCAGATTTCATAACATTAACTGCAGCTCTCTGGATGTCATTCCAAGATTTTTGGGCAGAGGATGGAGAAATCGCCGACTGAGCCAATGGGCAGGGATCCTGGCTCTATCCTCTATTCCGTTTACTGCTATATCTAACAGTGCAACGCTTCAGACGGTTCCCTGAGGGACCCCATTTTCCTGGCTACGCCGATCTTACCGTTCAGAGAACATTTCCAAAGCTTAAGACCCATTCTGGAAGGATATGATTATCCAGTAATGGGAAGATATCCTTGGGAACCATTTTCATACAGTTGTACGAGATGGCGTCACCAAGCAGTATCGTAGCTCTTTTTAGTAAAGAAAATATCCCTATTAATGTTACCACACAATAACGCCACACATATTGCCTCCTCCAGGAGAATGAGCCTGGAAGTGTCGAGTGGTACCTTCGGAGGCTGATTGGATACTAATGTCCGTTTCAAGTGGCTGTCAGTCGCCCGTTCTAGAATCTTTCCTACACATGGACAGTGAGACACTGCGATTACTACTAGAAGGAAGAACTCAAATCTGGACCCCAATGTTGTTTTTTATTTTTAAGATATAGGAAGTAGAAAAAAATTACGCTTTAAAAGGATGTAATATTTATAATTTTTTATACCAATTACACTTCACTCGCAGTAAACTTGAGTAAATGTTATTACAAAAAAATTTCAAAGACTTTATACTTACCCAGTTTGAAAAATAATTGCAAAAATCGAACCTCTTAAAAATAAGGTAAGCAGCAGTAAACAAATTGGAAGAGGTGTTAAATTAGAGTCTAGTTTCAAAGTAGATATAATATAACATCTTCCAGAAGGGTGCACTTTCTCTCTGGTTAGTTTGCTGCATCCAAGAGAGTAGTGCACCTATGGTGATTCTGGCGCAGTTCAGAGATCATATATTAATTTAGCATCATAACAAGACAAAATTTTCAAACGCTATTTCTAGCATTCCATAATGAAGATAATAATGTGATAGCTCCACACCACCACCAAGTTACGAGTGCACATAACAAAAAGCGAGACAAACCTCTTGAGTGCTTAAACACAACTTCACCACACTGCAAGGATAGATGTCACAACATGATGGTGATGATGGAGAGTGTTTTTATGGCAAGGTCTTCAGCGCCCACTCAGTAACAGATTGAGATGGGTGTCAAGAAAAGACTCAGAACAATAAGATAAAACAGAACATAAGACACAGGAAACTAGTTTGGAAAAATATGTGCCTACCCACACCGAAGCGTGGGACGAAGCATGCCGCCAGCAGTAAAACATGGACAACCCAGGAAGAAAGTGGTAGAGGTAGCTAAAACAATATAGCAGATGGAAGTGGCTGGCTGACCGCAAGCAAGAAAGGGAGGAGCCAGCCACTCCGCAATACAATAAAACCTCCAGCCTAAAAGTTTAGGCTAGAGTCCAGACACATCACGAAACTTTAAAACCCCTAGACACATGCGTCTCATCACTAGCTAAAACACAGGGCAGATTCCCATCAACTTGTGCTTCTGCCATTGCATTACGGTATAAAATGCAGTCTGTTAAAATGTGCCGGACAGAGATGTGCACACCACAAGCAAATCGGGGGATCTTCCCGCCGTAATAGAAAACTATGTGTGAGAGGACAGTGCCCAATCCCAAGATGCATGAGGGTCACTTCTTCCCGCCTGAGCACCGGCAGGAGATACGCCACGGCCGAGTTGTTGACTTCACCAACCGCAGTTTATTGTGCGTCACTGCCAGCCATTCTTCCTCCCACAACTCCATGCACTTCCTGTGGAGTGCAGAGATGAGAGACTGCAAGGGAATAGGACACTGGACCACACCCTGCTCTCTGCAGGGCTCCTTTACAGCCCGATCGGCCTGTACATTGACCCATATTCCTACATGACCAGGCACCCAGCAGAAGGATACCTCCTTACCCCGCCGTTGGAGCAAGTACAGTTGGTCATACGTCAGCTGGACCATCTCCTCAGTTGGGTACAGATTCTGCAGTGCTTGTAAGGCACTACGAGAATTGGAGCAGAGGAGAAATCGATTGCCCCAAACACGATTCATCCGCTCCAGTGCCTTCAGGATCGCGTGGAGTTCCACTGCAAAACGGTATATTCATCAGGGAGGCGAATCCGGGTAACATGATCAGGGAACACTACAGAACTGCCAATGAAATTTTCCTGTTTGGAGCCATCAGTGTAAACGATAGTAAAACTTTTATGCGCATCTAAAATGTTAAAAAACTGAGATTGGAATGTAAAATGTGGTGTACTATCTTTCTTAAAATTAGTCAAATCTAAAATAAGTGTGGGTCTCCGGAGGGGCCAAGGTGGAAATCTGCTCCAACTGCAACGGAAAACATGAAGACCAGCCATATCCATCACAGAGAGGGAATCCTGTGCTCGAAACCGCCGCAAATGAAGTGGTGGTTCACCAGCCTCTGCACAGATGCTTGGTATGGGGCTAGTACGGAATGCCCCAGTGGCCAACCGAAGCCCTTCATGGTGCACACTGTCCAACATCTTTAAGTAAGAAGGCCTCACAGACCCATACACCGTGCACCCATAATTGAGCCGAGATCGCAAAAACGCCCTGCAATACTGGAGCAGACAAGTCCTGTCGGCTCCCCATGTACTGTGGCCAAGACACTTTAAAATATTTAAAGCCTTAAGTGACCGTCGTTTCAGGTCTTTAAGATGAGGTAACCACGTGAGCCCCAGAAATTTCACCGTGTCTTTAAAAGTGAGGACAGTGTCCCTTATCCTCAACTCAGGAAAGGTTAAAATCGAACGAGAACGGTGAAAAAGAACACACATGGACTTCTCGGTGGGAAACTTAAAACCACTCTTCTGCGTCCAGTCATCCAAACGTCTAAGAGTAAGTTGAAACAGACACGTTGTTGTTGCAAGGCTTGAAGAAGAGCAAAACAAAGAGAAATCATCCACAAACAAAGAACACTGGACAGGACTTTTCACTATGGACGTAATGATATTAATAGGGATGGCAAAGAGAGTCACACTTAAAACGCTACCCTGAGGGACACCGTTCTCCTGCTCAAAGCGATCAGACAGGACGTCACCAATTCGGTGTCTAAAATATCGTGGCGAGAGGAAAGACTGAATAAAAAGAGGAAGACAACCACGAAAACCCCATTCGTGAAGGTGCTCTAGGATGAGACGCCTCCAAGTGGTATCGTAGGCCTTCTCGATGTCAAAAAATACACCTAGAAGGTGATGACAGCGTAGGAAAGCTTGTCGTATAGCCTTCTCCAGGAGGGCAAGGTTATCTAAGGTGGAGCGAAACCTCCTGAAGCCACACTGTAAGCGACTAAGGAGTTGCCAGGATTCTAACATCCAGTCAAGGCGGCAGTTGAACATCCGCTCCAAGATCTTCAAATGGTTCAAATGGCTCTGAGCACTATGGGACTTAATTTCTGAGGTCATCAGTCCCCTAGAACTTAGAACTACTTAAACCTAACTAACCTAAGGACATCACACACATCCATGCCCTAGGCAGGATTCGAACCTGCGACCGTATCGGCCGCACGGTTCCAGACTGTAGCGCCCAGAACCGCTCGGCCACCCCGGCTGGCTCCAAGGTCTTTCCCATGCAACTAGTGAGGGCAACACTACGGCAGCTACTCGAACTCGTGCGGTCTTTCCCATGTTTTAAAAAAGGAATTAAAACTGCCCTACGCCACGAGACCCGAAAGTGCATGATGCCAAAATGGCTTTAAAAAGAGCGAAGAGGATTTCTTTGTTGGGCCTTGTGAGGTGCCTTAGCATACTATAATGGATCCTGTCGTGATCAGGGGATGTGTCATGAGCTACAGACAATGCATAATCCAGCTTCCACATAGAAAATGGGCAGTTGCAAACTTTATGATAGGTGGACTGGAAGTCCAGACTACACCTCTCAACAACCGCTCTATGGCGCTGGAAAGCGGGATCCTGACTGGATGTTGCAGTAACCTTGGCAAAATACGCTGCCATCGTCTGGGCAATGTCTCCCAGAAATTCTCCTGATGGTCTCCCACACAATGGAACTTTTGGTGGAACGATTAATGGTGTTCAGGAACTGTTGCCACGACCTTTTCTTGCTCTCTCGAATAATGCGGCGATATTTCGCCCTCACCACCCTAAAGGCTGCAAGATTCTCAGCAGTCGGCCAACAATGGAACCGATGCAGAGCCGCACGCCTAGTCCTGATTGCAGAGTGGCATTCGGCACTCCACCAAGGGACAGGTTGCCTCTTCCGGTGGCCTGTGGAATGGATGCTTCAGCGGCGTGGTGGATTATTTGGTAATATGATTCATCCATGCCTCAACATTCGCACAGTGTTCAAACTGGCCCCACTGAGAACCCATCTTGGGGGTCTCCTTTCGGGGCCCACGCCATCTGGCAAGTGAATCCAGATTGAGCACTGGTGGCAAGGGCTGAGGAGCAAAGCGAGAGATCAGTGGCAGAGAACGACCCAGTCGCTATGCAGAAGTGAGTACTCTGTCCTCCATTGAGCAAGTAGGCACAGGATATCAGGAGAAGCCTCTCAATTGCTTTACCCCAGGGACAGGTAATTGGAGAGCCCCAAAGCACATTGTGGGCATTAAAATCACCGCAAATAATGAACGGCTGGGGGAGCTGTGTAAGAAGGTTGGTAATGGCCACTTCATCAAGTGCATCATGTGGGGGCAAATAAAGTGAACATACAGTCAATGGATGATGCAGATGCACGGACAGAGCGATGGCCTGTAAAGTCGTCGTAAGCGAGAGAGGCGAGGAGTGGTAGTCCGTCCTGACGAAAATACCTACGGCTCCTCTAGCTCTCTCTCCACACAGGTCGTCCTTTTTGCGGAGTGTATAGCCTCGTATCTCAGGGGAGTATGATGGATGGAAATACGTCTCCTGGAGTCATAGGCACAGTGGTCTACCCTGAGAGAGTAGACAAAGTTCCTCCACATGCGTCCTGAACCCCTGCAAGTTCCACTGAAGTATGAGAGCCATCTATGATGGGGGTAGCACCTTCATCCTGTCTCTCCGACTGGGTGTGGAGACTGCAGCAGGTGGAGGGGCAGGCGTGGAGCGAGATGATTGCCCTACACATACCTCATACTCCATTAGCTCTGGGGAAGAGTCATATGAAGCCTCACATAAAACGACATCGGCATGGTCAGACAGTTTACCAAGTAATTTGACCCGCTGTTGCTAATGTATAGAAGCTTTCTGCGGATTGGTGGGCTTTGAGGGAGCCGACGTGGGAGGCATAATCGCCGTACTGGGCTTCGGATCAGCCTCAGCTATTGGAAGCGCCAGGGGCTGGCCCAAGTTCATCACTGTACCTTTGTCTGCTGTTCGGGTAGGGGCTGCAGGCTCTGAAACACTGGCTGCGTTGCGTGTGCACTGACATGTGCAGGTGTTAGTGCCAACACTCACACCCTCTGCCTGTGTAGAGGCATCGGCTTTTGGAGTACGCTTCTGAACCAAGGATGCAAAAGATGCAGCAAATGTGAGAGGGTGCATGGACTTGCAAATCTTTTTGGCCTCACCATAGGGGATACGCTTGGTTGTTTTTATTTCCTGGACTTTAAGTTCCTCCAAAAATATTCGGCAATCCCTACTACATACAGGGTGGTTCCCAGAGCAATTGATACATTTGGCTGGAGACGAGCAACCAACTCCTTCATGAGCAGCAGTTGCCACAAGTTGTTTCGCCTTTTCACCCTAAGGTGGTATGCCCAAAATGCTGGCAAAAAAAAAAACAGCGCATTGGGGTCGGGAAATAAGGCCTCACACTAAAGCGAAGGAAGCCAGCTTTAACATGTTCAGGAACTTTCGTGCTACTGAAGGTCAGAATAAAGGAGCCAGATTTGATAAGATTGCCATCAACCCTCTTCATGATATGTTGTACATCAGTGATACCTTCTGGAGCCCACTCACGTTGCAGTTCTTCCCACGAATGTCGACTAGATCCTGGCATGACACAACACCTTTGTTATAATTCAAGGTGCTGTGCAGTTCAGTGTCGATGGCACACTCCTCAAGGCATTTAGCAGACTGAAGGTTAATTGCTTGCTGGGAAGTAAGGTCCTACTACGCAAGTGCTTCACTGATTTTAAGGAGCCACAGATTCCCTCCAAACCCTTTTGTATATAGAAGGGCGAAACCTTCTCGAAACTACCCTCCTTCCGTTTCACAATGAGAAATACGTTCTTATTACCAGAATGCATTCTGTTACCAAAGACTTTACTTGTCAAAGAAGTGCCAGAGTCAGTGGGACTGACTGCACAAGCTCTCTTGAGAGACTGTGTGTTAGAACCTTCCAGCAGCCCACCCTTTCCGCTGGGAGGAGGAAAAGAGAATTTCGAAGGATCCATCTCGGTCCCACGAAGCAGCAAGAGAACTAGAAGTCCACCTACACAGAGCCCCACGTGCCTAGGTAAGCCTTATACAACTGAGGTGCGGCAGGTACCCCAGAGGTTGCCCGCTAATGACTGTTCCACCTCAACAGCTATGCATCTCATCAGCACGCAGCACACCTTGAGATTGAGGGATTGTTTATAGAGGTTTATTCCATCCTCGTGATCTGGGTAGTCAAGACAAGATCCCCATTCCCTGAGACACACAACATTCCACTGCCGCACCGCACAGTAGTCGCTGAAGTATGCCCAGAAGTTACGGTGACAGGGGACTGGCGGCGCTTACCACACCCCAGCTCAAGAATCCCGGGGACGCCAACCCAGTACACGGCAGCTGAATGCTGAGCCCCTGGGGTTGATGTCACAACAGGAAGATTGTGGTTTGATAACTAGCTGCTGCATGCAATCGTGAAACAAAACAGTTATTTCCATCGAAATTTGGTATAAACTGTTATTTAAAAATACAAAAAGCTTATACAAATAAATAATGAAATTTATCATAAAAAGAGCTATTAAAAATTTTCAGTTACAATCATACACCAAATTTTTCTTGCCGAGAATGACTATATAGGCAAGTGTATCTTTTGGAAGTTGGTCATTAAAAGTGACACACCATTTCATTGTTGTTTTTGTGTAGTTGAAAGCTTTATTCCTCGAGTCATATTTATAACCAAAACAGAATAATTGTGAATAAAACCGAATGAACTTACACTAACATTACTGTTCAATTGTATGACATTCTTAAAATCTTGGAAAGCATCATCAGCCTTCAAAAGTTATTTGGACAATCTCAATTCCATATTTCTTGAGGAAAAACATCTTTCTACCGTTTTTTATAGATATTCTGTAGTTTGATGTGGTCAAATAAAGAAGAGTCAATCAATTGATTTTTCTTCCTTTTCATATGGAAAACAACAACAACAGAGTTGGGCATATCAGATTCTGCAAAGTTATAGTAATTAGCGATATCTAACTCAAAATTACTCTTTCCCTCCAATCCAGCAATCTCGATGATTTGTGGTTCAAATCTTCGAGTTTTTTCATCTTTCTTGCTCAAGCTCGAGTGAATATTCTAGTTCATATCCAATCACAGGAACACGAATTTACATCCATTCTACTACAATTTTACCTTCTTTTATTGCTACTCCAGCACCATTTTTATTACCCCATCGAAGACTGGCATCTCCTGCAGTTGGACTTGATATAAAAGTTACTGTTAACTCTCCTTCCCGTATAACTTCTTTACAATCTTTTAAAAAATCCGCCAAATAATTCTAATAGCTAAAGTGCTTCTTTTCTTACATTTTATCTTTCAATTATTAAGAATGTGACCTACCATAGCAGACTCATCAGCTATAAACTAAGTCATCTGAACAAGATCAGATGCAGAAATGAAAGGATACTTAACCTGAATAAAATATTGTTTCCTTTTTTAACTGTGACAACCTCAAAAAGTTATTCTACATAATTATCGATTATTTTTATTGGATCTTCTATCATAGATTGGATAGTCCTTAGCATTGATATCAACAATACCAAAATTCATATAAAGTTATGTATGATTAGGACGAAACCAACCATTTTCAATATTTATATTAATGTCTACGTTCTTGTTGGGAGATTTAGATTATTTTTAGTCTTCTCATCCACAGGGAATGGGTATAACTGATAACTCTCAACTTTGTTCATTGGTAATTAAGAATAAAATTTATTTTGTAGTTTCAAAAGTTACTGAACAACTAATAACTGGCTGACCGCGAACCAACTGAGCAACTAATTGACTGACCAGTTAATTGACTGAGCAACTAAAAATAATTTTACTATTGTTTTTTTCTTCACTAATAAATGTTTCAAAATACAACCTGGAGTTTGTGAAGATGTCTGAACGAAATCGAAAGATAAGAGAACACTTAAAAGAGGAATTTAAAAAATCGAAAAACCAAACAAGAACAGAATATTAAAAATATAAAAAGAAGATGAATCAGCTATTGATGAAATCGAAAATGTTAAAGAAGGAATCATGGATTTAGGTGATAATGTTTTGAAAACAGTTGAAGAAAATAGAGAGATTGAAAAACAAATGGTTCCTTATAACCATTATACTGAAGAGTTTAATGACACACTACCAATTAAACAAGATGATAGAGATAACACATTAAGCGAATCAGAAATACAGGAGTTGTTGAAAAAATATAAAGAAGAAAAGTGAGATGTCAAGAATTAAAGGAAAGTGATGTTAAAAAAAATAAACATCAGTGAAAGAATGCTAGAATATATTAACCATAGTGAAGATGCTGTTTTTTGATTAAGGCCTCTTGATGCCTTTAAATACATAGGAAGATTATCAGTACCATTTGATAGAGACAAATTAACTGTTGGTGAAAAAACATATAAAGGGACTGATGGTTTAATGAATCTTTTAACTAAAAAGCAGATTACTATCTATGATTTGGGTAAAAAATTTGATGGTTATGATTTATCTAATTGTGGAGATATATTTTTTAATACAGGAGCATTATATACTGACAAAATTCAAATGGAATAAAAGCAAGTGGAGGAATCGAATACAAAAGAAATTGTTGATTTGAAGTTACCATCAGATTTAGAGTCAAGTGTAGATGACAAGCTTGGTGAAGGCTTAATTAAAAAGTATACAGGAAAACCTGTTCAGTATATTTGGATGAATGATGTTCATCAATTATTGATAGATAAGTTGTAATCTATAGAGAAGAATTGGCTGGAAATAAAGACTACTATAGTGGAAAAGTTGGTGTAGTACAAATGTTAACAAATAAAGTTAGTCATTTTATAATCAACAATCCAAAAGGAATTCCACATTTAATTAGATTTCTCAATAATATTCCCCACAGATTTTGGAAAACTGAAAAGTATGGTAAAGGAATAATAAACTGGGTTTAAAATAATCTGGCAATGCCAGAGATATATCTTCCAGGGAACTTGTACTGCAGGCCTTTTACTAAACTAGAGGAAGATTAGCACATGGTGATCCAGAAATAAATAAATTAGATGAAGAATGTAAAAAACATGATATTGCTTATAGAGACCACATAGATTTAGAAGAAAGACTTGAAGTAGGTAAAGAAATTCAGCTGGCTGCAAAAGAGAGAATGCGTGCAAGTTTTCTGTGTTAGGAGAAAAATTTGCTCTAGCTCCAGTTAAAGGAATTATTTTTGTATGGACAGAGAAAATGAGGTACAGGCTTCCATGTGAATGACAATGTTTGGGGACTATAAAAATATTAATCCTTATAAATTTTTTATCTATATAAATGATTAATTTTACTATTGAATGCAGTTTCCTACCTAGTGACAAAATTAAACCAAAAGGAGTAAAAATTAGAGCCAATAATGAAGTGTTACTTAGTGTTAATCAAATTTTAAGTAATCAACAAAAAGAAAGAAAACTGGTGGAAATTTACTTATTACATTAGGTATTCCAGTTGTGAAAATAATTATTGAATATGTAATGAAAAAGGATGAAGGTTCTGCATTAATGAAAGATGAAGCCAGGTTTCTGTAAATGGACAAGCATGCTTTACACTCACTCCTCAAGGTCCATCATTTTGGTGGTTGAAATGAAAAAGATTTGATGAAACATATCATCCTCATCAAACAATAACTAAAAATGGAAAACAGAGAACTGAAGGTCTTTGCACAGTGTGCAAGACTAAAAAAACGAATTTGTTAAAAAAATTCTGCAAGCAGCTAAATGATTAGTCACCTGAAATCTATATTTTCATAAGCAGATAAATGTTTAACTCCTGCGAAATCTTCATAAAATTTAATCTATACCTAATAATTAAACTCATTGGTTTCATGGTTTAGAGATATTTGGTTCCCAATATTTGAAAAAAGAATGATGTGTTGGACACAAGTGAAATTTTGTGTCATATTAAATATGGTATTTCAGTACCCCCCCCCCCTTCTTGGGAGGCACTGGTTTTTGGGTACTAACTTATAATGAAAAAAACGTTATTCCAGTGGTCGTAATTTATGATGACAGGTCTAATTTTTCTAATCTAATAGTATCTTCATCAATATTAAGGGCATTGCTGCAAACAATGTCTAATAAATCTTTTAAATTTCATCTATCTTCTGTATCAATGCTTTCTTATTAACTCTTATTAATTTTCTTATTAAACTCATTGGTTTCATGGCTTAGAGATATTTTTTCTACTGTAATAGTATCTTCATCAATAATATGGACATTTACTATTAAAATCTGCATTTACTATTAAAATCACTACTGTGGTTCTCCAGCAGAAAGAGGTTCTTCCTCACTGGTCTGAAGATGATCACAGTAGTGGTCGAAACCGGTCACCTAATAAATAAATTGTGATTAAAACTGTTTCTAACAGTAAATATTTGTAACACATGATCACTGTTCACTCCCATAATGTATTCAAAGAGTAATTATTGACATTTCAGCAAACAATATCTAGGAAACCTTTTAAATTTCGCGTATCTACTGTACCAATGCTTTCTTATTAACTTCAGCTGTGTGTTTTTCACTCCGAATCAGGTTCATCACTATATTTTTGAACAGGCAGTCTTTAAAGTCTTGAAGGAATGTACTCTACTTTATGGTACATTTCTTGAAAACTTTTCATTTTTTTTCTCTTCCTTCTGAACAACCTTATAGGCATACATTTTTGTTCTCAAACCACAGAATTCTTCCACTATTTTTGTATTGTGTTTATCCTTCATTTTGCCTGAAACTAATCTCTGTGGTTTATGTCAGTATTGTTGAGTCTCTTGTAGAGTTCCTTCTTTTGCGGATATAATGTTTGTTCAAATTTCTCCAAAATCTCCATATAATGATGTGGATAAACACCTTTTCTGCTCACTAAATCGACTAAATATTCAGGAGAAAAAGCTTTCTAATGTTTTCCAGTTGTTTCTTCTTCATATTTGATGAAAGTTTATCAAGTGAGGAGCCATGAACTTAAATGTATCAATTTATCTCATCTTCAGATTTTCTGGCTTCTTGCCAAAACTGATATACTTCTGTTCGTTGTGGGGGATTAAATCTATCTGTTTTCTAATATAACCAAGTTCTTTTACAAACAAATGAGAATAGTATTTACACAAACTATGCAAATAAATAGGTACAAAGCTGCGATGCTTTAATTGCAAATTACAATTATAGCACAAAGGGATGAAGTATTTTCCAGTTAGATGATCATGTGAAGGACTTTTTTGTTCAATTTTTGGAAGTGACATCTGCATAGTTCACAAACTTTTGCTCTCCCATGCCCTGATTATTCTTCAGGCATACGTGGTTTCATTCCTTCAACTTCTTCTTTCATACACTTGGTAATTTTTTATGAGCATTTAGTCCTCTAGTCGTTATCAGGAGAAAGAAAACTGACATTCTATGGATCAGAGCATGGAATGTCAGATCCCTTAACTGGGCAGGTAGATTAGAAAATTTAAAAAGGGAAATGGATAGGTTAAAGTTGAATATAGTGGGAATTAGTGAAGTTCAGTGGCACGAGGAATAAGACTTCTGGTCAGGTGAATATGGGGTTGTTGTTGTTGTTGTGGTCTTCAGTCCTGAGACTGGTTTGATGCAGCTCTCCATGCTACTCTATCCTGTGCAAGCTTCTTCATCTCCCAGTACCTACTGCAACCTACATCCTTCTGAATCTGCTTAGTGTACTCATCTCTCGGTCTCCCTCTACGATTTTTACCCTCCACACTGCCCTCCAATGCTAAATTTGTGATCCCTTGATGCCTCAAAACATGTCCTACCAACCGATCCCTTCTTCTAGTCAAGTTGTGCCACAAACTTCTCTTCTCCCCAATCCTATTCAATACCTCCTCATTAGTTACGTGATCTATCCACCTTATCTTCAGTATTCTTCTGTAGCACCACATTTCGAAAGCTTCTATTCTCTTCTTGTCCAAACTAGTTATCGTCCATGTTTCACTTCCATACATGGCTACACTCCAAACAAATATTTTCAGAAATGACTTCCTGACACTTAAATCTATATTCGATGTTAACAAATTTCTCTTCTTCAGAAACGCTTTCCTTGCCATTGCCAGTCTACATTTTATATCCTCTCTACTTCGACCATCATCAGTTATTTTACTTCCTAAATAGCAAAACTCCTTTACTACTTTAAGTGTCTCATTTCCTAATCTAATTCCCTCAGCATCACCCGATTTAATTGGACTACATTCCATTATCCTCGTTTTGCTTTTGTTGATGTTCATCTTATATCCTCCTTTCAAGACACTGTCCATTCCGTTCAACTGCTCTTCCAAGTCCTTTGCCGTCTCTGACAGAATTACGATGTCATCGGCGAACCTCAAAGTTTTTACTTCGTCTCCATGAATTTTAATACCTACTCCAAATTTTTCTTTTGTTTCCTTTACTGCTTGCTCAATATACAGATTGAATAACATCGGGGAGAGGCTACAACCCTGTCTCACTCCTTTCCCAACCACTGCTTCCCTTTCATGCCCCTCGACTCTTATGACTGCCATCTGGTTTCTGTACAAATTGTAAATAGCCTTTCGCTCCCTGTATTTTACCCCTGCCACCTTTACAATTTGAAAGAGAGTATTCCAGTCAACATTGTCAAAAGCTTCCTCTAAGTCTACAAATGCTAGAAACGTAGGTTTGCCTTTTCTTAATCTTTCTTCTAAGATAAGTCGTAAGGTCAGTATTGCCTCACGTGTTCCAACATTTCGACGGAATCCAAACTGATCCTCCCCGAGGTCCGCATCTACCAGTTTTTCCATTCGTCTGTAAAGAATTCGCGTTAGTATTTTGCAGCTGTGACTTATTAAACTGATAGTTCGGTAATTTTCACATCTGTCAGCACCTGCTTTCTTTGGTATTGGAATTATTATATTCTTCTTGAAGTCTGAGGGTATTTCGCCTGTCTCATACAACTTGCTCACCAGCTGGTAGAGTTTTGTCATGACTGGCTCTCCCAAGGCCGTCAGTAGTTCTAATGGAATGTTGTCTACTCTGGGGGCCTTGTTTCGACTCAGGTCTTTCAGTGCTCTGTCAAACTCTTCACGCAGTATCGTATCACCCATTTCGTCTTCATCTACATCCTCTTCCATTTCCATAATATTGTCCTCAAGTACATCACCCTTGTATAAACCTTCTATATACTCCTTCCACCTTTCTGCCTTCCCTTCTTTGCTTAGAACTGGGTTGCCATCTGAGCTCTTGATATTCATACACGTGGTTCTCTTCTCTCCAAAGGTCTCTTTAATTTTCCTGTAGGCAGTATCTATCTTACCCCTAGTGAGATAAGCTTCTACATCCTTACATTTGTCCTCTAGCCATCCCTGTTTAGCCATTTTGCACTTCCTGTCGATCTCATTTTTGAGACGTTTGTATTCCTTTTTGCCTGCTTCATGGGTTATAAATACAAAATCAAATAGGGATAATGCAGCAGTAGGTTTAATAATGTATAAAAAATAAGAGTGCGCCAAGCTACTACAAACAGTATACTGAATGCATTGTTGTGGCCAAAATAGGCACAAAGCCCACGCCTACGACAGTAGAACAGGTTTATATACAAACTAGCTCCGCAGATGACGAAGAGATTTATGAAAAAGTATGAAGAGATCAAAGAAATTATTCAGATATTGAAGGGATACGAAAATTTTATAGTCATGAATGACTGGAATTCAATAGTAGGAAAAGGAAGAGAAGGATACATAATAGGTGAGTATGGAATGGAGGGTAAGGAATGAAAGAGGAAGCCGCCTGGTAGAATTCTGCACTGAGCACAACTTAATTATATCCAACACATGGTTCAAAAATCGTGACAGAAGGTTGTATACATGGAAGAGGTGTGAAGAAACAGGAAGGTTTCAGTCGATTATATAATGGTAAGACAGAAATGTAGGAACCAGGTTTAATTTGTAAGACATTTCCAGGGGCAGGTGTGGACTCTGACCACAATCTATTGCTTATGAACAGTACATTAAAACTGAAAAACTGCAAAAAGGTGGGACTTTAAAAAGAGGGGACATGGATAAACTGACAGAATCAGAGGTTATAGAGAGTTCCAGGGAGAGCATTAGGGACCGAATGATAAGAATGGTGAAAGAAATACAGTAGAAGAAGAACAGGTAGCTTTGAGAGATGAAATAGTGAAGGCAGCAGAGGATCAAGTAACAGAAATTCTTGGGTAATAGAAGAGATATTGAAGTTAATTGATGAAAGGAGAAAATATAAAAATGGAGCAAACGAAGCAGGCAAAAAGGAATACAAACGCCTCAAAAATGAGATCGACAGGAAGTGCACAGTGGCTAAACACGGTTGGCTAGAGGACAAATGTAAGGATGTAGAGGCATCTATCACTAGTGGTAAGATGGGTACTGTCTACAGGAAAATTAAGGAGACCTTTGGAGAAAAGAGAACTATTTGTATGAATATGAAGAGTTCAGATGGAAACCAAGTTCTAAGCAAAGAAGGGAAAGGAGAAAGGCGGAAGGAGTATATAGAGGGGTCTATACAAGGACGATGTACTTGAGGTCAATATTATGGAAATGGAAGAGGATGTAGATGAAGATGACATGGGAGATATGACACTGCTTGAAGAGTTTGACAGAGTACTGGAGGACCTAATTCGAAACAAGGTCCCGAGAGTAGACAACATTCCATTACAACTACTGATAGCCTTGGGAGAGCCCTGACAAAACGCCACCATCTGGTGAGCAAGGTGTATGAGATAGTCGAAATACCCTCTGACTTCAAGAAGATTATAATATTTCAAATCCGACAGAAATCAGGTGTTGACAGATGTGAAAATTACCGAACTATCAGTTTAATAAGTCACGGCTGCAAAATACTAACACGAATTCTTTAAAGACGAATGGAAAAACTCGTCAGGAAACATCAGTTGTGTTCCATAGAAATGTTGGAACACGTGAGGCAGTACTGACCCAACGACTTACCTTAGAAGACAGATTAAGGAAAGGCAAACCTACGTTTCTAGCATTTGTAGACTTAGAGAAAGCTTTTGACAATGTTGACTGGAATACTCTCTTTCAAATTCTGAAGGTGGCGGGGTAAAATACAGGGAGCGAAAAGCTATTTATAATTTGTACAGACATCAGATGGCAGCTACAGGAGTTGAGGGGAAGGAAAGGGAAGCAGGGTTGTAGCTTGTCCTCGATGTTATTCAATCTGTATATTAAGCAAGGAGTAAAGGAAACAAAAGAAAAACTCAGAGTAGGAATTTAAATCCATAGAGAAGAAACGAAAACTTTGAGGTTCGCTGATGACATTGTAATTCTGTCAGAGACAGCAAATGACCTGGCAGAGCAGCTGAACGGAATGGACGGTGTCTTGAAAGGAGGGTATAAGATGAACATCAACAAAAGCAGAACGAGGATAATGGACTGTAGTCGAATTAAATCGGGTGACGCTGAGGGAATTAGATTAGGAAATAAGACACTTAAAGTAGTAAATGAGTTTCGCTATGTGGGATGCAAAATAACTGATGATGGTCGAAGTAGGGAGTATATAAAATGTAGACTGGCAATGGCAAGGAAAGCGTTTCTGAAGAAGAGAAATTTGTTAATGTCGAGTATAGATTTAAGTGTCAGGAAGACGTTTCTGGAAATATTTGTATGGAATGTAGCAATGTATGGGAGTGAAACGTGGACGATGAATAGTTTACACAAGAAGAGAAGAGAAGCTTCCGAAATGAGGTGGTACAGAAGAATGCTGAAGATTAGATGGGTACATCACATAACTAATGAGGAAGTATTGAATAGGTTTGGAGAGAAGAGAAATTTGGGCACAACTTGACTGGAAGTAGGGATCGGATGGTAGGACATGTTCTAAGGCATCAAGAGATCAACAAATTAGTATTGGAGGCCAGCGTGGAGGGTAAAAATCGTAGAGGGAGACCAAGAGATGAATACACTGAACAGATTCAGAAGGATATTGGTTGCAGTGGGTACTGTGGGATGAAGGAGCTTGCACAGGATAGAGTAGCTTCATCAAACCAGTCTCTGAACTGAAGACCACAACAACAACAGGTCCTCTAGAAACAACTGATAATGTCCATAAATTTACTTGATATAACAACGGAAACTGCTTGACTCGCGTTTTTGATACTTCATAGCGTATAGTTCTTCAAGGTTTGTCCACAGTTGTCCATCTTTCAGAGTATACTTTCAAAATCTAGTAACTAAAGGAACTTCCTGTGTGTATTGATAATTATTGAAATCTACATATGAGCTTTTCTTTGGTAATTCTACCTTTAATTTTATGGTAACTATGCAATTTGGTGTGTGATCATCTAATTTTTCTTTCCTCTTGAAGTGGAAAAGACACATGTCACAGATAAATTTTGATTCTTTATGCTTTGTTACCTGAGTTGAAACAAGGGGAGACAGATCTGAGAATTGTCTTGCTGAGGACTAGTAACTAGTCAGTCCTTATACTGTGGGCACTATTAAACATAGTACAAAGTTAAAGTAGTACAAGTTATTATTACAAATTATGTTGAAGTTTGTGGGCAGGCAACGTAAGAAATAGTGAATTCTGTTGTGTTTTAATTTTGTGTAGCTGTGTGTGTCATTGTGGTGGTTTGCAGGTATATCATGCATCATGTGAAGCTTAAACGTCGGGATGTGCTCAGCTGTAATTGATCATTTAGAACAAGCTGGAGATTTTGAGCAAAATGTGTCTTTACCTCAAGTGCTTTTCCTTATTTGTCGGCTATATGCCGTACTTCAGTGTGGACTTAGTATCTGTATCTTTCCTTCGATACATGTTCAGAAAAGGTCAAGTCTGACTGACGTAATCTCTGGTTACGTTCATGTTCAATCAGTCTAGTTTTGTGGCCCTGCATCTCTAACCAATATATAATTTGCTGCAGTCATTGCAAGTGATTTTACAACCAAAACTGTTACTTAATAAATCCGTTTTGTCATTAGTGTTGCAAAGCATATGAGCTGTTTTGCCTCTTACATAAAATGAAATTTTATTATTGCAGGATTTGAGTGTTTTGGGTAACTTGTTGAATAGCTCACTTCAACAGTTTCTCGGTAAATGCCAAGACCTCTCAAACTTCAGCATTTTAAACATTTAATCTACAATATTGTGTACTTTAATTATTTATCGTGCTTCATATTGCCCACTGTGTAAAGTTTAATTTCGACATTTAAAGAACAGGTTTGGCGCGCAACACTCAATATAAGTGGGTTGTATGTTTGCTTATAACGTTTGATTACCCAAGAACTAGTGTCCCTCTCAAACGCTATTCAGTTCTTTCGTGATGATGGCCTAGCAAACCGAAAATTAGTCTGAAATAAACAAAAATATTTTAGATCGAAATTAGTGTACTTGTAATTCAACCTTAAACTATAAAACAAATATTAATAACTGCATTATGCAATACAAGCTGTAACCATATATTTTTTACAAATGATCGGTTTCGGTCTAGGATGAGACTACCATCGTATCCGAAAACCTTTCTCAGCTATTGCATTAGCGTAGTTGACGTGACTGCTATCAGATGTGTATTGTTTTATCATTGGTATTGGCCATAAATACATAACATTCTAGCCATTTTCCAGATTAAATTCTAGAGTTATGTGATAACCTTCGTTTTTTTAATCAGAGTGAAGTGTATACTTATCATCAAGTTGTTTTGTTTCTGTTTCTTGTTACTTTTTCTTGTTATTTATTCACTGGTACGTAACCTACCCTAACAATGAATACGTTTCCATTTCTTCGCTAGAGTGTGAAATGTTGATTGTAGTGACACATTAATGCATCATGTGTCCACTACGTAACTTTTACCACAATTATTAAAAACAGCAACCAGCCACTTTACTTCCATTCACAGCAAAATGACCATAATGGTACAATTTACAGCCAGTATCAATGATGGAACCATGAACATCTGATGTTATGCCAACTACACAAATGCACTGTTGAGATGTTCTTTGGACCTGATGATGGTCTGATCCTAGACCGAAGTCAGTTGTCTCTAATCAGATACCCTTTTACAGCTGTTGTTGCATAATGCAGTTCTTAACATTCATTAAAGCTGTACAACACCACGTACATAATATATTACAAAATGACTTTAGTTTCCCTACACCTCGCATCGTGGTTGCGGCTGTCTCACCATAGAGTTGTAGACGGAGGTTGAAGTGGCTGCAAAAATTAGTCATTAGCGGAACTAATAATTCTTGCCAATGACAAAGTGTAGATCAACCTGAGAATTCTCAAAGTCCCTAGATGCATCACCTCTAGTAGTGGTACTCGGTGGCAGTCAAGTCGAGTCTCACAAGGGGAAGGCCTCAGACACGGACAACCGATTCGGCTCAGATTTGGCAGGTCGCTTGTGTACAACCTAAAACGAAGGAATCTAAGATATTTTGGGTCAACACCCCCGCGTTTTTGAGAAAATCGCCACTAAAGGTTATGACGAGCAATCGACTCAAAATTGGCGGGATCGACAGGTAACTGTAACTAGAGCATTTTTCATCATCAGGTGTGGGGTCCGAAAACGCATACGTTTCCAGAAATCGAGGTAAGAATCTTTTACAACTGCCGCTCCTTGCAGCACTTTTACAAACCAAAACACAGCGTCGGTAACTTCCCGCTTGCCATCGTCTGTGACAGGCTCCCAACTATATATTACAGCGGTAGTCGAAGGGAGTACATCCTCCATTATTCAGATTATGCACCTGAAAGATATGACACAACAAACAATAACTAGTTACTACGGTATAAACAGACGAGCTAAATACTACAAACTTCATACAGCACTCGTCATATGTTACTTACAGAAGAACACAGTATTCATTCACAAAACGTATTTCATTCGGCGCATTAACGATGGAAAAATCACTACACGTATCCGCGAGGTTCGCGGCAGCCTAATGACAACAACTCTTTCCGATTGACTTCTATAAGGCTTGTGCCGGACACCTTCACTCTTCCAGGTTCACTCCCCGCGTGCAATCTGTCCCGTGCCTCACTGTAAACAGGTGTCGCGCGGTTGGCTACATGTGATCCCTCGTGAGGAAATCGCAGCACTCTTACTCGGAGTTGTTTTCAGGTGACAAGGCTTAAAAGTTTAATACTTTACTAACTCACGGCGTTTGGGAAATTAGTTTGCTTAACTTATTGGTTTACTTACCTTATTAACCCTCCTATCCCTATCAATTGAGAAGTGGAAAAATACAAACGAAAAGAATAACATCAGATAGTTTTCTTCGAGATTCGAACGCGGGTTCTCAGATTTCCAGCCAGTTACCTTGGCCGTTGCTCTATCGATGATGGCGGCGAGATGTGTTTACCATGTAGGTACAAAAGCGACAGTTGTAAGAGTTTCTTACCTCGATTTCTGGAAAAGTTTGCGTTTGCGGACCCCATACCTGATGATGAAAAATTCTCTATTTACAATTATCTATCGACCCCTCTAATTTTGAGTCGATTGCTCGTCATAACCTTTAGGGATGATTTTCTCAAAATTGCTGGTGTCTTGCCCCAAAATATCTTAGAGTCCTTCGTTTTAGGTGGTACACAAGCGACCTGCCAAACTTGAGCTGAATCGGTTGGCCGTGTCTGAGGCCTTCCCCTTGTCAGATGAAGTTGACGATGAGGGGGAGATGAATTCCCAGTTTTAAGTGATTTCTGCTTGAATAGTTACTACAAGTAAACCTCATACTGCTGCGTTCTACGTTTATTTCCGAATTCAGATGGTCTGGTTTCCAGATTTTCTGAATGCTGACCGATAACAAGGCTCCTTACAACACTCTAGTCCCCACCTCGAGGCTCTCTTCTATTTGGTTAACCAATAACGTTCGTCCTGCCATCTTACACAGAAAAAAGTCGCTTCACTCTCGCTCTCTTATCTCTTTCTGTGACCAATAAGGCAGCCTTTGTCGGCACAGGCGAGATACTCTGTCTCACCTGTAAAGTAATTGCCCGCATCTCGTGGTCGTGCGGTAGCGTTCTCGCTGCCCACGTCCGCGTTCCCGGGTTCGATTCCCGGCGGGGTCAGGGATTTTCTCTGCCTCGTGGTGGCTGGGTGTTGTGTGCTGTCATTAGGTTAGTTAGGTTTATGTAGTTCTAAGTTCTAGGGGACTGGTGACTATAGATGTTACGTCCCACAGTGCTCAGAGCCATATGAACCATTTTTTTTTTTTTTGTAAAGTAATTTATTTAAGTGCGTCAATCCCTGCGATTCTTACGTCATGTAAACATTTGTTTCTTGTGGAGTCAGAACGTCCAGTCGTGTCTCACGTCTTCAAAGGCCCAAAACTGCGCGTCCCCTTTCCATTTTCGAGATGTTTGTGGTGTCCTGTGCTGCCCAGAGAAAAACTGCTTTCTACTTTAAATGAAACAACAAGTTCACCGTTATTAGTTTACTGTTTATTTATCTCCGCGACGCGTTTCAAAGGTTTAAAGCTCCCTCATCAGGTGGATTTCCATTTGTTAGTGTGACAGGTGTGTGTGTGTGTGTGTGTGTGTGTGTGTGTGTGTGTGTTGTGTTACGATTTTTGGAGGAACCTGTGGCACTGTCTCCAGTGGTCACAGTTTCCTTTCACTGCCGTAACACATCACATGTATACTGTCATATTTTGGAAATAAATATGGCGTCGTGGAGATAAATAAAAAGTGACTGGTAATTTAATGTCAATAACAGTCACGGTAAAGCCTAACGTAAAATGTTCGCATTGAAAGCTTTCTACTCTTGTGCCCAATACTACTTTCTGTTAAAACTTTCCCCCTCAGGGTTGTAAAATGTTGGTGCAACAGGAGGCTTCATTTGTGTGTGCACGATGTCTTAGGCACTCCAGGGTGCCCTCACAAAGATCTGGCTGCTTGTGGTTTACTGAACGTCACCTTTTCCTTGGGAGGCCGTCTGTAAAATGGCTGTAAGGGCCGCAGCCGACTCTTACTACGTTGCATGTCCAACATTCTTTCAGGATTCTCTCACTTCTACCAGGCATGCGTATCCAAATCAGGAGTAAATGATGAGGAAGGTTACATTAGTCAGTTATCGATAAACACTAGTACTGCTGTTTATCATATTCTTTGACGTCAATTACATTTTAAGATCAAATGGATCTTTCATCTCGAATTTGCGTACGTTGCGTGACTGTTTCAGGAAAGAAAGGTCACGTAACGATAGTCTACTTTTATTATTGCTCTTCTGTGGGCCAGAAAGTGTCCCACCAGTGAGAAGAAGGCTTCCATCACCTTCAGCCAACCCATCACTGTGAGATGGCTTTATCCCACGTTTATTCGGGCGCTGAGGATTAAGCCCCAAGGAGTTCACTGCGGCATGCCTAGCTCCAGAAAATTCCTCTGCTGTTATTCATTAGGCACTGGAATGTGCAACGACCTCTTGGCGTCCCACAGTTGTGAGACGTGCCATCATTAAGTGAAAGCATTGCTAGGAATTCCTACAGCATGCCACCAAGTCGCTAGCAGTCAAACAGGAATCTGGTCTACATTTTGCTGCAGAAGAGTTGCCAGCTAATGAGTACTGAATCGTTTAAGGGAACGCGAGAAATGTTTCCACAATAAGTATCCAGACGTAATTTGACAGCAAAGAGCAGTATTGAAAACTTGGTAGAAAATGGCGTTCTATGTATGACTGAATATGTGTACTATCAGTTACTACCATCGAGTTTCTAGGTAACTCTGTCGGTCTGATTTAAGGTGGAACAACAACATAAATCTGGCCATGGCAAAGAAAAGTGCAAGATTCAAATTTATTGGAAGACCCGATAAAAATTCTCTCTTCGTACAAGCAGAACAGCGTCCCAAGCATCCTCTGCTTGGGTTCTTCTGGAGGTGGAAACCAGTCTGGAAACAGTGCGACGACAGTGATATCAAAGATTCAGAATTTTTTTCCTACTAGCCGAGTGAAGTTATCCTCAATCTGTTTTATAGAACAGGTCTACACACTGAGCATAAAATTTACCAGATTAGAATATTTATTTCTATGGTACAGACAACAACGCAGTTTGTTTGTTGCTAATTGTAGCTTAACTCATAAAGCTTATTAATAGTGCATTTACTTAACTCGTGAAGTTTTTGAGGATACACTTCTACAACTTCAAGTTGCACCTTAGCTACATGAGTTTCAACCATGGGTATTGCGTCAGCAAGATGGCACACCGCCAATCTGGGCGTTTGTTCTTTGGTGAAACCTATCCGGGCAGATAAATCGGTAAAAGACATGTCCAATCCAACATCTTGGCCACCATGTTCAGAAAAAAAATGGTTCAAATGGCTCTAAGCACTATGGGATTTACCATCTGAGTTTATCAGTTCCCTAGACTCAGAACTACTTAAACCTAACTAACCTAAGGACATCACACACATCCATGCCCGAGGCAGGGTTCGAACCTGCGACAGTAGCAGCAGCGCGGTTCCGGACTGAAGCATCTAGAACCGCTCGGCCACAGCAGCCGGCCCATGTTCAGCAGTTGCAACCTCTTTTCTGTGGGGTTTCATTAAGACCAAGTGTTCAGTTCACCAATTCCTGATGTTCGGACTCCATCGGTATGAGTACGAGATACTGTAGAGGCGATAACGGAATAGATGTTGTCAATGACAGAGAGACACTGAGTATTGCCTAGACGTTCTATGTAGAAGAAACGGAGCACATGTGCAAGCGTAATCATAAAAACTTTGAGTTAAGCTATCATTTGCAACAAACCACATAGTTGTATCTAGCATAACTCTGTTGGAATAAATTTTTGTAGTCAAATGGTTCAAATGGCTCTGAGCACTATGGGACTTAACATCTATGGTCATCAGTACCTTAGAACTTAGAACTACTTAAACCTAACTAACCTAAGGACATCACACAACACCCAGTCATCACGTTTTGTAGTCAGGGAAAGACTTAAGGATCACCTGTACTATTATTTGTTGATGAATTGACAATTTAAACACACCGACAGAGAGAGCAATAGCACCGAGAAGGTGACGAAGACTGCTTAAATCGTCAAACAGGAATGCAAGAACAAATCCGTCAGACATTGCTCAGATAACTGAATAGAAAGGAATTAAGAGCTAAAAACAAGTATTAAATAATAAGACAGGCGAGAGAGAAAGACTGAAAGGTAATAATAACTGACAGGAGAGCATTTCGACGTTACCTGAGCGGCAGCACGCTGGATCACTTGGGTGAAGAGGGATCAAAATGGCTCTGAGCACTATGCGACTTAACTTCTGAGGTCATCAGTCGCCTAGAACTTAGAACTAATTAAATCTGACTAACCTAAGGACATCACACACATCCATTCCCGAGGCAGGATTCGAACCTTCGACCGTAGCGGTCGCTCGGTTCCAGAAGAGGTGTCGCACATTCGTTCTACGGTCGTTAATTTAGACAATGTGCTGTTGCCATGTGGGAGTAACAAAACATATCAAATGACTGCTCGTCGAATTAGTTGCTTTTTCTATTTTTCTGTGGTTTCAGCACTCAGTGAAACGTTTACTACCACTGCGCCAAAATCACAAGCATACGAGACATGGCCGGCAGATGATATCGATGGCGGAAGCGGGCGTTGTCTTCTGACGGAAATTAAACTATTGTTTATGTCCAAGCTAACTGAATCTTTTTGTAGTGCGTTCTGAAGCAAGAGTTTTGTGGTGTTAGGCTGCCCGGCTCTGGTGACTTTGTTTCTGTCAGTTTCACCTTGCATGGAGTTACCACCCACCAAGGCGTCGTTTTAACACAAATCGCTATTTGCAGTCGAAAGCCGGCCGTTGCGACCGAGCGTTTCTAGGTGCTTCAGTCTGGAACCGCGCGGCTGCTACGGTCGCAGTTCGAATCCTGCCTCGGATATCGATGTGCGTGTTGTCCTTAGGTTAGTTAGGTTTAAGTAGTTGTAAGTTCTAGGGGACTGATGACCTCAGATGTTAAGTCTCATAGTGCTCGAAGCCACTTGAACCATTTCACGATCGAAAGTGGTCTCGTACAGAACACTCGTTCGATGAATTCTACAGTACTAATCTACGATCTGGCACCCTTACTGATTTGTAGTAACAGAAGAGACAAAAAAGATTCAAAGAAAATCAGCACGATTCGAAACGGGTTTGTTCGGACAGCGTTGTGCATCACGGAGCGTTTTATTCGCCAAATTCCAATGGCCGTCGTTCCGTAACGAGCAAAGAAACATGTTACTCACTACAACGATTATCTCGCGTAATACACACTATAAAAAATTAAAGAAATTCTTGTTCATATAGAAGGGTACTGAAAATCTTACGTACCAGATACCGTTCACGAATGGAATACGTCTGAGAGGAAATTAATCTTAGACACGCCGCTAGGTGACTTGAGGAACATGGATGCGCCTAGTGAATATAACAGTGGCTTTAAGGTCTCATTTCCAAAACACGTGAGCAGGTTTTAAAACTGGTCTGTCATACGACAGTTCGTTATGTATAGAACTACATAAAATAACACTACGGAACTAGTATAAAGCCGCGCGAGAGTTTACTACGTTGCTGACTGAAAATCACTGTCTCAGTTTATAACCGACGTAGATGTGAACATTCGAAAGAAAGCAAACATCTGCATTGATCTGAATAATACTGTACTCGAATATTATTAAACACGGCTTTCATTTCATCGTGCTGACAAATCTTTCACAGACTAACATATTGTCAATAGACATCTGTGGTCTTCCCGACTCTTTTAAGTACTACTGCCTGCAGCTGCTATCTGTGGCGCTTCCTGAGTTCCTATGACACGTCATCACAATTCTGGAAAAAGTTAAATTTGAAATTCTGATTGAGTTCTGGGAAAAAGATGACTGTTTGGGGTTAGATACGCTTCGGAAATAAGCAACAGCTTCGCGGAAGCAGGCTCTCAAACTCAACAAGTTTTAAAATCACAACAAAACCGTATTTCACCAAAATACAGCCGCTCGGGATTAGCCGAGCGGTCTGGTGCGCTGCAGTCATGGACTGTGCGGCTGGTCCCAGCGGAGGTTAGAGTCCTCCCTCGGGCATGGGTGTGTGTGTGTTTCTCCTTAGGATAATTTAGATTAAGTAGTGTGTAAGCTTAGGGACTGATGACCTTAGCAGTTAAGTCCCAAAAGATTTTCCACACATTTGAAAAACCAAAATAAAAGGAATGTCGCCGATAACAGCTTGACAGATAACAAGCATATTGTTTTCCTTTCAATTTACTGCTAAACCACTTCCAACTAGAAGTACTGGTTTTCGCTCCCTTCACTGAGGTAAATAGAATGTAAGCGGTACCTTTGGTTTTGAGTGAGACCTACTCCAGTTTATAACTCGTATTCGAAAACATGTAGCTAACTTGAACACACAGGCTGCGAGCGACCAGTGGATGTCGGAGGAAAAGCAAAAATGGTTCAAATGGCTCTGAGCACTATCGGACCTAACATCTGTGGTCATCAGTCCCCTAGAACTTAGAACTACTTAAACCTAACTAACCTAAGGACATCACACACATTCATGCCCGAGGCAGGATTCGAAACTGCGACCGTAGCAATCGCGCGGTTCCGGACTGAGCGCGTAGAACCGCGAGACCACCGCGGCCAGCCGAAGGAAAAGCCTCTGTATTTGAGGGAAAATAGTTATTTATTCTACAAATTGTGCAAGTTAACTTATCACGCAATTTTTTTTATAATCTCATTTTGTTCGTTGCAACTGCTCGGGGCGGACGTTGTTCGACAACCGTTTAAGTTCGTTGTTGATCGATTAACTCAGTTTTATATATTTATTTATTTTTATTACAGAAGGCACGTAACCCCCTGACCGAACACGCTCAGCTACCTCCGGTAACTTAAGCGATACAGAGACGACAGCAGGTGACGGGCAAAGGTGGCATGGGGTACCTGTTCTGCGCATGCGCGGAGGCAGACTCCTCTCCTGGCTGGCTGACGTCACGCCAGGTGAGAAGATCGAAGCTGGGGCCACCTCCTGCGGCTTGCTGCTCGCCTGGTTCCAACTGCCGCTACGCGCACAGGTGAGCGCGCTGCTGTGCCCTATGACGTCACCATCACCGGCCGGAGCTGCGTGCGAGACTGGCGAGATAGACCGAGTCGTGTTACGTGTGATGTTTTCTTGGTTTTTCGTGCACCACACTCGGTAGAATTTATTGAACGATAAGATTTTTATAGCCATGTGAAAGCGCAGCTAATTTGCCTGCCAAATACGACCACAATGTGGCGGGATGTTTTGTTGATGTTTGCGGATAGGAGCGAGAATGCTCTGCGACGTCTCGCCGAGGTGTAGGCAGAGTGCTGGACACAGCCAGCTGTCGCCGGGCCGACGTTGCACCTTCCACGTAGCCACCGCGGACTAGTGTTTATTGCTACTTGCCGCCCGACTCGCATTCCCTCAGTGAGACGACCAGGCATTGGCTTGTAAGCTATAGAGGAAGCGGCGAATAAAGTCCATATTTTACGATTTCTGTTCCCTATTGGATCCGCCTCAAGTTTATTGGAGGAATATTTAACAGCGCAGTAGCACTGAGGTGATAGTTGCGTAAGATACGAACGAGTGAACGTCTCTCTCCACCGACTAGTGGAGAAGTTACGGCGAAAGACAGTATTCTCCCACGTTTAATCTCGGATAAACCGGTTCCACGCTTAACGTCGCTCCTGAAGAGTCTTACCGCCTGAAAGCAGAAATTTAGAAATCGTTGCCGGTACCACAGTGATGTCACGGATTCGGTTAACGCAGCCGAATAGCTCAGACAGCTTCCAAAACTGTGGTTAATTATTTTTAGAGCGGCTTTAACAAAGTAAATCCTAAACATAGCGTCTCACAAGAATAACTTCCTTACGGTAGTTCGCTCAGGAACCGCGAATCTGAGAACTTCTTATAACTACTTACAAGGGAACCTCCCCATCGTACCCCCCTCAGATTTAGTTATAAGTTGGCACTGTGGATAGGCCTTGTAAAACTGAACACAGATCAATAGAGAAAACAGGAAGAAGTTGCATGGAACTATGAAACAAAAAACAAGCAAAATATGCAAACCGAGTAGTCCATGCGCAAGATAGGCAACATCAAGGATAGTGTGAGCTCAGGAGCGCCGTTGTCCCGTGGTTGGCGTGAGCAGCTGCGGAACGAGAGGTCCTTGGTTCAAGTCTTCCATCGACTGAAAGGTTTACTTTATTTTCGCCAAGTTATTATCTGTCCGTTCGTTCATTGACTTCTCTGTTCACTGTAATAAGTTTAGTGTCTGTGTTTTGCGAGCGCACCGCAAAGCTATATTTGCTGGATTCATATTGCCCTCGCAATACATCTCACGTATTTAATACACTCTCGTCCAAAGTAGCGAACAGTCAACTGCCAGCCAGGGAGCCTCGTTAGCAGGAATACTCTCTCTTCCGTGCTCTGCAGTCGACTGACGTCGTGTGTTTCGATGTTTGTTTAGGTGTAGCGTCCCCATACTACGGCGCAGTTACCTCGCACCGGACGGACGCACGGACAGATGATAATTGTCTGAAAATAAAAAAACTAAACTTTTCACTCAAGGGAAGACTTGAACCAAGGACCTCTCGTTGCGCAGCTGCTCACGCTAACAACGGGACCACGGCGATCCTGAGCTTACATTATCCTTGACGTTGCCTATCTTGCGCATGGACTACTCAGTTTGTATACTTTGCTTATTTTTTTCATAGTTCCACACAACTTCTTCCTGTTTTCTCGATTGATCTGTGTTCAGTTATTCAAGGCCTATTCACTGTGCCAACTTATAACTAAATCTGAGGGGGGTGCGATGGGGAGGTTCCCTTGTTGGTAGCAGAAAATATTTTATGAGATTTTTCCGGGTAGTAGTTATATAATTATAGTAAATGTCACTCTTGAGACTCCGCAGGGGCTTTTTATCTGGTATTTCGGCATATATTTGCAATTTCGCTTTTTCTGCGTATATCTCGAGTCGTCCCAAACAAATACTTATCACGTGTCTCTAGCGATTCCCAGTGTCGAAGAAAATCGCCAATTTGTTGCCCGCTCCAAACAAAATGATTTATAAAGCGAAATCTTTGTATCCATTAGATAGAGCGGTCCCAGATTACTCTAGTGCGATATTCGTCTTCTCGATGTGTATTAACAGCAACACTAAAAATAAAAAAACAATTCTCCAACAGCGACTCAGCAGCGCCGCTGGTGGGTCTTGGCAGTAGCAGTCAGCCAGGGCAGTGTGTCGCTGTTGGAGTAATAGTTTATTTTCCGTGTTAGTTCACATCGATAACACGAACAAAACGCACTAGACTAATCTGGAATCACTCTATTGGATGGGCACGAACGAATCCGCTATAAAAATCGTTTTATTCGTAAACTGAAACAAACCGGCGATTTCCTTCCACACTGGACCTCGCATGAAGGCCGTGATATTCAGTTCATGTTGACGCTGATTCCAGCTGAATATTGAAAACACGAAACTGTAAATATTTGCTAGAACAACGGAGAAATAGCGCCTGACGACTGTTACGAGAGATGTTCTGTATGCATTGGACTGTATTCATAATAACAATTTGTCCATTTTATTTGGACTGTTGAGCTCCGTGGCCGTGGATAATGATATTTCATATTGCTGGTTGCCGTATTTTTTCAGTGAAATATCATGTATTCATGATGCTGGAGGCAGCGCAGACGTAGAGGTGACCGGGGTCAGGCTGGATCAGCTTGCTGTCTCACACAACGGTAGTTGCATCATTTTTACGGTTTCGGATAATTAGCTGGATATCAGACTGCAGATTTTGGACTAATTAATACAGGTCACGGGTTTTCAAAAGCATCTGGCGCCATGCACACTTATTTTCTTCTTGTAGTATGTGGTACTCTAGTGGTCATGAATTTCCAGACTACGTTGTACGGTACTAATAGAACCACACTGAGTTGAAAAATTGACACCTATCAGGATCAAAATAGTCCTCTCAATGAAATCAGCATCTGTTTCGAAAATATCTATTACGCCTACAGCATTACCCATGCTTAAAGGTGTCGATTCACGAGTCTGATCCCCCATGGTGAGTACAGCACAAGTACTTCACTGACTTCCAGGCCTTCGATCCTCAAGTTCACTTGCACCGTCAGTATTTATAAATAAGACAACTACAAAGTTTTCAGCATTAATTCTCTAAACAACTGATCGAAGTCACGCTTGGTTGTCACAGGCCATGATTACACATTGTTGCTCAACTATATTTGGTTGAATTTCACAAAAGTAAAAGTACTGTAGATATACATAACTCACCACAACATTAACTCTCTCTAAAGTGGCGCTTGGTGCCTACACAAAATATATTTAAAGACATGGCACTGATCATCGGTTTAAGGGGGGTAGGACGTCAAACGGGTCGACTTTGAGTGGGAGAGCACCACAGGACATTTTAATTTCCACTGTGTATATTAAAAAAAAAATTCATGAAACTTTGTCAGCATGACAAAAGAAGGATTTAGGATTCACACTCCAAGCGGTGGCGGTTCAAAAACACACCAAAATAATTTTTTTACAGGTGAAATTTCATCGTTTTTTCGCTTACTATTGGCAACATTTGTTACTGTAGGTACACTTTTCTTCATAAGTAGAGAGATTCTTTGATGAATTTTGCACAGCATACAATCCACACTTACACGTGTATGAAACTCTAGAATTGTCCAAATCTGTTAAAAACTGTGGTAAAAATTGAGATAATCAACTATAAAATTTGAGTTTTTTCTAAACACGAAGTTTAAAATGTAATAGCTCATTCATTTTTTCATAAATTCAATAAAATGATGACATTTCAGATGAAAAAAATTATTTTGTGCCGGCCGCGGTGGTCTAGCGGTTAAGGCGCTCAGTCCGGAACCGCACGACTGCTACGGTCGCAGGTTCGAATCCTGCCTCGGGCATGGATGTGTGTGATGTCCTTAGGTTAGTTAGGTTTAAGTAATTCTAAGTTCTAGGGGACTGATGACCACAGCAGTTAAGTCCCATAGTGCTCAGAGCCATTTGAACCATTTTTTTGAATTATTTTGTTATGTTTCTTAACTTTCACTGCTATGAGTGTGAATACTGAATCCTTCCTGGTCATGCTGACAAAGTTGTATGAATTTACTTGTAAAAGTATAGACAGTGGAAATTAGGATGTCCTGTGGTGCCTCCCCCCCTCCACGTCGTCAGTTTGACGTCCTACCCCTTTTAGGGGTGTGATATATGAGTGGTGGGAAGTATAAAAGTATGTGGTAATAGAATTGGACTGCCTGAGGCACCTTACAACAGTTTTTCTCTTACACATAAAGTCTATTTCAGTGTTCATTAATGTCATAATAGCAACCATATTAGAGTTCACCATTACATCCTGAGCAGCGAACTCCCAATTCTTTGAAGACTGGAACTCCCACGTATAACAAACACAACTTCAAATGCGTCATTAGTTTGTTTACACAAGAGGTTTTTTCTTCTTTTTCAGGCATCAGTCTTCTCACTGGTTTGATGTGGCACGCCACGAATTCCTCTCCTGTGTCAACCTCTTCATCTCAGAGTAGCACTTGCAACCTACATCCTCAGTTATTTGCTAGGTATATTCCAATCTCTGTCTTCCTCTACATTTTTTACTTTCTACATTCCCTTTCAGCACTATGTAAGTCATTCTCTGATGTCTGACCAGATACCCTACCATTATGTCCCTTCTTGTTGTTAGTGTTTTCCATATATTCCTTTCGCCGCCTATTCTCCAGAGAACATCCTCTTTCCTTACCTTACCCGTCCACCTAATTTTCAATATTCTTCTGTCGCACAGTACATCAAATACCTCGATTTTCATCATTTCCGGTTTTCCCAAAGTCCATGTTTCACTACTATACAGTGCTGTGTTACAAACGTACATGCTCAGAAATTTCGTCCTCAGAGTAATGCCTACGTTTGATACTTCTTTTCTCCTTTTTATTCGGGTGAGGCCCCTCCACGCCCACACCGACATGATGGCCAACACAACAGATCTACTGTCATCTATACAGCGGTGGAGCAGTGGAGCGGGGGGGGGGGGGGGGGGGGGGGGGGAGAGCGAGAGGGGAGTCCCAAGGCAAAAATAAAATCCTCTGCGATAGTTGAATCGGTTTGTAAGAGCAGCAGCGGTTTTCTTGCTGCTTGCAACGAACACACAAGGGTGGGTTTTGTTAGTAGTGGGTATCATGCAGGCGCATATCTTTGCGTTATGCAGTGATATTACTCGGCGGCTGCGCTTGGGTGCCGGTGGTGGTTTCTTACTCAGCATCACAATATCTGTAAGAGTTGGGTTCATCATCTGTTAGTGTGCGATAGGTCATGCAACGGATTCAAAGCATAAGGTATCTCTGAGCCAGCCGGCGCACGCGGCTGCCTGCGGTGTGAGTCATTGTCTGTCTCTTTGTTGGCGCGCGCCGTTATTGGGATTAGGAGACCTAACTTCTACAAATTCAGCTTGTCGAGAGGGCCCTGCTCTGTTTGAATCCCGCAAGTTCTGCTGCAATTCAGGTCTGTCGTTACGATCATATCGTCTGTCGTCATGTCGGCAGATTCCATAGTTTCTTTCTTGTCGGTCACGTGGTGGAGAATTTCTCTCTGAATTGTAACTGCGCGCTGGACCGTTGCGTCTAAAGTTATTCTGTGTCCCTTGATAATGATTATTTTGGCTCCCATATTGTCTGTTTCTCTGATTGTCTCTGTGATAGTCACTACCGCGGAGAGGTGATCTTTCCCTGTAATCATTACTACTCTGCCAACGGTTGTCATACGGGTGGTGTCTGTTTTGGTCACGATTTGTATTGTGAGAAATGCCTTGTCGTGTCCAGTTATTTCTTTCATCGCGGAATTGTGACGGATGTGAGCTGTAATTATTGTGCTCCTGTCTTCGCGTTCCGCGATTGTCAGTGTCAATTTCCAGTTCTTGTAAAAGTCCCTGAAAAGCTTCAATGTCATCTTTGCATCGTCCTGCTAAAATAATCTGTCGTAAATGTTCAGGTAATTTGATTAAGCAAATGCGGATGAGTTCTGAGGGGCTGTATGGGTTTGAAAGATACTGATTCTTATGTAACATGTCTTCAAAATATTTCTCAAGACTGGAAAATTCAGATTGTTCGAAATGTTTCATCATAATGATGCTATGTTTTACTCGGTCTTGTGTAGCTTGAGACCAATATGCTGAGAGGAAGGCATGACAAAATTCTCCTTCACTGTGACAATCGTGAATGACCGACCGCATTCTTACAGCTGGTTCATTCTCCAAGTAGCCAGACATAAATTCTAATCTGTGCTCTAATGACCAATTGGGAGGAAAACAATGAGAGAATTGATGGAGCCACGTTTGTGGATGAATGCCGTTGCCAGATTTCTTAAATGTTTTGAATTTACGTGCAGTAATGAACAGCTTATAGTCAAAATCATGATGTCGGCGGGTAGCATATCGGTCATTGTTACGTCGTGTTGGCGGTTCCATCTCAAAATTCGGTGCACCTTGCCAATTTCTTTCATAATTTCCGAAATGCCCTGAGTTATTATTTTGTTGCTTTTCCGTATTTCTAAGTCCCTCTTCCCGTGTTGGAGCGCGAGTGTCCTCTGAAATACGTAATTCTTGTATTACCTGTATCAGCTGATCTTGCACTTCCCGGATTTCTCTTTGGTGTTGTGTATTAATTTGATTCTGATTTTGTTTGAATTTCCTAATTTGTTCGCACTCGTCTGTATCATTCAGATCATCATCTACCTTTGCAGATAAGTTAATGAACTGCTCCGAAAGTTCGGTTACTTTCTCCGATAGTGTACTTATTTCCTCAGTGTGTTTTTCTGAACCAAATTTCAGAGTGTCCATTTGTGTTGAAATCGTATCTACTGTGTCCTTTAAGTTTTGCTGAGTTTTTGCAAGTTGCGTAACCGAATCGATAGATGCAACTGAGTCAATTTTAGCTTGCAACGTCTCATGATTTTCATGAACAATAGTTTGCAGTTCTTTTATGGCTGATTCGTGATTCTGTAATGTCTTTTCATGCCGCGCAAAAATAGGTTGGAAATGCTCACAAATTTGTGTTTTTACGTCATTACAGACTGTTTGACATTTCGATTCGATTTTATGCAACTCAGTAGTTAAATCTTCACGTGTTTGTTCAAGCGTATGTTCCACTGAGTCTAACTTTTGAAGCCTTTGGTTACATTGTGTCTAACTTTTGAAGTTTCTGCTGTGTTTGTCTCTGATTTTGTTTCATTTGTTGCATTAATTGCAATAATAATGTATTAGTGTCTGGAATCTGTTTCTCTATGCTTTTCGGCAGTGCATTTGCACCGGCAACATTCACGTTTTGACAAGCAGAAAATGTGTCTTGACTTATTTGAGAAAACGGTGAGGACGCAAAACCTGAATGTACAGTATTTGCAAGATTGTGTCCTGTCATTTCGGATTCAGGACGCGAGCTGTTGCCGACCGATCGATCGATAATGCTTCCCTGTTCACGAATTGTTTCACTGCCTACACCATTATTTGCAGCCCGCTCCATTTCCCTATGCACAATTACCAAATTACTACTCTGAACATTAGTTAATTCATTACATGGTGGCGATAACACACTGCTTTCGTCTTCACTGTCATTTCTCTGTTTACTTTGGAGCCTAGTATTACGTTTTTCACACGCCATTATTGTCACAATATTTCACACGATAACACAGAAAAGCACAATTTGAAGAGCAAAAATAAGATAACACATTAACGTAGCACTGAAAATTATATCTAGTTAATTGCAAGCGCAGCTGCGAAATACTTGGTGCAAATCTACATGCATGCCACAACTGTTTTACTGTACAACAATGAAAGACTACAACTACAAAGGAGATTCTCTCTACAATTACGCGCTAGCAATAAACAAAAGCTACAGTAATTACACAAACTACAAGAAAAAATCAGAAGATTCCAGTGGTGTATCCTCGGCTAAGGGTCGACATGTGAAACGTCCCCTTCGAACAATTATACAAAACTGTGCTTAAACTGACACACAATATTTTTAGCGCAACGCAATCTGACTTTCAAAAATCACTACAAAAGAATGGCCCTGACTAACGTTAACCTATACGTTTCACAAATCACTTACCTCACAAAAATCTTCGTTACTCGAACTACTGCAATACAGCGAGCGCTACTACTCCCAACTAAATAAAAGATTCAAACTACGGAAGGCACTAACTACTGATAGGTATAGTTAGCAAATGAAAGATTTTAATAGAGAACAAACAATGTATTTACCTTAATAGTCATAATATGTATATAGCAGTTCATGACATCCATTCCTACAAATTTCAAAACTCCGCCATCTCTCTCCCCACATCCACCACTGCTGGCGGCTCACCTCCAACTGCGCAACGCTATGCGCTGTTAGCATCCAGCTGCCGCTGCCCAACACTACAATGGCAGACAACAATGCAAACCAGCCACAGACTGCACATGGCACAGCCAGTGAATTTCATACAGAGTGGTACGTGGCAAGTCCATAAACCACCACTTGTCCACTCACAAAGAATTTGTTTGCCCTGTTCTTAGAACCAGCAATGCTGTTATCAAGTCCCTTGCTGAATTATTAACACACGTGCAAACACTATCAGTCCCTAATTCTCACATATTGTCCATATACTATGACCAACAGAAACGTGTGCAGTGAAATGTAATTTACAAGTTACTTAATTTGATGAACTGGTGTCAATTACAATTTTATAACATGAGAATACAATAACAAAGGTACAAAATATATCATTAAAGAACATAATAGTACAGATAACTTTTGTAATAAAACAGGCTTTACAAAAGAATCGAAATAACAAATACATCAGTGTTACAAAAATTACGACGTAAGTACATACATAAAAGATCAGAATAACTTTTGAAACATCAACTTCACACATGAGCATTAGACCAAAACAGAACAAATAATGCGTAAACATCTTTATGAAGTAAATAATGTGTTATTAATGCAAATTATATTTGAGGATTACAGTATTCCTCATCATAGTGAATGTAGCTTAGTATCAGAAGAGACAAAATTCTACGAAACAGTACACAGAGACAGGAAGAAAACAAATACACAAGGGTACACAAACACATAATGGGATAACACAAAAGGAAAGGACAGGGTTTGTTTTCAGTGTAACATTTGGTACTGCAGTTCAACCCAAAACTTCATTCCATAGATCGTCCCTCTTATTTCAACATTTGCTCCAGCCAAAAAAAACTCCTATCCAAGCATGCTTTCTGTATTCTGTTCTCATCCTCTTTCAAAAATAGTTTTTCTCCACTGTACACTACTTTTTTGGCCAAACCATTTTCTTATAGCTTCTCAATGCTTTTCTTCCAATTCATCATAGTTTCTTATATAGTCTACCCCCTCTTAAGCTAACTTAAACCTACTGAGCTCAGATGCTAAACTAAGGGACGACGCAATGCAGCAGCACAAAACCATTAACACAAAGACAGCAATGACAAAAAAATGGCAATGGGCGAAGCAAGCTACAGTACATCTAAATTACGAAGCAATGAAACAGTACAACTGATATGAACCAATGTGCAGCAACAAGAAAAATAAATCAGTAGTAAAACTAGCTTAACAAAGTAATACAAAGTGAAATTTAGTAGCACTATACCTGGCAAACAGCAGCAGCAAATACAATAATTTATATCTAAACATGACAAAGCTCAAGCAGAAAAAATATTACACTAAAGACAACAACGCATATAATGGAAATATATATTCACATCTTAATGTCTATATGATTAAAGTGGTGCACCACAAAAACTTATAGTAAAAAAAAATATTACCATGTACTTGAAAAGAAAATTCTGTATGCAATTGCTGCCAAGGGAAATGTCTTTTTCAGCTCCTTCGTTTTTTTTTAGTACATCATAAAGTTATTATTTATTGGATCTGTAGGCATAAAATATTTATATTAGTACATCAATAAAATTTTATTTTAACCAATGCTGCAGTGCAGCTAGAAACTAGATATTAAACAAAATGAGCAATCTCTCAACTGCAAAGACAATAGATGTAAAATGTTTCTCATCATTTCATTAGGCATTTTAGTAAATATCATAAATTAAGAGCTCCACAGTGTAATTATATGTTTTCAGGTTTGAGCGTGTCGTATTTGCGATGCTTTCTACAAAGGGATGTCAATAGCGATGATAATGGCATCTCCCTTTTTTTTTCTCTCTACCTAATGGCTTTCTTTTGTCAGACGACGACCTCTCAAGCTGGGCGCCGAAAACGCATTACGTCAAGGTCACTTACCTTTCTTACTGAAATATTTACGACACCAGTTTGCACTACAGTGACAGTCTCATATAAAAATTTCACAGGTCGAGAATTTGCGTTACAAATGTGTAGAAACAAAATCCTATAAATATAACAGCGTCCAAAAAATGTTCGTCGGCATTGTAATACATTCACGCATTTACATACATTTCATAACTCTTAAAGTACGATTCTTGGTTTCCAACAACCTTTTTCACAAACCAGAGTCCCTAAGCACTACTCATTAATCCTAACCTTATTCGTCGACACTTCTTCAGTATTTCATCATAACAGATACATAGCATAATCAAATAACTCATATAGCGTCAGCTTATTGATCATAAACATACCGCAACAGGATAATACACATAATCATCGTAATAATAACATCATAACACCTCAGACAACTCTCAAAATCGTCGTAGATTCCTCCAATAATTTCAAAACCTAAAAAAAATTCTCTGCTCATGTCAAAAGTGTCATCTGCCTCAAACGCACTTTAAAAATCATGATCCCATACCAAATACAACATTCAGAGCTCTCATAGTAACACAATGGTTCCGAAAAAGTATGAACAGTTCACAAAGTACAGACAAAATACAGTTTCGTAAGTGTGAAGTTATCCAACTGTTTAATTACGTAAACATATGTCACTGATGTAGTAAAATAAATGTTTGTCTCTCTCAGTTAAATAACCAGATAGCTGTGTAATTTATGTGTTAGGGAAATATGGTACTGATGTGTAAAGTTGTATAAGCAAATACCATATTAGCTAGGGCTCCTTGTGCTTGCCAAACACATGGTACACAAAGTAGGCGTGTACCCACCTGAGGATTAATGTAATTATACCCTCAGGTGTTACAGATTACAGCAAGGGAATGAAATGTATCACGGAAAAATTTCTTTATAATTCAAATATGTTGAAAAATAAATGGTTTAAGTACAAATTTAATCACTCAAATGCGTGTCCTGTAGCGCTAAATGTGCGTCTTGCTGTAAGACAATCTCTGTGGAAGTGTCGTAGTTATTGTCCTCCGAAAGCCAAGTTCTGCAGAAGTCAATGTACTTACCTCATGATAAACGAAAGTGAAATGCTTTGCGTATAGATATCTTAGTTATTACGCTTATTGCCGTGATGAAGTAAGTATTGTACTGTACGTATTGCTGTGCTACAGAAAAGGCTGTCTCATTGTAGCTATACCACAAAAGTTACTAGTAAAACATGTTTTACTTCCCAGAATAATTCAGAAAAACTGTGCAGATATAAAACAGATACAGTGTAAAAGCAACATTGTAAATTGTCACTTATTAGTAGCGTCGTGATAAAATCGTGTAGGTATCACATAAACTAACCACTGAGTCATCTGGTACCTCACAGAAAGTACTTTAAATCCAGAATGTATTTTCAAGTAAACCAAAACGTTGCTTTAAAATCTCATTAGCAGTACTGGTAAATGTTCTAAGTATGTCAGCCTTATAGTCGTTACGTAATCGAGCAACTAACAAGCAAGAATGTACACAGACAATAACACTGTGACGTCTGTTCACTATAACAATGCATTCGTAATTTCTGTTTAAATAAGTTCTCTTGGTTCTTGACTGGATATTTAACTTCAAACATGGTAGCATGTTAACAGATTCTAAGTCTGACAAATTGTACTAGTAGCGTGAAGTGAATAATTTTACGGCAAAGACAAAGTTAAAAAGCAGATTATCTTTCAATAAACGGTTTTACATGTGAAATCTTTTACTCTTCCTAGTACGCAGAGTTTCAGTTTCAACGCTACGTGGCGGCGGCGTTACCAATAAAAAAGCCTAAACGGCCTACTTACAGGTAGTGTTAGCGGTTTGTTTGCGCCTTAATGTGCGAGCTTGTTGGCGTCCGTGCTGTAACCTGTTGATCTGCTGTGATAACAGCTGGCATATACAGTCAGTGTTGCTGGGGGCAGGGGCTTGCCGATGTTGTCGCTTGTGAGTGTATGTTAGCTCGCCATAGGTGGCAATGCCTTTGCCTCTTATGCTTCCATCTATAGATATGAACGTTAGATACTAGTAGAATTCTCTTGGCCAGGAACGCCCTGTCTGCCAGTGCTAGGATACTCCTTGCTCCTTCCGTCATCGGTTGTTTTGCTGCCTAGGTAGCAGGACTCCTTAACGTCACCTATTTCGTGATCACCGATCATGATGTTAAGTTTCTCGCTATTCTCTTTTCTGGTACTTCTCATTACTTTCTTCTTTATTAGACTTACTCTCAAGCCATATTCTGTGTTCATGAGACTGTTCATTCCATTCAGCAGATCCTGTAATTCTTCTTCACGTTCACTGAGGATAGGAATATCGTACAAGAATCTTAACATTGATGTCCTTTCACCTTGACTTTTAATTTCACTCTTGAATTTGAATCTTTCTTTTCTCCGTAATTGCTTCTTCGACGTATAGACTGAACAGTGGGAGCGAGAGACTACATCCCTGTCTCGCACATTTTTTTCAATCCGAGCACTTGGTTCTTCGTGAGCCGCTCTTATATTTACCTCTTGCTTCTGGTACATGTTGTACATTACCCGTCTTTCCCTGCAGCTTCCCCTATTTTTCTCAGAATTTCGAACTTCTTGGACCACTTGATATTGTAGAACGCTTTTTCCAGGTCAACAAATCCTATGAAAGGGTCTTGATTTTTCTTTAGCATTGCTTCAGTTATCAATCGCAACGTTAGAGTTGCCTCTCTGGAGCAGGTGCCTTTCTAAAGCCAAACTGATTGTCATCTGACACACCCTTAACTTTGTTTTCCATTCTTATGTATATTATTCTTGTAAACGCATTAGTTATTAAACTGATTGGGTGATAATTCTCGCACTTGTCGGGTCCTGCAGTCTTCGGAATTGTGTGGAAGATGTTTTTCCGGAAGTTCAAACGTGGCACTATGGCACTATGGCACTATGGCACTATGGGACTTAACTTCTGAGGTCATCAGTCCCCTAAAACTTGGAACTACTTAAACCTAACTAACCTAAGGACATCACACACAGCCATGCCCGAGGCAGGATTCGAACCTTCGACCGTAGCAGTCGCGTGGTTTCAGACTGTAGCGCCTAGAACCACTCGGCCACCCCGGCCGGATTTTCCGGAAGTAAGGTGTTATACCGTCAGACTAATAAGTTCTACAAATGAGCGTGAATAGTCGTAATAGTCGTTTTGTTGCCTCCCTCCCCTCCCCCCCCCCCCCCACACACACACACTCCCCTCCAAGGGTTTTGGAAACTGATGGACGGTTGTCTGACTCCTCTGCCTTATTCGATCGTAAGTCTTACGAAGTTCAAAATTAATGTGTTAAATATTTGACGTTAAGTACGTAAGCAATAAAAAGATTGATAAAGGTTTGAAATTGCGTTTAAAATTTGCTTGAAGTCTCTGATTTCTGTCATTATCTAACAACAGACTAATGTTGTCTCAGTAACTTGTGCACCGTTTTAGGCAGATGCTAGTTTTTCACGCATCTCAATTTGTATGATGTCTTGTACAATGATATAACTTTGCAGGTACTTTCAGTGGTATATATGGACACCGTCTGCAAAATGTGTTGCGAATAGAGCTAGTAACAAGGAAGTAATAAGTTAAAACGTTCTACCTAATGCTGAAGTCTCATTGCACGAACAGCGAAAATGTAGTATTAGAAAAACTTCATTCCTGTCATCATTTTGCGTGTGTGTCACCTAGAAATATTTGCATACAGATTTGCAATTAAGTGTAAGTCTTTTGGAAGTCTTTAAGTGCTCTGATTTTCTAATACTGGATAAGTATAGCCTTGGTAATTTTTTGCGTCGCTAGCTTCATTAGCTCATGATATATACACAGCTTTTAACTGTAATATTTGCCTTATTGTGTAAAACCACTAAGTAAGATTGTACACCTAAATGAGAAGATTATCACAACACTTTAAAATTTCAAATTCGCTACATGATTCTATGAAAGACGGAAAATAAACTTTTTTCTGCCCCAGAAGCTGTTAGAAAGACGACCTGCAACTAGTAAAGTAAAATTTTCACGAAATTTGAAAGGACTAAGAAAGTACACACAGAGGTGACAGAAAGTCATAAGACAGCTCCTAATATCGTGTCGGACCTCGGTGTGTTATAACGTCTCCTGTTTCCCGCGGAATAATCATTATCTACTTCGGATTCGGATGCCTTACCTCGACGCGGGTCAAAATTCATAATTCACGGTCATTGTCAACTTGTAATTTCGCAAATTCCGGGAAGCAGGGGGGGTGTTTTAACTTCATTACTTAACTTTACCTCATCTTACTGCACATAACACAGGTAGGGTATTTTTCAGAAATTAAAGTTTGTGGATCGTTTTGAACTCATATTTTTACAACTCATGGTACATCTCGCTCACACGAGCTAACACTGAACCAAATGAATACTGAGTGAGGAAACGAAGTGATCGAACCAAAATGAGCTAACAGAATGATCTGAACAAAAGTGAGATCGAGACACTATTGTGTCTATTACTTATTGCTGTGTCATCCAAACAAGACACAGCCAGGGCAAAAGCAGCGCAGCCGCAAAGATAAAAGCTGGTGCCTGTGCCATAGAGATTCGCCACTTGCGCGAGTTCCACGGGCGTCGCTGAGGATGAAGATATCGACTTCGCCTCGGCCGAGTACAATCCGCTAATGACCGGACGACAACGGTGAAGCCTACTCGGAAGATAGAAGAGCAACTCTTGCCTACTTGCCTACTTGCTTATAGATTATCGGAAATTGGAAATTTGTGGTGAGGTCTTATGGGACCAAACTGCTGAGGTCCCTAAGCTTACACACTACTTATTCAAACTTAAACGGACCAAACAGCTGAGGTCATCGGTCCCTAAGCTTACACACTATTTATTCGAACTTAAACTAACTTACGCTAAGAAGGACACAGGCACCCGTGCCCGAGAGAGGACTCGAACCTCCGACAGGGGGATAGATTATCGACCAGGGCAGACTTAGACAGGGAACGTCGTTCGCGATTTCGTAGAAGTGAGCAGACTGTTGTTGTAAATTGCATTTGCTATGTTCTGTGAAATGTACATACGGTTATTTGCACTTAGTCATTGAGGGTCTTTTTTGTATTATATTTCATGCAGTATTGCAGACTTAATCGTTCAACTAGTCACAAAGATAAGTAACCCTTTTTAAGTCATTTGTGTGACTTTATTACTAATTCGGTGGAGTGATGTAGACGTTCGTTCTCCTACCCTGGGCCCTAGCTGTGTAATAGTGGCAGGGAGAAATTGTCTTAGCGGTGTAAAGCACCAGAAGCTGTTTCATAAACTCACAACCTCGGCCTCCACAGCAGTAGCAACGAGGCTTTCACAAAAACGGGCGATGAGATTTTACGAAACTTATAGACTAATATAAACAAACCAATTCTAATCTAGAGTGTTCTTACTCCTATAATGTCTCAGGATTCTACTGAATCCGTTTCTTATAAGTAATACTTAAATATTTCAGTCACACTAATTTAAAATTATTTTTTATTAAAATTACGGTTTAAGGCCGTTGAAGCGTGCTTAAAAGATCATTTCACATTGAATTTTAATCCCACTCTTGAACCTTCCTTTTATTTCCGTCATTGTTTCCTCGACTTATAGATTGAACAGTAGGGGCGAAAACACACATTCCTCTCTTATTCCACTCTTATTCCGTGCACTTCGTTCTTGGTCATCCACTAGTATTGTTCCCTCATGCTTGTTGTACATATTGTGTACTACTCGTCTTTCCCTGTAGCCTGCCCCTATTTTTCTCAGAATGTCGAACATCTTGCACCATTTTTCACTGCCGAACGCTTTTTCTAGGTCGACAGAACCTATGAACGTCTCTTGATTTTTCTTTGGTCTTGCTCCCATTATCATCCGCAACGTCAGAACTGCTTCTCTGGTGCCGTCACCTTCCCTAAAGCCAAACTGATCGTCATCTAACAGGCCCTCAACTTTCTTTCACATTCTTCTCTATACATTATTGCCAACATCTTCGATGTGTGAGCTGTAAAGCTGATTGTGCGATAGTTCTCTCACTTGTCGGCTCTTGCAATCTTGGGAATTGTGTGAATGATGTTTCTCCGAAAGTCCAATGGCACATTGCCGATCTCATACGTGAATAACCGTTTTTTTTTGGGGGGGGGGGACTTTCCACAATTATTTTAGAAATTCGAATGTTATCTATGCCTTCTGCCTTATTTGACATTAAGTCTTCCAAAGATTTTCTAAATTTTCCTATCTCGTCCCTATCGACTCCTGTTTCACGCCATCAGGTAAGTCCTCCCCTCATAGAGACGCTCAATTTACTGTTTCCACCTATCCGCTCTCCTCTGCGTTAACAGTGGTATTCCCATTGTACTCTTAATTTTACCTCCATTGCTTCTAATTTCAACGAAGATTGCTTTGACTTCTGTTCTTTGCTGAGTCAGTCCTTCCAACGATCATTACCTTTTCGATTTCTTCACATTCTTCTCGTAGCCATTTCCTCTTGGCTTCCGCGCACTTGCTGTTTATTTCGTTCCTAAGGGACTTGTGTTTCTCCATTCCTGAATTTCCCTGAACATTTTTGTACTTCCTTCTTTCGTCTATCAACTGAAGTATTTCTTCTGTTACCCATGTTTTTTCGCAATTACCTTCGTTGTACCTATGTTTTTCTTTCCAACATCTGTGACTGCACTTTTTAGACATGTCCATTCCTCGTCAGCTGAACTGCCTACTCAGCGATTCATTATCTCAGTATCTATAGCCTCAGAGAACTTCAAGCGTATCTCTTCATTCCGCAGTAATTCAGTATCCCACTTTTTTGCGCATTGATTCTTCCTTACTAGTCTCTTCAGCTGCTCATCATCATTACTAAATTGTGATCTAGGTCTATATCTCCCCCTGGGTACGCCGTAAAGCCCAAATTCTGATTTCGGAATCTCTGCCTGTCTATGATGTAATCTAACTGAAATCCTCATGTATCTCCCGGCCTTTTCCAAGTATACCACTTCCTCTTGTGATCTTGAACAGAGTATTCACTATTACTAGCTGAAATTTATTGCAGAACTCAATTAGTGTTTCTCCACTCTCATTCCTAGTACCAAGCCAATGTTTTCCTATTACCCTTCTTCTATCCTATCCTACACACGCACTCCAGTCCTCCGTTACTGTTAGTTTTTCATCTCTTTTGACGTACTGAATTACCTGTTTAGTATCCTCTTATAGTTTCGCTGTCTCTACAGCTTTTGCTTACGACTTCGCCATGTGTATCTGAACCATCGTTGTCGGTGTTAGTTTGCTGTCGATTCTGTTGAGAACAACCCTATTGCTTAACTGTTCACAGTAACTAATTCTCTGCCCTCTCTTTCTATTAATGACGAGTCCTACTCCCGTTATAATATTTTCTGCTGCTGTTTCCATTTTACTTCACTGGCGCTCACTATATCTAAAATTAGTCTTAGAATTTCCCTTTTCAGATTTTCTAGCTTCCATACCACGTTCAAACTATTGGCATTCCAAATTGTAGAACGTTATCCTTTGCCGCGCGGGATTAGCCGAGCGGTCTCAGGCGCTGCAGTCATGGACTGTGCGGCTGGCCCCTTGGGCACATGTGTGTGTGTGTGTGTGTGTGTGTGTGTGTGTTTGTCCTTAGGATAATGTAGGCTAAGTAGTGCGTAAGCTTAGGGACTGATGAACTTAGCAGTTAAGTCCCATAAGATTTCACACACATTTGAACATTTGTTATCCTTTCGCTGGTTATTCAACTTTTTTCTCATGGTCACCTCGCCCTTCGCTGTCCCCTCCCGGAGACCCGAGTAGTGGACTAGTCCAGAATCTTTTGCCAATGGTAAGACCATCATGACACTTTTCAATTAGGGACCTCATGTCCTGTGGATACACTTTATATATCTTTAATGCAGTTCAGGGTGATTCAGAAATGCATGTAAATATTTTAAGGGTGTATTTGTGAGGTAAATATAAGACAAAAATGTTCTATAAATGTTTTTCCATAAACGTTTAATTCCAGAGTTATCGTTAAAATACGAAAGTCATGTCCGTATCAAAACGACGTCAGTGCAAGCAGCAGGATGCCATATTCTGGTACGTAATGCACATACGTATCTCCCAACAGTTGATTCGAAACTGCATGAATAGTGTTTGTTTGTGTTTGCAATTGCTGTTTACTCCTACTGTACAGAAGATGGCGCTGATGTTGTTGGTAACGGAAACGTACTTCCTGTCGTTCATTCATCGTCGGAAGGCTACAGGTTTCGTGCACATGATGTACTCAAACAGTGAGTATGCTGATGTGCACCTTGTGTATGGTGCAGCAGATGGAAACGCACTTGCAGCAAGACGAAGGTACAGTGAGCTGTTTCCAAGACGACGGTTACCAAGTCATCAGACGTTTGTATCTGTGGACAGACGTATGCGGGAGTATGGCATTCGTCCTGGGCCACATTCAGGTCGACCACTTGAACATGCAGTGAACGTCGAGGAACATGTTTTGGACCTGGTAGACCAAGATCCAGCCATCAGTACATGACAAATTAGTGCAGCTGTACGACTTCCACAATCTACTGTATGGCGGCTGCTTCGGAGACAACAGTTGCATCCATTTCACCTGCACAAAGTGCACGAATTGACACCTGCAGACTATCCTCGCCGTCAGCAATTCTGCCAGTGGTTACAAGAGCGTCATTTGAATGATCCAATGTTCATTCGGCGGATATTATTCACAGATGAGGCCACGTTTACTCGTGCGGGTGTAATCAATTCGTATAATATGCACCAGTGGGCTGTCGAGAATCCTGGCGCGAGAATTGTGCGTGGATATCAACATCAATTCTCCATAAACATTTGGTGTGGTATTGTGGGGAATGACTTACTCGGACCTCATGTTCTACCTCCAAGGCTGACTGGGCACGCTTACCGCGAATTTTTGGAGGGGGAATTGCCTGGATTGTTAGAGGATGTCCCTCTTGCAACACGAGCCACCTTGTGGTTTATGCACGATGGTGCTCCTGCCCATTACAGCCGCAACGTAAGGGCGTACCTCAATGATGCGTATCCACATCGATGGATAGGTCGCGGAGGACCAATTGCTTGGCCAGCCAGATCATCTGACCTGAACCCTTTAGACTTTTATTTATGGGGCCGACTAAAGACATTGGTGTATTCTTCTGCAGTACCGAACAGAGAAGTGCTACAACAAAGAATTGAAGGTGGTTGTGAAATTATTCGTGGAGAGTTGAACGAACTGTGTAATGTGCAGAGATCATTGCGGCGACGAGCACGGGTCTGTCTGCAAGTTCAGGGACAGCATTTTGAACATGCATTGCATTAAGATTTGTGCAAATACAGTACAGTACAGTCTGTAAATTCTTCACGTATTTTCCTTAGTTATTTTGCATTGATTTAGTTCAATCAACAGGAACTAAAGTAATACAGTATTCGCGAGGAATTGTTTCAGTTTGTTACGTCACGTTTATTTACCAGTTTGCGTTTTTAGTCCAAATGCATTGTAATTAAACTGTGAACTCTGGGAAGTAAATACTTTACGTTGTATTGAATGTATTATCATGTTTTGTTCATAACTCTGTAATAAGCCAAGTATAGCAAAAATTGTATAGAACATTTTTACCTTATATTTACCTCACAAATACACCCTTAAAATATTTACATGCATTTTTGAATCACCCTGTATATTAAAAATAGTATGTAATATTGATAATATTTGCGTCTTTGTCCGTGGTAGAGGTGTTGATATGAAATGTAAAGTAGTTGGCGATATGACTGTATATAATAGTATGTAATAAAGTGGAGGTACATTATCTTAACTGTTGACATAGAGCTCTACCCTTTATTTCTGGTAGCTGGCGCATAGTTGGCAGCATGCTTCGTCGCAGGATACATCGTGTCTTCCGATGGAAGCTTACGATTTACAAGTCTATTTTGGATGTGGAGACAGTATAACATGAACGTCACTTCGTCCGTTTTGGTTGATGTGTCCGCTCCTTCACCCTCTTGGGCAATGCCGTTGGCAAATCGAGGGTGACTTCCTACACTGGAAGTGATCGGCCGCCATTGCTGATGATTTTTATTCGAAATTTAAGCAGTCTCGTGGTTCAAGCACGGGGCAGAGGACGTTTTGATTACTAATCAAAGATGCTACCGCCAAACCATTGGTACAATCTGTTGGTGTACAGAGGTCAACGACACTCGGAGCAAGGGGCACCGTGACCTACGCCCCCTTTCTGTAAGCCTCGTATTAATGGTCCTTGTGATCACTGATAGACCAGCTGCATGCCGAGTCATTGAGAATGGTGAATCTGGGGTTCTGAGTGACTCTCTGACGATTGCTCGATTCTATCGTCTCTCTAGGTCGACCGCTTCCTTCTTGACGCCATGTTTGGCCGTGGCTCACCCATTCCGTCAACATTGTTGAATAGTGCTATCGCTCCTCTTCAAATGCCGAGCGATTCACCGACTACACGTCCTCTCTCAAATGAAGACATCTGCGTATATTTGTTCACAGATTTTTCTGCGAGGGTTAGTTACTGTCTACCTAAGCACAAGGAATGAAATTCGCGAAGACTTTATGCCCTTGTACCAACATGTCCGCTTTTTAGCATCTTTGCGAGCTGCACTGTAAAAGTGTGCAACCGCGTCACACATTCTTCCATCGGCCGCCATCGTTATAGGTAATTTTATATTTTCTGTCGATAACTGTATGAAAATCAATTTCTGACGAATTTGCGTAATTCCCTCATGGTGCATCTTTTTTTTGGTTTTGTCTTAATCTGAATAATTATAAAGGACTTCATCGTGAAGAAATTTTCGTGCTAATTCCAAAGCTCTGTATATCTCAGTTGTTATTTGTCATCGACAGAGATGACCTGAACAAGAACCTAGAAGATTGTAATGTTTCTTTCGACTCAAATAAGGAAGCCAAAAGGATCTGAACCCTACTCTGTGCTGACAATCAAGTAATGACGAAAGAGATAGTAACCTGTAGAGGGCTAAGTCTTTTGAACACTGCATATCAATCAAAAATGCAACAATAAAATTAAGGTTTGGCAAGGAAAGGAAACAGTATGATCAAGAATCTATATTGATGGTAAAACACTTGACCAGTTGTCACATTTTCTTTACCTCGGCTGCACCACAATCGATGAAGAGGAGAAAGATATTCCCAAGGTAGTGTTATTGGCCCTTTGCTGTTCCTCATCTATGTAAACTTCCGACTCTTTCAACTGCAACCAAGACTTTAATAAAATGGCAAAGGAAATGTAAATCAGAACACTGGGAGGAGTAGTGGTCTAAATAACAATTGATTTATTCATTCTTAACATCACATGACAAAAGATGGCTAAAGAAACGCCACGCAAACATTTTTATCTGACAAACGCTTTCAACAATATGCGATCTATGGTTAACAAAGTGATCAGCTGGAGATAAACACACCACACTAACCAGAACTAATCGCTTTATCTATCTTCATAAATGTGAATCCCCACAAACTACGGTACTACTAAGCATCTATACTCTACTGTTCCATAAAGAAAAATACGGTTCCAAAGAACAGGGTGCTGAGAAGAATATACTGAAGCCCTACGTCATAGCCTTCTGCAGGTTAGGGCGGCACAGCAGTAAGCGCTCGCCAACTGCAGTCATGGACTGCGACAATCTGTTATTAATGGCTCGCGCCCGGCAGTATGCAAGTACATGGTCTTGCATTCGGCTGATTTTGAACGCAGATACTTCCCTGTGAGCCTCTGAAAGCCTAGTGGATTCCACTGTGAAGGCGGACCCATTCGCTACTCTGCCAAACCAATTTGACTGCATAACGCAACTAAGCGTGATGGAATGTGTCAAACAGTTAGACGGCCCACTCAAAACAAATAAGTACACCCACGCATAACTCGTCGTGTGCGTGATGCAAGAACCAGTACCTCTGACGGTTCAGATGGTGACTGCCACAGACTCTAAGTGGCACACTAGCAAAGGACACAAGTCTCACCGTCTAGTTAGAGACCTACCTTTCTTTACTAGCGAAGCGCCAGTACAAGAGTGCTCTGCTCGTTCTCTACAGGTTTCTTCCGCAGCTCGGCATCATAGCACATTTCCATGCTTAGACTACACCCACTTTAACACAAGCCAGTCACGAGCTGGAGCTTGGCATACGAAACTGGGAGACCACACCCCTGCTCTGCATACACAGATTTGACCAGCCAGCGACTTCAAAAATTAATTGGGAGGAAAGGAAAAAAGATTCAGCTTCACGCCCTCTTTCCCCCACATTTACACCATGTCTTTGCTAAAAGCATGACTTGGATGGAATCATAGCCCTCCATAAAAAGATCGTTATCTCCCCTGTTGCTTCCATTTCTTACTTTCCAAAGAACAGCCATAAACTCGCCAAAAGCCTCGTGTATCCGCAGACAGAATCTGGACACCTGGGCGCCACTACCCTGTCCCACAGAATTCGCAGAAACTCTCAGCCATCTCATACGCTTTCTACTTAACGAGGGCCCATACTCTGCTTTATTGCCAGCCATCAGATCTTACAATGCTGCTCATGGCTGCAGCAACTCCTTAGCGCTAGTCAGCCTACCTGGACACGACGCACCGGCGCCACCCAATGTGTGTACCCAATGAGACCAGGAGACTTGCCTGTCGGGAAATGTTTCCACCAGGTTCCACAGAAAAAAGCTCCATTCGGCCCTCAGCTGCTGTAAGCTTTTACTGCAGTCAATTAACTCGGCACCCTCTTCCTTCCAGCTCAGGTAAAGCCTACCACTATGCCTTCACTAGAGCACACAAGCAAGAGCGTTAACTACTGCCAACCATTTCCTCATATGAATGAAGTCAGATCGTATCAAATATAGCAACCAAGTCATAAAGATCACCTTCCCTACGAATGTTAAGCTGCATGACACCGTATCATAAGTGAGAGTTCTCTGAAATCTATCATCTATATAAACGATTTGGGAATCGTTCTGAGCAGTCTTCTTAGGTTGTTTGCAGATGATGCTGTCTTTTATCGACTAATAAACTCATCAGAAGATCAAGACAAATTGAAAAACTATTTAGAAAAGATCTCTGAATGGTGCGAAAATGGGTAGTTGATCCTAAATAACGAAAAGTGTGAACTCATCCACATGAGATCTAAAAGGGATACACTAAACTTCGGTTACACGATAAATCAGTCAAATATAAAGGCCATAAATTCAACTAAATACCTAGGAATTACAATTATACGAACAACTTAAATTGGAAGAGACACATAGAAAGTGTTGTGGGGAAGGCTAACCAAAGACTAAGTTGTATTGTCAGGACACTTAGAGAATGTAACAGATCTACTAAGGAGACTGCCTACACTACACTTGTCCGTTCTCTTTTAGAATACTGCTGCACGGTGTGGTATCCTTACCAGATAGGACTGACGGAGTACATCGAAAAAGTTCAAAGAAGCGCAGCTCGTTTTGTATTATCGCGAAATATGGGAGAGAGTGTCATTGAAATAATACAGAACTTGGGCTGGACATCATTAAAACAAAGACGTTTTTTGTTGTGACGGAATCTTCCAACAAAATTCCAGTCACCAACCTTCTCCTCCAAATGCGAAAATATTTTTTTGACACCGACCTACACAGGGAGAAACGATCACCACGATAAAATAAGGGAAATCAGAGCTCTTAGGTAAAGATATAGGTGCTCGTTTTTCCTGCGCACTATACGAGACTGGAATGACAGAGAATTGCGAAGGTGGTTCGATGAAACCTCTGCCAGGCACTTAAATGTGATTTTCGGAATATCCATGTAGATGTAGATGTAGAAATATAAACGGCTATCGTAGAACATGTGGGACAATTGGAAGTGTAGAAATATATGCAAATGATTTTTTAAAATGTATCACATAGCTGTACGGAGCATGCTGGGCTCCTAACAAGAAATATGTCGGCAGTCGGAAACATCACAAATAAAGTTCCTTGGATGTGTAAAAGGTTGTGCTAGGGAAGATAAAATCAATAACTGGTGTAAAGGCACAATTAGGAGTGAAATTTGTAACAGATAAATTTGCACAGAAATAAAGTGAATGAAGGTAACATGCTCTGTCTACATCGAAGACCAGGGTCCCAAAGCAAGCGTTATATGATAAATATTTGGAGAGAGGATTAGTAAACAGATCGAGGACAAGATGATGATATCAGAATAAGCTTACCTTAGCTGATACCTGGACAGTCAGCAGAAGGAGAAGAAGAAGACAAAGGAAACGAACATGGATTATAAAAGGAATGAAAAAGAAATAATTTACAAATGATGTAGCATGCAATTTACTTTTTCTCGTCTTATAATAAAAGTTAAAATTCCCATGCGCGTTTTATTGATGTAATATTGAATTTTGCTGTACTTACTACAAAACATTCGAACACAGGCATTACATTTAGTTTTAACTTACCTGCTTCTTTGATTCAGTGCCCTAGTCGTTGCCATAGCTGATGTTACACAGGTACTACATGTCCACCAGACCTCCTTAAGTGCAAGCTCCACTTTTATGAATAATTATAAGACTTCATCACGTATTAACGTTTATTCAAACGTGCTTTATTCACTTTCTCTTCAATTATTCTGATCGTGAACCTCTTCACCAATTTCTTCAAGATACTCGCTTTGAGCTATCACATACGATTGATTACTGTATAAGGACGCGCTGGTCGAAGATGACACCAAAGGCAAATTACAGAAATACAGAAAAGTAAATCTTTAGCAATAAAACTCAACTTCCACATGCAGATGTTTCACTGTTACAGAACGAATAATTGGTTCATTTCCTCAGTTACAGAAGAATTGTAACTCAGCTGAAATATACTGGGCAAATCATCTGCTTCTACTGCTGTCATTTTATGCAACTCATAATGGTATAGCTGTCCTTCACAATCTACGCTCGAGATGTTCATATTCTCTCTCTTGCTACGAGCAAGGTATTACTCATACAGAGAAGAATGAGCAGGAATTTTTTAGAAAATGTAATGTAGTTACGTTTAGTGCTGAGAAACGATTACAGTTGAGGCTACGGTTTCATTCAAGAAAAACGTAAAAAGAAACGACCTTAAAGCGCACCTCCAACATACACTCTTCCCCCACCTGTCAGGATTTCTAGTATGTTGTTCGTGGCACTCCCTCCTACCAAAGTACAGAAATTTCCGACTACACGAACTATTCCCGATATTAAACGTTTTTCGGCCTCCATTGACTGGGCTATTACACCATCAGTACAGTCGACTATTTTGTTTACATCATTAATTTAAACTTGTCCGTGAGAGTATGAAAGAAACAGGAATTTTGCTAACGTTACGCATAAAGTAATTACGTTGACAATTCGATCCAAAGTGTACCGTTACAACCACACTAGTTTCGTAGTCAGAAGACCTGATGAATACTACGATGTAATTCTTTATTTCATGCCGTAAAATTTCACAAAATTATTAGGTAAAATTTACACGGATGTTACTTTTACAATTTTTAAGTGCTCGACTACGTCGGTGACGTACCAGTCAGTGCAAACCAAAAATGGTCGAATGCAGGAAATAATTCGTGCACTCGCAAATATTAGTACGATAGCAGGACAGAGTTTCATGAACAACATATTAGAAATCCTGACAGGTGGCAGCTGAGTGTAGAAGTGGAATTGCGTTTGAAGATAACTTTTGTACATTTTCGTTGAATAACTCGAAAACTAGGGCCTATTACGCGTCCCAGTACAAATTTAACCATATTAAATTTCGTACTAAAAGATACTGTTCATTTTTTCTCGAGGACTAATAGTTTGTGCGCAGATAGCGAGAGAATATAAAACTCTCGTGTGTGGTTTATGAAGATCAGCTTTAACAATGAGAGTTGCATTGGTTATTGAACCTCCCTGTATACATTACTGCAAAACTGACTTGGACGTGGCAGAACCACATTCTTTTACGATGTGTTCTGTATCTCGCCACTAGAGAAATTTTAAATAACTAACCGGTGTCCATAACTCAAAAATCAGAAATTTTACGGACCAATGCATTATGACGAAAACTGATAAATGAACAGACTAGTATGTCATGTGACTAGATCTATACACCTAATCTACTAAGCAATAAAAATGAGCTAAGTGCAGCAAAGCCGAAAAAGTTACATTTCTATAAACCACACTGCTAAAACTGTAAACTGACTGCTCGTAGTCTGTGTAGCTAAGCGAACGACGTTTTTATTGGAGCAGCTGGAGAAATGCTATTGACAGTTGTCGATGGCGCGTGTACTGCCGACAGCGGGAAGTACAGATGGAAAAGATCTCGTGGTGTCAGTGAGCTACACGTGGCGCCGTGGTCATCGCTCGCGGGAAAATCCCACAGAAATTTCCCTGCCCTCCTGTGTCGCTGGGACACGCCCTACGCCACCGTCTTATCTACAAGAGTAACGGGAACGTCGCAAGTTCGAAGAGCACTGAACTGCTACGAGGAAATTCCCATGTTTTCATGTCAGTCCCTGGCACTGTGATCGGATCTCGGAATCTTTCTTAAAGTGAATAGTTAGCGTAGGACTGTCATTAGTGATACAGGAGTAGTGGTACTCAAAGGCTTGTCTCGTGGGTCAGAGCGTGGCTGGTTACCTTACTCAGACAGTTTTTAGGAGTGTAGCAATGCTAAGAACTAAGCCAGCGGCGCCAGTAAACGTTTCCGAGCAAACCTGCGAAGCGATGCATTACATAGTTTGTCTCACAAGGAAACTGTTGAGTGCGAGGTTGAAAAAGGACGATGATGTTTACGGCATTCGACACCCCACATATTGTCTACTATACAACCACAATATTCGCTGCTAATGCTAACAGGTCGTGCGACTGGATGTATCCAATGGTGAGCACAGAATGAGGCTACAGTGCGTAGCTGAACTGCTTAGTCGACGAGTAACTCACAGCAGTGCTGCAGTGCTAATGGTCTTGATACGAAGCAGGGCAATGGCAACGATAAACAAAGCAAACATTGCATTATATCTGCAACAACAGTTGACATTTCGTAAGAAAGGAACAAAAGGAATTTCGCAGAGTGAGAAAGAAGTGTCAGATCAAATATTAGCGTTCCTGCGATATGAGCCAGCGGAAAGTGTGTTGTCGTATACACAGGACTGTGGGGACAATGTACGTGAGGAGTACAATACGTGCTGAAGCAGTGAAAGTGATAGTGAAACAGGTAGTTAGCCATGTAGTTCATTGTCCTTGTCAGAGAGGAAGCCATAAATCACGTTTCCAGTGAAACTTATTAAAGGACAATCATCATCCAAGGACAATGTACTAAACATAATTATGTACATGGAAGACCATCCGCAGCATAATATTTAAAAAATATGTACAGATTTCGAGTAATTCCGCAGCAATACTATGCGTAGTGCATAAGAAAAATTACAGATATTCAAGCGAGGACAAGACGCACTTGTTACAGAACTTGTTGTTTGCGTGTCTCAAGGATGCTCGATGCAGTTTACAGGATGTACGGGATAGTGACCTATTACGTTGTGCACATTTCAAATAGCGAGCGACATAGATTACAATGATTTCAAGGGAAGGCGTGGATGGCTGCCAACGGCCTTGCCGCAGTGGTAGCACCGGTTCCCGTCAGATCACCAAAGTTAAGCGCTGTCGGGCTGGGCTAGCACTTGGATGGGTGACCACCAGGTCTGCTGAGCGCTGTTGGCAAGCGATGTGCACTCAGCCCTTCTGAGGCAAACTGAGAAGCTGCTTGACTGAGAAGTAGCAGCTCCGGTCTCGGAAACTACATACGGCCGGGAGAGCGGTGTGCTGACCACGTCTCTCTCCATCTGCGCATCCAGTGACGCCTACGGGCTCAGGATGACACTGTGGCCATTGGTACCGTTGGGTCTTCATGGCATGTTCAGGAGGAGAGAGAGAGAGAGAGAGAGAGAGAGAGGATGGGTGCATAACTTCATACAGTGCTACAGAATTTGCAGACATAATTTCAAACAAAGCGTCAATTTTACGATGAACAGCAAACTTTCGGCCTGCGAGATTGAAGATGAGATAAACAAACTTATCCCGTCGTTCAGTGAGGTATTTGTATTTAACTCCGATCAGTCTGGATTTGAAGAGGAAATACATTTGAAAGGAACCCTGGAAATTAGAGATACCAAGAGAGTTTTATCAAGATCAACTAACATCAATGCCTTAACGCATTGGCATACAATTATACCGACTGTTAATCTCGATGACAAATTGGCTGCAATGTTATTTATTATGCAGCGAGAAGTTGGAGGTGCTCTGCCTTCTGCGATTTTTTCTGGTGTGCGTGACCTTTGGAAGGTAATAGGACATATTTACCTCACAGCAAGCAAGAGTGGGGAAATGAGTGTAAGAGAATTACAGTATGAGCACTGATATTGGTTAATAGCTAGTCAAAATAACTTTCTTTTGCTTGATTTCTGGCCTGCGTATGAAAATCCTACTCCCTTAAAGCAAACTATCCCTCCCGAAAAGTATGTGAATCGCAACTCATACCTCCTTGAACCACTGGACATATTCAGCCCATGCATGTTTATTTCTCCCGTGTCTTTACAACATATTATCGTACTGGTTGCAGCTAAGCCTCGAATGATAGCCAATTTGACGACAAGCTCCACGACAAACTGTTTCGCATTCAGTTGCATGCCATCACATACCATCAGTTCTCCAATATGATTACACCAATATGATTCTATATGCATTGTTTAAGAGTGGATACTTAGCTGAGCGTCCTGCATGGTTTGTAAGCCCAAAGGATCTTGATGGTGAAAATCTATATGATCACTGTGGGGAACCTTTTTTTCCATTTGCTTCTAGTGGTACAAGTTAATGGTTTGCCCTGAACATTTTTTCAATACCGACTATGTCTGTTTTGTGAAGCGTAATTCATACACCTCATAGAAGGTTGATCTTGTTGCACTCTTGATGCATATGGTAAGTCATCAACAGCTAATAATTTTCCCTTCGTAATTATTAACACAACACTTCCAAATGAGCCTTTCTAAAACTGAACTAGCGACGTCGCACTCAAGGGTTTCCTTGTCAGATGCTGCACATTGCTAAAGCCTTCCTCACACGGGACAAGGCAGCTAATGTTGACGTGGACGCGTACGACATCCGACCTCACGAGAGAGAGCTGGAACATCACACGGGACGAGCTGGTTAACGTGCTTTGCGCTCTCAGCGCTCTCCAGCGCCCGTTGTCGACTTTATTTGACTCTCAAACCACAGTTTCCTCACGAAACTGGACGCGCGTAAAATAGCTGTATTAACTGTGTTATCAGTTGAAGAGGAAGAGGTAAAAAAATCACGAAGAAGATTCTGAAGTTGTCGACAGCTTGAACAGCGAATTCCTGGCAGAGGAACACTACATAATGTTGTACAACGATTTGAGATACATAACAGTAGAAGTTATTCGTTAACTCAGTCGAATTTTCATCCCATTTTCGGTTTTAAATAGAATAACGCATATCGTCCACATTCTCGATGTTGTATTGAGTACCAACGCTTTGAAATAACGTACTTCATCACATAGATTGCAGAATCGAGATTCGTTACGTAATTTCATTTGAATGGCAGGGATGATTTGTTCTGATGTTGCACACCATCACTGAACAAGAAATTTACCGGCAAGACACAGACAAGAGCGAGTTCATAAACGCAAACATAGGTAGGTATATATCAGGTTGGTGCATAAGCTAGTAGAGTTTTAGCTTTGCATGTTGGTAATCCGTTTGCAATGCGTTTATTTATCGATCGCCATTTTTTATTACTTGTAGTTCATTGCTGTTATTTCAGTTCACCTATTGTAATTCTGTCATTTTGAGATAGGAAATGCAGCTATGAACGCTAGAAAATGGAGTGCCCGTTGGAAAAATCGGAACACTTTCGACTGACAGCAGTGGAGACAGCCAGAAACCATTGTGCCATTTACAGGGATAATGCTGTTGAACATAACACGTCAAAAAAATAGTTTTCTCGTTTTAAGTAAGATCATTTTGACATTAATGACTCTCCACGGACTGGAAGACCTTCGGGATTAGATGGAGATTTTTTAAACGTATTAATCCAAAATTATCCACGTCGGCATACTCACGACCTAACGAATGTGATGAACTATGATCATTCCATCATCGTGTGACATTTGCACGCTGCAGACAAGATTCAAAAATCGGGTGTATGGGTAACAAATGTTCTGAGCCAAAATCAGAAAAATCTGCGAGTGGCCATATGTACACTACTGGCCATTAAAATTCCTACACCACGAAGATGACGTGCTACAGACGCGAAATTTAACCGACACCAAGAAGATGCTGTGGTATGCAAATGATTAGCTTTTCAGAGCATTCACACAAGGTTGGCGCAGGTGGTGACACCTACAACGTGCTTACATGAGGAAAGTGTCCAAACGATTTCTCATACACAAACAGCAGTTGACCGGTGTTGCCTGGTGAAACGTTGTTGTGATGCCTCGTGTAAGGAGGAGAAATGCGTACCGTCACGTTTCCGACTTTGATAAAGGTCGGATTGTAGCCTAATCGCGATTTCGGTTTATCGTATCGCGACATTGCTGCTCGCGTTGGTCGAGATCCAATGACTATTAGCAGCATATGGAATCGGTGGCTTCAGGAGGGTGATACGGAATGTCGTACTGGATCCCAACGGCCTCCTATCACTAGCAGTCGAGATGACAGCCATCTTATCCGAATGGCTGTAACGGATCGTGCAGCCACGTCTCGATCCCTGAGTCAGCAGATGGGGACGTTTGCAAGACGACAACCATCTGCACGAACAGTTCGACGACGTTTGTAGCAGCATGGACTATCAGCTCGGAGACCATGGCTGCAGTTACCCTTGACGCTGCATCACAGACAAGAGCGCCTGCGATGGTGTACTCAACGACGAACCTGGGTGCACGAATGAATCCAGGTTCTGTTTAGAGCATCATGATGGTTGCATCCGTGTTTGGCGACATCGCGGTGAACGCACATTGGAAGCGTGTATTCTTCTAGACTGACGAAAAATACTATACAGGAGTTAGGTTGGGAAGTCATTCCGCACTCACCTTATTCATCTGCTCTTGCACCTTCAGATTTTCACCTTTTTCGCTCTCTATCGTACAATTTTCAAGGAACTTCCTTTCCAGATGAAAATGCGCTCCGAACGTGACTCGACGAGTTCTTCACCTCATAACTAAGTGATTTCTACAGTCGCGTTGGCAGACTGCTGTAAAAGTAAAGGAGAAGATATTAGTGACGAATAAATTCCCTGTTACGTGTACCTGTTGTGATTATTAACCTTACGGAGAAACGATACGAACTTATGCTCCAACCCAATATCGTTTATAGAAAGTTGCATAATAGAAAAAAACATGTAGAGTGTAGCTTGTGTTCACTTTCAGACGTAGGTAGACTCACGTTAACATTTCTGGCCACTCGGAAAACATTCCAATCCAGTCTTTGGCGTTTGCAACAAGAACACAAAAATGGTTCAAATGGCTCTAAGCACTATGGGACTTAGCATCTGAGGTCATCAGTCCCCTAGAGTTCCCAATTATAAAGTTAAACGAGTCATTATTCTACGTTCTGCCATTCTTCATCATCCTGTTTTTTGCTCTGTTTTTCCTGAAGCCATTTTCTGTGCAGAGCATGTTGGCCATTGCCTCCAAGAGGTAAGCAACCTCCTTACATCCTGCCAGAAGGTCTGTTAAATCTCTGGACCTTAGGATTTGTATTTCACATCTTACATATTCTTTGCTCTTCGTATATCGTGTTCCATCATTTGCCGGCCGCTGTGGCCGAGCGGTTCTAGGCGATTCCGTCTGGAACCGCGCTGCTGCTATGGTCGCAGGTTCGAATCCTGCCTCGGGCACGGATGTGTGTGATGTCCTTAGGTTAGTTAGATTGAAGTAGTTCTAAGTTCTAGGTGACTGATGACCTCAGATGTTAAACCCCATAGTGCTCAGAGCCATTTGAACCATTTTTCACGTCGTTTGTTCCTTCTCCTACTTCTGGTACTTGAGTAAAATGCCCTTAAAATATTATCTTTGTTATAAGATTAATCATTAACGCTAACTGACTTATATTTAATTCACATTTCGGAAGTAAGAAATACTTTTAATGCGCAATGGAGAGAATATTAGGGAGCTCTGATGAATGTTTGACTGGAGATAGCATTATAATTACCCTCTAACTTTCTGACACTACCTATAAATGTGATGATGACCTTCATTATAAGCTAATCACGTTTAATGAGGATATGAAATTCAGGTTGTAAGCCTAATGACTATAGGAACATAGTCTGGTATAGCATGAAGTCTCGAGGGCTCTCCAACACTGACTTACCTAATCTACTGTAATATGCAAGGAAAGAATTCGAGGTAGGCCTATTTCTGCTGACGGCAGCTGTTTTTTGAACAAGACTGCCACTAAAAGTCGAATTTGAATGATAACTTGTTCGCAGGTCAAACATTCTCACACGAAAAAATGTAGAATCACATGTGAACAATTAAAAAAATCTTGCAGACTTACAACTGACTGTATAAGTAAAATAAATCGAAAGTGCTTTAGATTAATTCCTTATTATTGATCAGTAACTCAATTTGCAGTGGCAATAAAAAATTAATTTTGTCCATGATGGACCACGTGGAATTCAGTTCCACGAAACACGAGAAACAGAACAAAAAGGAAACTTGATACGCTTTAGAACGTGTGGAAGTGGGAAGGTAACGAGTGCCAAGCTCCAATATGACGGATGGACAATGGAAATACAGATATTGTTCCGTGAACATAGGTGGAAATCTCTCTCTTTGAACAACGAATACTAAGTCTGGATACGAATGAAGGTAAACCTATAGGTTTGACAGCACTGCATACAAAATATTACGTCAAGCTGCGGTAGCACTGCGGTGACTTCATGATTTTTGCAGGTTACACCATGCAACTGACTCTCGGAAAGTAACAACAATTCAGTGCACACAGCATCCTTCAAGCAGCCCTGGACAGCGCCAAGATCCAGCGCGACCACAAACAGGAAACAGAATGGATTGCCTTTGTGGCTCACTTCCCTTAGAATCATCTGGTCCAATTCGAGTACATTCCATTTTATAACATTTAAATTTATGTAAAATGTTAACAAATTCCTCTTTTTCACAAATGCTTTTCTTGCTATAGCCAATTTCCTTTTCATATCCTGTCTACATCGACAACCACCAATTATTTTTCTGCCCAAATTGCAAAGCTCGTCTCCTACATTTAGTGTCCCATTTTCTAATCTAGTTTCCTCACAATCATCTTTTCCAACTATAATAATTCAATTATCCTTGTTTCAATTTTATTGATGTTCCTTTTATAATCTTTCTACAAGACGTTATCCATTCCATTCAATAGATCTTGCGAGTCTTCGCTGTCTCTGACGGGATTTTGACGTCATCGGCAAGTTTCATAATTTTTATTTCTTGACCCCAAACTTTAATTCCCTTTCCAAATTTATCCTTGGTTTTCTTTGCTGTCTTCTCAGCGTACAGATCCAGCAAGATGGCTCATTGTGGCCTGCCGGCACTGTCGCTCATCGTGTTCAGTCATAGGGTTAGCTGCTCTCTCTAATAAAATAAATCAATAAATAAAAAACTGCATAATTGGATCAACGATGAACTTCAACGGATGACGTAGGAAGCCCGTCCCGAACAAATGCAACGAACAATAACGAACAGAATGAGATTTTAAAAAATTGTTTAGCCTACTAGACTCGCATTTTGGAGGAGGCTGGTTAAAATCCTCCTCTGGTCATCCATATTTAAGTTTTGTTGCGATTTTCCTAAATAAATCCAGGTAAATGTCGGGATGGTTGCTTTGAAAAGTTCACAACTAATTTCGTTCCGAATCCTTTCGTAACCCAAGTTTTTATTCTGTCCCTAATGATCTCGTAGTCGATTTGCAATTAACTTCTAATATTTTTCCTTCAGCGTACAGGTAACTTCGGACTCATTCGCTTTTCAACTACTGCTTCCCGTTCATGTCCTTCGACTCAGTACAACTGTAGTCTGGTTTCTGTACGAGATGAGGACAAACTTTGCCATCACTATTTTGTCGCTGCTAACTTTATCTTTTCGAAGTGTGTATTCCAGTAGTAGACTATGACAAAGCGAGTAGTCAACCAGTGCGGGAAGCGTCTGCAGAATCTAGTGTCACCTGTGCTGGGTCACATTCAATATCGAGTTGCTCCATTTAATTAACTGCGACGTCTTTGGATCTTCCTGAGCATTCTGACCCGTAGGTGGTTAAGACATTGCTTCACACAGCTCTCCCATTCCTCAGTGACGGCCCTCTTGACATAATCCTGCGATGGCTTACTGCAAGTTTCAACTGGCCCCTAGCCGGCTTCACGTCAGTATATGAGGAGACTATTCCATTCGATTGATTCCAGCCTCGAAAAATGTGTTCACGGGGTGAGCTACTGTGACATTATCTTGAAAGATTGACCCATCGCCTCAGTGTTCATTGTAGGGCTAGAAAATGTATTGCAGAATCCTGTTCCGATTCTAAATAGCTATCAGATTAGCCTCGATAAAGACGAAAGGTGTCAACCATCTATTGAACAAATAGTTACAGGATCTGGTCCTGATACTACACAACTCTCAATTTACCCTCGGTAAAGATGAGAGACGTCCACCATCCACTGGACATTAGGTAGGATGGTCTGGTCTCGATACACATATTTCTCAAATTACCCTCAATAAAGATGACAAGCGTCCACCATCCACTGGACTCTCAAACTACCCAGCAATAAAGATGGGAGACCTACCCCATCCACTGGACATTAGGTAGGATGATCTGGTCTCGATATACATAGCTCTCAAATTACCCCACCAATAAAGATGAGAGACCTCCCCCATCCTCTGGACATTAGGTAGGATGATCTGGTCTCGATATACATAGCTCTCAAACTACCCCCAATAATAGACGTCCACCATCCACTGGACATTAAGTAGGATGATCTGGTCTCGATATAAATTTTAAATGGCTCTGAGCACTATGAGACTAGAACTTAGAACTACTTAAACCTAACTAACCTAAGGACATCACACAAATCATGCCCGAGGCAGGATTCGAACCTGGAACCGTAGCGGTCGCGCGGTTCCAGACTGTAGCGCCTAGAACCGCTCGGCCACACCGGCCGGTAGGTCTCGATATACATAGCTCTCAAATTACCCTCAATAAATATGAAAAGCGTCCACCATCAAAGGAAGAAAAGGTTGGACAATCCTTCCTGATACTAAACAGTCCTCAAATTAGCCTCGCTAACGATGAGAAGCGTCCGACATCCGTACAAGTTATTCGGGCACACGACTGATCCACCTCCGTGCTAAACCTACGGTACTGCATGCCTGACACGTGTGTTGGTATGGTTCCGTGTTCACCCTCTTTTAGGACTATCACCATACTTCAGACTAATCGTCGCCTCGTCGACAAAGATTCGCCATTGATTCAGGCTTTACCTCCCGCTTCGTGGACCACGGCGCCGGGGGTTTTATAATGGATGCCTTGTGCCAAATTAACTGTGTGGAGACAGCTGCGTTCTATGTTGATTCAGCCGTGTCAGTCTCTTCCCCAAAGACAATGTGCAGGTCAGTTGCATTTTCCTCGAAGTACTTACGGGGCTTAATACAAACAAGGGAACCTGCCCATCGCGCCCTCCCCCCCCCCCCCCCCCCCCCCCCCCCCCTTAGATTTAGTTATAAGTTGGCACAGTGGATAAGCCTTGTGAAACTGAACACCGATCAATCGAGAAAACAGGAAGAAGTTGTGTGGAACTATGAAAAAAATAAGCAAAATATACAAACGGAGTAGTCCATGCGCAATATAGGCAACATAAATGATGTTATGAGCTCAGGGGCGCCGTGGTCCCGTGGTTAGCGTGAGCAGCTGCGGAACGAGAGATCCATGGTTCAAGTCTTCCCTCGAGTGAAAAGTTTTACTTTCAAACAATTATCAAAGTTCAGGCACTCACACGTAATCAATTTCGCTCTCCAAAATTCCAGGACATGTTCAGATTTGCTTGGACATACGCAGGATTTGACGGTCTACACACGGAAAAATATGAAAAAGTTAAAAGCATATATTTTGACAGAGCACAGGGAAAACTGTGCGTCTGTGAAACTGTTGCATTCATTTGTTGCTGTTTATGTGACAAACTCTTATGTTTTCCTCACTTTTTGGGAGTGATTATCACATCAACAAGAAAACCGAAATCGGTCAAGGTAGAAGAATCTTTTTACCCATTCGCCAAGTGTACAAGTTAAATGGGTCGACAACATATTCCTGTCATGTGACGCACATGCCGTCACCAGTGTCGTATAGAATATATCAGACGTGTTTTCCTGTGGAGGAATCGGTTGACCTATGACCTTGCGATCAAATGTTTTCGGTTCCCATTGGAGAGGCACGTCCTTTCGTCTACTAATCGAACGATTCTGCGGTGCAGTCGCAAAACACAGACATTAAACTTATTACAGTGAACAGAGGCGCCAATGAACGGACAAATCATAACTTTGCGAAGATAAACTATTCACTCGAGGGAAGACTTGAACCAAGGACCTCTCGTTCCGCAGCTGCTCACGCTAACCACGGGACCTTTTTTTTATCTCATTTCGTTCGGTATAGTTTGTTCTATTTGTTCGGAGCGGACGTCCTATGATGTTCGTTTAAGTTTTTCGTTGATGCATTCACTCAGTTTTTTATTGCAGAGCGCAGCTAACCCTCTGACCGAGCACGCTGAGCTACCACGCCGGCGACCACGGCGCCCCTGAGCTCATAACATCCTTTATGTTGCCTGTCTTGCGCATAGACTACTCAGTTTGTATATTTTGCTTATTTTTTTCATAGTTCCACACAACTTCTTCCTGTTTTCTCGATCGATCTGTACTCAGTTTTTCACGGCTTATCCACTGTGCCAGCTTATAACTAAATCTGATTGGGGGGGGGGGGGGGAGGGTGATGGAAAGGTTCCCTTGTAAGTAGCTGCCGTAACCTATAGCCTTTGATTACGGGCGATCGCTACGAGGTAGGTCTTCAGTGTCTCGCGTCTCACGATATCGGCTGAGACCTCGACTGACATTGTGTGTTGCGCCGCATCTGACGGGGTGGCCGCAGCAGCGGAGGCTGTCCGCGCCCTGCTCTACTTGCCTTCCGGCGTAACCCGAGCCGTTGTTTGCCGGGGCTCAGGACAGGACGCAGGACGCAGGACACAGGTGCGGCGGCCGCGCCACGGCAAACACTCTGCGCCCGCCTGTCCCTCTTCTGTTATCCCTCGAGAAAACAAGCGTCCTTTGTCGAGTCCTCACCCACGACTGCAGACGCGTTGCTCTGCCAACGGCGACACCTGTTGCACCACTCTCACATTCGCGTATCCTGCGTGCCTGCTGAACAGGCTCCTGCGTCACTAACCTCCAACGCGTTGTAGGAGAACGAAGGAAGCAGCACCAGTAAAATTAGTCCTCGTAGAAGCAAAATTATATCATTACAGCGACTTTTCGAAATTTAAATTTTAAGCGCATCTCAAGCCAAAATTGGGTACACTAAGTTATCAGATAGATTATATAATGGTAAGACAGAGATTTAGGAACCAGATTTTAAATTGTAACACATTTCGAGGGGCAGATATGGACTCTGATCACAATCTATTGGTTATGAACTCTAGATTAAAACTGAAGAAACTGCAAAAAGGTGGGAATGTAAGGAGATGGGACCTGGATAAACTGAAAGAACCAGACGTTGTACAGAGTTTCAGGGAGAGCATAAGGGAACAACTGACAGGAATGGGAGAAAGAAATACAGTAGAAGAAGTATGGGTAGCTTTGAGGGATGAAATAGTGAAGGCAGCACAGGATCAAATAGGTAAAGAGACGAGGGCTAGTAGAAACCCTTGGGTAACAGAAGAAATATTGAATTTAATTGATGAAAGGAGAAAATATAAAAATGCAGTAAATGAAGCAGGCAAAAAGGAATACAAAAGTGAGATCGACGGGAAGTGCAAAATGGCTAAGCAGGGATCGCTAGAGGACAAATGTAAGGATGTAGAGGCTTATCTCACTAGGGCTAAGATAGATACTGCCTACAGGAAAATTCAAAAAACCTTTGGAGAAAAGAGAACCACTTGCATGAATATCAAGAGCCTTGATGGAAACCCGGTTCTGAGCAAAGAAGGGAAAGCAGAAAGGTGGAATGAGTATATAGAGGGTCTACACAAGGGCGATGTACTTGAGGACAATATTATTTAAATGGAAGAGGATGTAGATGAAGATAAAATTGGAGATATGATACTGCGTGAAGAGTTTGACAGAGCATTGAAAGACCTAAGCCGAAACAAGGCCCCGGGAGTAGACAACATTCCATTAGAACTACTGACAGCCTTGGGAGAGCGAATCCTGACAAAACTCTACCATCTGGTGAGCAAGATGTATGAGACAGGCGAAATACCCTCAGACTACAAGAAGAATATAATAATTCCAATCCCAAAGAAAGCAGGTGTTGACAGATGTGAAAATTACCGAACTATCAGTTTAATAAGTCACAGCTGCAAAATACTAACGCGAATTCTTTACAGACGAATGGAAAAACTGATAGAAGCCGACCTCAGGGGAGATCAGTTTGGATTCTGTAGAAATGTTGGAACACGTGACGCAATACTGACCCTACGACTTATCTTAGAAGAAAGGTTAAAGAAAGACAAACCTACGTTTCTAGCATTTGTAGACTTAGAGAAAGCTTTTGACAATGTTGATTGGAAAGCTCTCTTTCAAATTCTGAAGGTGACAGGGGTAAAATACAGATAGCGAAAGGCTATTTACAATTTGTACAGAAACCAGATGGCAGTTACAAGACTCGAGGGGTATGAAAGGGAAGCAGTGGTTGGGAAGAGAGTTAGACAGGGTTGTAGCCTATCCCCGATGCTATTCAATCTGTATATTGAGCAAGCAATAAAGGAAACAAAAGAAAAGTTCGGATTAGGTATTAAAATCCATGGAGAAGGAATAAAAACTTTGAGGTTCGCTAATGATATTGTAATTCTGTCAGAGACAGCGAAGGACTTGGAAGAGGAGTTTAACGGAATGGAAAGTGTCTTGAAAGGAGGGTACAAGATGAACATCAACAAAAGCAAAACGAGGATAATTGAATGTAGTCGAATTAAGTCGGGTGATGCTGAGGGAATTAGATTAGGAAAAGAGACACTTAAAGTAGTAAAGGAGTTTTGCTATTTGGGGAGATAAATAACTGATGATGGTCGAAGTAGAGAGGATATAAAATGTAGACTGGCAATGGCAAGGAAAGCGTTTCTGAAGAAGAAAAATTTGTTACCATCGAGTATAGATTTAAATGTCAGGAAGTCATTTCTGAAAGTATTTGTATGGAGTGTAGCCATGTATGGAAGTGAAACGTGGAGAATAAATAGCTTAGACGAGAAGAGAATAGAAGCTTTCGAAATGTGGTGCTACAGAAGAATGCTGAAGATTAGATGGGTAGATCACGTAAGTAATGAGGAGGTATTGAATAGAATTGTGGAGCTTTTGGCACAATTTGACTACAAGAAGTAATCGGTTGGTAGGACATGTTCTGAGGCATCAAGGGATCACAAATTTAGCATTGGAGGGCAGCGTGGAGGGTAAAAAGCATAGAGGGAGACCAAGAGATGAATACAGTAAGCAGATTCAGAAGGATGTAGGCTGTAGTAGGTACTGGGAGATGAAGAAACTTGCACAGGATAGAGTAGCATGGAGAGCTGCATCAAACCAGTCTCAGGACTGAAGACTACAACAACAACATGATGAATCCGGTTCTGAAGAGATTAAATATCGAATTTTGTCCACGAATGTGATTAAATTTTTAACGCAAACGTGTAGTGAAGTAACTTTTAATCCCTTGAGAGCTGGAGAAACCCCTTTTCAAAATCACAGTTATTGTCAAAGTCCCGTTCGCAATTAGTAAACAAAACCACAAAAAGTATAAATTACCAAGATCCCATAAACACAACTGCAACATAAGTAAAGCAAATGATAATATTCCTGGAAAAGGCAATTATTTTAAGGAAATTGATAACGATAAAGCCTATATGAAAAAGTTAAAACAAGTAAACATTATTTTTGCTAGGCCTACTTGTGACTTAAGTAGTGTACAAATATAATGTATGAGGATCAAACCTTCGGGCTATGGTCAGTATTTTCCGTATTACGTTCAATGGATGAAAGTTTGCTCACGTATTGCCGCTCATGACCCTTAGGTATGAGCCAATGCGTTTTAAAATTGTATAATACCTAACTCACAAGTAGAACTAACAAAATATATTTTTACTTGTTTTAAAATCTTAAGGCTTTGTATGTTTTTCGTATTGTAGCACCTGAAAATAGTCTTCACAGGCCGAAACCGATTATGACTATCATAAAAGTGATTATCTGAAAAAAAACTTAATTTCAAAACAATATTCTTGTCCAACTATAACTGAAAAAATAAATACGATAACTCACTACTTCGGAAATGTTGCAATATGAAAAGTTGCAGAACTAAACGTGAATTCTTGTCATCGTGCAGCTCTCAGATTTACAATTCTTACTTTATTCAGACGTCGCACCAAAGAGAAATAACCTACTTTATTCGTGGAAAAACGAATGACACAATGCTGTCTTGTAACATTTGTTTATTATGACCAGTTTCGGTCACTGACCATTCTCCACATAAGAAAGAATACAGTCACATCGAATCTCATACATTTCTTCAAATACGAAAAACAAACATAGTCAAAACGTGTAAAACAGTTACAAGTTTCTAGTAATAATGCTATGTGGCTCAATCTGCGACAAGCTACATGAGTTTAAATTACAAGACACCTTTATCCCACCCATTTTTCGAAGTGTATATACGCTGTTATCTGTCGTTTGAAAAAAAAAAAATGTTGTACTTTATTCTGACTGGTCGGAGGCAGAGTCGCAATGGTGGATGCCACAGCTCGCATACATCGCACTAAACATAATATTTAAATATGTAAAAATTTGTAATAACATTACTGAACACACATATGCAGGAGGACGTCCCCAAAAACCACACGAAGATACATATAACGGCAAACAAAACAAATGAGGGAGAGTCGGCAACCAGCAGTGGTAGGGATATATTATGGCTAACAATGAGAACAGAGATACTAGAATTTAGTTACTGTTGATCTACATAACGAAAAGCACATATTAATTTAAGTCAATGAAAAAGAAATTACTCAAAAAGTTTTTGAACTGCTTTCAGAGTCTTAGCAAGGAGAGAGCTTTATGACGATGTGGATTTATGCTGTTGCTCATTTGCGCCTGATGGATAACGTCGTCCGACATTGTCAACTGCTGTATGATGGAGCAAACGAAATTGTAGCATGTTTGCTAATGTTGAAGTCCAATCTTTACATCGGTTCCAACGGTGTCCGTCGTAAGGTGCCACTTCCATTGATGCTAATCACTATTTGTAAATATTTTATTAAATTGCTTCCAAGAAGATTAAATGGCTTCATTAAAAATTTTTAAAAAAGTAACTTTTCCCATAAAATAAGCATCAAAATAAACTTAGTCTAACAAGTGACGGGAAAGGGTGCCCAATCTGAAGATTTGCCATGCATGGCGCAATAATGAAGCAGCTAAGTGCAGCGTATGGAGTAAATACAGACATGCCATCTTAGCATTTCGTTACGGACTTGTGCTTAGTAAACGTGGCAGGACGTCGCTTGTTAACAGACTTTGAACGTGAGATGATAATCAGTGTAAGACGCATAGTGCTTAGATCAAACACGAATTCCGGTTTCCGAGATCACCTTTGTTTAGGCCACATCTTGAAAGTCACAGAGACACACACGTAACCTTCCGCACAGGATGACCACATTCGGACGTCACGTCGCCTCCGTACAACCTTGCTAGGGAATGGAGGATCTGCCGTGGATTTACATCGTTTGAACGTAGAAAACCCACTTCTACCAGGAAAAGTGCACCTCATAGCCTTGAGCAGGCGACAGTCGACAACCGACATCTAACATCACACCCAGTGGCTTCCCATTACTTTTGGCCATTCATTGTCAGTGTATAAAGTACCTATGCTCCGCGGTGTATGTAAGGTTTTTTTTTTTTTGTCAAACGTGTGCCTAAGTTTCCGCTGTTAGTGGAAACAAAGTGTCGAATCTGAAGATCAACGCTTACCGATAAAATATAAATAACAGAAAATTGGTTGTTATTGCACGAGTGTTTATTACTATGCACAACAAAGATCGAAATTAAAAAGTGGTCATAAACTAAAATCTCAGTGTAGTTGACCGTAATTTTGAATGCCAGAATTTGGTTTTAATGAATTCAGATTGCAGAATAAAACGATAGCCCACTCCAAAAGCGAGCCAAAGTTAAATTGAGTAAATGACTGTAATGACTTTGATACCACGCGAATTTCATGGGGCAAAGACAAAGCAGCAGTTTGACAAAATGCACTCACGCTATCTTACATGAAAAAGACACGGGTACCATGAGCACAAAAGACATCAATTTGTAATGCAATGATGTTAGTTACCTTAATGATTACCAGTCATAAACAATAACTAACAACACTTTATTGAGACCGCACTGCGTTACATACCTCACGACAATGCTGTCTGAAAATACGCTTGACCGTGACAAAAACTGTTTGCTTTTAAAATACATGCAGTAAAAATTTTCATTCATTGCAACAATTATTATTCAGTACAGATGTTAAGTAAACGATGCACATAATATCATTTACAAATTTCAACATAAAATTCTAAAACTACTTTGATTACGCGAAAGCCACCATACTTCTGTTATAGAAAATTAATTTCAGTTAAATGTCTTTCAAAGTTGCTACTGCTTTTGAGCTCAGTAAGTACTGAACGCAAATCAACTGTAAATTTAACTACATTTGACTTCCTTGTGACTTTCTAGGAAGTTATGGTGAAAGGATAGGACCTTGCTTATGGTTAATGACTCGTGTCAAAGACGTTCTCTCGACAAGTTTGTTCTTTCCAAAAAGTTAAGACGCTTGCATGCTTATTACACAGCTACAAAATACGTCTGGGTCTTACTTTGCAGTGTGTTGCTTGCGGTGCGACGTAGTGCTATTATGAGATCCATTATCAGCAGTGATCAGTGAGCATCTTGAATAAATTTGGGCCACGCAGTATTCTTCCTTACTTCCAAAATGTTTTGTGACCATATACTGCGCCTACATACCTGCTCACCCACTTATAAACTGCCTGTCCACATATTACAACAACATTTTCTACGCAAAACACTCTGGCATTTGCGCGCTACACATACCTGTGTTCCATACCACAGATGCTACGCAATTACTTCTCAGCCTTCACCTCTACAACTCGCGCCAACAATGCTATTGTTACATGAAAAATATTCTTTGTGCTTTATACAATAATAACTTCCCTGTCATGACCAGCGTGTTTACTGAAATGATCTGACATAAATGCTTCTTAGTTACGCTATCAAAATAGATTACGTTTACATAGTCGCTAATTACTGGAAAAATTCATTAATAAATGTATTTACAAAGAATAGTTCCGAACTCGAAAAATCAAGTATAGCTGAAAAATACGTGTTGCATTGGATTCTAATGTTACAAACGCACATTTATGATGCATGAAACATTGTTTCTGTGATGTTTGGTGCCTGACTTAACTAATGTTTTGGCATACCTTGTAATGCTCCTCTTCGATGCTTAATATTCAATTATCCGTCTTCGGGCCAGAAGCTGAACATTATTTTGAAGTAAGTTGCATAGAATCGCGCATCCGCATGTGAAATTCTAAACTGCATCTCGTTGGGAGTCTTGTCTTCTGTAGGGCATGATGCTGGTCGCAGATCTTATTCTCAAACGAAGAAATATTATCTCATGAAAGAATTATGATATTCACGTGGCTTCCAAAGATTAGGGAATGAAATAAAGCTTCTGAACTTTGAAATAATTATATTCAGTACTATTTCACACTCTGAACTAGTAACACAATATACGAGTAAATTGCCTTTAGCAGCTCTAAAAAAGCACTCCATCTTGATTTACAACAACTCTCCCGCCAAGGCTGTCTATTTGCAGCTACGCTCCCGCCAGGACAACGAATAAAAACAGAGATACAACATGTATACCAAAGAGTTTACATCTTAGATAATAACAATCACTGGTACATCTTTAACAATTCACTAAAATTAATTTTAGGTAAAATGCTTTAATATTAATTCAGATACATAAAATATGAATATTTAAGTATGAAATAACTACTTTTTTGAGAATATATTTACACGAAGCTATTTTTATGTTAACGAAGACATTGAAACTCTGTGGTATCGTAAGATTCTTACTGTATCAGCCACTCGATTGTAGTACAGCCTACATTAATTAATTCGGTATTAACTAATATCCTTGAACTTGAATTCGATTGCCTGTGTTTTGAAATCCAGCGTCGTCTGTAACAGCAGACTCACGCTGATACGTAATGTGACGAAAAATCATCTCATATCTGAAACGATAAATTTTCTACAAAGCATATTAGGAAGTCTTCTTGTCTTCCCATAAATGTTAGTACATCCGTATGAACTATTTTTTGTGGGCTTTATGCTGTGTTACAAGGCAAGTTTTTCCGCCTAACGTTTCGTCTTTCAATGCTGGAGATCTCATCAGGGGCTCTAACAACTCAGAAAACAGTTTCAGACTTCAAGAAGCTGAGCAATCTGCTCTATGGGTATGGGGAAACTGTTCAACGCAGTTGTTGCGAATTTTTACATGGAAAAGCTGAAGAGATTGCACTTGAGATGGCCAAGAAGAAACCCTCTTCTATTTCTCTACGTTCTTGTTACTTTTGCTGTATGGTTTCAAGGGGAAAAAACTCTCAGGATTTTTGAACTTGCTAAATGAGATTAACCTGATATAAAGTTCATGATTTAAAAATAGAGAGAATATCAAATCATATTTTTGAATGCACCAGTTCTTAAACCCGATGCAAGTTTAGGGCAGAAAGTTCACAGAACGCCCACTTCCGATCGCCATCCCAAGCAGAAAAGAGGAGTGATTCAAACATTGACGGACCGGGCTAACAGACTCTCGTACACAACACTTGGAGGAAGAGTTCGATCGTTTAACAACTACTTACTGAAGAAAGGGCTACTCTGAGAAAGAGATAAATAGGGCACTACACCCTAAAAGATTTGGAGCTTTAGTGAAAAAGTAGCAACTAAACGGAAAGTTTTCCTCTCATTCTTAAAAGCTATCACAGGATGCATCAACAGAGAACTAGGAAGACTCGATATTGAAACAGTGTTTAAGCCAAAAAGAAAACTGCGCATATATTTTAACACTGTAAAGGACGCACGTCCGCCGCATGTCAGAGTAGGAGTGCGTAAAAGACCTTGCACTTGCTAACTACTGAAGGTACGAACTTAAAAAACAAGCGTTAACACCTGCTCTATGGAACTCAAGAGCAGTTCTCTTCTGGGCAAGACGGACAGTAGCGGATCACGGAGGGGCACCAGAGGACCACCAAATTAATTGCTCTGATAGTGTGGATTTATCAAGGGACAGGGATCTATACTGCTGTATGACCCAAATGTTGCACGCTGCCTGTCTAAAGGCTACCAGGAACAACAAAAATTATATTGCATATAATTACGGACAGACAACAAAAACTTAAAATGTGCCGGCCGCTGTGGCCGAGCGGAACTAGGCGCTTCAGTCTGGAACCGTGCGACCACTACGGTCACAGGTTCGAATCCTGCCTCGGGCATGGATGCGTGTGATGTCCGTAGGTTAGTTAGGTTTAAGTAGTTCTAAGTTTTAGGGGACTGATGACCTCAGATGTTAAGTCCCATAGTGCTCACAGCCATTTAAACCATTTTTTGAAAATGTTGTAATCTACTCTTTAAGAGGCACTGCCTTAAGTTAAAGGTTTAACTCAATAAAAGAAATATCAAAGTTAGAAACTGCGTCTATCTCTTGAAGCAGCGGTACTCCCGGTGTGCAAAGTATCCAGACCATATTCATCCAATATTTGAGAATGAGAGTTCTTGGCGACTTAAAACAAACTTAAACATAATTTAAGTCATTTTCTAAGCTTTTTCATTAATGTATGGGTGAATGATCCGAAACCAATAAGACCAACACAGTTTTTACACACTTAACCACAAATACTTACTACATTAGCTCATTTGTAAAATAATAAATTTGAAGCTGTTTCATACATGGGAGTGCGAGGGCGAGGGTGGAACTGGAGGGCGAGGGTGGAAAGGGGTGCTGGGTACTGTGCTAGAATGTAAAGGGAGGCAATAGAAATTCAAAAGCCCAAACATAACTTTAACAGAACTGAAACTAGACAATTGTAGTTCTAATTAAGACGAGGAGAAGCAACTCGTCCCCATTGACTCCAGAATAAACGTCGTCGTGGTTCCGCCATCTTATGACGCCGACCATTGCGTGGATACATACACTGATCAGCCAGAACTTTATGACCACCGACTTACTATCGATATAAGCCCGTCCAGGCGATAGCAGCGTCACCTGGCATTGAATGACCGCTAGTCGAACACACGGAAGGCACATGCAGTATCAGTGCGCTTTCTGTCCGTATGTAGAATGGGGAAGCCTCGCTACCTATCTGTGTTTGACTAAGGGCACATTGTGGTGGCCCGGATGTCGGTACGCGTATTTCGGAAACTGCGCGGCTTATCGGGTGTTCGCCGGCCGTGGTGGCCGAGCGGTTCTAGGCGCTACAGTCTGGAACCGCGCGACCACTACGGTCGCAAGTTCGAATCCTGCATCGGGCATAGATGTGTGTGATGTCCTTAGGTTACTTAGGTTTAAGCACTTCTAAGTTCTAGGGGACTGGTGACCTCAGAAGTTTAGTCCCATAGTGCTCAGAACCATTTTTTGTCGGGTGTTAGAGGAGTACTGTGGTCAATGTCTTCAACACGTGGCGAAACCATGGTGAAACCTAGTCCAGACGTCGCGGGGTTGAGGGCCCACCCCTTGTTACAGATGTCGGCCTTCGTAGGCTGGGCGGACTGGTAAAACAGGACAGGCGGCAAATTGTGGCGGAATTAACATCACACTTTAATGCTAGGCAGAGTACAAGTGTGTCTAAACACACAGTGCAGCGAACACTCCTAGCAACGGGCCTCCGCAACCGACAATCGATGCATGTGCCAATGTTAACACAGCGACATCGGCAAGTACGACTGAAATAGGCACGTGACCATCGACGCTGAACGTTGACGCAATGGCAGAGTGTTGCATGGTCTGATGAATTCGGATACCTTCTTCATCGCGTCGATGGGGGGAGGGGCACGAATCTGTCGTCTTTCAGGGGACAGCTCCTTGATACCTGTACTGTGGGGCGGAGGAAAGATGGCGGCGGCTCCATTACCCTCAGGGAAACTTTCACGTGGGCGTCCGCGGGTACAATGGAGGTCGTGCAAGGCACCATGACGGCCAAGGAGTACCGTACACCTCTTCATGACGATCATGTTTCCCGACGGCAGTGGCATTTTTAACAAGATATTGTGCCATGTCACAAGGCCAGGGTTATGGTGGAATTGTTGGAGAAACACAGTGGTGATTACTAATCGATGTGTTGACCTCCCAGCTTGCCGGATCTGAACGCCATCGAATACCTCATGTGATTGAACACATTCAATTTACTGGAACTAGATGACTTGTGTGTCCAAATGTGGTGCCAACTACCTCCAGTGACCTACCAAGAGCTCATTGCTTCCATGCAACGAACATCGCCGCTGTTATCCGTGCCAAAGGTGGAGATACGGGCTATTAATTTAGGTGATTCAAATGGTTCAAATGGCTGTGAGCGCAATGGGACTTAACATCTAAAGGGGACTGATGACCTCAGCAGTTAAGTTCCATAGTGCTCTGAGCACTATGGGACTTAACTTCTGAGGTCATCAGTCCCCTAGAACTTAGAACTACTTAAACCTAACTAACCTAAGGACATCACACATATCCATGCCCGAGGCAGGATTCGAACCTGCGACCGTAGCAGTCGCGCGGTTCCGGACTGAAGCGCCTAGAACCGCTCGGCCACCGGAGCCGGCAATTTAGGTGTGCGCAATCCAGTTACGGAACAGAGAATCTCAGCGGGAACTGGATGTCACAAGGCAATGTGTACGATTCAGTATTGCCCAGGAGTTGCACATCTAGGTGTTACTCTTACTCTGCACCCTTCAAGATACGTTGCCATAACACCAGGCTGAAAGTGAGTGCAAGGAACAACATTTAGAAGATGCTCACAGCCACCACCAGGGAAGCTAGTCCTCACAACCTGAGAATTTGTGCTCTTGCTTTGTGCTTGTCAGCTACAGAGTAGTCCCTACGCCTCATCTGTCTGGAGTGCATCTGCTCACACCAAGCAGGTTGACACTGCAGTCAGTGAGACTGTCCGAGACTTTTCGGAATGTGTGAAGCTAACCCCAGTCGACAAACTCTACTAGTTTGCTGGAACAGCTCTCTTACCTGTCAGAATGGCCGTCGCTGCCAATGAAAATGGAAATGCCGTGTGGCTAGGGCCCCCCGTCGGGTAGACAGTTCGCCTGGCACTTCAGCGACTTCCGTGTCGATGGGGATGAAATGATGATGACAAGGACAACACAAAACACAGTCCCTGAGAGGAGAAAATCTCCGACCCAGCCGGGAATCGAACCCCGGTCATTAGTTATGACATTTGTAAGTAGGCTGTTTCGGTTTTTAGGTTGGTAACGCCACGTACCGCTCTGTTTGAAAATCACTGACTGCTGTGTGCAGTCTGTGGCTGGTTGGCATTGTTCGAATATTCGCTATTGTAGTGTTGGGCAGTTGGATGGGAACAGCGCGTAGCGTTGCGCAGTTGGAGGTGAGCCGCCAGCAGTGGTGGATGTGGGGAGAGAGATGGCAGAGTTTTGACAGAAAAAGGAAATTTGTAAGACCGGATGTCATGAACTGAGTGCCTTCAGTAGTTAGAATCTTTTATTTAGCTGGCAGTATTGTTAGTCAGGGCCATTCTTTTGTAGGGATTATTGAAAGTCAGATATCGTTGCGCTAAAAATATTGTGTGTCAGTTTAGTGATGACCAGAATAAGTAAAGAGAAAACTGTCTGAGTACGTTGAGTTTTCCTCAGCTGTTTGAAAATCAAATAACGTAAGAGGTTTATCAGAACTGCCATTTATAATTTTTTCTAAGGGGATGTTTCACATTCCGTCGCGCTGACCACTCAGCTATCAGCGGCGGACGTCACTGCCAATGTGGAGAGGGCAAAGCAGATCAATGGTTTCATCATGATCATCAAGCTACTTACTGTCTGTCGACTGAAATGTAGAAAGAGCTTCATCCCCACTTCCCAACCCCTGGAAGTAATACTGGAGTCTAACCGCCTCACCAAATGGAAGAGTAAGCTGCCGCCGGATATCCTTGCAAATAAAGAATAAACGATCCGCCCTGTCTTATTTGGATATTACTCAGTCGTTCTCCACTGCATGATCAACATGTAAAAATGGAGCATCGTTCCAACTGATGGAGGGGTTCTCCGAGTTTGGAACACTCCGTTTTTAAATTTCTTGTTCATTTATTTACTTTTATTCATGCTGCATGCCACTTGTTCATTTACCTTTGCGCAACACAGGACTTGAGCGTGGCAAGTAACAAGGCAACCGGTAACGTTGACCGAACGCGGAAATGACGAATGAGGATGAACTTGTTTAAGTTTGAAACTGTCGCCTGAGTATTTCAGCTTTTGATAATGTCTCCACCATTAGGAGACGAGTCATTAGGAACTAGGGCCTAATACCAGTAACGCAAAATTCACCGAGGACGTAATCGTCGGCTCTGAACGATCAGTGTTCGTATGATTTTACGTGTACACAAAACCGAGAGTTGATCGATGGGAGTTGGCACCTGCCTTGCGGCCGTCCCCCACAACTGGCGACGGGGCAGCGGCCTGCCCGCTATCCGGCAAGGCCGGCGGTGTCCAGTTAGCCCCGGCGGCGCTTGGCGCTTATTTAGGACCGTGACGGCGGACACTCCGCTAGGAATTACAATAAGGCGGGCCAGTCCCAGAAAAAGAACGCCGCCGGCCGGCTATCGGTGAGCGTGCTCGGGCATGGGCCCGGGCTCGCTATCGCTCCGGCCGGCGGCTATAATTACAAGATGTCATCGCATTGTTCGTGGGAGCCGGGCATAGCTGCCATTCCGCGTGTCACCGCGTTCCCACACCTCGCCGACCGTGACTCAGCACGTGGGAACCGCGCCCGCACCGCCCCCACCGCCTCCAACAGGTGTCAGCCCGTCCGCCGCCTCCGCGAAAAGCGGCCGCAAATATTTCGGGAAACCTGCGCGCGGCGTTGCGTTTTCACCTCCGCCGCACTCCTTCCATTCCTGCTCGAGTGCCTCCTGCGTTACGCGTCGAGCATCGTACTGTAAAAATGTGACCGCGATGCGAAGCGAGTCCGTCCGTCTGCGGTCAGGTAGCAGCAGGAGCGGTGTTCTTTGTGCACGGAGATGTTACTTACCGTGAACGTAGACTAGAGATAAGCATATAGAAATCTCTATAGTTGTCGGATATAGGCTGGTCCAGCTTTCGCTTCTGGGTGGAGGGAAGGTCATAGTTTGTTACTTTCTCTCTCCCCTCATCACACACAAACATTCCTTGCCGTCGAGATAGCTTTTAGCGTAGATGTGATGACCACAACAATAAAATTTAAAAATTATTAAACTACGAGGGCTATCCACAAAGTACATTACGTTTTCGTTTGTGTTCGTTAGGGGTGCGGCTAGCGCGGCCATCTTGGTGTCATGGCATTCCGCCGCTCAGTCGGCATCCTGCCATGATAGTGAGAGGTTCGTGCTGTACTCCGTAGATTTACTGTGACAGTCTGAAATGTCATCGTTAATTGAAAATGCCGCGAAGTGTGAAGTGCATGCTGTAATAAGGTTTCTGACTGCAAAAAACTGTACACCGATAGAAATCTATCGGCAGCTTTGTGAGGTGTATGGGGACAACATAATCACTGAAGGTGGAGTGCGTCAATGGGTCATAAAAATGGCCGAACTAACGTTCACGGCGAAGAGCGAAGTGGAAGACCCAGCATAGTGACTGCCGAACTTGTCGATGCCGCGGTCCGTGAAAACCGTAATTTCACAATAACGGAACTCTCTATGAGTTTTCCACAAATTTCATGAAGTTCGTTGCACGAAATCACTACCGAAAAGCTTGGTTACCACAAGTTTTGTGCAAGATGGATTCACAAAAATCAGCGAATGGCTCCAGCGTTAAAGTTTTTGGACGCTTACGAGAAAGATGGCGACTCATTACTCGATTGCATCGTTCCTGGTGACGAAACATCGGTTAAGCATGTGAATTGCGAGACAAAATTGCAGTTAATGCAGTGGGGGCACACAAATTCCCCCCAAAAACCCAAGAAATACATGCCGACAATGTCGGCAAGGAAGGTGATGGCGACTGTCTTTTGGGACAGAAAAGGTGTGATTTTTGTGGATTTCCTGAAAAGAGGCACTACAATAAACTCTCAAAGGTATTGCCAAACTCTGCACAGCCCCAGAAGAGCAATACAAAACAAGCGCAGGGGAAAGTTGGGCTCAAAGATCTTGCTGATTCACGACAACGTCCTGGCCCACACGGCAAATGCCACTCGTGAAGTTCTCGAATCTTTTAAGTGGGAGTTGTTTCCTCATTCGCCGTACATTCCCGACCTGGCACCGAGCGACTTCCACTTATTCCCAGCAATGAAGAAGTGGTTGGCTATGCAGCGTTTTGATGACGAAGCACAGCTTCAAGAAGAGGTAACCACGTGGTTGAAGGCGGAGGCGGCCGAATTTTACGACGAAGGAATTTCCAAGCTGGTCCATCGCTACGATGAGTGCCTTAATTTAAATGGCAACTATGTAGAAAAGTAGTATTTAAGTGTGGCTTTCATCTGTATATAATAAAAAAATTCCAATACTTTATTTATTTTTAATTCTAAAACGTAATGTACTTTGTGGATAGCCCTCGTAAATAAAAAATGCAAGCAAGTCGACTGAATTTTCCCATGTTGAGAAATTAGAAGGTGCCATCTATGTTTTACCTGTTTAAAAACTTTCAATATCCAAGTTGGCATAAATTCGTCTTTACTGAAGGCAACCAGTTTCGACAGATAAAGCTGTCATCTTCTGGCCTTCAAAAAGGTTTTGTTTCACAACTTGTTCATTGGGAGTCAGAACCTCATGCCACTATGTCAGCATGGTGGATAAAATACAGTACAATATACAAAGGTTTGTCAGAGATAAAACACTCACAGTTAAGAAGCGCCTTCTTCAGATGGTCATATTGTCGACTCTTAAAAATCACAAGATATAGTAAAATGCACAGTTGCACATCTGTTTACGTTTGCATGACATTTTACATATATTGAGTATCCACCTTAGATGAGGTATATGGTGCATGTAGCTGATTTTTAAGAATTAACTATCATCTGTTAGCGCTACATATACCGACATGGCCACGTGCATAAGATGCTTTTTCTTTGTCAATGTTTCATGTCTGATTCTATAAAGTGCCTCATTTTATCCACCATAATGACAACATGGCATGAGGTTCTAATACACAATGAGGACATTTTTGGAACAAAAAATTTTTGAAGACCGGATGATGACTTTCAGCCGTCGAACCCGGTTGACAAAAGTGAACACGAATTTATGCGATCTTGGCTATTGAAAGTTTTTTCACTATGTATGCAAATCATTTACAGACAGGTTCCTAAACTTCTTAAATACGATCCGGTCAGGAGATGAAATACCTGAGTGCTGCACTTAATGAATTGTCATTTCTGTCTTCAAAAAGGAAGACCTGGAAAACTGTGGTAACTACTGAGGAATAAGGTTACTGAACTCGGCACGAAACATTTTTTCCAACATCAGCAGAAATAAATCGTACAGACACTATGAACCCGTCATGAGTGATGATCAAAATAGCTTTCGAAAAGGGAGTTTTAAGTTTTGATTGAAACTATTAATAGAAAAACATAAAATTCATTACAGAAGCACGCATTGCCTTCGTCGACTTGAAAAAAAAAACTTTTGAAAAAATTCAGCTGAAACAAATCGTTACAAATTCTGGCAGACGATCATGTTACTCAGCGACTTACCCGTAACGCACACAAAATTTACAGAACAAACTAAATCTGTCCCGAGGACATACCTCTACTAAAATGTTGTGGTCCTTGTTCATACTTCACCCCCGCCACCCCCCACCACCTAGATCCGAGCCCATCTCTCGTCAAGGCAACCGAGTAACAGAAGGGAGGGAAGTCATGTACGCCTTCTGTCCGTGAATCGTGTACACTTTGTTCTGTGTGTCATCCCATTTAACTGTTTGTGTGTTGTATTCTTTTAGGTGCAATCTGGGGACCAAACTTGCCTAAGTGTCGTAGGAAACTACTTAAATATCACAGTCAGGCTGGCTGTTGTACCAGCCTATGGTCGTTAATACGCAGCAATAATCTCCAAAACAAACATTCCTCAAATTTCTACAACGCTTCAAATCATTTCTGTAATTTGCAGAAAGTTTTCGCATAGGATCTGATTTTTTCGACAAGTTTGGTTACAAAAATATGTGTGCACCATTTAAACCGTGTAAGAACGGAAGAGTTGCCACTGCAGCTCATTCAACCCCCCCCCCCCCCTCCCCCCTGACCCCACCATACGCATAATGCACGTCAAAAGGCTGCAAGTACGTAGTGGGTGGTTGTGGAGATAAACTGCTTATGAATCTTGCGATTCAGTATTATTATCACACTTCTTGTTTCCCACAATTATCAAAAAGATAAAATTGGTAAAAAATGCTTATTTCATGAAATATTAGTTGACTGTATCTCTTTGGTTAAGAATCATCGCCAATATCGACAGTGCATGCACAACGTTGTATGTGAACTTTGTATATCTCTGTAATAGTCAACGAGTAGTTTGAGTCTGTCGTGCACCGTGCATGTAACGCTGTCTGTTTGACAAGATGGAAGTTGGCATGGGGTGCTGGCATTACTCTAACTGTTGTGCAGTGAAAGTGTTAGGAGGCTATTTGCATTATATAAATCGTGAACCGATGCTTCAGATTATATTAGTGATATAATCCTGAGGGTCGACGATTAATTATGCAAGGGTAACCTCCAGAATAATGAGCGAGGAAATGTATGACCATTAAATGTGACATGGATTATAATTACTTTATTTATTTCAATGAACTGAGCGTTAAACAAATGGCAACCTGTGGCAACACGAATCTTCCTACAACAAAGTCAAAGGTAAACAAATGGCAATCGGTGGCAATATTAATGTAATTAAAACTTGGCATATCTGACCTTGGAGGTCAGAAGGAAAAATGCTAATAATTGTGCAAGTAAATTAATCATAATTCCGAGGTGCCCAGTGATTGTCATAATAATAATTGAAAATAGATAGTAATACAGAAGGAAATACGTCACATCTGTGGTGATAGTTGAAAGCAGCTATTCATAGCGTTAAAATGGTAGTCTTCAGAGTGAAGCTTGAAGCAATTAAATTATTTAAAACTGATTTTAGTGGCCCTACACATTGCCTCACGGTTGCGGCTCTTTGTAACCATATTATAGCAGGTGGTGGCTGAAGCGGCTGAGGAATCGATCACTCGCAGATTCAACGACCCTCACTAGTGGCTGAAAAGATATTAACCCAAAATTTTTGTAAGTCCCCACCGCATCAGCCCAGGTAGGTCAGCATGCTGGCAGTGGCTCTTAGCGAGGGATTCAGGCGGTGGAGGCTCCCGAAGACGCAGCTGAAGGTTGGAACTGAAGTCGAAGTCTACTTCTGATCGAGTGTTAACCTAGAGGAAACCTCTCATTGCCATAACTCGCATCTCTCATCAACTTTTGATCTGCTCAGCTCTGGGCCTCCTGAGTGCCAGCTGATCGAGTTGGTCCTTACAAAACACTGGTCCTCAACATCATACTGGTTAACATATAACTTGTGCCCTACCAGTCTCTCTATAAAAAAAATTAAAAAAATCCTGTCACTCTCTCTCTCTCTCTGTCTCTTTCTTCAGCCAGTGAGTTTCTCTGTGTCACCACCCACCATCCGTTGACACTTTGTAACTTGTAATTAATATGCATAAACCTGTGCTGGCGGTTTTCACGCTGCTTAAACATTTGCTTTTTGCAGTGTCAGAACGTGCAGCGATGTCTCACATTTACAAAGGCTCAGAACTGCCTTCTATTCTCTTTGAAATTTTTACACTGATGAGCTAAAACATTATAACCACAGCCCACCACGAGGTTGTATGCTGTCGGCGCTGAGGGCAAATGACGGGGTAAGAGACGCATATGAACGGAGCAGACGAATGGGGAATTATTCTAACTACGATACGTGGCGCATATGCAGAAATCCGACGACTTAAGTGACTTTGACAAAAGCCAGATTTTTATGGCTCATTGTCTGATAGCGAGCATCTCGGAAACAGCTAAGCTGGTCTGCTATTCGTGTGTTACTGTCGTGAGAGTCTACGGAAAATGGTTGAAGAATCCTTAAACCACGAATAGGAGACAAGAAGTTGGATGTCCATACAGAACATAGGGATCAGAGACTTGTCCGTTTTCTAAAGCATGATAGGCGGCGATCAGTGGCAGATCTGACGACAGAGTACAGTACTGGTGCAGGCACGAGTTTTTTTGGAGCACACCTTTCGGGGCACTGTGTTGAACATGGTGTTCCGCAGCAGAGGATCCCTAAGTATTCCCATGCTGACCCAACAACATCGTCAGTTATGATTATATTGGGAACGAAATTATCGAGTTTCGACCATGGATCAATGGAATAGTGTCGCCTGGTCGGATGAATCCCGGTTATTGTTCAATCAGATCGACAGCAGTGTCCAGATAGGCCGATATGCAGGCGAACGACTACTCGAAACAGATAGCGCGCCACGGACGCAGTCCAGTGAGTGTAGGGCTATCGTATGTGGGAGCTTCACCTGGGCTCCCATGGGACCCGCGGCAGTAATCGAAGCACCATTACAGCATTGGACAATGAACGTTGTTAGGAACCACTTGTAGCCTCTTATACTTGATGCGTTGGCATCTTCCAGCAGGATAAATGTCCGTGTCACAATGCCAGAAATGCACTCCACTAATTTGAGGAGCAGGATAGTGAACTCACGTTGATGTCTGGGCCACCCAATTCGGATTATTTGAACGCGATGAAACCCAACTGGAACGCAATTGGGCGCCTTCAAACCAACAACCCGAAAATTTCGGGAAGGCAACTGGTGCCACAAATTTCTGGAAACCTATCAACTACTTGTCAAATCCATGACATTCAGAATCAGGGCTGAATTGTGTTCCAGAAGCTGACCAACACGCTTTTATGTAGTTGGTCATAATATTTTGGCTCATCAGTGTATATCAAGCTTTCAGGTATTTCTGGGGATATGGCCAACTTCCCACATTTAGAGAACACTATATCTTCTGCTAAAAGTGGCGATTTCCAAATCGTAAATGTTTTCGTTAGGAGTTCGCTCCACTGGAGATACTGTCTTTATTTCTATAAAATGCCTGACATCTTGCAGCTGTGCTCCAAAGCAATACCTGTTGGCTGGGAAGGGGGGTGAGGGGGCATTGTCTCTTGGACCTCCTCCTGTGGCCTTTCGAGAACTGGTGCTGAGGAGTGGCTTATTTTTCCGCTTCTGGCGATCCGCATATCTCTTCACAGTTCGATTGCTTTCAACGTTTTACCATTTCCACAGGGTATGCAAAATACTAATTAAGATTGAAAGAATAGTAAGATTGCATCAGTTATTTACCAGCAATCACTAATACCGCTGTTGGTCACATTCTTCAGTGTCAGTTAAGTATTCCAATTAAATGTCACAACAAACAAAAATACGATTGCTTGTAGATATTACTGGTTTGTTATTTATATTTTTACATACTCAGTGGGCGTTTGTGTGTCTTTAACTTAGGTGCGTACCCTGGTGGGACTTACCAATAAAACCTATCAAGAAAGTTAAAATGTCAACACGTATAGTTATGTCAATCTTTGCATTCTTTTTACAGCGTATTACTTCTAAGCACACGTCCCCACATGAAAAACTGGAATTATAGTTAGTATCCTTACCCTCCCGATTGGCAATTGCCACTGTCCGAAGAATTTTGACCTCTCTCCAAGCTTTCCCCACGAATGATATTAACCCTTCCACACACTGCCATTCTACATATTTAGGGGCTACAAAGCTACACTCTGCCTGTACACGTGGCGGACATACTCGCGATTCCTGCACAAGTTGAGTGAACCAGTCAGACATTAGCCTCATTGCGCAGTGGTTGTTGCTAATCGTGTCCACAAATCACGAGCTGGCGTCGAAGGAACTCATTTGAATCATAAACTATCTTTCCAACCATTTACAAATCCAACAGGTATTTTTGTTATGAATTTATGAATCGCGAAAACCGTTAATTTAATCTTAAATGGCCCAAGACTTCCGTGTATATTCAGAACATAATAGCCCTTCCAACCTGTCTTATTCGCAATAAAAATTAGTACATATCAATAAATCGAATTTGGAGAGACGCTTTACAACTAAACATGTGTTTTTAGAACTAAATATCCTGTCAGTGATCCAAGGAAGAAAGTAGGCGAGGAACTACATAAGAGCCCAAAAAATATCAGCAAGCTTAATATCGCAAGTTCTTTGGTTAGTCAAGGATCTGCTGAGAGTGGAAACCATATACTGATTCCAATACATTAAAGGTTGTTTTAGCAGTTCATCTGAAGAGCTATTTCGGTATTTCGAGAACACGACAGATATATTAACTGATTCTTCCGGTCATATCTTGGTGGAACACCATACTTATAAATGAAAAGTACAATGTTCTGCATTTCATCTATCACAAAGCAGATATTTCAAAACAGTTAAAAATTACACACCAGTCAAAAGTCTTCAAATATAACCAACCAGCAAGTCTAAGATCATAAACGGGTTTCAACTTTATCAATAGCAGTTGACAAATCTTTTGAGAAATGATACAGTGCAAGTTTCACGTTTGTGATATTTATTTCAACTACAGATCCTAAAAAAGAACTTCTAGGACTTTTGCCACTCAAAGGTCAAACACGTGGGAAGGATATAGCAAATGCTGTAATTTAGTGCTTTGATAAACGTCATATTTAACTGGATAAAATTGTTTAAATTTTAACAGACGGGGCTAAAAGTGAGACTGGCGTGAGAAACAGGTTTGTTGTTATTTTGAAAGAAAAAATTACGAGTTACTTTGATAGAAAACGTATCATTCATCAAGATGTGCTTTGTGCGCAGACATTTAAAAGATATTCACGAAGTTATGAAATTGGTGATTATATCATAAATTCCGTTATAAATAAAGCTCTTAATCATCGCCAGTCTAAATAATTTTTGGTTGAAACGGAGAGTGAGTACGCAGATCTAGTGAGGAATGACAAGGTACGTTGGTTATCAAGAGGAAAAATTTTGAAATGTTTCACTTTCTTATCAATGGAAATTAAACCATTTTTCTTTGAGAACGGCGTTCAGTTCAGAATTAACGAACGATCAGTGAACCCAAAAATTTTATTTCACGGTAGACGTCACGTCTCATCAGCTTAATAGTAAAGTGCTGGGAAAAGGAAACATAGGTTTTCGATGTTAGAAGTATTTATTTCATTCGAGAACAAATGATCTCTTTCCCCTCAAGATTTTGAAAGAGAATCTATGATCCATGTTCCAGTCCTACTGAAACACTGGCAAGAAAATAATTTTGATACTGACGTTTGCTGTTTCCAAACAACAGTTTTAAATATAAGTGATACCTTTTTCACAAGGTTCAGGAAATCAGAAACAGCAAAGCGACTGTAGCATTCTTCTAAAAAAATTCTCTTTACACTATTGTAACAGAATTAAATTTTCCTCCCATTAATATTGACATTAGTAACTTTGAAATGCAATTGCTGGATTTAAAAAACAAAGAACTTTGCAGCTCAAACTTTGAACGTCTTTGTTCTCATACAGAAATATAAATATGTGCTCAGTTCACAGCACAAGTGGTCTGTTCTGAAAGACCTGCTGAAGGAAATTTGTTGGTTTTTAACACCTAAAAAAAATATTTTTTAATAATAAAATTAGGTGAAAAACTACCGTTATCTGTTCTCGCCTTATCAAGGCCTACAAATTCAAGCATCAGCCTTGTAAAGAGCGAATTGACAAGTCGTATTATTGGTGAGAACCTTGAATAATGTATACAATTAAAAAATAACAATATGTTCACCTTATTTACCAAAACTTTCCAAGGACATTCAAGGCCGTTGTTCACTTTAGCGCTTTTCTGTAACTGTAATGATTTAATTTTGTGGATAGCTCACAATTTAATTTTATCAGTAAATAATTTCGTTATTAAGTATGATATCAAGTTTTATTCAATTTACCTACAATTTAAGTAACACATAACTATTTGCTTGAAGTTTACAATGTTAATTTTAGTGATTGCTGTAGAGTTGAAGAAAATGGAATGTCCAGTACTGAGAAAATATGTTGAGATTGTTTGGATGTACAGAGAGGATGAAAGAAAGGAGACAGACGAAGGAAGTATACATGACGACTTGTGGATGGAAGAGTTGTTAAGGGTCGGCTTCAGTTTCTTAAATGCGAAAGTATATTGGAAACAGGAAGGAAGACAAATTGAGTAGCCCTGTTACACAATTACATTTGCCCACTGACAATTACAAACAATTCCTGCTGTAGGCCACGTATTAAATATGACAAACATATCAAGAAGGTCAATAAATACAACTAAATACAAAACTGCAGGAGGTGAAACTTGAATATCGGAAATGCAAGCCAGAGGAATCGAGACGTGGTAGTAGAAACAGGGCCAGCACATTGAAGCTGACTCCATTACTGTTGATGGACTTAAGGTGCTGAACCAAAGTGAAACATTCAGTGTGACTGCACGAGAGCAGGTTACTGTAGTTGCTGCAAACTCCCGACCACCAATCATTACTCGACAGCTGTCTGGTCTGTGCACGATGTTGATTCCAGGCTGATGAAGGCTCAGCCCTGCTGAGTAGTAATTTACGTGTTGCGGCTACTCACAAAACGATACACACTGATGAGCCAAAATATTACGACCACTTGCTTGATTGCTTGTTTGTCCGTCTTTGGAACGAAATACATCACTGATTTTGCGTATCAGGGATCCGACAGTTTGGTGGTAGGTTTATGGAGGTATATGGCATTAGATGTCTACGCATAGGCCATATTCAGCAATGTACGATGAACTGTGTGCTCCGAAACACTTGTGCGTGCACTAGCATTATGTTCTTTCGGCAGAGATGCCACAGATCACCACCTGTCCTACTTTACAGACCAGACAAACCTTCGAACCGCACGTTCTGTGAAGTGTGGCAATTTCACTGTCCTACCTCTTTCCGTAGATGGTCAAAACAGATCCAAGTAAATATTCGACCAGCTTCGCCGTTTTCGAGATATTCGTTCACAGGCTATACGTAATAATAATGTCTTGTGTCAAAGTCTCTTATCTCAATGGATTTCCCCATTTTCAACGCGTGTCATGGCTAGGATGATCCCCGTCCCTGTCTGCTCAGCTTACATACTTTTGTGACCTCGCCACGTGCCCGCAAGACTACCAGGCGGCATCCAATGTCGCGGTGGTCAGTAGTTATAATGTTTTTGTTTATCAGTGTATACAACATCTTACACCAAAAGCTTACGATAAATCGCATCTCTTAGCTTTTGTTAGCTCTGGAGCCAACAGTACGCTTCTGCGGGAAGGTGAAGACGTGTCCATAGATAACATAACAGAGAGGAGGCATTAATGGTTCATGTGGCTTCAGACCGGCGGTGCAGTTCGATCGTTTGAAATTTAGCTTGCAGGGGCTGTTTGGGCACCAATTCCTTGAACGTCCAGACGAGTAGTATTCCTATGCGTTGGGGTTTCCTCTGGTTAAGTTCGAAAGTAATGGCTCCAACTTTAAGAAAACTCGCCATCTTGATTTATTTTAATATTAATGGAAGGGTGAAAGGGTACAAATAATTAGCTCCCTCCACTCCACAGTCCGCCATGCAGGCGTGAAATAGATTTTGTTCGTTGGTTCAGAAAAAATTGGTTTTGGTACTCAAATTGTCTGGTTTAATTTGGGAGCTTTTTAACTACGCAACTAATAGGTCTGTGCTTGCTACTGATGAACTCGTTATCTCATCAGTGACATGAATCTGCAATCCGACTTTCTGAATGAATTGTGTTTCACTCTCTCTGTTTGTTTTCTGTTACAGGAAAGGACAGAGTTGCTTGTTTCGCCAGATACCATCACCGCCTACGAAAAGTCTATGGGCTGCGAAATTGAGAAATGTTTAGGATAGTTACGAGGGGTGTCCAGAAAGTAAGTTCCAATAGGTTGCGAAATGGGAATGACAATGAAACTCCGATAAAGCTTTGCATAGATGTGTTGTGCAGTGTCTAGCATTACCCTGGATAGCATCACGTCGATCTTCTTATTTCTGAGCTCACAGTGAGCGCGTAAAGATGTCTGGAAAATAGTGTCTCCCGCCAAGTACGAGGGCCTGGTGAGAAATTTCTCCTGAAGCTATGCAGCCAACATTACATAACTGTCGTGCGGTTTCTTCTTCAAGACAATTCTCAGCCGCATTCTGCAGGGGCAATGTAGATGCTCCTGCATCGTTTTCAATTGGAAATGTTTGATTACCCACAATGCAGCCCGTAATTGTCTTCCTCTAGTTTCATCTCTGCTCATGAACCGCTGGCTATGAAGACAACATTTTGGCACAGACAACGAGCTGTAGGACAGCGTAGAGAATTGGCAGAAAGCACTGGCGGCTGCCTTCTATTATGAGGGTATTGGAAAGTTGGTACAACGCTACGAAAAGTGTCTAAGTCAGAACGGCCACTACGTAGAGAAGTACCTGGAAGGTGTAGCTAACTGTTACAAATAAAACATTTCTGATTTTCACTGTGGTTTCCATTTCTCGATCAATCGGAATTTACTTTCTGGACAGCCCTCGTAATAACAATATGCTACATCCGTTGCTGCCACCTACTGTAACTCGGCTACCAGCAATACAGGCATGACCGGCGGGTTGCCGAAGCTCCGGCAGCAGCAGCGACTCTATCGCTGCAGGGCTACATGTGAACAGTACGAGTGACCACAACACGCCGACTTGTTGTCAAGAGGAACTCTGACAGACGCCACAGAAACGGACGCCACCCACTTCCCTAACACGTGCCGCTAGTATGTTCGCTGGGATCATGATATTCGCGGGCATGATTTCTCTCGCGCCAGTCACATGTCCACCGAGAATGGAGCAGGTATCTGCCTGCCGAGCGTGTATTTAAGGCGGTGTCCGGTCACTAGCAGGCAGTTTAGTTCGCACGCAGCCTGTCAGTTCCATCACAGAGCCAGCTCCAGGGCTACACCTCACAGCGCCACAGTGCCAGCCATCACAGACTTCGAAGTTACGCCTCTGCAGCCTCAATAAGCAGCCAGTTGTCTCCGAGCCTCCGCCTATCCGACCATGGCCTCCAATGGATTCTGGGCATAAGAACTTGCTATCCGGCGGTTGTTATTTACTTTTATGATTGTGTTTAAGACTGCTATCCAAGATTTGTGCTGTTAAACACTATTCAGTGAGGGATGAAGTCCAACCTGCACATGTATACTTCAAATGCTACTGCATTTGACATAAACCCTAGGAATCAAAAATTCAGTATCAGTTGTGTATCAAGAAGATCATTTATTTGTGTTCAGATAATCTTGCTTACTTGCTACACACTAGTTGCGAGTCATTGATTTTATGCTAATTAAAATAAAGCGCTCATGGTTTTATATCTACCGGGGAATGTTATCTACAGTTGCGAAGTCACATTTGGACCTAACACATTGTACTTGCATACACAGGATGCGACGGGTAGGTGGTTGTTTTTGTTGTTGTGGTCTTCAGTCCAGAGACTGGTATGATGTAGCTCCTCATGCTACTCTATCCTATGCAAGCGTCTTCATCTCCAAGTAACTACTGCACCCTACATCCTTCTGAATCTGCTTAGTGTATTCAGCTCTAGGTCTCCCTCTACGATTTTTAGCCTCCATGCTGCTCTCCAATACTAAATTGGTGATCTCATGATGCCTTAGATCATGTCCTACCATCCGACTCCTTCCTCTAGTGAAGTTGTGCCACAGATTCCTCTTCCCTCAATTCTATTTAGTACCTCCTCGTTCAGCATTTTTCTATTATCTTCTTGTCTAAACTATTTATCGTCCATGTTTCAAATCCATACATGGCTACATTCCATACAAACACTTTTAGAAAAGACTTTCTGACACTTAAATCTATACTCGATGTTAACAAATATCTCTTCTTTAGAAACGCTTGCCATAGCCAGTCTACATTTTGTATCCTCTTTACTTCAACCAGCATCAGTTAATTTGCTCCCCAAATAGCATGTATTTTTTTCCCCTTCGTGGACCAATGTTTGAATACTTTTAATGGAAAATGAACAAGCCCTGTTTTTATAAACTCTTTGTACCCAGTATTTTCTTCCAGTCATTCCAATTAATTTTGAACTCCAGATACTATATAAAACACGGTTGCAAATGGCAAATAATAGTTACTCTTCTTATTTAAAGGGCAAAAGCCTTAAACAAAATGTGAATCTGAAGCTAACATTACAGCACTTTACATATCTATATTTCCACAAAAGAGCACTGAACTTGTAACTAACGATAAGTGGCCGCAAATATTATATTGCTTGTCCAAGCAAGCTTCCTGTAGCACAGCTTGTTAGCGATCCTTGCATAAAATAATTATTTTTCAACACATTGAGGAACCAAAGAAACAAACACACACGGAGAGAGAGAGAGAGAGAGAGAGAGAGAGAGAGAGAGAGAGAGAGAGATGGATAAATGACTTAGTAATTCTCTTACTATCAACAGAGAGAGGCGAAGTCCAACTGTTAAATAAGGGGAGGAAACATGTTTCCTACAGTCGCAGAATATTCCTGTACCAGAATGGTTCTTGTAAAATAATTGTCGCCAGTGATATATTGCAATAAGTAGACTGACCCGTCAGTCAATTACTTTTTATTCCAAAGTCAAATTAAGCAGTCACTTCTTCGTGTTAAGGTTAGTCCACAGTTTACTTAACTCTAACGTTCGTCTACAGCATCACATTTAAAGTGCCTCCAGTTTCTTCACCGTATCTCCAAGGTTTACACTTCCCTCCCTAATACTGCCGTAGTTCAGGAACTTTTTCCTCAGTACCACAACAATACCTGGCCAGTAGGCTCTACCGCATTGTTAATGAATAAACGTTTCTTCGTTGGTTCCAATCTACTTCTGATATCTACCTTGCTCCGACTATCCTGTGTAATTCTGCTTCCAAGGCAGGAGTATTACTTCACTTCTACATAACGCGAAGGACAATCAAACGATTTAAAATCAGAGATCGTAAAATAGTCTATATTAAAATTGAGTAAAAGTCAAAATCAGCAATAGCTGTTTATTGCGTTTTCACTGTATGACAACCGGTTTATACCCTAGAGGTGGGTCTTCGGGTCTTATCTGTTTATAGAATGAAACTACATAGGTAAAAGCATTGGCAGTCAACATAGACTACTGAACAAAGTAGACAGTAAAGCGATATACTCACAAAACTAATACTTTATGTGGCACGAATTCCAAGTTAGAAGTGTGGGTAAGAACACGTCACTCCTCAGTGAAACCTTGAATGAAAGACATCCAATCCGAACCATGCATGATCGCTAAACATCTCCAAACATATTGAAAAGTAGAGCTCGAACAGAGAGTGACGATCCATGTATGATCGGATAAACCTATAAGCAGGAAACATTGCAGAATGAACGTAATGTAAATTAAGACAGCTTGCGTTGTCGGAAGATTATAAAAGAGAAGAAACCAACCATCGTTAAAATCTGCGGGAGAAACAAAGAATTGAAAGACAGACAATCCTTGTGAGTCGTCAACATATTAAAATATATCGGCACGCTTCAAATAGAACAATACACAGCGATAGCCACACTCTGATTAATGTGAAGTCAAGCACGTGCCAACGCGTCGCGAGTTGAAGATCTCGACATCCAGCGGTAGAAACCTTATTAAAAGGGCTCTTAGACTGGACCTTGGGAATCGCAGTAACAAGATGGATATCACTGTTAAATAGCAATCCAGTACAAGAGACAGAAAATATTAACCAATACGCTTATGAGAAGTGAGGTAAATTAAAATTACTTAAAGCTAAGGAAACTGAACTACCTGGTTCCACCCACAACAAGAAAATAGAACTCAATTGAAGTCCTAGTCCTTCATGCCAAAATATATTAAACCAATAAAAATATACAAAATTATAAAATTATAAGAAATGTAAAACAATATAAGAAAACATAATATCTAAAATGCTGTTAAGTAATGCTAGATCAAATCAACTTAAAAATCGACGCCTATCATTTTTAAACAGTCCAAATTAACATGGAGAATATAGAGACCATATGATCGATCTTAGTGAAACCAGACCAGAGTTGACAAAGACAAATTCATGGACCAAAACCCTCCTAAAACGTATCCCTCAAAACCAGACAAAAACCCCCGTGGGAGGGACAGGGGGTGGAGAGAGGGTATGGAGAGTAAGGGAGGACGGCGGAAGTGGTTGGGAATGGAGAAGGAACGTAGGAGAACTGGATATAGGCGACAGGAACAATTGTTTATCCAGTATGAATGGAAAAACACGTGGATCCTATCAATAATGGGGAGACTATAATAGTCGATATTCAAAAATAGACCCCAATGTTTTAAGTCCGTCTGGATGTTCAATATCTATAATGGCGACTCCTTGATAGTCCTCAAAACGTGTATCTCTTCTAAAATATCTAAAACTGTCCCTTTATTCTCAATGCATAAAATGACAAAACTATTTTCTACATTCGTTACCGAATGTCCCGTTTCCCGCAAATGTAACGACAAGGCGGACCTTGGGCTATTCACATTGAGATGTTCCTTAAACGGCATACTAAAACCCCTTCCTGTTTGCCATATATATATGTGAATGTGCACTGACAGTCATTACATTTTATGGTGTAAACGTCAGCCTTCTTATGCAATTTGTTGTGAAATGACTGTGTCTATATCTGGCTTCGACGTTACGAGGAATAAAAAATTGGGTGTAATACCCTTCTTTCTTTAGTGTCTGCCTATGCGTTCTCACACAATCCCGTAATATGACAAACGGTGATACCTGACCGCGGCGAATTATCATGCAAGGGAAGTAGTGTGGAAAAAAAAACCGTGATTGGTTTAGAGAGGCACCAGGCATCCTTTTCGGAATCTCATTCTTAATGTTCTGAACAAACTCACTGTTATATCCACTAGAAATAGCAATGAGGACAATGGTATCATATTCAGTTCTTGAAAGCTTCAGGAGAAAGTGTAGGCGACGTAAGAACACTCTCAGAGCCGCTTTTTTTATACCTCATGTTATGGTTGGAAGAAGAATGGATGACCAAGTCAGTCGTAGAATGCTTCCTATGAATACCAAAATAAAAATGATGGCCAGATCTTAGTAAGGGAAAGTATCATCAGACGGATGCTCAACAGTAAATTGAATATCTTTGTACTGTGCGTTTAAATAACAGACAAAAGAGTTACACTCAGAAGAAGAAGAAGAAGGTCATATACATACCTAAACCATTTGACAGTTCGCGCATCAAACGATGTGCGTTGAATTACATGGTCGTGATCAGACTTGGTCACAAAGATGGTGGCTAAGCAGTATGAGAGGTGTGACCCCATAACTAATCCACGTTCCTGCGGAAACAACATCTCCAAAGCTAAAATAATTGTGTTTCGGTACCAGTTCCAACAATTTGATAACCTCATGGATCTCTACCGTAGGGCGATACTGTAGCTCCTTAAGTTCTCACAGACAATCCCAACTACATGCACTGTGGCGATATTACTGTACACACTTTCAATGTCCAACGTAACTTATCTCGTTCCAGGTGGAACCTTCAAACTGGAAAGCACAGAAACCAGATGGGTATTATTACGTACCGATAAATCAGAAGGACGAACACATTATTTGTTTAAATACTCTGCAGTCAACTTCTCTGAGCAGTAGCCAATACTGCTCCTAGAATTCACCATGGGACGTGGCTGGAAATTATCCTTATGGACCTTTATAACAGCCCTGAGACGCGGTGCCTCCGGTTTCATGGGTATCGATGACTTTCTTTGACAGGAACTTGGAAAAATAGATGTGAGCTTGAGATTTTTCTTTAGTTGTGCGGCGTGTTTCGCTGTGGGGACGTATCTGCAGCAGTTGATGTTGTTGTCGTCGAAGAAATCATGGACTTTTGCCACTTATTGGCTTTCCCTGCTAAAAACAACCTTGCCATTATCATAGCTAAGAATAACAGAACGAGATTTATCAAGTTTCTTATTAATAGCAAGTTTTCACAAGCAAGTTTTCACCAACGGGTGGAAACCAATCTTATATTTTGGTTACCTTGGCCCTTGATAATTTTACTAATGTTGATGATTTCCTCGTTACGCTGAGCCGTGCTAAGCGAAACACTACTAAGCGCAGAAACAGAAGAAGCAATAGAGATATCCAAATGCTGTTGAGACGGTTGCTGACAAGTATTTTAAGTTAGACCTTTAAGTAGAAGATGCGTCCCCCCCCCCCCCCCCCTCCCGTTACAAGAAACACCTGTTGTTGTGGTTGGCAGGAGAGCCAACCATATAACTAAAGAAGGCCGAAATGCACGCGTTTTAGCTCATGCAGGTTGGCGTGAGGTCTGGGACATGACAAGGGAATTAGAATTGAGAAAAACGGACGTAGCTGGTGGAATACTTAACTTTAATACATTAATGACGAACGTCGCTCTTGACGGTACATGCTTTACAATATCAATAGAAACTGATCATGGCGCCTTGCTAGGTCGTAGCAAATAACGTAGCTGAAGACTATGCTAACTATCGTCTCGGCAAATGAGAGCGTAGAAGTCAGTGAACCATCGCTAGCAAAGTCGGCTGTACAACTGGGGCGAGTGCTAGGAAGTCTCTCTAGACCTGCCGTGTGGCGGCGCTCGGTTTGCAATCACTGATAGCGGCGACACGCGGGTCCGACGTATACTAACGGACCGCGGCCGATTTAAAGGATACCACCTAGTAAGTGTGGTTTCTGGCGGTGACACCACACCTGTTAAATTAACTATTCTCGGAGCAAACTGAAAAGCAGGACTAGAAGGAAGGGGAAGACGATGTCTGACAAGGCCTGATAAAAAGTGATATAATTTCTTATCATGGGTCTGATGCAAATATCCCCTCAGCTTATAAATACACACAACTATACATTCGCCTGCTGAATCAAAAACCAGCGGACATACGTGACCAGCTAAATCCAAATGAGCCATGGCTAATGCTTTGTTAACCTGGCCTCCTTCTCAAACAAACAATGAACTTCCCCCTGTAAACAGAATATTATAATGCGTCTGCTTGCTTTCGGGGGGGAAAAGCTCTAAATTCAACAATACTTCTTATATACTTAGGGAGGACGCGTTTAGTGATGCAAGTCTTATTGAACCAAATTTTCATGGAAATTCTAAGCATAGCTTTTTTAAAATTCAAAAATTTATAAAAATCAGTTTTAGCCGTGCTAGGCAGTGTACTACAAATAACCTTATAGGTCGGAAACCACAACTAAAACACTTGTACATAATGTGAAGGACAATCAAACAATTTAAAATCAGACATTAGAAAATAGCTCCTCTCATGCATCTATTCTGGCCCAAAAGGGAACCTTTTTCTACAACTAAATGTTCTACGAGCCATAATGGATTGATGAGATTTCTTAGGCACTTTGATACATAGCAGAGTAGCACTCGTGGTTACGATCAAGTGGGGCAGCTTCCGTTCTGTTTGTGAGATGTATTTGATTCGCAATCTAGATTAATAAGACAGAATTTCATTCACCAGGTTTTGCATCCTACATGTTTTTCAAATACACATTATGGAGCTGGTCTTTGTGTGACTGTGCTGGGGCACAAAATGAAATAATACAAATATAAGGTTAAATGAATCTGATATCATTAATCCAAATTCATTCTTTGTATAATTTTTGTTAAATGAAGCATTAATTTTCAATACAGCAGTAGTGATAGCCGTGAAGCCTCGAACCAATAATTCGCGTGGAGGTGATTAAATAAATTTTCTTGTGTTTTAGGTTCAATCGATAGTTCAGTCGGAAGCACTTCTTCTCAGAGTAATTGAACACGTACTAAACTTTCCTTTTGTCAATTTTTTTTCCTCCAGATCTACTTCACCATCTTCACTTCATCTTGTGATTGGGCGGCGTTAATATGATTTATTATTTTATTGACGATAACGAAGTGCGATGTGAATGAATGGAACACCCTCTCGGGTGCATAGCCCGCTGACTCTCAAATGGCTCTGAGCACTATGAGACTTAACATCTGAGGTCATCAGTCCCCTCGAACTTAGAATTACCTAAACCTAACTAACCTAAGGACATCAGATACATCCATGCCCGAGGCAGGATTCGAACCTGCGAGAGTAGCAGTCGCGCGGTTCCGGACTGAAGCGCCTAGAACCGCTCGGCCACAGCGACCGGCTAGCCCGCTGGTCAGGTCGAAACTAAGTGTTGTTTGTCAGTTTCGGATTCGGGTTCAGTAAAGATAAAGCTAGTCAGTGATCAATAGTGAAACATTTTAGACACAAAAAAAATATTCCGTCGAGTTTAAGTATGTGAAATTGCGACGAACCATACCTGAGAAGAATCAGATTGCATAATATTTTCTTTGGAGCTTATCTTTAAAAAAAAGGGGCAGCTTTCATGTAGAATTTATTGGCCACTGGAAGTAGCAGCAAAAGTGTACACTACTACAACTACTTTCTCGACTAACGGACACCATATAATATGTAAGTAATTTTAAGATCCAGTGAAAAGGGGTACGTCATCTGCTATACGTAGGATTTGAATCTGTCCCTCGCACTCTTCGAAGTTTTGTTTCATTTCCTCGGGGCTTGTCTCGCTTAAAACTTGAACGACAGTGGTGATCATCTAAGTCTTACTAAGATAAACGTTTCTTTCTTCGCTTTATTTTATTACTCCTACTTGGGTTTTGTAGATGACTTAGATTATTCACGTACCTTCGTACTTCGACGTAAACTTTCAAGGGATTCTGAACGTCTTTCTCCACACTACTCTGTCTCAGGATGTCTCTTGTTCTACAAATGCAGGAGGGTACCCTGATTTTTCATAAGTCTGTCTTCCATTCCTAAAGGCAACTTGAGAATTGCGTTTGTGGTACCTTTTATCATCCTGAAATCAAACAAAGAGCGACATGGCGCCGTGATAAGATATTTGACGCGTATTCAAGAGGACTGGAGCTCTAATCGTTGTCCCGCCACCCACATGTTCTTATTTCCGTGGTTTCCCTAAATCACTTAATACAAATACTGCAATAGCCGCTCTGAAGAGGACTCTTGTGTTGAGCTCCGCCTCTAATGCCTTCAGTGCCTTAGTTGATGACACTTTATTCAGTATTACTTCAGTTGTCCTTTCTGTTCTTCTACATACATCTCTGGGCAGAGTTGGCAAACGTGACTTGTCGGACCGATACAGTCCGACTGTTTTTACATTTGTCCGCACAAGCCTTCTTTGGCACTTGACTTTAATGCCACATATTCTTAAGCATTGCTACAGAGTTTGAGATCTTTATTAAATTTGCTTTGATGAAAGTCACTGGGCGAATTTAGAAACAGCGTTGGTAACAGTATTATGTTTAGCTTGTGTAAGTAATTACCTGCATCTGTGCCTGAATCCCAAACATACGCGGAGGCGCTCGACTTTTAGGTAGCTAGAGCGAATCCCGACGGTGGAAAAAAAATTCTACGTCAGTATTTCGTTGGTAACGGACTGAGAGGTGGTGGCATAAAGTTCCTGATCACCAGTCTCTAAGCTGAAGTGAGAGCAACTGACATTGTGTTGATGGTGATTCGTCCGTCGAATGGAGACGTTTGACCCAACGGCCCCCTTGGTGTTATTCGAGAGAGGTAAGGAGTGTGCCGGGACCAGCTGTCACCTCTCCCTTCATTCATCATTTTCATACAGCACAAGCGTAATAGCACACTATACTGACAACCATTAGAGTCACATACACTTACAGATACAATTAAGATGTAACCCTAACACATTGGGAAGAAAGAGGTAGTTGTAGGCAGTAGATGAAAACGGTTCCCGATGAGCCACCTGGAGGCACTAGCTCTTTCTTTTCTTTGATTGAACACTTAGTCATATTTGCTGACCCTGTTTATTAACTAATTCTAGTTGCTAAAAAGTGGATGTATGTCTGCAGTTCTTCAAGGAAGTGCATTTCCTCGCCTTTCTTCTCAATGAGAAAGACATATAAATTACACTCCTGGAAATTGAAATAAGAACACCGTGAATTCATTGTCCAAGGAAGGTGAAACTTTATTGACACATTCCTGGGGTCAGATACATCACGTGATCACACTGACAGAACCACAGGCACATAGACACAGGCAACAGAGCATGCACAATGTCGGCACTAGTACAATGAATATCCACCTTTCGCAGCAATGCAGGCTGCTATTCTCCCATGGAGACGATCGTAGAGATGCTGGATGTAGTCCTGTGGAACGGCTTGCCATGCCATTTCCACCTGGCGCCTCAGTTGGACCAGCGTTCGTGCTGGACGTGCAGACCGCGTGAGACGACGCTTCATCCAGTCCCAAACATGCTCAATGGGGGACAGATCCGGAGATCTTGCTGGCCAGGGTAGTTGACTTACACCTTCTAGAGCACGTTGGGTGGCACGGGATACATGCGGACGTGCATTGTCCTGTTGGAACAGCAAGTTCCCTTGCCGGTCTAGGAATGGTAGAACGATGGGTTCGATGACGGTTTGGATGTACCGTGCACTATCCAGTGTCCCCTCGACGATCACCAGAGGTGTACGGCCAGTGTAGGAGATCGCTCCCCACACCATGATGCCGGGTGTTGGCCCTGTGTGCCTCGGTCGTATGCAGTCCTGATTGTGGCGCTCACCTGCACTGCGCCAAACACGCATACGACCATCATTGGCACCAAGGCAGAAGCGACTCTCATCGCTGAAGACGACACGTCTCCATTCGTCCCTCCATTCACGCCTGTCGCGACACCACTGGAGGCGGGCTGCACGATGTTGGGGCGTGAGCGGAAGACGGCCTAACGGTGTGCGGGACCGTAGCCCAGCTTCATGGAGACGGTTGCGAATGGTCCTCGCCGATACCCCAGGAGCAACAGTGTCCCTAATTTGCTGGAAAGTGGCGGTGCGGTCCCCTACGGCACTGCGTAGGATCCTACGGTCTTGGCGTGCATCCGTGCGTCGCTACGGTCCGGTCCCAGGTCGACGGGCACGTGCATCTTCCGCCGACCACTGGCGACAACATCGATGTACTGTGGAGGCCTCACACCCCACGTGTTGAGCAATTCGGCGGTACGTCCACCCGGCCTCCCGCATGCCCACTATACGCCCTCGCTCAAAGTCCGTCAACTGCACATACGGTTCACGTCCACGCTGTCGCGGCATGCTACCAGTGTTAAAGACTGCGATGGAGCTCCGTATGCCACGGCAAACTGGCTGACACTGACGGCGGCGGTGCACAAATGCTGAGCAGCTAGCGCCATTCGACGGCCAACACCGCGGTTCCTGGTGTGTCCGCTGTGCCGAGTGTGTGATCATTGCTTGTACAGCCCTCTCGCAGTGTCCGGAGCAAGTATGGTGGGTCTGACACACCGGTGTCAATGTGTACTTTTTTCCATTTCCAGGAGTGTATATCTAACTAGCGACCGTCCTTGGATTCTACAGGTAACATTAAGCATCTACGGCAGGGTGACTTACCTGGCGCAGCGGTAATTTTGTTGATGGGCTACTGAGTAGAAATGTGATTAAAATTCAGAGAACAACGTTAGCTAAAAGGATATTAACTCAGGTGGCACAACGAACGTCATCATAGTTCAGCCAATTTGCACGAAATGTTTATAAATCATATACACAGAGCTTCCTTGAGAATTTTTCTGTTAGTGAAAACCATATCAAAATCTCTACAGTAGTTCCTGAGGTTAGATTCACACATACGCGGGGGACTTTAATTCATAACATTTAACGATGCTGAAAGTACTGTGGTCATGATGAATCACATAAATAACAAATCTGAATTAACTGAAGTTTTTTATTCTAGAAATCATGCGATTTTCAAATATTTTTCAAGTAGCGATTTTATGTGGAGCGATTACACAAGTCCATCTGTGGAGAAAGCTAATGCCAGAGTCACATGTCTTCCAAGAGCCCAGAGGGAAGGGTTTCAGACCTCCGGTGTACCGTTTTTTGCGTAGCATGAGGCACTTACCAAGATAGGTCAACTAAGAACACACAGAACATTCGAAAAAGTACTTTGTGTTTCGATGCCAGTTGCTTTGGTTAGCGTAAGAGGGTAACAAATGTTCAATAAACAGATGTGAGACACGGAATATGATGGCGCCGTCAACATGGATAGCCTTACTCTTCAACTTATAATCGTCCACATTGCAAAACGGAAAAACTGTGTAACGTCGTTAAGGTTTACCCCAATTGTACAATGCTGCTTTGTTTACATGTTCCTCCAAAGAAGTAATTTCATAATGTAAACAGCTGATGCTGCACTGTTCATTCTGTACGTGCCCTCCCCAAAACACCCTGAGGTGGCATGCAATCAGAATGTACCTCTACAACTGCATGACTACAACTCACAACTGAGTGCCTATTCATCGACCCACCTTTAAGCTATTTCTCTACCCTTCCATTCTCGAACAGTGCGCGGGAAAACGAAACTTAAATCGTTCAGTGCGAGCTCTGATTTCTCTTATTTTATTACAATTACTGTTTCTACTTACGTAGATAGGCGCTGACAAAATACTTTCAAATTAGGGGGAGAAAGTTAAGCGCTGTCGGGCTGGACTAGCACTTGGATGAGTGACCGTCCGGTCTGTAGAGCGCTGTTGGCAAGCGGTGTGCCCTAAGCCCTTAAGAGGCAAGCTGAGGAGCTGCTTGACTGAGCAGTAGCGGCTCCGGCCTCGTAAACTGACATACGGCCGGGAGAGCGATGTGCTGACCACATGCCCCTCCAATCCACATCCAGTAACGCCTGTGGGCTGAAGATGACACGGCGGCCACTAGGTAACGTCAGCCCTTCACGGCCTGTTCGGGCGGAGTTTAGTTTTTAGTTTCTTCATCCTGCTGCAACTAAAAACACCTTTTTTAAATGTTTGTCACTCTAACTCTCTCCCCTATACCGCGATAGTAGAAAGAGCTGGTCTTCTTTCAACTTCTTCGATGTCCCCCGTCAATCCTATCTGGAAAGGATCTCATACAGCGCGGCAGTACTCCAGCAGAGGAGGAACAAGCGTAGTTTAGGCAGTCTCTTTATTGGACCTGTTGCATCTTCTAAGTGTTCTGACAATAAAGCGCAGTCTTTCGTTAGCTTTCCCCACAACATTATCTACGTGAGCGTTCCAGTTTAAGTTACTCGTAATTATAATACCTAAGTGTTTAGTTGAATTCACTGCCTCTAGATTTTGCTGATTTATCGTGTAACTTACCTTTGATAGACTGCTTTTAGCACTCGTGAGGATGACCTAACACTTTTCAATATTTAGGGTTAATTGTCACCAATCGCATAGTACAGATATCTTGTCGAAATCACTTTGCAATTTCTTTTGCACTTCTGATAACTTTGCTAGACGGTAAGTGACACCATCATCGGTAGACAATCTAAGAGGACTGTTTACGTCGTCTCCTAAGTCGTTTATACAGATACGAAGAAGCAGAGGGACTATAACACTTACTTGGGAACGCCGTATATAACTTACATTTTAATCGATTACTTTCTATCTTTACCTACGAACTGTGGTCTTTCTGGTAGCAAATCACGAATCCAGTCGCAACTGAGACGATACTCCGAGGCATGCAATTTGATGAGAAGTTGATCTGTGGAACTATGTCAAAAGCCTCCTGGAAATATAGAAATAGTTAATCAATTTGAAGTCCCCTGTTGATAGCACTTCATGTGAGTAAAGAGCTAGTTGTGTATCAAAAGAACGATATATTCTAAACTTCTTATACCTGGGATTCACAGTTCTGTAGAAATTTATAAAAGACATCATATTTACGCCAGTGACTATAACACTTTCTTTATTTAGTTTAGTGCATTATGACTAGTGATGGGCCAACGAACATGAGTGTCTACAGACTATGTTGTATGACATATGGAAATGTGTGCTCGCACTATGTAACAGCATCACCAATGTATTTAATAGTAATGACAACGACATGTAAATGTGTAAGCTCAATTTAGATTGACATGGCCTAAAAGCCATACCTTCTTCACCTGATAATGGCCTAAGGCCGAAATTGCAATCGTGAAACAAAGAAAGTGTTGCAGTTACTGGCGCAAATATGAAGTTTTTATAAAGATACACTCCTGGAAATGGAAAAAAGAACACATTGACACCGGTGTGTCAGACCCACCATATTTGCTCCGGACACTGCGAGAGGGCTGTACAAGCAATGATCACACACACGGCACAGCGGACACACCAGGAACCGCGTTGTTGGCCGTCGAATGGCACTAGCTGCGCAGCATTTGTGCACCGCCACCGTCAGTGTCAGCCAGTTTGCCGTGGCATACGGAGCTCCATCGCAGTCTTTAACACTGGTAGCATGCCGCGACAGCGTGGACGTGAACCGTATGTGCAGTTGACGGACTTTGAGCGAGGGCGTATAGTGGGCATGCGGGAGGCCGGGTGGACGTACCGCCGAATTGCTCAACACGTGGGGCGTGAGGCCTCCACAGTACATCGGTGTTGTCGCCAGTGGTTGGCGGACGGTGCACGTGCCCGTCGACCTGGGACCGGACCGCAGCGACGCACGGATGCACGCCAAGACCGTAGGATCCTACGCAGTGCCGTAGGGGACCGCACCGCCACTTCCCAGCAAATTAGGGACACTGTTGCTCCTGGGGTATCGGCGAGGACCATTCGCAACCGTCTCCATGAAGCTGGGCTACGGTCCCGCACACCGTTAGGCCGTCTTCCGCTCACGCCCCAACATCGTGCAGCCCGCCTCCAGTGGTGTCGCGACAGGCGTGAATGGAGGGACGAATGGAGACGTGTCGTCTTCAGCGATGAGAGTCGCTTCTGCCTTGCTGCCAATGATGGTCGTATGCGTGTTTGGCGCAGTGCAGGTGAGCGCCACAACCAGGACTGCATACGACCGAGGCACACAGGGCCAACACCCGGCATCATGGTGTGGGGAGCGATCTCCTACACTGGCCGTACACCTCTGATGATCGTCGAGAGGTCACTGAATAGTGCACGGTACATCCAAACCGTCATCGAACCCATCGTTCTACCATTCCTAGACCGGCAAGGGAACTTGCTGTTCCAACAGGACAATGCACGTCCGCATGTATCCCGTGCCACCCAGCGTGCTCTAGAAGGTGTAAGTCAACTTCCCTGGCCAGCAAGATCTCCGGATCTGTCCCCCATTGAGCATGTTTGGGACTGGATGAAGCGTCGTCTCACGCGGTCTGCACGTCCAGCACGAACGCTGGTCCAACTGAGGCGCCAGGTGGAAATGGCATGGCAAGCCGTTCCACAGGACTACATCCAGCATCTCTACGATCGTCTCCATGGGAGAATAGCAGCCTGCATTGCTGCGAAAGGTGGATATTCATTGTACTAGTGCCGACATTGTGCATGCTCTGTTGCCTGTGTCTATGTGCCTGTGGTTCTGTCAGTGTGATCACGTGATGTATCTGACCCCAGGAATGTGTCGATAAAGTTTCCCCTTCCTGGGACAATGAATTCACGGTGTTCTTATTTCAATTTCCAGGAGTGTATTTTCTAAATTCGTGCTGACTTTCTGTCAATAAATCGTTTTCTTCGAGGCAGCTCACAATGTTCGAACACTGTAGATGTTCCAGAATCCTACTGTAAATGACATTAGTGACACTCTTTTACTGAAGATTTTTGTGACTTGTGCAGCTTTCCTGTCTCTAGGTACGGATCTTTGACGAGTGAGTGGTCGAATATGTTTGCTAAATATGGTGTGATTGTATCAGCACTCTCTGATTGCAGCCTAACTGGTGAACACTCTGGACTGAAAGCTTTGCCTTTACTGATTTAAGCTCCTTCTCTGAATCAAGGATATATATTTCTAAGTTACTAATGTTGGCAGGTGTTTTTGATATGAATTCTGGAACATCTACTTCCGTCATCTTTGGTGAAGTGATTCCGGAAAACCGTGTTTAGTAACTCCTCTTCATTGGCACTGTCAGCCGTAACATTACCGTTACTATCGCGCAGTGAAGGTATTGATTGTGGCTTGCCACTGGTGACCACATACGAGCAGAACCTCTGCGGGTTGTCTGCCAGATTTCGAGACAGAGATCCTTGTTGAAACTATTAAAAGCACCTCGCACCGAAGGCCGCGATAAATTTCGAGCTTCTGTAAAACTTCGCCAATGTTGGCGACATGTAGGCTGAAATAAAAGAGGTCGTCACTGCGCTTTAAAGACATCACATTCATAACCATGACTGACAAGCGACAATTAACGAAATTGCATTAACGTAGCCGCCCTGAAAGCTCATAGCGAGCCAGATGGTTAAGTGCTTAAGACACTGGACACGCATTCGGGAGGATGGTAGTTCACATCCTCGTCCGGCAAACCAGGTTTAGGTTTTACGTGGTTTCCCTGAACAGATTGAGGAAAACGCCCTCGTGGTTACTCTCCTTCCTCGGAGAGCTTACGCTACGTCCCCAGTGACCTCGTCGTCGACGGGACGTTAAACTCTAATCCTCTTGCCTTTATTTCCACAGGCTGTCACGGTTACTGAAAATAATTCGTCCCGCCGTTGCCGTATTATGTAGTTATTAATCATTTTCACGGATGCCATCGAGTTGTCTGACATACTACCGCCGTGAATTCAGTTGTCAGAGTGAGTCACTTGTCAACAGCTTTGCACGTACAAGTGTAGGCACAAATGTAGGAGAATTTCACAGCTCACGCCAGTATTCGTTCCGCGCCCACGACGAAGTCCTTGCGACGACGGCCGTCCTTTGCGCACATGTAGCGCGTGTCGACTGAACAAGTGCGGCCGATTCTTCAAAGTCAGTGTGTTGGACGGCGGCTGCAGACAGGAACAACAAACGGGCCGCTCTGGCCCCGGCGCCACGGTGACGTCACAGCGGCCGGTGGCTGCGGCGGCGGCGGGGGTGGGGGACCACTGTTTGTTTTGGCAGCGTGGGTGGCGGCCCTGTGTCCAACCGCTCAGCTGCGTCTCAACACACTCTCACTGTGTCAGCAGTCAGAGGGCAAAGCAAGCCAGCAGGTACGGGGTAAGCTGTTCCAACTGCGTGCCGGATCAAGGATCGTGTCTCCCCAAGGTTTCCCAGCGTGCCTGACCCGAAGCACTCTGTGAGGCTTGACACCAAAACAAACACTACATGACTACATGTTGGTACTAAGCGTCGTCATTGTCTTATTTTCCGTCACAATAAATCTCTTTTACAGACAATAGTCCCAAACGAACAGAACAAACTTAGGTTACTCTCGTACATTAGGAAGGGAGAGCAATGGAACAATGTTTTTAACTTTGGAATGCTACAGAAACGAAACTAACATCAACAGTACTGAATAAATATTCTATTGCCTGTTTGCTTATAACAATGACGTAATGACAGACAATATTTCAATGATTTTTCATAAATTAAAATACCCTTTCATAATTTTATTATCAGTGGTGTTTGACTACCAAAATAAAGTTAATATTTACGGTTTTTTGAAGTTTAAATTTTGTTGGGATTAGCGAAATTTCCCTTTTTATGTCATTTTGTAGTTGTTTACATTTGACTTGATAATTTTATGCTAGAGAATTACTTTATTTTAAATTCACTGGTTTGTAATTTTAAACAAAAGGATTTACTGGAATGAGATTTTCACTCTGCAGCGGAGTGTGCACTGATATGAAACTTCCTGGCAGATTAAACCTGTGTGCGGACCGACACTCGAACTCGGGACCAGGAGAGCTTCTGTAAAGTTTGGAAGGTAGGAGACGAGGTACTGGCAGAAGTAAAGATGTGAGAAAGGGGCGTGAGTCGTGCTTGGGTAGCTCAGTTGGTAGAGCACACATTTTTAATCTGCCACGAAGTTTCAAAAGAATTTACTTTCTAAGTGTTTTGATATTATAGAATTGTAAACAGTTTGGATGGCACCGACAAGGGAATATCCCAAGTCTCACAAAACGATCTTGATGAAACTGGGCGGGTGTGTAGAGAGGGGCCAAATAATGTAATACGTGTTTTTTTGTTTGTGCCTGATTTCACTTTTAAGTGGTAAAACACACCCTGAAAGGTAATTTGGCATATTAGGTTTGGAGGAAATAATTTCGAGACGATGATATATAAGAAAAGTTTCTCATATGGAAGTTGATATATATTTAACTGTCTTGAGAACTGTATAGTCGGATTTTGTAATAATTTTAAATTTTGTAAAGTTTCTGTCTCTAGCAGTTGACCCTGAACGTAAACAAATGTAAGATTTGCGGATACATAGGAAAAGAGATCCACTACTGTATTGATGACCGGTACATACCGTAAAAGATGTAGAAGTAACTATCCACAGCGACATTAAGTAGAACCACTTCAAACAAATAGTAGGAATAGCAGACTCCAAACTGAGAATCACAGAAAGAATCTGAAGGAAATGTAACTCATTCGCGAAGGAAGTGGGCTACGAGGGAATTGTTCGATCGACTCTTGATTGTTGTTCACCAGTCTGGGACTCTACCTGTAGGAAATAAAAGAGATAGAGAAGTTCCCATGGAGAGCGGCGCATTTCGACGCGAAATCGGTTAGTCGACGGGAGAGCTGTACAGAGATTCTCAAGTAACTCCGCGCTACATGAGAGGCGTTGTGCATCACGGAATGGTTTGGTATTGAAATTTTGAGAGATTACTTTCGGACAATACATTACTTTCCCCCACATGCATCTCGCAAAATGAGTGCGATGAATAAATTCGAGAAATTAAAGCTAATACAGAAGGATACCGACAACCATTCTTACCACTCGGCATTTGCTAACAGAACAGGGAAGAGGGAATCAGTTTACCAAAAGTAGTCTCCGGCACGCATTGTCAGGTGGCTTGCGGAGTAATGACGTAGAAGTGGATCTAGGATTAACTCAGGAAGGCTCTCATGTCGAAGTTTGATACGTTGTGCTGCCACATTTATTGAGCAGGAGAGTTTGTATTTCTCTATCTGCATTATAGGGATCGAGAAAGTGCCAGACCCTGGTTTTAACTTGCAGAACAGAAAATGGCAAGAGCTTTTTCCAACATACATTTGTGAGTGCAGGCTAACCATAGAAGGGCTTTTCAAGATCTACTAGACCCACTCTACTACGTAAAACGAAAACTGATCTTAACAAGTCACTACAGGAATACGATGTGAACCGACGAAATGCGTAGTTGTGCACGGAGGGAGTGGGAATTATTGACGGAGCTGGCGACGCATATCTTCTAGGTATTTAACAACCATGATTATGTTCCGGCAGTGAGCGATAACGTAGCTTGTCCATTTCTGCACCCCGATTTGGGCATGTGAGAGAAAAAAAATCAGCAAGGGTGGAAACATTGTTTTGGCACCGTTCTGCAGAAGTTTCCCTTTTGTCGGAAGGCGTCAAAATTGCAACCGAGCCAATGCAAACGGCAAAATTTACCTTTTGATTCACGACCATCGAAAGAAACTAAGTCATCTAGCGTTTTTAAAAACGACAGTATTTTTGATCACTTAGCACCACAGGAGGATATAAGATGAACATCAACAAAAGCAAAACGGGGATAATGGAATGTAGTCGAATTAAGTGGAGTGATGCAGCGGGAATTAGATTAGGAAATGAGACACTTAAAGTAGTGAAGGAGCTTTGTTATTTGGGGAGCAAAATAACTGATGATGGTCGAAGTAGAGAGGATATAAAATGTAGACTGACAATGGCAAGGAAAGCGTTTCTGAAGAAGAGAAATTTGTTAACATCGAGTATAGATTTAAGTGTCAGGAAGTATTTGTATGGAGTGTAGCCATGTATGGAAGTGAATCATGGACGATAAATAATTTGGACAAGAAGAGAATAGAAGCTTTCGAAATGTGGTGCTACAGAAGAATGCTGAAGATCAGATGGGTAGATCAAATAACTGATGAGGAAGCATTGAATAGGATTGGGGAGAAGAGTTGTGGCACAACTTGACTAGAAGAAAGGATCGGTTGGTAGGACATGTTCTGAGGGATCAAGGGATCACCAATTTACCATTGGAGGGCAGCGTGGAGGGTAAAAATCGTAGAGGGAGACCAAGAGATGAATACACTAAGCAAATTCAGAAGAATGTAAGTTGCAGTAGGTACTGGGAGATGAAGAAGCTTGCACAGGTTAGAGTAGCATGGAGAGCTGCATCAAACCAGTCTCAGGACTGAAGACCACAACAACAACAATAACAACAACACAGTAGGTTAAATGCATCAATCGGTACAATCAGAGACAAACATATTTATAAATTCGTGAGCGTTCTACGATGGCTAAGAAGTCTGGCCCTATAGTTGTTCCTCCTTGTAGAAGTCAATGCTAAAAATAAGGGGACTGATGACCACAGATGTTAAGTCTCATAGTGCTCAGAGCCATTTGAGAAAAATAACGCTATCCCGCACCTGTAACAGTCATCCGGAAGAAGCACTGTGTTATACACAGTAACGTCACATTAATGAGACCACCAGCTATGTTCGATATCAGCGTGTAGTTACAACTCACAGACGGCAGGTGGCAGCACTAGCGGTGGGAACGTAAAGCGTATTGGGGAGGGGGGACGCAGAAGACAGTGCAGTCTAACGTCCAAAAGGGCATGATCATAGTCTTTCGGGCCAAGAGTGGAAACATTTCCGAAAGGCTAAGTCTGTAAACTGTTTACGTGCCGCCATGCGTAAAGTATACGGTGCAGGACAAAATGGCGCTATCCTGAACCGGCTCCAAAGCATCTGTGGTGCACAACCGGCCACAGATGACAGGGGTAAACGTCGGCTACGCAAGTGTGTGCGGGCTAATACACATGCAACTGGTGAGCAACTGACCACCCAAATGAACCAAGGGGCTCTTAAACGAAAGTTCGGCGACTATTGCTGCGTATGGGCTTCCAAGGCAGGCGCTTGGTTCATGCACACACGCTGGCTACTGTTCATCGAGGACGGTGGCTGGCAATATCATACTGAGTGGCAACAGTGGGGCCATTTGAGATGAATCGCTTTTTATGCTCCTCTGGACATATGGCTGTTGGCGTGTACGACTTAAATCCAAAGGGAGCCTTATGGTTTGGGGAATCTTTTCGTGGCATTCCCTCTGGTAGGCACAATGCATAAATACAATTATGCGTCTATACTTAGGGACCATGTAATTTCTTTTCCTCGGTAAGATAGCATCTACCAGCAAGACAATGCAACGTGTCACACCACTCAGAGTGCGCTCTTCTAGCCACCAAACTCCCCTGATTTAAACCTAGTCGAGAATCTGTAACGTCACCTCGATAGGGCTGCTCGCGCCACTGATCCTCAACCGACAAACCTAGCGCAGCTGGCCACGGCACAGGAATCGGCATGACTCCACATCTCTGCCGGTACCTTGCAGAACCTCACTCACTCTCGTCCTGCACGTCTCGCCGCCGTCCGCGCTCCAAAAGATGGTTATTTAGTCTTTTGACAGGTGGTCAAATTAATGTGACTGAACATTGTAGTATTTAAGACCATCCCGTATCAGTAGTATAATTAGCCTATTCTTTCCTTGTACTGTCGTATATGTAATAAAACAAGTGTTTTTAAGTTTTATCACATAAACGCTATTACAATTTAATAATAATAGAAAACTTATCTGGTTTCGTTTGTCGCATTTTTTAAATTAACGTAATTTATTCATTACTGTTCAGTAAAATGCTTGGAAGCATGTAAAATGCAAACAGTCAACTTCTCATTGTTATTTTGTATAACAAAATGCAGGTTTCGGAAGTCATTTCTTTATTTCGTTAAGTACATTTGAGAATAAAAGTTCATCCAAATACCCTCGCAGAATCTTGCTCTCGACAAATTTCACATTTGTAGGTGTTTTCTGTGTGAGGTCCCTCTCATAAATATTCTGCACAAACCCGAACTTCGGCTATTTTGGCGTCCAAAACAAAACTAGTACATTCCAAATTTTAGAAGTGAAACCGATCTATAAAATATATCCATTTTTGACAAAATTATTTTAGCATAAGAGTTAAATTTTCAGTCGACTGGTTTGCTTTCTTCTACAACAAATTTTCTTGTGATTGTTTTTTACACCTGTCTCTTGATTAATATTGTACCCGTAATTGCATATACATTTACAATTTCAGTATAATGATTACAAAACTAGCAATTTATCGATTTGATATTATAAAACAGGTTATATTAATTCCTGTCCATTAGCAAACATCGACAATAACCCTGTTTCTAACTTTATATTACGTAACTGCACGTACACCGGTGAACCAACGCTATTGCCAGCTACTTGATAGCGTGTTGTTTCGTATTTGGAAAACAACACCGCAGCGAATCTGCGTCGCAGGGATTCGTCCAGTACTTACTCTTAGTATGTTTCTGGGCTTATGTGACACTAGATGTCCAAGGTCAAGCCATGCCTTTCCCGTACGTACAGGCCGGTGGTTTGTAGGAACGGACTTAGGGCCCAATAGCGTTCCAGATGTGTGCTATGGGTTCATATCACACCAATTTCGTGGCCGAGGTATCAGCATGACTTCACTGTCGAACTCCCCAACTACTGCAGCACAATTTTGCCTTTGTGACACGAACAGATATCTAGGTAGATGTGCCATCGTTGGCAGGGGGGTCACCAGGCATGAAGGGAAGTACGTCGCCCGCTGGACTGTTCGTGTAATTCACAGGTGGCAGGACACCTCGGATTACTGCCGCAGGTGTAATATCGTTCACTATTTTGTGTATTTGAGTCTGACAGTGTAAATGTAATGATAAATCGCTGATACGGGTCCTTCACCTAGCATTTGTTTTACGAAGAGATATTTTTTCGCCTCTCTGTAGTCATTCATCCTGACTGAGTCTACACACGACCACGACGCAAATTTCGACTGCTTCCGTTATTCTCATGCGCAGAGTGATCCAGCTGTTCCTTCCACTCTCGTTTTATGCAACCCGCAGTGTTGTAGCTCGCCTTCATAAACCACGTAAAACGGCACATCCAGTCGCGCTACCTTCACTACGGAAAAGCAACGCAGGGAAATCAATGAAGAGCTGGGCCAAGGACCAGCTACACATCATTCACCGCTGCACAAACTTAACTAAATTCAATACACTATATGTATATAAAAATTAACAATGACAAATCTCAAAGAGGAATCCAAGAAGTAAGGGCTCTAACAAAGGCTCGATATTAAGTAAAAAGAGGAGCAGACTCTGTGCAAAGTTACTCAGTTTTTTGGCATAAGATGGCCTCTACAGTTTACAAGGTTTGGTTGAAGGCCCTTCTATTATCTATCGCCGGCAATTACGGATTCAAGTCAATAGGTACCAGGATCGACTAAAGTATTCTACAGCATGGACCATTTATTTAAAAAAATTAAATAAAATAACAGTGAAAGAAATTCAAAATCTCTGAGTAAAGCCAGCTATAGATTTTAGGTAATAATACTTGGAAAGTGCGGCACAGTACCCCAATAAATTACAACCAAATAACAGATTGAGATTTACGCATTAATTCGACTCGGTCGCCGATTGATTAGAAAAACGAAAAAAATGGTTTAAAAGGAAACAGTAACTTAGATAAACTTTTAAAAAGATACGGCACTGTGGGAAGCTAAAAATTTAGCAAAACAATTACTTGAATTTAAAACTAAAGTCGCCCGAATGCCAGATTCAATATAATTTCAAGAACACGTACTTTCAACAAAGCTTTTTTTTAAACTAAGGAACAGTTAGAGTAATGCCAAACTCCTTACCAACGGTCGGCTACAGGCTTCAAATGGAAATATTTCAAAAGGTACGTCACAGTGGCCAATTAAATTACGAAAGGCAGACTAAGCTTTTAAAGTTGCGGTCTGCACGGGGGAAGGTCGCTGGAATAGCAAATTACGGTAAGGTTAAATTAAAACAAGTAATGATTCTAGACGTTGATGACATTTATTTTTTAAGAAGAATGGTAGCATAGGTTTCAAAGTAAATTTGACCCAACGTCAGAAACAAGTAAAACCTCCTAAAGGCTCAGGGAATGCCACAGTTAAATTACAAATAGAGCAACAGTTACAATATTTAGATTTAATCGGTGCAGTTGCCGTTCACTTAAGAACCCAGGCTCTACTGTGAGTCGCTTAAGGAAACAAGTGAATACTTCTAAAGCCTCAGTACATGCCACTCTTAAAACATAAACAGAGCAACAGATCTCATTTTCAAGTTACACTCTGTTCAGTTTTAAGCAAGTACACTATGTGATCAGAAGTATCTGGACACTCCCAATCAAATACGTTTTTAATATTAGGTGCATTGTGCTGCCACCTACTGCCATGTACTCCATATCAGTGACCTCAGTAGTCATTAGACATAGCGAGAGAGCAGAATGGGACACTCCGCTGAACTCACGGACGTCGAACGTGGTCAGGTGATTGGGTGTCACTTGTGTTGAAAGGGTACAGTACCGCCCGACATTGAAAATAGGTACAACATTCTTCTTTATTCTTGCCACTATCACATATTTTTTTCTAATAACAACTCAATTTCAATTAATACAGCGAAGCCGGATACCAGTGTGAGAAAGAATGACAATTTATTTATTTAATTGATCACATGTGCACTCCCTCAAAATAAATCCCTACATCCTGTTTGGTGAGATCTGTGAAATGAATGAATGTATGGCGTCTGCTAACCGCAGATAGTGAATGTGAATATATGAGGTGCGAGATGACACGAAGAACGGCCATGTTTCAGCACTCTGCCGCTGGATCTAGTGTTGGTAAGACCTGTCTTAGTTGTGCTCCGTAAAGACAAAAGACTGGAGACATGGTATGCATGTGGAATACTTAAGAGTAGTTTGGAATATTAATTTCTCTATTTCAGGAACTTTCGTGGGGAGAATTAAATGTCAGGCAGGTAATATTAAGAGGATCGTAGTAATCTTCAGAAGTGACCAACGGTCACAATGAAACCACGTGTAGCAATAAGTTGAAATACTTCGGAGTGCTTAAGTTAAGCTGAATTACTAGCGTATGTACTATAAGTTGAAATATTTAAGAAATGGCGTGTGCAGGACTTGAAATTAGAGACGAGGAGACGAGTACTTCCACGTGGTGAGTACTGTGTGAGTCTCCTCCTGTGTATGAGACAAAGGATAAAGAGAAGTATTCGTCCATGGTATCAGTTGAGGACTCGCGTGTGTGATGAATATGTTCTTAATATTACTTTGCGTGTTATGTTTCCGTGTGACGCTTGATTCAAACTATAATACTCTGAGAGAGAAGCAAGATGAGTCAGCAGTCTATCCAGCAACGCCACTTGGCTTGCATTGCACAGGAAGACGTGCACACATCCTCCAGAGTTCATAGTAGGAAAGAAAAATTACGAAGTGGGGCAGTGTCATGTGAAACTGGGATAAATACTACTTGAAGTGGGAAAGATGAAAGTGATGTGATTATAATGTTGTGACTATCCCTTGTGTTGTATTCCATGTTGCAGTGTTGTGTATGTCATGTAATTTAAGTATGTGTGGTTTGCATGGCAGAGTAGCAAGGTAGTTTCAGAGGTAGTGGGTTATGCATGTTCCTTTTGTACCGCTCGGTTTGGAGGAAAGTTTCGTGATGATGGTTGTGAGAGTCGAAGTGTGAGATATAGCAAAAGATCCACCATCCTATCCAGAAAGTGCACTGTAGCGTTAAATAATTACGAGACCATAATATAGAGAATCACCAATGTAAAGCCATGCCCACTGGGCGGAATTTCTCATGTGTTATTGTTATAGGTTATAGAAATTCTGTGTTTCGGTTATAGAATTTATCGGAATAAATAAGATAGTGAAAAGAAAAAGATTGGCGACCTTTTCCTTCGAATAGTATGTTGTCATGATACCCAGAATTTATAATGTGTGCGCCATTCACATTCAGTGCGATGGCCACGTGTTGTTCAAAGCCGTTGAATGAGAAAGAAAATGTGGTATTGCCAGTGCGTAGTGAACAGTCAGAGTTGTGTAAATTACTAACAGTCAGATGTGCGTTATCCGTTGCGTAATATTCATACAGGAGGATAATTTGTAACTTATTTGTGAGTACGAGAGTTCATGTTACTCGATAAATAAGAATGAATCCACTCGCTTGGCAGACCACTCATCTTGCAGGCCTGACTGCTTGATGCCACAGTATGAGCAAGGCATGTGGGTGCCTCTCAGTGTCATGCGTCTGTACACGGGATGTTTCACACTCCTAAACATTCGTAGGTCCAGAATTTCCGATGTGATAGTAAAGAGGAAACGTGAAGGGACACGTACAACACCTCGTCTTTTGACTGACAGACACCGCCGACAGTTGTAATGTCGTAAAGTGTAATACGCAGACATCTATCCAGACCATGACACAGGAATTCCAAACTGTATAAGGATCCACTGCAAGTACTATTACAGTTAGGCGGATGGTGAGAAAACTTGGATTTCATAGTCGAGTGGCTGTTCATACGCCAACGCGATTGCAGCGTCCCATACGAAACATAACGTGAAATTGCTAACTCGGGATGACGAGGCGGACAATTGAACGAGACGGCACGGCTCACCATGCGCGAGATTTTCATACTCTCTCTTTCGATAAGCGCCAACTATTAGTCCCACAGAAAAAATCAACAGTACTTTTTCGTAGGAAATTTAGTACAACTAAATTTTGTACTGGGATATGTTTCCTCTAGAGTCTATAGTGTTCGAGATATTCAAGAAAAACTTACAGAAGTGAGCTTCAAGTGCACCCCCATTCCCACATTCAGTCCCCCCCCCCCCCCCCCCGTCAGTATTTCTGGTATGTTGTTCATGGCACTCCCTCCCACCATTGCACAAATATTTGTGATTGTAACGATTATTTCCCACGTTCGACCCTTTGTGGTTTCATATAATAGCCTCATTACGCCACCGGCTTAGCTTACCGACGAATTTTGTCAATTTTAACACGATAAAATAAACTGTTGCATCGTTATATTCGTCAGGGCTTCTAATTACGAATCTAGTGTGCTGGTAATGATTAGGTTGGATCTAATTGTCAACGCAGTTAGTCTTAGCGTTAATTTTAGTAATGTCCTTTTTGCATCATAGCCCTCAGGGACACATTTAAATCAATAATGTTAACAATGTAGCCGTCTATGCTGGAGACGTAATACCTCAAGACAATAGAGATTGAGAAAGGTCAAATATCTAGAATAGATAGAAATTTTTGTACCGTGTTAGGAGAGAGTGCCACGTGCCACCAACGCGCTAGAAATCGTGACTAATGAAGACTGAGCGTGGTGTGGAAGTGCTTCTGAAGCTCACTTTTGTACGTTTTTCTTGAATAATGTGGAAGTCCTCCAGAGAAAATGCACATCAGTATAGAATTTAGCTACATCTAAATTCCTACAAAGAGGTCCAGTCATTTTCCTATAGGACTAAGGAATATGAAAATCGCACCTGTGGTTTACGAAGGTCAGCACTGAGTGCTGCATAAAGCGCCAGCAGTAGGGGCAGCTGATCCACCCTGTTCAGCCGTACTTGGGTGGCTCGATGGCTCAATGCTAAAGTGTCGCACTATAAGTACAAAGGTTTCGGCTTCGATCCACAGCCAGTCGTACGGCTTTTATTTGACTCTAATCACACCTTTCACTCTGTGCTCCGAAATCCTGGTCCGTCTACTAGTGCTATAGTCTACCGTCAGATCTGCCACATACCCTCCCCTATGCTGCTTTACACAGCGGGCAACTCTCGGGCTGCTACGTTTTGTGGTGAGGCGTGAATGTCCAACACATCGTCTCCTAATCATGGTTTGAACGTCCGTCAACAACTTTCCATAGATGCTCACGACTGCAGCATGCAAACACCTGACCCGCTTCCCCGTTTCCGAGATTCTATTTCCCAGATCCCAGGCCCCAGCGCTATGCTCTACAATCGCTTGTATCAGCAAATTTCCCCATTTTGCGGGCCTTACTAGAGTGATTTTCCACTTGTCTTTATTACGCTTATATCGCACTCCATCCGCTACTTTTCAGTACAGTTCAGGGGCAGAAAGGGACCTCCTTTTTTTCTTAAAAAAAACCATCAGTCCCTCTCTAGTACAACGATCACTTAATAGCTCTCCTACCATCCTGTCCCTTCTTCTTATCAGTGCTTTCCATATCTCCCTTTCCTCGCCGATTCTCTAGAGAAGCTTCTCATTCCTTACAGTATTCTTCTGTGGCATCACATCTGAAACGCTTCAATTCGCTTCTTTTCCGGTTTTCTAACTGTCCTATTTCGCTACCATACAATGTTGTGCTCCTGTCATACATTTTCAGAAATTTCTTCCTCAAATTAAGGCCTATGTTTGATATTAGCAGAATTCTCTTGGCTAGGAATGCCCATTTTGCCAGTGCTAGTCTGTTTTTGATGTCATTGCTCCTTCCGTCAGGGGTTATTTCGCTGCCTAAGTGGTAGAATTCCTTAAGTTCATCTACTTCGCGATCACCAATTTTGATGAAAGTTTCTCGCTGTTCACATTTCTGCTGCTTCTCATGACTTTTGTGTTTCTTCGATTTACTCTCAATTCATATTCTGTACTCATTAGACTCTTCATTCCTATCAGTAGAACCTTTAATCCTTCACTTCCACTAGGGATAGCAATGTCATTAGCTAATCGAATCATTGATAGCCTTTCACCTTGAATTTTAAATCCACTTTTGAACCTTTCTTTTATTTCCGTCATTGCTTCGTTGATTTAAACATTGAACATCTCTGTCGTATACACTTTTACTCCTAGAATTTGGTTCTTGGTCTTGCACGCTTATTATTCCGTCTTATCTCTTGTACATATTGTATACTACCTGTCTTTCTCTACAGCCTACCTCTATTTTCCATACAATTTCGAACATTTTGCACTATTTTACATTGTCAAATGCTTTTTCTAGGTCGACAAATACTATGAATGTGTATTGATTTTTCTTTAGTTTTGCTTCCATTATCAACTGCAACATCAGAATTGCCCTTCCTTTTTCTAAAGTCAAATTGATTGTCATCTAAAAGATCCGCAGTTTCCTTTTCCATTCTGCTGTGTATTATTCTTGTCAGCAGCTCGACGCATCAGCTGTCGAGCTGACTGAGCAATAATTCTCGCACTTGTTGGCTCTTTCAATCTTGGGAATCGTGTGAATGATGTTCTACCGAAAGTCAGATAGCATATCGAGAGACTCATAACACTTTACAATAACTTGAATAGTCGTTTTGTTGCCACTTCCCCCAATGATTTTAGAAAGTCTGAAGGAATGTTATTTATGCCTTGTGCTACATGTGATCTTAAGTCTTCCAAAGTTCTTTTAAACTCTGATTCTAATACTGGATCCCCTATCGCTTCTATATCGATTCCTGTTTTTTCTTCTATCGTGTTATCAGGAAAGTCTTTCCCCTCCTTCCACGTGTCTGCTCTCTTATCCGAATTTAACGATGGAATTCCCATTGCACTCTTAATTTTAGAACCGCTGCCTTCAATTTCACGGAGTATTGTTTCGACTTTTCTACATGCTGCGTCAGTTCTTCCGACAGTTATTCCTTTTTCGATTCCTTCACTATTTCATGCAGCCATTTTGCCTTAGCCTCCCTGCACTTCCTATTTATTTCACTACCATATTACTTTTATTTCTGTATTCCTGAATTTTCTAATGATATCTTTTAGTTATTGTTTATATTTTTTTAATTCTACAGTTTATGTTTTGTTGTTAGGCAAATATAGATTTTACAAAGGTTGTTATTCTATACCGTTGCTAGTATGTGTCTTTGTTTTTCTTTTTCATTTCCAAAAATTGTTTTACAATATTAATATTTCTAAACTCGTTAGTGTACAGTGTATCATGTTTTAGTCTGGTTATATCTTCAGGTGAATGTTCGCAAAAGCTCTGTTGTATGACTTTGTTTTATTTATTTGGGCATTATTTTTTTGTGTCACTGTTTCAAGAGTGAAGAAGTGTTTTTTCTTTATTCTATCCTCTTTCAACCTATGATTAACCAAAACCTTTTTTTATATAAAAAAACTAAATTGGCTTTACAGGGATTTTTGAGATTATATGCGTATACTAATTAATTTTCTTAATTATTTTAAGGTCTCTAACACATTATGGGCTTTTCATATATGATAAAATAATAACTTTTACAAAAAAGGAAAAAGTATTTTTACAAATATATCATTTTCTTACCTTTACATTTGTATTTTATCAGTCTTTTCGTTTTGTGTTGCGTCAGTTTCTGTGCTCGACGATCCCCACTGAAATACTGGAAGGCGGCGACTCATTTGTATAGGTGTCATAAATGATGAGAGAAGCACTCTAGCATGCGATGCCAGGTCTTACTTGTTGACGTTGTCATCATGGAGTGGTACTTTTGACCGATGATGATGACTTTGGTTTACTGCATAAACAGTGATCTCTTGGTACTACTTTGCTGTCACACCTGGGACATTATGGCAGTTTGATGATTGTAGTTGAGTAGCGACGATCGTCACCCAATATTGTTCTGTGACGTCTTGGTAGTTCACACCTGTTTCAGATTGGCAATTTGACGATGTGGTAGGGAGAATACTGTTCATTTTGCTGAGTCTATTTCTAGATAATGTTGGTTGATAGTACTTAATATTTCGTTTGCCGTTCGCTTGTATTTGTTTGACGATTCAAGGTTTATTTTTGGAGAGGTGATTGTATTAGTTGCCATGCCTCAAAGTTCATGGAAAGACGTTTGTAGCGATTTGCTTTGTAAGACAAGAGAGAAAGGTATCTTACTGTCTTCTGCCCTTCTTCGTCTTGCATCTTCTGTTCTTCTCGGCCTAGGAATATGTGAATTTTAGTGTAGGAGAGATATAGGATTTGTAGGATCTGACTGCCTTTCCAAATGTTACTTGATGAGTTTGTAGATCTTAGTAATTGTTTGTACCTTCATTGTCGTCTTGTCGTATTATGAGTCTCCCCACGCTCTTCCATTGTGTAGCAGTGTCGTGACATATGAAATGTCCATGCTGCGTGTTGTCATCCTGAAGTCCAACCTGGTTGCAACCTGCATTTCCAGTGTGGCGTTGGTCTTCATGTAGTTGTTATTGCCCTAAGTGCTTTCTCAACATATCTGTACCCTCTCCGCCACCATCTCGAAGCATCTGCTGTTAAGGGAGCTGGTGATTGGTGTTGGTGGTCATGTCCTTTTTTTCGTGTAGAGAAATTTTTTACAATGTTTTGTTTTATGCAAACAACAAGAGATTTTGACTCTATACAATGCAATGTTATAAAAATGAATAAAATTATTATTTATTTCTCATATGATAATTTAATTAAAGTATATATCTACTATTTTTATAGCCTACAACTTCTTCATTCTTTTAATTGTTGTGTACCATTTATTGTTTGTGTGTCTGTTGTAGCGTACTTGATACTACAAGAGATAGTTAGTGTGTATTGTGTCTCTTTTTCTTTTAATTATTGTGTTACTTTGTTGATTCTTAATTTATTTTTTGATTTAATGGTTAGTACACGATTTGTGATTGCCCCTCTGTCTCTTTCCCTTTCAGCTCTTTTACCATTTCTTTCATTCACATTCTTTTAGGAGGCTCACGTGGTAGATGCCAATACTTTTACCTGTTCTTTTACATAGTTCAAAGTTTGAATAAAATATAGTATTACATCATCTATTGTTACGAAGCCTTGTGGTATGCAAATGTGAACCTAACTCTCATTAATGAAATCTACACCGATTATCATATCAGCAGTAAGTTTTGGTACGATTATAAAAATGTTTTCAAACTCGTAACCTTGGCAGTTGAATGAAATACGTGTTTCGTATTTCACCTCTGATACATTTTTTCCTAAGGCTCCAAAAACTCTTATCCTTTTTGTCCTTAAAATCGGTAATTCTTTCTCTGTATTGCACCTTTCAAATAGGCTTTCTGACATAGCCGTCACTTGACTCCCACTATCTATGATTGCTTGTGTCGTGATTTCACCAATGTTTAGCTTTAATATGGGTTGTATAATTGTGGATGCTACGACCTCCTCTTCTTGCATCAAATCCTCTGCTATAGATTCATAGCTTAACCAGTGGATTATTGTACCTTCCCTTTGTGTTTGTGTTTGCCTTGGTGTTAACTCCGTGAGCAAAACCATTTGTGACCTATCTACCTCTTTTCGTCTGTTTTCGAGCTCCTGTCTCTCCTTTTCCTTCATTTCCAAACATTCCCGAATGTACTCTCTCTCTGTATCTCCCCACAGTCACCCATGTTGTGTACATTACACGTCTTTTGTGTTCGTGGCGTCTGTGTTTTGTTTTTATCTAGTATACTCTGCTCTTTTTAATCGCGTTCTGTTACTTGCTTCTAGTCAAATACATTGCTAAGCCCGGTTAACAATTCTTCATCGCTTAATTCTTTAATACATGGTGGCAGTTCATCCTCACTTTCAGAATTTTCCCATTCTATGCTGTTTTCCCAGGCTATGTAGCGTAATTCAAGTGTGACTCGTTATCGGAAATTTTCCTAAGTCTCTGTTTGTCTGAATTTAGTCTATTTTCAATTTTTTCTAATTTTGATCTAGCGACTTCCAAACTATGAATGTCCTTTTTTCAATTGTTTTAATGAATGGACGTCATTTTGCCTAACCTCCTACTCAAGTTATACCATTTCCTGCTGCTGTTGATATTACCCTATACTTATCTGACCAGAAATCGTTGTCTGCTTACCATTTCACGTCACTGGCCCCCACAACATGTAGTCTGAGCCTTAGCATTTCACTTTCCAGGTTTTCTACTTTCCTACTACAGTCAAACTTCTGACGTTCCATGCCTCGGCACACAGACCGTCATCCTTTCGTTGGTTATTCAATCTTTTTCTCATAGTCACCTCCCCCTTGGCGATCCATCCCAGACATTATTAATGTATAAGGACAGCACTTTGTATCCAGAGAAGTTACGAAAGTTTTTGCTGTAGACATTTTGTTGATTACTTAATGTACTGTTTCTACGTTACAAGAAATTTTGATCACTTAACAATAAAGCGAATCTTAGTCAATAAAGATCTGGTAGGAAGATCTACCAATTCATTTATGTTGTATTGAGAATCCTCTTCCTGAAAGTTCATGAGCAATGCAGATACTCCCATTATATCATGGAAAAATATATGTAGGCTCTAAGCCAATGCCTGGATTGTATTTGGAATACGACTAGTTTAAGTGAAATGGTGAACGAAAGGAGAATTGCTGCTGACTTCTTGCAGCTTCAGGTATGTATTTTTTTTAGTTTTGAAAGAAGTGAAATAATCCAATGTGTATGCTTTTGGGATTACTTGTACTAATATTTTATGCTTTTTTAAACAGGTCCTGTTTAAAATAGGTTATTTACATATTGAGGCAAAATCAGCATAATGAAACGATAGATGAGACGTTCCTTCAAGCACGTCATATGTACATTGAATGTAATAATTCATACAAACACTTGAAATATGCATTTGTTCCCCAAGACAGGATGGAAGGAGTGAATAAGGTTACCCAAATTTTATCCGTAGTGGAAATCAAAACAGAAAAGTTTTCTTCCATTAGAGTCAAGGATGCCATAGCAAAGGACAAAGTTCCTAAAGACGCTTAAGGAAACAAAATACAATGGAGGAACATTAGTAGGACCAGAAGCAGCAAAGAAAATCTTCTAATACTGCAGTTCAAGTATTCATTAATGCGTGATCTTCAGTTTATTGAAACTCATTTTAGCAGGAATAATATTGGTCACCACTCAATATCTTTTCTGCAGCGTTTGATTCAAGATGAGTATGAAATAAAATGTGAAAAGTGGAGAAATCTTCTGGGAATAAGAACTACGTCCTTCCAATTTATTCCCAGACAGTATTAACCATAGGTATATGTATTTTTAATATATTATAAAAATAAGGCAGATTCACTTGTCTCGAACCATGCTACAGCTACACACGGACAAACTGAGCATTAGAGAAAAATATCCGATATTTCGATAGTTACTAACGTAATTCATAAATACTCATTTAACTTTGGCGGTGATTTACTTAGTTTGCTTCAGCAAGCACTTGTACTTCAGTTGCAATGACGAACAGAATAATCTAAACTTACACTCAATACAAGCATGTCTATCAGAAGGAATAATGGACTAGCGGAAAGTATTTGGATGGGGTCAGTGAAAATCAGTCGTTGCCGTTAGCAGTAGTAGTATAGTTGAGAAATGGAAGATGAAGGTCGGTGATAGAGTGTTGGCACCCAAGTTAGAACATCTTGGAGGATCGGCCGCCGCGGCTAACGTAAGCGATTCATGCATACGGTAAACCTGAAACCTGCGGAGGTGAATGCTAGAAGGAAGCTGCAGCGTAATGTGGTGGCATCGCCACTTGCATAAGGGAGCGAGAGGAATGCAAGATTAGGGTTTAGTGTGCCACTGACAATGAGTTCATTTAGAGACTGATTGCGCACCAATTTGTGTCTACCTGCGTAGTGAGATAAGCCTCTACAACCTTACAGTTGTCCTCTAGCCATCCCTACTTACCCATTTTACACTTCCTGTCAATCTCATTTTTTAGGCGTTTGTATTGCTTTTTGCCTGCTTCATTTACTGCATTTTTATATCTTCTCCTTTCATCAATTAAATTCAATATTTCTTCTGTTATCCAAGGGGTTCTATTAGACCTTGACTTTTTATCTACTTGATCCTCTGCTGCCTTCACTACTTCATCCCTCAAAGCTACCCATTCTTCTTCTAATGTATTTCTTTTCCCCATTCCTGTCAATTGTTCCTTTATGTTCTCCCTGAAACTTTATACAGCCCCTGGTTTAGTCAGTTTATCCAGGTCCCATCTCCTTAAATCCCCACCTTTTTGCAGTTTCTTCAGTTTTAATCTACAATTCATAGCCAATGTGACCGAGACGTTTAACCAATGGCACCCCATACCATCACGCCGAGTGATACTCCAGTATGGCGATGACGAATACACGCTTCCAATGTGCGTTCACCGCGATGTCGCCAAACACGGATGGGACCACCTTGATGCTATAAACAGAACCTGGATTCATTCGAAAAAAATGAGGTTTTACCATTCATGCACGAAGGTTCGCCGTTGAGTACACCATCGCTGGCGCTCCTGCCTGTGATGCAGCGTCAAGGGTAACCGCAGCTATGGTCTCCGAGTTGATAGTCCATGCTGCTGCAAACGTCGTCGAACTGTTCGTGCAGATGGTTGTTGTCTTGTAAACGTCCCCATCTGTTGAGTCAGGGATGGAGACGTGTCTGCACGATCCGTTACAGCCATGCAGATAAGATGGCTGTCATCTCGAGTGCTAGTGATACGAGGCCGTTGGCATCCAGCACGGCGTTCCGTATTACCCTCCTGAACCCACCGATTCCATATTCTGCTAACAGTCATAGTATCTCGACCAACGCGAGCAGCAATGTCGCGATACGATAAACCGCAATCGCGATAGGCTACAATTTGACCTTTATCAAAGTCGGAAACGTGATGGTATGCATTTATCATCCTTACACGAGGCATCATAAGGACGTTTCACCTGGCAACGCCGGTCAACTGCTGTTTGTGTATGAGAAATCGGTTGAAAACTTTCCTCATGTGAGCACGTTGTAGTTGTCGCCACCGGCGTCAACCTTGTGTGAATGCTCTGAAAAGATAATCATTTGCATATCACAGCATCTTCTTCCAGTGGGTTAAATTTCGCATCTGTAGCACGTCATCTTTGTGATGTAGCAATTTTAATGGCCAGTAGTGTATTATGTGAACTCCGCTGGGTTTTAGAAGCACTTCAAATTCTGCCACTTTGTTGTGAATGTTTCAACAGGAAAGCACTAGATTTTAATACTCTCGCCTGTTGGTGGCAATTTTCTTTGATTTTTCTTTGATTTTTACATTGGTACTTCCGTGTCTCCTACAGCTGTCGTTATCTCACCTGAATCGAAAGTGATCACATCTAAAAAAAACTTTACGTGCGCCCCACACACATCTTGGTAGCAGGCTTTGATGTGTAGTGCATACTTGATCCATTTTTGGGAACGCTACAGTTCTGAACCCTATAGTGCAAGTCTATGAAGCTGCAGCCTAGTTTGTCAGAGAACTTTCGAATTCTCTGGTGGAAACCCCACACTTAACTCTGAACCAGGGAGCCATGGTCAGTTCTGGGGACAACGCTCCAAATTCTAAGCTTCGTTGAAACTCTCTGAGCAACGTTTATCTTGTCAAACTTCTCTGGTAGTCACTGACGAGTAGTGATAAATTCTGAACTTTCTTTAGAGGAGACTGCCTGCAAAGGGGCGGACAGTACTCGAGGCACCTTTGATTCTCTTTAAATTTATGGGTCTGGTATACTACAAGTATTGCCCGTAGTCCGTGAAAACCAAAGCCATTAACAGCAAAAACGAGATATCTATTGCAACAGAAAAACTTATTATCCTGTTTATTGTTTCTTTGAAACGCTTTTGAGGTTATGATCGCTATAAATTCAATTAATATACAATCCTGTAAAAGGGATAACTGAGTTTAATACGAAGTATTAGTTGTACACTGATCAGCCAGAACATTATAATCAACTAACTAATAGCCGGTATGTCCCTATCCGGCAGGAAAAAAAGCGGTGACGCGTCGTGGCATGGAAGGAAAGAGGCTTTGGTACGTCGCTGGAGGGAGTTGGCACCATATCTGCTCACACAAGTCACCCAACTCTCGTAAACTCCTGGGAGGAGTATGACGAGCTTAGAAACCACGTTCAATCACATACCAGATGCTTTCGCCAGGGTTCAGATCTGAAGGTTTGGGAGGGCCAGCACATCAATTGGAACTCACCACTCCATCACACTCCTGACCTTGTGACATGACGCTTTATCTTGTTGAAAAATGACACTATCATAGGGAAACATGATCGTAATGAAGGGGTTACGAGGTCTACAAGCAGTGTACATACTCCTCGGCCATCATGGTGCCTTGCACGAACTGCACTAAACCCATGGATGCCAACGTGAATGTTCCCCAGACCATGATGAAACCACTGCCATCTTGTCTCCGCCCCGCAGTGGAGGAGTCAATGAGCTGTTCCCATGGAAGACGACGGATTCGCGCCCTCCTGTCGGCGTGGTGCAGAAAACCACGCAACACTCTGCCACTGCACCAGCGCCCAATGGCGAAGGTCCCGTGCCCATTTCAGTCGTAGTTGACGATGTCGTGGTGTTAACATCGGCACATGCATGGGCCGTCGGCTGCGGTCAAGATTCAGTCTCCCTTTTAGAAAGCTAACGTGTTGCTTAACCTGTTTCCGTTCATTTTCGTTGTGGTATCGAACTATTTATTCTCTCACAGAACGCCATTTCCTTCTTCCCTGACTAAGTACCAGTTGTTCACAACACTCTCCTTTGGCTGACTGTAAGAGGGTTTAAGCTATTTCGTTCAAGAATCCAAATTTAACGTCATTTCGCAACCCCTCGTAGACAGGAGAGTCCTGAAACTGCTGTCTTCTCTATACCATCGTCTGGGACTGAATAGCTCACGAAGACAAGGCCAAGTATAGCCAAGGATATGCAATCACTGCTGTGTACAATATACACTGAAGAATCGAAGAAATTGGTACACCTGCTCAGTATCGTGTAGGCCCCCCGCGAGCACGCAGAAGTGACACAGCATGACGTGGTATGGACTCGACTAATGTCTGAAGTAGTGTTCGAGGGATATGACACCATGAATCCTGCAAGGCTGTCCATAAATTCGTAAAAGTACAATGGGGTGTAGCTCTCTTTTGAACAGCATGTTTGCAAGGGATCACAGATATGCTCAGTAATGTTCATGTCCAGTTAGCGGTGACCAGCGGAAGTGTTTAAATTCAGACTATTATTCCTCTCTGTAGCATTTCTGGGCGTGTGAGGTGTCGCCCAAGTCCGTCGGAATGCATAATGGGCACGAATGGATGCAGATCATCAGACAGGATGCTGACGTGCGTGTCACCTGTCAGAGTCGTATCTAGACGTATGAGGGGTCCTTATCACTTCAACTGCACACGCCCCACATCATTACAGAGCCTCCACCAACTTGAACACTCCCCAGCTGACATACAGGGTTCGTGGATTCATGGGGTTGTCTTCAAACCCGTCCATGTCCATCCACTCGATACAATTTGAAGCAAGACTCGCCCGACCATGCAACGTCTTTCCATTCATTAGCAGTTTAATGTAAGTGTTGACGGGCCCAGACGAGGCGTGAAGCTTTGTGTCGTGCAGTCATCAAGGGTACACGAGTGGGCCTTCGTCTCCGAAAGCCCATACCATGGTGTTTTGTTGAGTTGTTCGCACGCTGACACCTGTTGGTGGCCCAAAACTGAACTCTGCAGCAATTTGCGGAACGGTTGCACTTCTGTCACGATGAACGATTCTCTTCAGTCGTCGTTTGTCCCGTTCATGCAGGATCTCGCAGATTTGATGTTTTACCAGATTCTTGCTATTCACGGCACACTCATGAAATGGTCGTACGGGATAATCCCCATTTCATCGCTACCTCGGAGAAGCTTTGTCCAATCGCTCGTGCGCTACTATAACACATTCAAACTCACTTAAATCTTGATAACCTGCCATTGTAGCAGCAGTAACCGATCTAACACATGCGTCAGATACTTCTTGTCTTATATAGGCGTTTCCGATCGCAGCGCTGTATTGTGCCTGTTTACATGTCTCCCTATTTGAATACGCATGCCTATACCACTTTCTTTGGTGCTTCACATGGGCCATGTCACGTCAGATGGTGTGGAAGACCAGCGACTGGTTAAATGTGCACCAACTGGAGAATCTCCATGACATTTGGGAGGAAGCAATATGTCCGCCTTCCAGTGGAGGTAGAGTCCCACCTCTCTTGCCACGAATGCACAATATGTTCTCTGATGGAGATGGAATTATCGTCGACAGGACCTATTTCTCTGGCATGCAAACCAAAAAGCAGAACTGTAATTAGTACTTGCAACGCGTCTGTTGGTATCGAGGCAAATGCACATGAGCAGAAGGATCGCTACGGATAACTACCACCGCTGTTAAGCCCGGCACCCAGTTTGCAGAGGCGCCACGGACAAGGCAGGCGGACGCGGCAGGCGGGCTGCGAAGCCGGCTGCCAGGTAGCCGCCGTTTGCTTTCGCAGAAGAACCGCGAGCTGACGGCCGTGCTGCACTCTATGGAGTTATAAATATACCCGCGGCACACCTGCGCCACTCGGCTGTTTTTGGTTCCACAGTCACGCGAACAGAAACATTCGCTCAGAAAAGAACTGTGCCGCCTACAGAGACAGGCAAGGAGGCAGGGCTGGGCAAACGTTACACTCGCGTTCGGTAGTTCGAGTGCTACGTGAGAAACTGAGAACTAGCCACAACAAAAGACTATGGCTCCACTTAAAATCTGACAGTTTCGTCACACACAGCAGGAAATAGTGTTAACAAACTCCTGTTGTATTCGAACTAATTTCTAATAATAGCTTCATCACTTCTCATATAGCACCAGCGCGTTTGAATATACACTCCTGGAAATTGAAATAAGAACACCGTGAATTCATTGTCCCAGGAAGGAGAAACTTTATTGACACATTCCTGAGGTCAGATACATCACATGATCACACTGCAGAACCACAGGCACATAGACACAGGCAACAGAGCATGCACAATGTCGGCACTAGTACAGTGTATATCCACCTTTCGCAGCAATGCAGGCTGCTATTCTCCCATGGAGACGATCGTAGAGATGCTGGATGTAGTCCTGTGGAACGGCTTGCCATGCCATTTCCACCTGGCGCCTCAGTTGGACCAGCGTTCGTGCTGGACGTGCAGACCGCGTGAGACGACGCTTCATCCAGTCCCAAACATGCTCAATGGGGGACAGATCCGGAGATCTTGCTGGCCAGGGTAGTTGACTTACACCTTCTAGAGCACGTTGGGTGGCACGGGATACATGCGGACGTGCATTGTCCTGTTGGAACAGCAAGCTCCCTTGCCGGTCTAGGAATGGTAGAACGATGGGTTCGATGACGGTTTGGATGTACCGTGCACTATTCAGTGTCCCCTCGACGATCACCAGAGGTGTACGGCCAGTGTAGGAGATCGCTCCCCACACCATGATCCCGGGTGTTGGCCCTGTGTGCCTCGGTCGTATGCAGTCCTGATTGTGGCGCTCACCTGCACGGCGCCAAACACGCATACGACCATCATTGGCACCAAGGCAGAAGCGACTCTCATCGCTGAAGACGACACGTCTCCATTCGTCCCTCCATTCACGCCTGTCGCGACACTACTGGAGGCGGGCTGCACGATGTTGGGGCGTGAGCGGAAGACGGCCTAACGGTGTGCGGGACCGTAGCCCAGCTTCATGGAGACGGTTGCGAATGGTCCTCGCCGATACCCCAGGAGCAACAGTGTCCCTAATTTGCTGGGAAGTGGCGGTGCGGTCCCCTACGGCACTGCGTAGGATCCTAGGGTCTTGGCGTGCATCCGTGCATCGCTGCGGTCCGGTCCCAGGTCGACGGGCACGTGCACCTTCCGCCGACCACTGGCGACAACATCGATGTACTGTGGAGACCTCACGCCCCACGTGTTGAGCAATTCGGTGGTACGTCCACCCGGCCTCCCGCATGCCCACTATACGCCCTCGCTCAAAGTCCGTCAGCTGCATATACGGTTCACGTCCACGCTGTCGCGGCATGCTACCAGTGTTAAAGACTGCGATGGAGCTCCGTATGCCACGGCAAACTGGCTGACACTGACGGCGGCGGTGCACAAATGCTGCGCAGCTAGCGCCATTCGACGGCCAACACCGCGGTTCCTGGTGTGTCCGCTGTGCCGTGCGTGTGATCATTGCTTGTACAGCCCTCTCGCAGTGTCCGGAGCAAGTATGGTGGGTCTGACACACCGGTGTCAATGTGTTCTTTTTTCCATTTCCAGGAGTGTATAAACGTATATGCTGATTTCAAGTAAAGGTAACAGGCAGAGGAGAAAGTGTCCTCCAAGACATATTGCTTGGTTGTTGAACGTAGTACAGTATTGTAATTGTTTATGAGAGATTGTAATGATTTATCTATAATTCGTGTCAAATTAGCACCAATAAATATAAAAAAAAATATTATTAAAAGGAGAAAATTACATAGATGGTTTTAAAAATTATGAAAATGATGAATTTTGTTAGAGTTTACTTAAAAACCTGTAAGACTAATGTATTTTTCAGTTTACTGTACCTCAATCGGTAATAAAGGAATCCTTATAGGATAGCTTCGTTGTCCATCTGTCTGGTGGTCTGTTAATACCTCTTTTTCTCGGGAATTCTTAGAGATATTAAGCTAAAATTTATGTCAGATACCAAGGTCTACAGTCCCTTGGCTATGCTAAAATTTAAACTTCTAAGTCGATGCACTCAAAATATACGGTCATTTATGCCATGTATTTTGACACTCACAACGTCACTCAACAAAACATGTAGACGAATTTTCTGTGCACACAATTAGGTTTGTGCAAGTCCTTCTCGCAACTGTCCGTCTTTTATATTAAAATCGAAGGACTTGAAGAAAGAAATAGAAGTATATAAGTTTAATCCACATTGCTGAAAGGTGACATTCTTCCAAGAAACGGCACTGGACGTTTTCTTAAAAGCTGAAAGACCTGCACTGAGAGAAAAGGGTTTGTGGAGGAGAGAATATGTTCTATACGGTTGAGGGGCGGGGGTAGAGAAATACAGGGTCTGTTAGGTAGGAGAAAATGGAAGTGAAAGTAGTGGGATAGGTCGGGAAGAGCTACAGTTGATAGGACGGATAAACCTGGGCGCGGATCCCACTGTCTGCAAGTGTTGGTCGGTTAAAGTCGTGCTGTGGGCGGTAAATGTTGCAGGAAATGTGTCTGTGTCACTTAGACTACAGGTCTGCTTTGGTTATTTGACGCTTTTGGCAGGATTGGAAATGAAACCAGTTATTGTTATTTTCTTGGTCTGAAATGATGTAACCAAAACGTATTCGATGCTCCTAGAAAGAGCAAATGGAAAAACAGAGTCCGCCACTGTCTTATAGTTCTGTGCCTGGCGAATCGACAATTTCTTCATCAGATAAACCACGAAGCACCATTTTTCTTACACGGAATACCAATAATGGTCTCTATCTGCAGGCGCAATCAATGACTTGTAAAGGACGAAATACCGCGAAAAAAAGACCCAGATTCACGCCATCTATGCGTGCAATCAATAAAAACTACTATAAACATCGATATCGATAGTCAGAGGTGCGGAAACAAGGCGCAGCGCTTTTTAATCAGCAAAATACGCTGGTCTATGGGCTTGGCGAGTCTGAAAGCGAGCGCGGCCCGTAGAATCAACGGGATTGGCGATGAGAGAGTTAAGGAATTTTGCTATCTAGGCTGCAAAATAATCCATGAAGGACGAAGGATGGAGGACATCAAAAGCAGAGTACCACTGGCAAAAAGGGCATTCCTAGACAAGCGAAGGCTACTAGTATCAATCATAGGTCTTAATCTGAGGAAGAACTTACTGAAAATGTGCGTTTGGAGCACAGCATCGTATGGTAGTGAGACATGGACGGTGGGAAAACCTGATCAGAAGAGAATCTAAGCATTTTAGATGTGGTGCTATAGAAGAACGTTGAAAATTAAGTGGGCTGGTAAGGTAAAAAATGAGGAGTGTCTCTGCCAAACTGGCGACGGCAGTAAAATATAGAAAACACTTATAAGAAGAAGGGACAGGACGATAGGACTTTTGTTAAGAGCCAGGATATAACTTCCACCGCGCTAGAGGGATGTGTAGAGGGTAAATCTCTAGAGGAAGACAGAAACTGGAATACATTCAGCAAATAATTCAGAACATAGGTTGCAAGTGCTACTGAGATGAGGAGAGGATCATATCAAATATTTCGGAAAACTGATGTTCAAAAAAATATTTTGGATTTGAATAGTGAACTGGAATGCCACAAGTTGTCAGAGGCTCCCTCTAGTTCAAGGAAGACAAAAAAAGCCGATTTATTGTTGTTGAGCTGGTGGGATAGAAGTTGAGTGTGGTACAGGAGCTGTCATCAGAGACGAAATTTGGGTAGAAGCCACGCTGGCTGACAGGAAGGAGCTGATGTTGGTTCAGGTGATGATGGATGTGTTGGGCAGGGATGGATTTGAAAACCTTGCTAGTAGTGGATCAAAGAGAGAACAGTCCCACTTTTTATTTTTGCCAGATCTCCAATAAGGTCAGGGTCAGGCTCAAGATCACCTTCCCAGCTTCCCCTATTGATTTTCTAAAAATGGTGGTAAATTGTAAGGTGCACTGTCCTATTGATTGGTGATATGAGTGCAACCATCATTGTTGTCAGATTCGTCCAAGAAGATGGATCCATTGTGGGCAACACTATGATGTCATTTTCAAAGATGGAAGATACAACGTGAAAGAGCTATGATACCATAAGCCAGAAAGTGAAACTAACCCTTAGGGTCAACAAGCTGGCATCCAAGATGCGGACCTGCCCTCAAGGTTGACCCCACTACCTACTTTATTTATGGATGCGGTTGTGCGTATACAAACCTAGTTCATTCCATAGTGTCATTCATTCTCTGTACGTCAGTCAATCACAATGAAGCATCAGCATCGCCCTGGCAGAGTTAGAAGAAAATGAAAGTAAGACAGACTAGAATAATAAATATTATAAATCCATCCCTCTCTCTCATTGCTCATTATTATTCGTTTTTTGTGTTTCATTTAATATAATTTCTCCCATAGTACACCGTATACCGATGATTCAGTGGAGCGCTGGCAGCACACGTGTTTATGGGATAAGAACACACAGCATTTGAATTTCCATTGTCTTCACCAATGCAGCAGCACACTAACGCCATATGTGATTATTCGATTTCAGATTTCCATCACAGCATCAGAAGCACCCACTTGAGTCTGCACAACACTGAGCATCGTAAGGACGTAAAAGGAACCTTCTTCTTGGACTCTTTAGTATCCCCTCTCACCAACATCGACACCGCTCTTTGGGCAGTTATAGTGATCTACCTCTGTAATGTACAATCTCAATGTGAGTAGGAGTAAATGTGTGGCGATAGACATGTCTTCTAGTGATGAGTTCAGAACACTGGTAATGTTTGAAAATACCCAGTTTATTGGCATGAAGGTTGAGGAGCTTTCATCCTATGTGTGAACGCTGGAATTTATATCAGGATATTGCAAAAATAACTGCACTGTTGAGTGCTCAAATGGCCCTCAGTATTACTGGGTCGTTACACAATATATGTTGGTAACTGCTCAAGAACAATTAAAATATACGATGGCAAGGACACTGCAGAGTGCGGTGACTTTCAGGAATCATCGTTCAGAAACTTGATGTGTGGTAGCTCTGCCATCCAATACGCTATGAATGACTCTGTCGGGTGGTGGGAGTATTTGCGTTGATTATTTGAAAATATGTGTCATCCGCTTACAAAGCTCACGCATGAAGACTCTTTAGAAGAGGTTTCCGCTACTGATTTTGATATGGGTTGTGTTTCTGTACGCAGTATATGCAGGGTGTTTGAGATACCTTTACCCATGTCGTTTTATGCAATCCGCACTACGTCTGTATCAGGAACGGTATAGAGAGAGGCGATAGCCACATAATCTATGTATGTTCCCTATCAGAGCTTTGAACAACAGTTAGCAAACTGTACCAGACCGTAAAAAATGCAAGTGAAGGTCGTTCATGAGTTCCACGGTATTTTTGGACCAAGATATACTTCACTTTTGCCATACTTATCTATGTGTCTCCAGTCTTTCTTTGTGTAATTAGCGTTGTAGCTATAAATGTTTCGAATGTTTATAGTCAATCCCATTTAATATATCGTAATGTTTCACCATTGGAAGCAATGGAATTATAAAAATGGGAAGCAAGGAAGTAATAATTTTGCACTATATAATCCAATAGAACAGTTAATACACACTGAGGGGAAAAATAGTACACCTGGAAAGACGACGTCACCTGGGGTATATTAAATGTGCTGATAATGCTTTCGAAGTCGTCCGGCGACAGATAGCGAAGTGGCATAGATAACAGAACGTCATATGTCTGCCCTTTAATAAGAAATGCTCACAACCATAACGCTCTGTATGGCGCAAACGTATGAAGCAAGCAGACAACCGTGCTATGGAGACGCACTCGTGCTTCCTACAGTCAAATGAGCGAGTTTGAAAGGGATCAGGTTGTGGCCTTCCGAGTGGCGGGATGGTTCATTCGGAGAATTGCCACAAAAATTGGACGTGCTGGGTTAGTTGTGTAACCATGCTGGTATCAGTGATCACGTGACATCCTCACCCAAGATAGACGAGGTTCTGGACGTGCATTCACTACAGACGCCAGTCAGATAGAGCAGCCACCATAGCACAGAGGAGAGGATTTGTGAGCCCAGACGTGTCGAAACTGTTGCGAACCGGGTTCACGCACACCTCTAGCACACCTTCCACTCTCGCCACAGCATCGACTGCTGTCGTCAAAGGATCCGTTGGAAGAAGGAATGACCCTCCATGGTCTTGACCGATGAACGCAACTGCTGCCTGCGCGGAAAGTGATGATCGTTTGTGCATACGACATAAACATGATGAACGCTGTCTCGCAGAGTGGATTCGTTCAAGTCACACTGACCCTACCGCAGGCCTTATGGTCTGGAGTGCGATAAGCTACAACTGTTTCTGCAGAGGATGCTAACCAGCACTCGATAAGTGCAGAATATTAGTTTCGTTCTTTGGTTGTTCTTCTAACAGGAAGATGACGTGTTGTTCCAACAGGATAATGCTCGGCCAGACACTGCCCGTGAAACTCAACGTGCTGTGCAAGACGTGCAGCAACTTCTCTGGACAGCACGATCTCCAGCCATGTCTCCAGTCGAGGACGTGTGGGATATGACGGGACGACAGGTGACTCGTACGACTCATCAACCAACATCTCTTCCAGAATTACGTGAACAGGTCGAGCAGACGTGGCATAACTTATCCCAGGACAGTATTCGACATCTGTACGATCGACTGGATGCCATAGTGCCTGCGTTGCTGCCTGTGGAGACTACACCACGTACTAATACGTGTGTTTCAGTGTGGGTCGATATCTGGTCCTCAGAAGCGCTTGTGCTTATTGATCTGTGATTTCATGTCCGCCATATGCACTGTTGCAACAATAAATCGTGAGTGAACTGGAAACCTCTAAAAAGGTGTACTATTTTTTTCTGTAGTGTATCACTTGCCATATTAATGTGCCTAAATAGTTTAATAAACAAAATTTGTCCGTCAGTTTTAAGATGTTTTCGTATACTTCACCAGTTATTCTGCGATATTTTGGCAATGTACTTTATAACTACAGAACAAACTGGCCAACAACATTGTTCTGTCATCTGGGATTACATGAAACACCCTTGGTAGAGGCAGCTGAATCAGCCTGTAGGACGCATCACCGCTACCTAACCTTGTTAAGGAATACGTGTATCATTATACTTCTTCAGAGAAAATACAATTTTTTTTTAAAAGTCCTCAGTCTTTTGACTGGTTTGATGTAGCCTACCACCAGTTCCTCTCATGGATCTAACTTTTCATCTCATAGGAGCATTTGAATCCATACGTGCTCAATTATTTGATGGATGCACTTCAATATCTGTCCTTCCTCTACACTTTTTACCCTCTGCAGCTCCCTCTGTGCCATTCCTTGTTGGTCTTAATAGATTCCGTGGTGTTATTCCTCGCCGTCTTAACATATTTCCCATCATCCTGACCCTTCTCTGTGTTAGTGTTTTCCATGTATTCCTTTCCTCACCTTCTCTGTAGAGAACTTCCTTGTTCCTTGCCTCATCAGACCACATAATTTTCAACATTCTGCTGTAGTACCGCATCACAACGCTTCTATTCTCTTCTGTTCCTTTTTTCCCATAGTCCATGTTTCATTACCACACGATTTTGTGCTCCAAACCTACATTCCCAAAACGTCCTTCCTCAACCTGCGGCCTATGTTTGATTGTAGTAGCCTTCTCTTAGTCAGGGTGTCCTTTCTTTCCAGTGCCAGTCTCATTTTTATGTCCTCCTTGCTGCATCCATCATGGGTTATTTTGCTGCCTCGGTAGCAGAAGTCCCTAACTTCGTCTACTTCGTGATGACCAATTATAATGTTTAGTTTATCCCTGTCCTCATTACTTCTACTTCTAATTACTTTCGCTCTTCTTCGATTTACTCTCAGGCCATATTCTAAACTCATTAAACTGTTGAGTCCATTCCAAAGGTCTGGTAATTCTTCTTCATTCTCACTCGGGATAGCAATGTCGTCGGTGAAACTTATCTTTGATATCCTTTCATCTTAAAATTTAATCCCACTGCTGAACCTTTCTTTTGTTTCCGTCATTGCTTCTTCGACGTGTATATTGAACCGCAGGGGAGAAAGACTACAGCCTCAACTTACACCTTTCTTCATATGACCACTTCGTTCTTGGCCTTCGAGTCTCATTGTTCCCTCTAAGTTGTTATACATATCGTATATTACCCGTCTTTCTCTAACTCTCACTCCCACTTTTTTACAATTTCGAGCACATTGCACCACTTAATGCTTTTCCAGATCGACAAATCCTAAGACCGTGTCTTAATTTTTCTTCAGACTTGGTTCCAATATCAACCACAAATTCAGAACTGCCTCTGTGGTGTTTTTATCTTTCTTAAAACCAAACTGATCGTTATCTAACAGAGCCTCCGTTTTCTTTTCCATTGTTCTGTATATTATTCCCTTCCATTCTTCTGTATATTGTTCTTGTCAGCAACTTGGATGCGTGAGTTGGTAAGCTGATTGTGCGCTAATTCTCGCACATATCGGCCTTTGCAACCTTCGGAATTATGTGAATGATGTTTTACCGAAAGTCTGATGGTGTATCGTCAGTCTCATACGTTCTGCTCGTACATACCAACGTGAATAGTTGTTTTGTTGCCACTTCCCCCAGTGATTTCAGAAATTCCCATAAAATTTTATCTACCCCTTCTCTTATTTGATCTTAAGTCTTCCTAAGTTTTTTTTTAAATTCTGATTCTAAAACTGTATCCCCTTTCTCTTTCCTATCGACCCCTGTTTCTTCTTGTAACAGACCGTAATATAAGTCCTCACCCTCAAAGAGGCCTTCAGTGCACCCTTTCCACTTATTCGCTCTCTCCTCTGCATCTAACAGAGGAATTTCCATTGCACTCTTAATGTTACCGCCCTTGCTTTTAATTTCACCTTTTCTATATGCTGAGTCTGTCCATCCGACAACCATTTCTTTCTTTCGTTTGCTTCTCATTTTACATACAGCCGTTTCGCCTCAGCTTCCCTGCACTTCCTATTTGTTCCATTCCTTAGTGACTTGTATTTCTGAATTTCCCTGAGCGTTTGGGTTCTTCCGTCTTCCGTCAATCAACAAATAAATGGAAATGCCGTGTGGCTAGGGCCTCCCGTCGGGTAAACCTTTCGCCTGGTGCAAGTCTTTCGAGTTGACACCACTTCGGCGACTTGCGTGTCGATGGGGATGAAATTATGATGAAAGACGCACGACACCCAGTCATCACGAGGCAGAGAAAATCCCTGGCCCCGCCGGGAATCAAACCCGCGACCCCGTGCGCGGGAAGCGAGAACGCTACCGCAAGACCACGAGCTGATTGTTTCCTCGTATTTACCTTCCATGTACCCATGGTTTTCTTACCAATATCTGTGATCACTCTTCTCATCAACTGAACTGTCTACTGAGCTATTCTTTATCGCAGTATCGATCGTCATAGGAGAACTTCAAGTGTATCTCTTCATTTCTTATTACTTGCGTGTCCCACTTCTTCGTGGAGTGATTATTCCTGAGTAGGCTCTTAAACTTCAGCCTACTCTTCATGACTACTAAATCGTGATCTATGTCCATATCTGCTCCTGATCAAACCTTACAACTCAACATCTGAATTCGCAATCTCTGTCTGACCATGATGTAATCTAACTGAGATCTTCCTGTATCCTCCGGCCTTATCAAAGTATACCTCCTACTCTTGTGATTCTTGAACAGAAAGTTCGCTATTAGTAGCTGAAATTCATTCTAGGAGTCATTTAGTCATACTCCTGCTTCACACCTGCTACCAAGAAGATACTGACCAGTAACCTTTTCTATGGTATCGATAGCTACGATGCCACGGCGTAGGTTCAAGTACTTAGGTAGCTCTACGAGTGCCGCTCCAGATTCAGCCCATTTGATTCCGAGACGACGACCAAGCAACTTAGCTTCTACTTCATAGGGGCTAGCCATTACAGACTTTGTTACTTCAGTTATTTCATTGATAGTTTGTCCTATTACTAGTGGCTATTAGTGTTGATGCCTATCCAGCATCTCACGTACGTGCTCTTCAGTGCAAAGTTACATATGTCAATGTCTACTACTCTCTATTAAATGTTTCGTAAAGTTAAACGCAGTACTCGAGCATTTCACCTTTTACTGCTCCTACTCACTTCCTACATTTGGCCTACCCTTGAGTTTACAGGAGCAGATCCACACACCGCCTTCCAGGTGGGATACAAAATTTTCTACTATTCCTTCCTCTACAACTGCATTTAAATTCCCCATGACTGTTAGATTTTCATCTCCCTATACACACAGAATTACCTGTTCAATATCCTCATATACTTTCCGTATCTCTTCCTCTTCAGCTTGTGACTGCAGGATGTGTACATGTACTAGTGTTGCCAGTGATGGGTCGCTGTTGATTCTCACGAAAATAACCCAATCGCTGAACTGTTCATAATAACTCATTCTCTGCCCAACCTTCCTATTCATAACGAATACTGCTCCCATTATGCCATTTTCTGCCGCTATTGATATTATCCTATATTCATATGACCAGAAATCATTTTCTTCCTTCTGTTCCACTTCACCGAGCCTGGTATCTCTAGGCTGAACCTTAGCATTTCCCTTTTCAGATTTTCCAGTGTTCCTCCCATGTTCAAACTTCTCATATTTCATCCCCTGACCCGTAGGATATTATCCTTTCGTTGGTTATTCAATCTTTTTCCCTCTTGACAGTTCCATCCGAATGAGAGACTAGTCGAGAATCTATTGCCAGTAAACATCATGATACTTTTCCAATCATAAGCCAACTGTTCTGCGGATACATATTATGTGTTTTTAATGCAATGATTTCCATTGCCATCTGCATCCACATGCCATTGATCATCGCTGATCCTACCTCAGTGCACCCACCCACCCTCTTTGACAAGGCCGTTGGCAGAATGAGGATGACTTCCTATGCAGGAAGTCTTCGGCTGCCATTTCTGACGATTTTTATTCAAAATTTAAAGAATACTAAGGTTCAAACCTGGATTCAAGGACAGTTTGATTGCTAGCCAAAGATGCTACCTGTAGACCCTGGGTGCCTACAATGTAAGCTACATTTTAAAAAAAATCAATGTTTACCTTTCTAAACTGTGTTTCATTTCAACTAGAATGATATGCAGGCTATCTATAGTAGGTAAATAAATGTCATTATTGTAACTCATTCAGTAATGAACTTCCACTAAAATAGAATAGTCCTCAACAAGTTATGAGATTGCCGATAGTGCTCTTTTGACGCGTGAAAAATAGGTGATATTCGTGATTTTTTCTGAAGTAAAATGGAAATTAATGGTAAACATGTTGATATAGTTTTATTTCTTACACTTTTGTGTTTAAGAACTCATTTTTTTGTCCTTCATCGGATGCTCCCATAACCGCTGCGGCAAGTAGAAGGACCCCTTGCAGCTGAAACGTCGATCATCGGCAGGAATTCCTGAAGCCCTCCTTTTGAATCGCTAATAAAATAATTTCCTATTACTAATTTTCACCTCCCCCCATGAACCATGGACCTTGCCGTTGGTGGGGAGGCTTGCGTGCCTCAGCGATACAGATGGCCGTACCGTAGGTGCAACCACAAAGGAGGGGTATCTGTTGAGAGGCCAGACAAACATGTGGTTCCTGAAGAGGGGCAGCAGCCTTTTCAATAGTTTCAGGGGCAACAGTCTGGATGATTGACTGATCTGGCCTTGCAACATTAACCAAAACGGTCTTGCTGTGCTGGTACTGCGAACGGCTGAAATCAAGGGGAAACTACAGCCGTAATTTTTCCCGAGGACATGCAGCTTTACTGTATGATTAAATGAGGATGGCGTCCTCTTGGGTAAAATATTCCGGAGGTAAAATAGCCCCCCCATTCGGATCTCCGGGCGGGGACTACTCAGGAGGACGTCGTTATCAGGAGAAAGAAAACTGGCGTTCTACGGATCGGAGCATGGAATGTCAGATCCCTTAATCGGGCAGGTAGGTTAGAAAATTGAAAAAGGGAAATGGATAGCTTAAAGTTAGATATAGTGGGAATTAGTGAAGTTCGGTGGCAGGAGGAACAAGACTTTTGGTCAGGTGAATACAGGGTTATAAATACAAAATCAAATAGGGGTAATGCAGGAGTAGGTTTAATAATGAATAGGAAAATAGGAATGCGGGTAAGCTACTACAAAAAGCATAGTGAACGCATTATTGTGGCCAAGATAGACACAAAGCCCATGTCTACTACAGTAGTACAAGTTTATATGCCAACTAGCTCTGCAGATGACGAAGAAATTGAAGAAATGTATGATGAGATAAAAGAAATTATTCAGGTAGTGAAGGGAGACGAAAATTTAATAGTCATGGGTGACTGGAATCCGTCAGTAGGAAAAGGGAGAGAAGGAAACATAGTAGGTGATTATGGATTGGGGCTAAGAAATGAAAGAGGAAGCCGTCTGGTAGAATTTTCTACAGAGCATAACTTAACCATAGCTAACACTTGGTTCAAGAATCATAAAAGAAGGTTGTATACATGGAAGAATCCTGGAGATACTAAAAGGTATCAGATAGATTATCTAATGGTAAGACAGAGATTTAGGAACCAGGTTTTAAGTTGTAAGACATTTCCAGGGGCAGATGTGGAGTCTGACCACAGTCTCTTGGTTATGACCTGTAGATTAAAACTGAAGAAACTCCAAAAAGGTGTTAATTTAAGGACATGGGATCTGGATAAGCTGAAAGAACCAGAGGTTGTACAGAGTTTCAAGGAGAGCATAAGGGAACAATTGACAGGAATGGGGGAAAGAAACACAGTAGAAGAAGAATGGGTAGCTCTGAGGGATGAAATAGTGAAGGCAGCAGAGGATAAAGTAGGTAAAAAGACGAGGGCTGCTAGAAATCCTTGGGTAACAGAAGAAATATTGAATTTAATTGATGAAAGGAGAAAATATAAAAATGCAGTAAATGAAGCAGGCAAAAAGGAATACAAACGTCTCAAATATGAGATCGACAGGAAGTGCAAAATGGCTAAGCAGGGATGGCTAGAGGACAAATGTAAGGATGTAGAAGCTTATCTCACTAGGGGTAAGATAGATACTGCCTACAGGAAAATTAAAGAGACCTTTGGAGAGGAGAGAACCACGTGTATGAATATCAAGAGCTCAGATGGCAACCCAGTTCTAAGCAAAGAAGGGAAGGCAGAAAGGTGGAAGGAGTATATAGAAGGTTTATACAAGCGCGATGTACTTGAGGACAATATTATGGAAATGGAAGAGGATGTAGATGAAGACGAAATGGGAGATAAGATACTGCGTGAAAAGTTTGTCAGAGCACTGAAAGACCTGAGTCGAAACAGGGCCCACGGAGTAGACAACATTCCATTAGAACTACTGACGGCCTTGGGAGAACCAGTCATAACAAAACTCTTCCAGCTGGTGAGCAAGATGTACGAGACAGGCGAAATACCCTCAGACTTCAAGAAGAACATAATAATTCCAATCCCAAAGAAAGCAGGTGCTGACAGATGTGAAAATTACCGAACTATCAGTCACAGCTGCAAAATATTAACGCGAATTATTTACAGACGAATGGAAAAACAGGTAGATGCGGACCTCGGGGAGGATCAGTTTGGATTACGTAGAAATGCTGGAACACGTGAGGCAATATTGAACTTACGACTTAGTTTAGAAGAAAGATTAAGAAAAGGCAAACCACGTTTGTAGCATTTGTAGACTTGGAGAAAGCTTTTGACAATGTTGACTGGAATACTCTCTTTCAAATTCTGAAGGTGGCAGGGGTACAGTACAGGGAGCGAAATCCTATATACAATTTGTACAGAAACCAGATGGCAGTCATAAGAGTCGAGGGGTATGAAAGGGAAGCAGTGGTTGGGAAAGGAGTGAGACAGGGTTCTAGCCTCTCCCCGATGTTATTCAATCTGTATATTGAGCAAGCAGTAAAGGAAACAAAAGAAAAATTCGGAGTAGGTATTAAAATTCATGGAGAAGAAGTAAAAACTTTGAGGTTCGCCGATGACATTGTAATTCCTTCAGAGACGGCAAAGGACTTGGAAGAGCAGTTGAACGAAATGGACAGTGTCTTGAAAGGAGGATATAAGATGAACATCAACAAAAGCAAAACGAGGATAATTGAATGTAGTCAAATTAAATCGGGTGATGCTCAGGGAATTAGATTAGAAAATGAGACACTTAAAGTAGTAAAGGAGTTTTGCTATTTAGGAAGTAAAATAACTGATGATGGTCGAAGTAGAGAGGATATAAAATGTAGACTGGCAATGGCAAGGAAAGCGTTTCTGAAGAAGAGAAATTTGTTAACATCGAATATAGATTTATGTATCAGGAAGTCTTTTCTGAAAGTATTTGTTTGGAGTGTAGCCATGTATGGAAGTGAAACATGGACGATAAATAGTTTTGACAAGAAGAGAATAGAAGCTTTCGAAATGTGGTACTACAGAAGAATGCTGGAGATTAGATGGGTAGATCACGTAACTAATGAGGAGGTATTGAATAGGATTGGGGAGAAGAGTAGTTTGTGGCACAACTGGACCAGAAGAAGGGATCGGTTGGTAGGACATGTTCTGAGGCATCAAGGTATCACCAATTTAGTATTGGAGGGCAGCGTGGAGGGTAAAAATCGTAGAGGGAGACCAAGAGATGAATACACTAAGCAGATTCAGAAGGATGTAGGTTGCAGTAGGTACCGGGAGATGAAGATGCTTGCTCAGGATAGAGTAGCATGGAGAGCTGCATCAAACCAGTCTCAGGACTGAAAACAACAACAACAACTAATTTTCAATATGTTTTTTATCATCATACATAGGATATTACGAATAAAAACACACACACAATAGTGGTGTAATACTCTACAATATTGTAGTCATAATGCATAAAATATTATACCAAGAACCGACAGAACAGTCAGTCAATGCAGTATTTAGGATATTTGAAAAATATTAACTTGTAATAAAATGGTGACTTTTGGAAACAAATTTCATTTTTTCATCCAAAAAATCGAAACAAAAGCGTGCACTGAAAATAAACCTTTGAAGACATCAGAAAATGACCATGTATGCTGACAGAGAATTCAATACATGAAGTGAGTGAGAAAAGTAATGAGACTTATTTTTTTAATCTAGCAAAGGTATTATCCCCATCAGAGTAGTTCTCCTCGGCACCTATAAACCAGCAGACTCATTGCTCCCACTCTTTCTGTCTTTTTAGAATAAATGAAAAGCTTCAACTTGTATGACCTTTAACATGTTGACCACATTCTTTTGCATACTCGCCGAAGTCCCTAAATGACGTCCTTCTAAGACTTTTTCAATTTTGGGAAAAGCAAAATGTCACAAGGACAAACCAGGTGAATAGGGCAGAGGGTGGAACAACAGGAATGTCTTTTGAGATAAAAAAATTCTGTTATGAAAGTGACTGTGTGACATTGGGTGTTGTGATGCAACATCCACTTGTCTGCTATGTGCTGTCGCACACAGTTCAGCCTTTTGCTGAGCCTTTCAACTAAATTTTTGTAAAACACTTGGTTGACAATGTGTCCAGAAGGAACAGTCTCACAAGAGCATGCACACATTTGATGTTTTTGTCGGTTCCTGAAACTGAAGAGCTCCCTGAGTGAGGATCACTCTCAACATGTTCTCGGCCTACCAAAAATGAATTGTTTGAGCGAAAAGCTTGTGCTCTTAAAGGGGAATGTTCCCCATAGGCCTGTTTCAATTTTTCGTACGTCACTCTCACAGATTCCCCAAATGTAACACAAAACTTGGTGGCGTAACATTACTCTAAAATCCGTTGTTCCAGTTTTGTAACAAAAACACAGCTTCACTTGTGACACTGTCAAATATCACATTATGGCTGCATGGAACTGAAACTCCGAGTATCTGTAAGCGATGAAGCCATCAATCTACATAAAATGAACACTGCAGTGTGCCAGATTGCTCACAGTGCTGTCAGTCCCATTACTTTTCTCGCACTCCTCACAGAATGATGGCATCCAGCTCCGATCAAATCGTATGTACAGTTCTCAAGTTATGTTTCCTGCCAAACTGAAAAATATGGTTTCATGAAAAACGCATTTAAAATTTTGGATTACTTTTTGTAGTTAAAAACATACACACCTCTAGTCAGAGATCCCTGGACCATATAGCAACCCTTAAATCCAAAATAAAGTTTCCCTCCATGGTGATCCTCAGCCCCCTTTGGCATCTATAATCATTCATTTCTGTGCTTCCACGAAATTCTTTTCTTCTGCTTTTGTACGGAAGTTGTTACAGGTTGGTCCAATCTCAAGTACAGACACTTTCAACTGTTCGCTCGACGAATAATCCGTACCCAAAGACAGGAAAGTTGCACAGGTCACACCAGTATTCAAGTAAGGTAATAGGAGTAATCCACTCAATTACAGGCCCAATATCATTAACGTCGACATGCAGTAGGGTTCTGGAACATATATTTTGTTCGAACATTATGAATTACCACGAAAAAAAACACGCTCTATTGACACAGTCAGCATGGATTTAGAAAACATCGTTCTTGTGAAACACAACTAACTCTTTATTCGCTTGAAGTGCTGAGTGCTATTGACAAGGGATTTCAGATCTATCCCGTATTTCTGGATTTCCTGAAGGCTTTTGTCACTGTGTCACACAAGCGGCTTATAGTGAAACTGCGTCCTTATTTGTGATTTGTGGTTTCCTGTCAGAGAGGTCACAGTTCGTAGTAATTGACGGAAAGTCATCGAGTAAAACAGAAGAGATTTCTGGCGTTCCCCAAGGTTGTGTTATAGGCCCTTTGCTGTTCCTTATTTCTATAAACGATTTGAAAAACAATCTAAGCAGCCGTCTTAGGTTGTTTGCAGATGACGCTGTCGTTTATTGACTAATAACGTCATCAGGAGATAAAAACAAATTGCAAAACGATGTAAAAAAAGATATCTGAATGGTGCGAAAATTAGTAGTTGATCGTAAATAATGAAAAGTGTGAGGTCATCCGTACGGGTGCTAAAAGGAACTCGTTAAACTTCGGTTACACAATAAAAAAGTATAATCTAAAAGCCGTAAATTCAATTAAATACCTAGTTATTACAATTACGAACAACTTAAAATGCAAGGAACACATAGAAAATGATGTGGGGAAGGCTAACGAAAGACTGCGTTTTATTGGCAGGACACTTAGAAAATGTATCACACCTACTAAGGAGACTGCCTACACTACGCTTGTCCCTCCTCTTTTTGAATATTGTTGCGCGGTGTGGGATCCTTACCATATAGGACTGACGGAGTACAAGGAAAAATTTCAGATAAGGGGAGCACGTTTTCTATTATCGCGAAATATGGCAGAGAGTGTCACTGAAATGATACAGGATTTGGGCTGGACATCGTTAAAAGAAATGCGTTTTTCGTTGCGACGGAGTCTTCTCACGAAATTCCAATCACCAACTTTCTCCTTCGAACGCGAAAATATTTTATTGACACCGACATACATAGGGAGGAACGATCACCACTTTAAAATAAGGGAAATCAGAGCTCGGACAGATAGATATAGGTGTTCGTTCTTTCCGCGCGCTATACGAGATTGGAATAATAGAGAATTGTGCAGGTGGTTCGATGAACCCTCTGCCAAGCAAATGTGATTTGCGGAGTAGCTATGTAGATGTAGATGAATACTTGCGGTGCCATCGTTGAAATTACATGCTGCCACACTAGCTGCAATGTCGACTATTAAGGAGACTGCTGTGGCTGGTCTTAGGACACACTTTTTCACAGATCGTCTTTTAACTTGCAACAGCGTTTCTGCCGAATTTAAGATGAAGACTAAAATAAACTAGACATCCAAGAGCAGATTTTAAGCCGAAAAAATCTTTTTTTTAATTTTCAGTGATATATACCTCCTTCAACCATGACACACCTCAGAATTTTTATATGAAACAAAAGCATACGTCACCGACTTATTTCGTTTGTTTCCTTCAACAGTCTGCACAGTGCGGCTTAATAGAAGAAGTCCCATCAAGTTGACTTTATCCATCCAAAACAAAATTCCTGTCACAATAATTATATTTAGAAATAAACTAATCACTCTGAAACATATGAGATAACTTGATAAATCGGTGCAATATTACATAAGAAAGACATCAGTCATGTAGGAAACAAGTAACAGACAATTGTGTTCAAGTTACAGTACTACTCTATAATTTGTTTTATAAAAGCTAAGAAGCTGCTTAGATTTATTTTTAGATTTAAGCCACTCAAACATGTGAAAACATTAACAGTCTCCTCTTCCTTCTCATCAAGTCCCTAGCACTCAAGGTGCAGAACACTGTGACATATTCAGGAATAATTAGTTCCAGAATATTTATTTATTTATTTATTTATTTAACCTGATCAGATTTGGGCCATCAGGCCCTCTCTTACATCGGACCAGTGTTCCGCACATGCAGCATTTCACACATCAGAGTTACGTCATGACCATAATTTAAATGAGAATATTAGCTTACTCTAGTGACAATATGAATAAAGAGTAGTGACTAAGACCTAATAAAGTAAATGCAGCAGTATTTTTACAACAGGTGCTATACACACAGATTATGATAAAAGCAGTAATAATAACAGTAAAAAAATGTAATGATAAACATGACTAAGGCTTAATAAATTAAATGCTGGCAGTATTTTTACAGGAGGTGCTATACATACAGATTATGATAAAAGCAATAATAAGCAATAATAATAACAGTAACAAAAATCAAATAATAATGACAAACATGAGAAGGATTGGCAATAGTAATGAAGGTTTGTGCAGATGTACATAATACCTTGGTGTGTAAAGTAGATGTTTACTAGTTTAGCGTGTTTTGGGGAATGGAGATTTAAGGAGGGGGAAAGAGGGAAGTAATGAGGTGAAGTGCATTCATGTACAGAGGAAGGCATTACTGTTGCTTAAGTAGATACGTCATTAACTGTTTTTTGAAGCTGGACATGTTTTTAAGTTCTCTAACATAACGAGAGAGGTTATTCCAGAGTCGGGTTACCGCTACTGTAAAGGACTTGGAGAAGGTGACTGAGCGATGCAATGGAACGGAGAGGATTATATTATAATGGGAACGTGTGTTTCTGTCATGTTGTTCCGACATGAGCGTTAGGGACGAGGAGAGATATGAGGGACAGTTTACATTTATAAGGCAGTAGATGAGACAGAGCGTATGGAAATCTCTGCGTTTGTCTGCACGCAGCCAGGACAATTTTGCATATGCTGGTGAAATGTGATCAAAAAGTCGAACGTCACAGATATATCGGACGGAGGCATTCATGACCAGTTCTAGACGTCGGGAATTTTCCTGAGAGAGGCCTTGTAGGATAAAATCGCTGTAGTCAATGATTTGGGAGTATAAGCGTTTGTACTAATGTCTTTTTCATATCGAAAGGGAAGAGTTTTTTATATTTTTGTAGGACATGAAGGGATGCTGATGCTTTTTTGCACACTGCAGTTACGTGCTCTGTCCAATTTAGATTTTCATCTATTATTACTCCCAAACTCTTTGCTGAGGGAGAGAAGTTAATATTTGTTCCATTTAGGATAAGAGGTGGCAAGGAATCCCGATGGTTTGGGCTAATGAGCTTAGAGTGACCAACAAGTACCGCTTGAGTTTTAGATGGGTTTAGTTTTAGACCTATGTCCTGTGCCCATTTTGACAGTGCATCGAGGTCAGTATTGAAATTTTCAATAGCTGTCTTGGGATTGCTTGGTTTCGCACTTAGATACAACTGAAGATCATCAGCATACATATGGTATTTGCAATATGTCAGAATCTATGCCACATCGTCGACATACAGAGAGAACAGTATAGGACCTAATACTGAGCCTTGGGGAACGCCTGACACTACCTGCCGCCATTGTGATTTTATATTCCCAGATAGGACGCGTTGCTGACGAGACGTCATGTATGAGCGAAACCATTTCACTGCACTTGGTGAGAAATTTAGACCGCTAAGTTTGACCAGTAAGATGTCGAAGTCGACAGTATCAAATGCTTTGCTGAAATCTAAAAAGCAAATGATAGTCGCTTCTTGTCTGTCCATGGAAAGTTTCAGGTCATCTGTCACCTTTATCAGAGCAGATGTTGTGCTTCGATGTTTACGGAAACCTGATTGGTATTCGTCTAGTAGGTTGTTAGTAGTGAGGTAGATGGTGAGCTGGTCATGAACTATATATTCTAAGGCCTTTGATAGTGCAGGAAGAAGGCAGATGGGGCGGTAGTCAGAGGGTGCTGCGGCTATGTCCTTTCTAGGTAGTGGCTTAATTTGTCCCAGTTTCCAGGCCTCAGGGAAAACAATATGTAGGACGACTAAGCTTAATAGATTTCTTGAAAACACCAACATCGTGCAGTCATCGTTCTCGTTTAGCAGCAACTTAATGGAAGATTTCTAGGTACTGAAAGATGCCTCAGTGTTCGTAACTAATAGTACACATTCTTCACCATCACTTAAATTAACTGCTAATAATATCTCTCTGTGCTTATCAGGTTTAAAATCAAGTATCATAACCTTATTCATTTTCAACAGTATATGTGGTGACGGCATGAATTATAGCAATGAACTGATTGTAGGACCCAATGTACTTCTTCTTTTATACACAAATGCAAAGATGATAATGTAAATAAACTTTTTTTTGTTTCAAAGTTCCATTCACTGCGATGAATGATAGTCATTAACAAAGGATATAAAGCTCACCCCTCAAGTCAAATGCGAATTCTCAAGGGGTGAACATGTCGAAATGCAAAGCAGCAGCAACGGAACTCTCATGCAGCTATTGGTGTAAGTACGTGCAATACATTTTCGTTTGTTCAAGAATGTGAGGCAAAGCAACCCAATACGAAAATGATGCTGTTTAATTTGGTTAAAGAGTAGTTACAGTAAACATGCAATTGTAGGAATGATGAAAATATAATGGCTACAACTGCTAACAATGTCAGCTGCTACTGGTATACAGCTCACATGAATGAACTCATACCAAGCAATTCTGAGTGCAGAGAGTGACATATCGTCAAATAATTGAGGAGACAGTAGTTCAAGAACTCCACAAATCGTCATACAGAATATTCCCATGTAGAGATGAATGACTTATAGCAAGCAGATCTCATAGATATGAAGCAATATTCACGCCGGAATGACGCTCTGAAATACATTCTAAAGACTGTTGATATATATTCCAATTTTGCTTGTGTATTGCCAGTAAAAACAAAACTGGGGAAGGAAGTTGCATACGTCTTTGAACAATTGTTTCAGATGGCAGCAAATCGTTGCACAGACAACCTTCAAACTGATCATGGAGCCCAGATTTAGAACGAGTATTTCAAGAATGTAATGGGGCAGTACGAAATGCATCAGTATAGGATCGCACATTATAGCATTTCTAGTTGATAAAACAAAGTCCACCAAACTTAAATTTAGTTTGGATGTAAATTTCCGATAAGTTACGAGCACCACCAGTTGTACACTAAAGAACAAGAAGAAAACCTGTGGGATGTTTAAAAAACTGCTTCCAATCAGCAATGTCCGCAGCTAAAAGTGTTCTGAAGCAGAAATGAGTATTAAGAAGATGACTGATTGAAGTCCTTAGGATTCTACCAACACCTTAGACACCTGGTGGAATTATCCCATTTCCAGCTCCTGTGCTGAGGGTTTTTTCAGTGATCAGTTTTTTAGCCGGCAGAGCAGCAGCAGCATTGCCTATAACAGTCTGATAAGGTGATATACACAACAGAATGATAGAATTTGTGGTTAGCAGAAAATGACTATAAACAATAGAGTCAAAGTCGAGACTGTTCATAAAAAACTGGTCATACTACCCAGCACACCGCTGTCAAGTACCAACCAGGGTCATACTACCCAGTACACCGCTGTCAAGTACCAACCAGATCAACTTTCTCAAAAATTTCAACATTCTAAAATTTTGTGAAGCGATTTTGCAACATGTGCTGCTGGAGAGTGTGTGGGAATCTAAAGAAAACAGTTTTTTAATTTCTAAGTTGTAGGAGACCTGGAACTCCCTAGGCGGTGCAGGTTGAAACTGACTGGAATAACATATCCTGTTTCAACCAAACAAACTGCACCATTACTTCACCAAGAACTGTGTGTTCCATAGTTTCCGACACTACGAAAACTTCGACACATACTTATGTGACTATTTATGCCTCAAACAGCATAAAAACAGACATCATGCGTATCACTGAATCAGTTTAGGTTTAGATTTGATGTCATAAACTCTCACACTGAAGAAACTATTTTGAGTTTTACACAGGGAGTATTTTCCACCAGTTGATTTAAGCAAGGGGGATCGGAGTATCGCGTTGATGGAACTGAAACCTCAACAAAATTTCTGAATTATTCAAGGCAAATAATAAACTACACCTAGATGTTGATGGTGAAGGAGTAGACATTATGGAAATAGCACATGGCACATATGATATTGATGATTTAAACGCATTTTTAAAACAATATGGAAAAGCAGTTGTGCTACATGGAAACAAAAGTTCATTTAAACTGGATATAAGGACAACGAAGGCGACTGTGTACTTTAGTTGGAAGGGTTCAAACGCGCCATTAGTAGGTTTCTGAAAGATTTCTAGAGACAGCTCAGCCACTGTATATACTTCCAGTCAGTACAATTACCATTGAGTGTAATACCACAACAAACTCTTAACGTAACAACAAATTGGTTCATACAGTCTACAGATTCTTCCCAGGATATACCATCGCTGAGGAGTCCACCAACTACATATTCCTCCCAGTGACCTTCCATACATAAGCCCAACTCGAGCTGTGTATTGTGGATCAAGACATGCACCTAGTAGACTTTTATGGTGAGTAAATAGTGATTCGATTCCACCTGAAGCAGCAGGGTGGGCGAAATTTATAAAACCATAGCATGTAGCCATCAGTATACCACTTCGCAAGGGAGACACAATGTGATAACATAGAAAAACTATAAGATCCTTAAATCGCTAGGCCTGAAACCTCACAGTGATGTCACTCACTACAACAGCTCCCATGAAATATGATGAGCAAATTACACAACATGGATATTTTTAACACAAGCCTTATGTTTTGATAACATTTGACAGAAATGATGAAATTACGATTCTTATACAGCACCAACATGCTTTAAACCTTCCATGCAATAGTTAGCTATAGCTTGAGATGAAATTTTGTAAAATAAGATATGAACTGATCGGAAATGAGATTGACTGTAAATGTAATGTAGTATTATATCGACACTTACAATATATGCTTTTGCATTTGCCTTAGACTTGAATTATTTAAAAAATGCAGGGTGTTCACAGACGGACTAGTGGAGAGGACACATCAGGTTACAGGTTATATACCGCATTCATACCTCTTAAGATGCAAATGAGTTATTTCGAAGACATGCAATGAATTATTATGAATGTAAAGCTGGAACTTACTTGGGTAAGAAGCGTAATTGATAGTAACTCATACATTCAAGGACCTACTGAAGAGAGCAGCATTATCGTTGATAAAATAATCTTTCCTGCAGAGATGTAGAGCTGGACTAAGTGCATACATGGGCATCTGGGACCGTCCTTCTCCCTCCATGACTAACAGGTATAGGTTGGACCAGTACTGCCCCTATACGGCGTCTCAGAAGAGGGGGGAAGGAGGGATGATGTATCCACTGACCAGGATTTCGATACATGCGACTGCTGTGAGCAAATCACTGCACTGACACCGCGAGCGGTGCAGCAAACTAGAAGCCCATCTCTCAGCACTACGCAGAATCAAAAGCCGCCAATCAGTTTTTTTTTCTTTTTTTCCAGTCAGAGTAAAGGTGCCAACATGGCTAGCAGAGGGCCATTTGTATGTTGTACTCGAAAACTAAATGTATACACATTTACAATTCGGATGTTTGCTTATAAAGTCCTGTCTCATACGTTTACATTCATGGCATGCACTACACATTTTAAGTAATAACTAACGCAGTATGGTGCCTTAAACTATTTTAACCTTTCATCCGTGAAGATGGTCCAAGACCGAAACCTGTAGAATTTGGGCAAAATTAAAAAAAGCTAATGGTTCAAATATGCATTTTATACATTATTTAACGGATGTTGGCAGTATCTTCCAAAAATGTTAGTAATGTCCTGTTTGACTTAGTAACGTAGATGAATTATCTGGGTAGAACAATGCAGAGCAATATGATATGGAACGAGTGTGTTAGGACTGTAGTGGGGAAGGCAAATAACCGATTGATTCATTGAGAGAATTTTAGGAAAGTGTGGGTCATCTGTGAAGGACGCCGCGTATAGAACACTAGTACTAGAGTGTCTGGGACCCCAACCAAGTCGGATTAAAGGGATACACCGAAGCGATCCAGAGGAGAGCTACTATATTTGTTACTAGTAGGTTCGATCAACACGCGAGTGTTGATAGATGTTTCATAAGCTCAAATGGGAATACCTGGAAGGAAGACAACATTCTTTTCGACAAAGACTATCAAGAGAACTTAGAGAAATGGCATTTGATACTCATTTCACAACGATTCTACTACTACCAACGTACATTTTTCTTAAGTAGCACGAAAACAAAATAAGAGAAATTATGGCTGGTAAGGAGGCACGTAGACAGCAGTTTTTCCTCGTTCTGTTTGCTAGTGAAACGGGAAAGAAAATTACTGGTAGATGGTGTCCTCCGCCATGCACCATGAGGTGACTTGCGGAGTATGTTTGTTTATGTAGCTGCACATGTGGACACAATTCTATTCGAACTGAACGTCACGGTATGACGGATTGGCACGCGAGAGGCAGTTCTGATGTAACATTTGATAATTTAAGCAAGACTCTAGAAAAATAAAGACGGTTTCACCGGACATGTCAACTTAGAAAATGTTTTCAGCAGTCAACTTAGAAAATGTTTTCAGAAATGTTAAGTGATGAAAGATCTTTGAAATCACCAGGAGAAAAGGTAGGTGTTATAGGGAAAGACGGCTGACATCTAATAGAAGAAGCAAGACGGAACATAAGAATGAAAGACTAAGAAAGAATTACTCCAATTTAAATGGGCGTAAGGCATTCTGTTTAGCCTGCATTTCGAAGATGCAGTGAGGAAAACAAAAGTACAAATGGTTCAAATGGCTCTGAGCACTATGGGACTTAACTTCTGAGGTCATCAGTCCCCTAGAACTCAGAACTAGTTAAACCTACCTAACCTAAGGACATCAAACACATCCATGCCCGAGGCAGCATTCGAATATGCGAACGTCGCAGTGACGCGGTTCCGGACTAAAGTGCCTAGAACCGCACGGCCACCTCGGCCGGCCAAGGTTTAAAAGAAGTTGGTTCCCTACATGTTCGGTAGCGAAATTGAATGCAAATTGGTGTTTTTGTTTCATTACTTGGAAAGTTTTAATTTTGTTATTAAATGCTTTATCAAAGTCCGTCTGAAGTAAAATGGCTTGGCTATTAACGGTAAAGTAAAGTTTTTAATTTCATTACTTGGAAAATTTTGATTTGTTATCAATGTTTTATAAAAGTCGGTTTTAAATAAAATGGCTTGGCGGTTAACTGTAAAGTAAATTGTTTTGGAAAGGCACTCATGCCTACTAGCTTTTTTGGATCTGTTCCTGGTCAAGTGATAAAGAAATGACTGAAGGGTTGAAGTAATCAATAAAAAAATTCTAAATTACAACTCGACAGTAACCAACTAATTTTGGCCCCGTTTCCCAACGGGGGGTTTTCCTTGATTAATCGTAACACCCGTCTCAACAAACAACCAAACAGAATTAACGGCAGATTGATATGCAACACACGCAACATACAGGTAAAGCGGTTACGAATTTAACTAACCAAAGCTACTAGGAAAATTACCATAGTGACGAATCAACGGAGCTGAAACTACAGCTTCTTTAAAAACTTAGCTATTTGCCACGTGTTAATGTTTTATATGAATATTGTATTAATTATATTAATTAACTTTGAAATTTTATTTATGCTGTCTTATGGTTAACAGTACTGTATAAACATTCGCACCCAGTGAGACTCGTGAGGGCAAAGAGCTGAAAAGTATTACTGATAGGGTTAGTGGTCTTCGAAAGAAAAAAGCGTAAACTGGAGACGCAGAGCGCTCACTGGTAAGATGCAAGCTGGAATAACTGCGAATCAGTCAGTATTCATGACATAAGATACGTAACTGGACAGCAGCGAGCGAAGTATCTGGCAACGATTCCGGGCCGAAATAATGTACGCCGTATGCGCGTAGCTGGAGACACACAAACGGGGCCCCAGTGGATCACTAAAGACGTCCATCGTTCGTCGCCACCATAATCAAAACGTCAACAAACTGCAACGAACTCGTTAGCATGTAAAAGGCAGTCACAGTGAATGGATTGGTCAAATAGAGACAGTATAGTTGTACCTGACCACAATTCTGTTTGTCTTCCTAATTAGTACCGAGTATCGTTAGGATAAATAAATAATACGCATAATTACAATCACACAGACTCACTAAAATTTTCTGCAATAATAACAAATTAAAAATTTACTTTCTCGCTCATTAAACGGGATTAACATTTGAAGGACTTATCAAACTCCTTTAGTCTTAAAATCAGAAAGTAATCACTGCCATAAAAAAATACGAATTTTCTCTTCTTTCGGTCTTGATGGTTCATGCGCACCTGTCGTTTTATTGAATCGATATTGATATGGATTGTCGTGCAATACTCTGGCATCCAATCATCATCATTCTGAGTGCAATGTTGTTTCATGTTTTCCAGAAAAATTTATTGAAATAGCTTCGGTCAGGTTAGGCAGTGCAAAAACAGTACACGTAAGAGTTAATGTGACGCGTATGCAGTACGTCTGTGTATTCACATTACATTATATTACAAGTTAAAAACTTACCAGAAAGATCGATGTAAATTACCTGTCGTTCGTACGGGAAAAGTTTCGCATACACGACCCGCTACATAGCCGTTCATGTTAAAAGGCCGATTCGGGGCGGGGAGGTGCGACGACCACGAATCGAATCCTCCTGGTCGATTAATGACGATGGTGGGGTGTTTGTCAGCATGTATGCGGCATTTGGGCGGTTTCTGACATCTCACAAGAGGAATACGGGGCTGGCATCCAAGTCGCGCCTGTGTTACACGGTTTGCAAACATTTAAAAAACTTGACTCACTTTCACATGAGTAACACTACAATCAGACAGTTGAGGTACATGTATTACATCCTGGAGAGTAACGGAATGCGGCAGGAAAAGTATCCGGAACTTGACGACCAGGCACAACAACTCGCTTTCAGTCGCAGTTTGATTTTTAGAGGTGAGTGATTACACTTAATAATGCCCATCGTACAATCGTTAATACTCTCCTGGAAATGGAAAAAAGAACACATTGACACCGGTGTGTCAGACCCACCATACTTGCTCCGGACACTGCGAGAGGGCTGTACAAGCAATGATCACACGCACGGCACAGCGGACACACCAGGAACCGCGGTGTTGGCCGTCGAATGGCGCTAGCTGCGCAGCATTTGTGCACCGCTGCCGTCAGTGTCAGCCAGTTTGCAGTGGCATACGGAGCTCCATCGCAGTCTTTAACACTGGTAGCATGCCGCGACAGCGTCGACGTGAACCGTATGTGCAGTTGACGGACTTTGAGCGAGGGCGTATAGTGGGCATGCGGGAGGCCGGGTGGATGTACCGCCGATTTGCTCAACACGTGGGGCGTGAGGTCTCCACAGGACATCGATGTTGTCGCCAGTGGTCGGCGGAAGGTGCACGTGCCCGTCGACCTGGGACCGGACCGCAGCGACGCACGGATGCACGCCAAGACCGTAGGATCCTACGCAGTGCCGTAGGGGACCGCACCGCCACTTCCCAGCAAATTAGGGACACTGTTGCTCCTGGGGTATCGGAGAGGACCATTCGCAACCGTCTCCATGAAGCTGGGCTACGGTCCCGCACACCGTTAGGCCGTCTTCCGTTCACGCCCCAACATCGTGCAGCCCGCCTCCAGTGGTGTCGCGACAGGCGTGAATATAGGGACGAATGGAGACGTGTCGTCTTCAGCGATGAGAGTCGCTTCTGCCTTGGTGCCAATGATGGTCGTATGCGTGTTTGGCGCCGTGCAGGTGAGCGCCACAATCAGGACTGCATACGACCGAGGCACACAGGGCCAACACCCGGGATCATGGTGTGGGGAGCGATCTCCTACACTGGCCGTACACCTCTGGTGATCGTCGAGGGGACATTGAATAGTGCACGGTACATCCAAACCGTCATCGAACCCATCGTTCTACCATTCCTAGACCGGCAAGGGAACTTGCTGTTCCAACAGGACAATGCACGTCCGCATGTATCCCGTGCCACCCAACGTGCTCTAGAAGGTGTAAGTCAACTACCCTGGCCAGCAAGATCTCCGGATCTGTCCCCCATTGAGCATGTTTAGGACTGGATGAAGCGTCGTCTCACGCGGTCTGCACGTCCAGCACGAACGCTGGTCCAACTGAGGCGCCAGGTGGAAATGGCATGGCAAGCCGTTCCACAGGACTACATCCAGCATCTCTACGATCGTCTCCATGGGAGAATAGCAGCCTGCATTGCTGCGAAAGGTGGATATACACTGTACTAGTGCCGACATTTTGCATGCTCTGTTGCCTGTGTCTATGTGCCTGTGGTTCTGTCAGTGTGATCATGTGATGTATCTGACCCCAGGAATGTGTCAATAAAGTTTCCCCTTCCTGGGACAATGAATTCACGGTGTTCTTATTTCAATTTCCAGGAGTGTACCATAGGTAATAGCTAATAGGTGGAAAGCAACCAGGACTGAAAGTACGTACAGGGTGACAATTACTGAATTATATGAAAAAAAGGCAAATTACTTACAAACTACGGCCTGCACACACTTTATTCAACATGTAAATGTCACTACAGATATTCAGATTTAGCTTATGACATGTTCAATACACCTGCCATCATTGGCGATAATGTGGCGCACACTAACAGCGAAATTCTACATGACCCGCTGAAGTGTTGGAAGATCGATGCTGTGGATCACCTCCTGAACGGCAGTTTTTAGCACAGCGGTGGTTTTGGGGCTATTGCTGTACACTTTATCTTTAATGTAGCTTCGCAAAAGGGAGTCACTGTGTTCAGATCAGGACAGTATGGCGGCCATTCGAGGCCCATGCCAGTGCCCTCTGGGTAGCCCAGAGCCAGAATGCGGTCCCCAAAGTGTCCCTCCAGCACATCAAACACTCTCCTGCTTCGATAGGGTGCATGCTTGCATGAACCACATCTTGTCGAAAACAGGGTCACTTTGGATAACATTCACGTATCGTTCGGTAGTCACCGTGCCATCATGGAATATTGCACCGATTATTTCGTGACATGTTACTGCACACCACACAGTCACACGTTGAGGGTGAAAAGACTTCTCGATTGCGAAATTCAGATTCAAATGCGCCAATTTTTCTTATTGACGAACTCACCCAAATCCAAGTGGGATTGTCCCCTAAACGAAACCATATTCACATCAAAGTTCTGGTCGTCAATAGTGTTGGCGAAACACAATCGCTGTTTCATGTCCCTGGGGCTTAATGGCTCATGGATTTAAATTTTGTGTGGTAAGAGATACAGGTCTTCGACAACAATTTGTTGCTGTGTCTCCCAGTTGGATCCCACCTGTTGTGCAGCTCGTCTGATCGGTTTCCTGTGGCTGGTTTGAAACACAGCGTGTGTCTTCTCGATGTTTTTAGGCGTTTCCACCCTTTTTGGATGACTGACATTGCCAACACTGTCATCACGAACACTACCCGTTCTCTCAAACTTGCAAATCAAATTCTTGATTGTTAGCATACTGAACCGGCTGTCTTCAGCTTGAACTCGGTCACAAACGCCCTTCGAGCCGCAAATGAACTTTACTGCTCTCGTAGTAGACCTTAGTACGTGCAATACGCTCAGGCACTATGTACCGTGACATTTTCAGATACAACTGCCTAACGCAAACCGTTCTGAATCTATGACGATTTTATTACATATAGTTCAATAATTGTCACCGTGTAGATGTATTGTATGGTATCAAGGTAGCGTTTACCTCTCATAATGTCAGTAAGCTGCTTCAACTGTCAAAAATATCTAAAGTGTGGGGAATATAAAACTCAGTTGAATGCAATGCATGTCTGAGTCTTTGTATACGACGCACAGGGAGAGTAAGACCAGTTTTCGTGAGTACATGCAACAAAGACAGTGAAAATTCATATGAGTCAAGTTTCGCAGAACATCCCAAAATTGAAAAACACACGCCCCCCCTGCCCTCTTTAAGACGTGAATTTTTAATATAGTTGACAGGGGATACAAAGTTAATCACTTAGAAAAGCTTGAAATATATAAACATTCCTGACTTAATTCTAAGGACTTGCTGAATTATCAGCTCGCACTGAAGAAGAGACTATTTTTTTATTGTAGAGCTTCTGTTTTGAATAATTGAAGTTAACGTATTTTATATTTAATGTTGAAACAGCGTTGTAATAATAGCTCATTTGCAACTAGTTTGTACACAGATTTCCAAGTAGCCTCTTCTGATTATATTTTATTGCATCAATTCAGTATGTACTAGTGGCTATTATTGTATCGTGGAACTATTGACTAACTCTCTTTTCTATTCGTACCGTCAGGCTACAACTTTGGAAAGTGTTTCACTCTCACACCAAATTGCTAAAATGCCTACATTTAGCTAATATTTCAACCCTTTACCAGCTGTCAAGATTTGTACGCTAGACTTTAATCACCAATTGTTTGAGTTACAGGGAAGGGTTCTGCATATTAAATCAAAGCGTAAACACGCGTTGGGCCCGTCTTACGCTTCTGGGTCGGCATTCTGTACTCATTGGCATCGTAACTTGAATGAAGCAGATTCATTCTGCGTTTCCGCAAAACTCACGTCTGGCTGCCAGCCTCGGCTCCAGGATCCCGAAAAGTTCAACGAATTGCCGCTATTCCATCGACCCGTAGCTGATAATAAAATTTAATTCTTTAATTGGCTCCATTTACATTTATTTTTATTTTTATGCCTGATCGGCAGTTGATCATTTGATGCAATGTATAACTCTTTTTATTTGTTTAGGTTAAACATTTTATATGACTTAGGTTCCACGGATGACAGCGCATGTATTTTGAATAGAAGCCTGACGAGTTCACTTCAAGGTCATCAGCCTGTTGGTTTCTATTCACCTCACAGGTTGTGAGTTATTTGCAATGTTTCAGTCTGTTATTGCTATTCATCGCGTTTGTATAACGCATTTTTCGCGACGTAACGCTGTCTATTGTTTCTTTAGCGAAAGTATGTGGGTTTTCCGATGGCCAACAACCGTACATTCGTGTTTAACAAACCTGGTATACTTTCATAATGATCGTACATTTCTTCGTAACTCAATTTTTATATTTTTTGTTTATTCTCTGCAGGAAATGGCTCTGAGCACTATGGGACTTAACTTCTAAGGTCATCAGTCTCCTAGAACTTAGAACTACTTAAAACTAATTAACCTAAGGACATCACACACGTCCATACCCGAGGCAGGATTCGAACCTGCGACCATAGCGGTCACGCGTTCCAGAATGTAGCGCCTAGAACCTCTCGGCCACCCACGCCGGCTCTTTGCAGGACTTCTTTAGCGTTCGATCCGTACTTAATGAAGGATTGCCTAGGATTTAAGCCTGTATCAAACTTTCGATGACTCTGTTGTAACCCGTAAAGTGAAATTTTTAAAATGGTTTTGTGCAGCTGATGACTGATTTTTATTTTGGTTCTGTCGTGACCACAGAAAATTTTAATTTCTATTCTTGCATTTGTGACCATAATAAGAGTCCAGGCTCAATAGGCAAACAGCCAGTCGACATTAAGAAATAGTCCACAAGGATGTAGGGACAACATAAGCTGCGGAAGCTGCCAAGTACGGCTATTTCGTCAAATAACTTAGTGTTTGATTTCCTCTCAGAGGAAGCAGCATGATTCAAACTTGCGCAATGGAAGACGCAAACACCAGGGCGATAATACAGCAAGAGAGAGTGTCAGTCACATGCAGAAAAGAGTCGTGAGGAACCAAATTAAGTTGTGTGGAGCTAGAGACGAAAGTGTAGTGTGGAACCATAGGCATTTTTGTGCAATCCGATCGCTTAGAAATGAAAGGGTCGTGTGAAACGAATTAACTCGTGTGCATCCAAGTACCTGAGAAATGAAATAAAAGGCCAGGCATCGGAATAGCTAGAAGCAGACATTCAGATGCAGATTCAGAGCCAGTGCCGGCAGTTTGGAGATTCCGCAGCGAGACGCCAGCGGGGCCGAGTAGGCCCATAGCAGCCGATACTGCTGATAAAGACTTCAACTACGAGAAGACGGTGATAGACTCTGGTGGACACTCAGGAACTGCAGGTCAAGTAGGATTTTAAGAGTTTCATTAGAATAGTGTTGGGGGAGGCTGTCAGTCTTTGTCTCAATTACTTAGACAGATTTCAGTGATAACCAAGAAGAAGTGATTGCTTTGTACTTAGAATGTGATTTTCACTCTTCGGCAGAGTATGCGCTGATATGAAACTTCCTGGCAGATTAAAACTGTGTGCCGGGCCGAGACTCAAACTCGGGAACTTTGCCTTTCGCGGGCAAGTGCTCTGCCAACTGAGTACCCAAGCACGACTCATGCCCCGTCCTCACAGCTTTACTTCTGCCAGTACCTCGTCTCCTACCTTCCAAACTTAACAGAAGCTCTCCTGCGAACCTTGCAGAACTAGCACCCCTGAAAGAAAGGATATTGCGAAGACATGGCTTAGCCACAGGCTGGGGGATGTTTCCAGAATGAGATTTTCACTCTGCAGCGGAGTGTGCGCTGATATGAAACTTCCTGGCAGATTAAAACTGTGTGCCGGCCCGAGACTCGAACTCGGGACCTTTGCCTTTCGCGGGCAAGTGCTCTGCATAAGGTCCCGAGTTCGAGTCTCGGCCGGGCACACTCCTTTGTACTTGTTTCTTACATGTACCAGCAATTAGCTTTGGAGTAGTAAGTCCGAATGAATAGACTGAATGTTGCTAAGGGGTTTATGGTCCAACACCTCACATAAGTATATGTGAGAATAAAATTGATAGAAACTAACCAATCTTTTTCTGCCTATTGCAATTCTGTAATCTATTTTCAGGAAATTTATTTGCTTCAAACCAAGGAGATTCTCTCCATCTCATCTCCGATATAAAAGTTGACAGCAATTTATAACTAACCCATTGACGTTAACGTCCCGATTGCGATACGCAGTTCGCACTTACTTCATTTTGGTAGAGTGAGGCTGTGCCGGGACCCGACAGTTCAGAGACTGCTTACCGTAGCTACTGAACAAAACCGTACACGTTTTATCCGGTTTCCCGCCTGCAGCAGGAGCGGTGACCTCTGTTCCCCAGCTTTCGAGACGTGAGCGCAGTGGCCGGCCTGCAGGTGGCGGTGCTGACTCGGCGCAAGGAGCCCCGTCTGTTTGTGTGCTTTGCGCAGGCCGCACCGCGTACCGCCGCTGCAGCGACCAGCGTCGCAGCCCGCGGGATCTGCGCGGCGGCTGACCTGCCCGCTGCGTCCCACGACACGGGGTATCCGTGTTCCAGGTGTGCCTCTGTGTCCTCAGTCGCACGTAAGGCGCATTCAGCGGTTACTAAACAGAAAGTCAATCCACCTGCAGGGTTCTTCAGACGACGCAGCGCCACATTAGCAAGTCGCATGCATGTCAGTAAATACTGCAGGCTGTTGTATATGGTTCCTGTCTCCCTAAGTGCGTTTCACGCTGTTTAACAAATTTTCGAGGAGTCGACGACATGCCGAACATCTACAATTAGAGGCCGATCCACTTTCGAGGAGCCGGCCCAACATCCATAAAACTTTCATTTGTTATTTATTCCGCTGAAAGTCAGTTTCCTTACACCTCTATTTTTTTTTGCTCTTATTGTCATGTTTATTTCATGTAGGGGACAGTCTTATAAATCGGACCGCCTTTGAAATTATACCACTAAAATATCTCGCAAGCCGTCTGCATGGACGAGCCGCGTGTTGGACAGAATGTGTATTACACTACAGGCCATTAAAATTGCTACACGACGAAGATGACGTGCTACAGACGCGAAATTTAACCCACATGAAGAAGATGCTGTGATATGAAAATGATTAGCTTTTCACAGCATTCACACAAGGTTGGCGCCAGTGGCAACACCTACTACGTGCTCACATGAGAAAAGTTTCCAACCGACTTCTCATACATTGACCGGCGTTGCCTAATGAAACGTTGTCGTGATGCCTCGTGTAAGGAGGAGAAATGTGTTCCATCACTTTGATAAAAGTCGGATTGTAGCCTATCACGATTGCGGATTATCGTATCGCGACATTGCTGCTCGCGTTGGTCGAGATCCAATGACTGTTAGCAGAATATGGAATCGGTGGTTTCAGGAGGGTAATACGGAACGCCGTGCTGGATCCCAACGGCCTCGTATAAGTAGCAGTCGAGATGACAGGCATATTATCCCCATGGCTGTAACGGATCGTGCAGCCACGTCTCGATCCCTGAGTCAACAGATGGGGACGTTTCCAAGACAACAATCATCTGCACGAACAGTTGGACGACGTTTGTAGTAGCATGGAGTATCAGCTCGGAGACCATGGCTGCGGGTACCCTTGATGCTGCGTCACAGACAGGAGCGCCTGCGATGGTGTACTCAACGACGAACCTGGGTGCACGAACGGCAAAACGTCATTTTTTCGTATGAATCCAGGTTCTGTTTACAGCATCATGATGGTCGCATCCGTGTTTGGCAACATCGCGCTGAACGCACATTGGAAGCGTGTATTCGTCATCGCCATACTGGCATATCATCCGGCGTGATGGTGTGGGGTCCCAGTGGTTACACGTCTCGGTCACCTCTTGTTCACATTGGCGGCACTTGGAACAGTGGACGTTACATTTCAGATGTGTTACGACCCGTGGCTCTACCCTCCATGCGATCCCTTCGAAACACTACATTTCAGCAGGATAATTCACAACCGCATGTTGTAGGTCCTGTACGGACCTTTCTGGATACAGACAATGTTCGACTGCTGCCCTGGCCAGCACATTCTCCAGATCTCTCACGAATTGAAAACGTCTGGTCAATGGTGGCCCAGCAACTGGCTCGTCACAATACGCCATTCACTACTCTCGATGAACTGTGGTATCGTGTTGAAGCTGCATGGGCAGCTGTACCTGTACACGCCATCCAACCTCTGTTTGATTCAATGCTCAGGCGTATCAAGGCCAGTGGTGGTTGTTCTGGGTACTGATTTCTCAGTATCTATGCACGCAAATTTCGTGAAAATGTAATCACATTTCAATTCTAGTGTAATATATTTGTACAATGAATACCCGTTTATCATTTGCATTTTTTCTTGGTGTAGCAATTTTAATGGCCAGTAGCGTAGATTGCGTCTAGTTGTCGTATGTGACCAGTTCGATTGACGATTGATAATTCTGGAATGGACTGAATCAAGCTTATTTTGTGTTCTGAGAAAGTAAGTATTTTTTTGTGAAGCTAAGCATCTGTACTCTTACAGACATGTAAAGTCCATTTATAATTTATACAGTGTGATTTATCTGCCCCTACCAATAGGTTTCATGCAACCCGCAATGCCTTTAAGTTATCCGCAAGATTTTCATATTCCCTACGCTCAAAGTGCTAGTCCTACGTAACAATGAACAGGCCCTTTTTGTAGCAAATATAATGTAGTTAAATTTTTTACAGAGATACGTTTTCGATAGAGGCCACTATTCTCGAGTTACTCAAGAAAAATGCGTTGGAAGGTCACTTTTGTATGTTGTTCCTGAAAAATTCGGAAAATACGGCTTCTAATGAAAACCATCATTTTGCAAAACCTAACTACGTTTAATTTTCCTACAAAAATGCCCTGTTCATTTTTTCTGTAGGACTAGTACACTGAAGCGCCAAAGAAACTGTTATATACATGCGTACTCAAATACAGAGATATGAAACAGGCACAATACGGTGCTATGCTCGCCAGTGCCTATATAACACTACAGGTGTCTGGTGCAGTGGTTAGATCTGTTACTGCTACAATGGCTGGTTATCAAGATTTAATTGAACTTGAACGTGGTGTTATAGTCGGCGCACTAACGATGGGACACAGCTTCTCCATGGTAGCGATGGAGGGAGGATTTTACCGTATGTCCATTTCACGACTGTACGGTGAATATCAGTAATCCGGCCGGAAAAAGATCCTGTAAGAACGGGACCAACGACGACTGAAGAGAATCGTTCAACGGGACCGAAGAGCAACACTTCCGTAAATTGCTGCAGATTTCAATGCTGGGCCATCAACATGTGTCAGCGTGCGAACCTTTGAACGAAACATCATCGCTACGGGCTTTCGGAGTCGAATGCCCGCACGTGTACCCCTGATGACTGCACGACACAAAGCCTTACGCCTCGCCTGACCCTGTCACCACTGACACTGGACTGTTGATGACTGCAAACATGTTACCTGGTAGGACGAGTTTCGTTTCAAATTGTGTCGAGTGGACCGACATATACTTGTATGTAGAAACATCATGAATCCATAGACCCCGCAAATTAGCACGGGAGGTTCTGTAAGGGTGTGGGGCGTGTGCAATTGGAGTGATATGGGACCCCTGATATGTCTAGATACGACTCTGACAGGTGACACGTGCTTAAGGGTCCTGTCTGATCACCTGCATCCATTCATGTCTACTGTCCATTCCGACGGACTTGGGCAATTCCAGCAGGACAATGCGACATGCCACACGTCCAGAATTGCTACAGACTGGCTCCAGAAACATTCTTCTGAGTTTAAACACTTCCGCTGGCCACCAAACTCTCCAGACATGAACATTATTGACCAAATCTTTGGATGCCTTGCAATGTGCTGTTCAGAAGAGATCTCTAATCCCTCGTACTCTTACGGATTTATGGACAACCATGCAGGATTCACGGTGTCAATTCCCTCCAGCACTGCTTCAGACATTTGTCGAATCGCGGGGCCCTACACGATGACAGGCAGATGTACCAGTTCCTTCGACGCTTCAGTGTAGTTTGGGCGTAACGAGAGATAGAATATGAAAATCTTGCGCGTGGTTTTTAAGGGTATTGTGGGTTGCATAAAATCCGTGGGGAGGCGCAGCTAACTCTTCCTGTATAGTACATAACGATATATATTCACTGGCAATATAGGGTAGAAACATTTAAAATCCCCCTAGTCTCTGGGCAGTAAAACGTAAGTTTAAAAACTATTGCGTCGTCACTGACCAACTCCTTTCTTACATTTGTACCAGTACATTTTAAAATAATGTTCTCTATGGATGTTTTAACAGTTCATTTGTAAAATGTCTATGACTAAGGAACTTATTGTTACCGCTCTCGAGCAGATGTGACTTTGATGGAATGCTCACGCGCTGCCTGCGATATGTAAGCTACAAAAGAATCGCAGACCAGAGAGCAGTGTTGACTGCAGTAAGAACTGTTTGTTAGTAGCAGTAAGTAGTAGCTAGCAGTCGTGTGTGTGGAGTTGGCTGGGCCGGTCGTGGGAGCGATGGCGGTGCCTGAGCGTTGTAGTATAAGGTAAAAGCAGCCTCGCGCATATGTAGTATTGTTATATCAAGTGGCATGTAAATGTTTTCTTTAATCTTTTAATAATAATGTTTCTTATAAAGATAACTTTTGATTATCATTCATCTGAATTTAAAGATTTTACTACTTTCTCCTATCCAGGGTCATACCGATTATCGTAAAGAAAAATCAGTTGTTTCTTTTTATACGTCACAAATCTAGTGGCCAACATTGCGCTGGGCTGTGCCAGAAAAATTTGTTATAGGAGCAGATATATACGCGTTATCCGGCGGCTTCATTGAGGTAAGAATTTTCAATTTATTCAGAATGATCTTTCAGGGCCATAAACGCAGCACTGTTGACGTCCAAAATTTACCAGTTTAAATTCACAGTCAGCTAATTATTGAAAGGTTATTGTGAGCCACAATTTTCATTGGGAGGTTAGTCACATTTTTTTATTCCCAGATTACGGAAGAAAACTGTTGGGAGGTTACACTAAATGTGAATGTTATAATAATTTAAACTGTTGGGAGGTTACACATTTGATATATTAATTAATCCAAAAATTGTACTGATATATCTGTCGTCTACTATAACTGATGATTTACCTGCCCCACATCCCATTATAGGATACAGCCACTAGATGAAGCATTTGTTAAGCGACTTGTATCTTATTACAACCAAACAGCTGACAAATGACTTCACAAAAGCCCTGACAACAAATATTAGTTGGGAAAACATTGATCACCTGTTAGGAGTATCATATCGAAGAGCTGCAACCGTACAAAATACTATCAGTGACTTCTCCAAAACTGGAATACGGCAATTGGATCCACACATTTTTCGGAATTCAGACTTCATGGAGACTAAATCCAATACATAATCATAAACTACAATTGAGGAAGAAGAAATGAGTGAACGTATAACTCGAAGCTCCCACCAAAATAAACATAAAGTGATGGAAATTATGCATTCCTGAATCCTCAACTCCCACAAAACGAACCTGTAGTAAGAGAGTGTCAGAAGGCCCACAAAATATCTTACCTCTCCCAGTCCTACAAAAGAAGGATAAAAAGCAGAAGAACGTCATCTGCTACTGAGATCATGGTAGCCCTTACAAGAGGCTAGTCCTTCGGAAAGAATCTGAGAAAAATAGAAGTAGGCATGATAAAGCTAGAACCAGCCTTTTCCAAGTATACCTCCTCCTCTTATGATTATTGAACACATTACTAGCTGAAATTTATTACAGAACTTAATTAGTCTTTCTCACTTCTTTTCCCAAGCCCATACAATCATGTAACCTTTTCTTCTGCTCTTTCACCTACAATTGCATTCCAATCCCCCCATAAGTATTAGATTTTCATCTCCCTTTACGTACTGTATATCCCTTTCAATATCCTCATATATTTTCTATATCTCTTCATCTTCAGCTTGCGACGTCGGCATGTAGACCTGAGCTATGGTTGTCGGTGTAGTTTGCTATCGATTCTGATAAGAACCACCCTATTACTCATCTGTTCACAGTAACACTCTCTCTTCCCCACCTTCCTATTCATAACGAATCCTACTGCACTTATACCATTTTCTATTGGTGCTAATATTACCCTATACTCGTCAGACCGGAAATCCTTGTCTTCTTTCCATTCAACTTCATTGACCCGTACTATATGTAGATTGAGCCTTTGCATTTCCGTTTTCAGATTTTCTAGCTTTCCTACCACATTCTGACATTTCACGCTCCAACTCGTAGAACGTTATCCTTTCATTGATTATTCAATATTTTTCTTATGGTCACTTCCCCCTTGGATGCCCCCTCCTAGAGATCCGAATGGGGGACTATTCCGGAATCTTCTGCCAGTGGAGAGATCATCATGACACTTTTCAATTAGAGGCCACATATCCTATGAATAGACGTTACATGTCTTTAATGCAGTGGTGTTCATTGCCTTCTGCATCCTCATGCCGTTGATCATTGCTGATTCTTCCGCCTTTAGGGGCAATTTCCCACACCAAGGCCAAGAGAGTGCCGTGAACCTCTATCCGCTCATCCGCCCTCTTTGACAAGGCCTTTGCCAGAGTGAGGGTGAATTTTTATACCGGAAGTTTTCGGCCGCCAATGCAGCTTATTAATCAAAATGTAAGCGGTGGCAGATTTTGAATACAAAACCGAGGTTGCTTTGATTACTAATCATAGACGGTAACCAAAGACCTCGGGGAAATTTCTCACATCATGGCTTGTCAAATGACGGTGCGGATGTCATACCGTCAGACAAACAGTGTACAGCGCTAGACTTGCACCTGGTGGCCACAATTGGAATGATTTGTTTTGCAGAATAAATTGGATCCACATTTAACGCATTAGCATATCTATCACGCTTCGCTGACATACGGTACTTACAGACCACACGGAACGTCATTGAGTAGCTGCACTTTCATTATAATCACCCTGTATTCTATAGCTTTTTGAGTCTTCTGGCTGGTTTGTTGCTTCTCGCCACGAATTCCTCTCTGTGTCAACCTTTTCATCTCAGAGTGGCACTTGCAACGTAAGTTCTCAATCTTATTATCTGCTGGATCTCTGTCTTCTTCTAAAGGTTTTACACTCTACAGTTGATTCCAGTACCACATAGGTACTGAGGTCTTAACGCAAGTCCTATCATCATGTCCTTCTTAGTGTTTTCCATATATTCCTTTCCTCGTCTATTCTGCTAAGAACCTCCTCATTTCTTACCTTATCAGTCCACCTAATTTTCAACATTCTTCTGCAGCACCACATCTCAAACGCTCCGATTCTTCTGTTCCCGTCTTCCCACAGTCCGTTTCACTACAATACAATGCTGTACTCCAAGCGTACAGTCTCAGAAATTTCTTCCTACATTTAAGGCCCATGTTCGGTACTGGTAGACATCTCCTGGCCAATACCTCCCTTTTTGCCAGCGCTAGCCTGCTTTTTGTGTCGTCCTTGCTCCTTCCATTATGGGTTACTTTGGTGCCAAAGTATCAGAACTCCTTAACTTCGTCTACCTCGTGATTCCCAAAAGTTCTCGCTGTTCTCATTTCTGCTACTTCTTATTACTTTCATCTTTCTTCAGTTTACTCTCAGTCCATATTCCGTACTCATTAGAGTGTTCATTCCGTACAACCCATCCTGTAATTCTTCTTCACCTTTACTGAGGACAGCAATATCATCAACGAATCATATCATTTATATCTTTTCACCTTTAATTTTAATTCTACTGTCAAACATTTCTTTTCTTTCCGTCGTCATATCATTGATACCCTTTCATCTTGAATTTTAATCCTATTCTTAAAACTTTCTTTTATTTTCGTCGTTGCTTCTTCGATGTAGAGACTGAACGGTAGGTGCGACAGACTGCATCCCTTTCAGACACTCTTTTTAATCCGAGCACTTTGCTTTTTATCTTCCAGTCTTATTGTTTCCCATGGTTCGTGAACATATTATATATTACAGTCCTACCCTATAGCGGTGCAATATATGTCTAAGTTTTGAAAATTTTAAACATGGCTGAAGCAGCATACACTAAAATCACATCGTGCAGTCGAGATACATGAAACAATCGTACCAAAGGCGTCGTCAGTAGTGCCATTGGCACGATTGTTTTATTTATCTCCACTGCAGGATGTGATTTTAGTGTGTTTTTGCTTCTGATGAAGGTACACTCCGGGAAATCGAAATAAGAACACCGTGTATTCATTGTCCCAGGAAGGGGAAAATTTATTGACACATTTCTGGGGTCAGATACATCACATGATCACACTGACAGAACCACAGGCACATAGACACAGGCAACAGAGCATGCACAATGTCGGCACTAGTACAGTGTATATATACCTTTCGCAGCAATGCAGGCTGCTATTCTCCCATGGAGACGATCCTAGAGATGCTGGATGTAGTCCTGTGGAACGGCTTGCCATGCCATTTCCACCTGGCGCCTCAGTTGGACCAGCGTTCGTGCTGGACGTGCAGACCGCGTGAGACGACGCTTCATCCAGTCCAAAACATGCTCAATGGGGGACAGATCCGGAGATCTTGCTGGCCAGGGTAGTTGACTTACACCTTCTAGAGCACGTTGGGTGGCACGGGATACATGCGGACGTGCATTGTCCTGTTGGAACAGCAAGTTCCCTTGCCGGTCTAGGAATGGTAGAACGATGGGTTCGAGGACGGTTTGGATGTACCGTGCACTATTCAGTGTCCCCTTGACGATCACCAGAGGTGTAAGGCTAGTGTAGGAGATCGCTCCCCACACCATGATGCCGGGTGTTGGCCCTGTGTGCCTCAGTCGTATGCAGTCCTGATTGTGGCGCTCACCTGCACGGCGCCAAACACGCATACGACCATCATTGGCACCAAGGCAGAAGCGACTCTCATCGCTGAAGACGACACGTCTCCATTCGTCCCTCCATTCAAGCCTGTTGCGACACCACTGGAGGCGGGCTGCACGATGTTGGGGCGTGAGCGGAATACGGCCTAACTGTGTGCGGGACCGTAGCCCAGTTTCATGAAGACGGTTGCGAATGGTCCTCGTCGATACCCCAGGAGCAACAGTGTCCCTAATTTGCTGGGAAGTGGCGGTGCGGTTCCCTACGGCAGTGCGTAGTATCCTACGGTCTTGGCGTGCATCCGTGCGTCGCTGCGGTCCGGTCCCAGGTCGACGGGCACGTGCACCTTCCGCCGACCACTGGCGACGACATCGGTGTACTGTGGAGACCTCACGCCCCACGTGTTGAGCAATTCGGCGGTACGTCCACCCGGCCTCCCGCATGCCCACTATACGCCCTCGCTCAAAGTCCGTCAACTGCACATACGGTTCACGTCCACGCTGTCGCGGCATGCTACCAGTGTTAAAGACTGCGATGGAGCTCCGTATGCCACGGCAAACTGGCTGACACTGACGGCGGCGGTGCACACATGCTGCGCAGCTAGCGCCATTCGACGGCCAACACCGCGGTTCCTGGTGTATCCGCTGTGCCGTGCGTGTGATCATTGCTTGTACAGCCCTCTCGCAGTGTCCGGAGCAAGTATGGTGGGTCTGACACAGATGTCAATGTGTTCTTTTTTTCCATTTCCAGGAGTGTATATTTAGATATACCGAAACTGTGGTCAAGAATTTCAATAAATCTTTATCCTGCAACTGTTTGGCTGTTATCATTTACCTTGAATATGCCCAGGTGTTTATGGCAAATCATAAGTAAATAAGTCGGCCCAAAATATTACTTATCTCACGTCCCTGCTGATTTTGTGCAATTGCATGCCTGAGACAGACACTGGATTCTGATTGCCTTCACACTCTTCCACGATCATCATCAGACTCCATACTGCACTCGTCGGAAAAGATGGAGGGCTAGATACCCAAATGATCACGTAGCTCCGTACTGCCAGCATCATCACAGCCTTCTCAAGCGTCTCCAAAAGGGCAGCGTGCAGCTCTGCCGAATTTGCCTCGAGGTACTTAGGAGCAATGATTTGTTTGATAACGATCATGAACCGCTGTCGGCGACCACGGCTGACCACGGCGAGACAGATCTTCGCTGCTTTGAGTCTCATGATAGCGGATAAATGATCGAATGACGTCGGTGTGGTGTGCGCCAATTCGGAGGCCATCTTCCGCTGCTGACATTCTTTTTCTGCCTTATAGCGGTGTATTGAGAGCTACCGGCCAAGACTCTTTTCGTGCTGCGTCAGAGCCAGTAAGAAGTGCACAGAATCTACACCTGTTGTGGTTCATTGTTTTTGAGTTTCAATCAGTTGTAAAAAAAGCTAAATACTTACCGTCATTGGAGCAAGTTACATTTTGTCGGCATCACTAGTCTTCTTCCTGAAAATCTTTTGACACCTTTTGATTGATAGTTGTTCAGTTACTGGCTTCTGTGGGTTGAAGAGGAAATTTAGTAGATAAGGAACCCATCTCCGTAAATGCACCGTTTGGGTATAAAATACGTTTGAAGTTCATATAATTTCCTGTCTCTTGTTTCATTGCAGCGAGAAATTTGAAAGTGATGCTATCATCAGTATTATTTCAAATTTTATATTTTCAGATTCTGTCACACAGTTGAGCGACCACTGGCGAATACCAGAAGTACTTGCAAATCATTAAACTAATTGATTCTGCTGTAGTATTTGTCCTCATAATGTTAATTACGTTCCAGTCATATACCTAAATATTGTCAATTTCTCTTGGGACGCCCAGTATATTTATTATTGGCATGTGTGCTAGTGGTTTTGACATCCAAGCTCCTTAAATCGTGTAATTTTATTATAACGTAAAAATACAAATTTTTGTCACTAATGTCACTAATTATGAACTGTTATTGAATTACTGTGATAGTAAATGCTTCTGACGAAGGCAGAAATATGGCTTGCGAGTGCGTTTCCCGTCAGATACCTCAGTTGTCACGTAGACAGTGTACATGATTAGTGAATCATCGTTTGTCATGTAAAATATGTTAACAACGGTAATAGCATGTACAATTTACACCATTTTCATGACGCACATAGCCTCACTCTCGTTGAATAGAGGCGCATTCTTACTGTTAAAGATCCAAGTTATGGATGTGAAGATTACATACATATATGTCGGATGATTTTTAGTTTTTCACGTCTGCTAAAGCGCAATATAAGGAATATATTTCAGTTTTCAGAATTTTATTTTATTATATAATTGCAAAATGCATGACATGATGTGAACCCCGTTCTGTGTATACGACCTGTTTTCTTGCCCCTCGGGCGAAACTGAAATAGTGAATTTTACAAAATTACTGGTTTTACAATCAAAAGGTGACCATGATGTCATTTACCTTGCTTCTGTGGTCTCTCGAGACATCACCCCTGTCCATTCGTGATTATTGTGGTAATTCATTACATCATTTTGCGTGAATCCTGTCTCATCCTGCCTAATCTGAGAGCTTCAGGCTCTATTTCACAACGCATTGGCGGAACTTTCATTTGGCATGCTGGTCTTGTGGTCGGAGAACTTGCACTGGTGGGAGTGATAAGGGTAAAGCAACTGCTCGCGCATAACTTAGCAGGCAAGAGAGTGCGTCATGCAACCTGCACTTGTCTCAGGATCCTTCGTCCATATTCGCCGTGCTAACTGTGTGAGCTCTACCGTGACGCCTTGTTACAAATGATTCTGTGCCTTTGAGTCGCTGGAAAAATATGCTGCGTAATTTATCTGGTCCAATGAAGCATTGAGGAAGTCGTTGGAGTTATTTCTCGTGTCGAATAACAGGACTCCAGTCCTCTGTTTACGTTGTTACACTCCAGAGAATGATTAATCCTGTTCTGGCACCAGAATAACCTCAAAGTCCTATGTACAGAAAGCATGAGAGCAGTACCACTGTCTGAGGGTTAAGAACACAGATGAACACAAGCATTAATAAATGGGACTATGACCGTACACACGAAGATAGTTTATACGACCGCTCTCGACTATAAAATAGCCTATATCCAAAAAGTACTTGTTTCCGTACGTACGTTTATAGCACTTTCCTTCTGGTTTTGATGTTTACTATCTGGTACACTGCTACTGTATGAGGTCGTCTAGGAGGGGGATGAATAGTCCCAAACAAGATTTGAACATCATTCGTGACCAAAATATTTATTGAACGGTATACGCTTAAAGATCAATGATACCAATTAAGAAAAATTTACTCGTATGCTTTTCACACTTAATCATAAAACACATAAGGACAACAAGGAGAAGTCTCAAAGCAATTACATTTCAAAAATGAGCACATCCACGAAAATGTACAGCTGTGTTTAGTTTACATTCAAGCAATACTTTAATACATTGTCACACTGTTGCACATTGTACTGTTAAAAACACAGGAAAACCAAAATGTTCTATACGATTATGAAAGTATCTCTATTCTAAGACAAACAGGCTCCTTAGACTTAACTGTCACAGTTATGAAAGCAATTACTTTCGACACCTCACATCGCAGAGGCAAAGAAATTTGTTGCAGTTCTTTGAGAATAGACCCCTTATCACTAGGTTTCAATACCTATAATAAGATACTTTGCAATTATTAGGACACAGATTTTTTTATGTATAAGCTTACGTGACAGGAAGTCCGCCTGCTTAGCTGAGGGGTAACGTGCTTGCCTACCATGCAGCAGGCCCCGGTTCTATTCCCGGGTGGGTTAGTGATTTTATCCGCACGTGGACTGGGTGTTGTGTTGTCCTCATCATCATTTCATCCTCATCATCGCCATGCAAGTCGCCCAATGTGGGGTCGACTGAGATAACACTTGTACTCGGCGGTCGAAATTCCCCGGATGGGTCCTCCCGGCCAACAACGCCACACGCTCAAATCGTTTGTGACAGAAAAACGACGCAATAATTTAATACAGTATCTATACATCAAAATGACAACTACAAGAAGAAGTATTTGTTTGACAAATGGCTCTGAGCACTATGGGACTTAACGTCTATGGTCATTAGTCCCCTAGAACTTAGAACTACTTAAACCTAACTAACCTAAGGACATCACACAACACCCAGCCATCATGAGGCAGAGAAAGTCCCTGACCCCGCCGGGAATCGAACCCGGGAGCCAGATTTGTTTGACAGACAATTTAACAATTGCCTTATCGTATTTTCTGACAGCCAGTTTGCTGGTTTACAATTTGTTTGGTATCACAGAATGTTCCATGACCCCACTCATCAAAGGAGTCAAAACTTGTAAAAAATTTACATTCAGTTCCCCAAAAGGACACAAACACATACATTTCAGAAATTATATAATTTAAAAAAAAGCCAAGACGGGTTCAACGTTGCGTCAAGCATTTTTTTTTTCCGCGAGCTCAGGATGCAACCGGTTGCACCCAGGGGGTTACTCAGGTAACTCAGATATAGACAGTTCCCGGATCCGGATAATCAAGACAATCCTGTGCATGGCGCTAGTAGCTGCTAGCATTACCTGGAAAGAGACAGGATCTTTAAGTTCAATAAAGAATTAAATTATTAATGATCTTTAACTCCTCAGTCATGAAACTGAATACAATATGGCTAAGAGCGTAATTACACACCCACATACCAAGAAAGGGCAGAAACCAAGTCCTTGAGTATTAATAGCAAAGAAACAATCGGGGCATATTACTGAACACACGAAAGTCTCAACACGGAGATGAGAAGAGAAGTGGCGCAGTGGTTAGCACACTGGACTCGCATTCGGGAGGACGACGGTTCAATCCCGTCTCCAGCCATCCTGATTTAGGTTTTCCGTGATTTCCCTAAATCGTTTCAGGCAAATGCCGGGATGGTTCCTTTGAAAGGGCACGGTCGATTTCCTTCCCCATCCTTCCCTATTAATGCTTGCGCTCCGTCTCTAATGACCTCGTTGTCGACGGGACGTTACACAACACTAACCTAACCTAATGGAGATGAGAAGATTCACCCGCCAACCGCAATTTAGTTTCAAAACAACGCCCTACGTCGTAACGGTAGCAAGAGACCAACAAGATTTGAATGGATGCACTCGGTTGGCAAACGAACTTATATTACATTAGCAGACAGTACCTTAAATACCAAGCAGTTGGCATGAATACTTTTCTCCCAGAATTAACAAGTTAATTAGCAAGTATCAAGGCTATTCATAACAAGAAATGAGGTAAATTAAACCAAAGGCCACAAAGCTATCATGTACAAGAAGGTAAAAACACAATATGTCTTAATTACAGGAAGTCACAATTTACACCAGGTAATACGTGGTTGGTACAAACAAGTGCAGGCCTTGGAACTCGCACTCAGCGTATCCACCACCGGAACAAGTAAGCAAGGTTAGTAAGGCAAATAAGCAGACGGCGACGCACTGGCGAAGACAATAGAAAAGAGCGCTTTGCGAACCTCACACTGTCCCAGACTCACTCAACAGAAGTGAGATACCTCACCATAGTTCTAAGACGGCACGCTTTCGTCTTAACCAAGGCGCCGCAACCACGGACTCCAGCAGTAGGTATAATTTCGGCCGTCTCGTGTCCTCCGCAGCCGCCAGGATAAAAACTTATTCTCGGATACGGGAACCCCAGACGGAATATTGAAGTCCAGTCGTTCAACAGAGAAATCCCACGGCTCAAATCACAACACGCCGTACCTGAAGAGCCCTCTATCTGCTCGCCCCCTGCCGTCTTCCGATTCACTTCTCACACAGCCACTTGTTTACGTAAAAACGGCTCACCTCAACTAGAGGCAAAGATGACGTGGGGAAGATCCCTTATCATTTAGCTACAATATAGCAGGTCAGCAACTGGAAGCAGTTAATTCCATAAATTATGTGGGAGCAGCCATTAGGAGTGATTTTAAATGGAATGACCACATAAAATTAATTGTCGGTAAAGCAGATGCCAGACTGAGATTCATTGGAACAATCCTAAGGAAATGCAGTCCTAAAACAAAGTAAGTAGGTTACAGTACCCTTGTTCGCCCACTGCTTGAATACTGCTAACCGGTATGGGATCCGTACCTGATAGGGTTAATACAAGAGATAGAGAAGATCGAACGGAGAGCAGTGCGCTTCGTTACAGGAACATTTAGTAATCGCGAAAGCGTTACGGAGATGATAGATAAACTCCAGTGGAAGACTCTGCAAGAGAGACGCTCAGTAACTCGGTACGGGCTTTTGTTGAAGTTTCGAGAACATACCTTCGCCGAGGAGTCAAGCAGTACACTGCTCCCAGTTAGGTATAACTCGCGAAGAGACCATGAGGATAAAATCAGAGAAATTAGAGCCCACGTAGAGGCATACCGACAATCATTCTTTCCACAAACAATGCCAGACTGAAATAGAAGGGAGAACCGATAGAGGTACTCAAGGTACTCTCCGCCACACACCGTCAGGTGGCTTGCAGAGTATGGATGTAGATGTAGATGTAGAAGACACGGTACGGCTCACTGTCTCTTACACTATTAAAATGTGAGACATTTTTATTAAAAAAAAATAAACCTGAATATTTTATATAACGTCTTGCCTTTGACATCTATGTTAACAGCCTCAAAGCCACCTGAGGATGTGTGGCGGATAGTACTTCTGGTATCATTATCTGATTCCATTTCCCTGTTCCATTCGCGAATGGCGCCTTGTTGTCGGTAAACCTCTGTATTAGCTCTGATTTCTCGCATAGTATCATTGTGGTCATTTCGCGAGACGTCTGTGGGAGGTAGTAATATGTTCAAATAACTTACGGGTTGGCTGCCGGGTGACGTCGCCGAACAAAGGAATTTTCGACAGGAGGACACCCTGCCATTCTCAAGGCACAAATGCAAGGAAGAAAAAATGTGCAACCAAATTTAATACCTCGGTTCACAGAGGAGATACAATGAAGACACCACACAGAGAAAGTGTCAACACAACCAAAGATAACCAACATCAGAAATATCGATAGTTACTATTAATCAATAGGTGAGGTAGCACATCAAAACTGACTAAAATATCAGAGTCATTTAGTCAGTTTTCATGTGGTTTCTCTTTCACTCGCGTTCCTCTCTCTGATTCGTTGCAGCTAATTAAGGTTAAGTTTGGTGTCGACTTAACAAATTTGTTTCGACATTGCAGACTTCCACTTACGTTTTATTCAATGGTTAGGACTACGAACAGACTGATGAAGTTGCAATGGGAAGCCCGTTGTCACCTATTGTAGCCAATTTGTTTATGGAGGACTTTGAGGAACGTGCATTGGAGTCAGCGACCTTGAAACCTGCGTGTTTTGTCAGATATGTAGACGATACTTTTGTTGTGTGGCCTCATGGTAGTGAGTATTTAAACCGGTTTTTGGAACATATGAATTCAATCCACCCGAATATTCAGTTCACTATGGTGGTGGAAAAGAATGGATGCCTTCCCTTCCTTGATGTGTTGGTCAAAAGGAAGACTGATGGTACGTTGGGACATTCTGTTTATAGGAAGCCCACCCACACTGAGTTGTATCTGCGAGCTGATAGTTGTCACCATCCAGCTCAGCGTGAAGGAGTACTTCGCACCTTGGTTCACAGGGCCCGCGTTATCTCAGACCCTGAAAGTTTGGCAGTTGAGCTAGCACATCTCGAAGTCACCTTTCGTCAGAATGGTTATAGTGAGAGGCAGATCAAACGTGTGTTCGCCATCAGCAACGGGTGAGTGACGATAGCAACGAAGTGGCACCTAAGTCTACGGCCGTTTTGCCTTGCGCAGGAAGCATTTCCAACAGGATTGGCCGAATTTTGCGGAAATATGATGTGAAATGTGTTTTTCAACCACCTACTAAGATTAAGGCCCTGTTGGCGTCCGTAAAAGATGATCTTGGTTTGCGTAAGGCTGGGGTCTATCGTATTCCTTGCAGTTGTGGCATGTCATATATTGGTCAGACAATCAGGGCTGTGGAAAACCGCTGTATTGAACATAAGCGTCACACATGCTTAAACAGCAGAGCAAATCCGCTATTGCAGAACATTGCCTTGCACCGGTCTTCCTATGGAATACAACAACACGGAGATTCTGGCTTGCACGTCCAGCTATTGGGATAGTGTTATTAAGGAAGCTGTTGAAATCAGACTATCAAGCAACCTTATTAACAGAGATGGTGGATTTTGTTTAAATGCTGCTTGGAATCCGGCTCTGTCTCTCATCAAAAAACAGAGGGACAGAATTAGAGCTACCTCACCTGTTGATTAATAGTAACTATCGATATTTCTGATGTTGGTTATCTTTGGTTGTGTTGAGACTTGTTCTGTGTGTGGCGTCTTCCTTGTTTCTCCTCTGTAACCGAGGTATTAAATTTGCTTGCACATTTCTTCTTCCTTAAATTTGTGCCTTGAGAATGGCAGGGTGTGCTCCTGTCGAAATATCGGCGGTGTTCGACGACGTCACCCGGCAGCAAACCCGTAAGTTATTTGAACATTCGATTCGCTGGGAAAAGTTGAGGTCTCACATAGTAATATGTTGTTCGACTCTTCCCGAAAAGTACTCTCTCGGAATTTCAGTAATGGACCACTCCATGATGCACGACACCTCCCTTACAGCGTCTTCCTCTGGAGTTTATTGAGCATCTCGGGAATGCTCTCTCGCCGACTAAACGACACCGTGACGAAACTCACTGCGCTTCATAGCAACTTCTCTGTCTCTTCTATCTGCCCGCATCTCGTGCTCGTGCGGTAGCGTTCTCGCTTCCAGCGCCCGGGTTTCCAGGTTCGATTCCCGGCGGGGTCAGGGATTTTCTCTGCCTCGTGATGGCTCGGTGTTGTGTGTTGTCCTTAGGTTAGTTAGGTTTAAGTAGTTCTAGGGGACTGATGACCATAGATGTTAAGTCCCATAGTGCTCAGAGCCATTTTGTCTCTTCTATCAGCCCTATACGGCAAAATATGCCAGCATGATGAACAGTACTCAAGGACAAGTGTTTTGTAGGCCACTTCTTTCGTGGATGAGTTACGTCTCCGGAAGGTTCTACTTATGAATCTCAATGTTGCAGCTGCTTTTCCTACTGTTTGTTCTACCTGGTCATTGCACTTAAGGTCACCTCTGGACGGTTACTTCAAGGTATTTTAGAGCAGATTTCGGTACGAACACTGACTTCTATTCCTTTATAACGATGGTCATTTCTCCCTGCCTAGGCATCATGTCATGGACTGCGCGGCCCCTCCCGCCGGAGGTTCGAGTCCTCCCTCGGGCATGTGTGTTGTTCTTAGCATAAGTTCGTTTAACATGGCCGCGCCGTTAACCACTGCACCCCCCAGATACTGCGTTTATCGCAAATGCGCGCACCATCTCGGCATGATTTTTGGCCGACTCACATTCCCATTTAGCGCCACGTACCTGTAATTCACGTCCGTGTCCTCCACGCTCGCTAATTTTTTAAATGCCCGCTGGAGGTCGTACGTCAATGCGCACAAGCACTGAAAGTTGTGGATTCATACCTCTTCAAGGCGAGTTGGTTGATTTGGAAGAGGGGACAACACATCTACATCTACATCTGCGTGATTACTCTGCAATTCACATTTAAGTGCTTGGCAGAGGGTTCATCGAACCACAATCATACCATCTCTCTACCATTCCGCTTCCGAACAGCGAGCGGGAAAAACGAACGCCTAAACCTTTGTGTTCGAGCTCTGATGTATTATATTTTGATTATAATTCCTACTTATGTAGGTTGGGCTTAACAAAATATTTTCGCATTCGGAAGAGAAAGTTGGTGACTGAAATTTCGTAAATAGATCTCGCCGCGACGAAAAACGTCTTTGCTTTAATGACTTCCATCCCAACTCGCGTATCATATCTGCCACACTCTCTCCCTATTACGTGATAATACAAAACGAGCTGCCCTTTTTTGCACCCTTTCGATGTCCTCCGTCAATCCCACCTGGTAAGGATCCCACACCGCGCAGCAGTATTCTAACAGAGGACGAACGAGTGTAGTGTAAGCTGTCTCTTTAGTGGACTTGTTGCATCTTCTAAGTGTCCTGCTCATGAAACACAACCTATGGCTCGCCTTCCCCATAATATTATCTACGTGCTCTTTCCAACTGAAGTTGTTCGTAACCAGGTACTTAGTTGAATTGACACAGGTACTTAGTTGAATTGACAGCCTTGAGAAATTTACTATTTATAGAGTAATCAAATTCCAACGGATTTCTTTTGGAACTCATGTGGATCACCTCACACTTTCGTTATTTAGCGTCAACTGCCACCTGCCACACCATACAGCAATCTTTTCTAAATCGCTTTGCAACTGATACTGGTCTTCGGATGACCTTACTAGACGGTAAATTACAGCATCATCTGCGAACAACCTAAGAGAACTACTCAGATTGTCACCCAGGTCATTTGTATAGATCAGGAAGTGCAGAGGTCCCAGGACACTTCCCTGGGGAACACCTGATATCACTTCAGTTTTACTCGATGATTTGCCGTCTATTACTACGAACTGCGACCTTCCTGACAGGAAATCACGAATCCAGTCGCACAACTGAGACGATACCCCATAGGCCCGCAGCTTGATTAGAAGTCGCTTGTGAGGAACGGTGTCAAAAGCTTTCCGGAAATCTAGAAATATGGAATCAACATGAGATCCCCTGTCGATAACGGCCATTACTTAGTGCGAATAAAGAGCTAGCTGCGTTGCACAAGAACGATGTTTTCTGAAACCATGCTGATTGCGTATCAACAGATCGTTCCCTTCGAGCTCATCGGTCCCCTCGTATTAGGGAAGGATGGGTAAGGAAATCCGCCTTCCCCTTTCAATGGAACCATCCCTGCATTTGCCTGAAGCGATTTAGGGAAGTCACGGAAAACCTAAATCACGATGGCCGGACGCGGATTTGTACCGCCGTCCTCCCAAATCGTCGAGGAGAATCAATTATATGAATTTGTGGTTTCTGTTCTTATTCGTACTACAAATTAGTGTCAATAATGTGGAGCTCTAAATTAGCGGATTACTTCAAATGGTTCAAATGGCTCTGAGCACTATGGGACTTAACATCTGTGGTCATCAGTCCCCTAGAACTTAGAACTACTTAAACCTAACTAACCTAAGGACATCACACATATCCATGCCCGAAGCAGGATTCGAACCTGCGACCTTAGCAGTCGCGCGGTTCCGGACTGAGCGCCTAGAACCGCTAGACCATCGCGGCCGGCGCGGATTACTTCTAATGGTTCAAATGTCTCTGAGCACTATGGAACGTAACCTCTGACGTCACCAATCCCCTAGAACTTAGAACTACTTAAACCTAATTAACTAAAGGACATCACACACATCCATGCCCGAGGCAGGATTCGTACCTGCTACCGTAGCGATCGCCTGGTTTCAGGCTGAAGCGCCTAGAACCGGGATTACTTCTATTTCCTTTCTTGTGTATTTGTGTGACCTATATTTAGGGCTGATATATCATCTATGTCAATAGCGATGATGCTATGACTGCCATTACGTTATTGAAGGTAAATGTGGGGGAGCAGTGGAGTGTCTGTCTTCCTTTGTGACACGGCGAGTTACTAAAGGTGAGCAGCTGGAGGCGGGGGCGGTGAGCCGACGCAGCAGACGGCGGGGGGCGGCGGGGCGGCGTGTCCGTCGGCAGCGGGGGCGGGGGGCGGCTGCTGACAGCTCCTCTGAGGCGGTCAGAACGTTGCGCAAAGCCAGCAGCCGCAGTGCGCCGGGGACAGCCGCGACGCCGAGGTGCGCAGGAGGCGGAGGCGGCGCGTGGCTGCGTGTCCGAGCGTGCGTGTCAGAGCGGGCCAGTCGGGACTCGACATGGCGCCCCCCAGGCCGCTGGTCGCCGCGCTGCTCTGCTGCTCCGCCATCGCCACCGCCCTCTGCGCCAGGTCAGTCACCCCGCTGGTCCGCTCTCCCTCCAGTGTCGCACTTGTCCTTCTCCTGACGTGTCTAGTAGTTGACGAGTTAGTTAATTACTGACAGTGAGGGCCAATACATAGAGTGAATCACCTAACACGTGAACCTCAAATACTGCGGAGATGGAAAGAGCTATTGATGTGCGGATTCCATTGCAGTGGTAGCCAGGCGCTCGTACTGTCATAAAATAATCAGATTCTAATAATACTTAGAGAATGTACTTTTTATGCAAACACATACTTTTTTATTGACTGGGATACTCTCTTTCAAATCCGAAAGGTAACCAGATTGCAGTTATAAGAGTCGAGGGGCATGAAAGGGAAGCACTGGTTGGGAAGGGAGTGAGACAGGGTTGTAGCCTCTCCCCGATGTTATTCAATCTGTATATTGAGCAAGCAGTAAAGGAAACAAAAGAAAAATTCGGAGTAGGTATTAAAATCCATGGAGAAGAAATAAAAACTTTGAGGTTCGCCGATGACATTGTAATTCTGTCTGAGACAGAAAAAGGACTTGGAAGAGCAGTTGAACGGAATGGACAGTGTCTTGAAAAGAGGATATAAGATGAACATCAACAAAAGCAAAACGGGGATAATGGAATGTAGTCGAATTAATTCGGGTGATGCTCAGGAAATTAGATTAGGAAATAAGACACTTTAAGTAGTAAAGGAGTTTTGCTATTTGGGGAGCAAAATAATTGATGATGGTCGAAGTAGAGATGATATAAAATGTAAACTGGCAATTGCAAGGAAAGCCTTTCTGAAGAAGAGAAATTTGTTAACATCGAGTATAGATTTAAGTGTCAGGAAGTCGTTTTTGAAAGTATTTGTATGGAGTGTAGCCATGTATGGAAGTGAAACATGGACAATAAATAGTTTGGACATGAAGAAAATAGAAGCTTTTGAAATGTGGTGCTACAGAAGAATGTTGAAAATTGGGTGGGTAGATCACATAACTAATGAGGAGGCATTGAATAGGATTGGGGAGAAGAGAAGTTTGTGGCACAATTTGACTAGAAGAAAGGATCGGTTGGTAGGACATGTCCTGAGGCATCAAGGGATCACAAATTTAGCATTGGAGGGCAGTGTGGAGGAGAAAAATCGTAGAGGGAGACCGAGAGATGATTACACTAAGCACAAGATAGATTAGCATGGAGAGCTGCATCAAACCAGTCTCAGGACTGAAGACCACAACAACAATAACAACAACAAACATACTTTTTTAAAGGGAACAATGGTTATTCACATTAACAAACTACCAGATGTACCGCTGTCATATGAGCGTTTCTTGTGAAAATGAAACACTAATTTTGAACTGAAAAATAAAAACATTTTATTCAAAGTACTGACCATTGCTTTCTATATATTTTGACCACCTTTCTGGCAATTTGTGGAAACCAAGCCAATAGAAATGTTCGTCTTTTGAAGCATACCAGTCAGACACTCAATTTTCAACTACTTCGTAGGAATCAAGTGTTCCTCAGCCATTGAGTGCCCCACTGATGAATACAAATGGTAGTCGGAAGGGGTCAAGTGTGGTGAATACGGCGGGTGGGGTAGCACCTCCCAGCCAAGTGTTTTGATTGTATCCTGAACCAGTTTTGCTTAGTGTGCAGATGCATTGTCGTGTAAAAAAATTTCTTTTCCATGACTTCTGACCCATTCTGATCTTTTTTCAATCAATGCATAGTTCCAATTGATCATTTGTTGTCTGTAGCGATTAGTATTCACAGTTTCACCCCGTTTTAGAAGCTCATGATACACCACTCCTTTCTGATCCCACCAAACACAGAGCATTGTCTTCTTGCCGAATCGATCTGGTTTTGCAGTCCATGTTGATGGTTGTCCCGGATTAACCCATGATTTTTCCCGTTTATGATTCTTAAAATAAATCCATTTTTCATCGCCAGCAACAATTCGATGCAAAATTGATTTTCTATCATGTCTTTGAACCAAAATTTGCAAATGGTTTTTCGGTTTTCCATCTGTCTTTCATTCAATTCATGTGGCACCCATTTTCCACACTTTTGCATCTTTCACATAGCTTTAAAACGGTTAGAAATTGTTTGTTGTGCAACTTTTAGCTTTGCTGCCATTTGCTTCTGACGCAAAGTATCATCTTCTTCCAATATTGCTTTGCAATTCGGCGTCTTCAAACTTTTTGGTGATCTTCCACGTTCTTCATTTCTTACATCAAAATCATTATTTCTGAATCGTTGAAACAATCTTTTGCATGTTGCTTCTGATAGAGCATGATCACCATATGCCTCGACAAGCATTCGATGCGACCCTGCAGCACTTTTTTTCAAATGAAAACAAAAAATTAATGTTTTCTGCACATCATCACTTTCTGGTACAAAATTCGACATTGTTAACACGATGAAAACATATGATGTTGTTTGTTCCGTGACTTTATGTATACTAAATATCTTTGACAGATATACCAACCAACCAAAGCCGGCCTGAGTGGCTATGCGGTTCTAGGCGCTGCAGTCTGGAACCGAGCGACCGCTACGGTCGCAGGTTCGAATCTTGCCTCGGGCATGGATGTGTGTGATGTCCTTAGGTTAGTTAGGTTTAATTAGTTCTAAGTTCTAGGTGACTGATTACCTCAGAAGTTAAGTCGCATAGTGCTCAGACCTATTTGAACCAACCAACCAAAAAAAATTAAGGCTCGTTCACAACAAATGTTCCCTATCGACACATTTGTATCTTAACGCTCATTTCATAACGGTACACCTGGTAAAAGCACGATGAATCCAAATGCGAGTGGTGTTTCTTACAAAATGGTTCAAATGGCTCTAAGCACTATGGGACTTAACATCTGAGGTCATCGGTCTCCTAGACTTAGAACTACTTTAACCTAACTAACCCAAGGACATCACACATATCCATGCCCGGGGCAGGAGTTGAACCTGCGACCGTAGCAGCAGCGCGGTTCCGGACTGAAGCGCCTAGAACCTCTCGGCCACAACGGCCGGCGCTTGTTAAAGGATTATTGTGCGAGTCGTTTACAAGATACTGTATTTTGAGAAGTATCCATATTTGTTTGCGCCATTCAACCTGCGTATTGCTGGGTGCAATGTTGTAAACTTTGTTTGCAGTATGCTTATCTGCTCCTTGAGCGCATTGTGACTTGCTAGTCAGTTATTGTGTGACAGTCTAGGCAGTAGGTCTTGACTGGACGACGGCATTTATCAATGCAGAAAAAGCCAACATCCCCATGGCGTATGAAGAGTGTAGCAAGAAGATAGTTCGTTCTTGTACGGTGTATCCGGCAAGATATCCCAACTAGACGTTAACCATCTCATCGACATCAACCAGTTATTTGGACGTGGTAGTGTAACATATAGACAACGTAAGAGAAGGAAACAAGTGACAACAGAAGATGTGAAAATTAATATTCATTCTGCTGTTGCATTTGATCTGCACGTTAGCTTCAACGCAATCGCACAAGGAAATGGCATGAGGCAGGCAAGTATCCCAAGCATTCTCCATCGATATAGGTTCCGTCCCCGTCACATCCCTGTCCATCAAAAGCTGCAGGTTAACGATTATGAGAATCATGCTAACTTCCGTATACGGGCATTAATACGGAGTACTCTAGATGTATCATGCATCTTCTTTAGTGACGAAGCCACATTTAACAATAATGGCCAGTTAAACGGCCGAAACTTGCATTCTTTCTCTGTTGACAATCCCGGTTGGCTTTGTCAGGTGCTACGTCAGCACCCGTGGAGTGTAAACGTGTGGTGTGGGATAGTGAACTATCAGCTCAGTGGCCCGTTTTTCATAGACGGAACACTGAACGCGAACAAGTATCGCAGCCCCTTAACAGATATCCTTCCACGCATGTTAGAAGACGTTCCTCTGCAGACTAGGTGAAACCTGTGGTACCAACGTGATGGCTGTCCAGCTCAGTGCACGAAGTACTACAGCATGGCTTCACGAATTGTTTCCAATTCGTCGGACTGGACAAAGAGGAACTGTATCTTGGCCGACTCGTTCCCCGGATTTGACGCCTGTATACTTTTTTCTGTGAGCAAAATCTGAAAAATGCTGTCTACACGGACATACAAACTACATTCAGTGAAATGTAACGATGTTTTACTGCAGCTAGGTAGGACATCCCCGCTGAAATGCTAGCACGGGTGGAGCAATAGTTCCATACCAGACTTGTTGTAGAAGTGTCGGTATGGGAAATTTAAAAATAAGACATCTCGTAAACGACTCTCGGTAGTGCCCTGCAACAAACACCACTGACCAGAATGAGATTTTCACTCTGCAGCGGAGTGTGCGCTGATATGAAACTTCCTGGCACATTAAAACTGTGTGCCAGACCGAGTCTCGAACTCGAGATCTTTGCCTTTCGCCGACAAGTGCTCTACCATCTGAGCTACCGAAGCACGACTCACTCCCGGTACTCACAGCTTTACTTCTGCCAGTATCCGTCCCCTACCTTCCAAACTTTACATAAGGTCTCCTTCAAACACCACTGACTCTCTTATTTACCCCACTTTTAGTTACTTAATGTCGGTAGGCATTGTTCCATTTAAAGAAAGCGCATGTTGGAGCAAAAAATATTCTTTGTACTCTTTCTAAGTACATTGACATCTACAGGGATTCTCTGCAAAACACATTTAAGTGCCTGCCAGAGGGTTCATCCAACCACCTTCACAATTCTCTATTATTCCAATCTCCTATAGCGCGCGGGAAAGAATGAACACCTATATCTTTCAGTACGAGCACTGATTTCCCTTATTTTAAAGTGGTGATCGTTCCTCCCTATGTATGTCGGTGTCAACAAAATATTTTCGAATTCGGAGGAGAAAGTTGGAGATTGGAATTTCGTGAGAAGATTCCGTCACAACGAAAAACGCCTTTCTTCTAATGATGTGCAGCCCAAATCCTGTATCATTTCGGTGACATTCTCTCCCATATTTCACAATAATACGAAACGTGCTGCCCTTCGTTGAACTTTCTCGATGTATTCCGTCAGTCCTATCTGGTAAGGATCCTACACCGAGCAGCAGTATTCTAAAAGAGGACGGACAAGTAGGTCTGTTACATTTTCTAAGCGTCCTGTCAATAAAATGCAGTCTTTGGTTAGTCTTCCCCACAACATTTTCTATATGTTCTTCCATTTTAAGTTGTTCAAAATTGTAATACCTAGGTATTTAGTTGAATTTGCGTCTTTTAGATTAGACTGATTTATCGTGTAACCGAAGTTTCACGAGTTCCTTTTAGCACTCATGTGGATCACCTCACACTTTTCGTTATTTAGGGTCAACTGCAACTTTTCGCATGATTGAGATATTTTTTTCTAAATCGTTTTGCAGTTTGTTTTGATCTTCTGATGATTTTATTAGTCGATAAACGACAGCGTCATCTGCATAAACAACCAAATCATTTATATAGATAAGAAACAGCGAAGGCCCTATAACACTACCTTGGGGAACGCCAGAAATCACTTCTGTTTTACTCGATGACTTTCCGTCAATTACTACGAACTGTGACCTCACCGACAGGAAATCATAAATCCAGTCACATAACTGTGACTATATTCCGTAAGCACGCAATTTCACTACTAGCCGCTTGTGTGGTACAGTGTCAAAGGCCTTCCGGAAATCCAGAAATATTATTACAATTTGTTGATTGGCCAACTATACGAGCCGCTGGCTACGAATTCAGTCTGTGAAAACCAAACATCGTCAGAACTTTCAATTTCCACAATATTTGCAGTACAAGTTTTAAGTGATTAACTCTGTATAGACGACTGTTCAGTGATAATTTTATAACTACGTGTCTACTATGTGTAGCGCAGGGTGCTTAACGTTTTCCTTTGATTTCCTGTGGGGAAGGTCACAGTTCGTCGTGACTGACTGAAAGTTATCGAATAAAACAGGATGTCCGACAATCCCTAGGAAGCTATCATAGGCCTTCTGCTTTTCATAATCTTTATAAATGTTTCAGGATGTAACATGAACAACCCTCTTAGATTACTTGCGTATGATGCTGCGTTTTACTACCTAGTGAAATCGTCAGTAGATGAAAACAATTGCAACCTGAATTAGGAAGATACGGTGCGAAAAGAGACTGTCGACTCTAAACAGTTAAATGTATTAAATTCATCCATATAAATACTACACGAAACCTTTAAATTTCAGTTACACATTAAATCACACAAATTTAAGGGCGCCATTTCAGTTAGATACATAGGGATTGGAATTAAAACAACTTAAATTGGAACCACCACTCTGAAGACGCTGTGGGGAAGGTGATCCAAAAACTGCATGATATTGGCAAAACATTTAGAAGATGCAAGAGGTCTTCTGAAGATACTGCTTACACTAACTTTGTCCATTCTCTTCTGGAGTATTTGAGCGGAGCATGGAATCCTTACCGAATAGAACTGAAGGAATACATCGAAAAATTTATAAGAAGGAAAAAAAAAGTGGAGCTCGTTTTGCGTTAACGATGACAGTGTGACGGAAGTAATACGCGATTTGGGGTGGAAATCATTAAAACAAATGTGTTTTTCGTTGCCACGAGATCTTTTGGCGAAATTCCGATCACCATATTTGTCCTCCGACTGCGAAAGAATTTTGTTCCCATCTCCGTAGGGAAAAATGATCATCGTAATAAAATAAGGCAAATATGAGCTCGCACGGGAAGATTTGTGCGTTCCTCTTTCCCAAATGCTATTCGATAATAAGTGCTATGAGAAACACCTCAGCGTGAATCGGAGAATAGAGATGTACATACAGATGTAAATGTACCAGGGCTTGCTGAAAAGTAATGGATCCTAATCGTTTTATCCTGTCCTCAATATCGGTTAAGGTATTGAATGCCACACATATCACTCGGTCGATTTCTTCGCTTCGCTGACGCAAGTTGCAACCCTCTGTCACTAGAAGGTTCCGAATTGTAGTGTGTAACGTAACTAAGTCGGTGTTCTGCGAGACCACCAGAAAACTGAAAGCAGAAATTCGAAGAGTTGGTCCACACGCTGAGCCCTCTCTCCTTCAGCACGACAATGCCAGGCCACACACGAGCGCCGCGACATCAGCAACAATCCGACGCCTTGGTTTCGCTGTTACCGATCATCCTCCATACATTTCCGATTTGACCCCATCCGATTTTTATCTGTTTCCAGAACCTAAAGAATACACTTCACTTTGACAGTGATGAAGCGCTGCAAGCGGAGGTGAGGTTGTGGTTCTCTTTAAAAAAAAGTCAAACATTCTACAGTGACGGTATACAACAAACTGATCTCTCGTTTGGAGAAATGTGTTCGTCGTCAGCGTGACTATTTTTAGAAATAAATACTTAGACATGAACAATAAAGATGTAGACTGTTAACGTATTTTTCTATTTAAAATGCTTCAACAGTTTTCAAATAAAAAATTCGGAGGCAACACTTTTCTGCACTCCGTCGTATATGTAGGTTAGACCGGTTGCCCAATTCCGAATCAGTTTCACTGTCATCTGAAGGTTTTCGTACTTCCGGTGAGAGGACATTGAACATTTGTGAAACATAGAACAAAGTTTGATGCTAAATGTATTTACAGTAAGTACTCCGTGGTTGTGTATATATGTGCGTAATAAATACGAGTATACCCTTGTGTATGTGGATACATTTTTTAAATAAATTCTTCACGGTGCCTACAGCAAGGTAAATTTCACCCCAGATTTCTATTTTTATTCGTGTATTACATGCTGTTTTCTGATACAGTTGGAATACTTCTGAAACATACTACAGATCAGCTAACTTCTTACTCACACAAACGTGATACTTCAGCTCCTCCTGGCATAGATTGTGGTTGACGAGTTGGTCAATATATTGGCGATATATGGAGGTGCGCCTACGTCTACGTCAACATTTCACACGCTACCATACGGTGCGTGGAGCAGGGCGTTCTTGGTTCTTTTTTTTTTTTTGCCTCATCGTTCATCTTTCCCAACTTTGTTCTAATTAATTCACTCCTAAGTGAAATCTCCTATAAACTGCGTTTCACAGACGTACCTATCGCTCGTTTTTTTCCTACGATGTTCTAATCATTTCATTTCTACTTGAATTCCCCTATAAACAGTGCTCCACAGATACGCTTTTTACCGCAGACAGCTACTATTAAATAATATGTACTTTCACCAAGTGGACCGAAAGTGAGGCACGATATCAAATGGTTCGAATGGCTCTAAACACTATGGGACTTAACACCTGAAGTCATCAGTCCCCTAGAACTTAGAACTACGTAAGCCTAACTAACCTAAGGACATCACACACATCCATGCCCGAGGCAGGATTCGAACCTGCGACCGTAGCAGCAGCGTGGTTCCGGACTGAAGCGCCTAGAACCACTCGGCCACAGCGGCCGGCAGGCATGACATCGTCCTGCATAATAGGCACACGTTGTCTGTAGCATTCAAACCTCTAAAATCTGCTTGGTGATGCTATGTCTGTCGCAGCTGATATTCTCTGGATACCCATGGTCCACGTTACACATCCATACAATTCAGTACTCTATAATACAGTTACGGCTCTTGTTTCGCCTGTGAGAACCAGCTCCTGATATCTTTCTTGCTCCGGCAATCCCGTATAATCTTACTTCGTAGATGGAACGATTCTGTCACTACTTCCTCTACTGTGTCGTTCCAAATTTCGGTACTAAGCACTTCGTTATTCTGTCTACTAGTCACTGTCAACTTCGCGTATTCTTCGTTTATCCTTAAACTGACACCAGTATCGTTCCCACCCTTCCTTGTTCGAACAGCGAATGGTGCGTGGAAAGAGCGATCGTGCTGGGTCTACGTATCAACTCCAGTTTCTCTGACCTTCGGTTGTGATAATTTTGCGAGACGCACATGTGGGAGGAAATAATCTGTGGCCTCACTCGTTCTGGAACGTACTCTTTCGAAATTCTAACAGTAAAATTGTACGTGATGCAGTGCGCCTCTCTTGTAGCGTCTGCAGTTGGAGTTAATATGAGACGCGCTCACGCTTACAGAAGGAACACCTGACGAGACGTGCCGGTCTTCTTTGGATCTCCTATGATCCTCTGTAAATCCTACTTCGTGAATGAGATTGTTGATATTCACGAGTAATGCTCCGTGATCGGTATAACAAGGTTTTATGAGCTACATCATTTTTCGTAGCGAGGTCCACTGATTTTGCGTTCTTCTTTCAATGAAGGTGTCGCTTAATTGGACAAAAATTGGCCTGTCTGCCATTTTATACGCATCACGTTTCCTTTATTAGGCCTAAGGAAGACTGGCAACTGCCAGTGCACGAACCGAATGTCGATCCCTATAGGTCATGTTACATTCCGCTGCAATTATTTTTGAGTTACAGTTTTCCTACACATCCAGGAACGGCCTCATATATCGTTCGACATTACCCACCAAATTATTCACGTATATCGTAAGCTTCTGCTAGTCCACGAAACATTTGGTCCACTCCCGAATTGATTGAGGAAAAAAAGATTGCTGGCAAGCTTCCATGGGAGCTCGTATATTTCTAATCTTCACGATCTTTTAGCGTAATACACTACTGGCCAGTAGAATTGCTACACCACGAAGAAGACGTGCTACAGACGCGAAATTTCACCGACAGGAAGAAGATGCTGTGATATGCAAATGATTAGCTTTTCAGAGCATTCACACAAGGTTGGCGCCGGTGGTGGCACCTATAACGTGCTGACATGAGGAACGTTTCCGACCGATTTCTCATACACTAACAGCAATTGACTGGCGTTGCTTGGTGAAACGTTGTTGTGATGCCTTGTGTAAGGAGGAGAAATGTGTACCATCACGTTTCCGACTTTGATAAAGGTCGGATTGTAGCCTATCGCGATTGCGGATTATCTATCGCGACATTGCTGCTCGCATTGGTCGAGATCCAATGACTGTTAGCAGAATATGGAATCAGTGGGTTCAGGAGTGTAATAATGAACGCCGTGCTGGATCCCAACGGCTTCGTATCACTTGCAGTCGAGATGACAGGCATCTTATCCGCACGGCTGTAACGGATCGTGCAGCCACGTCTCGTTCGACCTATGCTTGAGTATTGCTCATCAGTGTGGGATCCGTACCAGATCGGGTTGACGGAGGAGATAGAGAAGATCCAAAGAAGAGCAGCGCGTTTCGTCGTAGAGTTATTTGGTAACCGTGATAGCGTTACGGAGATGTTGAGAAAACTCAAGTGGCAGACTCTGCAAGAGAGGCGCTCTGCATCGCGGTGTAGCTTGCTCGCCAGGTTTCGAGAGGGTGCGTTTCTGGATGAGGTATCGAATATACTGCTTCCCCCTACTTATACCTCCCATGGAGATCACGAATGTAAAATTAGAGAGATTCGAGCGAGCACGGAGGCTTTCAGACAGTCGTTCTTCCCGCGAACCATACGCGACTGGAACAGGGAAGGGAGGTAATAACAGTGGCACGTAAAGTGCCCTCCGCCACACACCGTTGGGCAGCTTGCGGAGTATGAATGTAGATGTAGATCCCTGAGTCAACAGATGGGGACGTTTTCAAGACAACAACCATGTGCACGAACAGTTCAACAACGTTTGCAGCAGCATGGACTATCAGCTCGGAGACCATGGCTGGGGTTACTCTTGACGCTGCATCAAAGACAGGAGCGCCTGCGATGGTGTACTCAACGACGAACCTGGGTGCACGAATGGCGAAACGTCATTTTTTCGGATGAATCCAGGTTCTGTTTACAGCATCATGATGGTCGCGTCCGTGTTTGGCGATTTCGCAATGAACGCACATTGGACGCGTGTTTTCGTCGTCGCTATACTGGCGTATCACCCAGCGTGATGGCATGGGGTGCCATTGGTTACTCAACTCGGCCACCTCTTGTTCGCACTGACGGCGCTTTGAACAGTGGACGATACATTTCACATGTGTTACGACGCGTGGCTCTACACTTCATTCGATCCCTACGAAACCCTACATTTCAGCAGATTTCAGCAGGACAATGTACGACCGCATGTTGCAGGTCCTGTACAGGCCTTTCTGGATACAGAAAATGTTCGACTGCTGCCCTGGCCAGCACATTCTCCAGACCTCTCACCAACTGAAAACGTCTGTCAATGGTTGCAGAGCAACTGGCTCGTCACAATACGCCGGTCACTAGTCTTGATGAACTGTGGAATCGTGTTGAGGCTGCATAGGCAGCTGTACCTGTACACGCCATCCAAGCTCTGTTTGACCCAATGTCCAGGCGTATCAAGGCCGTTATTACGGCCAGAGGTGGTTTTTCTGCGCGCTAATCTGTCAGGATCTATGCACCCAAACGGCATGAAAATGTAATCACACGTCAGTTCTAGTATAATATAATTGTCCAATGATTTCCCGATTATCATCTGCATTTCTTCTTGGTGTAGCAATTTTAATGGCCAGTAGTGTATGAGTGAGGAAGCAACACAATGATATGCACACATACATATGGCAGTAGTATCACGTGCACAGGGTATAACAGCACAGTGTATTGGCGGAGTAGTCATTTGTTCTCAGGTGATTCATCTGAAAAGATTTCCGATGTAATTATGGCCACACAATGGGAAACAGACTTTGAACGCGGAATGGTAGTTGGAGCTAGACGCATGGGACATTCCACTTCGGAAATTGTTAGGGAATTCAGTATTCCTGGATCCAAAATGTCAAGAGCGTGCCGAGAATATGAAATTTCTGGCATTACCCCTGAGCGCGGGCAAGGCTGTGGCCGACGGCCTTCACCTAACGACCGAGTGCAGAGTCGTTCGCGTAGAATTGTCAGTGCTAACAGACAAGAAACACTGCGTGAAGTAACTGGAGAAATCAGCGTGTAATGTAACCCTTAAGACAGTGTGGCGAAATTTGGCACTAATGAGCTACGGCAGCAGACAACCGACGCGAGTGCCTCCGCTAACAGCACGACGTCGCCTGCAGCGGTTCTCCTGGGCTCTTAACCGAGTCGGTTGGACCGTAGCCGACTGGAAAACTGTGGCCTGGTCACATGAATCCTGGTCCGATTTCAGAGAAGAGCTGAAGGTAGGCTTCGAGTGTGGCGCGTACCTCACGAAGCCATGGTACCTAATCGTCAACAAGACGCTTTGCAAGCAGGTGGTGGTTCCATAATGGTAGCGGCTGTGTTTACATAGAACTGACTGGATCCTGATTATTTTCGGTTACACAGACATCATTTGCAGCAGTTCATTAATTTCATGTTCCAAAACAACGATGGGATTTTTGTGGATGACAACGCGCCACGACCCAGACCGCAGTTGTTCGCGATTGGTTTTACGAACATTCTGGTCGATTCGAGCGAACGATTTGACCACCCAGATCGCCCGACATGTAACCCATCGAACCTGAATGGTACATAGTCGGGTGGTTAGTTAGTGCACAATTTCCTGCACCGGCAACACCTTCGCAATTATGGACAGCTGCAGAGACAGCATCGATAAATATTCTGCAGGGGAGTTCCAACAACTTGCTGAGTCGATAGCACGTCGAGTTGCTGCACTACATCGGGCAGACGCATGTCCCACACGATATCAGGAAGTATCCCACGTCCTTTTGTTTTACTTCACTGTACGTTACATTGTTTCTATTGAGTGACAACTGCCAATCCCTGCACCAAGCGTCGATTCTCCACAAGTCTTCCTGCATTTCGCTGCATTTTTCTATCGTTGCGATTTCTATCTACACAGCTGTATCATCCGCGAAATGCCCAATAGAGCTTGCGATCTTATTCACTAGGCGACTGGGCCAAGCCCGAAGTCACTTTTACGTCTGAAGGTTTCTGTCTTTTGAGAATAACGCGCCACTTCTGTTTGCTGCAACTCTTCAGTTCAATAACACATTGCCGGCCGGAGTGGACGAGCGGTTCTCGGTACTACAGTCTGCAACCACGCGACCGCCACGGTCGCAGGTTCGAATCCTGCCTCGGGCATGAGTGTGTGTGATGTCATTAGGTTAGTTAGGTTTAAGTAGTTCTAAGTTCTAGGGGACTGATGACCTCAGAAGTTAAGTCCCATAGTGCTCAGAGCCATTTGAATCAATAACATATTCTCGTCGATAGCATTTTGTTCATTAGGCGGCAGCGACCTGTCTGATTTCGTCATTCTCAAAGATGGAAATCAGACATACTGCGTGCTGTTCCAATAAATAGAAATAAGGAAACTGGACTGCACGATCAGGGCCAGAGGACCGAGCGATGCCGGCCGGCCATCGTGTCACTCTCTATCATGTACAGTCATTCGGATGCGGCATTAAGAGGTATGGTGTCAGAACACTGCTCTCCCGCCCGTTGTTGGCTGTCCGCACCTTTTAGCCGCTACTTCTGGTTGTAGTAGCTGTTCGGCACCATGGGACTGGGTGGACCCCGTTCCAGACCTCCCGCGAAGGAAAAATTGCAATGTCTTCGACGAGCAGTCAGACACATAGATCACTCAGCTGTGAAGACGAGTGATTACTACACCTGTACTGCTGTGGCAGGTACCCCTCTCGTTGCTCCGGTCTTCCCTAACGTCGCACAGGTGGGAGTAATATATTTTGCGATTAAGTGGTATGCCCGCCCCATACCCAGGAGTTAACAAACCATTGTGTGGAACCCAATGATGGAGCTATATCTCTCCGAATATACATTATTTACAACTGACGTGGAATTTCATTCTAATCGATATACTCCCCAGTTGCAGTCATTCTTCAACTCAGGCTTCGTATTTTTCGTTTATTGAACACAGCAGTGAACATAAGACAGAAATACAACATCAGCAATACATTCTCACACTTTACTTAAAATAGTTTGACAATGGTCAGTTTGTTTACGGATTCGATGTCTGTAAGAAATCTACAGGTTCTGAGTTAAGGAAGCCACTACACCACGTTAGAAGAGTTTTTATACCCTGAAAGGAATTGTTATGCAGCGTGGTCGGTAAGGAGCGAGACAGATAAACGTCTGAGGGCACAAGATCAGAAGAATGAATTTTTTGCGACATCACCATAGTGTTTTCTACCGTACTAGCAACACTTTATACAGATTTGTTGGTCTTCTTGCTTACACTGCGACCGAAAGATTTCTTGGTTGATGACAACAAATGCCAGCTGCGGAGCGCGCAGTGTACAACACCTTTTTTTGAGCCACCAGATGCTAAATATTATGTTGTCACTCCTATTTGCTGGAGTATATGTCTTCTGTTAGACCTCAGCCATTAATTTCTTCTTAAGAAGTTAACACAGTGGCATCATAACTCGTTACTAATAACAGTATTGCATTGGAATGGTCAATCACCGAACTGATGATGTACAACGAAAATAGTAATAGTCACCCCTTTGACTTTTGTATCTTTGAATTACAGCATGTGGTGTTCTACAGCCGACTTCTGAGCCTGCCTACTGAACGCAAACACGCACGAAAGTTAAACGGTCGTAGTTGATTAAATATGTCAATTATCGCGACTTCTTGAATGTGGAAAGTAATTCATGCCACAATGATCTCTCTCGAAACAAGATAACACTTTTCTGACGTGACTTGCCCAAATGCACTCGGCCCACATACAACACATATGCTTTGAGTTGCCTCCGCTCCCTGCAGTTCTCTGTGTTCTCTGTGAAAACCAAAGCAGACAATGTGTTGTGAATGTTACACCTTTTTCCATTGGCAGCTGTATTTTATAACGCCTATGCAACGTACGTAAGTATCAGCCATGAAAGAATCCAATACGTAATTTGCAAGACAAATACTGTAACATAAAATAATAACATTATAATTGATAAATACATTCGTAGCAACCTAAGCATGTTGTGTACTGCACTCAAACGTGTTTCACGTGAATAATCAAAGTGTACTAATCAACGATTTTATGTTTACCAGTGCCAGAGGAGTATCACGTTGCGTTCATCTGGTCGGACGGCGCATGACGTCAGACAGTCACTAGCGTATGGCCAGTGAATAGCGCTGCCGTAGGCGTGAAAACTCGAACATAAACTGTTATGATCTTGACACAACCGTGCGCTCCTTCTTGGAAAGGTTTCTGGAAGTTTTGTTATAGCTAGTGGGTTACAAAGTGAAGCAAATTGTCATTGAGGTTCGAAGGGATTGATATATTTAGCAAACGGCCGAAATGAGGTTGTAAGATGGCAAGAACTCTGCCCCTTACATGAAGTCATTAAAGATAACCTAACTCACGTTGAGCGAACAGTGGGGCTGAACAAAACTGACTGACAAGGCACAATGCATCTTGTAGAGGGTATAGTATGGACGTATTGGAATAATTGGTCAGGTGATGGTTTTAAAGTAATTCACACGACATGAAAACTTAGTGGAAACGCATCGATTTACTGGAGGCTAGTTTATCCCAAGGAAGCATTCAGAGTTGACCGTGGCCGGCTGGAGAGCGGCGAAGGGAAGCGACAATAGGCAGCTTAGGGCGGCTCAAGCTCTGAGCAAGTGGTAATGGGGCGCGGCCTTCAGCTGCCCTAAGATGAGTGACAGTGAGTGGGTGGTTCACCCCATGCTGGGGTACTAGGAAGCAGACGGAGAACTTGTACGCCTGTTGATAAATGTCTGTAATCCCGTTTTCAGTGAAACATGCGAGAAATCTGCGGAAATCTACGGCGGAGCGATCAACAGAGGCCAAAATATGCGTGTTCGTGACTATAGCAACTTCAGGCTGAATTAACGGTCCGCAGAGTCTGAAGTAAATCAGGTGAAGAGCGACAGAATGAAATACACCGGCCTCCGATGGGAACGTAGGACCTAGGAATTTGAAGTACTCTCCTGGGAGTCAGAATTCCGGAAAAATTGGTGTTTTGTGCAGATGCTAACCTTGATAGTTGGCCTGGGAGGAGCTAAATAGCAGAAGTTGAGAGGAAGGGAAATTTTGTGGGAATTTGTTCACTTCCCAGAACAGGCATTGGTCAGTGCTGGGAAGCGACACATAATTAATGTGATTTGCGCTGCAATTGGCGTAAGTGATTTTGCTGGAGGGGAAACCAAGGCGAAGAGCGGACTGGGAGAAGTCTCTGTAGAAGTCTTCCGTTGCCAGCTTGCCTAGAGCGCGGACGTGGCGTTCTTTACTCAGCTTGCCTGAGAGAGAGAGAGTGAGCATCTCTGCAGTTTAGGACTTAGCAAACGGAACGATTGAGCTTGGAGATAGAAAGTTTTGGTTCAGCTATGTACTGAGCAAAGTAGCTAGGAGTGAATAGACGAGCGCAGCCTTGGAGCACCACGAGGTCGGCCGACGTCCACACAACGACGCCGCTCCGCCACGCTGAATTCGGTGATATTGCGCCAGCTCCGGCTTGAGTTAGACCACTGATTAATTTGTTGGATCAATTCGGCAAAGTTTCCACAAGGGTTTCATGGGCCGTGTATTGTAGAATTCTTCTCGCACTTCGCATTACGCTTGGGTCAGTCGATAGGAGTTACTTTTGATTTATCGCGCTTTACTCCACGCAAACGCAATTTATTACCACTGCCTGTTTAGGAGAGTCATGTAATGTGATGATTGAACGTCGTGAGTTAAAATAAACTTGTGCTAATCGACTGCATCTGTTTTCAATCAAGCAGTTGAAATCCCAAGTCACTTTCTTAATTAATTTTATGTTCAACATTTGCATCTGGTGTTCAATAGCTGAATATAACATCAATGTGCACCCCTTTTTAATTAAAAGGGATCAATTCTGAATCAATCAATGTCAACACTGCCACCGCAGTTCTTTCTTTGCGTTATCCGACATTGCAGCAGTTTTGCTCTCTCTGTTGATCTGTTTGTCAATTACCTGGAGTGAACACACGCCAAAACCATATAAGTGACGGGTGGGGTTTTACAAGGTTTAAGAAATAAAGAAAAGTGTAGATTCGAACTCTTGACTTCATGGCTACCTTGCGCAACGTTTCCCATTAGATACTGCACTGTAACAGTTCCTACAATATTGCCAGATCGTGCAGATGGCCGGACTTAAAATTCTGACGAGCAGCCGGTTTTATTGGCGCCTTGAGTGAACGACTCGGAGTTTGTGAGTTTGTGTCTGTGGAGGCTGGCTGGCAGCCTGGTGTTGTGTCTAGGATTGTAAGTACAGACGAGATCGAAAACTAAATTACAGTGTCGACAGTGATGTCTGTGACATTCGATTTTACAATATGGCGCTGTTGATTAAGTATGCTTTTGGTGGACTTCTGTACGGAATGTAAACTCCGATAGGTCGCAAAATGGGAACGACAGTGAAAATCCGATGAATCCTTGTGCAGATGTGTTGAGCATGTCTTTAATATGCCTGTCGATTGCATCCTGTCGCTCGTTTTAGCTATGAGAACATAGTGAGCACATAGAAAACAATAGTGTCTGCCGCCAAGTATGGGCGCCCACTGCGAGGCTGCGCCTGATTTCATGCAACCCCACATAACTTATACGTCATCCATTTCCTTCTTCATGACAATTCTGCAAGGGCAATGACGACGCTCCTGCAACGTTTTCGATGGGAAGTGTTTGATCATCCACGATGTACCTCAGACTTAGCTCCCTCTTATGTTCGTCTCTGCTCACAAGAAATCGCGGGCTATCATTGTGGATGCCTTCTATGACGGATATTTTGGAAAATTAGTGCAACGCTAAGAAAGATGTCTAAGTCGGAGCGGCGACTACGTAGAGAAATAGATGGAAGGTGTAGCAAACTGTTGCAAATTAAAACATTTCAGATTTTCACTGCGTTTTCCATTTCGCAAACGATCGGACCTTATTCTCCGAATAGACCTTGTATTACAGCGCCAGAATAATAGCCTAACATCGGTGACTTACGCTACAGCATCGAGAGTACATTTAATAGCAGATCGCTCGTCTGGTATTCCGCCTTTGTACCAATGTAACTCTAAACAGAGATCTGTTAAATAAAATGTTCGAGAAATTTTCAATAAACTTATTTCGCAGCTCAGTCTGTTAGTTGAGAATACAAACAGGGTATTTAATCATATTAATAAAAATCTCAACCGCCTAAGATATCGATAGATCTAGCTTACTCTGCCAAGTAAAGAACTGACATACTGCTAGATACGTCACAGCCCACATATTTCCAAATGATGATTGGTTACTATTACTTGCGTTAGCGTGTCTTATAAGTCTTACATTAAAGCTAATGACCGTTGGTCCCACATAAATTTTTTCACGTTCATTGCAGTTGAATTGATGTCTAAGTATTTTCGGAATAGAAAATCAACTAAAATCGCTCAGTAGTGAAAATAAATCTGGACTGGATGAGATTCCTGTGAAACTCTACAAACATTATGCTAAAGTACTTATTCCTCCAATAACAGTGGCTTATCACAGTTCACTAGAGCGGATAACGATACCCAGCAACTGGAAAAGAGCGCATGTTTTCACGAAGGGTCGTTGGAGAGATGCACATAATTGTAGGCCTCTACCGCTAGTGTCAATCTGTTGTAGCTCTCTCTTCCAAGGTTATGGAGCACGAAAGTCTCCGCTGTAGAAATAGACAGACATCTTATGAATTCCGTTCGACCACGGAAGCCAGAGAAAAAGAAAGACATCGGCGCCCACGTTGATATCTTGTATCTTGACTTCCAGAAAGCATTCGATAAAGTTCGATTGTCGTTGACATATATGAACAAACTAAGAGCAAAATACGAAAAAAAAAATATCGGACCACGTTTATGACTGAATTCAGGAATTCTAGCAAGCAGGACGAAATCGTGAGATGTGAAGGTAATTTCGGGAACACCACAGGAATGTGTTGTAGGGCTGTTACTGTTTGCACTACGTATAGGCCTACAATCACTTGATGTACCCACCGCTCTGAGCACTATGTGACTTAACATCTGAGGTCATCAGTCCCCTAGACTTAGAACTACTTAAACCTAACTAACCTAAGGACATCACACACATCCATGCCCGAGGCAGGATTCGAAACTGTGACCGCAGCAGGCGCCTGGTTGCGGACTGAAGCGCCTAGAACCACTCGGCCACAACGGTCGGCCCACCGCATATGTTCGACGTCAGTGTGCAATAACCATTCACAGCCGGCAGGCGGCAGCACTAACAGTGGAGGGCATATGAAGCGTGTCGGGTCGATGCGGGAAAACAGGGCAGTCGTTGTCGTAATGCTCAAACTGAACGATTTATTTGATACGTAAAAGGGTATGATCATTGGCTTTCTGACTAACTGGGGAAGCATTTCCGAAACGGCTAAGTTTGTAAACAGTTCACATGTCGCCGTGCATGACAAAATGGCGCTATACACAACTGGATCTGAGGCAACTGTGTTGCACAACAGGCCACAGATGGCAAGAGAGGACGACAGCTGTTGAGGCGCGTGCGGGTGAACAGACTTGCGGCTACTGAGCAGCTGATCGCCCAGATGAACCAAGGCGTACCAACAGTGACGCCCCAACCTCTGTACAGCGACCGTTGCTGCGTTTGGTCCTCTGCAGCAGGCGCATGGCTCATGCAGCCACGCTAAACACTGTTCATCGCCGACGAAGGCTGGAATTTGCACGACTGTACCGTGACTAGACGTACACTGAGTGCCGAAAGGTGGCCTTTACAGATGAATCATGTTTTATGCTCCATCGGACAGACGGCCGTTGACGTGTACGGCGTGAAAAACCTGAAAGCAGACACACTTCAGCTACCCTCGGAATGGTCCAGGATGGAAGGCGTTTCCTGGATGATTTTGTAATTCTGTAAGGTACAACGTATCAGCACAAGTATGCATCTATCATTGCAGACCATTTCCACCCATACATGCACTTTGCTCTTCCTCTGTACGATGGCATCTACCAGCAGGACAATACAACGTGTCACATCTCGCAGTGTAGGTGCGTGGTTCAAAGAGCACCGGGATGAGTTTATCGTGCTCCCCTGGCCACTAAACTCTTCCGATTTACACCCAATTGAAAATCTGCGGGATCACCTCGATTGGACTCTTCGCGCTACGGGTTCTCAACCGAGAAGCCTCGAGCAGCTGGTCACGGCACTGGAATCGGCATGGCTCCACATCCCTATCAACATCTACATCCATACACCGCAAGCCACCTGACGGTGTGTGGCGGAGGATACCTTGAGTACCTCTATCGGTTCTCCCTTCTATTCCAGTCTCGTATTGTCGTGGAAAGAAAGATGGTCGGTATGCCTCTGTGTGGGCTCTAATCTCTCTGATTTTATCCTCATGGTCTCTTCACGAGATATACGTAGGAGGGAGCAATATACTGCTTGAGTCTTCGGTGAAGGGATGTTCTCGAAACTTCAACAAAAGCCCGTACCGAGCTACTGTGCGTCTCTCTTGCAGAGTCTTCCACTGGAGTTTATCTGTCATCTCCAGTAACGAAGCGCGCTGCTCTCCGTTGGATCTTCTCTATCTCTTCTATCAACCCTATCTGGTACGGATCCCACACTGCTGAGCAGTATTCAAGCAGTGGGCGAACAAGCGTACTGTAACCTACTTCCTTAGTTTTCGGACTGCATTTCTTTAAGATTCTTCTAATGAATCGCAGTCTGGCGTCTGTTTTACCAACGATTAATTTTATATGGTCATTCCATTTTAAATCACTCCTAATGCCTACTTCCAGATAATTTATGGAATTAACTGCTTCCATTTCCTGACCTGCTATATTGTAACTAAATGATGAACGACCTTTCCTTCTATGTATTTGCAGCACATTACACTTGTCTACATTGAGATTCAATTGCCATTCCCTACACCATGTGTCAAGTCGTTGCAGACCTCCTGCATTTCAGTACATTTTCCATTGTTACAACCTCTCGATATACTACAGCATCATCCGCAAAAAGCCTCAGTGAGCTTTCGATGTTATCCACAAGGTCATTTATATATATTGTGAATAGCAACGGACCTACGACACTCTCCAGCGGCACACCAGAAATCGCTTAGGAAGACTTCTCTCCATTGAGAATGGGATGTTGCCTTCTGTTATGTAGGAACTTTTGAGTCCAATCACACGATTGGTCTTACAGTCTGTATGCTCTTGCTTTGTTCATTAAGCGACTGTGGGGAACTGTATCAAACGCCTTGCGGAAGATACACGGTATCTACCTCGGAACCCTTGTCTATGGCCCTCTGAGTCTCGTGGACGAACAGCGCAAGCTGGGTTTCACACGATTGTCTTTTTCGAAACCTATGCTGATTCCTGCAGAGTAGATTTCTAGTCTCCAGAAAAGCCATTATACTCGAACACAATACGTGTTCCAAAATCCTACAACTGATCGACGTTAGAGATATAGGTCTATAGTTCTGGACATCGGTACCTTCCAGAACCTCACTCACTCTTAGGCTACACACCTCGCGCTGTAAAAGATTGTTATCCCGGCGTCTAACAGCTGATCACATTAATATGACTCGACAGTGTACTATTGACCATAAATCATGGGAAACAGCAACAATCGCAAAATCCCTATAAATAATCGCCTAGAGCGACTTAGGCTGGAATGACCACGTAAAACTAATGGTAGGAGAAGAAGATGACACACCGAGAATCAATGAAAGACTGCCTTGGAAATGTAATTCTCCCAGGAAAGAAGTGGCTTACAAAACTCTTGTTCTACCGATTAATGAGTGTTGCTGTTGTTGGATTAATAGAAAAGATATAGAAGATAGAGTATCGCGTTTCGTTACTGGACCATTTAGTAAGAATGAGAGCTTCATTGAAATACTCAACAAACTGCAATGGCAGGCGTTACACGAGGGGCGAAGTGCATCATTTAAAAATTTACTATCGAAATATCTAAAAGTGTACGTTTCAAGAACGGGTAAGCTACAACTTGTTACCACATATATCATGCGAAATGACCGCTACGAGAAAGTCAATGAAATTAGAGTTCATAAGAAGGTTTAACCCTTTAACTGCTCTGGACGTGTTAACGAGCGCGTCTTTGTACCTATTCCTGTGTGCTCTGAACGTGTTTACGGGCCACCAGTCCTTCTACCTGGTACTCGGAATGTGTCTACGCGTAGAAGGACTGGTGGCCCGTAAACACGTTCAGAGCACACAGGTACAGGTACAAAGGCGACCGCGTCAACACGTCCAGGGCAGTTAAAGGGTTAACGACAGGAGTTTATCCTACATATCATTCGTGTTTGGAACACATGCTAGAACTATAAGTACTCTCCGCCAAACACTTCAGAGTAGCTTACGGAATATAGGTGTAGATGCAAAAGTAGATATAAATACCTGCGTTTGTGTAGAAATCTGACTCTGATCCTGAGCCCTCCTATTTAATTTTAACTTCTTGCCGACTCGTCCATGCTTCTATGCGACAGACCACCGTAAACATCAAATGAAGTTTTCAAGTTGCCAAAATTAAGACCATCCCTATTAGGACACTACAAATAACTGTCGACTGCATGGACGATGTGGGTTTAGTTCTGCTAAATTTTACCAGGTACCGCCACGTACCGGAAGATGGCGCCCGTGTATCCCCAAATGTCGAAAAAAGCTGTGCTATGTTCTAGGAGACAAACTGTCTGACATTGTATATACTGGACACAAGTTAGTATTACCTGTTTTTCTTTCTTTACGACTTTAAACTTAACTGTAGCGGAATTCGCAGATGGAAATTTCGGCGGGGTATCCGGGCACAGTATAGTATGCCGTGGAATTGTTTGACGATGATCCAAAAATAAGTTTCGGCCTGGTGACGAAGCTCTCAAAGGTAAAATACACATTCCGCAAACCACTGTGAAATGCACAGAGGTATTCTGTACTATTCCATTAGTGTATGTAACAAGGATAAATGACTGACTGTCTGCGTCAAAGAGGTACATCAAAGGCGCAACTGAAATGCGCGGCAATCGGAAACGTACTCTATAAGCTAAAGTACGCCGGACAGTACGATTCTTGCGGGCAAAACGTCTATATTGCATACAGATTCACCGGAAATTCTGGCAGTATATGGCCAAATGTACTATCGCGTCCAGCCGTTGTGAAATGGTGCCAACAATTTCATCAAGGCCACATATACGTGGGTGATGTTGATTAGTAAAAAAAGGGCATCGACATCAACATACGACTATGTCCAGTCAATCGAGCTGCTGCTTCGCAGCAATGGCAGAATGACTCCCACGTACATTGCTCAGCAGATTAGATTAGATTAGATCAGATTCAGTTTTCCCTCCATAGACCCAAAAAGAGGAGATTCTAGGGGTGTGGAACATGTCAGCAAGCATAACGCAAAAATACATAGAACATTTGAATATAATACTCAGTTTATTGATAATTTGTTAGGAAATTTTCAAAATATGTGAATACATTTCAGTAAACTGAAACTGCTAATATTTACAGATTTAAAACAGTATCAGAATAAAACATAGTTATGCAGTATTAATAAATTTATCATTAACAAAATATCTAATCTTGACTGTTGTGACCAGGTGCTGCTCAAAACTGAGATCTAATTGACGCTTTTACTTAAGTTGGTCTAACATGCCCTGTTAAGATATTCATCTATAGAGTAGAAGAAGTTGCCTATGAAAAAGTCTTTTAAACTCTGTTTAAACTGTGCTTTATCTTAAACTAATTTTGTAGTGGTTGCTGGCAAATTTCTAGAAAATAAGTATTTCTGAGTTTTGGATCCCTTTTGCACCAATGTAAGTGATTTTACGTCTTTGTTCTTATTCCTAGTATTGATACTATGTTTTCAGCTGTTGGTTGGAAATAGAGCCATCTTATTTCAAACAACTTTCATTAAGGAATAAATGTACTGAGAAATAGTGTTTAGGATACACCGTACCTTGAATAGGTTTCCACCTGATGTTATTGAATTTACAACAGAAATGAGTCTTGTCACACGCTTTTGCACCTTAAAAACTGTTGATCAGTTTGATGAGTTACTTCAGTAAATGATCCCTTATGACTTAATAGAATGAAAGTAAGCAAGTTTCTTTATATTCATATTTCCTACATCTGACATCACTCGCATTCCAATTACATCTGGCCCTTCAGCAATTCTATAGTATGCCCCTCCCAACTGAATTTAACATCAGGTTGAAATATCAGAAAAAATCTGTTCCATCTGCATGTCTTCATATGTTATACACATGCTGGAAGGAAATCTCTTACAGATTCTAAACAGCATATAGTGGGTCTTTCAAAGTTTAATGACACTGAATTAGCTTTAAACTATTTACTGTGTTAGTGAAAATTTGATTACTAGCCATTTAGAAATCTGTGCTTGCTTGCTATTTATTTCAATGTTTGTATCATCTACAGGCAAAACAAACATAGTATATGGCACTGTAACAGCCGAGAGATCATTAATGTACACAGGAAAAAGCAACGGACCCTAGATGGGGCCTTCAGGAGCACCACAATTAATTCCCAATTAGATAAAGACTGATTGCTTACTCTATAGGTATTTCGCAACGACACCCTTTGTTTCCTGTTAGTGAGGAAGGACTCGAACCATTTCGCAGCACTTCCGGTGACACCATAATACTCTAATTTACTTAGTAGAATGCTGTGATTCACAAGGTCAAAGGCTCTCACAGTTCACAGAAAATGCCGGTAGCCTCTACTTTGTCGCAACTTAAGATAGAACTCAACTCACCCGATAATTCTGATTAACGTATTTGATATGTTACCATAACCATTACAGTGCTTTGATTTTAAGAATTTTGTGATGGATGCTGCTTCTTTGGGAGGTGTGACATTTCGATTTTACAGAATTCATTTGTAAAGACTGGTCTCAGGTATTCCATTGCACTGTTTACTGAATCTGATAACCCCAAGCTTTCAGTAACAGGAACAGAGTACCTCTTCGAAACGTTTGCTACACTACATTCACTTGTTACCAATGTCTCATTTATTTTTAGAGCTCTCTGTTCCTCTTCCCTTTTGCTCCCACCTGTCTCTGTGCGCAACTCAACAGGCAGTGCTCATTCCGTCGTCCGAAATCGTCTGCAGTATCGGATATTGTGCTCATCCTGGATTCCGCGATCACTGTCACCCGCACGCAAAGGCGCAAAATTATTGGCGTCTGAGGATTTCATTTGAGTGCTGCGTCACCTGGCCGAAACTTCTTTCGGGAACATCGTCATACGATTCCACGACGTGCTCTGCGGAAGGCATTGACTTCCTAAGCCACATCATTACGAGCGCTGAGACATTGGTCTATCGTCTCATACTTGCAACAACTGGTACCTGCAGACTATGCAGTGGACACACACCTTCTGACCTCCATGGAAGAAATGTAAAGTTATGCCATCAGCAGGGAAGGTCATGGCCACCATTTCTTTGATGTGAATGAGTTGCGCACACAGATTTTATGACAAAGGGCACAACCATGAATGCTACTTCGAATTGTGAAAAACTGTCATGGCTTCGCAACGCCATTAAGTACAAGAAGCGTGGAAGATTAAGCAATGACATTGTTCTACTGCACGAGAATTCAACATCCCACACACCGCGCACAATACAGGCTTTGCTTACAACGTTTTCAGTGGGACATTTGGAAGGATTCATCGTACAGTCTACATCTTGCACTATGCGATTTCCATCTTTTTGTAAAGCTGAAAGGACATATGGAGGGAAAGAAATTTTCCAGCAAAGAGGACGTATCGTTGAGGAACTGAAAGCTTGGTAGAACTTCCCACCGTTATTTACAGAGACTTGGAGACTTTGTTGAAAAATAGTGTCATGTATCTGTATCACTTTGAAGTGTAGTGCAGCGTTCAATAAGTCACTTGGCCTGAATGAGATTTTCACTCTGCAGCGGAGTGTCAGTCACTTGGTCTGTCATAATTTTCTGTAACTTCCTGAAGTCCTTTTGTGCTATACTGACGAACACCGATTCTCTAAGTCAACTCAATAGGGCTCTCGAAGACATCACTGATTTTCTTATAACTTTCCCACTTAACACATTAGGAATGAACCTTGAGTTTACTCATCTTTCGTTGGCCATCTGTCACGGACGGATCACGAGATAGTTCGTGTTTACTACATGCTGCCTACAGATGTCGTCCAGTTAGATGTTTAAACTCGTAGGCAACGTAGCAAAGGTGATTGCCTTTGTTGATCTTGGCTTATGTAGCACTGGGAACGTATTTTGATAATTCAAATTGTTATAATTTCCTTCCGGTTTCTAGAGATGACACTATTCGGAAAACAAAGGGACATGAAAAACTTTCGGAGATTTTGGCCAACGGGTAGTTAGATGTTCCTAGATCCGGATGACCATGTGAAGCAATGTATTCATGAGTCTCAGGTCAAATTCAGCGACAGATTTTTAGGCCTGTAAAGAATCGTGAGGGGTCAGTGTCACGTGATTACGACAATGACGATGAAGAACATTATGTTGGTATGAATGATTCGTTTTGTCATAATGATAACAAATGTGGATGTGAAATTAAAATTCAACCACACTTGCAGTCGTTTGAAAGTCGTCCTGGGGTTCCAGCGCAACGTGTCTCCGTAGCCTCTGTCATTATCCAGATCTATGGTGGCGACTTGTTCGAATTGTTTTGCTAGGAGTTGTGCACCAATCATGATCAAACTTCAGTGACACGTAAAACGTCACTTAAAGCACTCAAGTGGTCTCCTGTTACTCGCAGACATACGAAGAAATTCGTTGGGCTAGTTCTTCTAATGGGACAAACACGGAGGCATAGATGAAAAAAGTAATGGTCAACAGATCATATAATACCTACCCTAATATTTTCGCAGACGCTGAGTCCCAATAGATTTGGACATTCTGGCTCTCTAATGACAACACGGAACTGAACAATAGGTCTCGGAGACTTCAAAATTCTACATGTGCTCGATTATTTCGTCAGTAAACTGAAGACACTTTACAAACCAAAGCAACACTTGTCCTTAGAAGAGGGAATAACGGACGCCTGATGTTTCCAACTAACAGCTCTGGAGAGCTTAAAAAATAAGGGGTTACTTATTAGGGTGTTTGGGAGTGACACAGGCTATATCTGCAATTTGGAAATTCACACTAGTGAAGAGAAGAATCTGGAAGGATCTGGCCTCAGTTCTTCCTTTTATTGGTATGTGGCATCGTATCGAAAATTAGTATAACACCTGTACTACAGAGTAACTACTGAAAAACAAAACCAGAGTCTGTGGTACTATAGGGGTGAACTGAGCCCAACACTGAAAGCCAAAGCATCAAGAATGAAGTTTTCCGTAGAGAAGGTGACATTATTCTCTTCGTACGGAACACAAGCAGGATGTCGGAATGATATCAACAGTTCGTGACGCTTATGTTTCAAATACAAGACAGACAAATAAAGAAACTGGAGAGGATATGCTGAAGCTTGTGCGTGTACTCGTAAATCAGTACGGTAGCCACATGAAAGAAGTTGACGGTGTGGATCATTATCTATCTTATCGTCCTGTTCTAAGGCAATCCATGAACAGGACAAAAAAATCGTCCGTTATGTAATAACTTGTTGACTTTCGTTTAGAATTTAAACTGCTCTGAATCCAGAGAAAAAGCATTTTCTCCTTTCGGTGGTGAAATACTGGATTAGCGACGATGATAAAGTAGGATCTCCGGACCCAACAAGAGATATGCCTAGACAATCCCCCATTGGATCATGGAGAGTACCATGCAAAGATCCATCTGGAATACTGTCGGGTGACATGAAGTAGCATCAACCTGAGTTCATTTCAAACAGTGGAAAAAGATTTTTCTACTAGAGCCTGTAGAGTTTGTGCATCCTACGTAAATAAAACTGAAGCAAGGCTTGATAGCGAGAAATGTTTTACGCAGTACCATACATTAAAAAGTACAAGGAATCTTTCTTTATGTACATATTGATTCAACTGACCCTACTGATGTTTTATGCAACCCGCCATGTTATATCTGTCCTCGAAAAACCGTAGACGAGATTTTCACATTCTCTCAGTCGCTACGCGCAAACCATTAGCCCTACAGAAAAAATTAACAAGACCTTTTTGTAGGAAATTTGTAGTAGTTAAATTTTGTACTGGGATACATTATCATTGGAGACCAAGGTTTACGAGCTACTCAAGAAAAACGTACAAAAGTGAACTTCCCGATTTCTAGTATGTTGTTCAGTTACTCCCTGCTTTCCGACTACACGAGCCATGGCAGATATTCGACATTTTTTGGTCTGTATGGATTGGGCTATTACGTCATCAGCATCGCCATTTAATTCGTTAATGTCATTAATTTGAACGGACCCGTGAGGGTAATGCAAGAAAAACATCTTTTGCAAACATAACACTAAAACTAATTACGTGGATAATTGGATCCAAACTTAATCGTCACAAACACAGTAGTTTCGTAGTCAGACGACCTGACGAATACAGCGATGTAATGGTTTATTTTATGCAGTTAAATGTCACAAAGTTGTCAGGTAAAATTTACACAAACGTCAATTTTAGAATATTTAAGTGCTCGGCTAAACTGGTGACATAATAAGGCAGTCAATGAAAACCAAAAAGGGACAATTTGGGAAATAATTCGTCCAGTTGCAAATTTTTGTACAGTGGTAGGAGGGAGTCCTACGAACAACCTACTAGAAATCCTGAGTGTAGGAGTGGTTTTCCTCGAGTAACTCGAAAACTATGGCCTCTAGCGAAAACGTATCCCAGGACAAAATTTAACTACATTAAATTTCGCGCTGATAGCCTCGACGTAGAGTGCCCGTAACTCATAAACACAAATACGCATCAAATTTCCTACAGAAATGTCCTGTTCAGTTTTTTTAGGACTAATAGTTCTCGGATAGTGTGCGAGAGAATATGAAAATGTCGTGCGTAGTTTTTGAAGGACAGATGTAAGTAACATTACAGCGACATCGGTAAGGGCAGCACAATCACGCTGTATAGCCGCTATTACAATAAGTGATACAGCAGACATTATAAATGATAAGGTCTCCTCGATAAATCAAATCAAAGGTCTCAGCGATAACATTTGCAAATTGTCTTGTGTCTCAATGCAGTGCTACATGTACAACAACAATAGTAAATTTTCTAACAAAGGAACAGATCAACTAATGGACACTGAAAACATTAAAAATAATTGTTTCATAATGTGCAAAAACTTTTAAGTTCAGGCACTGAACGTTTAAAATAAATCGTTGCAAAGTTGATGAGATGTAAATTTATTTATGGTTACATGTAAAAGCCGAAAAGCGAGCCGTAAAAATTCGTTTTGAATTGTTAGATGACTGTACCGAAGGAGATTAGAGAACCTGGAAGACAGCTACGTTGTGCGGGTTGCATGCAAATCAGGCAGCGCGCAATACCCGACCACTACAGTAAGTTAGAACAAAAACATTCGGTCTTTAATGTGTAAAGTTCACCGACTACGTTACACTTCCGGATGAGTTATACCGACCTATTAAATTCCTATCAGTTTCTTAACAACTTGATAAGAAACGTGATCTCTGCAACTGGGTGTACAGTTGGTAGCACTTGCATCTTCTACGAGATTCCTTTTTCAAACGGACCGCACTTCTTTCGAATTCTCGTTACATGTGAGTTTTAGAAGTTTAAGTAATTTTATATCGTTTTTTGGTACTACCACTACACGTTTAAAGCCATGACACGGAACGTAGTCTACTAAATATCTCGAAATCGAAAACCAGTTGCTTGTTCTCTTTATTACGCATTTACGCATATTTACAGCTATTAATTACAGTTTCTAGCAAAAATGTTCTCTATGGTATCCTGTTTTTCCTTGTCCCTAATACTCTACAGGAATTGGGCAGAAATACGAAAACACCAAAAACACAACACGTTACCGTGCCGAATACAGTTTGGGAAACATGCTGACATTGAAACCAGCTTCCAGTAGTCTCGTAATGGACAACTACAGCTCTTGCATGGTTTTCAGGGGAATCGTATACCATACGTACCGCAAAATAGCGGAAATTTCAGGTAAGGATGATGGTGCTGGATAGCACACACGCACACTTTTCTCAAAAGTAGCCAAAAAAAGACTGAATAATATTGTTATCTTCACCCTCATGCTCACAAAACCAGTCCCGGATGATGTGAGTTGTGTGAACATGGATCCTGCCGTGTTGGGGCACAGCATCACGATTAGGGAGTGAACATTGTGCTATGAGATGGCATGATGACATGATCAGCCAAAATGGTCAAATAATCCTTGGCAGTAATACAGCCATGGAGGGTAACCGTGGGGTCCATGGAATACCAAAATTCGTCATCCTAAATCGTCATCGAACCCCCGCATTGTTTCAGTATTGGGACGTAAACTCGCCCAAAAGCTGGCAACAGCACAACGCAAGACCCCTTCGAGCCATAGAGACATGGCTGAGTAAAGAAGTGCACAATTATAAGCTCAATAATAAAATTCTAAATACATACAGTCAAATTACAGAGAGCAATTTGGTTCTTGCACAAGGTGGCAAATTATTATAATACGACAATAGCTAAAAGAAAAATTAAGATAATGACATGCAGTGGTAAGGAGAATTTAAGATAAAAATAATAATTAATCATCAGCTGTTAAAACAAATAGATACTTTCAAATACTTGTGATGCGAGGTCTCATATATAACGCACGATGATCAAGAACACAAACTGCAAAAATTCCAGCAGTTGGTAGCTACTATAAATCGCGCGCTCCTCAAAAAAGTTAGAAAAGAGACAGTACTAAAATTTTATGTGATGACAGTGTCAGTTCTAATGGATGGGTTACAAACGTGGACTCTAACCGCCAATCAGAGGAGGAAGACTGACGTAGCCGAGCTGAAACCCCTTAGAGCTCATGCCGATTACAAACTCATACGTGGGATAAAAAATAGTGAAAGAAGGAATGAACTGGGCGTCAAAAGCGTACTTTATAAAATAGAGGAGTACAGAAAGAAATAGCATGAACAGATTCTAAGGATGCCAGAGGAACGAATACCTAAAATAATATACAAATATACACCTCAAGGGAAAAGGAACATTGGTTGTTTTAAGAAGAGATGGAAAGATAAGCTGAAATCTACTTGAAATTGGAACACGCAAGGACGTATAAACCAAAACTGGATACGATAATGATGATTAACGATCATTTATAAAATATCGGTGAGTAAGAATTTACGTTAGCAATGAAAACTGGATTTTTGTGTACGACATGTAATCCATATATATAGAGAAAACGAATGTATGAATGTGTGTATACACAATCGTATTGGCAGTAACAGCCACCTACACCTCATATTTCAGAAGACATGACACCATAAACAATGAGATGAATGAAAAATGTCGCATTGTGGATGACATGTAAATTAATTAGTTCTCTGCTACTAACACTAATCGCAATAAATTTCACAGACGGTATCCACATATGCCGCTAAATGCAGCTACATAATTATCATATGGTACCATACATAGTTCAGGAGATATGACGTCATAAACACTGATATGTGAGAAAACCTACCGTATTGCGCATGACTTTTAAATTGGTTACTTATTTGTTACTAACTCATTTCCGGACATAATTCGCAGACAGTATCCACATATGCCACATATGTCACATATGTAACAACAGAATTACATCATTCTATGAACCATAGATCAGGGGACATGACTTCCTAAACACTGATATGCATGAAAAACTGCCGCGTCATGCATGACGTTTACTACTTTGCTTCTAACTTTATTCGCAACATTATTTAGCTGACGATGTCCACATATGCCGGTGAATGTAGCTACACCTACATCTACATGGTTACTCTGCAATTCACACTCGCTGAGGGTTCATCGAACTATTTTCATACTACTTCTCTATCATTCCACTCTCGAATGGCGCGTAGGAAAAAGGAACACCTAAATCATTCCGTTCGAGCTCTGATTTCTCTTATTTTCTTATGATGATCATTTCTCCCGACGTAAGTGGTGTCAACAAAATATTTTCGCATTCGAAAGAGAAAGTTGGTGATTGAAATTTCGTAAATAGATCTCGCCCCAAAGAAGACCACCTTTGTTTCAATGACAGCCACCCCAACTCGCGTATCATATCAGTGACACTCTCACCCCTATTCCGCGATAACACGAAAGGAGCTGCCCTTCTTTGGACTTTATCGATGTCCTCCGTCAATCCTACCTGGCAAGGATCCCACACCGCGCAGCAACATTCGAGCAGAGGAAGGACAAGTGTAATGTAGACTGTCTCTTTAGTGGGTTTATCGCATCTTCTAAGTGCTCTGCCAACAAAGCGCCTTCCCGACAGTATTGTCTATGTGGCCTTTCCAATTTAAGTTGCTCGTAATTGTAATTCCTAAGTATTTAGTCGAATTGACAGCCTTTAGACTTGTGCGGTTTATCGCATACCCAAAATTTGTCGGATTTCCTATAGTACCCATGTGGATGACCTCGCACATTCCTTTGTTTAGTGCCAATTGCCACTTTTCGCACCATACAGAAATTCTCTCTAGATCATTTTGTAACTGGAAGTGATCGTCTGATGATTTTACTAGACGGTAAATTACAGAGTCATCTGCAAACAATTTAAGGGGGCTGCTCAGATTATCACCTATGTCATTTATGTAAATCAGGAACAGCAGAGGGCCTATGGCACTACCTTGCTGAACGCCAGATATCACTTCTGTTCTACTCGATGATTCACCGTCTATCACTACGAACTGTGACCTCACTGAAAGGAAATCACGAATCCAGTCACACAACTGAGACGATGCTCCAGATGCACACAATTTGGTTGATAGTGGCTTGTGAGGAACGGTATCAAAATCCTTCTGGAAATCTAGGAATATGGGATCGATCTGAGATTGAAGACAGCACTCATTACTTCATGGAAATAAAGAGCTAGCTGCGTTGCACAAGAACGGTATTTTCTGAATCCGTGTTGATTATGTATCAATAAGTCATTTTCTTCAAGGTGATTCATAATGTTGGAGTTCAGTATATGCTCCAAAATCCTACTGCAGAACCTATGGGTCTGTAATTCAATGGGTTACTCCTGTTTCCATTCTTGAATATTGGTGCGACCTGTGCTAGTTTCCACTCTTTAGGAACAGACCTTCCGTGAGCGGTTGTATATGATTGCTAAGAAAGGCACTATTGTGTCTGCATACTCTGAAAGGAACTTGATTGGTATACCATCTGGACCGGTAGACTTGCCTTTCTTAAGTGATTTGAATTGTTTCGCAACACCCAAGAGATCTACTTTTATCTCACACACGTTAACAGCTGTTCTGGTTTCGAATTCTGGTATATTTACTTCGTCTTCTTTCGTGAAGGAATTACGGAAAACTGTATTTTGTAACTCCGCTTTAGTGGAAACATCATCTGTAACATTTCCATCGCTACACAAATATATCATTGAACTAACATAATTCAAGAGATATGATTGAATTTCTCAGTATGAGAGTGTTAAAGGGCGATTAACAAGAGATGTTGTTGTTGTGGTCTTCAGTCCTGAGACTGGTTTGATGCAGCTCTCCATGCTAATCTATCCTGTGCAAGCTCCTTCATCTCCCAGTACCTGCTGCAACCTACATCCTTCTGAATCTGCTTAGTGTATTCATCTCTTGGTCTCCCTCTACGATTTTTACCCTCCACGCTGCCCTCCAATGCTAAATTTCTGATCCCTTGATGCCTCAGGAAATGTCCTACCAACCGATCCCTTCTTCTAGTCAAGTTGTGCCACAAACTTCTCTTCTCCCCAATCCTATTCAAAACCTCCTCATTAGTTATGTGATCTACCCACCTAATCAACCGAGCGAGGTGGCGCAGTGGTTAGCACACTGGACCCGCATTCGGGAGGACGACGGTTCAATCCCGTCTCCAGCCATCCTGATTTAGGTTTTCCGTGATTTCCCTAAATCGTTTCAGGCAAATGCCAGGGTGGTTCCTTTCAAAGGGCACGGCCGATTTCCTTCCCCATCCTTCCCTCACCCGAGCTTGCGCTCCGTCTCCAATGGCCTCGTTGTCGACGGGACGTTAAACACTAATCACCACCACCACCTAATCTTCAACATTCTTCTGTAACACCACATTCTGAAAGCTTCTATTCTCTTCTTGTCCAAACTATTTATTTTTCATGTTTCACTTCCATACATGCCTACACTCCATACAAATACTTTCAGAAAAGACTTCCTGACAATTAAATCTATACTCGATGTTAACAAATTTCTCTTCTTCAAAAACGCTTTCCTTGCCATTGCCAGTCTACATTTTATATCATCTCTACTTCGACCAACATCAGTTATTTTGCTCCCCAAATAGCAAAACCCCTTTACTACTTTATGTGTCTCATTTCCTAATCTAATTCCCTCAGCATCACCCGACTTAATTCGACTACATTCCATAATCCTTGTTTTGCTTTTGTTGATGTTCATCTTATATCCTCCTTTCAAGACACTGTCCATTCCATTCAACTGCTCTTACAAGTCCTTTGCTGTCTCTGACAGAATTACAATGTCATCGGCGAACCTAAAAGTTTTTATTTCTTCTCCCTGGATTTTAATACCTAAACCTAATTTTTTTGTTTCCTGTACTGCTTGCACAATATACAGATTGAATAACATCGGGGAGAGTCTACAATCCTGTCTCACTCCCTTCCCAACCACTGCTTCCCTTTCATGCCTCTCTACTCTTATAACTGCCATCTGGTTTCTGTACAAATTGTAAATAGCCTTTCGCTCCCTGTTTTTTACCCCTGCCACCTTTAGAATTTGAAAGAGAGTATTCCAGTCAACATTGTAAAAAGCTTTCTCTAAGTCTACAAATGCTAGAAACGTAGGTTTGCCTTTCCTTAATCTTTCTTCTAAGATAACTCGTAAGGTCAGTATTGCCTCACGTGTTCCAACATTTCTACGGAATCCAAACTGATCTTCCCCGAGGTCAGCTTCTTCCAGTTTTTCCATTCAGCTGTAAATAATTCGTGTTAGTATTTTGCAGCTGTGACTTATTAAACTGATAGTTCGGTAATTTTCACATCTGTCAACACCTGCTTTCTTTGGGATTGGAAATTATTATATTGTTCTTGAAGTCTGAGGGTATTTCGCCTGTCTGATACATCTTGCTCACCAGATGGTAGAGTTTTGTCAGGACTGGCTCTCCCAAGGCCGTCAGTAGTTCCAATGGAATGTAGTCTACTCCTGGGGCCTTATTTCGACTCAGGTCTTTCAGTGCTCTGTCAAACTCTTCACGCAGTATCGTATCTCCCATTTCATCTTCATCTACATCCTCTTCCATTTCCATAATATTGTCCTCAAGTACATCGTCCTTGTATAGACCCTCTATATACTCCTTCCACCTTTCTGCTTTCCCCTCTTTGCTTAGAACTGGGTTTCCATCTGAGCTCTTGATATTCATACAAGTGGCTCTCTTTTCTCCAAAGGTCTCTTTAATTTTATTGTAGGCTGCATCTATCTTACCCCTAGTGAGATAAGCCTCTAGATCCTTACATTTGTCCTCCAGCCATGCTGCTTAGCGATTTTGCACTTCCTGTCGATCTCATTTTTGAGATATTTGTATTCCTTTTTGCCTGCTTCATTTACTGCATTTTTATATTTTCTCCTTTCATCAATTAAATTCAGTATTTCTTCTGTTACCCAAGAATTTCTACTAGCCTTCATCTTTTTACCTACTTGATCCTGTGCTGCCTTAACTGCTACATGCCTCAGAGCTACCCATTTGTCTTCTACTGTATTTCTTTCCCCCATTCCTGTTAATTGTTCCCTTATGCTGTCTCTGAAACTCTGTAGAACCTCTGGTTTACTCAGTTTATTCAGGTCCCATCTCCTTAAATTCCCACGTTTTTGCAATTTCTTAATCTACAGCTCATAACGAACAGATTGTGGTCAGAGTCCACATCTTCCCCTGGAAATGTCCTACAATTTAAAACCTGGTTCCTAAATCTCTGTCTTACCATTATATAGTCTATCTGATACCTTTTAGTATCTCCAGGATTCTTCCATATGATTTTTGCACTAAGTGTTAGCTATGATTAAGTTATGCTCTGTGCAAAACTCTAACAGACGGCTTCCTCTTTCATTTCTTAGCCCCAATCCATATTCACCTAATATGTTTCCTTCTCTCCCTTTTCCAACTGTCGAATTCCAGTCACCCATGACTATTAAATTTTCGTCTCCCTTCACTACCTGAATAATTTCTTTTATTTCATCATACATTTCTTCAATTTCTTCGTCATCTGCGGAGCTAGTTGGCATATAAACTTGTACTACTGTGGTAGGCATGGGCTTCGTGTCTATCGTGGCCACTATAATACGTTCACCATGCTGTTTGTAGTAGCTTACCCGCACTCCTATTTTTTATTGATTATTAAACCTACTCCTGCATTACCCCTATTTGATTTTGTATTTATAACCCTGTATTCACCTGACAAGAAGTCTTGTTCCTCCTGCCACCGAACTTCACTAATTCCCACTATATCTAACATTAACCTATCCACTTCCCTTTTTAAATTTTCTAACCTACCTGTCCGATTAAGGGATCTGACATTCCACGCTCCGATCCGTAGAATGCCAGTTTTCTTTCTCCTGATAACGACATTCTCTTGAGTAGTCCCCGCCCGGAGATCCGAATGGGGGACTATTTTACCTCCGGAATATTTTACCCAAGAGGATGCCATCATCATTTAACCATACAGTAAGCTGCATGCCTCGGGAAATATTACGGCTGTAGTTTCCCTTTGCTTTCAGCCGTTCGCAGTACCACAACAGCAAGGCCGTTTTGGTTAATGTTACAAGGCCAGATCAGTCAATCATCCAGACTGTTGCCCCTGCAACTACTGAAAAGGCTGCTGCCCCTCTTCAGGAACCACAAGTTTGTCTGGCCTCTCAACAGATACCCCTCCGTTGTGGTTGCACCTACGGTACGGCTATCTGTATCGTTGAGGCACGCAAGCTTCCCCACCAACGGCAAGGTCCAAGGTTCATGGGGGGAGGAACAAGAGATATGACCTCATAAACACTGAGCTGCGAGAAAACATGCCGCATTATACACGAAGTTTTAATACAGTTATTCTGTACTTCTGAGGCACTGCTACAACAGAGACAGCTGATTGGAAATCCCTGACACCTGGCAGTGCTTTTGACAGCTTTCAACTGCGTAGCTCAAATAGCTATAGGTGAAAACAGTAGCCGAATGTAGAGCTACGAAGAGGGGTGCCACAGGGACGTTTACAAAACAGCGTCGCAAACAGGCGAAGCAGTTGCGCCCAGCATGCTGAAACTGTTCGGGATCATCTCACAAGGAGACTATTTCAAGAGTACATATAAGGTTTTGTTTCTAGTAGAAAACTGTCCAAATGAAAATCAGAGCAAAGCCGAGTATGTCAGCTACTTAGAAATAAAAAGATGTGCATTTTTCTTAAAAATGGCAGATGTGGTAACTATCATTTATTTGATTAATTTTATATTTAAATTACGTGGGTATTCAGACTGAAGAAAAGAAACCGACAAAACGGAAACGAGACTTGATCCGTCGCTTACCACTCTCTAGTGCTCCCGATATTTTTCTTTTGTTGTGTATTCTGCGCTTCACGAGAATGTTCGTAGAACACGGACCTTTGTTTTAACATTTCGTTCCATAGGGAACCGAACCCTGGCCTCCACATTCGAGGCGAACACTGTACCACAGAGGCACACTGCTTAAAGTAAAATGTGCATTATTTTAGCGTATTAAATAAGTTGGAAAACTGCAGAGTCTATTATCTTGTGAATTTTTGAGTGTTGCATCCAACTAGTTTGGTTGACTGATACTTGAGAATTGCAACAATCCGATTGCCGCGTGGTACCCTTGTGAGTATGTCATACCTGAAGAAACTTTTGGACTCTTTTAGTCACCGAACTGAGGCCATTACACGGCATAAGACCATTGTTTACTTGGAATGATTAATTTTTTGTCCAGTGTTGTTACGTTTTACCAAATTACGAGTACATTATTGTGTATAACATTTTTCTCCTGTTGTTTTGGAACCATTTAAAAGAAGTCAGTGTAGATCGTATATCATTCTATGGAATTAAAAATGTTACTACCTTTCATAGCTATATGTTAGAATTTCCAGACTACTTAAACTGTTTGAGTCATGCAATAGTGTATTTAACGACATCCAATGTATCGTCATTGCCATGGGCGGCAAAAAATCGTTTAGCACAGGAAAATATTACCGCGGAACTGATGCTTCGCCTCGAATTATGTTTAATGAGGTGCGTTAAAATCACAGAAAACTTAATCAACGATGACAGAATCGCAGGTTTGACCAAGTAAGGATTCCATTGTCATCGCCTCACTTTTCTACATATGCAAGAAGGACTACAAGGGCAGTCATGCAATGTCGGCCAGTTGCCAGCACGAGACCATCTTCGCACTTCCGCATAAGTCTTTAATCCTTCCGTGGTTGATTATATGCATGCGTCCCACTAAAGTAATACGCAGTAGTGAGCGTTGGGCATCTACGTCTCGTATCTGCCTAGTGTAACGATGTAATAAGATGCTTCCGATACATAGGGAATAATACTACAGATAGCGGGCTCGATATGTAGAAGCCTCTGAGCGATCAAAAGGGGGCAGCGTGTGTTCATAAATGGCACAATGTGTCTGCTTCACGAAAATCAGATCAAGACACCATTTTCTCTATTCCAAGAGAGTGTGAAACATCTAACTGCTTTTTCCTATACACCAAAGCAATTGTTTTGACCCATTACTACACATCTCAGTAATTCTGCTGGTTTGTACGTAATTTGTGTGTAGTGGGGCGTAGACGCCCCAGAACATTTTATAGAATGTACAAGATGTTGGTGTATGGTATGCCAAAGCCATCATTTAACGTTATGTTGAAAACTCGTGTGCGATATTTCATGTTTTTCATGGTGAGGAGAATAAATGTGTTTTGGTACTGATCTGTTATGTTTTTTTCCTTACTTGCCGTTCTGAGAAAATCATTCTCAAGTTAAAAATTTAACTCTGAAAATCGTAGGTTCACGTGAAAACATTGATCTAGTTAGGTTCGTGGACCACATGTCTCCAAGCTTCATCGATTTTGAAAATCGGTCAAATTAAAATTAGGTTGTGAAAGTGTATTATTTATCACGAAGAAAGACAGTTTTGATGTTTTATTTTTCAAATGTGTGCAAAACAAATGTTAACCCTGACAGTTTTAACAACGAGAGTACACGATATGAGATACGAATCCTCATCATAGCGCCATAGAAGAGCTAATCATAGTTAATTATCTTCTGCACGGAACAGTTGGTTTTCGCTGATAACATTTATCGACATCTTTAGCAAATGGATGGCACTAACTTTCTTTTATTTTCTGAAGCTTGCCGCCACGGGATGTAAACGTTTACGCAGCCAAACGAAAATAATGCAAACCCCCAGTTTAGAGCGATTAAGTGGACAACTACATTGCGCTTCATGTGAAATGAAATGATCGTATGGCATTGTTGGCCGGGAGGCCACATGCGGGGGAGTTCGGCCGCCATATTGCAAGTCCTTTTAGTTGACTTCGGCGAATTGCGAGTCAAGGATGATGAAGGACACACAACACCCAGTCATCTCTAGGCAGAGAAAGTCCCTGACCCTACCGGGAATCGAACCCGGGACCCCGCGCGCGGGAAGCGAGAACGCTACTGCAAGACCACGAGCTGCGGACGCGTTTGATGTGACATGCACTTACAAGTACTAGAAAGGATAATCGCTGTGAAGAGCCGGACGTGTGCGCAATTTTGGAGTGGTGTAACGAATGGAAGATAAATGTAGATACATTCAGGGTAAAACCTATGACAAAGAGGAGAAACCTCATAATATCCCATTAGTGGTGGCGTCTTGAGCAAGTCTCATCATGTACATATTTAGAGGTAAAATTGAGAAGCAATGTGCAATGGGATGAAAACATCAAAACAGCTTTAGGGCAGAAGAACGGGAAACGGTTTTATTCTACAAAGGAAACTGCATACAAGACGCAAGTGCGACAAATTCTATTGTCTCATTGTTTAAGCTGTTTATCATGTAGGCATGACTACAATCATCGAATGAATTCAAAGACGCACTGCTAGGGTGGTAACAGAAAGGTATAGACTACCAGAAAACATAACAGAAATTCTCGGGAAATTTAAATTGGAATCCTTCGAAAAAAGACGACATACTTTTCGTGAAACTGTGTCGACTTAATGTAGAGGAACTGTATTCGAGGAAGAATGTGCCAACTCTGTGCTGCGCTCGTCGTATTAGTATGGATAAGGTAAGAAAGAGTCCGGCAAGAACAGAGGCATACACAGAAATTCATTTTTCCCCCGATCAATAGGCGAATGGAATAGAACAGGAAAACGACAGTGTACTGCCTAGTGAAGTGAGGAGTATTTTTGTAGACGAAGATACGCGCCTTCCTCTCTGGAGTTATTTTGGGTGCTAAGCAGTAAATAACTGTGTTCCAGCCAACATCATAGTCGTGTTTTAAAAACTCTTTCCAAAGTTTCCTTGTGCAGGAGCTTTGAAGAATAGGTCCGTAAGACACAACTGATACTACAGGACGGCAAACTAGCAGTTAAAAATTGTTTACATACAGTTTGTGAACTACAGAAGGACAGACACACAGAGGTGTCGAACGTCACGGGATAGCGGCATACACATATACGAATGGAAGTATCGTGTGCGTAAGGCGCCAAAAGAATGTGTATTGGTGGAGCTGTCATTTTTACTCAGTTGAGTCATGCGAAAAGGTTTCCGACGTGATTACGAGCTCACGACGTGTATTAAAACGCTTTGAACGCGAAATGGTAGTCGGAGCTAGAGGCACGAGGTATTTCACTAAGGAAAGCGTTAGGGAATTCAATATTCCGAGATACACAGTGTCAAGGGTATGCCAAAAATACTACATTTCTGGCATTACCTTTCACCATGGACAACACAGTGTCCGACAGTTTCACTTTATGAACCAGAGCAGTGACGTTTGCGTAGAATTATCAGACAAGCAACACTGGATGAAATAACCGCAGAAATCAATGTGAGACGTACGATGAGCGTATCCGTTGGAATAGTTAGGAGAAATTTGAGTTAATGGGCTGTGGCAGCAGACGACCGACGTGAATGCTTCTGCTAACGGCCGCGACATCGCCTGCAGCATTTCTTCTGGGCTTGTAACCATATCGGCTGTACCACAGACGACTGGAAAACTGTGGCCTGCTAAGATGAGTCCCGATTTTAGTTCGTAAAACCCGACGGTAGGTTTCGAATGTGGCGCAGACCTCACGAAGCTATCGACTCAAGTTGGCAACAAGGCGCTGTGCAAGCTGGTGGTGACTCCATAATTGTGTGAGCTGTGTTTGCTCCGAACGGATGGGTCCTCTGGTCCAACTCAACCGATCATTGACTGAAGACCATTTGCGTCATTCCAGGACTTCAGGTACCTGAGCAAAAAAGATGGAATTTTCATGGACGACAATGCACCATGTTACCGGACCACAATTTTTCGCGATTTGAAGAACATTCTGGACCACTTGAACGAATGACCTGTCCACCCAGGTCGGCCGACATGAATCCCAACGAACCTTTGCGGGACATAAACGAGAGGTCAGTTCGTGCGTAAAATCTGGACTGACAACACTTTCGCCATTATGGACGTCTGTCTAGCCACCATGGCTCACTATTTCTGTAGGGAACTTCCAACAATTTGTTGTGTTCATGTTACGTCGAGTTGCTACAGTGCGCTCGGCAAGCGGTCCGAAACGATATTAGGAGGTATCCCATGACTTTTGGCACCTCAGTGTGTTTACCGTTCGTCCCCCGTAGCTGAGCGGTCAGCGCGACAGAATGTCAATCCTAAGGGCCCGGGTTTTATTCCCGGTTGCGTCGGAGATTTTCTCCGCTCAGGGACTGGGTGTTGTGTTGTCCTTATCATCATCATTTCATCCCCATCGACGCGTAAGTCGCCGAAGTGGCGTCAAATCGAAAGACTTGCACCCGGCGAACGGTCTACCCGACGGGAGGCCCTAGTCACATGACATTTATATTCAGTGTGTTTACCGACCTGGCTTGCTATGAGTTCCAGCTGCCACCAGTCTGTCATTGGCTGTCTACTGCCATTCGTGCGGTATGAAGGAAGCAGCGTTCAGTCACTCTAGTGCACATTTCTTGGTTTGATGGCTCACGTCCACGTATGAGGACACAAGTTTCGTGACGACTGCTTTGTGTTGTCAGAGCTACTTTCCTCGTTGATTTCTGTACTGTATGGAAAGACAAACGGACGCAGCTAGGCAACATGGCTAGCGAGACCGGATGCGCTCCGCAGCGGAAACGTCACCTACAAGCGTCGAGGACAGATGACGTAATCAGCCTCGGGGCATACAAAGAGGGGGCAGTGGGGGGGGGGTTATGTTTCTCTCCCTCTCCTCTTCTACACATATGCACAGCTTACTTAATTTTTAATCCTCTTCCACGGCATACTGCTATGGGATATGGGGTATGAAATATGCAGAACTGTTGGGAAGGGAACAATGTCGGAGAAATGTTATGACTGACTACAGACTGGCAAAAATTACCGGGAACATTGTGTTGCTTGCAATGTATCCTGTAGGAAACCCACTGAAGTATCATTGCGGATATTTCTGTCGTTCACATGTGACAATAATCATCCGAAGGCAGCTGCTCATTATGGCTCTAGACAGCGTGAACCAGAACTCCATTGAAAATCTTTCGGAGGTCGTTCAAGCATGCACTCAAGAGTATTTGGGTATAAGGTATCCACGGCCTCCGGTGCCTCATTTGATACGAGAGCGTTCTGAAAGCTAATGCCTCCGAATTGTTTTATGTGGAAAGTCTCAAAGCCGTCAAATAAAACAAGCACTCTTATCATCCTACATCTTTTGAAAATAAAAACAGCCTTGGTTGCGATATTGTTTATATCAATGAAGCATTTCAGCCTTTTGTGGCATCATCAGATTGTGTAAAAGTATCTGGATATGTAATGGATCTTCGTAAAGCCACACATTTACTTCTGAACATAATCATCCTTGCGTCCAACGAGAGATACCGTCACTCTAGAATGTCTGACTTTGCTGACGGAGTCAGAGAGTGTGTGTGTGTGTGTGTGTGTGTGTGTGTGTGTGTGTGTGTGTGCGTGTGCGTGCGCGTTTGAATTCCTATGGGACCAAACTGCTTAGGTCATCAGTCCCCAGACGTACACACTACTTAATCTAACATATTTAAGTAACAGCACACACATCCATATCCGAGGGAGGACTCGAACCTCCGGCGGGAGGGGCCGCGCAATCCGTAACATGGCGTCTTAAACCGTGCGGCCACTCCGCGACGGAGTCACAACATCACCTCTGTTTGCACCGCTCATCACTATCCGAGTGAACTCCTGGAAGGTGTTCTTTAAGTTTTGGAAGCAGAAGAAAATAAAGTGGGGCCAAGTCGGGACTGAAGGAGGATGACAGATAACAATGACCCCAGGGCGTCGGACTGTTGCCGTGTCTGGTCTGACACTGCCATGCTCAAGGGGAGGGCGCTCCATGTGTGGACGAAACGCGATTGCAGCACGGTGTTTCTCGTGCACCGCCATAGCGACGTTACACTCCACCATTTAACGCGCTACAGTTCGGAGCTGGTTCAAATGGCTCTGAGCACGATGGGACTTAACTTCAGAGGTCATCAGTCCCCTAGAACTTAGAACTACTTAAACCTAACTAACCTAAGGACATCACACACATCCGTGCCCGAGGCAGGATTCGAACCTGCGATCGTAGCGGCCGCGCGGTTCCAGACTGAAGCGCCTAGAACCGCTCGACCACATTGGCCGGCAGTTCGGAGCTCTCTAGCAGCACATGGCTGCAAACGTGTAGACAGGAAAGATAAAGATTAAGAGAGTTAATAAAATATGTTTTATGTAAAAAGCTCTAATAGTTTACACATAAAAAATTCGGAGGTATTACTTTTCAGCAGGTCCCCGTACTTATAGCACTTCGATTAGTGCCTTGTCCCAGTTAGCTTTGCACCTTGATTGCAGTGCAAATAGTGCACAACACTGCAAATGTCGGTACTATGCGCTGTGTCTCTGTCTTATTTCCATTCACTCTTGGTACCCGCTGTTCACAACAGCAATGTCCTCATTAACTCATTGCCGTGATGTTTGCATTCAGTACAGTTCGCTTCTGTGTAGGGTTTTACTTCCGGCAGTGTCAGTTCTGCGTTGCAGTGATACACAGAAGTACTGTGAATAGATTTACTGATGAGGGGTTGGCCGATATGCAACTTCTTGGTTGGTTTATTCGGGGAGGGCACTAAACAGTGAGATCATAGATCCCCTTCGATTAGAGAATTATGGGGAAGGAAGTCCACCGGCCCTTTCACAGGAACCATTCCGGCATTTACCTGATTTGAACCGTCGTCCTCCCAAATGCGAGTCCAGTGTGCTAACACCGCGCCGCCTCGCTCGCTATATGCACCTCGCGTATGGGCTCACTGAATGCAATGGCAGAACGGCACAACGAAGCAAAATTGAGCTGTACGCTGTAGCCTTAATACATTTAATCGCTTATTAATAACTACTGTATTGAAGTACTGATTAAATTAAGTAATTTGTATAATTTCGAGAAACCAAATTCTGTGCGTTTTGGCGCGGTCTCAGGCGCCTTGTCACGGTCCGCGCTACCCCCCCCACCCTCCCCCCACCCGCCGACGGAGGTTTGAGTCCTCCCTCGGGCATGGGTGTGTCCTTAGCTTAAGTTATTTTAAGTTAATTAAGTAGTGTGTGAGCTTAGGGACCGATGACCTCATCAGTCTGGTCCCATAAGACCTTACCGCAAATTTCCAAATTTCCATTAAAGGCTTTTTCGCAGTTGTGAACGCATTTTCTCAGAAACAAGGATAACTGAGGTAAAACAAACTGAATAAATCCTCTTTACATTATTACTCTTTAAGAGCCGCCGGAGATAGTGGGTGCCTGATAAAAAAATATTCAGAATGTATCCCTGATGAACCTTTGGAAGTATAACGGTGGAGTTTTAGTTCAGCCTGTATAGATAGACTAATTCAGCTAAGCTGTTCACCTTGGATATTTCCGGGATTGTTTAAGATACAATAATACTGTTTTCACTCAGATGTATTGTTATAAAGTTGTCACTAAACGACGTCTTGTCCCTTTTCCTAGCTGTATTAGTTGCTATCGATATAACCTTCTCTTTTTCGAATAGAACTATAGAAATTTGTGCTGCTACTTTCGTAGTTCTAAAAGAGAGATATTCAGTGACATTCACACTTCAAAATTTTGTACGTTAAACCGAGCGCTGTCTTATACGGAACTTACCGATTTCACACCCAACTAAGGAAATACGTCGCTTTGGACGCGACACGGGGCTTTCATTTTATTTGTGTCGTTCGCGTATGTCTCGTGCTAGTTTGTTCGAGAAAGTAAGTGTATTTCATTGACCAAGAAAAACTGTAAGGGGCAGTCGAATGATAACGAGACAGATGGGGAAAATAAGGAAACTGTTTATTATTTCAAAAGTAATCGCCATAACTTTTAATACATTTATCCCGCTGTGAGATGCCTGCGTGGAAAATTTTTTAAGGTTGTCTGCGGAATCATGATTGCACCTAGGTGTGCACTCCTTATCGTGAGAACGATTTTCGTGATCAGGCTGAAGCAAACTGTTCGAAAATCTTTCGTTAATACTTGTTTTTTCATGCTTTCATCCTCTTAATATTGAGATGTTTGAGTGTGGCAGGGTACTGTGGTTTCTTCTTCGCTAGCAGCTGGTATACGCGGACTCTCCATAGTCTCACAGTTTTGTCAGCAATGTTTTATGAGTACTAGCGACCACATTTTCACAGTATTTTGACAAGATGGAAGCTGCTCAAATTGCATGTAACGAAGTGTATCGATATATTAGCTGTAGGACAGGTGACGGGCAGTTACATCAACAGCAATATGTGCTTTTAAAACAGATAAAAGCGAACCCACTGGTAATGGTGAAACATGAGAAAAATGTATGTGGGAAAAGAAGAGGAAAATCCTTTAAAACACAATTATCCAAGACTTCCACTCGTCTCTCATAATACAGATTTTATGTATTCGTTTCATTTCAGTCCGCTTCTTGCTGTTACGCTTAAATACTTGTATGATGTGACGTGCTTAAGGTGTCCATCGCAAAATTTGTAATCGCTTATTGTCGTCTGGTTTCTGTTTATTAAAGGCATTACCCTGCATTTATCAAGATTTAAAGAGAGCTGCCGCTCATTAGCGCAATAGAATTTTTTTTCCATGTCTTGCGGCAGTTTCTTGCGATTGTCCAATAACGATAGTTTCCTACAAAGACCAGAATAGTCAGCGAACAATTTGATGCTTCTGTTGGTTCCACCTGATAAACGGTTTACGTTATGAGAACATTCTTGGGCACAACAAATATTTCTTTCGTTTCTGTTGAACGTTCGCCGTTGAGTAGGTCTATAACGTATTGGGTTTCATTACCTAAATCTTAAAACCAGTGACGGCACTCACGAGGTAAACATGGCAAGAGCTATAACTTGATTTACCAGAAGCTTTGCTCAATGGAAGAGGAGCCAAAATAAGCGAACAAGTGTCTCACCTTGTCCGTAGATACTCTACAGTTTCTGAGAAAATTTACCGTTAAAGTTTCAGTTAGATGCGTTCTAGCACGCTGAAAATTTCAGGGCAGCTTTTGGCGTAGTAGTTACCGTCGCGGCATTCGATTTTTAAGTCCCGTGTTTGAAACCCGATTATTGTTTTTATCTATATTATTTTTTTCATTTATATACCCATGTCCGTAGAAGGTCAATACACGAATGTTTCTTACCTGGTTAGCGAATACAAGGGCGTTATATTAATTTTAAAATTAAACTGGATTTCACAACCAATGTCATAAATTCATTGTCTGTACGGTGTTTTCAGAGGTTATCATCTTCTTAAATTCCCATATTCTTATTTTTTATTCTTACATCAACTTTTAATTCTTATATTTTCATCTTTTGTTTATTTTGTACATTCCCTTGGATGATACCGATCGTACAAACATTCGAAATATAGAAATTCCGAATATCGCACGAAGACGGGCTTGCCACAGCGACATTTTTTCGTATGAATCTCACTCGGGATAGAAGCGTCGTTAGTACTGCTGAAGATTTCACTCGTTGACAACAATTTCGGGGCAAACCACGCATAACGGATCACTTTCCCGGAAACTGGCGTTTTAATTTGATTATGAGCCGAGACACTACAGGAATATCGCCGAAAAAAAAATTCAAATACTTTTTCCTTTCATTTATTGTTTTATTTTTTCTCTTTTTTCCTAGTTTTAAATCAAAAATGCAATTTGTAGACGAATAAGGATAACGTTATTTCAGTATGCATTGGAATAAATTAGTGTAGTAATCTTCTACCTACATCGATAGATAAATGAGAAAAAAATTAAAAATCAAAATCAAATTTCGAACAGGGGCCGCAGAAGTGTGAAGCCACGATGTTAATCAATATGCCACCGCTTCGATTGGATTGTCTACTGGCTAAAACATAGAAAAATTAACTCAAAAACTCTGAACGTCGGTTTTTCAGAAACGATTAAATGTGCACGGATAAGCCGAGACACGTGTTCGCTTATTTTCACACCTCCCCGACGGAAGTATCTGGGAAATCGGTTTACGGCACTTGCCGTGTTCTCCCCATCACTATGCACGGATAGTCCCTTAGAAATCAATACGTCCGACTTTTTTCTTAACACTTCCTTATTTTCAGCTTGTACTGTGGACATCATCGTCAACACAATTTGGAGCCTAATAATTCTTCCTTTTTGTCACGTTTATAGTTTCTTCAGTTCTAGAGCTACCGTTTATTTTAGTGAGGACAAGAATTAATCTGTTGGTGTTGATTTTTCCAACGCTAGTCTGCGTGGAGCATTCACCTTGTGTTTTGAGCTGTCTGTGTCCTCACTCCTAAAAGGTAATAAAGCGCCGTCTATTTGTAAGTCAGTGCACTTCGGGAGGACAAGACTGCTAGAGTGAACCGCCCTGCAGAGGACTACAGCAAGTCTTTCAAAACGTCGCCAATTTAGTTGCTTCAGTAGTTTATAATGATGCGGCTCAGTAGCCAAAATTGTTTTATCTGAAATGACATCGTCTGTGGAAGTCTACGAACTTATATCGACTGCGACCCATAGATTTCGACTAGCTTCGTTACGCTGTCTGAAGATCGCTCCAAAATAATCACTGTGAAAGCATTTAGGTCACTGTGATTGCGTTTGTGAAGAAATTAATATCAAAGCTCATGAAGCATGATAGTTTTTGGGACCAGGTCAGTAATGAGGAGCCGGCCGGGGTGGCCGAGCGGTTCTAGGCGCTACAGTCGGGTACCGCGCGACCGCTTACGGTCGCAGGTTCGAATCCTGCCTCGGGCATGGATGTGTGTGATGTCCTTAGGTTAGTTAGGTTTAAGTCTAAGTTCTAGGGGAATCATGACCTCAGAAGTCCCATAGTGCTCAGAGCCATGTGAACCATTTGAGTAATGAGGAAACTAGCTCTTACCCATGGATGCGTTCGCATATCAGTAGTTTTGTTATGATGAGTGATGGTAAATGAGTAAGCTACTGTACGTGCAATAACATCATCTTCCGTCGCGTGTCTGCCTGTTCGGGGAAGCACAGCTGAGGATGTGCGCTCCGCACTCCGCCCTCCCACGCTGTCCAAACGAAACGGCAGTGTGTACACAGGGACACTGGCAGGAGCGCGCGCCTATGCATCGTGCTATTGGAACAGCTACACATTTTACAACGTGTACATTATGAACAAATAGCGTGGGAAGCATCGACTGAATATTGTATAACCACTGTATTCATTGCTTTGAATCGTATCGCATATCACTTATCAACCAATAAAAGCATTTTGACAAAAATTCAAAGAGTAAATAGCTTTTTCGAGGAGTAAATATATTTCCCTAATAATTTCTGACAAATCGTGAAGCGTTTTCGAATGCTTTCATACATATGACAAGACGAAAGCCCTGGCATACTCTGGTGGTGATAATGTGGTCTGAAGTTTCGATCAGATTACGGTCAAGTTACTGCGCAAAGTGCGTAAGTTCGAAACTCGCTTTTTGCAATAATTTTTTATGCTCTTCAAGAAAGAGAATGGGAACTGTAGAAGTCTCTCTATTGTTATTCTGAATTAGATAAATTTTATTACGAACGAGGAAAAAGGTGGTAGCTGATAGGAAGGGTAGATGTCTTCGTTGTCTGGAAGAGAAAATAAGCTAAAATCACTTAGCAAGAGGATGCGGAGAGTGTGTAGATGTTGGGCTCGTTGGACGTCCGCACAGCAGCATACATCAGTAGATCTACTGTATAACTGACACTTCAAGTGTTTGGCGGGGGGTTCATAGAATCACATTCAGACAACTCCTCAACCTCGATTCTGGAATACCACTTGAGAGAAACGAACACCTAAATATCTCCGTGCGAGTTATGATCTGTCTTATATTATTACGATAGTCGTTTATCCTTGCGTAGGTGCTAGATAACCGAATATTTTCACAGGAGGAGAGAAAGATGTTAATTGAAATTTCGTGAAAAGATCTAGTTGCAACGAAAAACGCCTTGTTTTAGTGATGGCCAACCTAACTCTCTTATCATATCCTTGACACTCCCTCCACCAATCCGCGATAATACAGATCGAACTGTCCTTGTCTGCACTTTTTCGATGTCCTCTGTCAATCATATCTGGTAAGGATCCATAGAGATCAGGAATACCCCAGAACAGGACGGACAAGCGTAGCGTAGGCAGTCTCTTTAGTAGACCTTTTGCACCTTCTAATTGTTCTGCCACTAAAGTACAGTCTTTGGTTGGAATCTGATAGTTGTAACTTAAGTTGTTTGTAATTGTAATCCGTAGGTATGTAGTTGAGCCTACAACCTTTAAACGAGTGTGAGTCATAGCGTAACCGAAATTCATCAGATTTTTTTTATTATTCATGTGGAGGTTCACATTCTTTTTACCATTTAGGGTCATCTATCACTTTTTGCGTCACCGAGATAAGAAAAAGTGAAGTCTGTGGCGCAAGCCCGCCACAACGCTATTGGCCGGACAGAGTGCAGAGAGTAGTCATTCTTCGCTGAGGCAGTAGGAGGGGGGAGGTTGGGGTCCCTTCGGCCCGGTCACTTTTTACCTCCGACAGATATCTCATTTGATAGCAGGCTGAGTGGGCGGGGGCCGTCCTCTAGCGACGGAAAAGAGTTAAATCCCCGCCCCTACCTGCGATTGAAACCGGGACCAACAGGGCTGGGGTCGGGTGCTTCCCCGATAAACCAACATGGCTATAGCATGCAGATATCATGTATAAATCATTTAATAACTGCTTTTGCCCATCTGATCTTAGCAGCAGCATCTGCAAAAAGACTATGAAGACTGCTCATATTATGTCTTAAATCGTTTAATTCGATTTTTAAAAAAATCAGAGGGCCTATAACACATCCTTGGGGAACAGCAGATACCACTTCGTTTTAGCTAGATGACTTCGTGACAATTACTTGCTAACAAGAAGTCACATACCTAATCTCACAATGGAGGAAACACTCCAGGGGTACACAATCTGATTAGAAGCCGCTTGTGAGAAACGATTTCAGAACCCATCTACAAATGTAGGCATACAGAATCAAACTAAGATCCCCTATAAGTACTCATTACTTCGTGCGAATAAGGAACCAGTTGTGTTTCACGAGAACATATTTGCTGAATCCGTGCAGGTTATATCTTCGAGATATTTCACAATGTTAGAATACAGTATATGTTCCTAAATCGAAATACAAATCGATGTCAATGATTTGGGTCTATACTTCAACGGATTCCTTTCATTTCCTTTCTTGATTATTGGCGTGACCTGGGAAACTTTCCAGTCCTTAGGGACGATTATTTCGTCTGGCGAGTATTGCATTTGATGGTTAAAAATGGACTATTTGACAAGCATACTCCTAAAGGAAGCCAATAGTTGTAAAATCTGGACCGGAAGACTTGTCTTTATTAAGTTATTTAAGTTGTTTCGCTATACCGAACGTGCCTACTGTCAAATTACTGACGTTGCCTGCTGTTCTTGATTCGAATTCTGAAATATTAATTGCACCTTCTTTGGTAAAGGATTCTCGGAAAACATTGTTTAGTAACTCCGCTGTCGTCGGTGACGTTAACACTGCCATCACACAATTACGGTAATAATTGCGTGTTTCTCAAAGTAGAAAAAGCATCTGGCACTGAACTCTACCAGGATTCGAAAATAAAGGTGAAACGATGGGATTGTTTGTTTCAGTAGAGTTTGCACAATATAGATTTATAGGATGTACAGAGGTGTTCAGTGTGTTTAAGGAGGGAGGAGAAACTGATAAGCTGCTAAAGAACTCATACAGGGGAGCGTAAACGTATGGAGTGGCAGGCGTTCAAAGATGTGGAGAGCTTGATAAAACTTTGGTGAATTGGATGTCCACTCTCCATGCACGAGGGGCATGATCCCACATATTAGTACAGAGCATTTCAAATTTTTTGGAGCAGCCACCAATACGGAGCGGAAAAATATAATCTATAATACTGCTTCCAGCATAGACGATGTAATATTAGCGTCGAGGATGATGTGTCTACAGACTAATAGAGTGTAAACTAATATTACATTGCGGAGTGACGATTGGCTGCCTAACTGAAGACTTACGCATCTACACTTATGCAGGAATATTTGGGCACAAGGTGTCGCTGTCCTTTAAGTTTATATTAAAAAAACAAAAAAAAAACAGTTTTTTCTGTTTGCTGCTGCATGTCACCGCTAGCCATGCTGTGGTCGACGTCCTCTTGGCTTTACACTGAGGTGACAGAGCCATGGGATACCTCTTAATATCGTGTCGGAGTTGCTTTTTCCCGTCGTAGTCCAGCACCTCGACGTGGGATGGACTCAATCAGCATGTCGTTGGAAGTCTCCTGCAGAAATTATGAGGTATGCTGCCTCTATAGCCGTCCATAATTGAGAAAGTGTTGGCAGTGCGGGATTTTCTGCACGAACTGACCTCTCGATTATGTCCCACAAATGTTCGAGAGGATACGTGTCAGGCGCTCGAATTGCACAGAATGTTCTTCAAACGAATCGTGAACAATTGTGGCCCGGTTACATGACGCATTATCATCCACAAAAACTCCGTTGTTGCTTGGGAACATGAAGTCCATGGCTGCTGATGGTCTCCAAGTAGTCGAAAATAACCATTTCCAGTCATTGATAGGTTGAGTTGGACCAGAGTACACAGTCCATTCCATATAAACACAGCCCACACCATTTTAGGGCCACCCCCAGCTTGCACAGCGCCTTGTTGCCAACATGTGTCCATGACTTCGTGAGGTCTGCGACACATTCGAACCCTACCATCAGGTCTTACCAACTGAATTTGGGACTCATCTGATCAGACTATGGTTTCACAGTCGTCTAGGGTCGAACCGATACGGTTACGAGTCCAGGAGCCTTGGGCTGTGTCCAGGCTAGGGCCGCTGTTAAAATATCGATATGTCCCACAGAAAATATCGATATTATTGGTGATATCGTGCCGTTAGCAAAGACACTCGCCTCTGTCGTCTGCTGACACATTCCGTTAACCAAATTCTGCCGCACTGTCCTAACGGATGGTCTCGTCCTGCGTCCCACATTGGTTTCTGCGGTAAATTCACGCAGTGTTGCTTGTCTATTAGCAATGACAATTCTACATAAACGTCGCTGCTCTCGGTCATTAAGTGAAGGCCGTCGGCCACTGGATTGTCCGTGGTGGGAGGTAAGGTCTGAAATTTGATATTCTCGGAGCACTTTGGACACTATGGATCTTGGAATACTGAATTCCCTACAGATTTCTAAAATGGGGTGTCCCATGCGCCCAGCTCCAGGTACCATTCTGAGTTCTAAGTCTGTTACTTCACGTCGTGCGGCCTTAATCATATCCGGAACCTTTTCACGTGAATTATCTGAGTGCGCGTAACAGCTCTGACAACGTGCCGGCCTTTTGTACCATGTATTCACGATACTACCATCATCTGGATATGCGGATATCGCTATCCTATGACTTTTGTCACCTCAGTATTGGGACGCAAGAGATAACATCCGGGGTCCTTGGGCTGTGTCCAGACTAGGACCGCTGATAAGATATCCCATAGGAAATGTCAATATATATTGGCAATATCTGCTTTCCTGATACGTCGATATAAAATGGCGTTATCGAGTGCCGATATTTTTATTTTGTATTACATTTTTTGGAATTATCGGTAATTATGTGAAACTGTTCCTTTGTAACTGTAGTAGCACATAACTTCACTTTCACTTTCTGAAATAGTTTTACTACTGAAACTTACTGGCAGATTAAAACTGTGTGCCCGACCGAGACTCGAACTCGGGACCTTTGCCTTTTGCGGGCATCTGAGCTACCGAAGCACGACTCACGCCCGGTCCTCACAGCTTTACTTCTGCCAGTATCAGCAAGGTTCGCAGGAGAGCTTCTGTAAAGTTTGGAAGGTAGGAGACTAGATACTGGCAGAAATAAAGCTGTGAGGACCGGGTAGAGTGAAAATCTCATTCCAGTGTTACTACTTCTTGAACTTTCATCACGTCCAGTCTTTCTCCTTGTATAAACCAAGTGTAGGTGGCACGAAAGAAGTTGGAATGCATTGGGGTGTGCCAGTGTGAATGGAACAACAATATATCCGATGTGAAGATACAGTACACAAGTCGTGTTAAAAAAAAACTTTTAACGCAACTAGTCTGCTATTTTTTCACATCTGCATTGTTCAAAAACATTTGATGAAAATGATGAACAAAAATGTATTTGACAAGACTGATTTTTGGGGCTGGAGGAGACATGTGAGGGGAAATGCTGACGTAATCGGTGCTCGGCGCTACAAACAGAAACTGCAACGTTTAGCCTCACCACCCAATTTCCTATATCAGCGTGAAAAAAGGTTTATTTTGACATGTAGTGATTGACAAGTTAAGAAAATAAGACACGAGAAATTAACTGGAATGAAATATTGCATGAGAATGCACCATGTACACAGTTGTTAAGTAACAACACAAAAGTCGACCAAAATAGTATTGTAAAATAAGATTTTACCTGCAAGTAGTCCAATTATTAACTTAAAAATTTTCATATTGAGTGCTTTTCTTTCAATTCTTGCTCTAAGGAGGAGATGCAGGCTGCTAGCTTGCTGATGTACAGAATACCTCATAATAAATCAATACTTAAATTTAAAAAAACTCTAAAACTGGCAGTATATTTACGATATGCACCTGATATGTTTATAGGCCGTTATGTCGATACTTTCACCTTCGATGTAGCCATAGTTTTGGTCGATATATCGATGTCGGACTATTATACATTTTTTAATATTGGTGTATCAGACTTCCAATTTTTTTAAATACATCAGCTGTCTTAGTCCAGACAGTAGTTGACGCGTTGGTCTTTCTGTGGGTTGCAATGTATTTCCTAGCAAGTACTAAAATAAAAAGTCATATTTCCATGGCGGAAAGCGCAGAAAAATTCATAAGCGCATTCTCATGCATGGGCGTAGAATTCTGTTTAGCCATTTTCCATTTGTTCAGGCGAGTGCCCCACGTCTTCCAGTCCAGTGGTCGGAGTCTCTCTAAATGCAGTCGGATTGCTAAGGACATTTTATTTATCGTCTTGGAGTAGTAACAGTTTCACTCTATCTCACAGATAAAGTGAGCCTGGCGTTCATGACTAAGACTGGTGAATCCTCGGATGTGTTGCCAGGTAACGCTGTTAGTTCTTCACGATATTTCGGCAAACAGCCTGGTAGCCATCTCCAGGTGGTTCCTGGTTACTGCTGCTATGCTGGTATCGGGGTCCCATATGTGTTGGCCGATAACCCTTCCATCATCCGCTCCTGTCATTGTACGAACAGCCACGGTGGGTGGTCTGCGGTGTGTCTGGTGGTGGCACCAGTCTGCGAACTGTGGTCCCCAGTCTCAGTGCTATCATCGCTGGGTGTGGACCTCACTGTAAAGGACCATTTTTCTTCTTCTCGGCTCCAAGGCTCCTCGCTTGATTGGGTTGTAGGTCGCTATCTTTGGTAATTAGACCGTCTTGGGCCCTAACTTCAATCTCTTCTTTCTTCAGGCAATCCCAGATGAAAGAAGACTGCCTCGGGTTTATTGTAAACTATCATAAGGCTAGATTTATACTATGGTCAGCCACGGCTGATTTGTTGCTTTTTTGGTTGGTTGATTTGGGGGAGAGGACCAAACAGCGAGGTTGAAGTCGACCGTGCCCTTTCCCAGGGACAATCCCGACATTTGCCTGAGCTGATTTCAGGAAATCATGGAAAACCTAAACCAGGGTGGGCGGACGTGTGTTTGAATCGTTGTCCTCCTGAATGCGAATCCAGGGTGCTAACCACTGCACACCTCGCTCGGTGGTTTGGTGCTCAATGTCGTGTTTATGTCCACTGCCCACGGCACCGCTCTTCCACTATGCGTACAATTTCCCCACTGTTCGCCTAGCCGCATTAGCAGGGAATTTGGTAGACCCCTGTTTTGTGATGGCCTACATCATCCTTCGATGAACCTAACATTGTCAAGGCAGGCTAAATACAATTTGCCAACGTGCTGCTCCAAAGATTAGGCTGACTTTTCTGCGGCTGTAGCCGACAAATGAAGTGTACTAAAGTGATTTGTGCTCCTCTTTTTCTTCCTGCTGTCGTCTAAGTACAATCCGTCTAAATGCACACCTTTTCTGCTTGTTGCTGTGCCCAATCCTTCGGAATGTTTTGCTTCGGCTCAGTTGCAAGACTGTCTTAATCGAAGACGGATCGCGCCCTGTGAACAAGCGTTGGTGAAACGCCTTCACGCTGGGAATTGTGGTGACTACTCGAGGCAACTACGTACAGATCAGCGTATGTAGGGTTATCGCACACACTGTGTCCCAGCATTTCCTCTTCGCCAGGACGTCAAGAAACGGTAGGAATACATTCTGTTCCTTCTTAATAGTAAACCCTACATTGGGGTGAAGCGGGTTCGTGCGATCGAGGAAGTCCCCTAAGCTTTCCCGTCCATGTGGCGAAATAAGGTACGACTCATCGACGCAACGGTAGAAACAAGGTTTTTTGAGGGGGCTTGCTCCAAGCTTATCGGGAGAACACCAGAGAACTCTACAAGTTAGAAATACAGCGGGAAAACACCAGATCGCATTAACAATACTTTTTAATAGTGTAGCAATGGCGGTGTCGGATCTGGATCCGTATTTTACTTAATCTTACACGTAGCGTAATTTGTCTCGTACAGCAATAGCGCGCGGATTCTGGCAGCAGATATGGGAGATACTTCTATTATACTCGTTTTACGAAACAATTTTCGACAGACTGGTTTGGTATGTGGCTGTAACACAGTGACATTAGTGTGCATTTACGTTTCATTGCTTTGTGTTTCCCAGAGTCGTGTCTGAAATGAAAGTTTCGTCCGATGTACGAGGAGTGACGGGGTTAATCCTTACCTGGCGGAATATGCTGCATAACAAAAGAAATAAGAGACAGATTTGGATTAGTGATTGGATAAAAAGAAGGACGTCAGCTTGGTTGCTCAGCGACCTTGCTTTGAAAGGGATTATTGTAGGAGATTCAAGAAATTGTTTCAACAATTTGAGAATGTCATCAGAATAGTTCACATTTGTTCTTCATAGAGTTATTGACGGGATAAGGAAGAAGGAAACTATAATGCGTGGATCACTGCTACCAAACGAACACTTTTTTCTTTTTATTTCGTTATTTTTTTCGAAGAGGGGATTCGTATTCGCATTGCAAAATCAACAATGGCCAAATTCGAAGGGCGTTCAGTAGGTAATGCAACACTTTTTTTCTGAAAGCAGGTCAGTTTTATTCAGGATTTCAACATCCCATGTTATTCCCCACTCTTTTGGCTACAATGGCCTAGTGCGGGTGACAAAAACAACGCAATGAAGTTTTGTGAGCTCCTCTTTGGTGCGCAGATTTATGTTCGGTTTTGTCATGGAGAAGGAAACGTTCATTTGCATTTTTGTGTCGCTTCAGTCCGGAACTGCGCTGCTGCTACTGTCGCAGGTTCGAATCCTGCCTCGGGCATGGATGTGTGCTACGTCCTTATGTTAATTAGGGTTAAGTAGTTCAAAGTTCTAGGGGACTGATGACCTCAGATGTTAAGTCCCAAGGTGCTCAGAGCCATTTGAACCATTTTGAATGATTTTTGTGGTGACGAACACAGTGTAGTCGTTCCTTCAGTTTCCTGAGGCCAGCACAGTACACTTCAGAGTTGATCGTTGCGCCATCAGGGAGGACATCAAACAGAATAACAGCTCCCAGAGTCCCAGAAGCCCGTCGCCACTACTTTATCGGCTGGGGGTAGAGCTATAAAAGTTTTCTTCGGGGGAGAGGTGGTAAGGCGCCACTCCATAGCTTGCCGTTTTGTTTCTGGTTGGGGGTGATGAACCCATGTTTCATCGTCTGTGACGATGTTCGACAAAAAATTGTCACGATCTGCCTCGTAGCGCTGAAGCAATTCCGCATGGATGGACCTTGGTTGATCTTTATATTCTTGTGCTAGGCGGCAAGGAACCTAACGGGCACACACCTCCCACTACGACAAACTGTGGACGACTGTGTCAGCACGACCAACTGAGGTGTCTACCAGAACAGCGAGGTATTTGACTGTGGTCCGTCAATCACCTCCGCACATCCCAACATCGCAGCAGTCACAGTTATGTGCGGCCGGTCGGTACATGGGAGATCGAACAGGTTTGAGCGACCTTCTTGCAACGATGACAGACGCCTCGCCCAACTCCTCATCATGCTTTTGTTCACTGCCAGGTCTCCGCCTTTGAATATTTGCGATGCTCTGGTTTTCCGCCAAAAGAAACTCGACTGCATCTCTCTGCTCGGAACGCACGTCCGTTAGAGACGCCAGTTTAAAGACTGCGTATAGCGCTGACACCTATCGGAAATTCATGAAACTATAGGGGTTGAAGCAGGAATATTTTACGATTTCCCACAACAAATAGCGTATTTGTTGCATTACTTGTTGAACACCCCTCGTATATTCCAATTTATTGTTTGTAATGCCATGATTACAATCTGTAAATGTGACATCAGATAAGTGAATACTGAATAAAGAATTCAGCTTACCAAGTATTCGCAGCTTCTGCTCCTGTACACAACCACCGTATAAAGAATCCCGTCAACCTGAGCCACGGGACTTTCGTCTTCTACATGTGATCTGTTCCACAGCCAAACATGCTCGTATGTTTTCTATGAATTTTTGTTATTCAGTGCAGAAATAGTCAGCCCACCCATGTTCAGATCGCGTAGCACCCTTCAAGTGCAGTAAGAGGTCGCTGCTTGCTTTTGGAACTAGCGTCATTTATTTTTACAAAGACGTTTCCGTAGCATGTTGTTGTGGTCCCCAGTCCAGAGACCGGTTTGATGCAGCTCTCCATGCTACTCTATCCTGTGCAAGATTCTTCATCTCCCAGTACCTACTGCAACCTACACCCTTCTGAATCTGCTTAGTGTATTCATCTCTTGGTCTCCCTCTATGAATTTTACCCTACATGCTGCCCTCCAATACTAAATTGGTGATTCCTTGATGCGTCAGAACATATCCTACCAACCGATCGCTTCTTCAAGTTGTGCCATAAATTTCTCTTCTCCTCAATTCCATTCAATACCGCATTACTTATGCGATGTACACATTTAATCTTCAACATTCTTCTGTAACACCACATTTCGAAAGCTTCTATTCTCTTCTTGTCTAAACTACACTCCTGGAAATGGAAAAAAGAACACATTGACACCGGTGTGTCAGACCCACCATACTTGCTCCGGACACTGCGAGAGGGCTGTACAAGCAATGATCACACGCACGGCACAGCGGACACACCAGGAACCGCGGTGTTGGCCGTCGAATGGCGCTAGCTGCGCAGCATTTGTGCACCGCCGCCGTCAGTGTCAGCCAGTTTGCCGTGGCATACGGAGCTCCAACGCAGTCTTTAACCCTGGTAGCATGCCGCGACAGCGTGGACGTGAACCGTATGTGCAGTTGACGGACTTTGAGAGAGGGCGTATAGTGGGCATGCGTGAGGCCGTGTGGACGTACCGCCAAATTGCTCAATACGTGGGGCGTGAGGTCTCCACAGTACATCGATGTTGTCGCCAGTGGTCGGCGGAAGGTGCACGTGCCCGTCGACCTGGGACCGGACCGCAGCGACGCATGGATGCACGCCAAGACCGTAGGATCCTACGCAGTGCCGTAGGGGACCGCACCGCCACTTCCCAGCAAATTAGGGACACTGCTGCTCCTGGGGTATCGGCGAGGACCATTCGCAACCGTCTCCATGAAGCTGGCCTACGGTCCCGCACACCGTTAGGCCATCTTCCGCTCACGCCCGAACATCGTGCAGCCCGCCTCCAGTGGTGTCGCGACAGGCGTGAATGGAGGGACGAATGGAGACGTGTCGTCTTCAGCGATGAGAGTCGCTTCTGCCTTGGGGCCAATGATGGTCGTATGCGTGTTTGGCGCCGTGCAGGTGAGCGCCACTATCAGGACTGCATACGACCGAGGCACACAGGGCCAACACCCGGCATCATGGTGTGGGGAGCGATCTCCTACACTGGCCGTACACCTCTGGTGATCGTCGAGGGGACACTGAATAGTGCACGGTACATCCAAACCGTCATCGAACCCATCGTTCTACCATTCCTAGACCGGCAAGGGAACTTGCTGTTCCAACAGGACAATGCACGTCCGCATGTATCCCGTGCCACCCAACGTGCTCTAGAAGGTGTAAGTCAACTACCCTGGCCAGCAAGATCTCCGGATCTGTCCCCCATTGAGCATGTTTGGGACTGGATGAAGCGTCGTCTCACGCGTCTGCACGTCCAGCACTAACGCTGGTCCAACTGAGGCGCCAGGTGGAAATGGCATGGCAAGCCGTTCCACAGGACTACATCCAGCATCTCTACGATCGTCTCCATGGGAGAATAGCGACCTGCATTGCTGCGAAAGGTGGATATACACTGTACTAGTGTCGACATTGTGCATGCTCTGTTGCCTGTGTCTATGTGCCTGTGGTTCTGTCAGTGTGATCATGTGATGTATCTGACCCCAAGAATGTGTCAATAAAGTTTCCCTTTCCTGGGACAATGAATTCACGGTGTTCTTATTTCAATTTCCAGGAGCGTATTTATCGTCCATGTTTCACTTCCATACATGGCTACGCTCCATACAAATACTTTCAGAAACGACTGCCTGACACTTAAATTTATAATCGATGTTAACAAATTTCTCTTCTTCAGAAACGCCTTTCTTGCCATTGGTTCAAATGGCTCTGAGCACTATGGGACTTAACTTCTGAGGTCATCAGTCCCCTAGAACTTAGACCTGCTTCAACTTAACTAACCTAAGGACATCACACACATTCATGCCCCAGGCAGGATTCGAACCTCCGACCGTAGCGGTCGCGCTGTTCCAGACTGTAGCGCCTAGAACCGCTCTGCCAGTCGGGCTGGCTTTTCCTTGCCATTGCCAGTCTACATTTTATATCCTCTCTTCTTCGACCATCATCAGTTATTTTGCTACCCAAATAGGAAAACTCATTTACTACTTTAAGTGTCTCATTTCCTAATCTAATTCCCTTAGCATAAGCCGACTTAATTCGAATACATTCTACTATCCTCGTTTTGCTTTTCTTGGTGTTCATCTTATATCCTCCTTTCAAGACATTGTCCATTCCGTTCAACTGCTCTTCCTAGTCCTTCCAGAATTACAATGTCATAAGTGAACCTCAAAGTTTTTATTTCTTCTCCATGGATTTTAATTCCTACTCCGAATTTTTCTTTTGTTTCCTTTACTGCTTGCTCAATATACAGATTTCATAACATCGGGGAGAGGTTACAACCCTGTCTCACTCCCTTCCCAACCACTGCTTCCCCTTCATGCCCCTCAACTATTATAACTGCCATCCGGTTTCTGAAAAAATTGTAAATAGCCATTCGCTCCGTGTATTTTACCCCTGACACCTTCAGAATTTGAAAGAGAGTATTCCAATCAACATTGTCAAATGCTTTCTCTAAGTTTACAAATGCTAGAAACGTAGGTTTGCCTTTCCTTAATCTATCTTCTAAGATAAGTCGTATGGTCATCATTGCCTAACGTGTTCAAATATTTATACGGAATGCAAAATGACCTTCTGCGAGGTCGGCTTCTACCAGTTTTTCCATTTTACATAGCATAAAAGACTTAAAAGCGAGAAATCTGTCTCGTTCCCCACTTCAAATTTGATTTTACTGACAAATACCGGCATGACTCTTGACTCAAGACGTGCTCGGCTACTAGTTACGTGTCGTCAAAGTTGGAAAAAGATGAAACTGTGTAGTTTCGACGGCGAGTTGAGCAATTATGTGCCGCGCACGCCCAGTCGCCGGTAGCGCAGTTTCCGAACGTAGTTTCGCAACCTGCTGTCGTCACGTAAACTATCATTTAGCGTGACGCAGCGGAAGCTCCGTGGATAAAATGCAGTTCATTTCTTCGCAGTTTGACACTCTCAGCGCCGCATCAATTGCGACTGCCGGCTGCACTTGCATGCCTTTTATTTTTCTCTGCCGTTTGCCTCAAAACTCCGTACCTCACCTTTGGTCCCCGAGGTGCAGTAAGTATTTTTAGACTAAACTTCCGATGCGGCCGGGATTCTAATCCGGCGCCCTTCGCTTGGCAATCTACCGCGCTGAATACGCAGCTAGCAAGGCGGACGTCACAAAGTCCTTATAACGACCGCCGTTGCCGAGCCGGGCAGCACTCCTTTGAGCACGAGATGACCGAGGAGGTCGTCCCTGACACACTCCTCGCGACGCCGTCTGCTGCTCAAACTTCCGGGCCTGGCCTCCACGGCAAACACTGATAACTTATTTCACACCGTCGTGCGAAACAAACCCGGATACCGGGCAGGACATTTACCTCACAAATACCTTCACCGAGAAGCACAATGAGACGTGTTCTCTGTGGAAGAAATTCCTAAGCTACTTCGTCAATAGATGACTCATGGTACAGTGTCAGTTACCACCTGATTAAAAGTATCAGGACGCCTGTAAGTAATGCGGAATCGACCACTAGACATCACGAGAGGCGGGGAGTATTGTGCTGTCAGCAGAGAAAAAGGTACCTGTCGTGTGGATCGGTCAGGAGACTAGCTATTGAATGTCATCTGAGTAACAAATCCATCAGGGACATCTGAACCCTTCCAAAGATGCACAAGCCGACAGTTGGTGATGTGACTGTGGAGTGGAAACGCGAAGGAACAATAACAGCAAAGCCAAGAGCAGGCAGACCTAATGTACTGATTCACAATAGCGTCGAATATTGTGGGGGGGGGGGGGGGGGGGGGGGTAATGGTTGTAAAAAGTTGCATGAAATCGGCGTAAGGATTCAGCCGTAGGTTCCAAAGTGCTATCAGCAGTCCAACTAGCACAGTGACTGTGTGTAGGAGTTAAAAAGAATGGGTTACAATGGTCGACAGCTCCTAGCAAACCACACATTTCTGTCATCAGTTCAAAATTCAAATGACTCGGAGCACTATGGGTCTTAACATCTGAGGTCATCAGTCCCCTAGAACTTAGAACTACTTAAACCTACCTAGCCTAAGGACATCACACACATCCATGCCCGGGGCAGGATTCGAACCTGTGAGCGTAGCGGTCGCGCAGTTCCCGACTGTAGCGCCTAGAACCGCTCGGTCACCGCAGCCGGCTACTTGTTTGTCAACAGAACTTAACGCAATCACACCAGTCTCACCAGCTGTCGAAGAATGCAAGGACGTTTTGTTGAGAGCGCTGAAGGAAAGGGGTTACTTGAATTGAATGACTATGCAAACTTTGCTACTCTATTGGATCCAAGGTTTAAAAAACTGCGTTTTCAAAATACAGCAGCATACGCGAGAGCAACACAAAAAACTGAAATGTGTGGTTTATGAGATACACAGTAGCCCAAGTGAATCGGAGGAAGATAATGCTTCGTCTATTGTACCACAGGAATACGATTTTTGGAAACGTCACAAGCAGCTGGCGCAAGGCCACAGAAAGAAAAAAAAAAGACACGCCAAAGTGGCGAAGAATCTCCTCATTTGTCAAACCCTGCAATATCTTTAAAAAGTAAACTACGAAGGATGGAACTTGAATAATGGCAACTACTTATTTACAGCAGGTACAAAATAGATACCTGTTTCAAAGTTTTACTGACCTTCAAAGTAGTCACCAGTATTGTGTACAACCCGTTGCCAACGATGTGGAAGTTTTAGGATCCTCTTAACAGTGCCAGTTGTGTTGACAGTTCGAGCGGCGCGGTCTATTGCCCCACGAATTTGTAGCAGTTCTGTAGCAAATGCCGTGAAGTGTTTCCTTCAGTTTAGAAATCTAGTTGAACTCACGGGGGCTTAAGTCAGGGGAGTGTAGTAGGTGGTATAGAACTTTGGAGCCCCACCAGTCAAACAAATCAGTAACAGCTTGCACTGAACGTGCTGGAGCATTATCCTGCAAAATGATGGTCAGGTCCTGCAGAAAGTGTCATCACTTCTGTCTCTATGCTGTTCATTTTTGAAACACAACCTACGACCAGCTAAACTGAAGGAAACACTTCACGGAATTAGCTTCAGAACTGCTACAAATTCGTCGGGCAATAGACCGCGCCGCTCGAACTATCGATACGACTGGCACTGCTAAGAGTATCCAGCGACTTCCACATCGCTGGCAACGGGTTACACACAATGCTGGTGACTACTCTGAAGGTCAGTAAAACTTTGAAACACGTATCTAGTTGCCACTATTAAAGTTCCAACCTTCGTATTTTCAGAAAGACATGGAAGTCATTTCTCCGTGTCCGTACAAATACGCGCATCAATGTCTTATCGTCGTTGTGCAACATCTGTGACTACTGAGTGTTTATGGTACCGGCACATCCCTCCTCATGAAGAGCGGCCATGTGACACTGTTGATGTTGATCAGTCGGATGGGAAGATGAAGTTCGTCGGCCACCTTGGTGCTATTCGGGAGGAATAGGCTATGCGCCAGGTTTCACCCCCTCCCTTCCCTTCATCGATAACAACAAGTGCTCATCGTAGTTATCTGTACGACATAGATACTCGGTTAACACTTCGTAAAAGGTCGGAGGAATACAATGGTAAACCACCTCCATTATGACCTTGACATGAGCGGCGAGGCCAGATTCTTGCGACTGCTCCCCTGCACTCATTGCCTGCGAAATTTAGCCGACAGGAAAAAGCGTACAGACTTTTAGTCTACTTCTGGTCACAAAGCGCATCTCAAGATGCACTTTGCCATAAAGGGTATCAAACGATACGTTCATCTTAAGATGCCTGCAGAAAGTTAATGAGGCAGATTACCGATCATCTGGTGCATGTTTTAGAGAGACATTATGCCAACGAAATTAATTCGAAAATTTTATTTTTCCACAAAATACGCTAGCTGGCACGTACACGAGATATAAAAGTGCAGGGCATTGGTAGAGCTGTCATTTGTACTGAGGTGATTGATGTGAAAAGGGTCCGCAGCTCGTGGTCGTGCGGTAGCGTTCTCGCTTCCCACGCCCGGATTCCCAGGTTCGATTCCTGGCGGGGTCAGGGAGTTTCTCTGCCTCGTGAGGACTGGGTGTTGTGTGATGTCCTTAAGTTAGTTAGGTTTAAGTAGTACTAAGTTCTAGGGGACTGATGACCATAGATGTCAAGTTCCATAGTGCTCAGAGCCATTTGAACCTTTTTTTTTTTTGTGAAAAGGTTTCCGAAGTGATTACGGCCGCACGACGGGAATTGGTTCAAATGGCTCTGAGCACTATGGAACTTAACTTCTGAGGTCATCAGTCTCCTAGAACTTAGAACTACTTAAACCTAACTAACCTAAGGACATCACACACATCCATGCCCGAGGCAGGATTCGAACATGGGACCGTAGCGATCGCGCGGTTCCACACTGTAGCGCCTAGAACCGCTCGGTCACTCGGGCCGGCCTTTGCTAATAACTTGATACCGAGTGCAGCACCTCTCCTGACCTCCTGGCCATATCGGTTTGAATAGAGGACTGGGAAACAGTAACCTGATCAGATGAGTCCCGATTTCAGTTGGTAAGAGCAGATGGTAGGGTAGGGTTCGAGCGAGGCGCAGATCCCGTGTGCCCATGGATCCAAGTGGTCAACAAGGTATTGTACAAGCAGGTGGTAGCTCTATAATGCTCTGGGCAGTGTTTACATGGAGTGGATTGGGTCCTCTGGTTATGTTCGGCTACCTGGAAACCATACGCAGTCATTCATGGACTTCATGTTTCCAAACAACGATGGAATTTGTATGGATGAGAATGTGCCATGTGACAGGGCCACAAATGTTTGTGATTGGTTTGAAAACATTCTAGACAGCTCGAGCGAATGATCTGCCCGCCCATATTGCTCGATAAGACTCCCATAGAACTTTTATGGGACATAGAGAGATCAGTTCGTGCACAAAATCCTGCTCCGGCAAAACATTCGCTACAGATGCAGGATGGCTCAATATTCCTACTCAGGACTTTCACCGACATGTTGCGTCGATGCCACATCGAGTTGCTGCTCTACGTCAGGCAAAAGGAGGGTCGACAAGTTATTAGGAGGTATCTCATGACAAATAAGATATGTTATGCTAAAATTGTCAATCTATTCTCATTGAAAATATTAACTCTGGATTATTATATATAGATGTCCTTAAAAAACGTTTAGGATTAAGGTTTTCAATGTACACTACTGGCCATTAAAATTGCTAACCACGAAGATGACGTGCTACAGACGCGAAATTTAACCGACAGGAAAAAGGTGCTGTGATATGCAAATGATTAGCTTTTCAGAGCATTCACACAAGGCTGGCGCCGGTGGCAACATCTACATTAGGAAAGTTTCTAACCGATTTCTCATACACAAACAGCAGCTAACCGGCGTTGCCTGGTGAAACGTTGTTGTGATGCCTCGTGTAAGGAGGAGAAATGTGTACCATCACGTTTCTGACTATGATAAAGGTCGGATTGTAGTCTATGGCGATTGCGGTTTATCGTATCGCGACATTGCTGCTCGCGTTGGTCGAGATCCAATGACTATTAGGAGAATATGGAATCGGTGGATTCAGGAGGGTAATACGGAACGCCGTGCTGGATCCCAACGGCCTCGTATTATTAGCAGTCGAGATGACAGGCATCTTACCTGCATGGCTCTAACAGACCGTGCAGCCACGTCTCGATCCCTGAGTCAACAGATGGGGACGTATGCAAGACAACAACCATCTTCACGAACAGTTCGACGACGTTTGCAGCAGCATGGACTATCATCTCGGAGACTATAGCTGCGGCTACCCTTGGCGCTCACATCACGCCTGCGATGGTGTACTCAACGACGAACCTGGGTGCGCGAATGGCAAAACGTCATTTTTTCGGATGAATCCAGGTTCTGTTTACAGCATCGCGGTGAACGCACATTGAAAGCGTGTATTGGCCATCGCCATACTGGCGTATCACTCGGCGTGATTGCATGGGGTGCCATTAGTTACACGTCTCTGTCACCTCTTGTTCGCATTGACAGCACTTTGAACAGTGGACGTTACATTTCAGATGTGTTAGGACCCGAGGCTCTACCCTTCATTCGATCCCTGCGAAAACTTACATTTCAGCAGGATAATGCACGACCGCATGTTGCAGGTCCTGTACGGGCCTTTCTGGATACAGAAAATGTTCGACTGCCGCCCTGGCCAGCACATTCTAAAGATCTCCCACCAATTGTAAACGTCTGGTCAATGGTGGCCGAGCAACTGGCTCGTCACAGTAAGCCAGTCACTACTCTTGATGAACTGTGGTATCGTGTTGACGCTGCATGGGCTGCTGTACCTGTACACGCCATCCAAGCTCTGTTTGACTAAAAAAAAATGCCCAGGCGTATCAATGCCGTTATTAGGGCCAGAGGTGGTTGTTCTGGGTACTGATTTCTCAGGATCTGTGAACCCAAACTGCGTGAAAATGTAATCACATGTCAATTCTAGTATAATATATTTGTCCTATGAATACCCGTTTATCATCTGCATTTCCTCTTGGTGTAGCAATTTTAATGGGCAGTAGTGTATATGTAAAAGACATAAATTATTGATGAAAAGCCAACACAACGCTCATTTATGTTCATAAAAATTTTACCTAATTCGGTTCTTTCATTTGTCACTGATACAAATATTGCGTAGATAATATGGAGAATATTTACACAAGTGCTTATTCCGGTAAACGTTTCTTCATTTGAGGCAATAACATTATGCTAAAGAAACTAAGATTTTATGGAACTGATAGTGTCGAATTCCGTCAGGGTCTAGCGCCTTGTTCACTTTAACCATTCTATAGTGTTTCTCAATTCAGAGGCTGCTAGTAGCAGTAGCACCCATTTGTGAGGTTGTGCAGCTGTCAAACACTGCAATGGCGGAATCTTCGTTCGTCAATACACTTTTAAGTGCAGAATTTAATATTCCTGCTTTCTGGTTGCTATGTTTAGTTTCGGTGTTAGACAAATCCATTGGAGACTCAAAGGAAAGTTTGGCTTCGCTTACTGATTTTATGCATGACGAGAATTGCCTACAATTATCAGAGGGACCTTACAGCAGGATTGGTTCGCAGTCTGTATTATATACTGATTATCTAAAATTACTCAACTTCCCTCCCTGAAAAATAATGCCTTCGTTCATAGCTTTTTATTTCTTTATTGCTGTTTCGTCAAGATCTGTTCTCTTCGCTTTCTATTGCAGACGCTTTAACGTATTCAGTGGCACTGATTGCGAGTCAGAATTGAAAATTGTACAGTCTAGAAGACACAAAGTTGTTCTTCCAGAAGCAAAGTTCAATACAATGTAATGCGTACAATACAGTTAAATTAATTTCATTTGCAATGGTACAAACTCAGCACAACTAAAGTCAGGATAACTGAACCTCATGTATCAGTTAAACCTTCTCGGTTTGCAGTCCGTGTCACTTCGAATAAGACGTTTGAAGTTTCCATAGCTCCACCATCGTGATCAGTAGTTAAAATCACCGGCCACTGCGGCCAGCACAGACGGTGTTTCGCTTATAAAAGGTGTTTGTTAATTCCATTTACAAATTTCTAAGACTTGTAGAGTGGAGTGTGTACATAACATTTTGAATAGGAGCCCACGTCCGGAAAAGTGCTGTCTCCATTCTACAACAGTTTCAATTCTGCTGTTTAACTCATCCACTTCCACCTGAGGAACTGAATCAGGCTTGATGCAGTACAGTATTTGGGTAACAATTCGAAAGGAAACATAGCGAAACATCCGTTTATCACTTAATCACGTTTGTTTTTATTAGCACTTAAACATTACTCGTTTACATTAAACCAAAACAAGTGTGTGGTCATCTACATGAATACTAAAAGAAATCTCTTAAATTTCGGTTACACAATAAATAGCACAATTTTAAAGACTATCAATATAACTACATATCTAGGCATTACAATATGAGCGACTTATATTGGAATTATCTCGTAACCAATGCTGTAGGGAAGGCGAGCTAAAGATTGCATTTTATTGGCAGAACACCCAGAAAGTGTTATAAATTTAACCTCACCTGACAAACAATTAGTCACCCAAGTGCGCACGCACATATGAATCGGTTAAGCCATTACAGATGGTGCAGCGATCGAGTCAAGTGCTTAACCTCTGGCGCACTGTCTCTGTATCACCGTAAGAAAGTAGAGATTTGTGAAATAATTACGTTTCAAGCGGACATGGTACGCACATATGAGTAAAAAACGTAAGGACATTACACATAGTGGCAAAAAAGGGAAATCGTGCTTGGCCGTGCCCATATATATATATATATATATAGTGTTCAAAAGTTATTATATATATATATATATATATATATATATATATATATATATATATATATATATATATATATATATATATATATTATAACTTTTGAACACTATTAACCCTCCAACAGTCGCGCATGTATCTGTGAGATACATGACCTACTTTATCTCTGGTATTACCACAATGAACAGTAGTAACGGTTTGCTGGCACACGACATCTTGTGTCATACCTCTCTTATTGCTTCACAGGAATTTCAATCTTATCCCGATACTGACAAGGTCATAAATGAGCCAGGTGTGGGAAGGTGTACTGCCTGTATCTCTCAGGTACAGCGCGCCTACTAGGGTAACGCTTTGTCGCCGCTAACGACTGCAGCTGTTGCATTTTTTGCAGAGTACGCAAGTCGGCAGTTGCGATGTTGTCTTCTAAATGAAACAACGTTTTGTTGTAGCTACGTGTACTCTCTTTCAAAATGAGTAAACGATATGATCTAGAAAATTCTAAGGATTTGGAAGCAGTACATCGCCTTCTTCTCGACGACGAGGTATCCATTGAAGATGAAGATGATCTTGCAGAAACTGATTCAGAAACCGAAGATATACTCGAAACACGATCTGTAGGCTCAGACACAGATCATGAATTTGATGAAGAGGAAAATAATGAAGCGCACGAAACTGATGAACATTACTATTTTGGTGAGTAGAAAAGACAATAAATATTCTTTTAGATGTAATAATAACAATATCTAATAATGGTGTAATGTACTTATTTTTTTATTTTAGGTAAGGATGGAACTAAATGGAGGAAAGTGCCTTGGAAAGCAGCACAGAAACGGCCGCATAATATACTAAACAAACTGCCTGGGGTAGTTCGAGACGCAAAGAAAATGGTAACTGAAATTGACTGCTGGAGCCTATTCACCAGTAATGATATCCTAGATCTAATTGTGGTCAACACTAACAGGCATATAGTTGATATAAAAGGAAACTTTGCTCCCGAGAGTGACTGCAAGGACACAGACGCAATCGAAATAAAAGCCTTTCTTGGCTTGTTATGCCTTGCTGGTGTGTTCCGTGGTGGGCGACAGAATGTTCACGACTTCTGGGCAGCAGATGATCTTGGTCTGAATATTTTTAGAATGACCATGTCCGAAAAACGTTTGCTGTTCCTAACAAGATGTGTTCGTTTTGATGATGGAGCCACAAGACCAGAATGGCACAAGACAGACAAATTAGCAGCCGTGAAGGAAATGTTCACCATGCGTTTGAATAACTGCAACACACATTACTCCCTCGGTCAGAACGTCACAGTTGATGAGCAGCTACCAGCATTTTGAGGCCGGTGTGGATTTCACCAGTTCATACCACCCAAACCATCTAAATATGGCATCAAAATTTTCTGCCTATGTGATGCCAAGCTTTATTATACTTACAACGTGGAAATATATTTTGGATTACAACCAGAAGGACCCTTTCAGAATAACAACTCCGCCAAAGAAGTAGTTCTGAGACTTGCCGAACCAATATATGGGACGGGTAGAAACATTACAGTAGATAACTGGTTCACTAGTTTGGAGTTAGTAAGAGAACTGCATAAAAGGAGACTGTCGTTTGTAGGCACAATTAGAAAAAACAAGAAGGAACTGCCATCGAATTTCGTAGCACTAAAAAGTAGACAGCAATATGACCGCGTATTTGGCTACTGCAAGAATGAAACCCTTGTGTCGTATGTCCCGAAAAAAGGGAAAACTGTAGTCCTCCTTTAGAGTATGCGTGTATCATCAAGTGAGGTTTCGGAAGGTTTAGAGAAAAAACCAGTAATTATTCTACACTATAATGACACCAAATCTGGAGCTGATGTAGTTGACAAACTCTGTGCAACCTACAATGTAGCTAGGTCAACAAGAAGATGGCCTATGGTGATTTTTTTCCACCTGTTGAACATTGTAGGCATCAGCTCAAGAGTAATTTTCTTCGGCAACAAGAATAAATACTCAAATCGGCGCGAGTACCTCAAAACTTTGGCTCTGACTCTACTGCAAGATCATCTCAAAAGAAGAGCTCTTATTATGACTCTATCTGATGATATAACGTCAATGCTAGTAAAGTAGAAACCTAAAGGACAAGAACAAGAAAACGCTGAACAATCCTTGGAATCAGAAAACAAGAAAAGAAAAAGGTGCCAGTCACGCTACAGGGAGACAAAAAAGACTCGTCTCAGCAAGTATACACGTGAAAAATGCGGTACACGTCTTTGTTTGCAAAAGCAAGCAAAAATAATTTGTGAACCATCTCTTTCTGTAGAGGGCAATCAGTAAAAAGAGACATGCTTTGATTAGTTCAATAATTTATTTGCATAATAAAATCAGTTTTTAAAAGAATTTCATGTACTTCTCCATTGCAAAATGTCAAATATTTCTGTTAATTTGAAAGTGTAATGAGTCTGATGTTCACTTCTGTATTTGTAAAATCTGTAACAATAAAGGTAACTGCAATTTAAAACAAAAAACAGAAAAAGAACCTGTAAACAAACAAAAAACCACAAAAACTGTCGCATGTATTCACGAGATACATCGCGACTAGCGGCGTCATGAAAGTTGACGCGCCTGCTGGAGGGTTAAGGTAAATACGTTGTTTGTTCTCTATCAAAATCTTTCATTTGCTAACTATGCCTATCAGTAGTTGGTGTCTTCAGTAGTTAGAATCTTTTATTTAGCTGGCAGTAGTGGCGCTCGCTGTATTGTAGTATTTCGAGTAACGAAGATTTTTTTGAGGTAAGTGATTCATGAAAGGTATAGGTTGTTGCCAGTCAGGGCCATTCTTTTGTAGAGATTATTGAAAGTCAGGCTGCGTTGCGCTAAAAATATTGTGTGTCAGTTTAGTGTTGATGCGAATAAGTAAAGAGCGAAATGTCTGAGTACGTTCAGTTCTGCTCAGCTGTTTGAAAATCAAATAACGTAAGAGGTTTATCAGCACAGTAATTCACTAATTTTCAAATGGGGGATTTCAAGGTGAACAGCGGCTCGAAACGTTGGTCACTGCCGAGCGCCATCACCATGTACGCAAATCGGCCGGCCGTTTTTTGTGTGAATTACCTGACCTGCGATAGACATCTAATGGCACATACATCCACAAACCTACCAATGAGCTGTCGGATCCCTCACTCACAGAATCACGGATGTATTGTATTTCGTTCCAAAGACGGAGAAACGAGTTATTAAGGAAGTGGCCATGATGTTTTGGCTCGTTTTGGCTCATCAGTCTAACCCAGAGCTCAAGCGGAAAGCTTCAGATGATCGTTACCCCGCGTGATATTCTAGTGTCGAACGATAGATAAAAAGTCTGAAAATGATTCTGTGATCCTCTACCGATCACTTAAGTGTGAACTGTAGAGAAGTTATGGATATATACACTGAAGCCCCAATGAAACTGGTATAGGTCTGCGTATTCAAATACGGAGATATGTAAACAGGCAGAATACGGCGCTGCGGTCAGAAGCGCCTATGTAAGACAAAGCGTGTCTGTCGCACTTGTTATATCGGTGAATGCTGCTACAATGAAAGGCTATCAAGATTTGTAGTCGGCGCGCGAGCGATGGGACACAGCATCTCCAAGGTAGCGATGAAGTAGGGATTTTCCAGCACGATTATTTCAAGAGTGTACCGTGAATATCAGGACCCGGTAGAACATCAAATCTCCGACATTGCTGTGGCCGGAAAAATATCCTGCAAGAACGATGCCAACGAAGACAGAAAAGAACCGTTCAACTTGACAGAAGGGCAATTCTACCGAAAATTGCTGTAGATTTTAATGATGGGCCATCAACAAGTGTCAACGTGAGAACCATTCAACGAAACATCATCGATATGGGCTTTCGGTGCCGAAGACCCATTCGTGTACCCTTGATGACGGCACAACTCAAATTTTTACTCTTCACCTGGGCCCTTTTTCCCCAATATTGGACTTGGAAACATGTTGCCTGGTCGGACGAGTCTCGTTTGAAATTGTATCGAGTGGATGGAGACAATCTCATGAACCCATGTCAGCAGGGGACTGTTCAAGCTGGTGGAGGCTCTGTAATGGTGTGAGGCATGTGCAATTGGAGTGATATGGAACACCTGTTACGTCTAGATACGACTCTGGCAGGTGACACATACGTAAGTATTCTGTCTGATCACCTGCATCCATTCATGTCCATTGTGCATTCCGACGGACTTGGGCAATTCCAGCAGGACAATGCGACACACCACACGTCCAGAATTGCCACAAGTGTCGCTCCAGGAACACTCTTCTGAGTTTAAACACTTCCGATGACCACCAAACTCACCAGAGATAAACATTATTGAGCATATCTGAGATGCCTCGCAACGTGCTGTTCAGAAAAGATCTCCATTCTCTCGCTTCTTACGGATTTATGGACAGCCCTGGAGGATTCATGGTTTCAGTTTCCTCCAGCATTACTTCAGACATTAGTCGAATCCATGGCATGTTGTGTTTCGGCACATCTGTGTGGATCCTATACGATATAAGGTAAGGGGTACCAGTTTCTTTGGCTTTTGAGTATAGATGTAGATGTGCAACAGCAGTTAGAAATTACAGATATTTGATGTATACAGGGTGAAAAGTATTTAAACCAACAAACTCTGGAAGGTTTTAGGGGACATCAAAACAAATATTTTCACCTAATGCCATTTTTTTCCTGTGAGCATTATTTGAACCGGTGGAGGCCGTTTTACGCTCTTCACTTGTTAGGGGCCATATTACGCTCTTCAGTTGTAGACAACTGCTGTCCACCAGTGTAGTAGTGCATTGTCTCTGTCTACTAATGGAGCGATACACTGACATGCTTGGTACGTATTACGAAGCGCACCACAACGGACGAGCTGCGCGGCGGGTTTATCAACAACAATATCCTAATCGCCGTATCCCGCATCATACGACCTTTGCTGCTGTGTAGCAACGTCTGTGTGAGACCGGTTCATTTAGGAGATTACCTGGACAGGGACGCCGTCGCACGGTAAGAGCGCTGCAATTTGAGGAAGCTGTCTTGCAGCATCTGGAGCGGCATCCTTCAGTCAGCACTCGTGCAAAGAACAGTCCTTCTAGAGCAATTGTTACGTCCATTTCACTTACAGCGTGTCCACAACCTGGGACCAGTTGATTATCCACCCAGAGCACAGTTTTCGCAGTGGTACCTGGGACACTGTGAAATGCTTCCTACATTTCCATCCTCTGTGTTGTTTACCGATGAAGCAACGTTCGGTCGTGATGGAGTCTTCAACATGCACAGTTCGCATGTTTGGAGTGAGGATAACCCACATGCCACAGTTACTAGCGCTCATCAAGTGCGGTTCTTCATTAATTAGTGGGGTGTTGTTGTTGGGGACTGTTTAATTGGGCCGTAACTGCTACCTAGTCCATTAAATGGCAGGCACTATTACAATTTTCTCGCCAGGGCATTGCCGGAATTCCTGGAAAACGTCCCGCTCCATATAAGACAACGCATGTCGTTCCGACATGACGGGGCGCCGGCACATTTCAGTCGTCGTATGCGTCGATTCCTGGACCGACGGTTCCCACAAACGTGGATTGTCAGAGGTGGTCCTGTACCATGGCCTGCTCGATCCCCAGATATGTCCCCCCTGGACTTTTTTGTTGGTTTAATTAATTTGTCGCCATAGAAATCTACCTCTACTCCTCATAGGCCGACCGCGGTGGCCACGCGGTTCTAGGCGCTGCAGTCCGGAACCGCGCGTCAGCTACGGTCGCAAGTTCGAATCCTTCCTCGGGCATGGATGTGTGTGATGTCCTTAGGTTAGTTAGGTTTAAGTAGTTCTAAGTTCTAGGGGACTGATGACCTCAGATGTTAAGTCCCATAGTGCTCAGAGTCATTTGAACCACTTGTTTGAACTCCTCATAGGAAAAAATGACATTAGGGAAAAATATTTGTTTTAATATCCCCTACAACCTCCCAGAGTTTGTCGGTTTAAATACTTTTCACCCTGTATATTGGTAGATCTTGTTCTACATTAGAATTGTAGCCTACATTCCACAATGAAATGTGACACAGTAACGAGTTTCATTATGATTTGAAGCAGAGATGTCCAGGTATCGAGTTGTGCATTGCCTGACAAGATCAATGTGTTAGCCACCGATTTCCTAACATTAAGCTGTGTCCAAAGAGGCTGAAGCCAGTTGTCAGCTCGAAACGAAAGCGCAGCGACGCCTGCCGGCAGGAGGTCTGCGACGGCGCGCACGGTGCGGGCGATGCTGAGCGGCCGGCAGCAGCAGGTGGACGCCGCCCCCGCCACCCCCGCCGCCCCCGCCGCCCCCGCCGCCCGCGGCCGCTGCCCCTGGCCGGCGCCGCCCGCGACGCGCCGGCAGGCCTCGCTGTGCCGCCGCGAGCCGGCGCTGCCCGCCGTGCTGCTGGAGGCCCGCGGACGAGCGCTCGATGGCTGCCGCGCCGCCTTCCGATTCGACCGCTGGAACTGCTCCCTCGCCGTAGCCGGACAATCCGTCTTCGCCAAGCGTACGTACACGTCACGCATCTCGGGACAAACCCTAAAATAAAGTTAAATGCTAAACAAAGCTGATCACCACCTGAAGAAAGAGCAGCGCGCCTGTGTGGTTTGGTGTTCCACCAGAGAGAACCGGCTCTCACGAACTCCTCGACGTTTACCTGGTCAATACACCAAATCCTCAAGTTTCCTATAATTGCCCTTTCCAAGTAGCATACAGCGTCGCACATCTGAGATGGTGTTGGTTTCGGTTGTGAAAGGAGAAGGGGGGGCTGGGGTGTTACAGTTCGCTACTTATTTCCCCCCCCCCCCCTCTCCAAATATAACTTGTCGTCACCCTCAAATTTCACCAGCTACGTGTGTCACAGATTTTAATAATAATAAACATGGTACAACGATTATATTATTAATGTATTAAAACATATGGAGAAAGAAGCTGCTGCCGACCGGTTCTAGGCGCTTCAGTCTGGAACTGCACGACCACTTAGGTCGTAGGTTCGAACCCTTTCTCGGGAATGGATATGTGTGATGTCGTTAGGTTAGTCAGGTTTAAGTAGTTCTTAGTTCTAGGGGACTGATGACCTCCTCTACATCTACATCTACATCCATACTCCACAAGCCACCTGACGGTGTGTGGGGGATGGTAGTATGAGTACCTCTATAGGTCCTCCATTCTATTCCAGTCTCGTATTGTTCGTGGAAAGGTTTTATCCTCATGGCCTCTTCGCGAGATAGACGTAGGAGGGAGCAATATACTGCTGTTCTCCTCGGTTAGGATATGTTCTCGAAACTTCAACAAAAGCCCGTACTGAGCTACTGAGCGACTCTCTTTCGCGATTACTAAGTGATCCTGTAACGAAGCGCGCTGCTCTCCGTTGGATTCTCTCCATCACTTCTATCAACCCTATCTGGTACGGATCCCACACTGGTGAGCAGTATTCAAGCAGTGGGTGAACAAGTGTACTGTAACCTCCTTCCTTTGTTTTCGGATTGCATTTCCTTAAGGTTCTTCCAATGAATCTCAGTCTGGCATCTGCTTTACTGATGATTAATTTTATATGGTCATTCCGTTTTAAATCACTCCTAATGCCTACTCCCAGATAATTTATGGAATTAACTGCTTCCAGTTGCTGACCTGCTCTATTGTAGCGAAATGATAAGGGATCTTTCTTCCTATGTATTCTCAGCACATTACACTTGTCTACATTGAGATTCAGTTGCCATTCCCTGCACTATGCGTCAATTCGTTGCCGATCCTCCTGCATTTCAGTACAGTTTTCCATTGTTACAACCTCTCGATACACTACAGCATCATCCGCAAAAAGCCTCAGCGAACTTTCGATGTTATCCACAAGGTCATTTTTAATATTGTGAATAGCAACGGTCCTACGACACTTTCCTGCGGGACACCTGAAATCACTCTTACTTCGGAAGACTTCTCTCCATTGAGAATGAAGTGCTGCGTTCTGTTATCTAGGAACTCTTCAGTCCAGTCACACAATTGGTCTGATAGTCCATATGCTCATACTTCGTTCATTAAACGCCTGTGGAGAACTGTATCGAACGCCTTGCGGAAGTCAAGAAACACGGAATCTACCTGGGAACCCGTGTCTATGGCACTCTGAGTCTCGTGGACGAATAGCGCGAGCTGGGTTTCACACGATCGTCTCTTTCGAAACCCATGCTGATTCCTACAGAGTAGATTTCTAGTCTGCAGAAAAGCCATTATACTCGAACATAATACGTGTTCCAAAATTCTACAAGCGATCGACGTTAGAGATATAGGTCTATAGTTCTGCACATCTGTTCGAGTCCCTTCTTGAAAACGGGGATGACCTGCGCTCTTTTCCCATCGTTTGGAAAGCTACGCTCTTCTAGAGATCTACGGTACCTCGCTGCAAGAAGGGGGGCAAGTTCCTTCGCGTACTCTGTGTAAAATCGAACTGGTATTCCATCAGGTCCAACGGCCTTTCCTCTTTTGAGCGATTTTTATTGTTTTTCTATCCCTCTGTCATCTATTTCAATTTCTACCATTTCGTCATCTGTGCGACAACCTAGAGAAGGAACTACAGTGCAGTACTTTGTTAAATAAAAGCCTCACATGTTAAGTCCCATAGTGCTCAAAGCCATTTGAACCAATTGAGCCATATGTCCTTTTTGTGTCGTCTCGTTATCACTGTAGGCTTGTACTAGGGGAAGCAAGGAGCGGTTGCTCTTTGGTAGCCGGTATCCTCTTCTTTAACACAAACAGCTCGCATGTACTAACAGGATTCTTTATTCATAAGAACAAGAAGTTACTTAAGATAGTCCAGGTGTTGTGGTACAAGCTCTTCTGTAATATCCACGATGGCCTCACTGCTGGGGAAGTACAAGTGGCGCTATGTACACTACTGTGGTCGCTAGATACTGCCTCTCTCTGAGCTAGATGCTGAGCTAACTGCGACTGCGTCTCTCGCTGGCTGCGACTGATGACTCGCTGGCTCAGGTCCACGACGGCGATGAAATACTGGCAGTCGAGAGGGCGTTGGCGGCACGTTATTTGCGAGTCTGTCGTTGGCCTCTCTCCTGATAGGCTGACTAGCTCTCGTGTCTATTATCGATCTTTTCGCAACCTCTTTGCCACCTGGTTTGCTGGTGACAACTTACACCAACACAGTCCTAATCTGAAGGGTTTCCAGGATGGAACACCTTTAATTTAGATTGTTATTTATTTTGTGTATAATTCAATACATCTCTGTTGATCCATTCTGGACGTAGAACAGCGGCTGGCCAAAATCTGAATAAAGAAATTCGCCAAACAGCTGTGCAAATTGGGAAGCTATTTTACTTTATTTTCGCTACCAGTTCCAGCAATTCAATATGCTATATGGAGTTGAGTTGCAGTCTTCGAAGGAAGCGCTTGAGAATTCATGACATCCAGAAACATTTGGCCCCAGTATGCAAATTTCGATCATTTTTTAGAAGTGCATAGGGGGCCTGAAGAATTGCCGGAACTGGTAGAGAAAATAAAATAACTTCTCAGTTTGCACAGCTGTTTGGCGAATTTCTTTGGTAAGTAAAAATTCAATACATTTTTACGTTTATACCTGTAGAACAGTTAGCAAATATTAATAATAATGAAGTCCCATACTCCGTGACGGAGCGTAGGAGAACGATGCGGGAGACCCGCACCGCTTTACTAGACAAGGTCCTAGTGGAGATGGTTTTCCAGTGCCTTCCTACGACCGTGACGGGGATGAATGATGATGATGGTGAAGACGACACAACACCCAGTCATCTCGAGGCAGGAAAAATCCCTGACCCCGCCGGGAATCGAACCCGGGTCCCCGTGCTCGAAAAGCAAAAACGCTACCGCGAGACCACGAGCAGCGGATTGGTAAATATTACAACATGCGTTTTACATAGTGTCAGTTGAAAAATACGTACATATTGTAACACTGATTTCAAAGCCTTATCGTACACGTCACAATACAGTCGTTGTACAGATCATAATAAATGTTCTAATATTCCATCATCACCTTCAGTGCATCTGTCCACTTTTGGGAGAACACATTGTGTCACTTGGCTGAGTGTCTTTGCAAGTTCCCTGTTGAGGGCAGTAACGTCCAGGATGCTACCACGTACTTCATCTCCCGTATACATCTTTCTTTTTTACACCTCAGACCTCATCCAACTCTACCCCATAAATAAAAATCTAATGGTGCAAGGTCAGGCGATGTTGCCGGCCAGTTAATTGTACTACTACGAGCAGTCCAGTTATTACGGTATGTCCGGTTGAGATGTTCCCTCACACGGCTTGTCAAATGTAGGGCTTCGCCATTCTGGAAGTACACTGCACTCCGCGAAGCGTAGAGGAACGTCCTCAAGCTGTTGAACATCCGAATTTCCAAAAACATGCGAGTAATTCTGTTCGGTCGTTCACTCTTCTACAATAACTGCGCATATCAACAAGTACATTAAATATGTTCTGTCACAGAAACCACGTGGAACAACGCTCATGCCCATAGCAAGTTCTCTGCTATAAATGAGCGGTCCTGTCATTTCTCTGATTATTGACTACCCCTTGTGGAACATGCTGTATAATATGGTTCAAATGGCTCTGATCACTACGGGACTTAACATCTGAGGTCATCAGTCCCCTAGAACTCAGAACTACTTAAACCTAACTAACCTATGGACATCACACACATCCATGCCCGAGGCAGGATTCGAACCTGCGACCTTATCGGTTGCGCTATTCCAGACTCTAGCGCCTAGAACCACTCGGCCACAGCGACTGCGCTGTATAATTCGTTTGCATCATTGCTTAGTAGGGACTGCATCCTTCAGCCCATTTCATACTTATCTTTTGAACTGAAAATGAGTTATGGGTGCGATTTACCACAGACCTAGACAAAGAATAATCAATTCCAATTTTTAAAATTTATGCAGCTGTTCTTGTGCGGGTATCTCCACCCCTGTTCACGAGTACATTTCACTTCCCCATAGGCCCAATATCTGAATTTGAAGGCTAGTGTCTGAATTCTCCCGCTTTTACGCTAAACTCCCTCTTCATCATCACTACCTTACTTACCTAACAGCACTTTTCAGTACCTTACTCCCACGGCACTAGGCGCAGAGCCGCTCTGCCGACAGCTACATGCTACTTTGTCGGCCGCGATGTTCACCCTCTTAAAAAGGATAGGACAGACGGTGAGGCGGGGGGAGGTGACACTCAGAGCTGATGACTCTGCCGCCACTTTACGGAAGTCACCGTCCAGATGGTGGAGGGCGTCGTGAGCGAAGATCTGAATACCTTCACTTGATGCATATTTTGCGAATAAATGATTATCACCTGGAAAGAAGATGATGATATTTGGTTGGAGGGGTTGCCAACCAAGCCGGTATCAGCGGCGGCACAAAGTCCCAATCTTTTCACTGTCCAGTCTCCCCACATTCTCGAATTATGCTAAAATGATGAGGACAACGCCAACACGCAGTCCCCAGGCGGAGAAAATCCCCGACCCAACCATGAATCGAAACCGGGACCCCGGGACCCACAAGCAGTGGCGCTAGCCACTAGACCACGGACTGTGGACACCTCGAAAGAAGGAATATGTGAGCATGAATCTTGGTACTGGTGCTGGTCTTTTTCTACAGACTCAGCCTTCAATAGGACACAAATTTCCCAGCGACAAATTACTTAGCGGAAACTTGGGATGTAGAAAATTCCATTTTCACTGTTCAGGAAGCGGTCCGACTCGAAAAACACCTCGTCACCGTTCTTTGTTTTGTGTCCTCTAGTGGCGTGCTAAGGTTCTGTGACGCGGGATTTGAGTGTGTACCTGTAAAAGAAAAAAAACTAATTACGTAACTTAGTTTTTCTCGATTTGATATTAAGTCTTTCTGACTACTCGTATTGAACCAAAATCATAAGGATATAGGTTTTTAAATATGTCCCTACCCCTTATACAAGTAATCTCTAATCTCTGCTAATTGCTTCTAGTAAATACAGCTCACACGGTAACATTAACAGGAATCCACTGACTTCACTCCATGTCTCAAGCTCAGTCAGCAGTAAGCGCAGGAAGTCTCCTATAGCACAGATTACGGGAAACCTCGAGCCCCGTATTACGAAATAAATAGGCGTATGGCGTCAGTGGCCGGTAGGCGCCAGTTGGGAAGTTCGGCCGCCAAGTGCAAGTCTTATTGAGTGCGACGCCACAGTGGGCGACTGGAACGTCGACAATAGGGATGAAGTGATTATGAGGACAGCACAACACCCAGTCCATGAGGGGAGAAAATCCCCCTACCCAGTCGGGAATCGAACGCAGGCTCCTGTGCGTGGCATTCCAACGCGCTGACCATTGAGTTTACGGGACGGACCGTATTACGAACAAATCATTAAGCTTTATCTCTACTAGGCTGGAAACGTTTACGGAACGCTGATCGCGGTCACTAAATTAATTCCCACAACGCTCAAAAAAAAAAAACATTACAATACGTTTAGTGACGGCAATTAATTTGCGGTAACAATGAAACTACAGTGGCATGACATCAAAATCTCTTGCCAGGCGCGCTAGTGGCTTTGTATGTATTTTCTGTCTTGCCTTTGCAGAAAAATTGCAATGCCAACATAACGTTAACGTGTACTAGTATTCTACTCTCTCTCTCTCTCTCTCTCTCTCTCTCTCTCTCTCACACACACACACACACACACACACATCGTAGCGAGAGGGTGATGCGGTAGGTTCCTGCCAAGAGCATGGGCGCAGGGGGCGCGCAAAAATTGCCAGAAAAAAAAAAAAAACGAGAAATAAAGAGGGGCTTAAGAACTAACATGAAGAGATGCGTAAGAGCTCCTTACCCCCGTGTTTCTATCTACGAGGAAAAGGCTTTGCCTTGGCTCACGCCTCTAAACGCATGCTATTCGCACAGTGTCATTTCATCCACGTAGCATTGTAAAGGACGACTACTATCGAATAGACGTCTACTGCTAACGAGGTTTAAATGACAACACTGCGCCTAAATCATACATCTGCCACGTCCTCACGTTGAACAATCATCTTGCTGCTACTTAGCTACCGTACTGTAGGGTCTCAGAGATCGGCAAGCAGCTGCTAAAGCAAATAGCTATTTGACCGAAGGCTTCAGATTTTTACCGACTGACGACTGGAGTCAGACGCGACGGTGGGGGAATCAAGCACGCTGGTTTTGGTGTCAAATGTAGCACACATACTGATACAACGAAGCTACTTAAGGAAATAGCTGCTTTCCAGTTCCAGCAGAAAGATCCGATGACAAGGATTGACATGGGTTCCCATTTCACTATTTTGGAAGTTTTTTTTTTTTTAATTATAGATGAAGATCCTTATCGAAACAGCTCTGAGTGCATTTATCTTCCATGACTGTAGAATCTTCAGAATGTAGTTTCAATTAAAAATGAGAAAATACTACTTAAGGTCAAGTCTCTTATTTATTTGTTGCTATTTATTACGTATTTAGCATGACCAGGAAGGTCTACTACTTCCTGCTCAAAGGGCAACAGGATGCCCTAAACCACAGTCGGGGTTGGAACGCTTGCACATAGTGACACTTAAGCGGCTTTTCACATGTACAGGCATACTAAGAAGTCCAGCAGTGTCGCACAGCGTGCTGTAGTCGACGACACGTCTTCAGACGGAGGTAGAATGAATGAATGTAATCATGTGTCATTTGCCTGATTTACCGTTGCAATGATTTTTCATTCGGTGTCCTCTCATAGAGATTTTGATTCCAAGAATCTCTCGAGGAACACGACACAATGATTCCCTAAAATTGTTCAAGTGGCTCTGAGCACTATGGGACTTATCTTCTGAGGTCATAAGTCCCCTAGAACTTAGAACTAATTAAACCTAACCTACGGACATCACACACATCCATGCCCGAGGCAGGATTCGAACCTGCGACAGCAGCTTTAGCGCGCTTCCGGATTGAAGAGCCTAGAACCGTTCGGCCACAGCGGCCGGCTGATTCCCTAAAAGATGCATGTCCTTTGATTAATGTAGTCGGATTTCATTAGCGAATATTTTACAAATTGCGGGAGACATTTAGAGAGTGTGTGACCATTCCACAGAAAACCAGGAAGACGTAGTCTAATTTCGTCTAGTATTAAACTAATTTATAGCACTGCCAACAAGTATGACGTGCACTAAACCACTCTTGAATAGTTCTACAATTTACAAGTGTTGTGACGTTTTCTTCCTTGCTGCCATTTCTGTATGTAGGCCGCTCAAGCCAGAATAGTCTTTAGCTGCCATCAATTTGAAATCTTTTTAAAGCCTTCGCAGCAGTTTCGTTAGTCTTAATTGCTGACTCCTTGTTCTTTTTCCATCGAAATTTAAAACTAGTCGTTGAAACTGGTTAACTGGCTGCCATGGTAGATCTTTTACAAATGAATAAACATTTGGATGAACTTTTGATATTAACGCCTTCAGAGACGTTGTTAGTGCGATGGCGGCTGCCACTGCAATTCTACATATGCCTGTTATCGTTCCACTGGTCCATAAATAGTCGTAGAAGTCTGAAGCTTTCGGTTTTCAGACGAGCTCTCCTGAATAGACAGCCAACCAGCCATCATCCAGCTCCTTATTCCGCCTCAGCTACACTATGTCGGCTATTGCTGCGCAAATAAGTTCTCCACGTACGGGTACACCACCATTACTCTACCAAGCAAACATAGGGGTTACATGCGTCTGGTGTGAGACGTTCCCTGGGGGGTCCACGGGGGCCGAACAGCACAATAACCCTGGGTTCGGTGTGGGGCGGCGGAGGGGTGAAGTGGGTTGCGGTAGTCGTCATGGGGTTGCGGACCACTGTGGCTGCGGCGGGGGCGGAGCCTCTCCGTCGTTTCTAGGTCCCCGGTTAACGTAACATAACCATCATCCAACATTTCCCGGGGGACATATGCTAGAGCTGAGCACATTGATACGAAACAGTGTATTGCTTTGTTTTCTTTCTAGCCAGGTACTAAGCAACAACGCCAAACGTGTTCCCACAAGCATTGCTTAAAATAATTGCAACCCCTAACCTCTGTTTTAGTAAACGAACTCCTAGCTGACTAGACGGTACCAATTTTCATCACGAGAGACGTAGGATTCCTTCCAAAGAAGTTGGTTTTAATAATCTAAAAAGCTCGTATATTTCTGGCTTTTTGTTCTGTAGCAAAACATAGACAGCTGGAACAGTGTTCTACGTTCCCCCTGAAGAACTTTTAAGATTGGCGTGAAGTATGAACACCTGTACAAACTGTTTGTTCGACAGAATGTCCGTCGGAACACCACACCTATCTGTACAAACGTATAGGTTTGCTGCTTTCAACTAACGAAGTGAAAGCAGATAGCCAAAAGAACTTTGCTACAAACTCGGAAAAGTCCTTTTATATATCAGGAAAATATTCTCCCATATAACAGTTTCACCCGTAACCAGTTTAAAATAAAGTTGTTACGAGCGGGGTTTGAGCGCGTGACCTATGGTATGACGAACTTGTGATCTACCAGCTCACCATTGCGAGATCAACACAATTATTCACAGATACTACTTTGCTGTTGTCCGTAGCTCTTTTAATTACAGTTTACGAATGTTCTACTGGACGACAGCATATAGCACGGACTAAATCGGTTCAAAAATGGTTCAAATGGCTCTGAGCACTATGGGACTTAACTTCTGAGGTCATCAGTACCCCAAAACTTAGAACCACTTAAACCTAACTAAGGACATTACATACATCCATGCCCGAAGCAGGATTCGAACCTGCGACCGTAGCGGTCGCGCTGTTCCAGACTGAATCGCCTAGAACCGCTCGTCCACCCTGGCCGGCCTAAATCGGTGTTTTCGTTGATACTCTATTGATACAAAGTGATTGGGAACGAAATGAGCGTCTGACGTCTGACACCTGGAGGTTTGGGAGTTCGTGCAAACAGTCACTTTTCTCAATTGTAAGATGCAGGCATCAATGGACAGGCCGATATATTCTACTTCTGGAGCAGACTTTTCCGAGGTCCACTACCTGAAGTGTCGTAACCTCTGTAGAAATGACAACACATCTCATCTCCGCACAAGTGCCCGTACAAATGCCACAAACTCACCTCAGACTGCCCTCCCGCCCTCTCTAACAAGGCCGTTAAGTAGACTGTGGGTGGCTACTTACTCCTGAAGACTTCGGATGCCATTGCTAATTATTTTTATTCAAAAATTAACACAATGACTACGACTCGACCCGTAACCCACGACGTTTTGCTTACCAGTGTAAGATGCCTCCGAGAAAGGCAGCGCAATGGTTAGCACATTGGACTGGAATTTGAGAGGACGACAGTTCAATTTCCTGCCGGTCTCCGAGGTATAGACCTTTTGTTGTTGTTATTGTGGCCTTCGGACCAGAGACTGGTTAGCTGCAGCTCTCCATGCTACTCTATCCTGTGCAAGCTCCTTCATCTCCCAGTACCTACTACAACCTACATCCTTCTGAATCCCTTGCTGCCTCAGAATATTTCCTAACAACCGATCCCTTCTTCTTGTCATGTTGTGTCACAAATTTCTCTTCTCCTCAATTCTATTCAATGCCTCCTCATTATTTGTGTGATCTACCCACCTGCCGGCCGCGGTGGTCTAGCGGTTCTAGGCGCTCAGTCCGGAACCGCGCGACCGCTGCGGTCGCAGGTTCGAATCCTGCCTCGGGCATGGATGTGTGTGATGTCCTTAGGTTAGTTAGGTTTAAGTAGTACTAAGTTCTAGACGACTGATGACCTCAGAAGTTAAGTCCCATAGTGCTCAGAGCCATTTGAACCATTTGAACCATCTACCCACCTAATCGTCAACATTCTTCTGTAGGACCACATTTCGAAAGCTTCTATTCTCTTGTTGTCCAAACTATTTATTGTCCATGTTTCACTTCCATACAGGGCTACACTCCATACAAATACTTTCAGAAACGACTTCCTGACACTTAAATTTATACTCGATGTTAACAAATTTCTCTGCTTCTGAAACGCTTTCCTTGCCATTGCCAGTCTACATTTTATATCCTCTCTACTTCGAACATCATCAGTTATTTTGCTCCCCAAATAGCAAAACTCATTTACTATTTTAAGTGTCTCATTTCCTAATCTAATTCCCTTAGCATAAGCCGACTTAATTCGAATACATTCCACTATCCTCGTTTTGCTTTTCTTGGTGTTCATCTTATATCCTCCTTTCAAGACATTGTCCATTCCGTTCAACTGCTCTTCCTAGTCCTTCCAGAATTACAATGTCATAAGTGAACCTCAAATTTTTTATTTCTTCTCCATGGATTTTAATTCCTACTCCGAATTTTTCTTTTGTTTACTGTACTGCTTGCTCAATATACAGATTGAATAACATCGGGGAAAGGCTACAGCCCTGTCTCACTCCCTTCCCAACCACTACTTCCCTTTCATGCCCCTCCACTCTTATAACTGCCATCTGGTTTCTGTACAAATTTTAAATAGCCTTTCGCTCCGTGTATTTTACCCCTGCCACCTTCAGAATTTGAAAGAGAGTATTCCAGTCAACATTGTCAAAAGCTTTCCCTAAGTCTATAAATGCTAGGAACGTAGGTTTGCCTTTCCTTAATCTATTTTCAAAGGTAAGTCGTAGGGTCAGTATTGCCTCCGTGTTACAACATTTCTACGGAATCCAAACTGATCTTCCCCGAGGTCGGCGTCTGCTACTTTTTCTATTCGTCAATAAAGAATTCGTGTTAGTATTTTGCAGCCGTGGCTTATTAAACTGATATTTCGGTAATTTTCACATCTGTCAACGCCTGCTTTCTTTGGGATTAGAATTATTATATTCAGAGCTCAGAGCCCTTTTGGGCTCATCTAAGTACAGCCTTGGCCTAAGAAGACCCGGTGTTTACGAGATTCCTTGTAGCTGCAGTATGTCGTACATCCGACAAACTTGTCGCACTGTAGAAGAGAGATGTACTGAACACCGACGCTACACTCATCTGGAGCATCCAGAAAAGTCTGCAGTGGCCGAGCATTGTCTCAGTACAGGCCGTTCTATGAATTATCAACATACCAAAATTCTCGCATCGACGAGTTCGTACTGGGACAGTGTTATTAAGGAAGCAGTGGAAATACGTAGCTCGACGAATCTTGTAAACAGAGACACGGGCTTTCAGCTCAGTACAGCTTGGGATCCAGCACTGGCCATATTGAAGTCGCTTCGAGCAGAGAGGAGTACTATTGGCCATACGACGGATGACGATTCGCCAGCAACATAAACATTCTGTTGACAACGGGAGGATAATCAAGGCGCCTACGCGGACGCGCATTCTTGGTTGCGGCTTCCGACAGAGGTCGCTGGGGCGGCCGATGGGAGCGCTGAGTAGCGGCAGCAGCCTCCGCACGTGCGCCGAAGTCTTTGATTCTTCATCCTGTAGGTGGCGTTGCTCTCCTTCCAGCTATCGGTTGATATCGTCGCTAGTGGCCATCGAATTTGGTGCCTCCACGCATGTGCACTTCCTGCCTAAGACTAGCATAAATAGGGGGCCCTGGTCCTGCCTTAGCTTGGTAGCGACCATCTCCCTGTCCTCCTCACCGTTGCAGACGGTCGTCGCCCCCGCCCCGACCCTCATGACCCTCCCCCTAAATATGTCTATGACTATTCCCGTGCCAACTGGAATGTCTACCGGGATACCCTCTCCACCCAGGTCGATATCAACCCTTCACCTACCGCCACCCTGACGATGTAACCCATGCCGCCACCTTTCTCCAGCAGACCTTGTCTGAGGCCGTGGAGGCCCACGTCCCTACTGTCGCTATCCACCCCTACCGTCCTACCTTACCCCCACAGGCTGTCCTCCTCCTCCGTGAATCCCGCCGTCTCTACCGTGCCTTCCTCCACACACGTGACCCGGACACACTACGACGCCACCGGCAACTCCAACGAGACATTCGTAATTTGCTCGCTGCCAAGAAACGCCGGGACTGGCGACAGACATGCACCCGTTTAAATGCTACCCTCCCTATCAACTCATCCAAGTTCCGGTCCACCTTCCGTCACCTTACCGGAACTAAACCCTCCCCCTACTATCCTCTTCACCATTATGATCACCACTTCCCTGACACCCTTAATAAGGCCAATCACTTTGCCTCCTACCTGTCTGATGTCTTTTCCCTCCCCGATGATCCCCAGTTCGATTACTCCCTCTTCCCGGATGTCCGCGATCGAACTGACACCTCTATCCCTCCCCTCGCACCTGGTTTCCAGTACTTGGACAACATTACACACACAGAACTCAATGCCCCAATCACTACACAGGATCTCATTGCTACACTCGACCTGTGGAAAACTTCCCGTATCCTGATGTTCCTTAAACCTGGCAAACCGCCGTCTGCCGTCTCTTCCTACCGTCCCATCAGCCTTACCTCGGTCTTCAACTAGGTCCTGGAATCTATCCTCTCCCGCCGCATCCACCAGCATCTCCGCCAGCACCGCCTCCTTCCGGTTTCCCAGTGTGGCTTTCGGCCGTCCTTCTCTTCCGACGACCTTCTCCTTCACCTCACTCATCTCCTTTCCGACCAGCTTAATTCCCGTCGCTCCGCTATCTTCCTCTCCCTGGACCTCGAACGAGCTTATGACCGCGTCTGGCATTCCGGTCTCCTCTTCAAGCTCCAAACCTTCGCCCTTCCTATTAATTACGTCCGTCTGATCAGCTCCTTTCTCTCCCAACGTCCTTCCTACGTCACCATCCATAACACGGATTCCTACACCTTTCTTCCCTCCGCCGGTGTGCCCCAAGGCTCCGTCCTCTCTCCCCTTCTGTACCTTTTGTATACGGCGGACATGCCGCCGCCGTCACCCCCCGTCCACCTTCTCCAGTTTGCCGATGACACCGCCTTCCTTGCCCTTGCCCCCACCCTGCAGCGCTCCCAACACCTTCTCCAATCCCATCTTGACCAGTTCACCACTTGGTGCAACCAGTGGTTGCTCAAGGTCAATCCCTCCAAAACCCAGGCGATCATTGTAGGCAAAACCACCCCTTCCTTCCACCTCCTTGATTTCTATCTCACCATCTGTGGCCATGTTATCGCCCTCACTCCCACCCTCAAGTACCTTGGCGTCACCCTCGACCGTCGCCTCTCCTGGACCCCCCATCTCCGGACAATTCAAGCCAAGGCACACTCCTGACTCCGCCTCCTCAAGCTCCTTTCGGGCCGTATGTGGGGTCTGGACCCCTCCACCATCCTCCACACCTATAAATCCCTCATCCGCCCTATCCTCTGCTATGCCCATCCGGCCTGGATCTCCGCCCCCTCTACCTTTTATAAATCCCTTCAAATCCTTGAACGCCATGCTCTCCGCCTCGCCTATCGCATCCGTCTCCCCTCCCCCACGCAGATCCTGTACGATCTCATTCCTTTCCCCCACCTCCTCCTTTTCCTTGAAAGGATACGGATCCTGTACACCTCCCGCAAACTCGACCCTCCTCACCCGCTTGTCTCGCCCATCCTCTCCGAACCACACCCACTGCCGCGCCTGTATTCCCATGTCCCACCCGGTCTCTATCTCTCCACCCTCCTTACCCTCTCCCAAGGTGGCTTCCGGCAGCTCCCCCTCCCTGATGATGTCCTCCTCCCCTCCATCTACCCCTCCTATCAACTTTGATCCTGCCCGTCCTCACTTCCTGTGGCCTCTCCACTTGGCACCCTCCCTCCCTTCTCTTTCCTTTTCCCCCGTCCCCTTCCTCCACCCCTCTTACCCCGGGCTGCTCCCTTTTTTCCTCCTCTCCCCCTGTCTCCCTTGCCCATGGAATTTGCCCTCCCCTCTCGCTGTCCCACTCCCCTTCCTCCTCCCCCTCCCTTGGCAGGTCCCCGGACTCGCACACACTCAGTGAACATTCGCGTGCCAGAGATCATCGCCATCAGTGTCTTGTGTGTGTGCCTTCGTTTTGTGATCAGTGTCCCTCGCCGTCACGCCACCATTGTTCACGTGTGCCGTCGCAGTCATCCGTGTTATGTGCGCTGTGTCAACAAGTGTTAGTGTTTTTTCTCATCCAGCGTGAACAGGTTCATGTTTACTGTTTTTTGTATCTACATTTTTTGCCCGCCGTTTTTATTGTATTGTCTGTGCCACCTACATGTCATATTATTGTATCACTCAAGGCTGAAGAGCAGGGTAATATGCTGCTGCCAGCCCGCCTTGTATGAGGTGTTTAAAATTACAATAAAGGAAAAAAAGGCCTGCCTTAGCAGTGTGTTCGTCGCACCTGAAGATGGCCAGTTGAGCTGATGAAATATTGTTGAGTTTTCACTATGATATCCGACGTCTCGCCTGAGAACCATATATAGATATTATATTCTTCTCGAAGTCTGAGGGTATTTCGTGTGTCTGATACATCTTGCTCACCAGATGGTAGAGTTTTGTTAGGCATGGCTTGCCCAAGGCCGTCAGTAGTTCTAATGGAACATTGTCTACTCCCAGGGACTTGTTTCGACTCAGGTCTTTCAGTGCACCGTGAAACTCTTCACGCAGTATCATATCTCCCATCCATTTCACTTCATCTACATTCTCTTCCATTTCTATAATATTGTCCTCAAGAACACCAACCTTGTATAGATCCTCTATGTACTCCTTCCACCTTTCTGTTTTCCCTTCTTCGCTTAGAACTGGGTTTCCATCTGAGCTCTTGATATTCATACAAGTGGATCTCTCTCTCTCTCTCTCTCTCTCTCTATATATATATATATATATATATATATATATATATATATATATATATATATATATATATATAAGGCTCACCGGCCACTTGACCATCTTCTTCTGTGCGGATGCACAACAAGTGCCCGAACTCTTACGGGAAACGGCAACGCCCCGCGAGTAATGGGTATAATGGGAGGGGGCACAACGAATGTAGTGCGGGACAATACGTTGAGAATGTAGGTGTCTTGGGAGGCGTGCCAGAGATAAGTCCCTGCAGTCGCACTATCGTCTGTGTCCTCGGTGGCTGAGATCGATGCCGGCATGGTAGCTCAGCGTGTTCGGTCAGAGAGCCGGTTGGCCCCTGTAATAAAAAACTGAGTTGATGGATCAACCACCGAACTTGAACAGGATGTCTTGCAACGTCCACAACGATCAATATCGAACAAAATTTTAAAAAAGGATGGATAGAGCGTCTACCATGTAAGCAGGAGATTCCGGGTTCGAGTCCCGGTAGGGCCCACATTTTCATCCGTTTCCGTTGACATATGGCAATGCCTGTAAGCAGCCAAGGGTTGTCTTTTTATTGTAATTGGATCTCTTTTCTCCAAAGGTCTCTTTAATTTTCCTGTAGGCAGTATCTATCTTACCTCTAGTGATATGTGCCTCTACGTCCTTACATTTGTCCTCTAGTCATCGCTGCTTAGCCATTTTGCACTTCCTGTCGATCTCATTTTGAAGGCATTTTCGTAATTTCCCTAAATGGCTTATGCAGATACCGGAATGGTTCCTTTGAAAGCGCACGGCCGATATCCTTTCCCGTCCTTCCCCGTTCCGAGCTTGTGCGCCGTGTTTAGAAACCTCTTTGGCGGTAGGCCTCCCTTGTGTGGAATTGTAGAGATACTACCACAGGAGTGGCTTATGCAGATACCGGAATGGTTCCTTTGAAAGGGGACAGCCGATTTCCTTTCCCGTCCTTCCTCGTTCCGAGCTTGTGCGCCGTGTTTAGGAACCTCTTTGGCGGTAGGGGCTCCCTCGTGTGGAATTGTGGAGATGCTGCCACAGGAAGACGCGCTGTTGGGCCGCAGAGTTCCGCGAGACGGCGGCGCTGCAGGCGGTGTCTGGGGCGGCACTCGCGGACGCTGTGTCCCGCGCTTGCGCGCGCGGCCAGCTGAGGCGCTGCGGCTGCCCCGCGACGGCCGACAGCCGGCGGCTGCTGCGAGAGTCCGGCGCCTGCCCAGAGGGAGCCGTCGCCGCCGCCGGCCGCCGCCTCGCCAGGCGCTTCCTGCTGCCCGCGGGCGCCGCCGCAGAGCCCGCGGACGCCCGCGAGACCGTGCTGCGTCACAACCTCGCCGTCGGCATGCAGGTAGGCCGCCCCTCCCCTAACTGGTCATTTGTACGATCCTTAAGCGCGCAGCGACGTCCGGCGTACCGTGTGGCGGTGGCGTGACACGGACACGACGTGGGCAAAACACGTCGTAGAGGTGCTGCCAGGCGGCGCGAGAAGGTGATACTATGGAGTATTGGAAAATGCGATACAATATTGTAGGACCTGTGTTATTTTGAAATACATGCTATGTTTCTTCGGACATCCATGCAGCAGCCGTTGTGGTCGAGTGGTTCTAGGCGCTTCAGTATGGAACCGCGCGACCGCTACGGTCGCAGATTCGAATCCTGCCTCGGGCATGGATGTGTGTGATGTCCTTAGGTTAGTTAGGTTTAAGTATTTCTAAGTTCTAGGGGACTGATGACCACAGATGTTAAGTCCCATAGTGTTAGAGCCATTTGAACCATTTGAAAAAAATGGAAACTGTTGAAAAATAGACAAAAGTCTAAGTGTTTCAACGACGTATAAATTAATAACAATAAACAATATTTTCTATTTGTAAAAAATATGGGAATCTTACTTTTGGTACAACTCGTATGTTTGGCACGGCCTGCTGTTCAAGATACGGTGCGAGAGCCTCTCCCTTCTCCCGGTTTGGGGTAGTTTTAGTTCAGGGTCAAACCTCTGACAGAGCCTTTCCGTCAGTTCTCATATCGCGCTGTAATCCCGTTATCCTGCGAACCTTCCCAGCCCATTGCTGGGGCTCTTGCATCACGCTCTCTCTCAACACCTCTCCAGTTTCCGGACGTCTCTCCGGCCTTCTTTTATTTCAGCCATTTTTTCCTGGCACTGATCTGTGTTCCTACTGCTATACTGCCAACGTGCTTGATGTCCACGAAGACCATCTGTGCCTTTCTTGAGGGTAACAGGTCACCAAATATGGCTGAGGGGAAACATCGCCACGTCGATTCGCGTGGTGCCTGGGGGTCGGTGTATGCTCCTTATCTTGACGTCCAGTCTGCATGGTACTTTACTGTCAATGGGAAGCAAGTATGCAGATCACGCCTTCAAGGAATTTACCTTGCAGGCACCCCCTGTGATGTTCTGGATGCGGACGAGCATCGCCTAGTGTGCGGATCCACGATAAGTGTCTGGTTCTTGTTGCGGCAGATGTTGACCTTACTCACCTGTACGACTCCTCATGAGATACCTCCTCACTTGCTCCTCTTTCTGGTGTCGGGATGCTTCCCACAACCGAAGACAAACTGCGTGAAGTGGATTTGTGGCGCCACAGTTCACTACTTATTTCATGATGGCGAGAAAAATATCATTGATTTTTGGCACTTCCTTAATGATCGCCATTATGTAGTTGTCTGAAATCTCAAACATAGACAATTTTTAACGAGTTTTGTTTGTAGTGTCTTTCGTAATCCACCGCAGCGTTGAGTTGCTACTGCAGTAATTTGGTCCCCTCCTTTTGCACTCTTAGTAACGCTTATTCTTTGGCTGCTGGAATGTTCTTCTCCGACAAACTATGCGTCGATATTCACATCGAGTGTGACGACTTGCGGCTCCCTCCTATTATTTTATGTAAAAAATAAATTATTAAATAAGACCAAATAAATAAAAATAAAAGTTGAACAAAAATAAAGAAAATCATTGATGTATTTTATACCTCTTCTCCACGTTCCGTACGCTTTCCTTGGTTCCGCACGGAGGGAGAGAGACATGATGCCCAGCCCCGCGTTGCGACCCCTAGTCACTATGCCCCACCCCTCTCCCTCCAGGCGCAGGAAGGTTCCTTCCGAAGCAGAAGAAGAAGGCGTGTTATGCGTTTAGTTTCCCGAGCGGTAGGTGGATGGATAGAATATCCCTGCTTGCACTTTTTTCTTCCCACGTAATTATTATGACTAGGAAATCTGTCATTATCGTATGATTAATTTATTATTTTCTTACCTTTATCCTGGAAAAAAGAGAAAAAAAAATCGTAACGAGACTAGAAAAATTGATGCATAAGAACTTTTAATTAAATCAGTATAGTCATTCTTTTATATTATTTTATCTGCATGTTTAGCAAGTATAATGTGTTACCTATGGAGCACAGTACCTATTAGGATCATACTGATCACAGAAACATAAGAAATAGTAATTATTGCTACAGTAAGCACTTGTAATGAACGCCGATTCTTTGCACGCGCATAGTTTTTTAAGTGTGACTATTGCAAAACAAACTTGGGTTACATTCGAAAGCAGTACTCCGTCATCACACAATTTCGTAGCGTACCACACAATCTGTTTTAGAATTACATGAGAATGAAATTTAAAAAAAGGATATCGGAAGCGAGTTTCGATCCGCAGACCTCGAGCTTGTGAAACTAAGCGCTTACTAGCTTGGCTGCGAAATCCTTGTAAACACACATCAAAAAAAGTTTTGTATCATCCAAGTTCTCAGAACTCCTGAAGATAGACTGGGGATATTGTATCACAGACACAGTCCCTTTGACTGTTCAGATATGTCACTAAATCCGCCCAAAGATGTAAAACACCATGCATGAGCAGCGCCTATTAGACGGAGGGGGTCGGATAGCCAATCAGTTCCAGTCATTCCACCAGGAAGGAGGTACACGGCTCGTGTTGTCTGCAGTTCAACCATGCCTAGACGATCAATACCTCCGTTTCAATACCGCGGTTCCATCGCGTCCGCATTGTTACTCTGTGCTAGGAAGAGCTCTCAACAAGGGAAGTGTCCAGGCTTCTCCGAGTGAACCGAAGCGATGTTGTTCGGACATGGGGGAGATGCAGAGAGACAGAAACTGTCGATGATGTGTCTCACTCAGGCTGCTCAAGGGCTACTACTGCAGTGGATGACCGCTACCTACGGATTATGACTCGGAGGAACCCTGACAGAAACGCCACCATGTTGAATAATGCTTTTCGTGCAGCCACAGGACGCCGTGTTACTACTAAAACAGTGCGCAATAGGCTGCATGATGCACAACTTCACTCCTGACGTCAATGGTGAAATCCATCTTTACAACAACGACACCATGCAACGTGGTACACATGGGCCCAACAACATGTTGAATGGACCGCTCAGGATTGGCATCACGTTCTCTTCACCGATGAGTGTCGCATATGCCTTCAACAAGACAATCGTCGGAGACGTGTTTGGAGGCAACCCGGTCAGGCTGAACGCCTTAGACACACTGTCCAGAGAGTGCAGCAAGGTTTAGGTTTTCCTGCTGTTTTCGGGTGGCATTATGTTGGGCCAAAGTACGCCGCTGGTGGACATGGAAGGCGCCGTAACGGCTGTACGATACGTGAATGCCATCCTCCGATCGACAGTGCAACCATATAGGCAGCATATTGGCGAGGCATTCGTCATTATGGACGACAATCCGCGCCCCCATCGTGCACACTTGTAAATGATTTCCTTCAGGGTAATGACATCGCTCGACTAGAGTGGCCAGCACGTTCTACAGACATGAAATCAAATATGCCTGGGATAGATTGAAAAGAGCTGTTTGTGGACGACGTGACCCGCGAACCACTCTGAGAGATCTACGCCGAATAGCCGTTGAAGAGTGGGACAATCTGGACGAACAGTGTCATGGTGAACTTGTGGATAGTATGTTATGACTAATACAGGCATACATCAATGCAAGAGGACGTGCTACTGAGTATTAGAGGTACAGGTGTGTACAGCAATCTGGACCGCCACCTCTGAAGGTCTCACTGTATGGTGTTACAACACGTAATGTGTGGTTTTCAGGGGCATTAAAAAGGGCGGAAAAGATGTTTATATTGATCTCTATTCCAATTTTCTGTACAGGTTACGGAACTCTCGGAACCGACGTGATGCAAAACTTTTTTTGATGTGTGTATTTTGGTTCTGTTAATCTTGAAAGTGATGGTACCTGCTGTTTTATTCCGACACGCAATGGTAGCCGTTCCACTTTTTCACACGAGATACGACAAGCTCTTTTCACAAAGAACCAACATTCATATGTGGCCTATGAATAAGAAACCTCCTGCGTGATTTCTCCTTATATACAGAATATGGAGGCCGTATTCCCACATACTTTGTGCATTTGTGATTAAATGCTAGTCGTTTACATATTCATGCATATAGTACACTTTATGCGGTTCTACGTGCTACAGTCTGGAACCGAGCGACCGCTACGGTCGCAGGTTAGAATCCTGCCTCGGGCATGGATGTGTGTGATGTCCTTAGGTTAGTTAGGTTTAATTAGATCTAAGTTCTAGGCGACTGATGACCTCAGAAGTTAAGTCGCATAGTGCTCAGAGCCATTTGAAGCAGTACACTTTATGCCATTTGACGTTTCTTACATCCAACATCCATGGTGCAATTTAATACCCAGCATTGTATACAAAAAATATAGTTTTGTCAACTAAGCAACAAATGCGCAACAGAATCCTGCAATATAATGATGCGTCTCCCTTCGGCGTGTGATTCTCAAATATCTGGATTACCTGCACCCCTAATTAGTGTGTTATGTCTACCAAACTCAATAATCAATATATTAGTAACCTTAATGTAACTGGGATGATGCAAGTGTAGAAGAGAAATATGTGATAACAAGCTGACTAATCCTCTCACTTTGTGTTGTGGTGGGAATCGATGTAACGTAATTGCATCGGTAGCGTCGAAGTGACAGCTTTTATGATGCCACTTCACCGTATACCACTTCTACTCAGACAACGTGTCGGCCTGCTTTTCTTAAAAGACCATTAATAGGTATAGCCGCTACGAGTAAGTACGTTACATCACCTTGCAACAGATGTACACGGGAACGAAAGTCCTTCACGTATGTAAATTGGAAAATATTGGCACTTGTATCACCTACCTCTAAATCTCTCGTGTAACAAACAAATAAAATGGAGCGCTTCTTGTCCCGAGACTGACGCATGCTGCTTGTTAACATCTTGGTGCCATGAGTTAGCGTCACCGCTGCATCCCCTCACGTCGCAAACAACTTTTGCCAGCACACAACAGCATTCACTGTTAACTATCCATTCCAAAATTACACCATAAAAAACAGCAAGACGCATGTACAATATAAAATAAATAGAAATGACAATTCCCATTGCGTTTCTTTGCTTCTAGACTTTTATTCAATGCCTTTTCATTCAGATAATGTCGAACGCCACACTCTTTTCATGGTGCATTGACAGTGGACTGATATACAGATTAGCCTGTCTTTTCATGGTGCTATTCTCTTCCACGGTTCTGCATAACGCGTCTCCTTACTTTTTTGCAGTAGTAGGTGTCAGTGTATAGTGTAGGACAGAAGATATGAAAATGTGTATTGGGTGGTTTAACTACCATAGGCGTGGCTTGGAATGGTTTTATAACAGGTTTGTTTAGTTGCCTAAAGTGCTGCAACCTGCAAGGCTAATATGTGCTGGAGGTAGCGAAACCCCTAGACGGAGAAATGCTCGTTACAGAACGACAGATAAAAGGTACTGGAAGCAGAACATTAGATCCGAAGCTGTACTTCTTTACTCGTTGTGTAGCGATGTATATCTGTGGAATGTCTGTGGCCTTCCTGGGTATCATGTCTGCAGAACCAATGCGGCCTCGTCACATTGTACGGGATCAGTACGAAACACGAACTGCGAATGGAAAAACAGAAACTCTATGTAAGCATTGAGACACGCTCTATCATTATGCTCTGGCGTGGCATCTCCGCCAGCATCTCAAGGAATGTCAGGTACGTCCATAATCTATTCAACTCATGGTTTTATCAAACTTAGGACAAGAAAGAAACAGAGACATTCGACAATAGAAGTTGGAAGGAGCAGCGTTGTGCCTACAGCTCCTACATTATCGAGCAAGTCATGATCTGCAGAGGCATCTTAATTAACTATTACACTCTTCCTCTCTCCTCCCCCGCCCCCCCCCCCTAACGTCTTCCGTTCCATCTTTAACTGTCACGGATGAACAAATTGACGAAAGTATTGCAATAGCGGTGTCTACAACAGGTGTACAACCTTCACTGATAGAATCCAAATTTATGGGGAGATTACTTCTAGAATATACGACCTAACTGTTAGCCACTAAAGTGCGATGCAGTTAGAGGAAGATTCCTAGACACTGAGTACCAACGTGTGGAGGCAGCTGTTATGCAGAAGATTCAGAATACACATTTGCTTGCATTAATTGTGGATGACTGGACGGATGTTGTGGACCACAGTGTGATTTATTTCATAATAAACACACCGGAACCCGTATTTCACAAGAGAATTCATCCTGGAGAGGAAAAGGAAATCGCAAAATATTTTGTGGATACTGTCACCGCTGTTATAAGCGAGGTAGACAATGAAACGTTCGCTTCTTTTATGACAATGTTCGGAATATTCTGGCAGCAGACAATATTTCACATCAACGATATTCATATATCGCCAAAGTAGGCTGTGCAGCACGCTGCCTCGACCTACCAACAAAAGATGTTATGCCTTACAAGTTCTTCATGGACTTAAAAGTATAACCAATAAGATAATTAAACCTTTAGAGTACAGCCATGTTCCGAGTATAATAGTGGAGGCTAAGAGGAAATAGAAATTCGCTGCATCACTCTATCACACTGAAACATTCATCTCGCGATGGGCGGCTATAGCAATATGTTTGATAACTTGTTAATGGACTGGGAAGCTACACTGCAAACAACTTTTTCTGTATGTGTGGGGAGGCGCTATGTAAGTAGTGTACGACAATTTTTGTGAATCTGAATTGGGAGGGAGACGTGTTCGGATAGCCGAAGCGGTTAAGGTGAGCACTAGCGTTAAGTGGGAAATTCTAGTTCGAGTCCCACTCCTGCATAAATTTTCGCTTTTCCCCATTGAATTCATTTCAATCCCCGACTGCGGTAGATGCAGATTTCTGTTTTTCCTAATGTGTAGTTCGAAAATACTGTGCAGACTGCCGTGTTAGAGGATGAGACGTGGCAGAAACTGGAAGAGGCTTTGTGATTATTGAAACCTATGCACAACGCCTATTCTGTGTTAGTATTTCCGTGTTAGTATTTTGCAACCATGGCTTATTAAACTGATAGGTCGGTAATTTTCGTACTTGTCAGCAACTGCGTTCTTTGGGATTGAAGTTACTACATTCTTCTTAAAGTCTGAGGGTATTTCGTCACTCTCATACACCTTGCACACCAGATGGAAGAGTGTTATCATGACAGGCTCTCCCAAAGCTGTCAGTAGTTCTAACGGAATATCGTCTACCCCCGAAGCCTCGTTCAGTCTTGGATCTTTGAGAAATTTGTCAAATTCTCCTCACAGTATTATATCTCACGTCTCATCTTGATCTAAATCCTCTTCCGTTTCTATAATATTGCTATCAGGTTCATCTCCCTTGTATGGACTCTATATACTGTATTGTTTTCCTCTGTTCCAGCCAACCGTTGCCTAATGCTCCCTCTGAAACTCTCAACTTATTCAGGTCCGATCTCCTTGATTTCCTATCCTTTTGAAATTTATTCAGTTTTAATCTACAATTCATAAGCAATAAATTGTGGTTAAAGTCAACATCTGTCCATGGAAATGTTTAAAATTTAAAATCTGGTTCCCAAATCTCTGTCTAACCATTATATAATGAACCTGAAATCTTCCAGTGCTCTTCCACGTATACAATCTTCTCTTATGATCCTTAAACCATGCCTTAGCGAAGGTTAAATTATGCTCTGTATACAATTCTATCAGGCGGCTTCTTCTTTCATTCCTTTCCCCCAGTTCACATTCACCAGCTATTTTTCCTTATTTTCCTTTTCCTATTATCGAATTAGAATCTCCTATCACAATTAAATTTTCGTCTTCCTTAACTCTCTGAATAATTTCCTTTATCTCATCACACATTTCTTCAATCTCTTCGTCATCTGCGGACCTACTTGGCATTAAACTTGTACTATTGTGGTAGGCGTGGCCTTCGTGTCTATCTTGGCTACGATATTGCGTTCACTATACGGTACACAGTACCTTACCCGCATTCTTATTTTCTTATTCATTATTCAACCCACTCCAGTATTACTCCTATTTGACGTTTTGTTTATATCCCTGTATTCACCTGACCAGAAATCCTGTTCCTCCTGCCAACGAACTTCAGTAATTTCCACTATATCTGACTTTAACCTATCCATTTCCCATTTTAAATTTTCTTACCTTCCTGCCCGATTAAGGGATCTAACAATCCCGCTCCGATCAGTAGCAAGCCAATTCTGTTTCCCCTATCCTGCTGAGAAGTCCTCGCTTGGATATCCGAATGGGAGCTATATTACCTCCGGAGTATTTTACAAATGAAAACGCCATCATCATTTAACTATACAGTAGATCTGCATGTCCTCGGAAAGAATTACGGCTGTTGTTTCCCCTTGCTTTCAGCCGTTCACAGTATCAGCATGGAATGGCCGTTTTGGTCTATTTCACAAGGCCAGATACACTTTATGATCAAAAGTACCCGGACATCTGGCTGAAAATTACTTACAAGTTCGTGGCGCCCTCCGTCGGTAATGTTGAATTCAGTTTGGTGTTGGCCCATCATGAGCCTTGATGACAGCTTCCACTTTCGCAGACATACGTTCAATCAGGTGCTACAAGGTTTCTTGGGGGAATGGCAGCCCATAGTTCACGGTGTGCTGCGGTGAGGAGAAATATCCATGTCGGTCGGTGAGGCCTAGCTCGAAGTCGGTGTTCCAAAACATGCCAAAACTGTTCTGTAGGGTTTAGGTCAGGACTCTGTGCAGACCAGTCCATTACAGGGATGTTATTGTCGTGTAGCCACTCCGCCACAGGCCGTGCATTATGAATAGGTGCTCGATCGTGTTGAAGATGCAACCGCCATCCCGGAATTGCTCTTCAACAGTGGGGAGCAAGAAGGTGCTTAAAACATCAATGTATGCCTTTGCTCTGATAATGCCCCCTCCATGAAAAACACGATCACACCATAACACCACCACCTCTCAATTATACTGTTGGCACTACACACGATGGCAGATGACGTTCACCGGGCATTCGTCATACCCGCACTCTACCATCGGATCGCCGCATTGTGTACCGCGATTCGTCACTCCACACAAGGTTTTTCCACTGTGAAATCGTCCAATGTTTACGCTCCTTACACCAAGTGAGGCGTCGTTTGGCATTTACCGGTGTGATGTGTGACTTATGAGCAGCCGCTCGACCATGAAATCCAAGTTTTCTCACCTCCCGCCTAACTGTCACAGTACTTGCACTGGATCCTTATGCAGTTTGGAATTCCTGTTTGATGGTCGGGATAGATGTCTGGCTAATACACATTACGACCCTCTTCAACTGTCGGCGGTCTATGTCAGTCAACAGACGAGGTCGGCCTGTACGCTTTTGTGCTGTACGTGTCACTTCACGTTTCCACTTCACGACCACATCGGAAATAGTGGACCTAGGGGTGTTTAGGAGTGCGGAAATCTCGCGTACAGACGAATGACACAAGTGACATCCAATCACTTGACCACGTTCGAAGTCCATAAGTTCCGTGGAGCGTCCCGTTGTGCTCTCTTACGATGTCTAATGACTCATGAGGTCGTTGATACGACATACTTGGCAGTAGGTGGCAACATAATGCACGTAATATGGCAAACGTATGTTTTGGGGGGGGGGCTGTCCGGATACTTTTGATCAGATACTGTATATGAATCATCCACACTGCTGTCTCTGCAACTATTGAAAAGGCTGCTGCCCTTCTTCTGGAACCACACGTTTGTGTGGCCTTTCAACAGATACCCCTCCTTTGTGGCTGTGCCTACGGTACGATATTTGTATTGCTGAGGCTCGCAAGCCACCCCACTGACGGCAGGGTCCATGTTCATGGGTGGCAGCGGCGGTTGGGGGTGGGAGTGACAGATGGTCGCATTAATGTGACTGGACGGTGTACAACCTACACACAGGGTTAGCAACCAATGAATGCAGGAATCAGTGTATAAAATTATCAGGACTGAATAACACCTGCATTACTAAAGTGCTGGAGATTTGAACCCAAGAGATAGTGATCAACAAAGTGGCGGTAGTCGGTTGCGGGAGGTTGAGATGAATGTTTATCCCGTGACAAGAGGGCGACGTAGTAGCTGACACTAAACGAAAATGGTGACGCCTACACGGCAGCGACATAACTGCCTTCTGATCTAGGTAATGAACAGGCAAACTGTATTCTGAATCAAGGCAGCAAGTGGCAAGAGCATAGAGCGTTTGCGTCGGAGTCGTCTTTGCTGCTGCCATAGGTATGAAGAGAAGCTAGCAACCTGGGGCTAGGGCTGATGCTGTTGGTAGCTCTGTGACCTACGAGTGGGCACACTCCGCTCAGTTTGCGACTTCGAAACACAGCGCTAGCATCAACGGTCGGGAAGATTTGTGGCCAAAAACTGCTTACTAGGATTTAAATACCCGACAACCTCTTCTGTACACAGGCGTTTCACATCCAGCCTTGACTCCAACTATCTTTGTATTACTGCGCCTCCTCCAGGAAGAAGGACAGTAAATTCTAATCTTTAACTGAATTTAAAGGTTGCCGCTATGTTGAGTAAATAACGAAATCCTCTCAAAATGACCAAATCCGAAATTAGATTCCGGAATACTGTTCCTCACTACGTCAGGAATCTGTCTGTACGGTCTTTTCACTCTGAATTTTTAATAATGGGTTGCTTTGTATTTAAAGTTTAGGTAACTTCAAAATGAAATTGATGACACAATAATAAACTGACCAGTTGCTCTACCCTCTACGATTTTTACCCTCTCCGCTGCCCTCCAGTACTAAATTGGTGATCCCTTTATGCCTCAGAATATGCCCTACCAACCGATCCCTTCTTCTCTTGTCTCCAATTCTATTCAATACCTGCTAATTAGTTATGTGAACTACCTATCTAATCTTTAGCATTCTTCTGTAGCACCAAATTTCGAAAGCTTCTATTCTCTTTTTGTCTAAACTATTTATCGTCCATGTTTTACTCCCATACATGGCTAAACTCCATACAAATACTTTCAGAAACGACTTCCTGGCACTTAAATCTATGCTCGATGTTAACAAATTTATCTTCTCCAGAAACGCTTTCCTTGCTATTGCCAGTCTACATTTTATATCCTCTCTACTTCGACCATCATCAGTTACTTTGCTCCCCAAATAGCTAAACTCACTTACTACTTTAAGCGTCTCATTTCCTAATCTAATTCTGCAGCATCACCCGATTTAATTCAACTACATCCAATTATTCTCGTTTTGCTTTTGTTGATGTTCATCTTAAATCCTCCTTTCAAGATACGGTCCATTCCGTTCAGCTGCTCTTCCAGGTCCTTTGCTGTCTCTGACAGAATTACAATGTCATCGGCGAACCTCAAAGTTTTTATTTCTTCTCCATGGATTTTAATTCCTACTCCGAATTTTTCTTTTGTTTCCTTTACTGCTTGCTCAATATACAGATTGAATAACATCGGGGAGAGGCTACAACCCTGTCTCACTCCCTTCCCCACCCACTGCTTCCCTTTCATGTGTTACAACGTACAATACTGCCCATGCAGTGACAAACCTTCTGCTCCACTGTATAAGGGAGGGGCTCTTACTGCAGATGGGTAATTTGCTACATCTTGGTTCCGGAACTGTTGCGGTAAATATAGCAGAATGTGGGCTGATGTTAGTGTTTTTTTCTTTTTTTTTTTTTTTGAGATATTGTCCCTGGGCTTGTTTCAACCACGCGTGTCAACCTATCGGAAAATGAAGCTGTGCGCTAAACAACCTTTGTCCACTTTAGCACCCAGGATTTTAAATGTGCAACTCAGCTGTGACACAACGCAATTGGTCCGCTCATAACTGGATTCATACAGAAGTCCGAAACAGGGTTGCTCCAATACGGACAGAAAAACTGGTAACAGTGCAATGGAACTTCAGACATACTTTGTGATCCAGCAGATGTACGTGATCTTCCAGGAAATGCCTCATTTTCATCGGATAATTGTAAACTGAGTGAGTTACTTTGTGAATTTACTTGACAGCTGATGAGATCTGCCGGTCGGGTTGGCCGAGCGGTTCTAGGCGCTACAGTCTGGAACCACGCGACCGTACGGTCGCAGGTTCGAATCCTGCCTCGGTCATGGATGTGTGTGCTGTCCTTAGGTTAGTTAGGTTTAAGTAGTTGTAAGTTCTAGGGGACTGATGAGCTCAGAAGTGAAGTCCCATAGTGCTCAAAGCCATTTGAACCATTTGATGAGATCTCTCCGTTCCAGCTCTGAAAAAGTGCTGTCATCTTTTCTTTATTGGACTTCTCTGAAACAAATGTTTTAATTTATCTTTTGTAAAATAAATGCGAATAATTAATAGTTGCAATGTCATATTTGACATATCTCAATTAGTTATACAGAAAATAGGGGCACCTGACCACACAAATGAAGATGGGCAAGAAATCCGACGATTAGAAAACGTAATTGACAGAGGAATGTCAGTGACTGCATGACGTGGCGTCAGAGCCTTGCTGGACGCGATATACGTGATGTCTAGCTCTGTCACGAACGATATGATGAAATTATCTTAAGATTTTCCACGTTCGGGGCAGCCAACAAGAAAAATATTGATGCCTTTGAAGATTTTACAGTTGGGAGATCATGTGGAATACTGGGTAGACGGGCCAGACGGGAGATGAAGTGAAACAATAGGTCTTCCTTTTGTTACTGTGTGGTGGCAGCACTGGCGAGGCCTCAGACAAGCTGGCTGGGTGCAGGGAATGCGACAGAGGTGGACGCCGCGTCGGTAGCAGAGAGGGCAGCGCGTGGGAACATTCCAGCCGTAACCCCTGCCGCTATCATCAGGTAGCGCCCGATATTTCACGACGGCACACGGCGACCCGCAAGTCGGCTCGCCCGCATCCCCACGGCTGACATCATAAAGGCGATCGGCCAGTCGGAAACGACACTGTTTGACGTCCGAAGGGGCCTTATTAACCGGCACACAGGCATCTGAAACTAAGTCTGAAACGGTTATCAACGATGAGTATCGTAGATCACGTTGCCAACCTCTGTGAAAGTGAGAAACTAATAGACATGTTGAATGGAATGATCACAGGCCGTCGATTGAGAGCAAAGTACAAGAAAGGCGAATGCATTGAAAAGAAGTAGAGATTAGATTAGCTTAAAACACAGCACAACATTTGGGGAGAACGAAGGAATTCTGCTACGTCTGAAGTGAAATTACGCGTGACGGATGAAGCAAGTCGGACGTAAGAAGAAGACCACCGAACGAAAAATTTGAATTCTTCGCCAAAAGAAGACAAACAGAGATGTTAATTCGAGGAAGAAATTGGAATTTTTGAAAAAAAATCTTGTAAACACAATGAGTAGAATGTAAACTATTTATTTGCGAAACCGGTATTCGAGAGTGGAACCCATCATCAGTGGCCCTTGATGTTCAAATGGTTCAAATGGCTCTGAGCACTATGGGACTTAACATCTGTGGTCATCAGTCCCCTAGAACTTAGAACTACTTAAACCTAACTAACCTAAGGACATCACAAACATACATGGCCGAGGCTGGATTCGAACCTGCGACTGTAGCAAGGCATTTGATGTAGAAGACAAACAAAATATTTCTATACATAAAAGTAGAAACGTAACTTTACTTACGTATTATGTACCTCAGTCTGATGTAAATTGTCTACGATGTCAAAATCGATATTCATCGAGAAAACATACAGCCCAGTAATCATTTAAAATCTAATTACAGTTTTGTCTATGTGATTATGATTAGATATAAATATGAAGATAGTAACTGTTCCAAAAGAACAGATACCAATGATGACCATGCAGCTTCACTAGAAAGAAACGATAAATAATCGAAACCCTCACCTGCCTACAGGTGTTGTTGATATACCTCGAATGGAACAGCTGAAAATGTGTGTCCAGACCGGGATTCGAACCCGGGACCTCCTGCTTATGTGGCAGACGCTCTAGCCATCTGAGCCACCGAGGTCACAGAGAATAGCGCGACTGTAGGGATTTATCCCTGGCACGCTTCCCATTAGACCCACATTCCCAATGAATGGGATATCCTTTAGGAACATTACGAATGTAGGTTGTGACAGTTGGGAATGTGGGTCCCACGGGAAGTGTGCAAGGGACAAGTCCCTGCAGTCACTCTATCCTCTGTGCCCTCGGTGGCTCAGATGGATAGAGCGTCTGCCATGTAAGCATGAGATCCTGTTCGGGGCGCACATTTTCAGCTGTGCCATTTGAGGTATATCAACAACACCTGTCGGCAGCTAAGGGTTTCGATTAATTATCATTTCTTAGATATAAATCGTGTCCTACCTCACGGTACACAGGTCGACGTGTGTGTTTGTTACAGCTGTCAACTATTCAATGGTGACATTTCTGGATCACACTGGACACAGCTGCCATACAGCGTAAACATGGAACTGACAAATAGGCCAAAGATTTTCTGTATCTCTCTAGTTATCCATGTTGTTCACCATATTTAAACACATCTTTGAGCCACTTTCTCTGGCGTTTGGGCAGTTATTTTCAACTTAGTTTCCGCAATGTTTGGCTGACGTCAGCCCAAACATACAGTGCTCATCACGTATTTCGTGCGACGCCCATAGTCAGCAGCATGCGTCGACTTGTTACCCGTTACAGACAAAATTATCTTAAAAGCCGAATTTTACTTGTCAATTCGATACTTCTAGTTTAGTGCGACATTTCTTTTTATTTGTATGTATGAACAGGAACAGTAAAACAGGAAGAATAACCAACACTGCATCTGGGACAGCACCGCCATGACCTGTGCTGACTGCTATCGCCATGGAGCACCGCTGCTCAGTCGCTGCTGGAGTACTGGTTAATCTTCCTGTATTACTGCCCATGTTCATACATACCAATAAAAAGAAGTGTTGCACTAAATTATATTAGCGAATGGGTTCGTAAAACAGCGCTTAAAAATGATTTTGTTTGCAATGGGAAGCAAACCGACGTTTTGTGTCGACACTAGTCGTCGCATGAAATACTCGATGAGCAGTATTTCAACTGACCCGAGCCACACTCAGTAAAAACCAAATTGCTGGTATCTGTTAAACATCACAGAAAATGCGCTTGACTCTTAGGAGGGACACCCTGTATTTTACACTACTGGCCATTAAAATTGATACACCAAGAAGAAATGCAGATGATAAACGGGTATTCATTGGACAAATATATTATACTGGAACTGACATGTGATTACATTTTCATGCAATTTGGGTGCATAGATACTGAGAAACCAGTACCCAGAACAACGACCTCTGGCCGTAATAACGGCCCCGATACGCCAGGGCATTGAGTCAAACAGAGCTTGAATGGCGTGTACAGGTACAGCTGCCCATGCAGCGTCAACACGATACCACAGTTCATCACGAGTAGTGACTGGCGTATTGTGACGCGCCAGTTGCTCGGCCACCATTGGCCAGACGTATTCAGTTGGTGAGAGATCTGGAGAATGTGCTGGCCAGGGCAGCATTCGAACATTTTCTGTATCCAGAAAGGCTCGTACAGGACCTGCAACATGCGGTCATGCATTATCCTGCTGAAATATAGGATTTCGCAGGGATCGAACGAAGGGTGGAGCCATGGGTCGTAACACATCTGAAATGTAACGTCCACTGTTCAAAGTGCCGTCAATGCGAACAAGAGGTGACCGAGACGTGTAACCAAGGGCACCCCTTACCATCACGTCGGGTGGTACGCCAGTATGGCGATGACGAATACAAGCTTCCAATGTGCGTTCACCACCAAACACGGGTGCGACCGTCATGATGCTGTAAACAGAACCTGGATTCATACAAAAAATGACGTTTTGCCATTCGTGCACCCAGGTTCGTCGTTGAGTACACCATCGCAGGCGCTCCTGTCTGTCATGCAGCGTCAAGGGTAACCACAGCCATGGTCTCCGAGCTGATAGTCCATGCTGCTACAAACCTCATCGAACTGTTCGTGCAGATGGTTGTTGTCTTGCAAACGTCCCCATCTGTTGACTCAGGGATCGAGACGTAGCTGCACGATCTGTTACAGCCATGCGGATAAGATGCCTGTCATCTCGATGGTACGCATTTCTCCTCCTTGTACGAGGCATCACAACAAAGTTTCCCCAGGCAACGCCGGTCAACTGCTATTTGTGTATGAGAAATCGGTTGGAAACTTTCCTCATGTCAGCACGTTGTAGGTGTCGCCACCGGCGCCAACCATGTGTTAATGCTCTGAAAAGCTAATCATTTGCATATCACAGCATCTTCTTCCTGTCGGTTAAATTTTGCGTATGTAGCACGTCATCTTCGTGCTGTAACAATTTCAATGGCCAGTAGTGTAAATATCACGCTCGGACAATTACAGTGTAAAGGTAGAACATACAAAGTACATAAGTGGATAATACGAAGGTTGATTGAAAATTAATGCCTCCACCTTCGTTAACTGGGTTTGGATGGGAATATTTTAATAAGTCAAACGCAGAAATAATCCTTACAATGTGATCTTTAATTACCAATATTCACTTTTCCACATTATCACCACCCAATTGGATACAATTCTGTCACGGAAGAAGTCAAGGAAGAAGTCGACACTCTGTTTCCGCAACCACAGTCTCACAGTTCTCTCAATGTCTTCATCATAAGCATAATGATGTCCCTGCAGATCGTCTTTCATTATTGGGAACAGATGGAAGTCAGACGGTGCTAAATCTGGACTGTATGGAGGATGCCGTACGGTGGTGAGATTCAGTCTCTGAGGTTCTGCTGTGGTGACAAAGCAATAGTGTGACCCGCAAGTTCTTGTGAAATGACGATTGCGCTTGCAGTTTCTCTCTGAGTGATACGACGATCGTCCTGAATCAATCTGTCAACACTTTGCTTGCGAAACTCTGTGTTTGCTGTCACAAGACGTCCAACTCTTTGTTTGCCACGCAGATCAGATGTTCCCGCCTTAGCATCTTAAACTTACTTGCCCAATGACGCACAGTACTCACATCAACACAATCACCATAAACTGCTTTCATTCTCTGATGACTCTCCCTTGCGGTGACACATTCCGCTGTCAAGAATTCAATGATTACACGTTGCTTCAATCTCATTGACCGACCGTCTGCACAGGGTTCCATACTTTACGCTGTAACAACACAACCGTTCAATACTAAGGCTTTCCGCCAGCTGGAGCTGTAGAGAAGGGGCTACGGAACAAGCCAGTACCTGCCGCATACCAATGCTGCCAACTGCTGAAGAGTTATGAACGTGGAGGCATTACTTTTCAATCAACCCTAGTATATATAAGGAGATAAAAACTTATGTTAACTGTCACTAATAATATACTGAGTAAGATGACCGTAATACATGATTTGTATCTATCGTACAAGAGCTTGTCATCACGGATTTAGATGTATTGATAAACTAACATATCATCTCAAATTAGTCAGTTTTACATACTGGAGACGGAGGAAACTGTAATCAGTACCTACTCAGCTAAAACATGGTTCAAGTCCTGTACATACATCTTCTTTCGGAACTACATGTATTCATTAAGGATGTTCTCAAGGTGTTTTATCACATGAGAGAATGTCTAAATGTCTTCTACGATATTCAATAACCTACCATTTTCTGCTTTGAATAGAATGGCGATTTTTTTTACGATGTCCGCAATGAAATGCTTGGATTCTCATAAATGAGCAGTAAGTGCTGTGGGATTGCTTGTTTTCTAGATGAAGATCGATTTTGCCATCATCAATAATTTATGATTGACATACGTGTCATTTGATATTGAGGTATAGAAATGAGTCCAAGGGGTTAAGTCAAAAAATGAAATTTTAAGTTATTACAGTTTCATAAAGCTTTGAACAAGCTGCTTTTATCAGTTTTTGTTTCATGGAAAGAAGGGGGATAGTCTCAAAGTTACAGCGGTTTAAAAATATAGCTTCCACAAGAAAAAGGAGGTAAGGCAATGTGAAACTAGGAAGAAAGGGGGTAGTCGGTTGATAGCACTGATCGCAGTTGTTGTTTACGTTCCATTGTCTATAACGTCCGCCGCTGGTAGCTGAGTGGCCAGTGCGACGGAATGTCATACCTAACGGCCCGTGTTCGATTCACGGCTGCGTCGGAAATTTTCTCCTCTCAGGGATTGGGTTTTGTCTTTATAATCATCATTTCATCCCCATCGACACGCAAGTCGCCGAAGTGGCGTCAACTCGAAGGACAAGCACCAGGCGAACGGTCTACCCGACGGGAGGTCCTAGCCACACGACATTTCCATTTCAATTGTCTATGATTATCAAATGTTGAGTATGTGCTGTCGGAGAGGTCAGGTTAGTGCTTTGTGTGTTGTGTGAATTGTTTAGTTCGTTATAACTGAACTGTAGAAGTAAAATGGAAAATGAAGATGACGAAAGTATCACATTCAGCCTTCTGTCACATTCAACGAAGAAAAGGAAGAGAACAGATCGACTTTCCGACGTGGGAAATAATCTTTCATCATCCACCCATTAATGAAGGCAAGATTGTAAATGTTCCAGGTTGAAATGTTTTCAGAGTACCACTGACAGAGAACGTGGGTATATAATATCTAATTATAACAGAATGACTGTGAATGAACAGAAAGCCTAATTAATGTAAACAGTATATCACAAAGGAGACCTAAGCAACCAGAAAATGAAGCTAAATTTCGTGACATAGTTATTCACATCGTGTAAGAGTGAAGAGGGAGAATTCTGTCACTGAAGTAAATGCTTGTCCTAAAGCTTATACATCTTTTCATGGAAATCTAAAGAAAATTAGAAGTAATACAACGTTATCTGAAAAAAGGTGCGAGTCCTAAGGATGGTCGAGGCCAACACTCTAATCGGAAACATCGTGTGACATCGGGGGCACTTGTGCAGTTCGCCAACACATTAATTCGTTTAAAGGTAACCGAAGCCATTAGAGCTTGAAAACCTCTAAAAAAGTGTATCTCCCACCAGATCCATGCATCAGTAAGATGTTTGAATTATTTAAGAAATCATACCCTACTCAATCTGTGTCGTATTCAAAATATAGACTTGTTTTCAATACAGAACTTAACGTCGGCTTCGGTTATCCTAGAATGGACACTTGTAGTTACTATGATAAGAATGCTGCCGAAATTCGAGCTGTTGAATGTCCTTTGAAATCGTACCCGGAAAAGTAGCTCAGAAAGGGAGAGTGCATAAAAAAATCAATCAACCGTGAACGGTGAAAAAACTTCACTTATTAAAATCTGACATGTTTTATATTCGTAAAAGAAGTTCTAAAGCAAACAGCAGGGCATCAAAAGAATGTGAAAGTATTACTACGTATTTCCAGAAGAACATACCTATCCCGGACTTCACAACTCACGACATGTACTACAAGAGACAGTTAACGTTGTGTATGTTTATTATTCATATATTGTCAATCAATTAATCATATTTCTTCGTGTATGATGAAACAGTAGCCTACAAATGGTCTAACGAGGTCCCTTCCTTTTTGTGACGACAATTCTTGATCCATCTGTTAGAACATTATATGTATTTTCAGACTCTTGTGGGGGGGGGGGAGGCAGAACAAGAAGTAGACTATTTTCAGCTTGCTGCATTACATCGTTCATCACGTCAAGAGATCTGAGCATATGAAAATGACTTTTTCAATCCGTGGCCACTCGTATCTCGAATGTGATTGTAACATGGCTAGTATCAACAACAAAAAAATGTTGAAATTCCCAAAGACTGGATAGAGTAAATAGAGAGTGCAAGAGCAAAACCCTCATCTTTTCAAGTTGTCGAAATAGACAGGGAGTTTGTAAGTTATTGGTCTACACACCTCGATCAGTTATATTTCAAGAGATGCCCATTTCCTTCTAGACCAGTAAGAGAAATTAGTAGCTACAAAAGAGCATCCCCGATTCTTTGAATACAGAAGAACATTTCATGACCGTTGGGATCGCCATGATACCAATAAGCCACTTACGGTTCCAAGAGAACAACCTCAGCCTCAAGGAGAGTTCTTTCTACCTGACTATGCATATGAGGGTGAGTGTTTTTTGTTTCATCCTTCTTTTTATCATCAGTTTTGTTTTAAATTTTGTAAACAACTACACCTACATTTACTTTTTTAAAAACCTACAAGAAGCTCTTATGACAAGTATGCAGACCTATAACGGTTAAAGATGTTTTGCTGAGAAGAGGCTAGGCAGTTTTTTCCCAGCAGCCAAAACTGGAAAAATGACAAAAGAGTAACAAGAAACTGTGTCACCAAGATGACACTGTTTTTTCAAAACCAAAAAGTGAAAATGCTAAGAAGCAGACCTAGAGCGGAAATGAGTAAACAATGAATGAACATAGTTTACAAAGAAATTGTTTTGTTCTGTTTATAAAGAATTAATTCTAGTCTGTAATTTTCTGTCTTATGACTTTTATGGTTTTTTTCGTAACTAATAATTTTTTGCACATTCACTTGTTACATTTTGTAATGAATTAGCGAGATTTACTTACATACGACCTTTTATAATGACCTGCCCCCTTTTTCCCTGCAAAAATTGAAGTTATTCGATATAATATTTTCTTTAGGTTGTTACAGTACGAAAATGGTTCAAATGGCTCTGAGAACTATGGGACTTTACATCTGAGGTCATCTGTCTCCTAGAACTTAGAACTACTTAAACATAACTATCCTAAGGACATCACACACATCCATGCCCGAGGCAGGATTCGAACCTGCTACCGTAGCGGTCGCGCGGTTCCAAACCGTAGCGCCTAGAACCGCTCGGCCACACCGGCCGGCGTTACAGTACGTTTACACAAAACCTTGTAGAGGTATCGAACGACTATAAGTAATGCTACGGTATACATAAATTTCAAGAAGACTGGCTACAAATTGCATTTGGTACAGAAGGTTTGCTGTTAAAATCTTCTTTCCTGAAAAATTAAGAAGAACTGACTTACCCCTTCTTTTTTTCCTTTATTTAATTTGGATTCCCCTCTAAGGGGGCGGGCTGGCAGCAGCTTACTACGCTGCTCTTCAGCCTACAGACTTTTTAAAACGTATGAAGGGGATAAGAAACAATGAAAGCGGGCGATAAAACGGCGACTTAAATTGTAAAACGGCGGAAAATTGTGTAAAGTTAAAACAAAAAGCAAAGGGTTAGCAATGCTAATAAAATACACATTAAGCAGACAGGTAAAATAGTAGACAGACAATTAAAACACATGGTGACAGTCTGGCTTCTGTTCGCAAGAGATGTAAAAATCACACCCAGCGACAGTATGATTTCCGTTCGCAACACTTCGGAAAAGACACACAACACTGAACACTCACTCTAAACACTGCACTAAAATGTCGGCACAAAGATGACACACCATAGCCAAGGGCAGATGGGGGGGATTACCCCTTCTCCTGTGGGCCACTTACGTTTCTACCGTTATGATCACAACGTTGTATTGCAGATGCCAAACACGACGGATTCCGGAAATTAAATATGTTACGAGAGGCTTTCAAAAAGTAATCGAACACATTTTTTTCTCGGCAAAGAGTGGTAGAAAAAAATGTGGAATTTGTTACGGTACATAGTGGAATGTTCTCGCTACAGTCCACACTGTTTTATGAAGTTCCGATAGATAGCAGCGCTATAAGTGACTTTCAAACCGGCGTCTGGAACGGAGGTGCGTCCAAGCTGAGAGCTGTCATTAAGCTTCTTGTGGCTGAAAAACAAAGCATCGCAGGTATCATAGGTGCTTGCAGAAAATTTACGGAGACCTGGCATTAGACAGAGAATCGTTGAGAGAAGCGACAAGGTCTCGCAACACAGTTGTGACTCCTGCAGTTTTGGAAAGGCGGAAACTCTCATTTCAGGTGATAGACTGATCACAGCAAACACCTCGCTGCACAACTGGACGTCTCTGTTGGTAGTGCTGAAACACTCGTCCACAAGTTGGGGTACTCAAAGGCGTGTGCCTGCTGGGTTCCTCACTGCCTAACAGAAGACCATAGAGAGCAACGAAGGACCATCTGTGCCGAATTGCTTCCGCATTGCGAGGCTGATCATGACAATTTTTTGTCGAACATCGTCGCAGATGATGAGACATTTCATCATTTCAAACCGGAAACAAACCAGCACTCCACGGAGTTGAGCCACACCGCCTCTCCTCCGAAGAAAAAGGTCAAAGCCGCACACCCAGCCGTTCGGACGATTCCATCCTTCTCTAAGGACATCGTGAGGCTACAGCCGCACAGAACGTCACCTGATTCCTTTGGACTGCAGCACGTATTTTTATTTTTGCTCTGGTGTTGGCAGTAGGTCCACTAGAGACCGTTCAGAACAGTTCTATGAAATCGGAATATGATCTGAAGTAGGAAAAGGCTTTTACATTTTTTCAGCCCTCCTGTTTCGCGCCCTCATGTGGTGTGATCATGGGATGAGGAGTGATGGGGTTTTGAGACATTGACATGTACGTGAATGAAATGGCAAAGAGTCCCTCTAAGACGCCAGCGACCAGTTCGGTAACACCCTTTGTGCCACCCACACACTTTCGTTGAGCACATAAAAATGTACCTGTGCAGAGACAACCCTTGACTGATTCGTAGTTGCCGCAGGTAGGCAACCACTTCGACACTCCCAGCGTAGCGCGACTCCGCTGAAGGGTGTCGAGGAGTTATCGACCTACAGGCGCCTCAGAATCATTCGAGGGTTCTCTCTCTGTACAGATACATACTTAATGATTTTTATAAGTTGGTTGGATGCTTTGTGGGGGGTTGAAGGGACCAGACTACAAAGGCCATCGGTCCTTTTTATAAATATTTGGAATAATAGCAATCTAAACTCAACTGTGATAAAATAATCGTTCATGCAAAAGAAAAGATGTTTTATTAATGGTGACCGTTTTCAAAATATACAAATCATCTTCACACTATAATTCATCTCTGACAATTTAACATAAACGTTCTTAGAGGGAGTATTACAGACATATAAAAGACAATATCGAATACAATTAAATAAAAAATATTTATACCCATCATTGGTCTGTGGAGAAGCTGAGTGAAGCTAAAATGAATGTATATCTGAAGCCATACTCATCAGCTGCTTAACAGTATAAGATGTTATGAGTTGTAAATACATAATCACAGGTGGCACCAATGAAAAGAGATTATGATGGTAACTTATGTAAATACATCGAAATGTATGAAAGAGAAAACTTAATGCTCAAAAAACTTCAATAAGTAAGTAGAAACACATCAGTATTTGTTGCCAGACACTTTAAACATATCTGTAATAATGTAACAATGGAATAAAAAAGGCAGTCTTTAATATTGGTTACAGTAACCAGCATGCCGTCTATGGCTATACATGAAGGTAATAGACTATAGGGTCTTTAACAAAGGTCGTAGGAAACATGACATCAATGCAAATATGCATCCAAACTGCGCTCCCAGTCGCCCTTTGTGCTGATTGGGATCACATCAAATTTCGTAAAACACCGTAGTGGTTCCACGCTGTATACTAGAGCAAAAATTTGAACGGACTACGCGCCAAAGGCATCACATCATGTTCAATTGGACTGAGACTCATTATGTCCTTAGAAAAGGATGAAATCGTCCAGACGATCTCAGCAGTGTTAAAGATTACCAAGAAAGCCGTTCTGTTGCACATCTCACTGTAGCCTGTTGTTTTCGACCGCGAAATGCGTGTACATATACGCCCGACGGGAAGAGGTGGTTCTGTTGATGCCTTTTATGCCACCTCCTGAGACCTTTTCGTGTCAATTGCCAGTGGAGGTGTGTCCGTTGGTGGCATTGGATGGAACTGGCGTGAAATTTGTTGCCATTGTGACATCATTAATCCACCTTACATTTCACATGAACTTCAGATCTGATTTGTGACCTTTTTTCGCTTTTGTCGAAACCTTTCTGTTTGAAGCGTCGCCCAGCATGGGGCTGACGTCGCAGGCCACGACGCTTTTGAACCATTGCGGAGGAACTTTGTAGACACCTTTGAACCAAATTTCAGACCTACGTCTGAGCGAGGACAAATGACGAGTTTCAAAAATGTGACCCTTCAATTCTTTTGCCCATTACGTATCAGTCGATTCGCTAAGACAGTTCCAGCAGTCGAAGTCAGTTTTAAGTTGCGAAGTAACGTCGGAATTTATAACTTCAATTCTCTTCATTACTGTATTTGCAGAAAGCTGTACAGATTTAATAGCAGACATTATCTCAGTTTTATTTTGTATTACTATATAATGAATCCGCAGCTTCAGAAAACGCAGTTTCGATTAATTCGTCATCTTCGTACGGTTTCTTGGTCTGCGCAACAATGTTTGACGCCTCAGTTGCTACTTTATTCTTGTCTATCTTTTTTTATAAAAGTTGATTGTTTAGTATTAAATTTAGATTTTTCTTTCCTGAGACTGGAATCCAGTGGGCAATCCTTTTCAATCTCTGAGTGAACGGTCCTCAAGTGACGTTCGGCGTTCCCTATCTTCCTAACTGACGCACTTGCATAGCACAGTAAACACACAGATTTGTCCTTTACCTGGATAAAGAAGTAATCGGTTTCACATTCCGAATGAAAGTGAAAGGACTTTTTGCTTTTTGCTTGAACACGCTATCATTAGAACAAACCTAATTCAATACCAGTGCGTAAATCAAACTATCCACGTTAGCAAATGTCTGATATACGCTGATCAGCCAAAACGTTATGACCAGCTATATAATAGACAATATGTTCATCTGTGCAAGGATAACAGCGGCGACGCGTCTTAGCTTGGAAGCAATAAAGCCGTGGTAGGTCGCTGGAGGGAGCTACAAGGGTCACTCCAAAAGAAATGGACACTATTTTTGTAAAAATACAGTTTTCATTCTGCATGTGTGAAAGTTTTACAGTCTGCAGATACATCTTTCCCGCTTGTTTTCAAACTTAGTTCAACCTGTTCCAGTGAGTGGCGCCATCACAGCATGTCTTCAAGATGGCTGTTACACTTGACGTTCGTCAGAAGCAACGTGCTGTCATAGATTTCCAGTGCTGTGAAAACGAGACAGTGGGAAACATCCACAAGAGGTTGAAAAAGGTGTATGGAGATGCTGCTGTCGATTGCAGTACAGTTAGTCGGTGGGCAATCAGGTTACGTGATGAAAGCGGGCACGGGAATACTGAGGATTGTCCTCACAGCGGCAGGCCTCGTACTGCACACACTCCAGACAATGTGCAGAGAGTTAACGAATTGGTGACTGCTGACAGACGCATCGCAGTGGACGAATTGTCACGCTACGTTGGGATAGGGGAAGGAAGTGTTTGCAGAATACTGAAAGTGTTGGCGTTAAAAAATGTTTGCGCCATGTGGGTTCCCAGTGGCTCACAAAGAAACAAGAAAAACGGTATGCAGCGAACTTTTGGAACAGCACGAGAATGATGGAGATGAATTTCTTGGAAGAATTGTGACAGGTGATGAAACATGGATCCATCATTTTTCACCAGACGAAGGGGCAATCAATGAAGTGGCATCATGCAAGTTCACCCAAGAAAAAAAAAATACAAAACCACACCTTCTGCTGGAAAATTTATGGCTATGGTGTTTTTCGATTTCGAAGGACTCTTGCTTGTGGACATCATGCCAAGTGGAATCACCATAAATTCTAATGCATATGTGACGGCAGTGAAGAAACTTCAAGCTCGACTGAGTCGTGTTCGACCACATCGGCAAAAGCAGGATGTTTTGCTGCTGCACGACACTGTACCGCTACATGTCAGGCAAAAAACCATGGAAGCGATCACAAAACTCGTATAGACAACACTGAAACACCCGCCTTACAGTCCTGACCTGGCTCCATGTGACTATCATCTCTTTGGGAAAGATTATCTTCGTGGAACAAGGTTTGAAGATGATGATTCCTTTGTGGATGCTGCCAAACAGTGGCTCCAACAGGTTGGTACAGAATTTTACCGTGCGGGTATACAGGCGCTGGTTCCAAGATGGCGTAAGGCAGTTGAGAGGGATGAAAATTATGTGAAGAAATGAAAATATTGTTCCTAAAGGATGTATCTACACACTGTAAAACTTTCAAACATGAAGAATGAAAGATGGATTTAAAAAAATAGTGTGCATTTCTTTTGGAGTGACACTCGTGTTTTCGGTTCAGGGGAGGAGGGCGATGAGCTCTGACGCCACATTCAATCACATCCCAGATGTGTTCGATCGGGTTTAGATCTGGTGATTTGGGGGCCAGTACATCAACTGGAACTCGCCACTGGGGTCCTCGGTCCATTTCATCAAACTCCTGGCCTTGTGACATGTCGCATTATCTTGTTTAAAACTGCCACTGCCGTCGAGAAACATAATCATCATGAAGAGATGTACGTGGTCTGCACCCAGTGTAGGATACGCCTTTGCCGTCATAGTGCTTTGCATGAGCTCCAGTGGACCCATGGATACCGACATGAATGTTCCCCAGAGCGCAATGGAGCAGCCGCCAGCTTATCTCCGTCCCGAAGTACAGGCGTCAAGGAGCTGTTCCCCTAGAAGAAGACATATTCGCACCATCTATTGCCATGATGAAGAAGGATTCATCAGACCATGCAATGCTCTGAAACTGCGCCAACGTCCAGTGCCGGTGGTGACATGCCCGTTTCAGAAGTAGTTGCCGATGTCGTGATGTTAACATGGATGGTCGGCTGTGGAGGCCCATCGTTAGGAGTGTTTGGTGCACTGTGTGTTCAGACACACTTTAACGTCCGACTTTATTGCTGGGCAGAGTACGTTCCTCCACAGTCGCTGCCTGTCCTGTTTTAGAAGTCCGCCCAATCTACGACTTCCGCCATTTGTAATGAGGCGTGGCCGCCCAACACCACGATGTCTGGAGTGGTTTCACTTTGGTTTCACAACGTGTTGAAGACACTCACCACAGCAGTCATCGAACACTCGAAACGTCGTGCAGTTTCCGAAATGTTCGTGCTGAGCCTCCGGGCCACCACAATCTGCCCTCGGTCAAACTTAGACATATCACGCTCCTTCTCCATACTACACACGGAGTGCATGTTCACCGATTCAACATGCAGCATCCGTTTGTCTGACTAACAGTCATTCCTCGCTAGCTGACGCTGCCATCATCTGGACGGGTTTATATCGACAGTAGGTCGGTGGTCATAATGTTCTGGCTGATCAGCACACATACGAAAAGGTAAGTGCACAATCTCACACGTATACAATCAGCTATGAGGCTGACGATGTAGTATTCTTGATTGAAATGGATTTGCTCGGGAAAAATAAGCAGTTGTCATGAGCGCGATACGAGATGAATGGAGCAATATTGGTTAGCCTGAACTTTACCGCGATCTACTGAAAATGTCTATTGGCAGCTCGAGATCGAGTGTTTTGCGATCACCAGCATAAACAATGCAAATATAGAACAAATAGAAAAATAAGTGCAGAAAGTGATTTACGAAAATTGTTACTGCAAGCAGACAGCACATAACAGACCACAATGGGAAGCTGACTATTGATTTTATTTAAGCTCTAATTCGTAAATGACTCTTAGCAAGGTCCCTTCCTCCCCTTTAAACCAACTAACCAACCAATTCCTAGCAAGAACTGCTCCTAGGAAAATTGACTGTTGTTTAATTTTGCGATTAATCAACAATCTGAACTGCATTGGGCCCTATCAGTCGAAGAGAGCAGCCAAACAATCTCTTTCAGCCGTAATCTTGCATAATGATCGTCATCAAGCTACCACTTAGAAGGGAGTACAAAGCAAAGGTACAGGGAAACAATCACATATAAGGACCTATTACCCTGATGCTGCTTCTCACATACGCTAGCGGGTCAAACAGAATGGCTAATATAATTCTTTCCGTCTAAAAAGCAACAAGAATGGAGAACATATTTTTAATTCTAGTATAAGACGTTGAGATTTGGGTAGTAAGTGAACACTGCGAATTATATTGACATTTATTACACGGGGAAGCTAACGTCCCATACCTTCATAAGACATACAAAACAAGAACATAGGTTTTGTCAACGATACACATTCAAGAAAACGACGCAAATGTACAGTTATTAGGTAGTGGAGCAAAACTTAGTGCGTACAACTTAATAAAGAAATTGACTGTGATGTTAAGTCACATAAGAGGTATGCGGCCATTTTTAGTATTTTTAAACGTTGAAACGGTACTAATATAGACACTACAAAAATATGCAGAAGTCACAGGTTTGGCAGTGACTGATTTGTTGAAAGATGCGTTTCTATATAATCATCATCAGATAATGAAGTGTTAACAGGGTCTATATGCGAGAAACACAGTGTCAGGTAATTTAAACAAGTGCCAAGTGACAACCATGTCATCTTTGCATGTGTCTAAGTTATGTGACTCCATGTTTCTCGCATGTAGCTCCAATTAACACTGCATTATCTGAAGATCATGTCGAAACGCGTCAAGCACTAGGCACCAAGCCCCCTTTTCTTCTTTAGTCATCAGTCTTCTGAGTGGTTTGATTCTGCCCGCCACGAATTCCTGTCCTGTGCCAACCTTTTCACCTCAGAGTACAAATTGTAACCTACACCTCAATCATTTGCTGGATGTATTCGAATCTCTTTCTTCCTCTAAACTTTTTACCCTATACAGTTCCGTCTTTTACCGTGGAAATTATTCCCTGATATTTTGACACATGTCCTATCACACTGTCCATTAAACTTGTCATTGTTATCAAAATGTTCCTTTCTCGCCGATTCTGCTGAGAACCTTCCCATTCCTTACCTTGTCAGTTCACTTAATTTCCAACATTCTTCTGTAGCACCACATCTAAAATGCTACGATTCTCTTCTCTTCCGATTTTCCCACAGTCCATGTTTCACCACACAATGCTGTGCACCAAATGCACATTCTCAAAAATTTCTTCCTCAAATTAAGAGGTAATATTTTGATAGTAGCAGACTTTCTTGGCCAGGAATACACACTTTGCCAGTGCTAGTCTGCTTTTTATATCCTCCTCGCTTCGTTCGTCATGGGTTATTATGCTGCCTAGGTGGCAGAATTACTTAACTTTGTCTCCTGCGCGATCACCAATTCTGATTTTAAGTTTCTCGCTCTTCTCATTTCTGCTACTTCTCATCACTTTCACCTTTTTTTCAGTTTACTCTGAATCCATATTCTGTACTCATTATACTCTTCATTCCATGCAAAGATCCTCTAATTCGTCTTCACTTTCACTTGTCATCAGCCAATCTTATCATTGATATCCCTTCACATTGAATTTTAATCCCACTCTTGAATCTTACTTTCACTTCCATCATTGCTCCTTCAATGTATAGATTGAACAGTAGGGGAGAGAGACTCCATCCCTGTCTTACTCCCTCTTTCATTCGAGAACTTTGCCCTTCTCGGTCTTCCATTCTGATTGTTCCCCCTTGGTTCTAGTACATAATGTATATTACTTGTCCTCCCATACAGCTTACCTCTATTTTTCTCAAAATTGCGAACATTTTACATTGTCGAACGCTTTTTTCCTGGACGAGAAATCCTATGAACATGTCTTGACCCTTCTTCAGTCTTGCTGCATTATGAACCACAATTTCACAACTGCCCCTCTGGTGCTTTAGTAAGACCAAACAGGTCGTCATGTAACAGATCCTCTATTTTCTTTTCAATTCTTCTGTATAGTATTCTTGTCAGCAACTTGGGTGCACGAGCTGTTAAGCTGATTGTACGATAATTCTCGCACTTGTCCGCTTTTGCTGTCACAAATGTAACACGTGAAAATATACTGCATTTTAGACTGAGAAGTTCCTGATGACCACAGATGTTAAGTCCCATAGTGCTCAGAGCCATTAGAACCATTTTTTAGTAGTGGTTGGTTGGCTCTGAGCACTATGCGATTTAACTTCGGAGGTCATCAGTCGCCTAGAACTTAGAACTAATTAAACCTAACTAACCTAAGGACATCACACACATCCATGCCCGAGGCAGGATTCGAACCCGCGACCGTAGCGGCCGCTCGGTTCCAGACTGCAGCGCCTAGAACCGCACGGCCACTCCGGCCGGCAGTAGTGGTAGGTCTAACCAAACAATGTTAAAGGTACACGGAATGTTTACGACACTTGAATTTATGAATTACACTTGCTTAAAAGTATGACTATGTAGTACCTAAATTATCGATATCTGTCGTATGTTGTTTTAAGTGAGGACGGAATGTACGACTAAATCATATGTGAAATAAACCAGACTCAAGTTTCTGCTCAGTGTGTCATTGTCTGGATCAAACTAGGGTATTGAGACATTATAGCACAACTGTCAAGGGTTTTTGCACTAGTTTTGAAACAGTTCATTTTGTTCGTACGTAACAGACTTAATTGGGCGAAGAATCAGAAAGCAACTTTCCTGGCAGATTAAAACTGTGTGCCCGACCGAGACTCGAACTCGGGACCTTTGCCTTTCGCGGGCAAGTGCTCTTGCACTTGCCCGCGAAAGGCAAAGGTCCCGAGTTCGAGTCTCGGTCGGGCACACAGTTTTAATCTGCCAGGAAAGTTTCATATCAGCGCACACTCCGCTGCAGAGTGAAAATCTCATTCTGGAAACATCCCCCAGGCTGTGGCTAAGCCATGTCTCCACAGTATCCTTTCTTTCAGGAGTGCTAGTTCTGCAAGGTTCGCAGGAGAGCTTCTGTAAAGTTTGGAAGGTAGGAGACGGATACTGGCAGAAGTAAAGCTGTGAGTACCGGACGTGAGTCGTGCTTCGGTTGCTCAGTTGGTAGAGCACTTGCCCGCGAAAGGCAAAGGTCCCGAGTTCGAGTCTCGGTCGGGCACACAGTTTTAATCTGCCAGGAAAGTTTCATATCAGCGCACACTCCGCTGCAGAGTGAAAATCTCATTCTGGAATCAGAAAGCACTTTCTTTTTCGTTCTAATGACGCAGCGTGACCGCCATCAACAGATTATGTATGAAATTAAGCACAAGGATCTTTGGCTGTCAACGTAGAGTAGAAATATCTATGAAGCAAGAATTCATACGCACAAAGTAGAATTTTTGCTATCAACACACAATGCCTCCAAAGTTGCGTGACTGGTAAGCCGCAAAATTTCGTCGTGAGCACTCTGCTGACTTTGATGTCCACTGGGTAGCTAGTATAACAGATAGCGCTCAAAAGCACCGCAGATTTTGTACACAAGTTTCATAAACATCCAAACAAACTGTGTTCGCTTTCTGGAACGAACCTGGCTGAAAGTTTTGCAGAGACAAATACAAGCAAACTGCGCTGGATTGCGACAAGTGTCACAGCTCAAATGTCGCTATTTTTATTACAGGAAAGTGAAGAATAGCCACCGCTGTTTCTTAGGTTTATCGTACAGTCGAGTCTTCGTTTTAGTAAATTATGGTCCGGTGGCACTGTGAAATGGCTTCCTAGTATGCCAAAGTGGAAAAGTTCCGTAAAACAAAGACTTTGCATGTATGAAAAAAGTAAAATTAGCGATTTATCTGATTTTGAAATATTTATAGAAACGAAAGTCATCCGTCCGGTTTTGCTTTTTGGTACCATGTGTTTAATCTTCATTCATCCTTATTGATTCTCATTCTTCACGTCATTGGCTCGAAAAGTGTATACAAGTAAAATCAGTGTATTGACTAGCAGTGCACTCCCACCCTACCGAATTGATCTAACGTTTGTAAATTTATAACCATACGGTCACGTAAATTAGCCCAGTGATTTCAGCTCTGTTATACACTGTGGCTTGATGTTTTTCAACACATAAAGCACTTTTTACCATATGACAGATACAATTAGACATTCGTTGTAGTATGAAAAGCAAATTTTCGATTTTTGATGTGCTGCAACATGTCATTTTCGGACTGCGCCTTGTTTACTAGTTTCAGTGGCTGTTGTGACGGGCAGAACTAGTATCGGGGGAAGGTTTTCTCCAACCTGGGAGTGAGGGCCGTCTTTCGCCAGTCCTCCTAAATGTGTTGTGATCGGAAGCTCCAAAATTGTTCAAATGTGTGTGAAATTGTATGGGACTTAGCTGCTAAGGTCATCAGTCCCTAAGCTTACACACTACTTAACCTAAATTATCCTAAGGACAAAACCACACACCTATGGCCGTGGGAGGATTCGAATCTCCGCCGGGACCAGCCGCACAGTCCATAATTGCAGCGCCTGAGACCGCTCGGCTAATCCCACACGTCTCGGAAGCTCCATGACTGACTTTTAGATTTGTGATTTCCCATGGGGGCCAGTAGTTTTCGAAATCCTATTCGGAGAAAAGTTCTAAATGTCCCGACAGGAAGCACTACCTCGGTGGAGCTCTATTAGTGAGGACAGAAAATGGTCAATGAAAATGTCTGTATTCTATTCCTGATTCTTACGGGTTGGAAGACCTAAATACTGAGTCCTTTCGTTGAGCGTTTTTGAAAGTTCGCGAAGTGGACTAATAGTGAGCCCTCTGCGACGGAGCTGGTGGTGCCGTAGAGCATCCCAGAAGTCGGGAGAATGTAATACTTCATGATCAGTCATTTCTCGCAGTATAGAATATTCAGAGACCCCGAAAGTGCGTTCCTGAGTGCAGTCGTGGATTTCGGATTAAATCATTCCGGTTTTCTAGGCAAATGAGCCGCTTAGCGAGTGTGCAGACACTCAATGGACAGAGAGCTCAAATTAGGTTGTGGGGTCAACCAGTTAGCTGGACGACGGTGTACAGCGAAACTGACATACTTGACGAGGTTAAATGATATTCTTTCCCGTAGAAGTTTGGGTGTAGTCTTTATGTGTCATTCGTTACTTTTTCACTTTGAACGAATTCCTGTTTCCTTGTTGGAGATTATTGGCCTTGGATGCTTCGAGTCACCAATAAAATCATCTTGGTTTACAAGTTACGTCACTTCGAAAAAAAACACTCGAGCCTTCGATAGCCGTCCCTTCCATCGTCAACAGGTGTTGAATCACTGACTGACTGCTGGGGCAGGCACGGTGTTCTGATTATAGAGGTGCAGTAGTAGCTTCTGGAAACTTCCAGAGAGGGCCAATGTGACGTTTGCACAAAAGGCAAGTTGAGCAGCTCAACTCCGTCCAGCCACGGGACCGAGGTCCATGAAAATACGGGTTCTGCAACGAACTTGTGACGTCATACTAGTCGCCTTGTCCGCCGTGTATAACGAACGCGCGGCTCCGTCCAGGGCCCAGCGAAAACCGACGTGTCAGTGAAAGAGGTACCCACTCAAAAATGTTCAAATGGCACTAAGCACTATGGGACTTAACATCTGAGGTCATCAGTCCGCGAGACTTAGAACTACTTAAACCTAACTAACCTAAGGGCATCACACACATCCTTGCCCGGGGCAGGATTCGAACCAGCGACCATAGCAGCAGCGCGGTTCCGGACTGAAGCGCCTAGATCCGCTCTGCCACAGCGGCCGGCCGGGTACTCACTAAAAGTCTTGACTTTTTCATCTGTTATCGAGAGCTAGCATGTATTTAAACGTGCAGTTAAGAATTATTAATCGGTCTGAAGTAGAAACTCGCTCCCCACGCGAGACGGCTGCCGGCATTCGTTATACATGCAGCGGCCTACCTTTCTCGTAGGCCTCGCGCGGGACTGAGCAACGTTAGGTGGCTCGATAGGCCGTTGCCAAGTTCGAAACTGCCGCTCCCGACTGCTTACAAAAGTTAAGCGACCGTCTTTGCTTTCGCTCCATGTCCAACGCAGGCCATCGCGAAAGACTCCGGGGACACATTGCTAGGAGCCGGTTGATGTTTTAAAAGTTAGCTGTGAACATATTCCAGAGAGATTAAAGTACTCAGTAGTAAAGTTGCTTTATAAAAAGAGAGAAAGGGATGCTGTAGATCATTTCAGACCTATTTCTATGTCACCAGTGTTTGCAAAAGGTATTGAAAAGCCTTTGTCCGCTGAAACTGGTGCTCTTTTCGTAAATATTAAGAATACTTAATAATGGTTTTGCCCGTTTTCTGTCGCTTAGCTATTATCATTGTGTGGCATCTTAGGTGAAATATCAAGCAGTCACAGTTAAAAAAGTGTTACTTTATATTACATTCACCCTCTCCAGTGCTAATGTCTTCTTTTGCTACTGAAATTAGCACAATATGGGTGGCGCTGAGTTTGATCATGACGCTAACATAATGCGTGATTTGCCTGAAGAAGCTGATAAAGACACAGGCAACGGAGAATTTAGTGAAAACAACAACCATTTCAGCGAGGAAGTATGCTCATTTTGTCCTTCGAGCAAACTAAGAATGACAACAACATTTTGTAACCACTGGATCTTATAGTGTAGGCGATGTTTAAGAAGAGATTGTCCGTAATTCCACTCCTAAGGGTTTGAATAGGGAATTAAAGGCTTTTTGAAAATGTGCCACTATTAGCGAAGTTTGAAGCTAGAACTATGAAAATAAAAAATATGTCTTCAGCATTTATGGAAATTCAACTACTAGGGGGGTAAAATAGTGGATGAAAGCTTCCTTTAAAAATAAATAATTACTAAAGAACTTTTAAAGCTACATCTATGACAACTGGTGTTTGACATCTCGGCTGGAAATAAAAAAATCGAGTTTCAGTGTTTTAGGAATGCAGCCCCTAAGGAATGCAACAGGGTAAAAAAATTTTTAAAAGAATATTTCGTTACATTAAAAAAATTTTAAGCTAAATTTATGAAAATTGGTATTTCACTTCTCGGTTAGACATAAAGAAATTTTTGTTAAGAGATGAAAGTTGCTATGGAAATATCTCCACAAGAACACAAAAGGAATGATTAACAAAAACTTTGGTTCCAGCTATCAGAATCGCTTTTTCGTCAGAAGTACTTTCGGAAAAGCCCATGCTTATACGGCTTTAATTAGCTTGATAAAGTTTGAAGGTGTTTCAATTTGTGAACATCATAAAAATTCCATTAAATAAAAACAAAAACGATCTCCGTAGGCCTACAGTCTACGCGAGCGAAGGAACGGCTCTAAGCTAGTAACTTGTGCATGAGATAAATTATAACTTCTTTTCTAATAACATTTTAAGCAATAAAAATTGTTATTATGGGCTATAAAACAGTACATTTTGTGCTTATTTTCTATGTGAAACACCAATGGATATCTAATAATTGCCCGCATCTCGTGGTCGTGCGGTAGCGTTCTCGCTTCCCATGGCCGGGTGCCCGGGTTCCCGGGTTCGATTCCCGGCGGGGTCAGGGATTTTCTCTGCCTCATGATGGCTGGGTGTGGTGTGTTGTCTTTAGGTTAGTTAGGTTTAAGTAGTTCTAAGTTCTGGGGGACTGATGACCATAGTGCTCAGAGCCATTTGAACCATTTTTTTCTAATAATTGCAGTTAACTAAAACTACATCTACATCCATACTCCGCAAGCCACCTGACGATGTGTGGCGGAGGGTACCCTGAGTACCTCTATCGGTTCTCCCTTCTACAACATAACTAGTACATAACATAACTAGTACACAACCTATACAATATGACTCCCATTGAATAAAATTTGGTGTAGTAAAATTTACGATGGTTTACTGGCAATGTAACATTTTCTTCCCTTGATGCTCCATAATTAAACTAACAGTCATTTACGAAAACTGAAAGGCAGTGTAATTAACTACGGGTACAGGAGAGGCAAACATAGACACCAAGTGAATGTACTTCCTATGGACACGAAACTGATTTGTTGCTTACCTTTTTGTGAAACTGTAAGTTGCGACTGCTATTGACATATATATGTTATTCCTCAATATTATGTATTACGTAACTTCTGTCTACCCCGCTTCCTTTCATATTCAGTAGTACTGCAAACACAACAATAACAATATTTTCAGCGTAGTAAACACATTTTGTGCGTTGAAATCGACAATAGTGTTTATCATCTTTTTTATGGAGATATGGAGTAACAAGAAAACACCGTAATTCCAATTACTTTACTCATTCATAATTATACATAAGCCTGAGAGTTATAGGCATATGTTAATCAAATTCCCAGAATGACAGCGTAAATAATAATATATCCATATTTTTATAGTTGAAAATCGTAGTAATGATCACGCTGTTACTTACATAAATATAAGTTTTTCTGCGCAAAGAGTCTAAGAACAAGGTTTTTGCTTACAACTTCCCAACTCGTACGGGTTCTCTTCTTCCATCTGACGAGATATTTGTAAGTCTGTAAAGATTTCTTGCGAAATCTGTAGTACTTTGAGTGGTGTCATCCAAAGAACGAAGTTCCGTGACAAGTTCCGACGGAACAAGTAAGCACAGTCGCTACCAGACCGGGACCAACAAGGTATACGGGCCCTGCAACGAAATTCTGACGTCACACTAATAGGCTTGTCCGCCACACTTCGGGAAAGTTCGGCTCAGCGCAGGGCCCACAGGAAATCAATATTTAATTGAAAAGTCACTGACTAAAGGTCTTAATTTTGTCGTGTGCTATCGAGAACTTGCATGCATTTAAACTCGTGTGAAATAGTTACTCGCTCCCCTCTGGAGACGGCTGCGGGCACTGTGACGTCATGTGCTGTGACGTACGTGCCACGCCCTGTCTTTCTCGTGGGCCTCGTGTCAGACGCAGCGACGAATGAGAGACGCAAGTGTAGGCAACACTCAAGAGTTCCATGTAGCACCGCTGCAGCGTGCTTGCTTGCGTCAGAGAGGGGCGCCACTCAGCACAGCCTTTGCCGAAGACGACAGCATCGTCTCTTTACCGAGCCAGCAGTGTAAGAACTGTGTCAGACAGAAGTATGTAGCAAGGTTCGAGAGAAGAGACTGTATCAAGTAATACGTTAGTGTTAAGTGACTAATAAATATACATGATATTCCTGTGGGCGTGGACTTTTACGAAGTTAAGTATTTCATCATGTTCAAGTTATGAAGATGTGATCTAATATTTTGTGTGTGTTATAGTATCAGCTCGAAGTACTCTAAGAACTCATCACAGAGGCGACAAGCGTGTTTTGTCTGGGGCAATACTGAAGTATGTATAATGCACGAGGCAGTAATTTGTCTTCTGTTCTCAGTGTATTCTTTACTGATATTAAACGCTTATGCTTTCTGACAGTAGCGTCATTCCTTTCTCAAGTTTCATCCTTGATAAGGCCTTTTTTCCTGTTTTTGTACTTTGGTCCACTTTTTCTTCTTCGGTGACAACGAATTTAGTGTGTAAAGCGCACGCTTACAAGTTTCACGAGCTTTCCGACTATCATTTCTTTGTGATACAAGTCATGTTGACTAGACTATGGAACGGCAGCAGAAATGACTTTAGTAACGTGCTTTAAGATCTGCGCTTGTAGAAGTTTCAAGAAAAGCGTCTGGAGACCTCGTAAACAAGCGCCCTCTTTAATGTTATGCTAAAGATGTACCATTTTTAACATAACTTCTCCTACGGAGCAGAACCTGCTGACCATGTGTTTCTGGATCATTGGGAAAATTATGATTAGTTTTCTGAATATATTGTTCGGGTACAGTCGACATTATTAATGTTAAACAGAACGAACCAACACCTTAGAACATCAAAACAAAGAGCAACAAGACAAAACTTACTCGCTTCGACACGTAAGAGCGCGAGTGTACTGTGCTAACAAGTGGACCGTACGAAGCCCCCTCACCGAACTTATTCATATTGGCACGCTGTGTAGGGAAATAAGCAGCTCGCAGTCGTTTTCGAGAAAATCGAGTCTGTACATTTTACGCCGGCGTATATACTTCGTATGGTCGCTAGCATAAACATCAAAAAAAAAAGTTCTGCATCACCTCAGCTCCGTGAGTTCCGGAACCTCTACAGAAAATTGGAATAGAGTTCAACATATACATCATTTCCGCCCTTTTGAATGCTACTGAAAACCACACATTGCATGTTGTACCACCATACAGTGAGACCTTCAGAAGTGGTGGTCCAGATTGCTGTACACATCGGTACCTCTACTACCCAGTAGCACGTCCTCTTGCATTCATGCATGTCTATATTCGTCATGGCATACTAGCCGCAAGTTCATCAAGGCACTGTTTGTCCAGATTGTCAACGTCCACTCCTCAATGGCTATTCGGCGTAGATCCCTCAGAGTGGTTGGTGGGTCACGTCGTCCATAACAAGCCCTCTCCACTTATCCCAGGCATGTTCGATAGGGTTCATGTCTGGATAACATGCTCGCCACTCTAGTCGAGCGATGTCGTTACCTGAAGGAAGTCATTCACAAGACGTGCACGATGGGGGCGCGAATAATCGTCCATGAACACGAATACTTCAACAATATGCTGCCGATATGCTTGCACCGTCGGCACTGAGGATGGCATTCACGTATCGTACAGCCGTTAGTGTGCCTTCCACGACCACCAGCAGCGTACATCGGCCTCACATAATGCCACCCCAAAACAGCAGGGAACCTCCACCTTGCTGCACTCGCTAGACAGTGTGTCTAAAGCGTTCAGCCTGAGCCTGTTGCCTCCAAACACGTATCCAACCATTGTCCGGTTGAAGGCATATACGACACTCATCGGTGAAGAGAACGTGATGCCTATCCTGAGCGGTATATTCGGCATGTTGTTGGGCCTATCTGTGCCGCGCTGCATGGTGTCGTGGTTGCAAAGCTGGACCTTGCCATGGGCGTCGGGAGTGAAGTTGCGCATCATGCAGCCTATTGCGCACATTTTGAGTCATAACACGACGTCCTGTGGCTGCACGAAAAGCATTGTTCAACATGGTGGCGTTGCTGTCAGGGTTCCTCCTAGCCATAATCCGTAGGTGGCGGTCATCCATTGCAGTAGTAGCCCCTGGGCGGCCTGAGTGAGGCATGTCATCGACAGTTCCTGTCTCTCTGCATCTCCTCCATGTTCGAACAACATCGCTTTGGTTCACTCCGAGACGCCTAGACACTTCCCTTGCTGAGAACCCTTCCTGGCACGCGATCGAACCGCGGTACTGACCATTTGGTATGGTAGAACTACAAGCAACACGAGCCGTGTGCCTCATTCCTGGTGGAATGACTGGAACTAATCGGCTGTCGGACCCCCTCCGTGTAATAGGCGCTGCTCATGCATAGTTGTTTGCAGCTATTGGCGGGTTTAGTGACATCTCTGAACAGTCAAAGCGATTGTGTCTGTCACACAATATCCATAGTCATCGTCTATCTTCAGCAGTTCTGAGAACCGGGGTGATGCAAAGCTTTTTTTGATGTGTGTATATAAGGATTTCACAGCCAAGCGAGTAAGCGCTTAGTTTCACAAGTTAGAGGTCTGCGGATCCTAACTCGCTTCCAATATCTTTTTTTTTATTATTTCATTCCCATGTAATTCTAAAACAGATTGTGTGGTACGCTGCGAAATTGTGTGAAGACCGAACACCGCTATCGAATGTAACCCAAGTTTGTTTTACAATAGGCACACTGAAAAAACTATGCACCCCGACCGCTCTACACCCTTTGGCGGCAGAGATCAACGGCCCATATGTACGCGTCATGATCAGAGAATCCAACGAACAGGGCTTCAACAGCCGGCACCCCACCGACAATATTACGAGAAATATAAACACGATCCAGATGACTGCAAGAATGGCTAGTGAAAAGTGTACGCCACAGACGATCGCCATGGACATACTCCCAAGAGTCCACAAGGTTTAAGTGCCTGACAACCGCCGCCTTCGCCACGCACAGAGTGTTGCGACAGTTGCTCTTAGGGAGCCTGGGTGGAAATGAAGTCGCGTCCCATGATTAATGCATTGTGCCGACCCAAGAAGAGAGGTGTGGCCGCCTCGGAGAAGAAAGCGAAACGTTCGCGGTGGCGACCCAAACCAGATGGCACATATACGTTGATGATCCTGGCGCCACTAAATATGAGAGCCATACCCCTGGTATCGGGGAGATAGACAACAGTATCAGTGAGGGTACCATCACGTAAGACGATCGCCACCCCACTACCAGTAGGGGAAGCATGGTAGACGTGTGACATAAAGCAAGGGGAGCACAAATGGTTGCAACATGCACCTCTTGAAGCAGGGCAACGTCAGCGCCCACAGCATACAGCAGTTCATGGAGTAAAGACATAGAAGGGTCGTCATCCTGTGCGAACATCCATGGGGGCACTCAACAGAAGGGTACAGTGCCGTCTCTTCGGCTTCCTCGGTGATCGTTGCTTCCTGACATGTTGTTCCATGTCGTATAGAGGACGCCGTCGTCCTACATGAGGCCAGACAGCAGAAAAGAGGAGGTCGCTACAGCTCCCTGATCAACAACCATGGGGTCGGGACAGACGGCTTGCGCCTGCTGACGACCATCGTCCGTTGGTACGGTCTGTGGCAGAAATACAGACAAAACGTCCATAGCGTCGGCGAGAGAAGTAGACCAATTCAGAGTGGGCGCCGCAGGCAGCCTCGCCGAGTACTACAGAGGTAACACAGTGAGCGGCACAGGGAGAGCCAAGTCTCTGATCGGCGTCTGAACTAGTCTTCGTGCTGGAGAACACCCCTTGGAATGCTGTTAATGAATGGCAGCTGAACAGGTCGAATCACCAGATTAATGTACAAATTTTCAGAACGGACACAACCTGAAGAAGTGCGCAGCTGGTCATGGCACATGACGACAGCCCCGCAGCCGGCAGTAACCAAGTAAGGTGGCACATGATTCCTCAGTTCGATTTTTATCTGATGAACACCGATGGGGACACGATAGGTTACGGACGTCTTCCTTGTTTCAGCTACGTGACTGACGATGTTGCAGTAAATTTCAAAAGCGGCCACCAGAACGTCCGACGGCACCTCAAATGGGAGTTCGAAAACCCTGAGCGGTCGGAGGCGAAACCCAGCGTGATCAGATTATTGAAACTTGAGATTGGTATCATGGCGCTGCACAACGTCGGCGCGCAGCTCTTCACTTGCCAGCTTGTTGTAGACAGTGGTACTAAGGATAGAAAAATTAATTCCGAGAAAATACTGCGGCGGGATACAGATTTCGTCCCGTATAAATCGTTCTACTTCATATGCGTTTGGTCGTTCATGATCCAGTGGAAAAGTTAATTTAGTCACGACTTGGCGATAGCAAAACGCCATGACGGTCGATGAATTCGGACACGAAGACAAGTAAACAAACGCGCGCTCGCTCGCAAGCAGAACAACAGGAAAGACGCTACAAGAAGTGCTCGTCGCACCACTGCCAATGGCATCCTGGCTGCGGACTTTTTGAATATAAGCAACTATACAAAATACATTGCCAGAAAAAATTGCAACATCAAAAAATAATTAATGTAGAGTATTGAAATTTCGGGAATAGATATCACTACGTAACATATTTAAGTAATTAATATTGCAATGTAAGCTCGAGATAAGCCATTAAAAATGTGAAATGATGGTATATTAACACTTTGCTGTGCGGCGACACCACAGTAGTGTCGTGCGCGAAATAGCGGTCGACGGCCAGCGACACCATGCACAGTGGTGTCGTGTGCATCGTATCGCTCAGTGGCTGGCGACAGCACAGTGGTGTCGTGTGCACAATATCGCTCAGTGGCTGGCGACACCACAGTGGTGTCGTGTGCACAGTATCGCTCAGTGGCCAGTAAGAGCACTTTAGCATCTTTTTCATTCTGTTGTTGTTTTGTTTACATAATAATAAGTTACACACATCAACAAGTTTTTTGTTTTTATGAGCACTTGTGCACTTTCATCACGGCTGACAAAAGCGACGATATGATTAATTATGATGAATGCGCGAACGTCTTGTCTGACGTTCCGGGCGACTTGGCCGATTGGGAAGAAGACATTGGATATCAAAATAATAAAAGTGAAGCAGAATCGTCTGAAGATAGTGAAATACGTCCAAGAAGAATTCGGCGAACGCTACGGTTGCCAACTGATTCGGGTGAATCAGACGAAGAAGACAGACTATGATTTACTGAGGACCAATAACAAATTTGAAGGATATCTGGGCCCATACAATTTTTCAAAGATACACAGAGGGTTGTTAATATCGTAGAATTATATATTGGGTACGATCTATTTGAATATATAAGCAACAAAACCAACAAGTATTACAGTCAAAATTGCAATAGAAGGAAAGTGGATTTAAAAAATGCCAAATTGGTCGACGTTACGGGACCCGAACTTAGAAAATGGTTTGGGCTTGCTATCCTTACGGAAATTGTAAAAAAAGCAAGGATCGATGATTACTGGTCAACGAATCCATTGATAGACACACCGATATTTCGCAAGGCGATGTCCCACAACCAGTGCAGGCAAATATTATCATTTTTATATTCTTCCGACAGCAACAATAAACCGGATAATACCAGCCGGCTTTTCAAAGTGCAATTCGTAATTGATTATTTTTCCAATATGTTTAAAGAAACGTTTAATCTAAGTCAAAAAAATCTCAGTTGATGAAGGAATGACACTGTGGTGTGTACAGTTAAATTTTAAAGTTTACAATCCGTCGAAAGTTACGAAATATTGCATACTCATTCGGATGCTGTGTGATTCGAATACAGGATACATTTCCTCATTTAAGATATATTCCGGAGCTGGAGAACGTTTAACAAAAACAGTGATGGAACTATTGACACCTTCTTATGGAAAATGGCATCACCTCTACATGGATAATTATTACAACAGTGTAGGACTTGCAGAGAAGTTACTTGAAAAAAAAAGTCGAATTTGTGGGACGATACGGCAAAATAAAGGATTTCCGGAAAAATTAAAGCGCGCAAAAGTCAATGTGTTTGAAGTTTTTCATCAACGGAAAAGCGACAAGCGGCAGGCGACAAGCCAAGTAATCCGAAATAGCGCTACCGGCGCCAACCGAATAAATTTGTACGAGACGTGCGGACGGCAGATTGTTAATAACCGGTGTAACCGACGGAATGTTGAATGCAAGCATGCAAACGTGAATGTATTGTGTCCTGCAAGTGCCAGATGTCAGTTTATGGGATGGTGTTCTATGCATGTTGCACTTAGTCAGTCAATAGACAAACGAGTAATGTTGTTTCTGGATGACGATGTAGTTGTCGTCCGATGATGGTTCAAATGGCTCTGAGCACTATGGGATTTAACATCTGAGGTCACCAGTCCTCTAGAACTTATACCTACATAAACCTAAATAACCTAAGGACATCACACACATCCATGCCCGAGGCAGGATTCGAACCTGCGATGGTAGCGGTCGCGCGGTTCCAGGCTGTAGCGCCTAGAACCGCTCGGCCATACCTGCCGGCCGGCCGATGATATCCCACACGTGTTCGATGCAGACATATTTGGTGATCGACCAGGCCAAGGTAGCGTGTTGACACTCTGCAGAGCATGTGGTTTACAACAGCGGTATGTGAGCGGCCGTTAATCCTTTGGAAAATACCCTATGGATTGCTGTTTTTACCAGATTGCTGTACCAATTTTCAATAAGGAATAGCCACGAGAGCGCCCCTGCTGTCATACGAAATGGCACCACCGACCACAGCTCCAGGTGAGGGTCATGTGTGTCTAGCAAGCAGACAAATTGGCTGCAGGCCCTCTACTGTCCTCTTTCTGACACACGGATATACTAGCATCGACACAGAAACAGCTTTCATCAGAAAACACAACAGACCTCCACACTGCCCTCCAGTGAGCTCTCGCTTGACCCTACTGAAGTCGTATGCGCCGGTGGTTTGGGGTCACAGAATGCGACCCACAGGGAGTCTACCTCGAAGCTGTAATTGAAGCAACCGATTTATAACACATCGATATGTTACTGTGGGGGCCAGGTGCTGCTGAAGATGCAGTACGATGTTCCAGAGCCATACACCGAACGCCATGGTCTTCCCTCTTTGTAATGCCACGTGACCGCCCGGAGCACAGTCTTTTTGCGACCGCACGCTCCCGTGAACACCTCTACCAACTATCGTGTACATTTGTTCTACGTCTTTCTGCAATATGGTAGAAGGAATAGCCAGCTACTGGTAGCCCTAGTAGTTCGCGGTGTTCAAATGACTCTGAGCACTATGGGACTTAACATCTACGGTCATCAGTCCCCAAGAACTTAGAACTACTTAAAGCTAACAAACCTAAGGACATCACACACATCCATACCCAAGGCAGGATTCGAACCTGCGATCGTAGCGGTCGAGCGGTTCTAAACTAAAGCGCCTAGAACCGCTCGGCCACAGTGGCCGGCCCGGCCGCCGTGGCCGAGCGGTTCTAGGGGCTTCTGTCCGGAACCACGCGGCTGCTACGGTCGCAGGTTCGAATCCTGCCTCGGGTATGGATGTGTGTGATGTCCTTAGGTTACTTAGATTTAAGTAGTTCTTAGTCTAGGGGACTAATGACCTCAGACATTAAGTCCCATTGCTTAGAGCACTATGGGACTAAACATCGGAGGTCATCAGTTCCCTAGAACTTAGAACTACTTAAACCTAACTAACCTAAGGACATCACACACATCCATGCCCGAGGCAGGATTCGAACCTGCGACTGTATCGGTCAAGCGGTTCCAGACTGGAAATTTGAATAAATATCATAGTCCGCAGCTCGTGGTCGTGCGGCAGCGTTCTCGCTTCCCGCGCCCGGGGATCCCGGGTTCGATTCCAGGCGGGGTCAGGGATTTTCTCTGCCTCGTGATGACTGGGTGTTGTCTGATGTCCTTAGGTTAGTTAGGTTTAAGTAGTTCTAAGTTCTAGGGGACTGATGACCATAGATGTCGAGTCCCATAGTGTTCAGAGCCATTTGAACCAAATATCATATTTCAGTTGTAGAAACACGCCTACCAGCTTTCGTTTATGTCGCAGAACTCCTTCCGTCAGTGCGTATAAATAAGTGTAAACTTTTCAAACTAGATTTTCTCTAAAACAGTTGTAAGTTGCACCTTCCTCTTTGAAGTCTTAGTCGTGACCGACGCATCTTGTCAGTGTGAATCAAATCGAAGAGGGGGAGTTCGCATGGTCTACATCTACATCGATACTCCGCAAGCCACCATACGGTGCGTGGTGGAGGGTACCCTGTACCACTGCTTGTGATTTTCCTTCCTGCTCCACTCGCAAATACAGCGAGGCAAACACGACTGTCTGTACGCCTCCGTATGAGACGTAATTTCTCGTATCTTATCTTTGTGATTCTTATGTATGTTGGAGGGAGCAGAATCGTTCGCAGTCTGTTTCAAATGCCGGTTCTCGAAATTTTCTCAGTAGTGTTTCCCAAAAATGGAGCAGCCTTCCCTCCAAGGATTCCCATTTGTGTTCCCGAAGCATCTACATAATACTTATGTTTTGTTCGAACCTACGGGTAACAAATCTAGCTGCCCGCCTCTTAATTGCCTCGATGTCTTCCTTCAATCCGATGTGGTACGGATTCCGAATACTTTAGCAGTCCTCAAGAATAGGTCGCACTAGCGTCCTGTAAGCTGTTTCCTTTACAGGCGAACGAGTCTTTCCTAAAATTCTCCCATTAAACCGAAGTCGACCATCTGCCTTCTTCACGACAGTTTTCACTTGCTCATTCCCCCCTCATATCGCTTTGCAACATTATGCCCAAATGTTTAAATGACTTAACTCGGTCAAACTGGACATTAGTAATACTAGATCCGATCATTACAGGTTTGTTCTTCCTACTCATCCGCATTAATTAACATTTTTCCACATTTAGGTCTAGCTGCCATTCACCACACCAACTGGAAATTTTGTCCAAGTCGTCTTGTATCTTCCTACGGTCACTCAACTTCGACGCCTTATCCTACACAACGGCATCATCAGCAAACAACTGCAGGCCACCGCTCACGCAGTCCGCCAAACCACTTACGTATATAGAGAACAACAGAGGTCCCATGACACTTCACCGAGCGAGGTGGAGCGAGGTGGCGCCGTGTCTAGCACACTCGACTCGCTTTCGGGAGGACGACGGTTCAATCCCGCGTTCGGCCATCCTGATTTAGGTTTTCCGTGATTTCCCTAAATCGCTCCAGGCAAATGCCGGGATGGTTCCTTTGAAAGGGCACGGCCGACTTCCTTCCTCTTCCTCTTCCTTCCCTAATCCGATGAGACCGATGATCTCGTTGTCTGGTCTCCTCACCCAAAAACAACCCAACCAACAACCCAACACTCCCCTGGAGCACTCCTGACAATACCCTTGTCTCTGATGAACATTCGCAGTCGAGGTGGGTTCTATTATCTAAAAATGCCTTGAGCCACTCACATATCTGTGAACTTATTCCATATGTTGGTACCTTCGACCATAAATATAATAGACTGGCCCTGACGTAATTTTCGTGGCTCCAACATCTCTGGGCTAAAATCACGTGAATGTTGGCAAAACACGGTTGTTTCGTGTTGCGCTTATGGCTGTACTCAGCTTTTTGTCGGGGAAAATGGCATTACATTTCACGTGTAAGTGTTTCTATGATAGTGCAGATGCGTTTATTGAAATCTGCTGAAGTGACTTTTATATGTTTTTTGCACTTGAAATAGAGTATCACGTAAATTAAAGTGTTGAAAGTGATAACTGTAAAGTCAGACTCATATTATATTTTGGAAAGTATCTGTGATAATTCGGTTACAGAAGTAAGCATAAATGTTTCTCGTTCCTACTCATAGGTTCCCTAAGGACGAAAACCGAAGGCAGCTTTGGATACAGGCCCTGAAACGGAAAAAACTTTAAGCCATCTGCACATACGCGCCTTTTGTATATACAAGTGAGATTATAATAAGGTAAGAGCACCTATAGTCGACACAAGAAGAGAATTTTTTTTTACCTTCTAATACTATTAAATAAATGTAGGCTCCAATATTATTTTCTGAAACTTAAAAAGTCTCACCTTTCATCTAAAATATCTTTTTTTTTAACTGGTAGTTTAGACTTTTGTAAAAATAGTAGGAACTGAACCTCTGAAGTGCACCTAAAATTGATACTCTAAAATGAACCTGCTCCTAAAGTCGACAATTTTGGCACCTATAGTTGACATAATTCCCATATGCCATTTTCTTTTATAAGAGACTAGAGCTCAAAACGCGGCGAATCCAATGTCTAAAGTTTTGACACGAGCCCACTCTTACTGTTTAAAAGAATTTTAACGACATTTTAACGATATTTTATAGTAATTTCGTCCCACTGCCCACCAGAGGGGCGTTCGATGTATTTGTTAGATTTTATAAATTATACTGTGAACAAATCCAGGTCAAATGTAGTTCTGACATAATTTTTCGCAAATTGAAAAGTAATTTTCGTTGGAAGCGTTTGGCACTCAATTGAGAAATGTGGGTAAAATACGATACGAACATAGGATGGCAGACCGCTGATTTGAAATCCCGCCACATGTTGCCAACAGTCACGTGGTTTATGATGGAGCCACAGCAGTAGTATAGCTTCTGCACAGCAAGGCCAGTTTACTAGTATCTATGGTCGAAGGTTGGTACCTTGGTTAACAGCCTGCAGTCGACAGTGACGTAATGGTCAGCACGGAAAAAAAAATCACGGTTCTGCCCACGAGAATTGTCGCCCCTTACAGCAGGTAGTACAGAGAACAGTATGTAAACGAAGGTTCGGTGGCAGCCACTCGAGACGAGCTGCAGCTGCGGCGGCCGTGTGAACGCGGAAGAGTGCCGGCAGGCTCGCGCCCCTGCACCCTCGCTGGCATGCGTCGATCTAATGGCGGCTAATTTGGCCGTCGGCGGGCCGCGTCGTACGGAATCCATCAGCGCGCGCCGGCCATTGTCTCCGCGCCGATCTTATCTGGGCGGGCGCGAACGCCGCGTCCTAATAAAACGCTTCCAGTGTTCATTGCGGGCGCATTCCGTTCCCACGCGGCGGGCGCCACCCCAGAGCCGCCCACGCCTCCGCCACCACTCACCCTCCAGCCCCGGCCTCAGCTGGCGTGCTAATGCGGCGGTGCTCTGCCATTTGCCTGTCTCCCCGTCGAGAAGCACACTCCCTACCTCCCAATCTGTTAGACTCTTTCTGCTGTTCACGCCCGTCACGCAGGTTCTCCTGAATCATCAAAAACATTTAGCGGATTTTCAGCAGGAAACGGATGATGGTAAAATGAAGGCTACACTACTGGCCATTAAAATTGCTACACCAAGAAGAAATGCAGATGATAAACGGGTATTCATTCGACAAATATATTATACTAGAACTGACATGTGATTACATTTTCACGCTATTTGGGTGCATAGATACTGAGAAATCAGTACCCAGAACAACAACCTTTGGCCGTAATAAAGGCCTTGATACGCCTGGGCATTTAGTCAAACAGAGCTTGGATGGCGTGTACAGGTACAGCTGCCCATGCAGCTTCAACACGATACCACAGTTCATCAATAGTAGTGACTGGCGTATTGTGACGAGCCAGTTGCTCGGCCACCATTGACCAGACGTTTTCAATTGGTGAAAGATCTGGAGAATGTGCTGGCCAGGGCAACAGTCACGTCAGTAGAGTCCTTCCCTCCTCACGCCAGCTTGCGTGAGCTAAAACGCGTACATTTCGGCCTCCTCTAGTAACACGGTGCTGGCTCTTCTGCCAACACAACAAAATAAACAGCTGCTGTCTATTACCGATTTCAGCGCGATGAATTACCAGCGCTATTGGAGAACGTTACTCATACGGAAAGACAACGACAAGGCACCACCTTATTTTCTATCGCTTGAGCAGCGAGGTCCGTTGGCGTGGTTCCCCCTTCACCGGACCTTAATCCGTTGGATTTCTGGTTATAGCAACACATAAAGGCTAGAATGTGTACCGAAACGATCGACAATATGCAGACACCACAGGAGCGTGTGGCCAATGCATGTGACGCAATCCGAATGGAGCAGGGTTTATTTGAAGGAGAGCTGATTCACTGCGGAGAATAGGGGGAGGGGGGGGGGGGAGTATGTGTCAGGATCAATAGTAACGAAGCGCAACACTCCCTATAGTGTCTACTTTTACGTAACCGACAGACATATTGTCCCATATTTCGACTTGTGTTGCTTTCCGGGAGTATGCTTACAGGAACTTTTCTAGTTTTCACCAAAACTGCCTGCTGAAGGAATACATGATACTTAAAAAAAAAAAAAAAAAAAAAAAAAAAAAAACGTGCTGTATTACAGGAGCGGATGTACGCTGGTGACCGATACGTTACTGAAATTGGAAACGTTTGCTATCTCAAGGTAGGGATGAGAGTTCAAAACCGATAATGGCATGAAACAAAGCTCCTTAAAAGTTTTTGCGGCTAGTTCCGTTCATCACTAACCATTCTTAGCAGCCACAGAGTTCGATAAGATCCAGCGTGAATAAAATTTCGAAAATGCTCCACCTGAGAAGAGTGCAAAGCATGTGGTATGTTGGACCGTCTGCTGGATACGAAAATGGTGTACAAGAGATGCCGTATACAGGTGTGGGTTATCCGGGTTGTCGATTATCCGTACAAAGTCCAGCGGATTTTGAAGGAATATAAAACGAAGCCTTAGGTTCAAATGTTAAAATGGTTCTAAGTACTATGGGACTTACCATCTGAGGTCATCAGTCCCCTAGACTTAGAACTACTTAAATCTGACTAACCTAAGGACATCACACACATCCATGCCCGAGGCAGGATTCGAACCTGCGACCGTAGCAGCAGCGCGACTACAGGCTGAAGCGCCTACAACCGCTCGGCCACAACGGCCGGCGAAGCCTTAGGTATTGTGTTGTAATCAGAACACTTATTATCATTTACAATACAGATTTATTGTTGGATTACGAAAGCATGCGCGAGTGCTTTTTAGCTTGAGCAGCTAAGTGACGCGGATGTAGCGAAAAGTGTTCGGTAGAGGACGAGAGCGAATGCAAGGCGATCGACGACTGTTGGCTGGGGAAAAGACTGGCAGCTGATTCTCAGCATAAACAAACACAATGTAACGCACGTGAAAAGGCGAAACAAACTGGCTTTGTTTGACTAAGTTATGGGCGATGAGCCACAGGAATCAACCACAAGCTTCAAGTATCCGGAAGTACCTGTCCGGGGCGAAGTGATGTAAGCTGGAATGGCCACATAAATCGAGAAAAAGGCTTCTCAGGAAGGAGTGAGTGGGAAGTGAGGCCAGACACAGATTGAATACGCGAATTCCAAACAAGCGTAATACATGCGCGAAATGGATCACTTAAGCACTGCTCACACGGGACATGTTTCTCACCGTGAAGCAAGGCTATCGGCCGTACCTGATGCACGAACCGCACGCTATATTTACAGAAATGAAAACTTGTCAAATACCTTTGTTAGATCTCTCAGTGAGCTTCGAATATTAACGGAGAAATCGCTACTAAAACTTTGGAGACGTCAGTGACTTGAACAACGAATTGTTTTTGCTGTTGTTGCGGTCTTGTTGGTTTGATGCAGCTCCTTGCTACTCTACCCTGAGCAAGTGTCTTCATATCCGAATAATTACTACAACCTAAATCATTTTGAACCACCTTACTGTATTTATCTCTTGGTCTCACTCTATGACTTCCCCCCCCCCCCCCCCCCCCCCCCACACACACACACACACACTTCCCTCCCGTACTAAATCAGTGATCCCTTGATGTCTCAGAATGTGTCCTATCAACAGATCACTTCTTCTAGTCAGATTGTGCCGCAAATTTCTTGTCTCCCCAGTTCTATTCAGTACTTCCTCATTAGTTACGTAATCTACACAGATAATCTTCAGCATTCTTCTGTAGCAGCACATTTCAAAAGATTATATTCTCTTCTTGTCTAACTTGTCTAAACTGTTTATTGTCCACGCTTCAGTTCCATATAAGACTACACTCGTGACAAAATACCTTCAGAGAAGACCTCCTAACACTTAACTCTATATTCGACGTTAAAAAATTGCCTTTGTTCAGAAACGCTTTTCTTGCCACTGCCAGTCGGTCTAAATTTATATCCTCTCTACATCGCCCATCATCATTTATTTTATTGCTCAAATATCAGAATTTATATTCTGCATTTAGTACATCGTTTCCTAATCTGATTTCATCAGCGTTGCCTTATTTGATTCGACTCCATTTCATTACAGTTGTTTTGCTTTTGTTGATGTTCATCTAATATCCCCACTTCAAGAAACTGTCCGTAGCGTTCAGTTGCTCCTCCAAATCTTTTGCTGTCTCTGATAGAATGACAGCGTCATGGGAAAACCTCAATGTTTTTATTTATTCTGCTTGAACTTTAATTCCTTCTCCAAGTTGTTCTTTGATTTCCTTTATTGCTTGCTCAATTTACTTACTGAATAACATCTGGGATAGGCTACAACTCCGTCTCATTTCCTTCTCGACCACTGCTTTCCTTGCATGCCCATCGATTCTACTGTCTTGTCTCTGTACAAGCAGTAAATAGCCTTTCGCTTCCTCTATTTCAAAACCGCTTCTTTCAGAATTTCGAAGGTTCTATTCAACTCAGTATTGTCAAAAGCTTTCTCTGAGCCTACAAATGCTATAAACGTAGGCTTCCCTTTCCGTAACCCATCTTCTAACAGAAGTCGTAGGGTCAATATTGCCTCACGGCTACCTACGTTTCACAGAAATCGAAACTGATCTTCCCTCAAGGATAGCTTCCACCAGTTTTTCCACTTCTCTGTAAGTAATTCGGCTTCTGTTTTGCAGCCATGTCTTATTAAACAGATAGTTCGGTAATTTTCTCACCAGTCAGTAAATGCTTCCTTTTCAATTGGAATTACTGCGTCCTGTTTGAAGTGTGAACTGTAGCGGGAGACAACACAGGAAAGAGATCGTACATCACACAGGTCCGCACAGAAGTGCAAAGGACGACATTCCGGAACTGCTCAAGAAACACATTACTTCCTTAGAGTGTATCTCACGTAAAGGCCACGACGCTCAAATTAGAGAAATTTGGCGTTTTATAGAGGGCTACCGACAGCTTTTCTTGCCTCGTACCTACATCAAAATGTACATTACTATTCTGCAGTCCGCACTTAAGTGCCTGGCAGATGGTTCAGGGAAAGACTTTCAGCCTCTTTCTCGACCGTGTCACTCTGGAACAGCACGTGGGAAAAATGAACACCTAAATCTTTCTGTGTGACCTGTGATTTCGCTTATTTTATCACGATGGTAGTTAATTCCCTCATAAATGTGAGTCAACAAAATACTTCCGCATTCAGAGTATAAAGTTAGTGATTGAAATTTTGAGAAAACGTCTCGCTGCAACAGTAAGGGCCTTTGTCTTAAGGAATGACACCCTAACTCGCTTATCATATTTGTGACACTCTATCCCCCAATTCGCGATAATACAAAACGAGTTGCCGTTCTTCGAACTTTTTCGTTCCCCTGCGCCAGTCCTCTCTGATACAGATCCCATACTGTGCAGCAATACTCCTGAAGAGGATCGACAGCGTAGTGTAGACAGTCTCTTTAGAAGATTTGCTGCATCTTCTAAGAGGTCGCCAATAAAACACTGTCTTTGGTTCGTCTTCACACATTTTCTTTGTCAGCTTTCCAGTTTAAGCTGTTCGTACTTCAAATCTCTAGGTATTAAGTTTTATCGAGAACTATTAAATTAGAGTGATTTGTAGTGTAACCGAAATTTAATGCAATTGTTATAGTTATGATGTGGAGGACCTCACGCTTTTTGTAGTTCAAGTACAGTTGCGACATTTTACACCGTGCAGATAACTTCTTTATATCTTATGTAATTCGTTTTGATCGTCTGATGATTTTGTTCCACGGTAAGTGACGACATCATCTGCAAAAAATCTAAGAGGGTTCCTCAAATCGTCTGCTAAATCGCTTATAGATTAAGAACAACAGAGGGCCTGCAACACTTCTTTGTAAAACACTAGATATCATTTCTGTTTCACTCGACAACGTCCCCTGAATTAACAAGAACTGTGAACTTCCTGACACGAAATCAGGAATCTAGTCGCACAACTGACACGATAGTCCATAGACACGCACTGTGAATAGAAGACGGTTGCGAGGAATGGTGTGTGTGTGTGTGTGTGTGTGTGTGTGTGTGTGTGTGTGTGAAGTATTATGGGACTTAACTGCTACGGTCGTCATTCCTTACGCTTACACACTAATGAACCTAAATTATCCTAAGGACAAAGACACACATCCATGCCCGAGCGAGAACTCGAGGAATGGTGTCAAAAGTCTTCTTGAATTTCAGAAACATGTAGTCAGCTTGTAGTCCCCTGTCGATAGCATTCATTACTTCGTGTGAATAAAGAGTTACTTGTGTTTCAGAAGAACGATATTTACTGAGTCCTTCCCGACTGAGTGTCAACAGGTCGTTTTCTTCGAGGTATTTCGTAGTATTCAAACGCAGCATATGTCGCAAAATCGGCGAATGTACTAGGAAGGCGTGAGGACTTACTGGCGCACGCCAGTCACCGGCTTGCGGAGAACGCATGTAGAGACGTGCGGAAGTTGTGACTGCAGAGTTGCCCCCGCAGTGCACGTTACTGAATCTCAGTATCCTGTCGCCACCTGTGTAATGAGTCCACAGTCCAAGCGGTAATCTGCTCATTAAGAGCTATAATCTTATTTTAAACACTGTGTAACTCAAGGCGCGTTAATTACCCAGACTGTATTCACCCAGTATTTGAGAATGTGAGCACTTAGTGGACTCCTACAAACATTACACATAATTTCAAACCTTTCTCTCTGACACCCACGACAAAATCATGAAAGGAAAAAAGATCATCGCTTATTACATTTTCACTGTTTATGCAGTAAAACTGCAGAAGGGTCTCGCCTCTCTACTGTGATAGAATTCCACTTCCTTGGGCCGAAAGGAAATTCGATTCTAATTCGTAAATTCTTATATTCGCTCCCTTAATGAATGTTTCCCCATTGAATGGTCCTCCACATCCCATGCTCTTCAACAGCACGAGTAGGGCGTCCATCGCATGTTTCCGTCGTTGATAACCAAATATCAAGTGGTTGACATCTTCTACTCATTGCCGGTAGCGGAACCCGAATCGCTGCAGATGCTTTCTGTTCCGACACCACGTGTATAATTCAGCGAGGACGGCCAATTATCCATCTAGTGTGGTTGCAGACCAGACTCGAACTCTTACGGGAATCGTCGAAATGCCGCGAGCAATGAGGATAATATGGGCAAGGGGCGTTACATCAGTAGTGAGTAGATAAGCTGAGAATTTGGATTTGGCGGGAGCCGTGCTACGGTAGTCCGTGCAGTTGAGATGACCGCTGTGTCCGGATGGCGCAGTGGTCTGCACGTCTGCCCGGTAAGGAAGAGATCCAGGTTCTAAATACAGTCTGGCACAAATTTTCGACTTTTCCCATTGATTTAAATCAGTAGCCACTGGCAGCTAATGTCATTAACTCCTTTGAGCCTTAATTCACAGTGGCTGCAGGATCAAAACACAACATACCTGTATATAATAATTAGACTCATGGCGTCCATCCTTATTCACAGGCTAAAAAACCTGCTAGAGTACGCCACTTGACGCAGGCATTATCCTTTGACTAGACATTATTTTCTTGTTGTATGTTTCTCTTGAATCACTCTGGACAATTTCCTGTGTAGCCCTGCATAAAAACCCTTATTTTCATTAACGGTGACAGGCAGTGGAACTATTTTTTTAACTCTCTACATAATCTATCATAATAGGAATGGAATGCTTTTCTGGCTGTCTTTAACAATCCTGCTAGTAGATCCAAAGTAACGTAGCTGTGTTATATTGGCTAAAACTGACATAGTAAGAGCGTGGCTGTGTACAATTAATGTAGGTTGATTCTTACAAAGAAGAAGACAGCGAACATCCACTATTAATATTGCTATTTATGTAAGTAAATTGCGCCCTAACCGGTTTCGAACTGACAAGTTCATCATCAGACGGCTGTTCACATGATTTGCAAGATACACTTTACATAATCGTCAATTTTCGATTTTTATAAAAATCGAAACTCGTCAGTTCGAAACCGGCTACGGCGCTATTTACTTAAATAAATAACAGTATTAATAGTGGCTGTCTTCTGACTAGAATCAGCCTACATTAGCGTAGTTGTGTATGTCTGGTTCTGTGTTTGCACACACAATCGCTGACCAGAGAAGTTGTGGCAGATTTTGCAGCCAGGGTCAGCAGTAACTGTCAGCTGTATGCCTCCCGCGGGCACAAACGGGAGCAGTCAGGAACGAGGTGCTAACAGACGGTCAGCGTTGTCTGTCGACAGAAGGATGCGGTGGACACAAGGTAGACGCATTGTGTGAGGGTCCTATAGCAGCTGGTAAAGTCTTCTGCGGGTGACTCAAAGTATTGTTTGGATGTTGAATCAAGTGGGATTTCTACTTAAAGTAATTTAGTGATTGAAGCAGAAGAAATAAACTAAAATTTGTACTGGGGCCGGGACTCGAACCCGGGTCGTCTTGCTTGAGGCCCGGGTTCGAGTCTCGGCCGAAGCACAAATTTTAGTTCATTTCTTCTGCTTCAATCATTATCGTAGATAAGGAAGAGACTTAAATTTTTCAGGGAAAATACAATTATAAAGTAATTTACAAAAGATTTTTCTGCAATGTTCGAATGGTTTTGGTCGCTGGTCGTGAAAGGGCCGTTCAGGCAATGTGTTGGTTGAATCTCTCGGCAATCAAAACTTAAATTTTAGGAATGTGCGTCTAACTTATACTGTTTTCATGTTTATTTAGTGTCCTAGATAGTTTGCCGTGAGAAGTTCAGATAATCCGGTAAATGATTTCGTTTCACTGACCACTAGACGCAGTCAGGGATTCTGACTTAAAGTGATCGCTTAAAGATGCACTGAATGATACAGAAGTGTTCTACGTAATGTGTAAATACGTTCAGCAAAACTGTTTCTGAGAATACGTAGTAAACTGTGGCTATTTTCTTTGTGTATTGAGCCATGCGTCGGAGCTACAGCGCCGGCCGGGTGGCCGAGCGGTTCTAGGCGCTACAGTTTGGAACCGTGCGACTGCTACGGTCGCAGGTTCGAATCCTGCCTCGGGCATGGATGTGTGTGATGTCCTTAGCTTAGTTAGGTTTAAGTAGTTCTAAGTTCTAGAGGACTGATGACCTCAGAAGTTAAGTCCCATAGTGCTCAGAGCCATTTGAACCATTTGGAGCTACAGCTTGCTGCACTCCAAACCAAATACGAGTAAATGTTTTCACGGGGTCTTCTTTCCTTTGTATACGACATGTAAACTGTTTTGCTTGGCATTTTACGTATAAATTACTGGTATAATTGATTTATTTCGTGTATTTCTTTCGTGTTATGCATCATGTTCTGGGAGACTCAGTTAGACGCACTCAACGTGAAATGAGTGGTTTCACAATGTCCTGTCTTTCTCTATAGGCAACGTCGAATATATGCTGCTTGCTGTTACTGTATAGATTGCAGGGTTAGCTGACCAATCTTGGGGTGTTAGTTGGTCGGAAAATCCACACAGACTGCCTCTTATAAGAGTCTCACTACGATTCTAAGTTCTATAGTAACTTATATTCGAATTTGTGGATGGGCTACCTCCTGTAATGTTGAACCACGAAGCTACTGTGTATGCAGTATCCTTGTCATTATCCACGTCCATGTAGTACCATAGCGAGTCATTTCTCCGATTCTCACAGTATAATTGAAAACCTGCTCAGATTATTGAACGTCAACTTTTCCTTCCACATCTGGAGCAAGTAATCGTTGTATGAAGTACTGCATATTGCTTAAGTGTTAAAAGGTACAGCTCTGCAAATGAGTGTGTTTCGTTAATTGAGCCCGTATTCTGGTTTATTAATATAATAAAAGGTATGGAATGTTAGACAACCATCCAGGAAATGTTATTATAATTTCCAGTGTTTCACTTGTTACCCATTTCCTTTCACCCCATACCAGTAGTGGATGCCAACCACTATTGTGATCAAAACCGAAAGTCTCGCAGCAGCCAATATATGCGATCTGCATGCTTATGACTGAGGAAGAATCAAAGCTGTGGAATCATATGCAGTGTCCTAGGATAATGTCAATATTCAGGAGTATGACAGGATCGCTCTTTTGAAGCAAAAAAATTCATATAGACATGTGCCCTATTACGAATTGTTTCTGAGGTAGAATACATTTAATACACATAGTTATTTATGGAACTGATGGCTTCACACGCAACTGGTCTGAATCATATTATTGACAAACAGAATACAGTAAGTTGTAATGAGTAAGTCAAACAGTACCCAAAAGGTCGAGAATTTTAGTGACTGGGGACAGATCACAAAGAGTGTCCCACAGGGTTCAATTTTGGGTCCACTTCTATTTGTATGACAGGAAGACACCACGAGAAAAGAATTTGAATGCAACGAGGTACGTTGAGCTAGAATAAAACGTCAAAGAGGTAGGGTGGGTAAGACACATACGTACACGCCACTAGCCAAAAATCAAATATACATTAAACGTGTTCTATCTTAATAACTATTTGGAATAGAGCATAAATATCTCCATATGGAGTTTTTTTGTTTCAAATGAGCGTTCCTTTCACATACCTGACTACTGAACATTCCTCTTGGGACACTGTCTGTAGACATGTTGCTATTACCCTGTACCATTGCTGTTCATACACCTAAGCAAGCCGGCCGCGATGGTCTCGCGGTTCTAGGCGCGCAGTCCGGAACCGTGCGACTGGTACGGTCGCAGGTTCGAATCCTGCCTCGGGCATGGATGTGTGTGATGTCCTTAGGTTAGTTAGGTTTAAGTAGTTCTAAGTTCTAGGGGACTAATGACCACAGCAGTTGAGTCCCATAGTGCTGAGAGCCATTTGAACCATTTGAACACCTAAGCAAATTACATAATATCTTTCATCGCCAGAATTTAGTTACACTAACTAAACAGTAAACTTATAATGTATTCACTAACCCAGCACCGGAAATGGTTAAAAGAAATATCTGAGTCAATATTAATGACAGAATTATACGTTCTTCCTTTCATGACGCCACAAGTCAAGAAAGACAAGGGAAGGATCTCTTCATATCGACCGAAGGGGATGAGCTATGGCCTATGTAGATGTACCACGTGCTTGTAATTAAAGTGCAGATACCCACAGAAGTCCAGTGAGGGCTACAATTATCTTATGGCTGCGAAACTTGTAGATATTGTAATGCGTTAATGTGGAACCGATTTAGACTGGTAAACGTTAGTTCAAAATTTGGCCACCAGGTGCAGATCTGGCGCTGTGAATTCAAGAAAGAAGTATAGAAATGTTTCCATACGTAACGGGTTATAAACAGAACGTGGGCAGAAAAGGTCAAACAAGTGAGGAAGGCACAATGTTGATTTGATTATAAAACGCCACTTAGTTTGTTCAGTATGGGCGTGGAGCCATTGACGAGATTCTGAATACGTAAAATGAGATCAACAGTTGCTCGCACCAGTTCCGGTAGAATCTGGACAACGTGTTTGTGTACACTGGCCTTCAGATTGGTTAGAGACCTAATGTGTCTCTGGTAAATATGTTCTTTTAGATATCCACACAGCCGAAAGTCTCACAAATTGATATCGGGTGATCTTACAGGCCATGCATCTGGAAAGCCTGTGGAGATAATATTTTCTTGGAAGGTTGCATTAAGTAGATCTTCGTATCTTTCACTGGGCGAATGATATGATGTGTTGCCCCATCTTGCTTCACAGTACTTTCCACAAAGTTGCTCTCTTCCAAAGCAGGACTTAAATTACGAGTATATAGAAGGAGATCTCGATTATGTACAGACGTCACGCTACACCTGTCAGCCCCTCTGGGTGCATTCTCTTCAAAGAAGAAAGGTGCGAGAGTAAGGGTGCTTGGGAATTCACACCATATAGTTACATATGTCGAATATAATGGCTCTTCATGCACGACACCAGATTTAACAGTATTCCAAATTTGGCAGTTCTGTGTATCCACGGCACCCTGTAGTGGAAAATATGTCTCATCACTCCACAGAATATTGCTCGGTCACATGCATCAACTTTGATCCATGCCAGGGACAAATTCAGGTTTCAGTTGCTGCAGTGTCTCTATCTTGTACGGGCACCAGTGTAAAATATAATGCAAAAGTTTCCTTAGTGTTGACAGTGGGATGGACAATTTTCGAGACACTGCATTAGCACTGGCCCTACCTGGAGCACCTGTTGCATAGTCAGTTGCAGCAACAGCAATATCGTCAGTAAGTTCCATTGGGGAAGGACGCCGTTCTCTTCCAGGTGCCACACCAAGTTCACCCTTCTTTTCGAATTTCGTGATGTTCTTTATTAAACTCTTTAATGGCATCGGGCCTCTCCCCAGACTTTTCAGTTGGCTATGCTCCCTCACCTCATTGCAACACTGCAATTGCTGCCATTCACATAAAACGAATCAATAACAGAACACAGTCTCTCTTCTCCGTAGCTGTTCACTCACGTTATGGCTTGTCAAATGCCAGTGGAGTTGTCGTACCGTCGTATAAAGAGTGAACAGCGCCAGGTTTGCTCCTGGCGGCGAAAATTGGAAATAATTTTTTCCATTAGCGTGTATATCAAGTTTCGGTGCTCATACAGTAATTTCAGCCGCCACTGGACCTCGCTGATAGCTGCACGAGTTGACGTGAGGTGCGCGCTCTCGTGCAGGTGGTGGAGGAGCAGCTGGAGGAGACGTGCCGCTGCCACGGCGTGTCGGGGTCCTGCGCGGCCAAGACGTGCTGGAGGCGGCTGGCGCCCTTCCCGCGGACCGCGGACGCGCTGCGGCGCCGCTACCTGTCGGCCAGGCTCCTGCTCGTCCAGAACTCGCACCGCGACCTGCGACGCGCCCACAGGACGCTCGGTAAGCCGACTCGCCTCGCCTCCCCACGCCTACCCTCTGGCCACAGGCACAGCCATACTAGATTAGATTAGTACTTCTTCATGAATACGACACTTCGTAATGATGTGGAACATGTCAGGTTAATAAAAGGTGTCTATACAAAATATTACATTAGGCAAAATATTACATTATTACATGACACTCAATTTTTTTTGTGGAGGTTGGGAAATTACCCACTTACTATATCCAAAAATTCATCTAATGAGTAGAAGGAGTTGCCATTAAGAAATTCTTTTAATTTCCTTTTAAATGCTATATGGCTATCTGTCAGACTTTTGATGCTCTTAGGTAAGTGACTTTTGTGGCAGCATAATTTACCCCCTTCTGAGCCAAAGTTAGATTTAACCTTGAGTAGTGAAGATCATCCTTTCTCCCAGTGTTGTAGCCATGTACACTGCTATTACTTTTGAATTCGTACGGATTGTTAGTAACAAATTTCATAAGTGAATATATATATTTTTTGAGGCTACAGTGAAGGTTTCTAGCTCTTTAAATAAGTGTCTGCAGGATGATCTTGGATGAGCTCCAGGAATTATTCTGATTACACGCTTTCGTGCAATGAACACTCTGTAAGATGCAAGAACTATGCCCCTTACATAAAGTCATTAAAGATCACCTAACTCGCGTTGAGAGAACAGTAGGGCTGAACAAAAATGACTGACAAGGCACAATGCATCTTGTAGAGGGTATAGTATGGACATATTGGAATAATTAATGTCGGGTGATGGTTTTAAAGTAATTCGCACGACATGAAAACTTTGTGGAAACGAGTCGATTTACTGGACACTAGTTTACCCCACGGAAGTATTTAGAGTTAACCCTGGCCGGCTGGGGAACGGCGAAGGGAAGCGACAATAGGCAGCTTAGGGCGGCTCAAGCTCTGAGAAAGCGGTAACGCGGCGCGGCCTCCAGCCGCCTTAAGATGAGTGACAGCATGGATGGTTGACCCCGACCCCATGCTGTTGTACCAGGAAGCAGATGGAGAACTTGTACGCCTGTTGCTAAATACCCGTCGTCCCGTTTTCAGGGAAACATGCAAGAAAGCCGCGCAAAGCTACGATGGAGCGATCAACAGAGGTCAAAATATGCGTGTTCGTGACTATAGACACTTCACGCTGAATTCACGGTCCGCAAAGTCTGAAGTAAATCAGGTGAAGAGTGACAGAATAAAATACGCCGGCCTCCGATGGGAACGTAGGACCGAGGAATTTGAAGTACTCTCCTGGGAGTCAGAATTTCGGGAAAATTGGTGTGTGTGCAGATGCTAACCATGATGGATGGCCTGGGTGGAGCTAAATAACAGAAGTTAAGAGGAAGGGAAATTTTGTGGGAATTTGTTCACTTCCCAGAGCAGGCATTGGTCGGCGCTGGGAAGCGACACATAATTAACGCGACTTGTGCTGCAATTGGCGTAAGTGATTTTCCTGGAGGGGAAACCGAGGCGAAGAGCGGACTGTGAGAAGTCTCCCTAGAGGTGTTCTGTTCCCAGCTTGCCTAGAGTGCAGACGTGGCGTTCTTTACTCAGCTTGCCTGAGAAAGAGTGAGTATCTCTGCAGTTTAGGACTTAGCAAATGGAACGATTGAGCTTGGAGATAGGAAGTTTTGGTTCAGGTATGTACTGAGCAAGATAGCTAGGAGTGAATAGACGAGCGCAGCCTTGCAGCTTCATGGGCCATGTATTCTAGAATTCTTCTCGTACCTCGCATTACGCCTGGGTCAGTCGATAGGAATTACTTTTGATTTATCGCACTTTACTCCACCCAAACGCAATTTATTACCACTGCCTTTTAGGAGAGTCATGTAATGTGATGACTGAAAGTCCTGTGTTAAAATAAATCTGTGCTAATCGACTGCATCTGTTTTCAATCAAGTAGTTGAAATCCCAAGTCAATTCCTTAATTAATTTTTTGTTCAACATTTGCATTTGGTGTTCAATAGCTGAATATAACATCACTGTGCACCCCTTTTTAATTAAAAGTGATCAATTCTGAATCAATTAATGTCAACACTGCCACCACAGTTCAATCAGGAGTCACAGGGCCTTGTTACTTTCTTCGCATTATCCGACATTGCGGCGGTTTTGCACTCTCTGTTGATCTGTTAGTCAATTACTTGGGGTGAACACACACCAAAACCAGATAAGTGATGGGTGGTGTGTTACAACTCTTGTACTCAATGATGAGTTACCCCTGAATATCATGCCATACGAAGGCAGAGAATGAAAATAGGCGTGGTAAGCTAATTTTCTCAGATGTATATAGCCAAAATTTGCATTGACTCTAATAGCATAAGTAGCTGAACTCAAACGTTTCAGCAGATCCTCAGTGTGTTTTTTCCACTTCAACCCCTCATTAATGCATACACCTAGAAATTTTGAATATTCTACCTTAGCTACCGATTTCTGATCGAAGTCTATATTTATTAATGGGGTCATTCCATCTACTGTGTGGAACTGTATATACTGTGTTTTTCAAAGTTTAATGAGAGCCCATTTGCAGAAAAGCACTTAACGATTTTCTGAAAAACATCACTTACAATTTCAGCAGTTAATTCTTGTCTGACGGGTGTGATAGCTATACTTGTATCATCGGCAAAAAGTACCAGCTTTGTATCTTCGTGAATATACACTCCTGGACATGGAAAAAAGAACACATTGACACCGGTGTGTCAGACCCACCATACTTGCTCCGGACACTGCGAGAGGGCTGTACAAGCAATGATCACACGCACGGCACAGCGGACACACCAGGAACCGCGGTGTTGGCCGTCGAATGGCGCTAGCTGCGCAGCATTTGTGCACCGCCGCCGTCAGTGTCAGCCAGTTTGCCGTGGCATACGGAGCTCCATCGCAGTCTTTAACACTGGTAGCGTGCCGCGACAGCGTGGACGTGAACCGTATGTGCAGTTGACGGACTTTGAGCGAGGGCGTATAGTGGGCATGCGGGAGGCCGGGTGGACGTACCGCCGAATTGCTCAACACATGGGGCGTGACGTCTCCACAGTACATCGATGTTGTCGCCAGTGGTCGGCGGAAGGTGCACGTGCCCGTCGATCTGGGACCGGACCGCAGTGACGCACGGATGCACGCCAAGACCGTAGGATCCTACGCAGTGCCGTAGGGGACCGCACCGCCACTTCCCAGCAAATTAGGGACACTGTTGCTCCTGGGGTATCGGCGAGGACCATTCGCAACCGTCTCCATGAAGCTGGCCTACGGTCCCGCACACCTTTAGGCCGTCTTCCGCTCACGCCCCAACATCGTGCAGCCCGCCTCCAGTGGTGTCGCGACAGGCGTGAATGGAGGGAAGAATGGAGACGTGTCGTCTTCAGCGATGAGAGTCGCTTCTGCCTTGGTGCCAATGATGGTCGTATGCGTGTTTGGCGCCGTCCAGGTGAGCGCCACAATCAGGACTGCATACAACCGAGGCACACAGGGCCAACACCCGGCATCATGGTGTGGGGAGCGATCTCCTACACTGGCCGTACACCTCTGGTGATCGTCGAGGGGACACTGAATAGTGCACGGTACATCCAAACCGTCATCGAACCCATCGTTCTACCATTCCTAGACCGGCAAGGGAACTTGCTGTTCCAACAGGACAATGCACGTCCGCATGTATCCCGTGCCACCCAACGTGCTCTAGAAAGTGTAAGTCAACTACCCTGGCCAGAAAGATCTCCGGATCTGTCCCCCATTGAGCATGTTTGGGACTGGATGAAGCGTCGTCTCACGCGGTCTGCACGTCCAGCACGAACGCTGGTCCAACTGAGGCGCCAGGTGGAAATGGCATGGCAAGCCGTTCCACGGGACTACATCCAACATCTCTACGATCGTCTCCATGGGAGAACAGCAGCCTGCATTGGTGCGAAAGGTGGATATACACTGTACTAGTGTCGACATTGTGCATGCTCTGTTGCCTGTGTCTATGTGCCTGTGGTTCTGTCAGTGTGATCATGTGATGTATCTGACCCCAGGAATGTGTTAATAAAGTTTCCCCTTCCTGCGACAATGAATTCACGGTGTTCTTATTTCAATTTCCAGGAGTGTAGAATGGCAAGTCATTAATATATATTAATAACAGCAGAGGACCCAAGACCGAACCTTGCGGCACCCCATTCTTGATTGTTCCCCAGTTTGAGAAATCACCAGTTTTTTTGCATATTATGTGAACTGTTTACTTTAACTTTCTGCACTCTTCCAGTTAGGTATGATTTAAACCATTTGAGCACTGTCCCATTCGTACCACAGTACTTGAGCTTATCTAGAGTACTTGCTGCATTCAGTGGAGATCTTTTACAGCTTGCAACACTGTTGCCACCTGTCAACTTGTAAGATCCCTGATTGGTTTTGAAACCGGGTTACCCATAAAGGTAAACCCAGATATGCTCTGAACTAAAAGTTATGCCTTAACATACATTTCAGATTGGCCAAGATTTCGGCTCACGGCCCATGTCCTGGCACGAGTGCCCTAGTTCTCACAAGGGAATGGTCCAATAAGACATGTCGAAACTTACCCTGAATTTTTTTACACAGGAATAAAACAACGGAAGATATGCACTGACAAAATTTTACCTGCTAAGAGGCATCGAAATTATTTTTTTAAAAAAAGCTGAAAATTGCCAAATTCGTAGTGCACTAGGCGGCAGTAGAAATGTACACCCCCAGCGGCGCTGTAGCAACTGCAAGTGTTCGCGCGCCCCCGCACACACACACACTCACACACACACACACACATACACACACACACACACACACACACACACACACACACACACAGAGCCGAGGTTGGCGGTACATTTGTAAACAGGAGACACGACACAAGCCGATCGTAATTTGTAAAGTACGTTTCAGGTTAGCGTTCGTTGATATTTTTCTGACACTACAGTACACAGTTACTATTCTCTCGAATTAGCCACTCAAGTAACATCTATTACAAATTATCATTTGCTTTTTGCAGTAATGGTAAGTACTGAAAATACAAATTAAGCTGAATTAATATTTACTGTGTTTTCGTAAAGCATGCCTGCTAATAGTACCATTTTTTTCAGTTTCACAGTAACATGGAATCCAATTAGCGTTCTCAATTTAGCAGAGATGATATATGAATAACGTGGTTTCCAGCCGAAATCACCTACTTCTCCTTTGGACGTACTTATGTGTCATTTGTCAGCTGATTTCCTTGACATTCATTCGAATGATATTGACATTTGGTTTGAAATTGTGGATACGTTAGAAGAAATAGGAAATAACTGTGACGATTCCATGAATTGTGGTTCGGACGACGTCAGTTGTGCTAGTAACAGTTCTGAAGAAGAATACCTCCCAAGCCTAATAAAAACACGTACGCAGCATCTTTCAGCGACAAAGAAAAGGCAGTAAAATAGTGGCTAAACGGAGGAGGGAAGTTATGCAGTGTATAAAGGCGATTTCGTTTCGTAAAATCGGAGCGTGAACTGTACAAAAGGAAAAGCCGAACGGAAACCCGAAACCATCTGAATGAAAAACTGTTCGACAGACTTAGAACTGCTCGTGAGGGGCTATGCACCGTTACCGATGGCGATCTACTAGATAGGCTCCACCGAATTGCATCTTCCATGGACGTTGTTAATTTCCAGGCTTTGTCGATCTGGCTACGCAGGTTCAAGAAATCTTACAGAATAGGAAGTCACAAAATTACCAATTTTGTCACGGAAAAATGTAGAGCAGCTGCCTGTGATAGACAATGCTATAGAGAAATTCATAGCTGACGTAAAGACGAAACTTGGTATTATAGTCGCAACTGCTGTTTATAACGCTGATCAGTCAGGTTTCGTGAAAGTAATGCGTGCGCACCGCACTTTATCATTTCGCGGTGAAAGAAAGACGGAGTCGGTTGCCCAATCAATGACTGCAATGACACATTCACATACGATAACACCAGTGATAAGTATGAGTGGTTTACTATTTCGCAGCTGTGTATCTCTATTCAGGAACCGCCATGCAAGTAAAGAAAATACTTAGAGACTATACGTTCTTACCTTATGACGTTAGGGCTGGATGTTGAATCAGACTGTTAAACAAGATATAGTTCACGATTTTTTTTCTGCGTTTTTCATCATAGGCTCCCATTTTACCTTTCTGTTCATTTATTTGTTAGAGACTAAATTTATACAGGGAAATATTTTTTGTTGATTTCTTAAATTTCGTATGTGTGGTGAACATTAGTATTTCATGCGCTCTTTATTGCTTCGAAAAGCTACAAAAATTTTCCCACACCTCGCCGCTGTATTCAAATGATTGGTATTAACGGTGATCCACTCACGTTCAAAGATTGCTTTTGAGCAGGTTGATAATTTCCTGTTTGATCTCCCACTGAAATCTCGACGTTCCTGCATGTGAAGGCAATATCAATGAAAACCGAGATTGTCATTTCGTGTACATACACACATACATGTACAAATGCCTAATATATCAAGACCTGAAACGTTATGACCAATGCCCACCGCGAGACTTGATGCCGCTTAGTGCCGTCGCCAGCACGAGAAGCGCTTGGCAAGTACACTACTGGCCATTAAAATTGCTACACCAAGAAGAAATGCAGATGATAAACGGGTAATCATTCGACAAATATATTATACTAGAACTGACATGTGATTACATTTTCACGCAATTTGGGTGCATAGATCCTGAGAAATCAGTACCCAGAACAACCACCTTTGACCGTAATAACGGCCTTGATACGCCTGGGCATTGAGTCAAACAGAGCTTGGATGGCGTGTACAAGTACAGCTGCCCATGCAGCTTCAACACAATACCCCAGTTCATCAAGAGTACTGACTGGCGTATTGTGACGAGCCAGCTGCTCGGCCACCATTGACCAGACGTTTTCTATTGGAGGGAGATCTGGAGAATGTGCTGGCCAGGGCAGCGGTCGAACATTTTCTGTATCCAGAAAGGCCCATACAGGACCTGCAACATGCGATCGTGCATTATATTGTTATGGCCGGGGCGTGGGAAAGAGAATCTCGGTAAGGGCGAAGCTGGTTGGCTGTGCGTGTACTGCTATCGTGGACACCTAAGGAAAGTGATTAAAGAACAGTGAATCTACGAGTACGCGACACGCTGTTTGACGTCCACGCCTCGTCATGTAACATAGCTTGCTGTTCCTCAAAGCAGGGTATGCGGTAATCTGTGGCAGATCTGATGGCAGAGAACAGTGCTGATGGAGGCACCGGTTCGGAGCACACCGATCAGCGCCCATTCTCGAACATGGCGCTCTGCAACAAACGAAGCCTAACTTGTTCCCACGATGACCCAAAGACATCGTGAACTTTGATTGCAGAGGGCACAGTATGATCAAGGTGCCACTCCGCGACCACAAGCCATCAGCCAGTAATTTACTGTGACCTGTGCGTAGACATCTGGTGTCACATACCTCCGAAATCGACGCCACGCGTAATCGCTGCTGTACTGCGTTCCAGAGATGGACCAACACGCTATGAACCAAGTGGTCATAATGTTTTTGTTCATTAGTGTATATACATTGCGAAAAGGAAGTGATAAGATACAATCGGCCACAGATCAAAATGCAATTTATCCATCCAAAAAAGATATTTCATTATATACACACTTTTTTCGATCCCAGTCCGCCATTCCAAGCCGATATTAAAATGTTACGAGGGTTGGAACTTAAATAGTGACAACTATTTATTCACAACCAATACCAAAGAGTTACATGTTTGCACCTGTTACTGTCCTTCGAAGTAGTCACGAGCGTTGTGTAGAACCCGTTGCCAGCGATATGGAAGGCGTAGTATACTCTTAGCAGAGCCTGTTCTGTTGGTGTGAATGGAGCGGCCTACTGCCTATCGATTCTCTGGAACCGTTCTGAAGCGAATGCCACGAAGTGGTTGCTTCATCTTCGGAATCAAATCAAAGTCACAAGGACTTAAGTCCGAGGAGTACGGTGGATGGTGCAGTACTTCGCAGACGCATCGATCGAACAGAGCAGCCACAGCTTGTAATCCTAACGCATTACGTTCCTCCACGGCAGACCGTCAATGCACAGAATTACTGTTCGTTTTTGGAGGATCACCGGCGACCAGCTTTGCGAAAGAAGCGGCTACACTTTCTGCGCAACCCACTGATCATTTTGCACGACAATCGCGAGCACATACAGCGCAAGTTGTGACTCTGGAAGTAGCAGCATCACAAGTGATGATAATTCACAATTTGTATGCCTCATTGGACACTTACACTCGGGCACTTACACTCTGACCTTTAACTTACCAGCAATATAAGCATGTCTCCACCTCCTCCCCCCAGATACCTCAATGTGAGGCAGATGGTTTTTAAGCATCTTTCTCATTCACTGGAGGAAGCACTTCATGACAAAAAAGTCATTTAATGGCAAAATAATATATAATGCAGAGAGTAAAAGCAAAGCAGTCTGGGATGTTATAAAAAAGGAAATGGGGAGAGGCAAACAAATGCAGTATAACATATTGCTAAGGGAGGGGGATAAAATAATAAATGATCCACAGCACTTAGCAAACTATGTAAACAAGCATTTTTCAAGTATTGCAGAGAAGTTACAGCAAAAATTCCCCCAAACAAATATAACACCCGTAAATAATGTTGCACTAAATACAATGATGTTACTTCCAACCACAGAGAATGAAGTCACTGAAACAATTCAAAAACTAAGAAATAAGAAGTCAGTAGGCTTAGATGAAGTACCAATGTGGGTACTGAAACAGTGCATAGGGATTATACAAATATAATAAATGAATCCTTCACATCAGGGACATTTCCAGAGCAGTTAAAACAGGCAGGAGTTGTACCTTTGCTTAAGAAAGGCAATGCAGAAGACACAGAAAATTACCGATCCATTTCCCTGAAGTCAGCACTCTCAAAAATAATAGAAGCAATTATGGAAGACAGTTTAATGAATTACCTGATAAAATACAATCTTTTAAGCAAATCACAGTTTGGTTTCAAAAATGTTCAAATGGCTCTGAGCACTATGGGACTTAACATCTGAGGTCACCAGTCTCCTAGAACTTAGAACTACTTAAACCTAACTAACCTAAGGACATCATACACATCCATGCCCGATGCAGGATTCGAACCCGCGACCATAGCGGTCATGCGGTTCCAGACTGTAGTGCCTAGAACCGCACGGCCACACCGGACGGCCAGTTTGGTTTCCGAAGTGGCAAAAATACAGTCAGCCGTAGTAGAATTCTCAAAAGTTGTGCTTGATGCTCTTGATAAAGATGAGTGTGTCACAGACATATTTTTGTATCTTTCTAAGGCGTTTGATACAGTCGACCACACTATTCTATTCAATAAATTAGATGCATTAGGAACAAGAGTGATAGCTAATGACTGGTTTCGATCATACCTAGCAAATAGAGTACAAAGAGTAGAGATAACACATATTTCAAATAGATCTAAACATATAGTAAAACACTTATCAGAACCAAAATACATTAATATAGGGGTTCTGAAAGGTAGCATATTAGGACCAATACTCTTCCTGATTTACATCAATGACTTTCCCAGTAGTGTTACTCATGGTGAAAAAATCATCTTCACTGATGACTGTAATATTATAGTCACTGAGAAAACAAGAGAACTCCTTGCCGAGAAAGCAAATGAAACTCTCAAGGAAGTTTATGATTCGTCAATAAGTAATAAAGTGATATTAAACATATAGAAAACTAATACCGTTAATTTCAGGTTGAAGAGGAAAAATGACAATGTTAAATTAAATGTAGATGGCACCTCTATAGACAATGTAACAAATGCAGAATTTCTAGGAATGAATATTGATTCTCAGTTGAAGTGGTGAGAACACACAAAGGTAATTGGAAACAGAATTTCATCAGCATGTTATGCCCTTAGAATCCTATCATCAGTGTGTAACATGCAGTGTCTTTTAGTTACATATTATTCACATGTACACTCAATTCTTAGCTAAGGTATCCTTTTTTGGGGAAGAAATGCACAAAATATGAACACAATTTTCAAACTACAGAAAAGAGCCATAAGAATAATAACCAAAAACACTAGTCGAGCTCATTGTAAAGATCTGTTCACACGCAGGATTTTAACTGCTCCATATGAGTACATTTACCAGTCAGTTGTACACATAAAAAATAACATTGGTAATTACTGCACAAACAGCTCTGCCCATGACCATGCAACTAGGGACAGACTCAATTTACAGTTACTAAGAAAAAATGAACATAAAGCTGAAAAGACCATTTTCTACGAAGGAATAAAACTGTACAATAAATTCCCAAAAGAAATTAAAGAAATTGCAAAAATACACTTATTTAAAAAGGCAGTTAAAAAGTACCTGTTATGCAATACATTTTATACATTGAAGGATTACTTAGCTAAAACAGAGTAGAGGTTTGATAAAAAAAAATTTATACAAATAAATAAAAATAATAATCCAAATTGAGATTTTCACTCTGTGGCGCAGTGTGTGCTGATATGAAACTTCCTGGCAGATTAAAACTGTGTGCCGGACCGAGACTCGAACTCAGATCCTTTGCCTTTTGGGGGCAAGTGCTCTACCAACTTAGCTACACAACCAAGACTCACGCCCCCAGCTCACACCTTTACTTCTGCCAGTATCTCGTCTCCTACCTTCCAAACTTTGCAGGGTGAAAGTCTCATTCTGGAAACATCCCCCAGGCTGTGGCTAAGCCATGTCTCCGCAATATCCTTTCTTTCAGGAGTGCTAGTTCTGCAAGGTCGCAACGAGATACTGGCATAAGTAAAGCTGTGAGGACGGGGCGTGAGTCGTGCTTGGGTAGCTCAGTTGGTAGCCGGCACGGTTAACTCAGCGTGTTCGGTCAGAGGGTTAGCTGCCCTCTGTAATAAAAAAAAAAAAACTGTGTTAATTGATCAACGACGAACTGAAACGGGCGTCTTGCGACGTCCGCCACGAGCAGAAGCAACGAACAAACACGACCAAAATGAGATTAAAAAAGAAAAAAGAAAGAAAAAGTTGGTAGAGCACTTACCCGCGAAAGGCAAAGGACCCGAGTTCGAGTCTAGCTCTGGCACATAGTTTTAATCTGCCACGAAGTTTAAAAATAATAATGATTATAAAATGTCCAATATTCCACATAACACCTTCACTTTATGTTTTCTTCCTTCTTTTTTTCCCTTCTAGAAATACTTACCCCCAAGCTATGCGTGGCACAATACTAACACCTCTTCCTCTTTCTGATCTCAACATCTCTCTCATTATGGAGGGATACTGACTCAGTTTTTCAGGATAACAAATGGTAAGTAATGGTACAGAAAATGGCCCAGAGATCACCAGTGTCTGTGTGTGTGCGTGTGCGTGTGTGTTTGTGTGTGTGTGTGTGTGTGTGTGTGTGTGTGTGTGTGTGTGTGTAGTGAGTGAAGTGTTACGAAACAATGTTTGTATAGTGTGTGCAGTGACTGATAGTGAGATATGAGTGAACAATGTGGCATTACATTATTTAATAAGTTATTTGTAAAAAAAGTATTGTATACCAGGAGTAAATCTAATGATTGTCTCTAACTAGAAGTCTGTTAATATATGTGTATATGAATTAGCTTATTTTAAATTGATCTAAATTTGTAAATACTTTGACATGTCCTATATCCTTGTAAAAAGAGATCTACGGATGAATAAAGCTTCTACTACTACTACTACTACTACTGTACTTTATGTGGAACAAATTGGTGACAGGACTCCCTCACAACTCTGGCATCATCTATGTGCCATTGTCAATCTTAATACCCTGTCAGACACTGTCTGGTGGCCCATTTGGATCGTCAGGATTCCATACGACATCCAGCTGTAATTCTTACCGTTGCCTACAGAACCCCTGAAACATACACTTCGATATGTGGCTAGTGTGCATCTAGTTCGTCAAACCTATAAGAAGGGATTCTACTTCCTATGTTGGCAGTCATGCTTTGGATATGCCTACCCCTCCTCCTCACCCACCCGGAGATCTCGCACTTCACATTATGTGACAATGCAGCCACTTACATGCAGACCAGCCGCACATCTCACACTTCTCGTCCCCTACGCCTCACCTTCTTCTCTCAGTGACTTCCAGTGCAGTGTGGTGGCAGATGTCAGGACTTTACGTCCTGCTCCCAACTCTGCTTACCCGTGGTTTTGGTTACATGTGAAATTCAGGGATGTCGCTCATAACTGCAACCCTCCGTGTGCAGTAGGCACCACGTCCCATACTTCTTCCCAGGCCAGTGCCTTCAAAATCAATCATCATACAATGATCACCTTGCATGTGGATGCCTCTAAGTGCTCGACAGTTTAACCAATACATGCTTCCTAATTGACACCTCAACAGAAGCTAGGATTATCCCAACAGCTCTCACTCCATCGGGCATCCTGCCCTCATCTAAACATTCTGTGCACCTAATAATTCAGATATCAAAGTCCACTGTGGAGCTCTGCCACAATTTCAGCTCACCCCCAATCTGCAGTTCCCTTGGACCTTCCACATGGCAGACTTCAAAGCTCCTCAGAAGTGCCTAATTTAAGCTATTTGGCTTCTCATAGGACATCCAGTCTGTTGCACTGTTGCATCATACTCCTGGCACACGCGTACCAGATTTCTTAGCTCCCCATGTCTCATTGTGACACGCTTGTCCACCCATCATCCAAGTCTATACTTCTGACACCTTAACTCGCCACCTCCCTCATCGTGTGTTAGTCCAACACTGTGACATTGACGTCCTTCATGCTGGCAACAACATGCTCTTCATCCAATCATGGATGCTTCCGACAACCTGACATGTGCACTTCATGTGGTTGGTGCTCTTTCCATTCCGATACCACCTGCTGCAACTTCGTCTGATGACACAAAAGCTGCCATCCTGCAGACTCGACAAGTCAGTGACTCTTCTTGTATCAGTGTCGCATGTTATGTTCTCACACCCTCTTCGCACCTCATGGCAATTTCAAACAATACTTGTTGTAGGTTAATCACCACTGAATTCTCTCCTGTCAGTTTCAAGCCAAGGTGACTGACAGCTAACAAACTGTGCCAAGTTAAGGCCGCTGTGCAGGAACTGTTAGGCATGGGTATAGTCCACTTCTCTTCTAGTATTCGTCTTCACCTACCCACCTGGTCCCTAAAACAGATGGTACTTACAGGTTGTGCAGAGACTACTGCAAACTGAAGGCATGCCCAGCACCATTCCGCACATCCAAAGCTTTGCAAAACAGCTGCATAGTGCACTTGTGTTTAACGTCACAGACTGTCACAAGGCTATCAAATCCCTAAGCACGCTGATGGCATCCCAAAATATGACAGTCATTATATCATTCAGCCCAGTGAAATATTGTTTTTTACCCTACAGACTGAAAAAGGCCATCCAACTTGTCAGAGCTTTATTAATTCAATACTTTTCCCGCTGTTATTCTGCTATGACTATCTGGCCCAACATCCTTATCTTTTCCTCTTCCAATGATGTACATGAGGAACACCTACTGCATGTGTTACAAGTCCTTGCGAAATTAATCATGATAAAACTCAACTTCTCTGCATAGCGTCACCTTCCTTGGACATGAAGTTACTACCAAGGGCATTCGCCCGACTTCCGATCATGTCGCCTTCATCTCTGACCTGCTACCACCTGGGACCAAACACGATCGCAGGTGATCTTTGCAGGCTGCCTCACTTCAAGCCTCTCTCATGGACGCTTTAGCAGGCAAGCGCACTTCCAGATCATGAAATGAACTGTACTGATGCTATGTTACAAGCTTTTGAAAATCTCAAGGTCGTACTCTCCAACGCTATCACAATCATGCACTCCATTGCCGATGTGTACATCTCTATTACCAAGGATGCTAGTGACACCTCTATTGGCGCCATCCTTCAGGAACATATAGGCGACATCTCACAGCCTCTTTGCTTCTTCTCCAAGAAAGCATCTTCCTCCCAAAGCATCCGGTCGTGGTGACCGAGTGGTTCTAGGCGCTACAGTCTGGAACTTCGCGACCGCTACAGTCACGGGTTCGAATCCAGCCTCGGGCATGCATGTGTGTGATGTCCTTAGATTAGTTAGGATTAAGTAGTTCTAAGTTCTAGGGGACTGATGACCTTAGAAGTTAAATCCCATAGTACTCACAGCCATTTTAACCATTTGAATCCTCCCAAAGCAAATGGTCTGCTTTTGACACAGAGTGATACACCATTTACGAGGCAGTGAAATGCTTCTGAGAAGACACTGAAGGTCGTAAGGTTCCATCTTTATGGACCACTGCTCCCTTGCAGAGGCACTAAATAACCCTGCTACCGACATTCTCCCTCGTCGTTTTCAACATATGGACTTCATTTCTCAGTACACTACAGATGTCCGTTACATTAAACGTCCTGAAAATGTCGTCGTGGACTACATGTTGAGAATTCACTCCGTTACTTGGCCCCTTCGTCTGTTGGAGCTGGCTCACTTGCAGCAACAAGACCCTAATGTACGGAATTGGTTACACGGCTGTCTAACTACTGAGCCAAAACATTATGATCACCTGTTTAATAACTTGTTCGTCCGCCTTTGAAATGAAATACATCACTGATTCTGGGTATCAGGGATCCGACAGTTTGTTGATAGGTTTGTGTAGGTATGTGGCGTTAGACACCTATGAATAGGTCACGTACTTTGCATAAATAACGGGCCTCTGATTTGCGTGCGCGGTGATGGCGCCCGATAGCGACCCAGATGGCTTCCATAGGATTTACATCAGGTGAATTTGGTCGCCGAGACATCAACGTGAGTTCAGTATAATGCCCCTCAAACCATTGTAGCACAGTTCTGGCATCGAGACATGGACAGTTATACTACTGAAGATGACATCACCATCGGGGAAGATATCAAGCATTAAGGGATGTAGCTGTCAGCGTTCCTTCGATTACTACCATAGGTCCCATGAAAGCACAAGAGAGTGTCTCCCATAGTGTAATACTGCTCCCACCAGAATCCGACCGTGGCACGCTGCACGTTTCGAGCCGCCGTTCACCTTGATGACAGCATTTGTGGAGACGACCATAGATCTAGTGTTGCAAAAATGTGATTCAGCCGAAGAGCCTACTGGTTTCCATTGGTCGACAGTCGAATCCTGATGTCCCATACCCAATGCAATCATAATTGACAGTGTCGTTAGGTCAACATGTGAACACGTAGGGCTAGTCTGCTGTGAAGCTCCGTGTTCAACAATGTATGATGAACTGTGTGCTGCAAAACACTTGTGGGTTCACCAGCACTGTGCTCTTTTGGCAGAGATGCCGCAGAACACCATCAATCATACTTTACAAAACAGACAAGCTTCCGAACACCAAGCTCTGTGAAGAGTCGTCGACAACCAACACTTTAGTACCTAGTGGTCGTTTCACTGTTCTTCTACCTCTTTCCATAAATGCTCACGACAGCAGCATGTGAACATTTGACCAGCTTCGCCGTTTTTGAGATACTCGTTCAAAGACTCTGCGTAATAATAATCTGTCCTTTGTCAAAATCTCTTATCTCAATGGATTTCCCGATCTACAGCCCATATTTCGCTAGGATGGTCCCCCATCCGTGTCTGCTCCACTTACATACTTTTGTTACCACGTCACGTACCCCCAACACCACCAGGTGGCATCCAATGTTGGGATGGCAGTGGTCATAATGTTTTGGATGATCAGTGTATATGCCTACCTGAATCAGCTTCCTCCAGTGTTATTTGACACTTCTACCTGCACACTATGTCCTGCAGTTCCTTCTGCCCTACGACGCAGTCTTCAATACCATTCACGACCTGGCCCATCCAACATTAACGCCACCACACGCCTGCTTACTGAATGCTTTTTGTTTGCTCGAACATCAAATGTGACTGCCGCACTTGGGCATGTGGGTGCATTCGCTGCCAAAGTAGCAAAGTCAGTCAAGATACGCTACCTCTCCTTCGACGTTTTGACATCCCAAAAGGACGTTTTCGCAGCTTACATCTCGACCTAATTGATCCCCAACCTCCCTCGGAAGATGTCAAACACATTCTTTCTATGATTGACTAGACTAGTAGGTGGGTGAGGGCTATCCCCCTTGCTGACATTTCAGCCAACTCAGTAGCCCATGCCTTTGTTCACACCTGGCTGGCCCATTTTGGCTGCCCATCTTCAATCACTACAGATCAGCATCAGCAATACCAGTTGCTCCTTTTTGCTAAGCCCTATAATCTATGCGGCGTTCCTAAGTTCTGTACCACTGCCTAACATCCACAAAATAATGGACTTGTGGAATGTTGGCATCGCACTCTGAAAGCGGTGCTCATGTGTCGCACTAGTGGTTGGTAGGAAGTGTTGCCATTGGTCCTCTTGGGCGTGTGTACCACCTTTAAATAGGATCCTTAGTCATCTTTAGCTGAGATACGGTATGGCAAACCTTTGATCTATCTCAAAGAGTATGCCGAGGACTCAAATCTTCTTCTCCCCTCTGGTCTATCTACAGTAGTCAAGCGCATTTGCTCACAGATCTCACACATGTGTGTGCCTCATACCCATACAGCACTGCATACCTTCTTTCACATCAACCTCACCACTTGCAGCTAAGTCATGCTCTGTGACATCTCCGTTCTCTCAGCTTTGCAGCTCCCTTACTTGGGCATGACCTGTCACCCAATGAACCTACTACATTTGAGTGTTACAACCCATTGTTAGACCAAAGTGAACTGGTTCTTGCATCTTCTTCTGCCCCCCCCCCCCCTCCCTTTGAGTGCTACAGTGATTCCCTTAGTGTTGTGTTCAGAACAAATGGTTCTTGTGTGTTCATTCTAACGACTCATCTTTCACGAGCACCACTGAGTGTCACAATGATCTCCATCAATGTCTCGCCATTCACTCCCAAAGATCTTTTGATCCAGATCCACATTGATGTCCTCTTCTTTCTCCATACTCCTCGCCACTCCTTTGATGACCCCAACACTACCCACGTTACCCTTCTCAAACATAACCCTTTACCTCCTTACACAGATGAGGCCAACATTACTGTCTCATAGACTCCTCCAGGCGGCTTACCATTGCCATCCTTCTCTCCAAATCCTCAACTCACTCCCTCTCTCCTCACATCCTTCACCCCATGCTGTTGGTCCCCTCTGCCTCTGTTTTTGGCACAAAAATTACTTGCTTTCTTCACCTCCTTCTTCCTCACAGAGAAGCAGTCCACCCTCACCTTCCCTCCCATAACAACAACACCACAGCTGGTCACACCAGCTCTTATCACATCAGGAGCTTGTCCACAATCTTTGCTTGGCTCCACACTGCCAGGAGGGGCTCTATGGTGGCAGTCAACTCAGTACGTGTCAACTACCACCTCTGTAAGGGCTAACTCCTTTGATTATTTTGCAGTGTGTGCCCTTGTCTGCCATGGTTTTTGTATTGTTGTCATTGTTATCCACCATGATCTTTGCATAAAGATGGTCACTAATAAAGTATTTACCATTCAGTAGTGTGTTTGTAGTGTTTCCAACTATGGCATAGTACTGGAACACCCACATGTACATTGAAATGAACATAAATATGCTTCAACATAACCATTATCATTCTTTCTTCTTACACTTTTCAGTCTACTCTGCTTTTTTCCATCTTTATTCAGCTGCTCCTGAAACCCTTTTTTAGAAAGATGTAATAATCACATCCCATTTCAAAATTTACACTTTATCCTGTGATTTTAATACTTCACTTTTTGTGAGTATTTTAGCTTCAAATCCAGCATGTTGTAGCTAGGCAATTCTTCAGTTCCTCCTCTCTCCCCCATCGGAAATTCCCAGCAACATCCACTCAGTCTGCTTTTGACAGCCATATTTACTACTCAGTAGCAGATGACACAATACCATTGCCATCAAAGCTCTCTCATTATGTGATACTGTTGCCTGTCATCTTATATAGAAATTGTCACTAAGCTAATTACTATCCAAAACAGGTGACACCTTATCTCTGTGATCAATAGAACCCAAGATATGATGCCCTGAAAAATTTCATTTTTGCTCACAGCATTTTGGAACATACTGTGCACTGTCATTCATGAGCTGATACATCTTTGGGGCGACTCAACATCAGACCCTCTAACTGCAAGCTGTGCATGATTGGGGTTTCTTTTTACCTGTCATGGTATCTTCGTACTACTTACTACTTTCATTTTTAATGACTGTTGTTTCACTGTCTAGTATTCATCAACTTAAAGTGGGAGTCTTATTATCTCTATTATTTCAATTTCATGTTGTTGTTGCTGTCTTCATTCTGAAGACTGATTTGACCCAACATGTAATACATCTCTTCCAAAATATTAGCCACAAAGCTGAACATTAATCATTTAAGTAATTTTTTGTTAAATATAATACTAGTCTTGTACAGTAAGATTAAAAAGGGAAGAAATAATCACAAAGGATAAAAAATAACTTATCTTTCTATCTCACTTCCAACTTGATGTCCAAAGGGCTGGCTTGTCATCACTGTGATTGAAACAGTTGTTTGCCTTTCATTTTTTGATGTTTCTTCATCCAAACAACTTTTCACAGCACTACATGGTGTGATTACACACCACAAAAACGTTAAGAAGACTCATCACAGCATATTATAAAACTGAGTATGAGATGGGTGACATGCTGAAAACAATAAATAGCCTGAACGTAACATAACATAACAAACATAAGAAGGCATTTGGTGTTTTCTCCTATTTATAACATATTTTTTGACATACGAAGCTTCTTGAGGCATACACTTTTTCAATTACTATTATTTTCTAAGTGGAGCATTAATTTTAACAAAAGTATATATTTTTTAAAATTGCAATTTTAGTATGGTGGTATATTATAAAATGTGCATAAAATAATATTTGTTATTTAAATTATTTAGAAATTTTAATGTATTGTTCTAGAATTGAATCAGCTCCTTCAGTGAATCTGTTTTTATCTCATCAATAGAGGCAAAATGCTGTCCTTTCATGGTTCTCTTCAGCCTCAGAAATAGAAAGAAGTTGCAAGTGACCATGTCCAGTGAATACAGTTGCTGAGGCAACATATTTTTTTTGTTTTTGCCAAAAAACCACAAACAAGCATTAAGATGTGAGTAGGAGCATTATCGTGATGAAATTTGCGCTAGTGGTTTTGACAAAATTCTGGTTATTTTCTTTGAATTGCTTCAAACAAATGGTGTGTACCTTCCAGGTAGTATTCCTTACTCACCGTACATAGAAGGCAGGAATTCATGATGCACTATCCCATTGTAATTGAAGAAAGAAGTGAGAAGAACCTCCACATGTGATCAAAATCGTCATTTTTTTTTATTTTTTATTTCCCCCCCCCCATTCTTGGCTCTTCAGACAGTTTCCATTGTGATGACTGGGCCTTGGTTTTGATGTGATACCCATGTACCCACGTTTTGTCACCTTCTTTAGAAGTTCTGGATTGTTACCCTCTTCATTCATCAGTCCATGAGCAATGTCTATGCAACATTATTTTTGGTCGAAATTCAACAACTTCAGAACAAACTTCGCTGCTACACGTTTCATGCCCAAAACATCAAAAAATTGCTATTCATGAGCCATAGACATATGCAGACATCATTAGCAACCTCTCTGATTGTAATTTGGCAATTTTACAGAGCCATTTCTTTTTTATTCTACCACAATGTTGCTATCATTTGATGTGCTAGGGTGTCCAGGGTAGTTGTCATCTTCAGTGTCTTCTTCACCTTCTCTGAAACATTCACAGCACTCTTGAACTCTTGTCTGATTCATAGCTGATTTGCCAAAAGTGACAGTCAACATTTCAAATTTGTAACTACACTTTATTCCATTTTTTTAGCAAAATTTAATGCAAATTTCTTAACCTAAGGCAATTATTTTAAAAAAATCACTAGTTTATTAATGAGGCAAGAAATACACCACACACACTATAGTCAAACAGCACATTGCAGATTATTCAGAGACTGGAAGGCTTCTCCAGAGACATTTTGGATGTTCTTAATTGCTCCTCTTTTGAAATCATAAATTAAACTATTTAAGTTAAGGTCCATAGTTTGAAGTTCACCACACTCATGGAAAGGCGCACTTACAAGATCCCATTTGTCATTAAGCTTTTACAGTGGCCTGTTCCTGCCCTTATTCTGTTTAATCTTGTCCAGAGTCTTTATGGCAGGTCTAAACCAGGAAATTGTTTGGTCATGTAAGCAACAAGGGCTCAGTTGTGTGGGGAGTTACTTCACTAATGCTCCTGCCAGTCCCTTTCTTCCTCAAAAACTTCTAATTCTTGGGCAGTTTTCCAGAGAGGCATCACCACTTTCACTCAATCCATTACATGCAAATGATGATGAATTAAAAGATCACACTGGTTTGATAACTACTTCTGCTTCTTTTTCATTGTAGCATTTGGAACAAAAGTGATTTTCTCTTATACGTAAAAAATGACATTTCAAATGCGGTTTTTGGAATTTTAATACAATTAACTTTTATCTCTTTACTCCTTTTTGTAAATCATGTTCTTTACATGGGATTATTCCATTTTAAATTATATGTTTCTAACAAAATTTAATGCATTTTTATACTCAGAATACTTATGACTAAATACTGAATATTAAGTTTCAGTCTAAAACATTCAAACATAATTCTAATAATTTCTTAAATTTGTATCTCACTCATAAAATTTTTAATAAATTGTGTAAAGGAAAACTACAGTTGTTAAATAAATAGTGGCTTCCAATTTTTTTCTGAGTGCCTCCTCTGTCACAAAATAAATTATGAGATGGTGAACCTTTATTGCTGTATGTTCAACATACATATTGTGTTTGACAATAACTTGAAAGAAATGCTTCTGTAGTTACAACACAGTGAATTAAATAACAACTTCTGTGTAATCACTTCTGTTACATATATAAATTCATATAGTGAATAAAATAGAAAGAAACTTCCACATGGGAAAAATATATTAAAAACAAAGATTCCAAGACTTACCAAGTGGGAAAGTGCTGGTAGACAGGCACAATAAATAAAACACACAAACACACACACAAAATTTCTAGCTTTCGCAACCGACGGTTGCTTCTTCTTGTGTCGGTGTTTGTGCGAGTGTACACCTGTTCTTTTTTCCCCCTAAAGTAAGACTTTCTGCTCCCGGGATTGGAATGACTCCTTACCCTCTCCCTTAAAACCCACATCCTTTCGTCTTTCCCTCTCCTTCCCTCTTTCCTGAAGAAGCAACTGTCGGTTGTGAAAGCTAGAAATTTTTTGTGTGTGTTCGTGTGTTTTATTTATTATGCCTGTCTACCAGTGCTTTCCCACTTGGTATGTCTTGGAATCTTTGTTTTTAATATAATTCATATAGTGAGATATATCAAAGATTTGAGCTAACTACTTAAGTAAAGAAGTTTGCAATTTTGCCTACCTCCAGATACATTCCAAGCTCTCCACACTAGTCTGTCCTAATTAAGCCTTTTCCTCTTGGCATAACTACCAAATCAACATCCATTTGAACCACCTCCTTAATGCCTCAGGATGTGTACTATTCACTGATAACTTCTTTCCATCAAGCTGTACTAAATTTCTTCTTCCTCCAGTTT